>NC_058523.1:465708447-467017197 GCF_904849725.1 Hordeum vulgare subsp. vulgare
GAGAGCCCACGGCTGAAGCGTAGGGGACAGAACTCATCTTCTCTCTATCTACTGCCATGGTCGGCGACTGAGTCTTACTCAATCTCATACCTTGCAAAACTGGCAAGAACCCTTTCTTTGAGTTTTCCATATTGAACTTCTTCAATATCTTGTCAAGGTATGTACTTTGCGAAAGACCTATGAGGCGTCTCGATCTATCTCTATAGATCTTGATGCCTAATATGTATGCAGCTTCTCCAAGGTCCTTCATTGAAAATCTCTTGTTCAAATAGGCCTTTATGCTCTCCAACATCTCTATATTATTCCCCATCAATAATATGTCATCCACATACAGTATGAGGAAAGCTACAGAGCTCCCACTCACTTTCTTGTACAGACAGGCTTCTCCGTAAACCTGTATGAACCCAAACACTTTAATCACCTCATTAAAGCGAATGTTCCAACTCCGACATGCTTGCACCAGCCCATAGATGGAGCGCTGGAGCTTGCACACTTTGTTAGCACCCTTAGGGTCGACAAAACCTTCTGGTTGCATCATATACAACTCTTCCTTAAGGTTCCCGTTAAGGAACGTTGTTTTGACGTCCATTTGCCAAATTTCATAATCATAAAAGGCGGCAATCGCTAACATGTTTCGGACTGATTTCAGCTTCGCTACGGGAGAGAAAGTCTCTTCGTAGTCAACTCCTTGAATTTGTCGAAAACCCTTTGCGACAAGTCGAGCTTTGTAAACGGTTACATTACCGTTTGCATCAGTCTTCTTCTTGAAGATCCATTTATTTTCTATGGCTCGCCGGTCATCGGGCAAGTCCACCAAAGTCCATACTTTGTTCTCATACATGGATCCTATCTCGGAATTCATAGCCTCAAGCCATTTGTTGGAATCCGCGCCCGCCATCGCTTCTTCATAGTTCGAAGGTTCACCGTTGTCTAACAGCATGATTTCCATCACAGGGTTGCCGTACCACTCTGGTGCGGAGCGTGCCCTTGTGGACCTTCGTGGTTCAGTAGTAACTTGATCCGAAGCTTCATGATCATCATCATTAACTTCCTCTTCAGTCGGTGTAGGCGCCACAGGAACAACTTCCCGCGCTGCGCTAGTATCCTGTTCGAGAGGGGGTGTAATTACCTCATCAAGTTCTACCTTCCTCCCACTTCTTTCGAGAGAAACTCTTTCTCTAGAAAGGATCCTTCTTGGCAACAAAGGTTTTACCTTCGGATCTAAGATAGAAGGTATACCCAATAGTTTCCTTAGGGTATCCTATGAATACGCATTTCTCCGCTTTGGGTTCGAGATTTTCTGGTTGAAGTTTCTTCACATAAGCATCGCAGCCCCAAACTTTAAGAAACGACAACTTAGGTTTCTTGCCAAACCATAGTTCATACGGTGTCGTCTCAACGGATTTAGACGGTGCCCTACTTAAAGTGAATGCTGCAGTTTCTAATGCGTATCCCCAAAATGATAGCGGTAAGTCGGTAAGAGACATCATAGATCGTACCATATCTAATAAAGTGCGATTATGACGTTCAGACAGTCCGTTGCGTTGCGGTGTGCCAGGCGGCATCAGTTGTGAAACGATTCCACACTTCCTTAGGTGTGTGCCAAACTCGTGACTCAAATATTCTCCTCCACGATCAGATCGTAGACATTTAATTTTTCTGTCACATTGATTCTCAACCTCACTCTGAAATTCCTTGAACTTTTCAAACGTCTCAGATTTGTGCTTCATCAAGTAGATATACCCATACCTACTCAAATCATCGGTGAGAGTGAGAACATAACGATAACCACCGCGAGCTTCAACGTTCATTGGACCACACACATCAGTATGTATTATTTCCAATAAGTCGGTTGCTCTCTCCATTATTCCTGAGAATGGAGTCTTAGTCATCTTGCCCATGAGGCACGGTTCGCATGTGTCAAATGATTTAAAGTCAAGAGACTCTAATAGTCCATCAGTATGGAGCTTCTTCATGCGCTTAACGCCGATATGACCATGGCGGCAGTGCCACAAGTATGTGGGACTATCATTATCAACTTTACATCTTTTGGTACTCACACTATGAATATGTGTAACATCACGATCGAGATTCATCAAGAATAAACCATTCACCAGTGGAGCATGACCATAAAACATATCACTCATATAAATAGAACAACCATTATTCTCTGACTTAAATGAGTAGCCGTCTCGCATTAAGCAAGACCCTGATACAATGTTCATGCTTAAAGCTGGTACTAAATAACAATTATTAAGGTTTAAAACAAATCCCGATGGTAGATGTAGAGGTAGGGTGCCGACGGCGATCACATCGACCTTTGAACCATTCCCGACGCGCATCGTCACCTCGTCCTTGGCCAGTGTTCGCTTATTCCGCAGTTCCTGCTTTGAGTTGCAAATGTGAGCAACAGCACCGGTATCAAATACCCAGGAGCTACTACGAGCGCTGGTAAGGTACACATCAATAACATGTATATCACATATACCTTTAACGTTGCCGGCCTTCTTGTCCGCTAAGTACTTGGGGCAGTTCCGCTTCCAGTGAGCCTTTCCCTTGCAATAGAAGCACTCACTCTCAGGCTTGGGTCCATTCTTTTTTTTCTTCCCGGCATCTGGCTTACCGGGCGCGGCAACAACTTTGCCGTCTTTCTTGAAGTTCTTCTTACCCTTGCCTTTCTTGAAACTAGTGGTCTTGTTGACCATCAACACTTGATGCTCTTTCTTGATTTCTACTTCTGCAGACTTGAGCATCGAGTACAACTCGGGAATGGTCTTCTCCATCCCTTGCATGTTGTAGTTAAGCACAAAGCCTTTGTAGCTTGGTGGGAGAGACTGGAGGATTCTGTCAATTATAGCATCATCCGGAAGTTCGACTCCAAGTGAAGTCAGACGACCGTGTAACCCAGACATTTTGAGTATGTGCTCACTAACAGAACTGTTCTCCTCCATCTTACAGCTAAAGAACTTGTCGGAGACTTCATATCTCTCGACACGGGCATGAGCTTGAAAAACTAGCTTCAGCTCCTCGAACATCTCATATGCCCCGTGTTGCTCAAAACACCTTTGGAGCCCCGTTTCTAAACTATATAACATGCCACACCTAACCAGAGAGTAGTCATCACTCCGCGTTTGCTAGACGTTCAGAATGTCCTGGGCTGCTGTGGGAGCGGGAGGGTCACCTAGCGGCGCATCAAGGACATAAGCCTTTTTAGCTGCTTCAAGGATGAGCTTCAAGTTGCGAACCCAGTCCGCATAGTTGCTACCATCATCTTTCAGCTTGTTTTTCTCTAGGAATGCGTTGAAATTGAGGTTGACGTTGGACATCTACAATATTTATAAAGACAACTTTTTAGACCAAGTTCATGACAATTAAGTTCATTTAATCAAATTAAGCATGAACTCCCACTTAAATCGACATCCCTCTAGTCATCTAAGTGATACATGATCCATGTCGACTAACCCGTGTCCGATCATCACGTGAGACGGACTAGTCACCATGGTGAGCAACTCCATGCTGATCGTATTCAACCATACGACTCATGTTCGGCCTTTCGGTCTCTTGTATTCGAGGTCATGTCTGTACATGCTAAGCTCGTCGAGTCAACCTAGGTGTTTCGCGTGTGTAAATCTGGCTTACACCCGTTGTATGCGAACGTTAGAATCTATCACACCGATCATCACGTGGTGCTTCGAGACAACGAACCTTCGCAACGGTGCACACTTAGGGGAATACGTTCTCGAAATTTTAAGAGGGATCATCTTATTATGCTACCGTCGTTCTAAGCAATAAGATGTAAAACATGATAAACATCACAATGCAATCATATAGTGACATGATATGGCCATTATCATCTTTGCTCTTTCGATCTCCATCTTCAGGCATCACATGATCATCATCATCACCGGCGTGACACCATGATCTCCATCATCGTGTCTCCGTGAAGTCGTCACGCCAACTACTACTATCACTACTATTATAGCTAACCGTTAGCAATGAAGTAAAAGTAGTAAGCAAATGGCGTTGCATCTCATACAATAAATTAAGACAACTCCTATGGCTCCTGCCGGTTGTCATACTCATCGACATGCAAGTCGTGAAACCTATTACAATAACATGATCATCTCATACATCACACATGTAACATCACAACTTTGGCCATATCACATCACATGTCAAACCCTGCAAAAACAAGTTAGACGTCCTCTAATTGTTGTTGCAAGTTTTACGTGGCTGATTTGGGTTTCTAGCAAGAACGCCTTCTTACCTACGTGACAGCCACAACGATGATATGCCAAAGCTATTTACCCTTCATAAGGACCCTTTTCATCAAATCCAATCCAACTAGAGTGGGAGAGATAGGCACCCGCTAGCCACCTTTATGCACGGTGTGCATGTCTGTCGGTGGAACCAGTCTCACGTAAGCGTACGTGTAAAGTCGGTCCGGGCCGCTTCATCCCACAATACCGCCGGAAAAGAATAAGACTAGTAGCGGCCAGCAAATTGAAAAATCATCGCCCACAACTTTTGTGTTCTACTCGTGCATAGAATCTACGCATAGAAAGCCTGGCTCGGATGCCACTGTTGGGTAACGCAGCATAAATTCAAAATTTTCCTACGCATATTCAGATCTTCCTATGGAGAGACCAGCAACGAGAGAGGGGTAAGAGCATCTTCATACCTTTGAAGATCGCTTAGCGGAAGCATTGCTAGAACGCGGTTGATGGAGTCGTACTCGCGGCGATTTAGATCGCGGTGTGATTCCGATCTAGTGCCGAACCACGGCACCTCCGCGTTCAACACACGTACAGCTCGGTGACGTCTCCTGCACCTTGATCCAGCAAGGAGGAGGGAGAGGTTGGGGAAGATCTCTGGCAGCACGACGGCGTGGTGTCGATGGAGAGACGAGGTCTCCCGGCGGGGCTTCACCAAGCACCGTGAGAGAGGAGGAAGAAGAACAGCAGGGTTGCGCCGAGACAGATGAAAAACCGTGTTCTCAATAGTTCAATGTGCAGTCTTGTATGCCTTAGAACCGGGACTTCAATGTCGCTTTGAGCGTCATGGAGCATTTGAGATGTTCCAGGAGTTGAAGTTTATCTTTCAGAAGAATGCCCGGATCGAGAGGTATGAGACCTCCGATAAATTCTATGCTTGCAAGATGGAGGAAAACTCGTCTGTCAGTGAACATGTGCTCAAAATGTCTGGGTACTCAAACCGTCTAGCTGAGCTGGGGATTGAACTCCCGCAAGAGGCTATCACTGACAGAATCCTTCAATCACTGCCGCCAAGCTATAAAGGCTTTGTGTTGAACTACAACATGCAAGGGATGAACAAGTCTCCCGGCGAGTTGTTTGCGATGCTGAAAGTCGCAGAATCTGAACTCCGTAAAGAGCATCAAGTGTTGATGGTGAATAAAGACCACTAGTTTCAAGAGAAACGGCAAAGGCAAGAAGGGCAATTCGAAGAAGAGCGGCAAGCCTATTGCCAATCCGCCGAAGAAACCCAAAGCTGGACCTAAGCCTGAAACGGAGTGTTACTATTGCAAGGGTATGGGTCACTGGAAGCGCAATTGCCCCAAGTATCTGGCAGATAAGAAGGCGGGCAAAGAAAAATCAGGTATATTTGATATACATGTTATTGATGTGTACTTAACCGGCTCTCGTAGTAGTGCCTGGGTATTCGATACCGGTTCTGTTGCTCATATTTGCAACTCAAAACAGGAACTGCGGAATAGACGAAGGCTGGCGAAAGATGAAGTGACGATGCGCGTAGGAAATGGTTCCAAGGTTGATGCAATCGCCGTCGGCACAGTGTCACTTCAGCTACCATCGGGATTAGTGATGAACTTAAATCATTGTTATTTAGTGCCTGCGTTGAGCATGAACATTATATCTGGATCTTGTTTATTGCGAGACGGTTACTCTTTTAAGTCAGAGAATAATGGTTGTTCTATTTCTATGAGTAACATCTTTTATGGTCATGCACCGAATGTGAGAGGATTGTTCATATTGAATCTTGATAGCGATACGCATATACATAACATTGAGACCAAAAGAGTTAGAGTAAACAATGATAGCGCCATATTTTTGTGGCACTGCCGCTTAGGTCATATTGGTGTAAAGCGCATGAAGAAACTCCATGCTGATGGACTTTTGGAGTCACTTGACTTTGATACACTTGACACGTGCGAACCATGACTCATGGGCAAGATGACTAAGACTCCGTTCTCCGGAACAATGGAGCGTGCAAGTGACTTATTGGAAATCATACATACCGATGTGTGTGGTCCGATGAGCGTGGAGGCACGCGGCGGATATCGTTATTTTCTCACCTTCACTGACGATTTGAGTAGGTATGGCTATGTCTACTTGATGAAGCACAAGTCTGAAACATTTGAAAAGTTCAAGCAATTTCAGAGTGAAGTGGAAAATCATCGTAACAAGAAGATCAAGTTCCTACGGTCTGATCGTGGGGGTGAATATCTGAGTTTCGAGTTTGGTGATCACTTAAGAAAATGTGGAACTGTTTCACAGTTGACACCGCCTGGAACACCACAGCGTAATGGTGTGTCCGAACGTCGTAATCGTACTTTGTTAGAGATGGTGCGATCTATGATGTCTCTTACTGATTTGCCGTTATCATTTTGGGGTTATGCATTAGAAACAGCTGCATTCACTTTAAATAGGGCACCATCAAAATCCGTTGAGACGACACCATACGAACTGTGGTATGGCAAAAGGCCAAAGTTGTCGTTTCTTAAAGTTTGGGGATGTGATGCTTATGTCAAAAAGCTTCATCCTGAAAATCTGGAACCCAAAGCGGAAAAGTGCGTCTTCATAGGTTACCCAAAAGAGACAATTGGGTACACCTTCTATCTCAAATCCGAGGGCAAAGTGTTTGTTGCTCAGAACGGAGCTTTTCTCGAGAAGGAGTTTCTCTCGAGAGAATTGAGTGGGAGGAAGATAGAACTTGACGAGGTTGTCGAACCTCTCATCCCTCTGGATGGTGGCGCAGGGCAAGGGGAAACCTCTGTCGTTGCGACGCCGGTTGAGGAGGAAGTTAATGATGATGATCATGAAACTCCAGTTCAAGTTTCTGTTGAACCACGCAGGTCGACGAGATCACATGCTGCCCCAGAGTGGTACGGTAATCCCGTCTTATCAATCATGTTGTTAGACAACAATGAACCTGCAAATTATGAAGAAGCAATGGTGGGCCCAGATTCCAACAAATGGCTAGAAGTCATGAAGTCCGAGATAGGATCCATGTATAGAACAAAGTGTGGACTTTGGAGATACTACCTGAGGGTCGCAAGGCTATTCAGAACAAATGGATCTTTAAGAAGAAGACGGACGCTGACGGCAATGTGACCGTTTATAAAGCTCGACTTGTGGCAAAGGGTTTTTCACAAGTTCCAGGAGTTGACTACGATGAGACTTTCTCACCCGTAGCGATGCTTAAGTCCGTCAGAATCATGTTAGCAATAGCTGCATTTTTCGATTATGAAATCTGGCAGATGGATGTCAAAACGGCGTTCCTTAACGGTTTCCTTAAGGAAGAGTTGTATATGATGCAACCCGAAGGTTTTGTCGATCCTAAGAATGCTAACAAGGTGTGCAAGCTCCAGCGATCCATTTATGGACTGGTGCAAGCATCTCGGAGTTGGAACAAACGCTTTGATGAGGTGATCAAAGCATTTGGGTTTATACAAGTGATTGGAGAATCTTGTATTTACAAGAAAGTGAGTGGGAGCTCTGTGGCGTTTCTAATATTATATGTGGATGACATATTACTGATTGGAAACAACGTAGAGCTTTTGGAGAGCATAAAAGGTTACTTGAATAAAAGTTTCTCTATGAAGGACCTAGGAGAAGCTGCTTACATTCTAGGCATTAAGATCTATAGGGATAGATCAAAACGCCTGATAGGACTTTCACAAAGCACATACCTTGATAAAGTTTTGAGGAGGTTCAAAATGGAACAGTCCAAGAAAGGGTTCTTGCTAGTTTTAGAAGGTACGAGATTGAGTAAGACTCAGTGCCCAGCAACTGATGAAGATAGAGAGCATATGCGCTCCATCCCCTATGCTTCAGCCATAGGTTCTATCATGTATGCGATGATGTGCACTAGACCGGATGTTAGCCTGGCCATAAGTATGGCAAGTAGGTTCCAGAGTAATCCAGGAGTGGATCACTGGACAGCGGTCAAGAATATCCTGAAGTACCTGAAAAGGACTAAGGAGATGTTTCTCGTATATGGAGGTGACGAAGAGCTCGCCATAAAAGGTTACGTCGATGCAAGCTTTGACACAGATCCGGACGACTCTAAGTCGCAAACCGGATACGTATTTATTCTTAATGGGGGTGCAGTAAGCTGGTACAGTTCCAAGCAAAGCGTCGTAGCAGATTCTACATGTGAAGCGGAGTACATGGCTGCCTCGGAGGTGGCTAAGGAGGGTGTCTGGATGAAGCAGTTCATGACGGATCTTGGAGTGGTGCCAAGCGCACTGAATCCAATAACCTTGTTCTGTGACAACACGGGTGCCATTGCCTTAGCAAAGGAACCACGGTTTCACAAGAAGACCAGACACATCAAACGACGCTTCAACCTCATCCGGGACTACGTCGAGGAAGAGGACGTAAATATATGCAAAGTGCACACGGATCTGAATGTAGCAGACCCGCTGACTAAACCTCTTCCACGACCAAAACATGATCGACACCAGAACTGTATGGGTGTTAGATTTATTACAATGTAATTCACATGGTGATGTGAGGGCTAGATTATTGACTCTAGTGCAAGTGGGAGACTGTTGGAATTATGCCCTAGAGGCAATAATAAATATAGTTATTATTATAATTCCTGTATCAAGATAATCGTTTATTATCCATGCTATAATTGTATTGAATGAAGACTCATTTACATGTGTGGATACATAGACAAAACACCGTCCCTAGCTAGCCAGTTGATCGATGATAGTTAGTGTCTTCTGATTATGAACAAGGTGTTGTTGCTTGATAACTGGATCACGTCATTAGGAGAATCACGTGATGGACTAGACCCAAACTAATAGACGTAGCATGTTGATCGTGTCATTTTGTTGCTACTGTTTTCTGTGTGTCAAGTATTTGTTCCTATGACCATGAGATCATATAACTCACTGACACCGGAGGAATGCTTTGTGTGTATCAAACGTCGCAACGTAACTAGGTGACTATAAAGGTGCTCTACAGGTATCTCCGAAGGTGTTAGTTGAGTTAGTATGGATCAAGACTGGGATTTGTCACTCCGTGTGACGGAGAGGTATCTCGGGGCCCACTCGGTAATACAACATCACACACAAGCCTTGCAAGCAATGTAACTTAGTGTAAGTTGCGGGATCTTGTATTACGGAACGAGTAAAGAGACTTGCCGGTGAACGAGATTGAAATAGGTATGCGGATACTGACGATCGAATCTCGGGCAAGTAACATACCGAAGGACAAAGGGAATGACATACGGGATATATGAATCCTTGACACTGAGGTTCAAACGATAAGATCTTCGTAGAATATGTGGGATCCAATATGGGCATACAGGTCCCGCTATTGGATATTGACCGAGGAGTCTCTCGGGTCATGTCTACATAGTTCTCGAACCCGCAGGGTATGCACACTTAAGGTTCGACGTTGTTTTATGCGTATTTGAGTTATATGGTTGGTTACCGAATGTTGTTCGGAGTCCCGGATGAGATCAGGACGTCACGAGGGTTTCCGGAATGGTCCGGAAACGAAGATTGATATATAGGATGATCTCATTTTATTACCGGAAGGTTTTCGGAGTTACCGGGAATGTACCGGGAATGACGAATGGGTTCCGGGAGTTCACCGGGGGGGCAACCCACCCCGGCGAAGCCCATAGGCCTTGAGGGTGGCACACCAGCCCTTAGTGGGCTGGTGGGACAACCCAAAAGGCTCTATGCGCCAAGGAGAAGAAAATCAAGAGAGAAAGAAAAAAAAAGGAGGAGGTGGGAAGGAAGGGGGACTCCCTCCCACCAAACCTAGTCCAACTCGGTTTGGGGGGGAGAGTCCTCCCCCTTGGACTCGGCCGACCCCCTTGGGGCTCCTTGAGCCCCAAGGCAAGGTCCCCTCCCTCCCACCTATATATACGGAGGTTTTAGGGCTGATTTGAGACGACTTTTCCACGGTTGCCCGACCACATACCTCCACGGTTTTTCCTCTAGATCGCGTTTCTGCGGAGCTCGGGCGGAGCCCTGCTGAGACAAGGTCATCACCAACCTCCGGAGAGCCGTCACGCTGCCGGAGAACTCTTATACCTCTCTGTCTCTCTTGCTGGATCAAGAAGGCCGAGATCATCGTCGAGCTGTACGTGTGCTGAACGCGGAGGTGTCGTCCGTTCGGTACTAGATCGTGGGACTGATCGCGGGATTGTTCGCGGGGCGAATCGAGGGACGTGAGGACGTTCCACTACATCAACCGCGTTCTCTAACGCTTCTGCTGTACGGTCTACGAGGGTACGTAGATCACTCATCCCCTCTCGTAGATGGACATCACCATGATAGGTCTTCGTGCGCGTAGGAAGTTTTTTGTTTCCCATGCGACGTTCCCCAACACAAACCCGTCCAACCTATATATCAATCTTTACCTCCGGACCATTCCGGATCTCCTCATGATGTCCGGGATCTCATCCGGGACTCCAAAAAACCTTTGGTAACCTCGTATAACAATTCCCTATAACCCTAGCATCATCGAACCTTAAGTGTGTAGACCCTACGGGTTCGGGAATCATGCAGACATGACCGAAACACTCTACGGCCAATAACCATCAGTGGGATCTGGATACCCATGGTGGTTCCCACATGTTCCATGATGATCTCATCGGATGAACCACGATGTCAAGGTTTCAATCAATCCCGTATACAATTCCCTTTGTCTGTCGATATAGAACTTGCCTGAGATTCGATCGTCGGTATACCTATACCTTGTTCAATCTCGTTATCGATAAGTCTCTTTACTCATTTCGTAGCACGTCATCATATGACTAACTCCTTAGTCACATTGAGCTCATGATGATGTTCTACCGAGTGGGCCCAGAGATACCTCTCCGTCACAGAGAGTGACAAATCCCGATCTCGATTCGTACCAACCCAACACACACTCTCGGAGATACCCGTAGTGCACCATTATAGTCACCCAGTTACGTTGTGACGTTTGATACACCCAAAGCACTCCTACAGTATCCGGGAGTTGCACAATCTCAAGGTCGAAGGAAAAGACACTTGACATTAGAAAAGCTTTAGCATACGAACAACACGATCTAGTGCTATGCTTAGGATTGGGTCTTGTCCATCACATCATTCTCCCAATGATGTGATCCCGTTATCAATGACATCTAATGTCCATGATCAGGAAACCATGATCATCTATTGATCAACAAGCTAGCCAACTAGAGGCTTGCTAGGGACACATTGTGATCTATTTATTAACACATGTATTATTGTTTCCTGTTAATACAATTATAGCATGAACAATAGACGATTATCATGAACAAGGAAATATGATAATGACCATTTTATTATTGCCTCTAGGGCATATTTCCAATAGTTTATTCATGGGGCGACCGAATACTACTGCCCCCATAGTTCATGTCCTTATAGGACATGGCGGTGTAGGCGGGGGTGCAAAGTGGCTGCACAAGGTGGCGAATGTGGGTGTGCGTGTGTTTGGTAGTGCACATGGATGTGGGATGGTGGTTGCAAGAGGTGGGACGAGGGGGTGACTAGTGGGCTCTGCATGACGATGGAAGAGATATAAAGGGCGCGGGTGAACTGCTTTCTTGCTGGCCCCGTCCTCGCTGGCGGTTGCGAGAGGTGGGACGGGGGGATGACAAGTGGGGTTGGCTTGTCGATGGAAGAGATAGAGAGGGCACATGCGCATGGCTGGCTTGCTCGGCCTCAGCTTGGCTGCCTCATCGAGCTGGCCTTTTATTTTTATTTTTATTTCCCTTCTGTTTTTCTTATTTTTATTTTTCTGTTTTCTTTCTAAATTCAATCCTGTTTTGAATTTGATTTATTTCAGCATAGGATATTTTCAGAATTCCAATTGGAATATTTGTGGAATGTCGCACACTTCTTTGGGGCAATTAATTTTTGCACTTCTATTTTACTTTTGAATTTGTATTTGGTTCCAAAATCAACTTTGTTTCAAATTCATTTTATAAAATAGACAAAGGCATTATTTGGACTTATGAAATATCATTTCCTACCAAAAATTTTGCAAGGCCATTTCAAAATAATTCCCTATTGTTTTCAAATAAACCAATTCAATTTCTTGTAGTGAAATTAGTTAATTGGCTTGGATATTCTTTGGACTTATTTTTATGCTTTTCCCAACAATATTTCATGGGCGTGAGTTCCATCTATTATTGGAGATACGCCCTAGAGGAAATCATATATGATGATACTTCCTATGTGTGTATGAATAAAGATAGTCCTTGGACATTATGAACGATGTGTATCAACAAGTACGTGACTTGTTTGTGAGACTATGTATCGTATGATGACTGTCCTAAAGGGTCCCTAGTCGAAAGGGTCGTGTGGACACACATCGAATTAGACTAGTATGTGACACAGTGGATGGTCCGGTCTCACTGACCATGTAGCATTGGATGCTAGCCGGATAATATGGACTCGGAAAGATTTGGTCGGATTCGACATAATCGAATCCGAATCGAGATAAGGTACAGTTGGACAGACCCGACTATGAGACGTATTGTGAGTCTCTAGTACAACATACGTCCTATGTCCTAAGACACGAGCTGGTGCATGTACTCGGGATGGTGAGAGACCTGCTTTGGGCCGACCAAACACTACTCCATGATTGGGTAGTTACAAAGGTAGGTTTCGGGCTTGTCAAAACCCATGCTGTGAGATATGGTCGAGCAAGATGGAATTTGTCCCTCAGATCACAGAGATATACTCTCGACCCCTCGGTGATCCGACCTGGATAAGCATGGACATGCGTTAAGGATTATGAGATAGTCTGAAGTGTTGGTCGGATTCATCGAAACAAGAAAGAGGTCGGGTTGCAACAAGGGTAACCATGTCGCTTGAGCACGACAACATATATTGTGTGGCAAAGGGAAAAGAAGTGTGAAGTACAGGTTCGCCTAACCATCTTCATTGAACACTTGCAGTCAGCACACTTTGCCACAAGATGCTATAGGATAGCCGAGCCGGATGGATCTGGCTCGCGAACAAGTGAACAAGTACCTAAAGGGTTGCGCGCTTAAGGGAAGGAACCTACAAGGTTGGATCCAAGGACAGTGGTCGGATATGATACGAGTTGGACATGGAGACTGTTGGAAATATGCCCTAGAGGCAATAATAAAATAGTTATTATTATATCTCCTGTTTCAAGACAATCGTTTATTATCCATGCTATAATTGTATTGAATGAAAACATAAATGCATGTGTGGATATATAGACAAAAGTATGTCCCTAGTAAGCCTCTAGTTGACTAGCCAGTTGATCAAGGATGGTTAAGGTTTTCTGACCATATGCAAGTGTCGTCACTTGATGACTAGATCACATCATTGGGAGAATGATGTGATGGACAAGACCCAAACTATAAACATAGCATGTGATCGTGTCATTTTGTTGCTATTGTTTTCTAAGTGTCAAGTATTCATTCTTATGACCATGAGATCATGTAACTCACTGACACCGGCGGAATACCTTGTGTGTATCAAACGTCGCAACGTTACTCGGTGACTATAAAGGTGCTCTATAGGTATCTCCGAAGGTGTCCGTTGAGTTAGCATGGATCAAGACTGGGATTTGTCACTCCGTGTGACAAAGAGGTATCTCGGGGCCCACTCGGTAATAGAACATCACATAAAAGCCTTGCAAGCAATGTGACTAAAGAGTTAGTCACGGGTTCTTGTATTATGGAACGAGTAAAGAGACTTGCCGGTAATGAGATTGAAATAGGTATGGGGATATCGACGATCAAATCTCGGGCAAGTAACATACCGAAGGACAAAGGGAATGATATACGGGATTATATGAATCCTTGGCATAGAGGTTCAATCAATAAGATCTTCGTAGAATATGTAGGATCCGATATGGACATCCAGGTCCTGCTATTGGATATTGACCGGGGAGTGTCTCAGGTCATGTCTACGTAGTTCTCGAACCCGCAGGGTCTGCACACTTAAGGTTCGGTGACATTTCGGTTGAGTTATAGGTGCTGGTGACCGAAGTTTTGTTCGGAGTCCTGGATGAGATCACGGACGTCACGAGGGTTTCCGGAATGATCCAGAAATGAAAATTGATATATAGGATTGTTTCATTTGACTTCCGAAAAGATTTCGGGCATTACCGACAGTGTACTGAGGGTGACGAATGGGTTCCGGGTTTTTGCCGGGAGGGGCCACTCACCCGGGAGAGAACCTAATAGGACCATGGGTGGCGCACCAGCCCTTGGTGGGCTGGTGAGGCCAGCCCAATAGGACTATTTTGGCCAAGAGGAAAAAATCAAAGGAGAAAGAACAAAAGACAGGAGGTGGGAAGGAAGGAAGGGACTCCTCCTTCCAAACCGAATTGGAGTAGGAGTCCCTCCTCCCTCTCGGCCGGCGCCCTCCTACTTGGAGTAGGAGGCAAGCCCCACCCCTTGTCTCCTCCTATATATACTAGTGGTTTAGGGCTTTTTGAGAAACAACTTTGCCACGTGCAACCCTAAACCTCTACTTCATAGTTCTTCCTCTAGATCGGATTTCTGTGGAGCTCGGGCGGAGCCCTGCAGGAATAAGATCATCACCATCACCGGCGCGTCGTCACGCTGCCGGAGAACTCATCTACTTCCCCGTCTATCTTGCTGGATCAAGGAGGTGGACATCGTCATCGAGCTGTACGTGTGTTGAACGCGGAGGTGCCGTCCGTTCGGTGCTAGATCGGGATGAATCGTGGGACGACGGTGATTTGAATCACGAAGCAGTTCCACTACATCAACCGCGTTTTTAACGCTTCCCGCTTAGCGATCTACAAGGGTATGTGGATCCGACCTCCCTCTCATAGATGAACATCACCATGATAGGTCTTCGTGTGCGTAGGAATTTTTTTTGTTTCCCATGCAACGTTCCCCAAGAGTGGCATCATGAGCTAGGTTCATGCGTAGATGCAATCTCGAGTATAAAACAAAAGTTTTTGTGGGCGTTGATGTTCGATTTTCTGCCCTCCTTAGTCTTTTCTCAATTCGACGGTATTGTTGGATTGAAGCGGCCCAGACCAACCTTACTCGTACGCTTACGAGAGACCGGTTTCATTGACTAACATGCAACTTGTTGCATAAAGATGACTGGCGGGTGTATGTTTCTTCAACTTTAGTTGAATCGGATTTGACCGAGGCGGTCCTTGGAGAAAGGTTAAATAGCAATTTGCATATCACCGTTGTGGATTTGTGTAAGTAAGATGCGATCATACTAGATACCCATAGCAGCCACGTAAACACATGCAACAACAAATTAGAGGATGTCTAACTTGTTTTTGCAGGGTATGCATGTGATGTGATATGGCCAAAGACATGATGTGATATATTGGATGTATGAGATGATCATGTTGTAATAGTTAAATATCGACTTGCACGTCGATGCTACGGCAACCGGCAGGAGCAATAGGGTTGTCTTTAAACTAACGTTTGTGCTTGCAGATGCGTTTACTATATTGCTAGGTTGTAGATTTAGTAGTAATAGGATAGATAGCACGACAACCTCGATGGCGGCACGATGATGGAGATCATGGTGTGGCGCCGGTGACAATGAAGATCATGCCGGTGCTTTGGTGATGGAGATCAAGAAGCACAAGATCATGGCCATATCATGTCACTTATGAATTGCATGTGATGTTAATCCTTTTATGCACCTTATCTTGCTTAGAACGACGGTAGCATTATAAGGTGATCCCTCACTAAAATTTCAAGATAAAATTGTGTTCTCCCCGACTATGCACCGTTGTGACAGTTCGTCGTTTCGAGACACCACGTGATGATCGGGTGTGATAGACTCAACATTCACATACAACGGGTGCAAAACAGTTGCACACGCGGAACACTCGGGTTAAACTTGATGAGCCTAGCATGTACATACATGGCCTCAGAACACAAGAGACCGAAAGGTCGAGCATGAATCATATGGTAGATATGATCAACATGGAGATGTTCACCACTGAAACTATACTCAACTCACGTGATGATAGGACTTGAGTTAGTGAATTTGGATCATGCCACACTCAAATAACTAGAGGGATGTCTATTTGAGTGGGATTTTATTAGTAATATGATTAGATAAACTCTAATTGTCTTGAACATAGTCTAAGTAAACTTTGCAATATTTTTATGTTGTAGGTCAATGGCTCACACAATAGCAACCCTGAATTTCAATACGATCCTAGAGAAAGCTAAGTTTAAAGATGATGGAAGCAACTTGGTTGACTGGGCTAGTAATCTGAGGCTTATCCTCGTTGCTGGCCAAAAGAATTATGTCCTTGATGCTGCGCTAGGAGACTCACCACCCACCACGGATGACGAAGACGTTTTGAACGCTTGGCAAGCGTGTAAGGATGACTGCTCACTAGTTCAATGTGCAATCTTGTATGGCTTAGAACCGGGACTTCAAAGACGTTTTGAACGTCATGGAGCATATGAGATGTTCCAGGAGTTGAAGTTTATCTTTGAGAAGAACGCCCAGATCGAGAGGTATGAGACCTCCGATAAGTTCTATGATTGCAAGATGGAGGAGAATTCGTTTGTCAGTGAAGATGTTGCTCTGAATGTCTGGGTACTCAAACCGTCTAGCTGAGCTAGGGATTGAACTCCCGCAAGAAGCTATCAGTGACAAAATTCTTCAATCACTGTCGCCTAGCTATAAAGGCTTTGTGTTAAACTATAACATGCAAGGGATAAATAAGTCACCTGGTGAGTTGTTTGCGATGCTGAAGGTCGCAGAGTCAGAAATCTGAAAAGAACATCAAGTGTTGATGGTCAATAAGACCACTGGTTTCAAGAAAAATGGCAAAGGCAAGAAGGGTAACTCCAAAAAGAGTGGCAAAATTGTTGCCCTCCAATGAAGAAACCCAAGGCTGGACCTAAGCCGGAAACTGAGTGCTATTATTGCAAGGGGATGGGTCACTGGAAGCGCAACTGCCCCAAGTATTTGGTTGATAAGAAGGCGGCCAATGCCAAACAAGGTATATGTGATATAGATGTTATTGATGTGTACCTAACCAACTCTCGTAGTAGTGCGTGTGTATTTGATACCGGCTTTGTTGCTCACATTTGCAACTCGAAGCAGGAACTGCGGAATAAATGAAGGCTGGCGAAGGATGAAGTGACGATGCGCGTGGGAAATGGTTCCAAGGTTGATTCAATTGCCGTCGGCACGGTCTCACTTCAGTTACCATCAGGATTAGTTATGAACTTAAATAATTGTTATTTAGTGCGTGCGTTAAGCATGAACATTTTATCTGGATCTTGTTTATTGCGAGACGGTTACTCATTTAAGTCATAGAATAATGGTTGTTCTATTTATATGAGTAATATCTTTTATGGTCATGCACCCAATGTGAGGGGTTTGTTCATATTGAATCTTGATTGTGATGACACTCATATCCATAACATTGAGACCAAAAGATGTAGAGTTAACAATGATAGCGCCACCTTTTTGTGGCACTGCCGCTTAGGTCATATTGGTGTAAAGCGCATGAAGAAACTCCATGCTGATGGGCTTTCGGAGTCACTTGATTTTGAATCACTTGACATGTGCGCACGATGCCTCATGGGCAAGATGACTAAGACTCTGTTCTCTGGAACAATGGAGCGTGCAAGTGACCTGTTGGAAATCATACATACTGATGTGTGCGAACCAATGAGTGTGGAGGCGCGCGGGGGATATCGTTATTTTCTCACCTTCACTGATGATTTGAGTAGGTATGGATATATCTACTTGATGAAGCACAAATCTGAAACATTTGAAAAGTTCAAACAATTTCAGAGTAAAGTTGAAAATCATCGTAGCAAGAAGATCAAGTTCCTACAATCTGATCGAGGGGGTGAATATATGAGTTACGAGTTTGGTGCTCACTTAAGACAATGTGGAATCGTTTCACGGTTGACACCGCCCGGAACACCACAGCGTAATGGTGTGTCCGAACGTCGTAATCGTACTTTGTTAGATATGGTGTGATCTATGATGTCTCTTACCGATTTGACATTATCGTTTTGGAGCTATGCATTAGAGACGCACCATCAAAGTTTGTTGAGACGACACCATATGAGCTATGGCATGGCAATAAGCCAAAGTTGTCGTTTCTTAAAGTTTGGGGATGCGATGCTTATGTCAAAAAGCTTCAACCTCAAAAGCTGGAACCCAAAGCGGAAAAGTGCGTCTTCATAGGTTACCCAAAAGAAACAGTTGGGTACACCTTCTATCTCAGATCCGAGGGCAAAGTGTTTGTTGCTAAGAATGGAGCTTTTCTTGAGAAAGAGTTTCTCTCGAAAGAATTTAGTGGGAGGAAGATAGAACTTGATGAGGTTGTGGAACCTCTGCTTCAACAAGATGGTGGCGCAGGGCAGAGGGAAATCTCTGTCGAGGCAACACCAATTGAGGAGGAAGCTAATGATGATGATCATGAAGCTTCGGATCAAGTTACTATCGGACCTCGCAGGTTGACAAGATCACGTACTGCTCCTGAGTGGTACGAGAATCTTGTCTTATCTATCATGTTGTTAGACAATAATGAGCCTGTGAATTATGGAGAAGCAATGGTGGGCCCAGATTTCAACAAATGGTTAGAGGCCATGAAATCCGAGATAGGATCTATGTATGAAAACAAAGTGTGGACTTTGGAAGTATTACCTGAAGGTCGCAAAGCTATTCGGAACAAATGGATCTTTAAGAAGAAGACGGATGCGGGCGGTAATGTGACCGTTTATAAAGCTCGACTTGTGGCAAAGGGTTTTTCACAAGTTCAAGGAGTTGACTACGATGAGACATTCTCACCCGTAGCGATGCTTAAATCCGTCTGAATCATGTTAGCAATAGCTGCATTTTTCGATTACGAAATCTGGCAAATGGATGTCAAAACGGCGTTCCTTAATGGGTTTCTTAAGGAAGAGTTGTATATGATGCAACCCGAAGGTTTTGTCGATCCAAAGAATGATGACAAAGTATGCAAGCTCCAGCGATCCATTTATGGATTGGTGCAAGCATCTCGGAGTTGGAATAAGCGCTTTGATGAGGTGATCAAGGCGTTTGGGTTTATACAAGTTGTGGGAGAATCTTGTATTTACAAGAAAGTGAGTGGGAGCTCTGTAGCATTTCTAATATTATATGTGGATGACATATTGCTGATTGGAAACAATGTGGAGTTTTTGGAGAGCGTAAAGGATTACTTGAACAAAAGTTTTTCAATGAAAGACCTAGGAGAAGGTGCTTACATATTAGGTATTAAGATCTATACGAATAGATCGAGATGCGTGATAGGACTTTCACAAAGCACATACCTTGAGAAAGTTTTGAAGAAGTTCAAAATGGAACAATCCAAGAAAGGGTTCTTGCCTGTGTTACAAGGTATAAAGTTGAGTAAGACTCAATGTCCAGTAACTGCAGAAGATAGAGAAAAGATGAGAACCGTCCCCTATGCTTCAGCCATAGGGTCTATCATGTATGCAATGTTGTGCACAAGACCGGACTTCAGCCTGGCCATAAGTATGGCAGGCAGGTTTTAAAGTGATCCAGGAGTGGAACACTGGGCGGCGTTCAAGAATATTCTAAAGTACCTGAAAAGGACTAAGGAAATGTTTCTTGTTTATGGAGGTGACAAAGAGCTCGTCGTAAAGGGTTACATCGATGCAAGCTTTGACACTAATCCGGATGACTCTAAGTCTCAAACCGGATACGTATTTATTCTCAATGGGGGTGCGGTAAGCTGGTGCAGTTCCAAGCAAAGCGTCGTAGCAGATCCTACATGTGAAGCGGAGTACATGGCTACCTCGGTGGCGGCTAAGGAGGGTGTCTGGATGAAGCAGTTCATGACGGATCTTGGAGTTGTGCCGAGCGCACTAAATCCAATAACTCTGTTATGTGACAACACTCGTGCCATTGCTCTAGGCAAGGAACCAAGGTTTCACAAGAAAACCAGACACATCAAACGACGCTTCAACCTCATCCGCGACTATGTCGAAGGAGATGACATAAATATTTGCAAAGTGCACACGGATCTGAATGTTGCAGATCCACTGACTAAACCTCTTCCACGAGCGAAGCATGATCAACACCAGAACTGTATGGGTGTTAGATTCATTCCAATGTAAATCACATAGCAATGTGAGACTAGATTATTGACTCCAGTGCAAGTGGGAGACTGTTGGAAATATGCCCTAGAGGCAATAATAAAATAGTTATTATTATATTTCTTGTTTCAAGATAATCGTTTATTATCCATGCTATAATTGTATTGAACGAAAACATGAATGATGTGTGGATATATAGACAAAACTATGTCCCTAGTAAGCATATAGTTGACTAGCGAGTTGATCAAGGATGGTTAAGGTTTTCTGACCATATTCAAGTGTTGTCACTTGATGACTGGATCACATCATTGGGAGAATGATGTGATGGACAAGACCCAAACTATAAACGTAGCATGTGATCGTGTCATTTTATTGCTATTGTTTTCTACGTGTCAAGTATTCATTCCTATGACCATGAGATCATGTAACTCACTGACACCGGAGGAATACCTTGTGTGTATCAAACGTCGCAACGTTACTGGGTGATTATAAAGGTTCTCTACAAGTATCTCCGAAGGTGTCCGTTGAGTTAGCATGGATCAAGACTGGGATTTTTCACTCCGTGTGACGGAGAGGTATCTCGGGGCCCACTCGGTAATACAACATCACATACAAGCCTTGCAAGCAATGTGACTAAAGAGTTAGTCAAAGGATCTTGTATTACAGAACGATTAAAGAGACTTGCCGGTAACGAGATTGAAATAGGTATGGGGATACCGACGATCAAATCTCGGGCAAGTAACATACCGAAGGACAATGGGAATGATATACGGGATTATATGAATCCTTGGCATAAAGGTTCAATCGATAAGATCTTCGTAGAATATGTAGGATCCAATATGGACATCCAGGTCCCGCTATTGGATATTGACCGGGGACTTGCGGGCTTTAGATTTTTTGCGAGGCCCAAGTGTTGAGCCCGCAACGGATGCCTATATATAGTGGAGGTGCGGCACACTCATTCGGTTGATTGCTTTGGCGCCGTCACTAGGGCTTTGCATGTGTTGCAACTAGCCAACTCCACTCACCGCCGGTTGTGTGATCGGACCTAGCAGTTCACCTCATGATGTTCCTCCTGCACGTGTAGATACCGTTAGAGGCGGTGCGCTTGCGCCACTCCGGCGAACCTGTTCTTGGGATCGAATCGGCTACGTGGGAGATCGGCGAGGAGGAGATGACTCCAGGGATGCGTTGCCCCAACTCTACTTCTGTTGCACGTCACTGCACGTCTAGTGGTAACGATCCATGAGCTATCTCTGTAGCATGTTCCTGGTTGTCTAGCACATAGGAAATTTTTATATTGCAGCCGATGCACCTAGTGTAGAACCCAACATCTATGGCTAGCTAGGTTTCCACTGGTCGCCTTAGATTTTCACCCCATTCTAATCATAAAATCAAGCAATAATAGCTAACAAGCAATCAAACAAGGGTTTTTATTTGAATTTTTTAATTCCCTGTGAAATTTTTAACATACCAGATATGAGAAAAGTCTGGAATGTGCAGTACTCGAGGAAAGTCTTCACGAGACATGCGGAGGTGCGCATAACCGATGGGCCAGATCGGTCCCACAACGCAGATGGGGCGGATCACGGGCGGGCGAGTAATCAATACAATCACGTGCGAAGTCGTGGATGCCGCTCAACGGAGGCGGGGTGGTGGCGGAGTCTGAGCTGAAGCTGTCGACGAGGCTGACATGGGACAACGTGTGGACGAGCGCGTTAGCACCGGCACCCGGGCCGCCAACATAGCGTCGACGCCTACGCAGCTAACGCACCAGCGGCACCCGAGCGACGAACGCAACACCGTGCAGAAGTGGTAGATGTTGAAGGAGTCATGCTCGGAGCAGGGCGGCAACGGCTGAAGAAGAGGCCGTGTTGTCGTGTCGATGTCAGAGTAGAGGCGTGCGGGGTCGATAGCAGCCGCAGACGATGCAAACCGATATTTGATCAGAAAACCAAAAAGAAAACGACAAGGAATGGGAAGAGAGAGAAAACCTGGATCAATGGATCTGGAAGAAGACTCTCTAGAGCAACTGATCAACTGGATCGGCAGACGGAGCCTAGGTACGGGCGGTGCAGCCCCCGATGACGATCATGGAGATCGACTGCCACGGGGGCAACGCGGTGTGGTGGTGACTAGGGTTTGGATCGAGTTTAGGTTGATACCATGTAGAAGGAATAGAGATGGATTGGTGTAATGCGGTGGATGTATTATTCAACCTCAAGAGCAAGTATATATAGAGTACAAAATTTGGGCAAGAAGCCTCTCCTAAAGATAAGATGGGGGGGGGGGAGGTCGCCAGATCTATGCATGTGGATCATTTTTAGTCCTCGTAGACTAGGTTTTTAGGTTGTTCATTGTATTGGCTTCGACGACAACGATGGCGGCGCTGAATAAAGATTCTTCGAATTCTTCACCCACGAGGCCATCGGTCCTAGGTTGGGGATGGATTTGAAAACTACTATGTTCAAGCAAGGATCGCGTGGCGACATCCTCGTGGTGGACTTGTGTCCTCGTGCTCCGTCGTTGGGACGACGTTTGCCCCAGCGCCGACACTGAGCTTGGGAGGTAGTCTAAGAGCGGGTGTAGATTATGGTCTGCATCGACGACATTTGAAAGACGGAACATGTGCTTGATTTGTGGATGTCACATATGGTTTTTCTACTGCGGCGCCTTAGTCATGGTGGGGTGACAAATCTGGAGTTCAATGGCGTGTCGAGAGTATTGCCCCGGTGTGTTTCGTTCAACGACAAGGGCTTCACTTTTGGTGAGCCACTTTATAGGTCCGCAAAGGTGCGTATTAGCAATAATGTCGTGCCGAACTCAAGTGAAGAGGTGGTGCGTCATTCTTTTCTTCGGTGATTGCCATGATGGTGGTGCCGGAGGCAAGTGACACACACGTTTGATGTTAAACACAAATATATTATGCTTTCTTTTCTGTTTTGTTACGTCGATCTTTACATGACTTATACTTTAATCTGTATAATATTGACATGAATGAAACACATGTTATAATGCAAAAATAAAATAAAATAAGAGTAGTATAAGAAAAACAATCAATCTTAACAAATCTTAGCCTATCATAATTTATACTCCTATATACAGGACAAGTCATCGGAATAAGGTGCTCGCGGCAACTAAACTTTACTACACCCAAAAGATATTTTCGTGCGTATGAGTATGTGGCTTTCTCCTGCCCGTTCCTTACCCATCCATCGTACCGCCGTGATGCGTACGCACACCATGATGCTGCTCTATGCTTATCAATTCCACCAGACACTTCCTTCAAAAAGATAAAATTCCACCAGACATCGTACATGCGGCGTCCACCCCGTGCCAAACTCTGCTGCGAGGCCATCAGGGATGGCCAGCAAACGAGAATGGCTCAGAAGAGGGAGGATATTTCCAGTCTCTTCCGAGCTAATTATAATTTGCCATGGCCGAGTGCTTCACGTTGCCGTCTTCCTGAAAGGGAACCTTGCCGTGCTTTCCGGTGGGGATAAGTGCCGCGAAGATCTTTTCTTTTCCCTGATGTCCATCTGATCATGCCATGCAACTTTTCAATTTATCCCATAGGAATCCGAAATGTGTTTATAAATGTACTTCGTATTTTGTGCCGAGATGCTCACGTCTCTGGCCCGGCGGTTGACTGATTATCCTGACCACTGGTTCCCAGAGAATCTATTCCAAGACTCCAAGTCCTGACAAATTAGGAATATTAACATTTCCCGTCAGGATATTGTTGGGCAATTCGCTTGGCGATAGGTCCATGATGTATCCAGGAAAAAGGGATACTTAAGCTATATAAACGTAGACACCCTACAAAAGATTAACATGCGCTTGACTCAAACATAATACTATCAAATCTTATACGCTGACGAGGGTGAGAAACTAAGAATCATGGCATCAAGTCGTGTACGCAGAGCCGAAATCATTTATCATAAGTGGTTTATCCTCTTTTTTCTAGGTTCACTTTACAATTATTCAACTTTGATGTGCTGAAATTTCTTTTATAATCTGTTGTAGATAAACTTTGAAATAGAAAATGGTTAGCCAAATGTTAAAATGAGCATCAACTCATTAGAAAAATATAATACTACCATGTTCCTCATAGTGCAAAATATTATCCATGTGAACATGGGGAAATACAAATCTGACATCGGTCCAAATGTGGCCAAAATTCTGGTGCCACCCATGCTACATCGAGATTTTTGTGCATGTTGAGGGTTGTCCTATTTACAACTTATTGAAGTTACATATAAGTTATATCGATGAAATTTATATGTATTTTAGACTGTAGACTGCTAGTTGATTTTGATAAAAAAAAACACAAGATTTCTACTGGAAGTTAAAAGATAATGATCCAAAAACAAAATTGTAAAGCTATTCTTTTAAATGACAACGCCCAAAGAAGCCAACCTGAATGGTCTGGATTTGTTGATGAGTAGGTTTGAAATTTACTTCTCATGAATGTGATCACATCCACCACACGGCATACCACATATAAATCTATCTGGAAAGGCATCACGACCGGCTTATCGCTTCACGTAACATTTGTCGTTTTCGTTGCCTTTTTAACTAAAAATTGTTTGCATACACTTATGGCAACAAGTGTAGTCGTGACCATATATGCTTCAATGCACATCGTTTTTTTTAATCAAATTGTGCAAGTTTGATAGTTTTTGGTCGATGCATCTTAGCTTAATAGCATACAAGAAAATAGCGCCCCCTTTATTATCATCTCTCATGGTGTTGCTTTCTTCATAATCACTCCATGTGCCACTCTCTTACATAACACTCACGACAAATAATCTTTTCATAACCCTCAAGGATATCCCGGTAAGACAAAGTTTGATATTTCATTCGTCTGACTTGATTATTAATATATATTTTCAACTTTGTTCAACAATTTCATATTGTACCACAAGATTTTGCATATATTTTCACAAACATATGCAATTATATGTCATCTACAAGAGTTGAGTTAGTTGTCTAGAATTCTTTTCGAAGGAAGTTGGTTATTTCTTCCCCGTTATCCAGTGGCGGGGCTTCATGTGTACCTACGTGGCCCTCTCCCCCCAAGCTCATAGGAATATGTCCATTTCATAATGTAGTGCATGCAATTTTTTGTTAAAGTCAAACCTCACAAATTTTGATCAAGTTTGTGAAGAAAAATATTTTCATTTAAAATGTCAAACATATATCATTAGATTCATCGTAAGATGTAATTTTATATTTTTACATATTTGTTGTTGTAGATACACATAATTTTCTCCATAAACTTGATTAAAGTTTGTAAAATTTGACTTTAAAAAAATTCTACGTGCACTACATTATTGAATGGAGGGAATATATTAAGGTGGTGCCACTATAGAAGAGTTTAATCCCGGTCTCGCCACCTAAGTTGCATAATGATAAACTGTAGAAAAAGTAGTATCATGATTAAAGATGAATAAATCGAAAGTTCTCACATAAAATATTTTGAATAATGTCATTCATAAAAATAAAATACTCGCTCCGATATATTATTACCTATTTTGGATTTGTATACGTACGGATATATCTAACATTAAATGTGTTTAAACATGTTTAATTATATTTGTATCTAGATAAATCTAAGACAAATAATATGAATGGGGAAGGTACTTCTAATATCATGCGTGTGCAATTTCTGTGATGGTGTATGGAGCAAGACGAGGACAGGCGATATCCGGCAATCATGACAAAAATTTCCATTGATGTTCGACGCCTGGCATACGCTGTGAGGCTTCAAAAATATCAAGTGCATATATAGAAACCAGCCTGCGCGGAGCCCTAAAGGAGCACAAACGAAGCAGCAAAAAAAGGCAGGAAACTATTCCTCTCTGGATTGCGGAAACAAATCACGGAAACCTAGAAAGAAATCGTCTACCCGTTTTTTTCTCATTCTTTCTGCCCCCAAAAAACAGGCTCCGGATCCGAAACTCCCATCCAGCTGCCAAAAACACCCCTCCCCCCTCCCCTCCCTTCCTTCCTCCAGCTTCTCCTACTCGATCGAAGCCGAGCAGCGGCGCCTGACACGGAGAACAGGGGCGACCGGAGCCCTTCTCCCCCGCCTCCGCCCCTCCGGTGAGATACCCTCCTCATTTTCCCGATCGTCTCCGGCCTCCCCGCTTCTCCTCCCGCCGCCGCCGCCAAAATCGCGGCCTCGCCCCATTGCGCCGCGGTTCTCCTCCTCCCCACAGGACGGCGCGGTTGGTTCCCGGGACGGACTCCTCGAGCGTGGGCTCCTCCCCACGCCCCTTCAAATTATTCTTGTGGAACTGAACCCACACGCCCCACGTTAAGGCCCGCCCGCCCGCCCCTGCAGCTCTGCGGCGGGTTCATGCCTGGATTACTCGCGGGTTTGTTTGGTAGTAGTAGGTTAGTTACCCATCTGCGAGAGTTGGGTACCTTGTCATTCAGTGGACGACAATTCACGTGGAAAGTTTCAGTACCTTGATGTAACCTGCACGGGGCCCCGAAGCCCATCCCCCCTCTAGTTGCAAGGTCCCTCTCCTGTCTGTCCCGTAATAGAGTTCGGCTGCAAGGTCCATGTACTGCCTGTCCCTTGTTAGCTGTGCTCGTGTCGTCCCTCACCTGTGCGCAAAGGATTACCAGTAGACTAGTTAACTGTGTCCTGTCTGTCTCTTGATAGATTTCAGTTGCACAATTGTCGGGACGGTGAGAAATTCAGCAATCCCAGAGACGTGATGATTTCAGTTACAGTTCCTTTATTATGTTCTGGTACACAACATTTCTTTCAGCATCTCATTGTTGACTCTTGATACTTAAGGTTCTTTGTTGCAGGTTAAAGTTGTCTTGGAGACTTCTTTTGAATGGAGCGTAGTGATTCCCTGTCCGAGTCGCCAAGGAAGCGGAATGGCCTTCTGCGAGACCAGGTGCAGCTGGTGAAAAGGAAGGACACAAGCCGCTATGAGATCGTCCCCTTTCCAGAGCCACTGTCTTTTGAGAAAGGCTTCTTTGTCATGATCCGCGCCATCCAGCTCCTGGTGCAGAACAATGAAGGGATAATATTTGTGGGAGTTGCTGGCCCCTCTGGGGCTGGTAAGACGGTGTTTACCGAGAAGGTCCTCAATTTCATGCCCAGTGTTGCTGTGATATCAATGGACAACTACAATGATGCAAGTCGCATAGTTGATGGCAATTTTGATGGTAACCCAACTTATCTGGATGACTACTTCTTTTATAATAGCAAGATTCATGTAATAAGAAATATGTATAATTTACAGTACATAATCTGTGCATTATCTTATGGTTCTTTACCTGGAACCACATGTCTCTGCAGTAACAATAACTTAACTATTGCATATGATTTAATATAATGGAAGCATTAGTAAGTTTTTGCAAAACTGTATTCATCGAGGCAGTGGTGGTGCTAAGTGCTAACTAGAGTAACTGATGTTTGTATTTGTAATTTTTTGTCAGATCCACGTCTAACAGACTATGACACACTGTTGGAAAATATTCATGGTCTGAAGGAAGGAAGGTCCGTTCAGGTTCCAATATATGATTTCAAGACGAGTTGCCGGACTGGATACAGGTAGAAACATTCTTGCATCATCATTTGCCATCGTTACATTATTGCACTAGATTTTTCTTGCCACACTTGCCTTACTTGAGGTGCTCAAAAAGTTTGCCATCTTTACAATAAATTAACCTAAGGGCATGTTTGGTTGGTGACTAACTTTCCCACATGTTGCCACAACACTTGCATTACTTGAAATGCTCAAATTCTTAGCCACATTTTGGCTTGCCTTAGGGAATCTTGCCGCACTTTTTGTGTGTATGACATGTGGGGCTTATTGCTCACCAAAGGAATGTTCTGTTAGGTGTAGCTAGAACCAAATACACACCTAACTTGGTCAAGCTTGCCTAACTTGAGGTCTGACAAAGTGTGGCTAGGAACCAAACAGCCCATTATGCTCATATTTCACCATGATTAATCTTATCTAACTATATTTTTTTCTTATGGCCAACAGAACAGTTGATGTCCCTAGCTCCAGGATTGTTATTATTGAAGGTATATATGCACTGAGTGATAAGTTACGGCCAATACTGGATCTGCGTGTTTCTGTCACTGGTGGTGTTCATTTTGACCTGGTGAAGAGAGTCCTAAGGGACATACAACGAGCTGGCCAGGAGCCTGAGGAAATAATCCACCAGATCTCAGAAACGGTTGCTTGACCTTTTGAACTTGAATCTATATCTGCTCTTTCCTTGTGTTTTCTTGCTTCCATAAAAGGTCATTATAGAAAAGCCCACCAGCGGTTTATGGGTTTATATATGCATGCGTAGTATTTTCTTCAGCCATGCCAATGGTTTAACATGTTGGAAGATGGTACTTTCAGGTTTATCCAATGTACAAGGCTTTCATTGAGCCGGATTTGAAGACAGCGCACATACGAATTATCAACAAGTTCAACCCTTTCTCAGGGTTCCAGAATCCTATGTACATCCTGAAGGTAAGTCTTCCTTAATTATTTACAATCCTTTTGTCATCCATGTCAAAGTAAATTGGATTTTCTGGTTACAAGATGGCTGAGTGCGGATTTCTTCAGAAATGCCATAGCTTTAATAAGAAATAAGTATCTTGTGGTTTAGCAAGATGACCTGACTCTTGGATGTCTACTGTCAGTCACCACGGTCTCTAACACCTGATCAAATCAAAGCTGCTCTTGGTGAAGATCAAACAGAAAGCAATGAAGAAACCTATGACATATATTTACTTCCACCGGGTGAAGATCCAGAAGCATGCCAATCTTATTTGAGAATGCGGAATAGAGAAGGGAAATATAACCTGATGTTTGAGGTATGCCGTTTTTCATGACTGTAGGTACCAAAGGGTATTGTTGGGGTTCTGAAATAAGTATTACATTTTGGCTTCTTCATGTCATCCATTCTTAGTTATTTAGTTGCTTCCCTAGTACATATGTATGGTTTACAGGAATCTTCTCCTTGCTAGAATATTCAAATTTAGCTGTTTAAGCACCCGCAGTTCATAAAGACAAAGCCTGCTTGTGTAGCGGGCCATTTTTTTTTAAAGACCAGCCAATTCTTAACTATATTCCCCTTTTATATTCACATGCAAATTCTTAACTCCATACATTTTACTGGATCTTCTCTGCAAACTTATAGTATCCTCTACCGCAGTAGTTAGCTGAATTACTAAGATATAATCCCTCCAATCCAAAATATAATGTGTATAGTTTTTTTAAAAGTTAAACATGTGTAAGTTTGACCAAATTTTTTGGAAAGTATCATCTACAATACCAAATTTGTTTCATTAGATCCATCATAGAAAGTATCTTCATGGTTTATTTCTTTTGTATTGTATTGTAGATGTTTGTATTTTATTCTATAACCTTGGTCAGACATACATAAGTTTGACTTGCATGAAAACTGATGCAGCTTATATTCTACTAGAATGGAGGGAATATACCCTTTGTTATCTTACCCTATGTGCACTACTTTAGGCCTTCTTGTTTGCTAACTAACTTGTATTTTTTGATTATTTGAAGGAGTGGGTGACTGATAATCCTTTTATCATATCACCAAGGATTACTTTTGAAGTCAGTGTTCGTCTTCTTGGTGGTTTGATGGCGTTGGGATATACTATAGCAGCTATACTGAAGAGAAGCAGTCGTGTGTTTTCTGATGGCAAGGCTACTGTTAAAATTGACTGGCTGGAGCAACTTAGCCGAAGGTATATACAGGTGAGCATTTCTGTCGATATGATTTTGACTTGCGCATATTTTGACTACTACACTCGTCATTCTCTTTGAGCCTGCAACTTGTTAAGAACTTTCTTACCTTGCTTCTCTTTTATTAAGGTGCAAGGTAGAGATAGACTTTATGTCAAATTTGTAGCGGAGCAGTTAGGTTTGGATGGTTCTTATATCCCGCGCACGTATATTGAACAAATTCAACTGGAGAAGCTGATGAATGATGTTATGGTATGTATTTTACACAGTAAATCTTTCACCTTAATGCTAGCTATACTGCTCAGTTTTGCGGTGGTATGTGACAAGATGATGTTCAGGCATTACCAGATGATTTGAGGACAAAGCTCAGCATTGATGATGAGCTGGTTTCAAGTCCAAAAGAAGCTTTTTCCCGGGCCTCTGCTGATAGGAGAAACGAACTTATGAAAAGGTTTCTTGACTTCTTGGTGTCATCTGTTCCTAGTTTCATCTCCTGTAATTGATTGATTGATTTGTTGAAATCTTGGAACCTGAATGTGGCTGACATTCTCTCGTGGAAAACTTTCAGTGGGCTATCTCATTCGTATTCAACACACGGAGATAAAAGTATGGTGAAATTGAATAAACTGACAGAAAGCAACAGAAGGTTTGGCAGTCGGCGAACCCCTGAACCTCCTGCGATCAACCAGGTGACCATTCCAGCATACTTCATTCTTATGTGGTGCTATAACAAGCCATCTATTTCGAACTTGTTCTGTCATGATATTTTGACATGCGCAAGTGCTGATGTTCAAATTATTCTTGTTCTGTCACTTGTTCTCTTGCATAGGGTGCAATCAACCAGCTGTCAGAACAGATATCGACATTGAATGAGAGGATGGATGAGTTTACCTGTCGGGTTGAAGATCTTAACTCAAAATTTACACTGATAAAATCTTCACCAAGTCAGCAAAATTTAGCTCCTCCAAGTGATACTCGTAATGGTTCCGCACCTACCAATCTCTTTGTTTCTCAGTTGGGTAATGGCACCCTTATACCTCACTCATCATCATCAAACCAACTTTCAAAAGAGTCTCCATTGACGGAAGAGGTATCTTACTGTTGTTACCCTCTGTTTATCTGACTACCCTTTCCCCAGTTTTACCTTTTGTTTTAGCTCTATTTGAAAGTTCACTCAAGGTACTTCTGAATCCATAGATGATACAACCTAGTAGTCTTCTCTTCGAAATAAATTTTTGAATTATGATAATTGGCTACTGTTAAGCAATGATCAGATTTGGCGTCAGAATTCAAACCTCGCTAATAGTTGGAAATTGAATTAGGTTGATAGATTCTCTCAATCTTCGAGGATATGTTGCAGCATTATTTGGACCTACACTTTTTGAGAATTTGTTGGGAGGTAGATGTAGAACCATGTCTGACTTGTGGAAATAAGTTGTGTTATATTAATTTTATTCAGATCCATGATTTGGAATGGATTGAGAGTCAGCGAGACTTCATCAGCTTTTAACAACAGTAACACAGTGTAACGGTTGCCATGGGTTGGCCCAAATCAGTTTGATTACTTGGAAACCCAACCTAAATGAAGTAATGAACCTGTGTCTACCAAATCGACATGAAGAAACTCAAGAGTTATAGTACTCCCTCCGTTTCTAAATATAAGTACTTTTAGAGATTTATTAAATACGGACTACATACGGTATATAGGCGCATTTTAGAGTGTGGATTCACTAATTTTGCTCCGTATGTGCCTATGTGGTCTATATTGGAATCTCTAAAAAGACTTATATTTAAGAACGGAGGGAGTAATAGATAGTGACATAGCATAGCCAGCAAATTGTAGATGTAACATGAATGCTGGATCAGGCTTTAGAGTGTAAATGCCAGAGTGTAGCGAAGGGTCATTGGATTTATATTCCTGACTTGTATAATTTTGTTGGCATACACAATCTGAACCCTCTTGGTTGGATACTCGTGGAAAGTTCAACGCAAAATACTTTAAATACATGAATGCTGGTTATGCTATTTAATCTTTTGCTCTTTAATGCTACACATTATTGTGTACAAATCTTGGTGTTTTACTTTGTTGGATGGTTTTTTTCCTGAGCAGATCATGGTCTTATCAAGAGGTCAGCGCCAAGTAATACATCAGCTCGACAACCTCACTAACCTGCTTCATGAGCATTTGGTCTTGACCCGCCAAGGAAACACCACGAGCAGGAACCGTATCCAGGAAGGAATCGACATGGCCATCTGCCCGTTGATAATCCTGACAATTGGCAGTGTCGGTTACTTTGTGTTCAGGAATCTCAACCGGACATGACCAGAGTGAACCCGATGAAGTGCGCAGTTCTGATATCTGAAGTTCGCCACCAAGTTGAGTCAAGAACCAGAGCAGTCCAGACAGTCTTGATTGATCTTCAGTACCCAGAGCCCAGACTCCAAAACTGTTACTTTCTCTTGAAGTTATAGTCGGTCCTTGAGTCAGACACCATGACGGGGATCATATCTACGTAGTAGGTGTAGATTACAGTTTTTGAGATAGGCGAAAACTCATATATACCAGCGCAAGCAACAGAGTTTAGTCTTGATATTGAGCGGAGATACTTCGTAAGCTTGGAGAAAAAACAATGTACTGGAGGCATACAATGCCTGTAGTCGATACTGGAAGTCCCAGTATCAATAAATTTTGGGGGTACCGATCACAATCCTGAATTCCTGATAATTTATCACATACTGCAGCTCCGAGTAAGCATAGCTGCATAGGTTTTACTGAAATCGTTCTTCCCGCCTGTTGACAATCACACGAATTTGCTCTTGGCGTGAGCATAGTTGCATGCGATTTTACTTGCCAGCTTATCTTAACATACTTGCATACAATCGAAACTCGCTAAAATATCGCAAACCATATCCGCAAGATCGTAACAATCGGGGTATCATCTAATAACTTTTTGCAAGACATTTTGAGGGTTCGTGACAGTATAAAAGGTCTTATATTAAGTTACAGCGTTATTTATATATTTGTGTACACCAACTGATGTATACAGACCAACTGTCCACTACCAAATGGACACGAGAGCATGAGCTGGCGATAGGGGCGCATCGTTTTGGAGTTTGGTTTGTGAAATCTACTGTTGTTTGGTGCGTGGATGTGGGGCGACGACCTTGGTTTTGTGTGGCGTGGTCTCCTGTTTGGCGACGATGGCGGCTGCGAGCGGACCTCGTCTACTGTTGAGTTTTGGTAGCCAGTGTCTTCTGACGTGTTCGAGGGGTCCTTATGCATCTCACCATGTTTTTCTGGAGTCGGAGATGTGGAGAAGGAGCCTCTCATGACAAGGGATTGGTCTTCGGTTGTCGGGGCCTGGTCGACACAAGCTCGACGATTTTCTCCTGCTTGGCTCGTCGCTCAAGTCGGAGCTGGCCTTCACACGGGTGTTCGATTGTTTGGCATGAGCCGACATGGGTTCCAACGTCTGTTGCGGCGAGGGCTTCGTTGGTGGTCATCGAAGGTGAAGTCGGAGTCACTGACTCGCGGAGGAGCCATGATGATGCCGGTGGATGACAACCTGGACAATGCTTTGCCTTTGTACGACGTGTGTGTGTCTTCACATGGGTAGCGAGGTCGGTCGATGTGGCCATGTGTGGATTGTTGTGCCCGTTTTCGCCTTGTTTTCCGTAAATTAACCGTACAACTATACTTCTCCTTTATTAATGAGATGAGGCAAAACTTTTGTCTCAATTTAAAAAAAATGCTACGAATTATAGTGGTTTATGCAAAGGTATAACATCTTGTGAAATTTGGCAAAAAAAATTTAAAAGGGCCAGCATCAGATTTTGCGCCGATAGGAGACTGAAAGTGCAATTCTAGGCCCGTCGCAAAAAAAAAAACTGCTTTTAATAAAACGAATCGGCCCATAAACCGTGAAAAGAAAAGAGTCAGGCTAAGACTCTAAGCCGTGTCCGACAATGCAAACCTAGGCAGCCCACGCACGGCCAGGCCTTTACCTCTCGCGTGCCTCTTTTTATTGGCCCCGTTCCCTTCATCAAGGGCGAAGGCTCTGTTCCGGTCTCCCGTTTAGCCGTGCCTCCTCCGATCCTCTTCCTGCCCTCCGCTCCCCTAGGGTTCGCTCGCCCGTCGACAGGTTCGCTCGCGATGGACCAGGGCGACGTCGCCGTGGCCGTGGCCCCCGGCGCCCCCTCCTCCTCCTGCGCCGGCGCCGGCTGCAAGAAGGGCAAGCGCTTCGAGATCAAAAAGTGGAACGCCGTCGCGCTCTGGGCCTGGGGTAACCTATTCTCGCCCGCTCGCTTTCCCGCTCGCTTTCCCGCTCCTCTCTCGTTCGCTTGATTTCCGCCTGACCCGATGCGATTCTGACCTCGATTTCTCCGTGTTGCGCGCAGACATCGTGGTCGACAACTGCGCCATCTGCCGCAACCACATCATGGACCTCTGTGAGCACCCGCCGCATCGCTTCGATTTTGTTTCGATGGTTCTAGGGATTCAGGTGTGAAATCTGACCTGTGATGTTTGTGCGTGCGTGCGTGTGTGTGTGTGTGTGTGCAGGCATCGAGTGCCAGGCGAACCAGGCCAGCGCCACCAGCGAGGAGTGCACCGTCGCTTGGGGTACGATGCAGATCTTCTTACCTTGCTTCTACTGTTTCCTGCCGTATAATGTTGCCATTCCCCTACTATTGTATATAATCTTGCAGTTGCCGTAGTTGTCATTCTTAATGAAGGGTTATTTGAGTATTGATAGCTGCTCAATCTCGTATTGGTCATGCTGTGAATATTGGTGTGTTTTTATGTGCCCGTGGTTGAAGTCTTGGCAAGTTTCCAAGTCTGTCTTGGCTTTATTAGGGGTTTCATCGATTGAGCTATTGGAGAATTTTGTATGCTGTTTGCTGATGCCTGGTGATAGTTTTTTGTTGATCTGTTACATCTAGATACATCCGTTTGAGCGACAATTAATATGGGATGGAGGGAGTAATATATATTTTGGTCGGTTTGTGGTGCTGTGTTAGTAATTATTTGCACTATACAAAGACCCTATTTGCTCAATATTGCTTGTCTAATGCGAGACTTGTTAAGTGTACTACAAACTATATGGCCTTGGGAATAGGTTTACGTGGTTTCCCTGGAAGGGGATCTACTTATTTGGCACTGTGGCGTGAAGCTGGGTAATGTGTTATGTACATGCAATGATGGTTCCCCTTATCTGGCTGAGCTGAAGTTACAGCTGATGCTTATTTGTTAACTTGTTATTCTGCACTGTTTATAACCGCAATTAGATTGTGTTGGGGAGGTTTTGTTGCTTGATAAGGAGTTGCTAGTCCTAACATCAAGCTCAGCAGCCTAGTGCTTATCTATCGTCACTTTTGTATTATTGTTTTACTCTTTGAGTTCTGATCTGGTGTACTAAGCTCATAGTTCAACCTACCATCTTATATTCTGCATTCTGATATCCATACTGTTCTCCTTAGGACTTGAGTTTACTTTGGAGGTGGACAATGACCGTCATTCCTTCATCACTTCTTTGTAGGCTAAAATCAATTTAGAGAAGTCCGCACAATGTTTGGTTTAATCTATGTTCTTAATTGCACTTAGTTCTCCCTCCATTTGAAAATATAAGACCTAATAGTTTCCATGATCTTCCGGTATATAGTGTAAGGCATTTCTTATATTCAGGTATAGTGTAAGGCATTTCTAATATTAAGGTATAGCATCTGTTGGTTGCAGTAGGAAGATGCTACTGTGCATTTGACAAGATAAGCGATTGACTTTCCTTCTGAATTAATCATCTATAATTGTTCACTTCTAGTTATGCCTTGAAGTTATAACATGACATTTGGTTTAAACTTCAAAGGTCTAGTGATTAGAATGTTGATTGGTAGCCTGGACTTCACAGCCTCCATGTATATCGTTAATGGCCAGTTGAGTTGGGTTCCCTCCGTGAAGAAATATAAGAGCGTTTAGATCACTAAAGTAGTGATGTAAATGCTCTTATAGTTCTTTACAGAGGGAGTACCTACCAATTCCCACAGACATGAACAATGTCAATACATGAATCAGGTGTTGTAGAAAGTTGATCAGAAGTTCTTTCCTGTATCATCGTGTTTAGGACTGAACTGCCTACTAGTGATCTGTATTTTATATCAGAAGCTGTTTTTTTTGAAGAATATTGCATATGATAGATCATTAGTTGATACGTAGTTTCTTGATTTTCTTGTGTGGACTGTTTCTTTTTTATGATACCAGTCTGCATTTTGACTGCATCAGTTTCTTATTACTCATTTGGTCCAACATTATGTACATATATACTAGTGAATTTTCATATTACATGTTGCAAGGAGACAATGTGGATAAGGACTTGATATAAACTGAGTTAATGACCTGTTTGTATTTTCTCAGGAGTTTGCAACCATGCATTCCACTTCCACTGCATCAGCCGTTGGCTCAAGACCCGTCAAGTGTGCCCTCTAGGTTTGTAGCCCTATCGATTCTCCCCAGCATCATTGTTGCTATCCTATGTATGCCTGTTTGCTATCCTGACGCTTTCCATTTTGCATTGCAGACAACAGCGAGTGGGAGTTCCAGAAGTATGGTCACTAAGATGATCATGGCCAGGGGCAAAGTTACTTCATGGTTGTCGTACTTTAGCGCTATTAGTGATAACTCCTGGTTAAGAATATGAGATGGGGTGGTTTATGTTTCTGGAGCTTGGATTTTTGTTAAGCCACTTGTATCCTTGTCGCAGCGGGTGCTGTTTAGCAAATCGTCCCTGTCTTGCAGAAATTAAGTGTGAATTTGGTGGGTACTCAGTGCAATTGTAATTTTACTACCTTATGTGGTCGTGCTTTTATCTTGTTTGCTTTCAACTAAAACATTGTTTTTCAGCGTCATTTGGCTTTTCCCCTGATAATTTGTCTTGGTTCACAGAATAAATCGTTTAAAATTGCTGGCTCATTTTATTTGAAGTTTGCCTTGGCACTAATCCCCTCCCACCACGGGGAGAACACGGGGAGGGAAGGGGCGGGTTCGGCGCGGGGGCATCGCTTTCAGTTCGTCAATGAGAAGCACAGAGGCTGAGGGATAGCAGCGAACGAATCCAGGGTTTTCTCCCAGACCTATTGACACAGGGAGATCTACACCGCGAGCCAGGGTTCTTCATCCCTCGGTGCTGTTTGCTTCCTCAGGGCCAACTCAGCACGAGGTTTACTCACCCGGGAAAGGGAAGGTGGGCAGGGACGAAGCCAACATGCAAGCATAGGGGGACAAGTTTGTTTACGAAGGGGGTAAAGTTCATATGAACTAAAAAATATTAGCTACAATAACCATTATTGTAATAGAAAAATCAATTTGTTAGGGGGTGTCTAGCCCCCTCCTTGTCCCTCCTAAAATCGTCCGTGAAGGTGGGTGTTGGCATTTCCTATTTGATCGCACATACGCCAGTTTTTTTAAGGGATAATTTTTTGAGGGGTAAAGTTAAATTTATTCAGCAAAGTTCACACCAGTTTTTTTAAGGGATATTTTTTTGAGGGGTAAAATTAAATTATTCAGCAAAGTCCACATGGTGTGAACCAGAGACAATCGAGATGTAAAGTAAACAGTCGTCTTTATTGATGATGAGATTATACACATATATAGCTCCTAAAGGGGTGTCTCGGAAAGGATGCGAGGCATCCGCCTTGCTTAGTGATTAATAGTGTTGAGTACATGTGTTATGTGCATATTGTGTATTAGACAATTAGACCCATCTTCTAGTTCTGTATAGTTGAGGTCGTGGTCCATCTTGTACATTATATATACGTGCGGTTGCACATCGTGCAATTTCATGTTATCAGTTTTTCGGTTTCAACCCTAGCTTCCGCCTGTCGCCACCGCCGCTGCTCCACCTGCAGCCGCCGCCGCCATCCCTCCTCCCACTCGCGCCACCGCCGCTGCTCCAACAGTCACCAACTTTCTCCAGACCGCGCCGCCGCCGCCGCCTCTTCGCCCGCCGCCGTCGCCACACCACCCCTACCGCTGCCGCAACGGCTCTCCCGCGCCGTCGTTGCCTCTTCACCCGCCGCCGCCGTCGCGCCTTCCCCTGCTGTCGCCGTGACCTCCTCGCGCCGCCGCACCATCCCTACCGCTGCCGCCGCGACTCTCCCGCGCCGCCGCCGCCAACCTCATGTCGTCCTCAAGCGGCTCCAACCCGTTCGCTGACGCCAACCCACCCGACGCCGCCGACATCCGTAACCTCAACATCCATGAGCGGGTTCCTGTCCGTCTCGCTCAGACGGACTCCTACTACGCTTGGAAGACCTACTTCTCCCTTGTGTTCTGGGAGTACAATCTCCTCGACCACGTGGATGGCACCGTCGACTCTAGCCTCGTTCCCGCCCATCATGAGTGGTCCGCCATCGACGCCATGCTCATCCATTGGTTCTTCCTCACCATCTCGCCTGACCTCTTCCATACGGTCGTAGACGATGCATGCGCCGTCTGGACCAAGCTGAACGGGCTCTTCACCGACAATCACCTTCAACGTCGCGTTTTCTGCAACAAGAGTTCTTTGGGTGCCACCAGGACAACTCCTCCGTCTTCGACTACTGTCTCCGACTCAAGACTCTTGCTGACGAGCTCCGTGACATCGGTGCAAAAATCGATGATGATACTCTCCTCAGCAAGTTGACAGCCGACCTCAACGAGGACTTCGGCAACGCCGTGACCAATCGCTCCCTCATCACCCAGCCCTCCTTCGCCAAGTTCGTGGCCTATCTTCGGCTGGAGGAACGCCGGATGAAGCAGGTGAAGAGCAGGGTCATGCATGTTGCTCTCGCCGCCGACACCACCTGCGGCGGGCCTCCTCTACCGTCGACTGCTTCCCAGCAGCAGCGCCCCCCGCACCCTCGCTACAACCGCCGCTGCTGCCCCCGCCGCCTCCTGCGGCCACCAACGGGCACCGCCGCGGCGGTCGCCAGCAACAACTGCAACAAGCGGGTGGCGCCCCTCGTCGACATCAGCACCAGCAGTAGCCCACCCACCCTGGGCCGGTGGCTACACCCCCTGGACGGGTGTCGTGCACGCGTACTCGATGCTGGTCCCTCGGGGGATTTCGCGTACTTCGCTGCCCCGCAGCCATACGTCGGGTACGCTCCTCCACCACCGCAGCTCACCGGTGCCTACAACTTCCCCATGTCACCTCCTCCACCGTCGTCCGCACTGCCTCCTGCACCGTGGGACCCATCGCTCCTCGCTACACTGCACAACGCGCCTTCGCCCAACACCTATATCGGTGGTGGTGATTGGTACATGGACACTGGGGTTACCGCTCACATGTTCGCGGGTACTGGTAATCTTACCTTCTTCTCTCCCGTGAATAGCACCACCCGTATCACTGTCGGTGACAGCTCCACCCCCCCGATCACTCACATCGGGCACACTTTGTTTCCCTCTACTTCCACGCCCATTGTCTTTATCTAACATTCTTGTTTCACCCAATCTCATTAAAATTCTTGTTTCCGTTCGCTATCTTGCTCGTGAAAATCCTGTGATTGTTGAGTTTGACGAGTTTGGTTTTTGTGTCAAGGACGCTCGAACCAGGATGGTACTCCACCGGTGTGATAGCCTCGACGAGGATCTCTATTCGGTCCACCCAAAGTCCTCTACCACCACCGCTCCAGTCGCTCTTGCCACCGGTGTCGACCTTTGGCACGCTCGTCTGGGTCATCCCAACCCCGTCACTCTCCGTCATATTCTTAAGAGCTTTAGCTTCAGTTGTAATAAGATTGAGGATCATACTTGTCATGCGTGTCGTGTCGGCAAACATGTTCGCCTTCCGTTTACTGGTTCCACCACCATTGCTTCTTTTCCTTTTCAGTTAATCCATAGTGATGTGTGGATCTCTCAAGTTGCTAGTAATTCGGGCTGCCTATATTATGTTGTTATCCTTGACGATTACTCCCATTGTGTGTGGACTTTTCCTTTGCGACGAAAGTCAGATGTGCTCTCTACTTTGACGGCTTTTTACTCCTATGTCAGCACGCAGTTTGGGCGTCCCATTCTTGCTCTTCAGACTGACAATGGAAAAGAGTTCGACAATCTCGCATTCCATTCTTTCCTTTCGCACCATGGCACAATTTTTTGTCTCACTTTCCCATACACCTTCCAGCAAAACGGTCGCGCCGAACGTGTCCTTCGCACTCTCAACGACTGCGTCTGCACATTCCTCTTTCATGCCCACATGCCACCCCGCTTCTGGCCGGATGTTCTCGCTACATCGTCTCTTCTCCTCAATCTTCGGCCTTGCTGTCCTTGCTGGAACTATGCACTGAACCACTTACTCTTTGGTACGCCACCTTGCTATGAGGGTCTGCACATTTTTGGGTGCCTCTGTTACCCTAGTGTGGTTGACATCTCTCCTCATAAACTTGCTCCATGCTCCAGCGCTTGCATCTTCCTTGGTTATCCTCCTAACTCCGAAGGATATCGGTGCTATGATCCTATCTCCCATCGCATGTTCACATCCCGACATGTTTACTTTGACGAGTGTGTGTTTCCGTTTCAGCAGGTGCCTCCGGCTTCTTCTTCAGCACTAGCCGTTGATGTCGCCTCACCAGGCCGTTCGCATGCGTCCCTTGGCCGCCACCTGGTTTCGCGCCGCACCACGGCTCACCGGCTGCGGCCTATTCTGGCTTGGGCGATGTGCTTCCCAGCACCACTCCGGGATCCTCGATGCCACCCGCGGCATCACCGACTGGACCTCCAGCGCGGCTGCCGGTTGCACTCACACCGCCGGCTACGTCCACGTCACATACAACGCGGGTGCTTGCTGCACCTGCAGTGCCGGCTTCGCCCACTGCACCTGCAGCGTCGGCCCCGCCCGCTCCCCCACTCGTGGCCTTTGCGGTCGGCCCGGTCACCCATGCCCGCGCGGGCGTTCTTCGGCCGAGCTCGCTGTATCCTTTGAAAGAGTACACCTGCACGACGTCCAGCTCTACGCCATCGCCCTTGCCGTCCTCCGTACGAGCCGCTCTTCGTGATCCGCTCTGGATGGCTGGGATGCAGGAGGAGTTTGACGCATTGCAGCGGAACCGGACTTGGCAGCTTGTTCCCCGACCCCGGCATGCTAATGTGATTACCGGGAAGTGGGTTTCCAAGCACAAGTTCCGTCCTGACGGTACCCTCAATCACTAGAAGGCACGTTGGGTTGTTTGCGACTTCCGTCAGCATGCTGGCGTCGACTTCACCGACACTTTCGCTTCGATCGTCAAGCCCGACACGATCTGCACCGTCCTCCAGCTTGCGGTCTCTCGTGCCTGGCTTGTACACCATATGGACGTCTCCAATGCCATCCTTCATGGTCACCTTCTGGAGCAGGTTTTCTGTCAGCAGCCTACGAGATTTATTGATCCGACGTCTCTAGATTATGTGTGCGTGCTTTCGCGCTTGTTATTTGGGCTCAAGAAAGCTCCTCGCACCTGGTACCAGTGCATCGCGACGTTCCTTCATCAACTGGGGTTTCATTCTACACACTCCGATGCCTCGCTGTGTGTCTATCACCAGGGCGCCGCCACTACATATCTGCTCCTCTACATTGACGACATCATCCTGATAGCCTGCACGCCTGGCCTTCTTAGTCGGCTCACTGATCGTTTTCGTGCTGAGTTCGCTATCAAGGACTTGGGTCCTTTGCACTACTTCCTCGGTGTTGAGGTGGTTCGCCGTCCTGATGGCTTCTTCCTTCATGAGTGGAAGTACTCTCATGAGCTTCTTGATCGTGCTAGGATGCTTAATTGCAAACCCGCGGCCACGCCTGTCGACACGAAGGCCAAGCTCTCCGCCATTTATGGTTCTCCTGCTTCGGATGTCGCGCTCTATCGCTCTATTGTTGGCGCTCTCCAGGACCTCACTCTGACACGTCCATAGATCCAGTACGCCGTCCAACAAGTCTGTCTTCACATGCATGCACCTCGGGACGTTCACTAGACCACTGTAAAGCGGATCCTACACTACGTTCATGGCTCCATGGACTTGGGCATCATGTTGTTCGCCTCCGCTTTCGCCGACATCACCGCCTACACCGACGCTGACTGGGATGGCTGCCCCGACACACGGTGATCCACTTTGGGTTATTGTGTCTTCCTTGTGCCATTACTCATATCTTGTCGTCCAAGCGATAGCCTACGGTCTCCCGGTCCAATGCTGAGGCTGAGTATCGCGCCGTGACGAATGTTGTCGCTGAGTGTTCCTGGCTTCGTCAGCTTCTTCTTGAGCTCTCGTGCCCGGTCACCAAGGCGACAATGTTCTACTACGACAATGTCTCGACGGTCTACCTCCCCGCCAACCCAGTCCATCATCGCCGCACCAAGCACATTGAGCTTGATATTCATTTTGTTCGGGATCAGGTCACTCTTGGCCACGTTCGTGTTCTCCATGTTCCCACATCCCAACAATTTGCAGATATCATGACAAAGGCTTGCCCACGACGTCTTTAGAGGAGTTCCACTCAAGTCTTTGCGTCAGCAACGACGACGCTTCGACTCGGGGGGGGGGGGAGGGGGTGTTGAGTATATGTGTTATGTGCATATTGTGTGTTAGGCCCACCTCCTAGTTCTGCATAGTTGAGGTCATGCCCACCTTGTACATCATATATATGTGCGGTTGCACCTCATCAATACACCGTGCAATTCCATCATCATACAAATAGGATTAATAAAATCCTAATGCTCCTCCTAATCCATGATTGTTAGTGTAAGTATTATCATCTTGAAAACTCCTCCAAAACCTTGTGGGAAAAAGTGAGGATATATGTGTTTGATATGTTGCTAAAACTCCTACAAACCCAGTGGGAAAATGAGGAGAAAATGATGCAATATATAATGGTTATTGTCTCTTTTAACTCAATACAAGAAAATTCATAGAGTTCAGAGGATAACAAATATGTCATATATACTTTCCTAAAAACCCCGATGGGGAAAACTGAAAGTATGAGATATGATCTCATGTTGATATTACCTCATTAAAAACCTTTATGAGAACCTATATAGTAAACTCATAAAGGGAAAAAGAGTATAATATGATGCATTGCACATGAACAATTCAAGAAGATACTCCCCCTGATTCTTGCAAATTTCGAAGCCGTCACATACCAATTCCATGAACATAGTTCTCGAATGTAAAAGTTGCTAAAGACTTCGTGAGCAAATCAATCACATGATTTGATTTGCAAGATATGCATATAGCGATGTTGCTTATTGCATAACCTGTTTGCATCCGGGCAACACAAGAAACATTATCGTTGAGATAGTGGTTGGTGGATGTAGCCATGAGGTCCATTTCAAAGACTCTTCATGAGATGGCTACCACACCTAGTAGGAACACAAAGCTTGTCTATGAACGAACATAGCGAAGATCTGATCAATGTATCCATTGGTATTGGTGCTCAAATTTCTCTAAAACTTGAAAAACCAGGACAAGATATTTGATGCCTTTGGAGATACTTGAGTCCCAACCAATTATGTTTGGTGGATCTAATGGTATTATGGAACGTTGAGCCAATATCTCATTTCCATCATCTCTTGGTCTAAATAGATCTATCTCTACGTCTAGAGAATGAACTACCATGAGAGTCATGGATGGATAAGATTTGTCCATAATGAATTTCTCCAATATATTTTGAATATAGACAACATAGTATACCATAATGTATGAATGAAGGTGCTCAAGTTTTAGTAACGAGCGGTATTTTGGTTTGCCGAAATCCTTCATTTTAAACTCCGTCATTTAGATGATTACATATGTCGTCATTGCAAACACATAAACATGGATAATCATCATTATATGAGTAATCTTTATGCATAAGGAACTCACTACGTCGGTTGTACCATATGTACCGACAACAATAAGTCGTATGGTGACTTACTGATTTTTACACAATGTATGTTGCATTTTTCATTTTGATTCAGAAGTGAGATTCCGTCGGAATCAATCATATGTGTTTGAATCTGGTGATCCACATGGATATGTGATCAGTACATCTATCAACTGCAGAGATAGATGATTTTGCACTGCCAATGATATAATTTATTGGAAAGAGATTCCACGTGTGGAGAATAGTTGGGTATGTGCGTGAACCCTTGTTCTACAATACTTGCTGTTAGGGCATATTTATGCCTAAGTAATTTTGGTGATTGATGACAGTACCTTAATGGACTAATCGTGTGCATTGAGCATTTCATATAATACATGACAAAGGCACAAGACGATTTTGCACCCTCCATGGAATAGAAGCACGGTGTCTTCTACGATTCTCTTTGGTGGTTTTTGAGCCATAGGAATGTTGTACTATTAAGAGGGGATCCCGATTGGGAAGGTTTGGCTGGAATCAATCTTGCACGCACACACTTTTTCTCCATCCCCTTTCCCATGCAACTTTGGAGCTTTTCCCATCTCTGGTTTTTCTCCTCTTGCAAAAAGGTCACCTAGCTGGACATAGCGGTAGTACCGCCGGCCCAGCGGTAGTACCGCTCCAGGACTTTAGTACCGTCATCCTTGCGGCTGTACTTCGTCGATCTTTTTGCGAAGACTTTCTTGGCGGTGGTTGGCCCGGTAGTATCTTTGCGCTACCATGGGCTCAGCGGTAGTATCGCTGCAGCCAACGGTAGTACCGCTGCAGCCAGCGGTAGTATCCCTCGAGGGTCAGCGGTAGTACCATTGCAGCCAGCGGTAGTACCGCTGGGCTCGTGTTGTGAGTTAGAAAACGGTTGGATTCGCCCCCGCTATATAAAGGGTTCTTCTTGCTCAAGAACCCTACCTTTGACCCTCCCAAGCTCCATTGTTGCTCCCTAAGCTCAAAAGTGCCCGATCTCTCTCCCTAGCCAATCAAACTTGTTGATTTCCTAGGGATTGGTTGAGAAGGCCTAGATCTACACTTCCACCAAGAGAAAATTGATCCCCCCACTAATCCCTTGCGGATCTTGTTACTCTTGGGTGTTTGAGCACCCTAGACGGTTGAGGTCACCTCGGAGCCACATTCCATTGTGGTGAAGCTCCGTGGTCTTGTTGGGAGCCTCCAAGCTTTGTGTGGAGTTTGCCCCAACCTTGTTTGTAAAGGTTCGGTCGCCGCCTTCAAGAGCACCTATAGTGGAATCACGACACCTTGCATTGTGTGTGGGCGTGAAGAGAATACGGTGGCCCTAGTGGCTTATTGGGGTGCATTGTGCCTTCACACCGCTCCAACGGAGACGTACTTCCTGTCAAAGGGAAGGAACTTCGGTAACACATCCTCGTCTTCATTGGTTCCACTTGCGGTTATCTGTAATCTTTACATTGTGTATGTTTTTGTTGTAGACTATTTCTTACTTGCCTTAGTGATTATAGTTGGTAGCATCATATAGGTTCATTCCCTAGTTGTCATTTAAGAAAACCTTTATGTTGCTAACCTTAAATTGTTAAGAATAATTAAAAGTTGTCGTTGCCTATTCACCCCCCCCGTCTAGTCAACCATATCGATCCTTTCAATTGGTATCAGAGCCACGTCTCTTTATTAAGGGTTTCACCACCCGAAGAGTATGGAGGATGATGAGGGAGGACCCCATGGGCAACTCGAGGCCATGGGCTTGACTTGAGTCACAAGGGACGACTTGAATGCGGCTATGGCCCACCTCAAGACGTCCTTGATGAACGAAGTCAAGACCATGCTTAAAGAGTTAACTGAGGGAATTAAAAGTTCTCCCGAACCGGCATTGGTGGTTAAACCCGCCAACACTGATTCGGAGGCCAATTCCTCTAGGGATGCGGCTAAAGGTATGCAACCTTCTCCGCCTCTCGAAAATAATGGGACTGGAACCTATGTCTCAGTTCCACCTCCCATGGTCTATGGAGGACCAGTTCCTACACCGCGCCTTAACCCTGTTGGTCCTCCTCCTAAGCTTGTTAAGGGTGATTTTGCTAACTGGGTGTTTTCTATTAAGTCTCATTTGAATCACAGCTCAACAAATTTATTGAGAATCATCGAGCAAGGCTACTATCCTCATGACCCAAGCAACATCACTCCAAGAGAAGAAGCGGACAATCAATATAATCACTCCGCATTGTTTATTCTCCAGTCTGCAGTACCTCCTGAAGATCTTCCTCACTTGCGCCCCTTCACTCTGGCTAAGGACTGTTGGGAGCACATTATGGTGCTGTACAAGGGAAGCTCAAGCATTCAACGGTCCAACTATGAAGTGGTGCTTGATAAGGCCGATGAGTTTGTGATGAAGGAAGATGAGGACCCTCATGATCTCTATCGAAGGGTGACTGCTATTGCTGTTGCTCTCAAGGATCATGGGAGCAAGGATGTGAATGACACATGGATCAAGCGCAAGTTTCTCAAGGCCATCATGCCATTCAAGAAAGCTATCTCATCAGTCATTCGCCAACGACCAAATTTCCAATCCTTGTCTTCTAGTGAGGTTTGGATGAATTCATTGCAATGTCAATCATGAACGAGACCGCTGACAATGCACTTGCTCGCGTTCGGTCAAATACAGCTTCACCCAACCTTGCTTTAAAGGCAAAGGCTGCTTCTGAAGAAGAAGAAGAGGATGAGGAAGAGGAGAGCTGCCCTGAAGACACTAAGTATGCTTATCACGAGCACATGGCTCTTACGTCAAGGCAATTCTGGGGCAACAAGAGGAACTCAAGACCCAACTTCTCCAAGAACAACTCAAGTGGGTTCAAATCCAAGCAACGTGTGAGGACATGCTATAATTGCGGTAATGTGAGTCACTTCGTGGCAGAATGTCCCTATGAGAAGAGGGAAGACAACGGGGGCAAGCTCATTCGCAAAGACAAAAGCAAGTCATTCCCAAACAAGAACAACTTTGTCAAGAAACCCCACCCAAAGGGTATGGTGGCACTTGAAGAGTACCCCTCCGATGATGATGACAATGACGATATGGTGGCAACTGCAACTGTCGCCATTGCCACCCCTTCTCCCAAGAATGTGTCTCTCTTCAACGCCCCCAACGATAACCACATCGCCAAGTGCCTCATGGCCAACATCACTACCGCTCCTTCATTGTTGAATTGTGTTGATGATAGTGATGTCGTGGAACTTAATGAGCATGATATTGAATTTTTTTTGTGTACGATCAAAGGAGAACCCAAGAAGCACTTTGTTGCTCTTTTGGAACAACTCGGTGAGGCTAATGACCTCATCGAGTCTCATGAGGAGACCATCTCCAAGCTGCAAGGACATAGTCGTGACTATGCCGATGAGATTGCTGAATTATCTATTGCACTAGAAAAGGAGCGCACTCTTTGATTGGCTCTTGAGGAGTCATACAACGATGACTGCACTAAATTGCAAAAGGAACTAGATAATGCTATTGTTCTTACTCGTGTGCTTTAGTCTAAAAAGGCTACACTTGGGGTTGGCCATGACAGACTCAAAGTGGAGTTTGACACACTTGACAAGGCTCACAAGGTCTTGAAAGGTGCTCATTTCTCTGTGAAAGAGTCTCATGATCAACTCCAAGCAAAGCTTACCAATGAGATCTCTACTTGTCCTCCTTTCGTTATAATTGATAATGCTTCTACAACTAACCCTTATTGTGAGCATGTACATCTTGTGGAGGAAAATGCCAAGTTGAAGGGTCAACTTGAGAAGGGCCTTGTGTGATGCATCCAAGGCGAGAAGAACCTAAACGACCTCTTGAGCAATCAAAAGGGTGTTCTAGGAAAGGAGGGACTTGGACTTACATCCAAGTCGAAAAGAAAAAGGAAGAACAAGAACAAATGATCCCCTACCCTCATGGACATATTTGTCAAAGAGGGCGAAGGGACTTAGGAGGAGAACATGAACAAGGTGGAGAATGGTAGCGTCAAGAAGGGCAAAACCATTCCTACCAACACAGTCGGCAAACTCAATCCATCCTATGTTTTATGTTGTGCTGGTGATGGGCATGTTTATGCCAGATTTGTTGGTTCTTACTATGAGTCCATTGAATGGGCTATTTGGGTTCCTAAGACCCTTGTCTCTAACATTAAAGGACCCATTTAAAAATGGGTGCCTAAAACCAAACCTTGATCTATTGCAGGAGTTTGCTTCCGGTGGGGTGTCATGGTTGCTCGATAGTGGAGCAACAAATCATATGACCGGAAGCAAGGACTTAGTGGTGGATGTGCATCCTTCCCCATCTATGCCCACCCATGTCCAATTCGCGGATGCATCATCGTCAAAGGTATTGGGATTTGGTAAGGTGGTCCTCTCTCAAGAGTTATCTATTGAGAAGGTCATGCTTGTTGAGTCCCTTGCTTACAATTTACTTTCGGTTCATCAACTTGCAATTATGGGCTTTTCCACATTCTTTAACCTTGATACCGTGGTCCTTTTGTGGAGCAAGACTCTTAAAGTAGCCTATGTTGGATATGTCGAAAATGGTCTCTATGTGGTGAACTTTTCAAAGCGACCCACTAAGACCGCGACTTGTCTAATGGCTAAACTTGATGTGGGCTGGCTTTGGCATCGCCGACTAGCTCATGTCAATATGAGATATTTGCAAAGTCTCCTCAAAGGGGACCATATTCGTGGACTAACGAATGTGTGTTTTGCCAGAGATCGTGCTTGCAGTGCCTGCATTGAAGGGAAGATTCATGAAACTGCTCATCGTCCAACTACTCTCATTTACACTAAGAGGCCGTTGGAGATCCTTCATATGGATCTCTTCGGTCCTCCATCATTTGATAGTCTTGGGGGCAGAAAGTACCGCTTGGTGATTATTGATGACTACTCAAGATACGCCTGGGTATATTTCTTCAAGAGGAAGAGTGAGACTCAACAAACTGTCAACAACTTTGCTAATGAAGCTCAACGTCAACATTAAGCAAAGATTTGGATGATTAGAAGTGACAACGGCACCGAGTTCAAGAGCTACACCTTGGATGAGTTTCTAGGTGATGAGAGAATAAAACATCAATATTCAGCACCATACACCCCTCAACAAAATGTGTGGCGGAAAGGAAGAACCGGACATTGATGGACGCGGCAAGAACAATGATGGCAGAATTCAAATCTTCATATAACTTTTGGGCCGAAGCCATCAACACAGCATGTCATGCATCCAATCGGCTCTATATCCGCAAAGGCTTGAACAAGACCCCATATTAGATTCTCATCGGAAACAAACCCAATCTCAAGTACTTACGGGTATTCGGGTGTAAGTGTTTCATTCTCAAGAAAGGTGCACGTTTAGCCAAATTTGATTCTAGAGCTCAAGAGGGCATCTTTGTTGGTTATGCTACAAACTCTCATGCTTACCATGTCCTCAACAAGTCCATCGGGCTCATTGAGGAAACATGTAACGTGGAGTTTGATGAAAAAATAATGGCTCCCAAGTGGAGCAAAGTGGTCTCTATGATGTAGGTGATGAAATTCCTCCCCAAGCCATAAGAAGAATGGGGATTGGTCGAATACTCCCCATTGAGGAACCCCTTGTGGCCGAAGGAGAAGGACAATGCTCTACTCAAGTGGAGCCATCATCCTAACAAGCCCCACACGCTTCCGATGAACAAAGAGAAAACCCTCAACCAGTTGAACAAGTTCAAGGACAAGATCAATTGCTCAAAGATGGTGATGTGCCCCATGATGTCCAAGTGCTTACACAAGGTTCCGAATCTGCTCAAGATCAAGATCAAGTGCAACTACAAGATCCAGACCAAATAGAAGCACGAGATCAAGATCAAGAGCAACCACAAGATCAAGGACAAACCAGTGAGCCTGCTCAAGTCGAAAATCAAGTTGATCAGGATGCTGTCTCTCAATTCCCTTCTGTAGCACCTAAGAGGGCTACTGGTGCTAAGGGAGGATCAAAACGCAAGGCCAAGCAAAGTAATCAAGTCGATGCTCCCCAGTTATCCAATGCAGAACTCTTGGAGCGTCGCGCAACCAAGATTGCAAACAAGCTGAGAGTCAAGTCACATCTTATGAAGAATGTGCTTGGTAGTTTCAAAAGGGGAGTATCCACTCGTCAACAAATTTGGAATTACCGTGAGCATCACGCGTTTGTTTCGTATTGTGAACCTCAATAGGTATAGGAAGCGCTCGATGATGAGGATTGGCTTATGGCCATGCATGAAGAACTCAACAACTTCGAGCGTAATCAAGTCTGGAATTTAGTGCCAAGACCAAAGGAGGAACATAATGTCATCGGGACCAAATGGATCTTCAAAAACAAGCAAGATGCCAATGGGATTGTGGTAGAAACAAGGCAATATTGGTGGCTCAAGGCTACTCCCAAGTCGAGGGTATCGACTACGGTGAAACCTTTGCTCCTGTTGCTCATCTAGAATCTATTCGCATGCTGCTTGCATTTGCTTCTCATCATAATTTCAAATTACAACAAATGGATGTGAAAAGTGCTTTTCTTAATGGTCCTTTAAATGAGTTGGTGTATGTCAAACAACCCCCGGGGTTCGAACATCCCAAGCTCCCCAATCATGTGTACAAACTTAATAAGGCACTCTATGGCCTTAAACAAGCCCCACGTGCGTGGTATGAGTACCTTACTGAGTTGTTACAAGATCGTGGGTTTGAAATTGGGAAGATAGATCCCACTATTTTTACCAAGAAGGTCAAAGGGGATTTGTTCATATGCCAACTATATGTTGATGATATCATTTTTGGTTCCCCTAACGAATCTTTCAATGAAGAATTTGCTGCACTAATGACCGAGAAATTTGAGATGTCTTTGATGGGTGAGTTGAAGTTCTTCCTCGGGTTCGAGATTAAACAAGGATTAGAAGGGACCTTCATCAAACAAGCCAAGTACACTCAAGACATGCTCAAGAGGTTCGAGCTAGAGGATGTCAAGCCGATCAAGTTTCCCATGCCAACAAGATGCAAGCTTGACAGTGATCCCAATGGTAAAGAAGTGGATCAAAAGGTATATCACTCCATGATTGGATCCCTTCTTTACTTTTGTGCATCTAGACCGGATATCATGTTGAGTGTAGGGATCTGTGCACGGTTTCAATCTGCACCAAAAGAAAGCCATTATATGGCTGTTAAGCGAATCTTTCGATATTTGGCTCATACCCCAAACTTTGGTCTATGGTATCCCAAAGGAGCAAACTTCAACCTAGTGGGCTATTCTGACTCAGATTGGGCGGGAGACTGTGTGGAGAGGAAGTCAACTTCTGAAGGATGTCAATTCCTTGGTCGTTCACTGGTAAGTTGGTCTTCAAAGAAGCAGAATTGTGTCTCACTATCTTCCACCGAAGCTGAGTATGTGGCAGCTACAAGTTGTTGTGCACACTTGCTATGAATGATGCAAACTTTGAAGGATTACGGTGTCACTTGTGACAAAGTGCCTCTTCTATGTGACAATCAAAGTGCTATCAAGATTTCCCTCAATCCGGTGCAACATAGCAAGACCAAGCACATTGATATTCACCATCACTTCATTCGTGAACATATCAAGCGAGGTGATATTGAGGTTCACTTCATCAACACTGAAGAGCAACTTGCAGATATTTTCACTAAGCCCCTAGATGAAGCAAGGTTCCGGGAGTTAAGGCATGAGCTAAATATCATTGATTTAAGTAATGTGGATTGAAACTAGGCACTTTGCACCTCACTCTGCATTAAATCTTGTTCTAGGTGTAGGCATGGACATAGGGGGAGTGTTGTTCTCTCAATGAACTTTCCCTCCCCCCATTATGCATAAATTGATCAAGTCTTTCACTTTGGCCATTATTAAATGGCACTTGTGCTTCAAAGACGAGCGTTGGTCATGAACCCAAGGATAATTCTTCGCGGTGTCATACCTTTGTCTCAAACATAGGTGGCTTCGACCACCGCCCCCACCTTTCTCTCGTTTTGAAGAAAGGATACAAAATGACTAGTCAGTATATCTTGCTGGTGTTACCTTTTTGTCTACTCTCACTAGTCGTTGCCCACACCATTTCCATGAAGTCCTATGTCCCGTTGTGATTTTTGGAGCGGTACTACCGCCAGGACCCCAACGGTACTACCGCCAGGGGTAGCGGTACTACTGCCAGGACCCCAGCGATACTACCGCGAGGACCCCAGCCTATCGTGGCTTGACTAGGGCTTTTTAGGGCTGTCTCAAGGGGGAGCGGTACTACCGCCAGGATGGCGGTACTACCGCTAGGACCCCAGCGGTACTACCGCGAGGGGGAGCGACACTACCGCCAGGGTAGCGGTACTACCGCTATGACCCAGTGGTACTACCACTACACCCGTACCCCTTGGACTATATAAAGGGAGGGGGAACAATTTTTCTTGCCCCACTTCTTCTTCGTGGCTCTCTCTCCCTATACACCAAATCCCCCCTGTTTAGATCTCTCTCTGCGGAGCCCCTCCTCTCCTTTTAGTTGGAGGGTTTGCTCCCCTTCCCCTTCCTCCGTCAAGTGCCATGGACTCTGGTAAAGCTCCTCCCCTTCTTCTCTTGGTTGGTGTGTTTGTTTCTAGGGTTAGGAGCTTGTTGATTTGGATCCATGGATATGCTTTGTGCTTATTTTTTGGATGGAATGTGGGAGATATCTTAGGGGATTTTAGGTCTAATGTTCTTCATTGCAAATATTTTGACATGCCCTAGTTCTCCATGTTTTAGATCTAGTAGCTCTTATCATACATCTCCTGGATTTGATCTAAAACTTGGATCCCATTGACTAGGCTTGTCTCCATCTAGATGATCTCGAGTTCCACATATTTTAGGGCTATGGTGATTCTTGTGATGAGTTTATTTATTAGCCGTGGATCTCTTGAAACGAATCTAGTATTTTTAGTTGGTTCAAATATGCCCAGATCTGAAAGTCAACCCCCTAGCGGTACTACCGCTAGCCTGGCAGTACTACCGCCAGGACCCCCAGCGGTACTACCGCCACGGCCCGGGCGGTACTACCGCCAGGGCGAGCGGTACTACCGCCCAGGAGGGTATTTTTTATTTTATTTTGATTTACCCTGGCAATATGTGTTTCTTCTTATGATTTTTGAACATTGCCATGACTCCTTTTGTCGCTCTTTTTGGTGTGTGTGTCTTGTGTGTCACAGGTGGTTCTCGTCGCTCGAATCCTGCACGTAACACCTAATCAAAGCAGTATCGCAATCGAGAGGCTCCAGAAGGTTTCGCAACTTCCAGTCTGAACCCTAAAAAGAAGTCCTTCAAGAAGAATGCCACCAAGTCCAAAGGGGTCAACGTTCGCACTATGTCTCCTAAGGACTTTCTAGCACTCCGCACTCGTGATTCCTATGGTGATGACAAGGTTCAGCTCAGGGGCGTCAATCATGTTTGGTCACGGGAACATGCAATGATCTATCGTGACATCATCGTGCCCTTCAAGAAGATCTATGTCCCAGTGCAGTGGATCGACCTCGCTCACCTTCAGCGGCATCCAGACTACTTTGGCGAGGCTCTCTCCTTGGTTGAGAAGCTTGGCCTTACAGATATCATCACCTTCAGAAAGGACTTCGATCCAGATGTTGTGGCCTAGTTTTATGTCACTGTTCACTTTCAACCTGATGACGAGCGCACCATGACCTGGATGACCGGTAGTCAGAAGCAGACTGGTACCTGGGCGGAGTTCATGCAACTCCTAAACATCGATTTCCGGGGGCAAGAAAATGTTCTTGGGCTGCGTCCTCATGCTCCAGCTTCGTCTACTTCCACCCCCAAGGACAGGCTGCAACATCTTTGCATCAAAAAAGGTGTGCTCCCCACGCATCTGGATATCATGCATCGGATCTTCCGCAACACCCTGTTCCCTCATATTGGCAACAAGGACGAGGTGCATGGTCATCTGGCTGAGATGCTTCTGCTGTGTGAGGAGGGAAGGACTAAGGACACTGCGCCTGTCGACATATCTGATGTGATGTTCGATGAGCTCTAGAATTGCATCATGAACCATAAGGTTCCCATCTACGGGCCTTACATTTTTGCCTATATTCATAAGAAGTGGAAAGATACCTATCTGATAGAGCCCCTCCCTATTCAAGCTGACTATTTTGTGCATGATCCTATCAAGCTGCGTGTAAAGGACAAATGGGCCAACCCCTCAACTTCTTCTCATCCCATGGATACGGACACAGAGACTGCTGCTGGAGGAGGACCTGCTTCGCATACCCGCTCTTCTGCTATGCCATCTTGGGCTTTGAAGCTGAAGGATCAGATGAAGACTCTCTTCTGTATGCAGGCCAAGGGGCAGTATCAGTCTCACGTGGCCCAGAAGGAGAACCGTTAGAGGCACAAGCGTGTCTTAAGGACACTTGATGTGGCAATCTCAAGCGGCTCAGAGGACGACATCACTCCAGAGACTGACTGGATGAGGGCTCAAGGTTACCAGTGGAATGGATCTGATGTTGAGTTGGAGGTTTCTGAGGAGGACATTGAGGAGGAGCAGGACGAGTAGGATCCGGATGCCACTGATGAGTCTGGGGATGAGGAGTGACCACTTGTGTCTTAGGTGTGCCCCTTTTTGGTGTCTTGGTGCCAAAGGGGGAGAGAATCTAGGAGTTGGATTTGCTTGCTTTATCTTTATCGTGTTTGCTTTGAACTTGGTTTGATCGTATTTGCGTGTGATGTGAGATTTGTTTTTATTGTGAGACCTATTTTAATCATATGCTGTGAGTCATATCCTCTTCAATTATCTCTATTAAATTATCTTTATGATCACATGCTTTCTACTGTGCAAATCCGGTATTGTCATCAATCCACCAAAAGGGGGAGATTGTTAGGGCATATTTATGCCTAACTAATTTTGGTGATTGATGACAGTACCTTAATGGACTAATCGTGTGCATTGAGCATTTCAGATAATACATGACAAAGGCACAAGACGATTCGGCACCCTCCATGGAATAGAAGCACGGTGTCTTCTACGATTCTCTTTGGTGGTTTTTGAGTCGTAGGAACGCTGTACTATTAAGAGGGATCCGTATTGGGAAGGTTTGGGTGGAATCAATCTTGCACGCACACACTTTTTCTCCATCCCCTTTCCCATGCAACTTTGGAGCTTTTCCCATCTCTGGTTTTTCTCCTCTTGCAAAAAGGTCACCCAGCGGTAGTACCGCTGGACATAGCGGTAGTACCACCGGCCCAGCGGTAGTACCGCTCCAGGACTTTAGTACCGTCATCCTTGTGGCTGTACTTCGTCGGACTTTTTGCGAAGACTTTCTTGGCGGTGGTTGGCCCGGTAGTATCTTTGCGCTACCATGGGCTCAGCGGTAGTACCGCTGCAGCCAGCGGTAGTACCGCTGGAGGGTCACCGGTAGTACCGCTGCAGCCAGCGGTAGTACCGCTGGAGTGCCAGCGGTAGTACCACTGCAGCCAGTGGTAGTACCTTTGGGCTCGTGTTGTGAGTGGGAAAACGGTTGGTTTCCCCCCGCTATATAAAGGGTTCTTCTTGCTCAAGAACCCTACCTTTGACCCTCTCAAGCTCCATTATTTCTCCCTAAGCTCAAAAGTGCCCGATCTCTCTCCCTAGCCAATCAAACTTGTTGATTTCCCAGGGATTGGTTGGGAAGGCCTAGATCTACACTTCCACCAAGAGAAAATCGATTCCCCACTAATCCCTTGCGGATCTTGTTACTCTTGGGTGTTTGAGCACCCTAGACGGTTGAGGTCACCTCGGAGCCACATTCCATTGTGGTGAAGCTCCGTGGTCTTGCTGAGAGCCTCCAAGCTTTGTGTGGAGTTTGCCCCAACCTTGTTTGTAAAGCTTCGGTCGCCGCCTTCAAGAGCACCTATAGTGGAATCACGGCACCTTGCATTGTGTGAGGGCGTGAGGAGAATACGGTGGCCCTAGTGGCTTATTGGGGAGCATTGTGCCTCCACACCGCTCCAACGAAGACGTACTTCCTGTCAAAGGGAAGGAACTTCGGTAACACATCCTCGTCTTCATTGGTTCCAGTTGCGGTTATCTCTAATCTTTACATTGTGTATGTTTTTGTTGTAGACTATTTCTTACTTGCCTTAGTGATTATAGTTGGTAGCATCATATAGGTTCATTCCCTAGTTGTCATTTAATAGAACCTTTATGTTGCTAACCTTAACTTGTTAAGAATAATTAAAAAGTGGTCGTTGCCTATTCACCCCCCTCTAGTCAACCATATCGATCCTTTCACTTGCTCTATGTTTCACCACCTTGTTGTTCTCAATTATGTTTCCAAAAGAAAACTGGTGTAGGTATTTCTTATGAATACCTTCCCATTACCGAGCAAGATTATTTATACCTAGATTATACCCTTTGCCTGAGTTCAATGCGAGTGTTGTTCACACTTTGCCATGGACATGGTCTTTGGACCTGAATCATATCAAAGGTTTTGCAATCTAGTTGAGAAATGTATGTCGACAATTGTAGACTTCCGGTTATATGATACTCGAGAACCTATATATAAATATATAGTTGATGGAAATATCGTTACCCATGGTGACTGCTCACGATTTCCTAATGCGATTGAGTCGGATATTCCGATGTCCCGGTCATTGTGTGAACTATGACCTGGGTTGCTAGAGGTTTTCCATCCACTAGGTATATACTACCCATTAGGTGTCTGTCAACATGATGTTGACTTGCATTTACTAATTCACATGCCTTGACATCCTTGCTTGCGAGAAGCGGAATCCTGATGTAGAGTGGAGTGGATTTTGTTGGTACCTCCACTCTTTTAGGCATACTTTTGCACGATTGTAGGATTGCATGACACCTTTATAGTGAGTATATGAATCTGGAAGGTTATTTGCAATCTGATGCAAGTCTTTTGAATGCATGTTCAGATCGTTGAGTACGTGGATTTGAGGCAGAAATGTGTTGCACATTCCACTAATTTCCTCGCATTCTTTATGGTACTTGAAATCTCCCCCTAATGCGTGGAAATGTTCCTCATTCAATCATCATACCAGCCTTGAATAACTCCCCATGTGAGGGACTTAAGGTATTGATGGCAATACAGTTATTCCTCACATAGATCCCAACTATATGTTGAGGGGCCAATGATGTATGCGAGGTGGCGATATCGGTATGCATCCGAATGACCACAGATGGGAAATACTTTGTAGATTTCCATGTATCAAAGATAGATGTGAATAATAGCATGCAGTTTGGTCATGAGCGTGTGAAACTGCATGAGTCCACCATAAAGTTGGTAAGTTGCAATTCCAAAGTAAAGATAATGCAATGAGCTTAACTCTTTGGATAGAGGATTCTACCAAACCATTTTGAGTCTAGACATTAGTACAAATTGCTAAACTTCAATCCGAGGACCATTAAGAAGGCACCCAAGGAGAATTCTACAATGTTATCCATTAGATTTGCTTGAAATTGATGTCAGGATAATGATCCAATGGTTTTGTGTGAATAAAGCACACACTCAAGACCATCATGTAGATATGTCATTTAGAACCATGAAATACCCGAATAGTCTAGTCATTGGATGGGAAGAGCCACTCACCTCGACTTGATGCATTCAAGGAGTCTGAGTGGTTCATCGTAGACTTTAAGGTGCGCGATCCTTAAAATTAGCTTTCCAGTGTAAGATGTAGTGCATACAAAATCCAAATATTGTTATAATTTAGCATCAAAATAATCATAAACTATTGAAATTGCTAATGGTTTCCGTTTCAACCCAATGTCTCGATGAACAAGGCGAGTATGCCAAGTTTGTCATGTACAAGACACTCTGGAAAACTATCTCGTACGCAACATGTACTACGCTTTGTGTTGTATGTGTAGTACAATCCATATGATACATAGAGAATGTGCTTGCCATATCCATTGCATATGGTAAAGGGAAGTTATTTCTCTTTGTTGTCATCATAAGTTTCGGTATGGAAACTATTTTGATGGATACCTCTATAGTTTAGTAGGGTACGAGTTAAACCTGGGAAGCAATAAAGCATCCCGACGTTACTCGAGTACCCACACAGATAGTAAATATGATTCGAGTTGAGCCAACAAATACCTCATCGCGTCCAGCGATTTTAAAATCTCTCCTTTCTCTCAACGAGAGTGGAAACAATGAACTTCCGTGAGTATAGAGTTTGTGGTGCATATGTCCACAAGGTACATGTCATCTTTCATTTTATTGACTCCCGTAGAAATCTATATATAGACATGAAGATTCTCAATATGAAAATCACTCAGATATATAGAATACATACAAATGTATTTGTACCAAAGTGCTGATACAATATACTATGATATACGATATATGATGACAACAATACTTATGTTGTTAATGCAATATCATAAATGGACATAAATAAATATTGACCACTCAAGAGATTGAGAGACTATTCATAGTCTCCAAACATGTCGGCTGCGACATATACAACCACACTTTCTCCGTGCCCATAGGATCCCATCATCACTGGTGATGTCGGATTGAAGATTGAAGTAAGCTTGAAACCTTTGCCCTTGAGGTTCATTGTGTCCCAGGAATTGCTCATACATAATAACCAGATGTTGAGATCTGAATTAATATAGTGTGATCCAGACCAGAGATGAATCTTACGGTCTTGGATTTCACACATTATCCCACGAGACACAAGCGTGATCATGATGTCCTTGGCCCAGGAAGGGCAACGATGTCCATTGAGGGCGAATACCTCAAATATTCTAGCCATCGGTTACCAGAGATAATTAATTTACGGTCGGTAAATTAAATACCATCATGGTTGATGTTGTAATGGACTTAGCAAAATCAATGGGTATTTCAAGTAGTTATCTTGAAACCATTAGTGTGGATCTCAAATTGCTAAATACGACACCTTGAAGATAATCTCCAAAATGGAGTAGATCTCTCAGCACTAGGGAGTATAGTCTGATGAAATCAGTAGATACTCACTCGTAATGCCTTATGTCATGACTTAGAAAAATGTACGGGAGAGCACTTTCTAAAGAAACCATAATGTTGAAACGACAAAATGTAGGCTTTATCAATAGTCATCGATAATCTGCATAGCTAGTAGATCCATATGACTACCTTGTGATCCCAAGCATCAATTTGAAGAAATCACTTCAAATTTTGCATCTGTATTTGCAAGAAATTGAAAATCTCAATTGAAAATAGATGTATTAATCTCGACACGTGATTAACATGGAAATAGATACATCATAGAAATATTCCGGAACACCTCATACTCAATGGAGAAATAGTACTGCAGAAGTACCGAATTTATCTTTGCAAGAGATTTAAAATCTCTATTGCAAATTGATGTAATTAATCTAAACACGTGATAAATGTGGAAATATATTACATCAATTAAGATGTGGAGTACAACTTAGTACTCAACAGAAATACACTACTATTGTAATGAATAGCAATGATGTTGCAAACTTGATGCTCAAGTGAAAAACTTGAATTGTATAGACCTCAAATTAAATGAGATGATCTTGTATCAAGTTGCAAGATAATTTAGAAGAGTGAATTAATATTTTGTGAGAGAACAATTATCTCAATTGCTGTGATATTGTTTTGCGAAAGAATAAAAATCTCAATCGCAAATCATTATTGTTTTGTACTAAAAAATGCATTATACACACAATCTGCCCACTAATCTATACTTTACGGAGACTTAAATGTAAAATACATGTAAGTCAAAGATTACCCTACATGATGAACTAAGTCACAAGATTTAACAACAAACTAAAGATCCCAATCCGTAAATAGAATGAATATAAGGAGGAATAAAATGCAAATGACCAAGTTGATATGGTTTTCCCTTTCTTCTCCCGTGCGGTTGCCGATCACGAGTAAATCGTAACTGCCTCCGCCTCTCGGCTTCGCCGGCCACGGGCACGGAGCCGTTGGGAGGGCCATGGGCATGATCGGGTCGGGGGGGGGACCACGTGCTAGAGACGGGAGGTGGCGCGGCTGGGCAGAGCACGGGGAGCGCAACCATGACCTAGCACGTGCGTGGGCGGCGGACTGGCGCGATGTGGCACTGCCGGGCGGAGCGAAGGGTCTGGCATAGCCAGGGCGGATACGACGCGCGCGCGGGGGGGGGGGGGGGTTGTTGGTGTCAAAACCGGAAGATCTCGGGTAGGGGGTCCCAAACTATGGACCTTGGATCGATGGGTTGCAGGAACAGGTGGGAGACAACGGTTAACCCATGTTCGGGCCCTCCTATGGAGGTAATACCCTACGTACTACTTGATTGTATTAATGAAGATGATTACACAGTAGATTTACCTTGAGATCGTATATGCTAAACCCTAGATGATTCAGCCTCCTCTACACGCATAGGGGTCCCTGGTTTATATGGACACCACGGTCCCTAGGGTTTAAAAGTTACCTACTACAAACGGGAATAGGTGAGTCGACCTATTCTTCCCAAGCTTGAAGTACACGCCAATCTTCAGGATATTCCTTCCAGAGTAGAGGTTGTCATCAGGTCTAGTCTTCTTCAGCGCGGCCCAATAGGCTCATCCAGTATTGATTAACTGGTGATACATGTCCAACGTATCTACTTTTGCAAACTCTTTTGCCCTTGTTTTGGACTCTAATTTGCATGATTTGAGTGGAACTAACCCGGTCTGACGCTGTTTTCAGCAGAATTGCCTTGGTGTTATTTTTGTGCCGAAATAGAAGTTCTCGGATTGACCCGAAAATTTACGTAGAATATTTATGGAATTAATAAAAAATACAGGCGAAAGAATCTACCGGAGAGGGGCCACTCCGAGGCCACAAGCCTGCAGGGTGCGACCCCCTAGGCTGTGCCCCCTAGTTTGTGGGATCCCTGAGGCTCCACCGACTTTGTTTCCACTTCTGTATATTCCTATCCGAGGATAAAAAATCAGAGAGAAGAGTTCATCGCGTTTTACGATATGAAGCTACCGCCACCTCCTGTTCTTCCTCGGGAGGGCAGATCTAGAGTCTGATCTGGGCTTCGGAGAGGGGAAATTGACGCCGTCGTCATCACCAACCATCCTTCATCACCAATTTCATGATGCTCTCCATCGTTCGTGAGTAATTCCATTATAGGCTTGCTAGACGGTGATGGGTTGGATGAGATCTATCATGTAATCGAGTTAGTTTTGTTAGGGTTTGATCCCTAGTATCCATTATGTTCTGAGATTGATGTTGCTATGTCTTTGCTACATTTAATGCTTGTCACTAGGGCCCGAGTGCCATGATTTCAGATCTGAACCTATTATGTTTTCATGAATATATATGTGTTCTTGATCCTATCTTGCAAGTTATAGACACCTATTACGAGTTATGATCCGCATCCCCGAGGGTGACAATAACTGGGATTCTTTCCGGTGATTACCGTAGTTTAGGACTTCATGTATTCACTAAGTGTTAATGCTTTGGTCCAGTTCTCTTTTAAAAGGAGGCCTTAATATCCCTTAGTTTCCATTAGGACCCCACTGCCACGGGAGGGTAGGACAAAAGATGTCATGCAAGTTCTTTTCCATAAGAACGTTTGACTATATATGGAATACATGCCTACATTACATTGATGAATTGGAGCTAGTTCTGTATCACCTTATGTTATGACTCTTGCATGATGAATGCCATCCGACATAATTATCCATCATTGATCCATTTCCTACAAGATTTCCACATATTGGTCTTTGCTAAGTTACTTTTCCGTTGCTATTGTTATGATCACTACAAAACTGCTACTGTCACGTTTGCCACTGTTACCGTTATTTCCATACTACTTTGCTAATAAATAATTTGTTGCAGATATTAAGTTTTTCAGGTGTGGTTGAATTGACAACTCAACTGCTAATACTTGAGAATAGTCTTTGGCTCCCCTTGAGTCGAAACAATAAATTTGGGTTGAATACTCTACCCTCGAAAACTGTTGCGATCCCCTATACTTGTGTGTTATCAAGACCTTTTTCTGGCGCCGTTCCCGGGGAGCATAGCTTTATTCTCTGAGTCACTTGGAATTTATATCTATTGATCACTATGAAGAATCTTAAAGACACTAAAACCAAGATCTACCCCCAACTACGAGGGCAGGTAAGGAACTGCCATCTAGCTCTGCACTTGATTCATCGTCTGTTATGAGTAAATTTGCGACACCACCGCCTGCTACTGAATCTACTATGTCGCAAGTAATTGATGATGCTACTTATACTATGCATGATGCTTATGATGATACTTTGCTTGATACTACTATGCTACTTGGTCAATTTCTTGATGAAAAAATTCCTAGAGTGAATGTTGAAATTGATGATATTGCTGAATCTGATGAAAGTGAACACTATGATTCACCTGCTAGACCTAGCTCTCCTAGATATGAATTGCCTAATATACCCGAGGGTTATGTTATGGAAGGAGAAGTAGATAGGGACTTTGTTGCTTGTAAGGACAAAGATGATCTTAAGAAATTGCTATGCAAGTGGAAGGAAAAATCTTTGAATGCTAGAATGCAATATGATCCCAAGTTTGTTAATTCACCTATCTGTGTTACTGATAAAGATTATGAATTTTCTGTCGATCCTGAGTTAATTACTTTGGTAGAATCTGATCCTTTTCATGGTTATGACTCTGAAACTGTCGTGGCACACCTTACTAAATTGAATGATATAGACATCCTATTTACTCATGATGAAAAGATTCGTTATTACTATATTCTTAAGCTGTTTCCATTCTCATTAAAGGGTGATGCTAAGATATGGTTTTATTATGTTGCTCCTGGTTCTGTGCGTAGTCCCGAGGATATGATTTACCACTTCTCTGAAAAATATTTTCCTGTCCATAAGAAACAAGTTGCCTTGCAGGAAATATTTAACCTTTTGCAAATTGAATAAGAGAGTCTCCCACAAGCTTGGGGAGGCTTCTTCGGTTACTTAATGCTTTGCCTGATCACCCTTCAAGAAAAATGAAATACTCGATATCTTTTATAATGGACTAACCGATGCTTCCAGGGACCACCTAGATAGTTGTGCTGGTTGTGTTTTCAGGGAACGAAGTGTTGAACAAGCAGAACAACTATTGAATAATATATTGAGCAATGATAATGATTGGACTATTCCCGAATCACCTCCAAAACCAACTCCGGAGAAAAGAGGTATTCTATTCCTCAGTCCCGAAGATATGCAAGAGGCAAAGAAATTTATGAAATAAAAAGGTATTAAAGCTAAAGATGTTAAGAATCTACCACCTATTGAAGAAATACATGGTCTTGATAACCCGACATAGGTAGTAGAGGTAAATTCTCTTCGTAGATTTGATGAAGGTGACATTCCTTATAATAAGTCTGCTAGACAATGCTTGGATGAATTTTGTAACTTTGTTGTTAAACAAGAAAATTTCAATGCTTATGTTAGTAGACAATTGAAACATAATGCTTACATGCTAGATCGCTTGGGTGATTATATGAGTAGAGCTGTCAATGATCTTACGCTTATTAGTAAACATGCTTCCATGGTAACTACTCAAGTAGAACACGTACTTAAGGCACAAAAATAATTGCTCAATGAGATGATTAGTAAGAACAATGATCATTCTGTTAGAGTTGTGACTAGAGGTGGTAAAATGACTCAGGAACCTTTGTATCCTGAGGGCCATCCTAAGAGAATTGAGCAAGATTCTCAGAGAGTTAATATTGACGTACCTGGTCCTTCTAATAAAAAGAAAAAGAATGATGACAGGAATTTGCATGCTTCTGGTGAACCTGATATAGAGTCACATGAAAACCCAAATGATATCTCTATTTCTGATGCTGAGACACAATCTAGAAATTAACATGAACCTAGTGATAATATTAATGATGATGTTCATGTCGATGCTCAACCTAGTTATGACAATGATGTGGAGATTGAACCTGCTGTTGATCTTGATAACCCACAACCTAAGACTTTGTTGCTAGGAAGCATGGTAGAGAAAGAGAACCATGGGTTCACAAACCCGTGCCCTTTCCTCCTAAACCATCCAAAAAGAAGGATGATGAGGATTTTGAGCGCTTTGCTGAAATGCCAAGACCTGTATTTTTACGTATGCGCTTAACTGATATTCTGAAAAATGTCTCCTTATGCTAAGTAGATGAAAGATACTGTTACTAATAAAAGAAAGATACCAGAAGCTGAGATCTCCACCATGCTTGCTAATTACACTTTTAAGGGTGGAATATTAAAGAAATTAGGAGATCTCGGAGTACCCACTATACCATGCTCTATTAAAGGAAATTATGTTAAAACTGCTTTATGTGACCTTGGAGCTGGTGTTAGTGTTATGCCATTCTCTTTATATCGTAGACTTGATTTGAATAAGTTGACACCTACTGAAATCTCTCTTCAAATGGCTGATAAATCAACTGCTGTACCTATCGGCATTTGTGAGGATGTGCCTGTTGTGGTTGCGAACGTTACTATCTTAACGGGCTTTGTTATTCTTGATATTTCCGAGGACGACAGTTTGTCGATCATCCTTGGTAGACCCTTTCTGAATACTACAAGGGTTGTTACTGATTGCAACAAAGGCAATGTCACTTTTCATGTTAATGGTAATGAGCATACGATACACTTTCCGAAGAAACAATCTCAAGTTCATAGCATCAACTCCATTGAAAAAATTCCAACGTTCACCATTGGAGACTTTGAATTCCCTCTTCCTACAGTCAAGAAGAAATATGATATACTTATTGTTGGGGACATGCATATCCCCATTGAGGTAACCTAGTGTTATTTGAAAGTTCTCCGGTTCCATGCTATTCGAAAAAAGTTTGTCAATAAGACTTGATCAATCTTATTGATGGATTCTTTTTGACGGGCATGAGATGGGTGAATTTAGAAAACACAAACTTCTGTACCCAACTTTTATTTTCCGTTCTTTAGTTTCAATTTAGTAAAAAAGTTATTATTTCTCTATTTTCCGTTTTATCCGTACAATAGAAAAATTCCCTGAAAATAAAAGTTCTCAAAACGCCGTGAAAATTTTGTATGATTTTTTCTAGAATATTTAAGAATTTTTGGCACTAAGAATACATGAGGGGACTGCACGAGTGGGCCTCAAGCCTACAGGGCGCGACCACCACCTGGACGCGACCCGTGGCTTGTGGATCCCACGTGGGGCCCCTTCACTTATTCGAGTACCCATCCACTCCTTCTTCCTCCAGAAAAAATCCCACCGTTGCTCAAACCCGTGTTTTAGCTCATCTTGCTGCCATTTTCGATCTCCTTGCTCAAAGCTCCATTTGCAAAACTATTTTAGGGGATTGTTCATTGGTATGTGACTCCTCCAATGATCCAATTAGTTTTTGTTCTAGTGCTTTATATATTGCAAAATCTTGTTGCTCTGGTGACCTTGTTCTTGAGCTTGCATGTCAAATTTGTAGGGTCCCAAGTAGTTTTGATACATGATATAGCTTCTAGGCAGTTGTGGGAGTAGTTGCTATAAGTTTTGATTTAGTTTTGTTCATTATTATGTGGAGTCACTAAAAATTTCAGATTTATTTTCCACAGAAAGAAAAGATGAGGAGATTGTTGAGAGGCTCTTCAAGCTGGGGTTCTAAAGAAAATCGAAATGAGAAGCCTAGATACAATATTGCTCACACAACGGAAGTTAGACCATGTGAATGGCCAAGTGAGGCATTCTTAAGGGCGGCCAAAATTTATGAAGATTTCTACTATCTAGCAGAAAATGCAGGCATCACCGATTTCCTCAAGTGTGACAAGTATCTCCTACTTACTAATACTTTCATGCAAAATTTTCACTTTTATCCTAGGAAGAATCCTCCCAGGGTAGAATTTCATTTATATGATGTGCCTAAGGAAATGTCACTTTACGATTTTTGCAATGTTTGCAAAATACCGTTTGAGGGCAGCATGAGTGAACCACATCCTAGAGACATGTATGATTTCATTGCCGTAATCACTCTAGGGGATGAGAGAGGGGTGTCAAAGGCAAGAGCGGCCATCGTACACTTTCCTGTTCTACATTTCTATTCATTATTTGCAAGGAGATGTTTAGTTGGTCGCGGCGAGAGTGGAAGCCTCAGTGCTCCCGACCTCACTATTCTGCGCCACGCTTTATTTGCTGTTAGAACTTTTAGTTTGGGCGCTATAGTGGCCCAACGGTTGAACTTAAACCGTTCGAAGGGCCCTATATTCAGAGGTATCTATGCATCTCGTTTAGCTAAACACTTTGAGATACCTATTAGGCTTGACGAGGAAGAGGAAATGCTACTTCCTATAAGATATCTAGATTATGATAACATGGTAGCACATGATTTTATTAAGAAATACAATAATAAGAGGATGTTTATAACTTAGGGATGAACAATGATAGCGAGAAGTATCGCTACATAAGGAGCTCATAAGAGATAGGGCAATTCTCACGCCATTCTTGACAACAAGAGGGTAATACTCCAAGATAGAGCGGAACAAAAGCTGGGTTAGCATTTCAATCCGCGGAATGCAACTACTTTGACCCAATCCAAGAAATGGATGTGGTACTGGAGTTTGCTTCTCCCAGTCATTCGAGAATAGAACAACTTGACAGACCACAAAATAGAAGACATCGATGACATGAATGCACAACTACTCTTGACTATCCTTTCAATGATGAAGGTCAAAATACAACTAGATAGGGCCAGCTCAAGAGCACATGATTTCTTAAGTTATGGATGCATGGATTAGAATGTCGAACGAGTTCAACATAATTCTTCCAGATAACCCATGCAGAAGGGCAGGGTAGGCAGAATCACAATATGGAGTAGAGAACTCATCACGAGCACTCTTGTTATGATCTTTAATTCATGAAGAACTTCTGCCAAAGATGATTCATGGTGTTGGAAGAATGATATACCATGAACCTTGGGAGCTACAACAAGGTTACTAATCATTCTAAAGGAACTAGCAACACTATCAACACAGATGAGCAGAATGATCCTTGGATTCAATGACCCAGAAATAGAATACCTAAAAACTAAATAACATCACGAGATGTTTTTGAAAATGATGGCCAGAACTATCACACTGGAAGACATAGCACACATCTAGACTATTGGGTAGTTTTCGGAGTAACATGTTTTCCTAATACTTCAACAAAACGTCGAGGTAATAGAGTACCTCAACACAATTATTAGTGTGCTTTGTCCGGTCAAAAGACATTGGGAAAAAAGGAAGGAATTTGCAATAGCATCAGACTATTTGGGAACTTTGGAAAACTCGGACAGCATAACGGCTGTACGGGCATGAAATATGAGGCAACCTGCAAGAAAACTAACAACATAACAATTGAATTCTTATGGAGACACTGATCCAGGAAGACACCAACTTTTCTATAAGTCTCCAGCATAGTAACTCGTCATCCTAATGAATAGATGAGAAAGCCTAATTCTTAAACCCCGTAGAATAAAGAAGAGGGTGACTCAGAATAAGAATGACACAAGGAAAGGAGTAAAAGAGCGTTACGTTCCCTTCCACAAACAATTCCCTTATATAACTAAAGAGTTGCTAGACTCAACATCGACCAGTTTGGCTTGGTTATCCTACATGCAGTCAAGCTCTGATACCAAAGCTGTCGGGACCCCGATCCTAGGTCATAAGAACCCAGCCTGTAACACATCACATCACTTTGCGGCCTCACGCACGGTAAACTCCACGGCCGCCACCTTACCTTGGCCGGGACCGTTTGCGACTTTTGGCTCACGTATATGAATGTGTCGCTAGCGTTCAAACGACAAGAACCAGGGTCGACATGACTAGTTATAAACCCAAGTGGTACATCCGTACAGGGACAAGCATACATAACCCAACAAAGCAGGTGTCGGTCATCAACGTTTGTAGACGAGTCGTAGCAAGCTACAAGGACTCCATTACACCGCGTGACATTTCCCCGAGGGGACAGACACAGCAACAAAGAAGGATACATGCCGGTCAATCAATGTGTTCCGAGCAGTAGCAAGCTACCAAGGCCCTATGGAAACACAAAGAGGCATTTCCCTGTAAAGATTACTACTAAAGACAAACAACTAGGTGTCGAATCCCACACATATAATGCATTTCAAACATACACACATTATGCACGATATGTGTAGATACAACATGGCATCACAACATAACTCTATGACTCAAGCATTTATTAAAGACTCATAAGAGTCAACATAGTATGATATTACAAACAGGGGTCACATGACCCAACACTCAAGTCATACAAGCATCAAGCGGAAGCAATCATGTCTGGGTACATACATCTACTAAAAGTGGCTGGAAGAGCCTGAAAAGCTACTACGACCCTACCAAAGGAGCCAGACCTCTGTCTAGGATTCTCAAGCTATTCCGGTCAACATCGAACACATCGCGTAGAACCTTTTAATGAGTCTAAGTCTTCTCTGCAAAAACATAAATAAAGCAACCGTGAGTACAAAGGTACTCAGCAAGTCTTACATCAGAACTATCCACATATGCATCATGTTTCAATGAAAGGATTGTGGGGTTTGATTGCAGCAAGCCAGCTTTGACTCTTGGCTAACCTGTACTACGACTACAAGTTCTTTCTTTGAGGTGGGATAGCGCACACGAGTCCACATATTCACCAATGCAATACACCACTATGGATCCACTCTCGTGTCCCTACGAGAAGGCCTTCCATAGCACTCACACTTATCTTGCATGTTTTAGAGTATCCGTTTAAATTGTCTATGTACCACGTAATGTTTCCAAGTAGTCCATATCCGAGGACGCGGCTATTCGAACGAATTAAATCACCCTGCAGGGGTATACTTCTTCACACACGCTCCCACCACTTATCACCATGTGCACGTCATGCATCTCGGCAACCTTCAAGCAGAAGCACTGGAGTGGGTGTCGGCCACGACCGTTAACCACACAAGACCCTAGTCCAGGTTTATCGCCTATTTGAGACTGAACCCGCAAGGAAGTCCGGCCGAGGTTTCCTCTACGGCCCCAAACGATGTGCGCAGGGTTCCCAAGCCCACCATCCGGGTGCCACTTGGTACACCGTGCCACTGTGTATCTACCGCAGAGAAGCCTACCCCGTCGGGCAGAGCTAAACACGGTCGCCAACGCTTTTCCTACAAACACCAGAGACTTATTGCAACTCCTGGACAGGGATCTAGGCAATTAATAAGCCGAGCGGGGTCATATTTCAGGGACCAATGCATGGTAGTATCTTGTCTTGGATAACAAACACAGAACTCAGTTCTTAAGGACGGTCTCAATGAGACAACCCACCATGTACTCCTACATGGCCTCTCATCGCTACCTTTACCAAATCGGATTCACACTTTTACTCTCACACTGTAGAACATGATCACAACCATTTTGATTCATCATCCAGATGGATCAGACCCGACATGACTCTAAGCACAGCAGGCATTGTAAACAAGCATGGATGAGTAAGCACAACAAGGCTCCAGCAGTTGCCACTCATGCTAAGTGGTTTCAACTATTTACTGTGACAAAATCAGGTCATGCAGAGGAATGGGTTCAACTACCGATAACATGTACAGTTGAATCGTGTTTGTCCTAATGCAGTAAAAGAGAGCATGAGCGAGAGAGTGGTTTTATATCAATATGCTCAAAGGGGGTTTGCTTGCTTGACACGTCTGAAGATAGCCACGAGTCTTCATCAATGTCAACAATCACATCGTCGGAAACATCGTTTACCGAGTGGGAACAACACCGGCAAACAAGAAAGAACAACAATTACTTCACGGAAATGCAACACTATGATGCATGCTCAGGATATGAAATGAAAGGTGGCAAGGCTAATGTGGCTATCATTTCTTAAGTTGAAGTTGGTTTGAATTAGGATTCAAACATCACTTCAAGCCGGGTATCTTTCCAAGTACCCTTATAATTGATTCGACTTGATGCTCATAACAAATTGTTCCAACATGCATGGAGTTAGTATTTTGAGGTACTGATTTGCATTGACCAATGTTTGGTCATAACAATTGAAGTGGAATTCAAATAAGTATCAATTTCCATCTCCAAACTAAATATGAAATTTATCCTATTCACCATTTTGCCTATTTGGTGATGTTAACTTTTTCAAACATGCATGAAAATGCCATAATCAGATTCTTTTGATTTTTCTGATCCTTTTTCATATATAAATTATTTCCATCCGAGTTATATTTTAATTTCTATGATTTTTACAAGTTTTGCTATTATTCTGGAATTAATTAAAATTAGAAAAAGCTATTACTGCGTCAGGTTGATGTCATCCCTGCGTTAGCAGGTCAACCAGCCGGTCCAGGTCAAACCCTGACCACTGGGGCCCAGTGGTCAGTGACCCAGGGGCTAACCCCGCGCTGACCAGCCCCTAATTGGGGTTTGACCAGGCGTGGGGCCCTCTGGTAGTGGCTCTATGGCCTGATTATTGGCGGGTTAAGGTGGCCACGTCGGCCCCCACCGGAGGGTGGTTGCCGGCGACCATAGCCGCGGCAGAGGGCTCGCCGGAGACGACCTAAACGGCGCTACACGGCACCAAATCAGGCGCGGTTTGCAGCTACGGGACGCTGGCGAAGCACCCGATCTGGCAGGTGCATCAGGAGAGGCTAGGGTGGCCGGGAGAGGTGCCGACGACGAGCGTGCACGGCGGCCGGAAGTCCGGCTCGTCGGGGAGGAGCTCAGGGGGACGCTATCGCGCGGGGAAGAGAGGGGAAAGGAGCAGGGGCTCACTAGGGATCCATTTCTGGCATCGGGGAGGTCAGAGAGAGTCGCTGGCCGGCGAATCGAGGTGGGGAGCTCCGGCGACCGGAGGAGGAAGAAGGTGGCGATGGTGACGCTGTAGTGGCTCGGGTGCTCGGGGAGGTTGACGGTGAGGAGCTTCTCGGTGAGGCGGAGCTAATGAACCGGTCAGGAAGGCGAGGGGTGGCCGGAGACGAGCTTGAGGCGAGCTTGGAGATCTCGGCAATGGCGGCAACGAGGGAAAGCAGAGAGAGAGAGAAGAGGGAACTCGAGAGAGAAGAGGAGGATGAGCTCGAGGGGGTCTGGGGCATCTCCGGGCGAGGAGATGAGGACGGGGGCGAGCAGGAGGTGGCAAGCAGGAGGTGGAGCCGGCGCACGCGCTGCTGCCACGCAGCTGCTCGGGGAAGACGACGAGCAGGGGGAGGCCCTGGTGGGCTGGGCCGACCAGGTGAGCGCAGGTTAGTTCTTTTTTTTCTTGTATTCTTTCTGTTTGATATTTCTGACATTTCTTTTACTTTGTTTTGGCTCCAACTAAAACAAGAAAAAGTGAAAATATTGTTGGGGTGTTAGTTGTAATATTTTCTACCACATATAAAAGATTCAACATTTTTGAGAATCTGAATTATTTGAAATCAAATATATAGTTGATTTTAGTGACTTTTATATTTATAATAAAATGCCCAAAAGTAATTTGAAAATATATAGCACCCCTGATATTTTCTTTCCAACATTTATAAAAAATGATGGACTTTTATGAAAACCATTTTGGTTCATTAATTTGTCACCACTTTTGAATTAATTTTGAATATAGACTATGTTGGAGTTTTGCTTTGATTTCACTTCTTTCTTGGGTTCAATTTATTTTCTTAGAATGCAAAGAAAGAAAACATGAGCTCAAACTTGCTAAGCTCTACTAGGGATTTCAGGGATGTGACAGCCTGCACCAGCTCTCGATCTGTATCAGGTTCCAGTTTTTCAGTGGGAGCCGCAGGAGCTCGCAAACCAATGGAACCCTTAGTATCCTCTGGAGTATCGAGGAGAGGGTTATTTCCAGCCATGGCCTTAGACCAACTTAGGCCAAAAGCCTAAGCTTGGGGGAGTATGTATTTCTCACCGACATTACATTCATGTTCACACACTCATTCCAGTTGTCGGTGTTCATACTTTTTCATTGTACCATCCATAGTAGTTTATTTCTTCCTTTTGTTTTCTTCTTGTGTGTTCCATTAAACTTGAGAAAATCCAAAAAAATAGTCTAGCTTTACCTTCTAGTTTGTTAAGTTGTAGTGTTAAAATAAAACCCAAAAAGATTTTTCATTCTTCTTTTGCTTGATGCGGGCTTTCCCGTGTAAATGGTTTTTCCTTCTTCTTTGGGTCGTAAGGAGAAGACCACGATGACATGCCAAGTGGCTATCATATTCATTATCATTTATCTATCAGAGAGTCCAGACTACCTTGTCTTCTCCTTTGAGTTATTGCTTGTAGATTCCAGCTTAGTCCAATGCACGTGCACTCTCATTATTATTTTTCACACTGTTCGGTCGTGCAAGTGAAAGGCAATAATGATGATATATGATGAAGTGTCGTAGATGGAGAAAAGATGGTATGAACTCAAGCTGTTTTGTTTTTGTAAATATGATTAACTTATCATACTGGATTCAGCTTATTATCAATTGAACATGTTTGCAATGACAATTACAGATTATAGTTACTTATGCCATGCTTAATTAGCTAGGAGTGAATAATGGTTTGTTTTGAGTGCCAACATGCATATTAAAATGGTTGTGATGTAATATGATAGAATGGTATCCTCCTCCGAATGATTCGAGTGGCTTGACTTGGCACATGTTCATGCATGTAATTGAAACAAAACCAACATAGCCTCCACGATGTTTATATTCTTGGTGATTTATATCCTACTCATGCTTGCACTCAATGTTGGTTAATCTCAAAGCATGTTTATAACTGTTGTCGCTCTCTAGTTGGTCGCTTCCCAGTCTCTTGCTAGCCTCCACTTGTACTAAGCGGTAATATTACTTGTGCATCCATTTCCAAAAACCCAAATTTGTTCCATATGAGTCCACCATACCTACCTATATGCGGTATTCGCTTGCCGTCCCAAGTAAATTTGCATGTGCCATACTCTAAATCTTCAAATAAATATTCTGTTTTGTATGCGTGAATTGCTCATGTGGTGACCAGGGGCTATCATTATCTTCCATGCTAGGTGGGTTATTCTCAAGATATGTGTTGCTTCACTATCATTCTCAAGAAAGTGGCTGGTAATCGGGATGCCCAGCTCCATGCTCAAAAGTCAAATCAAATTTAAGGAAACAAAATTCCCCAGGATTGTTGTCTGTATGGACGGTACCCATGGATTCGGCCCGCCATGGAATGTGATCGATTGGTGGAGGGGGAGTAAAAACTTCACTATTTTGTTTGGGAACCGCCTATAATGTATTTAGCATGGAAGATATTGAGATCTCTTAGTTTTTATGTTGACAACGAAAGCATACCACCCAAAATTTTGATTCATCCCTGTTTTAAAAGCTCGAGCTCTGGCACCTGTGCAAATCAATGCTTCCTGTGCGAAGGGCCTATCTATTTTACTCTATTGTTGAGTCACCCCCTTCTTATAAAAAGGCACCAGTTAGAGTGCACCTCCATGATTTGTATGCTTTGTTATTAATTGATAATGAGTATGAGTATGACTGGATCTCTTTTACCATGAATTACAATGTCTAGTCAATCCTTGTTCTTCGGAGGTGCTCTGCATTTGTGTTTTGCGGTCTCACAAAGGGCTAGCGATATACCGGTTTATCATATTGTATTATGACTGTTTTGATTAAATTGTTGCCATCCGAGACTTATTATTATTGCTTTCTAGTTGATTATGCCATTGATATAAGTAAATATGAGACCTAAATATTATTGTGAATGTGGTTAGTCTATAATTTGATCTGAAAATCTGAACAAAAGTTAGACATATTTACAACAACAAGATCAAACAGAGTTTATAAAAGTTGTTCTTTATTACTTTTAGTTTATCAACTGAATTGCTTGAGGACAAGTAAAGGCTTAAGCTTGGGGGAGTTGATACGTCTCCAACGTATCTACGTTTCCAAACTCTTTTGCCCCTGTTTTGGACTCTAATTTGCATGATTTGAATGGAACTAACCCGGACTAACGTTGTTTTCAGCAGAATTGCCTTGGTGTTAGTTTTGTGCAAAAATAAAAGTTCTCAGATTGACCTAAAAATTTACGAAGAATATTTCTGGAATTAAGAAAAAATACTAGCAAAAGAATCTACCGGAGAGGGGCCACCCCCAGGCCACAAGCCTGCAGGGCGCGGCCCCCTAGGCCGCACCCCCTTGCTTGTGGGGTCCCTGAGGCTCCACCAACCTCATTTACACTTCAATATATTCCTCTCCGGGGAGGGAAAAAAATCAAAGAGAAGAGTTCATCGCATTTTACGATATGGAGCCGTCGCACCTCCTGTTCTTCCTCGGGAGGGCTGATCCGGAGTATGATTTGGGCTCCGGAGAGGGGAAATCGACACCGTCGTAATCTCATCACCAACCATCCTTCATCACCAATTTCATGATGCTCTCCATCGTTCGTGAGAAATTCCATCGTAGGCTTGCTGGACGGTGATGGGTTGGATGAGATCTATCATGTAATCAAGTTAGTTTTGTTAGGGTTTGATCCCTAGTATCCATTATGTTGTGAGATGATGTTGCTATGACTTTGCTATGCTTAATGCTTGTCACTAGGGCCCAAGTGCCATGAGTTCAGATCTGAACCTATTACGTTTTCATCAATATATATGTGTTCTTAATCTTATCTTGCAAGTTATAGACACCTATTACGGGTTATAATCCGCATCCCCCAGGGTGACAATGGGATTATTTCCGGTGATTACCGTAGTTTGAGCAGTTCATGTATTCACTAAGTGTTAATGCTTTGGTCCGGTTCTCTATTAAAAGGAGGCCTTAATATCCCTTAGTTTACTTATGGACCCTGCTGCCATGGGAGGGTAGGACAAAAGATGTCATGCAAGTTCTTTATCATAAGCACGTATGACTATATATGGAGTACATGCCTACATTACATTGATGAATTGGAGCTAGTTCTATATCACTCTATGTTATGACTATTGACGATGAATGCCATCCAACATAATTATCCATCACTGATCCATTGCCTACGAGATTTCCACATATTGGTCTTTGCTAAGTTACTTTTCCGTTGCTATTGTTACGATCACTACAAAACTGCTACTGTCACTTTTGCCACCGTTACCATTACTTCCATACTACTTTGCTACTAAACACTTTGTTGCAGATATTAAGTTTTTCAGGTGTGGTTGAATTGAAAACTCAGCTACTAATAACCGAGTATATTCTTTGGCTCCCCTTGAGTCAAATCAATAAATTTGGGTTGAATACTCTACCCTCGGAAACTATTGCGATCCCCTATACTTGTGGGTTATCAAGTGGCCAACCGAGGACCCCAGAATCTTGGGCTCCCTAAGTAACCCCGAACTAGCCTTCAATGTGTGTGTGTGTTCAGTCTTCGGCTGCCCCTTATATCGATATTAATCGGCTTGCAAGGTGAGTTCCACCCATTCTCGGCTGACTCTGATTTGATCGCTTTAGTAACCAGCACATCTTTAAAACTGCCATCCTTTTTTTAACAAAGGCATCTAAACGCCCATGTGTGAATAGCACCTCGATTGGCAGGCTTTCCTGACGGAAGGTCGCCTCGAATTGCGGCCCGGGGCCATGTTCCAAGGGACACGTCCTCTCGACGAGATCGTGCCTCCGCATTTACTAGGATACGAATAACTACATAGGCTTACCCACGCGCACAACGGCTCGATAGTTTTTCGGAGGTGGCTTGATACGTCTCTGTCGTATCTATAATTTTTGATTGTTTTATACCAATATTCTACAACTTTCATATACTTTTGGGAACTTTTTATACTATTTTTGGGACTAACATATTGATCCAGTGCCCAGTGCCAGTTCCTGTTTGTTGCATGTTTTTTGTTCCGCAGATTATCCATACCAAACAAAGTCCAAACGCAATAAAAAACCTATGGGGATTTTTTGGAATATTTATGATTTTTGGGAAGAAGAATCTACGCGAAACGATGCCCGATGAGGTCACAAGCCGAGGAGGCACCCCCTAGGCCGCGTCTGGCAGGCTTGTGACCAATCCCTAAGGCAGTTGGGGCCCTTCTTTCGCCGCAAGAAAGATAATATCCGGAAGAAAATCGTGTTAAAATTTCAGCCTAATCGGAGTTACGGATCTCCGGGAATTTAAGAAACGGTGAAAGCCAGAATCTCGGAGCGTAGAAATAGAAGGACACAGAGAGAGAGAGAGAGAGAGAGAGATCCAATCTTGGAGGGGCTCTCGCCCCTCTGCCACCATGGAGACCATGTACCAGAGGGGAAACCCTTCTCCCATCTAAGGTGGAGGTCAAGTAATAAGAAGAATAAGGGGGGCTCTCTCCCCCTCTCTCCCGGCGGCACCGGAACGCCGCCCGGGACATCATTGTGTGACGGCAATCTACACCAACACCTCCGTCATCTTCACCAACACCTCCATCACCTTCCCCCATCTATATTCAGCGGTCCACTCTCCCGCAACCCGCTGTACCCTCTAGTTGAACATGGTGCTTTATGCTTCATATTATTATCCAATGATGTGTTGCCATCCTATGATGTCTGAGTAGATTTTCGTTGTCCTATCGATGATTGATGAATTGCTATGATTGGTTTAATTTGCTTGTGGTTATGTTGCTATCCTTTGGTGCCCATCATATGAGCATGTGCGTGGATCACACCATAGGGTTAGTAGTATGTTGATAGGACTATGTATTGGAGGGCAAGGGTGACAGAAGCTTCAGCCTAGCATAGAAATTGATGGATACGGGATTGAAGGGGGACCAATATATCTTATTGCTATGGTTCGGTTTTACCTTAATGAACGTTAGTAGTTGCAGATGCTTGCTAATAGTTCCAATCATAAGTGCATAGAATTCCAAGTAAGGGATGACATGCTAGCAGTGGCCTCTCCCACATAAAACTTGCTATCGGTCTAGTAACATAGTCAATTGCTTAGGGACAATTCCGCAAGTCCTACCACCACTTTTTCACACTCGTTAAACTAATGTAATTGTTCCTTTATCTAACCAGCCCCTAGTTTTTATTTATGTGTTCTTTCTTTTCTTGCAAACCTATCCCATCACTCCTACAAAGTACTTCTAGTTTCATACTTGTTCTAGGTAAAGCGAACGTAAAGTGTGCGTAGAGTTGTATCGGTGGTCGATAGAACTTGAGGGAATATTTGTCCTACCTTTAGCTCGTCGTTGGGTTCGACACTCTTACTTATCGCGAAAGGCTACAATTGATCCCCTATACTTGTGGGTTATCAAGACCTTTTTCTGGCGCCTTTGCCGGGAAGCAATAGCGTGGGGTGAATATTCTCATGTGTGCTTGTTTGCTTTATCACTAAGTAGATTTATTTGATGTTCGAAGTTGTTCTCTATCTTTAGTTATGGATATGGAACACGAAATACCAAAAAAATTAGGTGTACTTGCTACTCATGGAGATGGGGAACCTCCTAAAACCCTTGATGCTCGTTATGTGGAAAATATTATGCACTTCTTTAATAATCCTGAGAAAACGCCATTAAATTATATAATGGGATACACGTTGGATCAACATGAATACTTTAGGGATTATCGCTTGACTCAAAAAGGGAAACTATTATGGGATCAAATTCATATGTTGAAATGGTATGCTTGGGAGCTATGCTTGAGATATGATATTACTTGTTGCTCTAGGATGAAGGCTCAACACCTTCCCTTTTCTTGTAAATTTAATGCTAATGAAACCTTGGCTTCTTATGATAATGGTATATATGATTACTATGATGTGGAACAAATAGAAGAGTTTGTTGCTTTTATGGGTGCTTATGAAATTGAAGCTCTGTTTAAAAGGTGTGATGATAATGATGATGCTCCTTACCGATCTGAAAATTTGGTTATGCTTTGTTATTGTTATACTAATTATGAATATAATGCCCATATTGATCGATTTATGGAGAAATTATACTCTGCCCAAGAAGAGACTAATATTTTGCAGGAAACTATGGAAGAAGAAAATGCTGAAACTGTGAGCTCATTAGATGAAAAGGATGACGAGGAGAGCGAAGAACAAAATGAGGAAGAGCGGACTAGCTACCCGTGCCCACCTTCTAATGGGAGTAACTCTTCAACTCATACATTTTTTAATTCCCCTTCGTTCTTACCAAAGGATGAATGCTATGTTGATTGCTATGATCCCTTTGATTCGTTTGAAATATCCCTTTTTGATGAACTTGGTGCTTGCTATGCTTGTGGCCATGATGCCAATATGAATGATGCTTATGAAGATGAACTTGCTATAGTTCCTTATGTTAAACATGAAATTGTTGCTATCGCACCCACTTATGATAGTCCTATTATCTTTTTGAACTCTCCCAACTACACTATATCGGAGAAGTTTGCTCTTATTAGGGATTACATAGATGGGTTGCCTTCTACTATTACACATGATGATTTTGATGAATATAATATGCATGTTCTTGCTGCTCCTACTTGCAATTATTATGAGAGAGGAACTACATCTCCACCTCTCTATGTTTCCAATACGATAAAATTGCAAGAAACTGCTTATGCTATGTATTGTCCTTTACTTGATGTGCATAAATTGTTCTTTTATGACATGCCAATGCATAGGAAGAGAGTTAGACTTCATCATTGCATGATATATGTTACCTTGTGCTTACTACTAAATTACAAATCATTGTTAATTAAAATTGGCTTTGATATACCTTGGGATCCGGGTGGATCCATTACTTGAGCACTTTATGCCTAGCTTAATGGCTTTAAAGAAAGCGCTGCCTGGGAGACAACCCGGAAGTTTTAGAGAGTCATTTATTTATTTTGAGTGCTTTTATTTAGTTTAAAAACAAAATAAATATAGAGGGGAACTTAAAACTTCTTCAAAAAGAGAAGCGATTGAAAGGTGATGCATTGCGGATGTGAGGGTCGACCTTGAACACTTGTGTTCATGCTCATGGAAACAATGTAGAATTTTTCATGGAAGTTTCTCGCAAAAATAATTATCCCCTTATACAATTCCATTTTATCATAAAAATAATGTGCCAAGTAAAGCCTTTATGATTAGTTTGGGTGATAGTTGTTTAATCATGCTGAAAAAAGACAGAAACTTTGTGCTCACGAAATTATTTTTAATTCCTATCCAGAAAGAGCTTTTGAGTTGATTCTTTTTGCTGCTGATTGATATGCAAATTGCCCTAATTTTCTAATTTTTCAGAATTTTTGGAGTATCGGAAGTATAGTATAAGTTCAGGTTACAACAGTCTGTTCTGTTTTTGACAGATTCTCTTGTCTTTGCATTGTTCTCTTATTTTGACGAATCTATGGGTAGTATCGGGGGGTATGAACCATGGTGAAGTTGGATTACAGTAGATATACTGCTAATATGAATTTGTGATGAGTTCACAACAGTACTTAAAGTGGTGATTTACTTTATTATACTTACGGATCTCACGAAGGTTTTGTTGAGTTTTGTGTGATTGAGGTTTTCAAGTTTTGGGTGAGACCACGATGGATGAAGGAATAAGGAGAGGCAATAGCCTAAGCTTGGGGATGCCCGAGGCACCCCAAGGTAATATTCAAGGAAGACTCAAGCGTCTAAGCTTGGGGATGCCCCGGAAGGCATCCCCTCTTTCGTGTACAATCTATCGGTAATTTTACTCGGAGCTATATTTTTATTCGTCACATGACATGTGCAAATGCTTGGAGCGTCTTTTGTGTTTATTTTCCCTTTTTCTTTTTATGCACCATGCTGGTATGAGATATTCCTTGGTTGATTTAGATAATCCTCTTTGCACTTCACTTATATCTTTTGAGTATGGCTTTATAGAATGCTTCATGTGCTTCACTTATATCATTGGAAGTTTGGATTGCGTGTTTCCCTACACATAGAAAACCGCCATTTGTAGAATGCTCTTTTGCTTCACTTATATTAGTTAGAGCGGGGCATATCTTTGGTAGAAAGAATTAAACTCTCATGCTTCACTTATACCTATTTAGAGAGTTAACAGGAGTTGGTCATTCACATGGTTAGTCATAAAATCCTACATAAAACTTGTAGATCACTGAATATGATATGTTTGATTCCTTGCAATAGTTTTGCGACATGAAGATGTGATATTAGAGTCATGCTAGTGAGTAATTGTGTATTCGTAGAAATACTTTTGTTAAGGTTTGTGATTCCCGTAGCATGCACGTATGGTGAACCGTTATGTGATGAAGTCGGAGCATGATTTATTTATTGATTGTCATCCTTTGTGTGGAAGTCAGGATCCCGCGATGGTTAACTCCTACCAACCCTTCCCTTAGGAGCATGCATGTAGTACCTTGTTTCGATGACTAATAGATTTTTGCAATAAGTATGTGAGTTCTTTATGACTAATGTTGAGTCCATGGATTATACGCACTCTCACCCTTCCACCATTGCTAGCCTCTCTAGTACCGCGCAGCTTTCGCCAGTGCATTACACCCACCATATACCCTTCCTCAAAACAGCCACCATACCTACCTATTATGGCATTTCCATAGCCATTCCGAGATATATTGCCATGCAACTTACATCGTTCTGTTTATTATGACACGCACCATCATTGTCATATTGCTTTGCATGATCGTAAGATAGCTAGCATGATGTTTTCATGGCTTGTCCGTTTTTGATGTCATTACTATGCTAGATCATTGCACATCCCGGTACACCGCTGGAGGCATTCATATAGAGTCATATTTTGTTCTAAATATCGAGTTGTAAGTAAATAAAAGTGTGATGATCATCATTATTAGAGCATTGTCCCATGTGAGGAAGTAATAAAAGAGGCCAATGAAGCCCAAATAAAAAGAAGAGGCCAAAGAAGCCCACCAAAAAAATGAGAGAAAAGAGAGAAGGGACAATGCTACTATCCTTTACCACACTTGTGCTTCAAAGTAGCACCATGATCTTCATGATACAGAGTCTCCTATGTTGTCACTTTCATATACTAGTGGGAAATTTTCATTATAGAACTTGGCTTGTATATTCCAATGATGGGCTTCCTCAAATTGCCCTAGGTCTTCATGAGCAAGCGAGTTGGATGCACACCCACTAGTTTCTTTTTGAACTCTCATACACTTATAGCTCTTGTGCATCTGTTGCATGGCAATCCCTACTCACTCACATTGATATCTATTGATGGGCATCTCCATAGCCCGTTGATACGCCTAGTTGATGTGAGACTATGTCCTCCTTTTTGTCTTCTCCACAACCACCATATTCTATTCCACCTATAGTGCTATGTCCATGGCTCACGCTCAGGTATTGCTTGAAAGTTGAAAAAGTTTGAGAACACTAAAGTATGAAACAATTTCTTGGCTAAAACCGGGGTTGTGCATGATTTAAATACGTTGTGTGGGGAAGATGGAACATAGCCAGACTATAGGATTGTGTAGGGATAAATTTCTTTGGCCATGATATTTTGAGAATACATGATTGCTTTGTTAGTATGCTTGAAATATTATTGTCTTTATGTCAAATGATAGACTATTTCTTCGAATCACTCGTGTTTTAGTATTCATGCCATGATTAGATTATATGATCAAGATTATGCTAGGTAGCATTCCACATCAAAAATTATCTTTTTTATCATTTACCTACTCGAGGACAAGCAGGAATTAAGCTTGGGGATGCTGATACGTCTCCGTCGTATCTATAATTTTTGATTGTTTCATGCCAATATTCTACAACTTTCATATACTTTTGGCAACTCTTTATACTATTTTGGTACTAACATATTGATCCAGTGCCCAGTGCCAGTTCCCGTTTGTTGCATGTTTTTTGTTTCGCGGATTATCCATACCAAACGAAGTCCAAACGCAAAAAAAACCTACGGTGATTTTTTTGTGGAATATTTATGATTTTTGGGAAGAAGAATCTACACGAAATGATGCCTGAGGAGGTCACAAGCCCAGGAGGCGCGACCCCCTAGGCCGCGGCAGGCAGGCTTGTGACCAATCCCTAAGGTGGTTGGGGCCCTTCTTTCGCTGCAAGAAAGATAATATCCGGAAGAAAATCATGTTAACATTTCAGCCCAATCAGAGTTACGGATCTCGGGGAATTTAAGAAACGGTGAAAGCAAGAATTTGGGAGCGCAGAAACAGAAGGACACATAGAGAGAGAGAGAGAGAGAGAGAGAGATCCAATCTCAGAGGGGCTCTCGCCCCTCTGACGCCATGGAGACCTTGGACCAGAGGGGAAACCCTTCTCCCATCTAGGGAGGAGGTCAAGGAAGAAGAAGAAGAAGGGGGGCTCTCTCCCCCTCTCTCCCGGCGGCGCCGGAACGCTGCCCGTGACATCATCGTGTGACGGCGATCTACACCAACACCTCCGTCATCTTCACCAACACCTCCATCACCTTCCCCCATCTATATTCAGCGGTCCACTCTCCTGCAACCCGCTGTACCCTCTACTTGAACATGGTGCTTTATGCTTCATATTATTATCCAATGATGTGTTGCCATCCTATGATGTCTAAGTAGATTTTTGTTGTCCTATCGGTGATTGATGAATTGCTATGATTGGTTTAATTTGTTTGTGGTTATGTTGCTGTCCTTTGGTGCCCATCATATGAGCGCGCGCGTGGATCACACCATAGGGTTAGTAGTATGTTGATAGGACTATGTATTGGAGGGCAAGGGTGACAGAAGCTCCAGCCTAGCATAGAAATTGATGCATACGGGATTGAAGGGGGGCCAATATATCTTATTGCTATGGTTGGGTTTTACCTTAATGGACGTTTGTAGTTGCGGATGCTTGCTAATAGTTCCAGTCATAAGTGCATAGAATTCCAAGTAAGGGATGACATGCTAGCAGTGGCCTCTCCCACATAAAACTTGATATCGGTCTAGTAACATAGTCAATTGTTTAGGGACAATTCCGCAACTCCTACCACTACTTTTCCACACTCGTTAAACTAACGTAATTGTTCCTTTATCTAACCAGCCCCTAGTTTTTATTTACGTGTTCTTTCTTTTCTTGCAAACCTATCCCATCACTCCTACAAAGTACTTCTAGTTTCATACTTTATCTAGGTAAAGCGAACGTAAAGTGTGCGTAGAGTTGTATCAGTGGTCGATAGAACTTGAGGGAATATTTGTCCTACCTTTAGCTCCTCATTGGGTTCGACACTCTTACTTATCGAGAAAGGCTACAATTGATCCCCTATACTTGTGGGTTATCATGGCTGGCGGGGCAACCAACACAGTAAAAGGGACCCCTGGTATTACAGTCCCTTGTAAAAAGGAACAAAGATCCAAAGGTTTCTACCACGTGCATCCTCGGCTTCCCTCCTGGCTCCTGCAAGCTTGAGCACCCATATCTAACCCTTTTCCCGCTCTCTTTTTCCGCCGCCATCTTCGAGCCCGTACCATGGCCGGTTCTCATGAAAAGTGGGAGGTGTCGACTGATAACTCACAAGTATAGGGGATCGCAACAGTTTTCGAGGGTAGTGTATTCAACCCAAATTTATTGATTCGACTCAAGGGGAAGCCAAAGAATATTCTCAAGTATTAGCAGTTGAGTTGTCAATTCAACCACACCTGAAAGATTTAGTATCTGCAACAAAGTATTAGTAGCAAAGTAGTATGATAGCAGCAGTAGCAACAATAACGAGTAGCAGCAAAGTGACAGCGGTAGCAATAGAGTAACAGTAGCAGCAGTAGCGGCAAAGTAACGTAGCAAGGACCAGTAGGAAAAACTCGTAGGCATTGGATCGGTGATGGATGATTATGCCGGATGCTATTCATCATGTAACAGTTATAACACGGAGAGATATGTAACTAGCTCCAGTTCGTCAATCTAATGTAAGCATGTATTCCGTATGTAGTCATACGCGCTTAGGGAAAAGAACTTGCATGACATCTATTGTCCATCCCTCCCGTGGAAGCGGGGTCCTAATGGAAACTACGTGATATTAAGGTTCTCCTTTTAATAAAGAACCGGACCAACACATTAACACTTGGTGAATACATGGACTCCTCATACTATGGTCATCTCGGGGAGTGGTTCCGGCTATTGTCACTCCGGGGTTGCCGGGTCATAACACATTGTAGGTGACTACAACTTGCAAGATAGGATCAAGAACACACATATATTGGCGACAACATAATAGGTTCAGATCTGAAATCATGGCACTCGGGCCCTAGTGACAAGCATTAAGCATGGAAAAGTAGTAGCAACATCAATCTCAGAACATAGTGGATACTAGGGATCAATCCCCGTCAAAACTAACTCGATTACATGATAGATCTCATCCAACCCATCACTGTCCAGCAAGCCTACGATGAGATTACTCACGAACGGTGAAGAGAATCATGTAATTGGCGATGAAGGAAGGTTGGTGATGACGATGGCGACGATTTCCCCTCTCCGGAGCCCAGAATGGACTCCAGATCTGCCCTCGAGAGGAAGAACAGGAGGTGGCGGTGCCTCTGTATGGTAAAACGCGATGAACTCTTCTCCTTGATTTTTTCCGGGCGAAACAGACTAAATAGAGCTGGATTTGGAGGTGGTGGAGCATTATGGGCCCCACAAGCCTGCCAGGCGCGGCCAGGGGGCCCCGCGCCTGGTGGGCTTGTGGGCTCACAACTCCACTTCCTCCGCTGATTCTTGCGCCAGTAATTTTCACAAATTCCACAAAATTCTCCGTAAATTTTCAGGTCATTCCGAGAACTTTTATTTGTGCGCAAAAACAACACCATGGCAATTCTGCTGAAAACAGCTTTAGTCTGGGTTAGTTCCATTCAAGTCATGCAAATTAGAGTCCAAAACAAGGGCAAAAGAGTTCGGAAAAGTAGATACGACGGAGACGTATCAAGTCCCCCAAGCTTAAAGCCTTTCTTGTCCTCAAGCAATTCAGTTGACAAACTGAAAGAGACAAAAGAAAAACTTTTACGAACTGTGTTTGATCTTGTTGTTGCAACTATGTCTAACTCATAACCAGAATTTTAGCAAGATCAGAAGCAAACCACATAAGTAAATGACACCTAGATCTCACGGTAAACTCATATCAATAGCATAATCAACTAGCGAGCAAATAATAATAAGTTTCAAACGTCAACACTTCAATCAAAACAATCAAGAAGCAGTACGAACAGATGGTATCTCGCTAGCTATTTCTGAGACCGCAAAACATAAATGCAGAGCACCTTCAAAGACCAAGGGCTGATTAAACATTGTAATTCATGGAAAAGAAGGTCCAGCCACAGTCATACTCAACACAGTTAAAAGCAAAGCATAATAATGACAAAGGTGCTCTCTAATTGGTGCTTTTATAAGAGGAGGATGACTCAACAGGAACATAAATAGACATGCCCTTCACAGAGGGAAGCATTGATTTGCAGAGGTGCCAGAGCTCAAGCTTTTGAAAACAGAGATAATAATTTTCGGTGGCATGCTTTCATTGTCAACGCAATGACTAAGAGTTCTCACCATCTTCCACGCTACACATGGTATAGGCGGTTCCCAAAGAGAAAAGTAAAGTTTTGACTCCCCCACCACTGATCAATCACACTCCACGACTAGCCGAATACTCCGGTGCGGTCCATACCAACATCAATCCAGGGGGAGTTTTGTTTGCAATTATCTTTTCGATTTGAGCATGGAACTGGGAATTCCAATTACCGGCCCCTTTCTCGTGAATGATAGTGAATAAACACATATCGAGGATAACACGCCTAGGATGGAAGATACTGATAGCCCCCTGTCACCACATGAGTGGTTCGGGCATGCAAAATAGATTATTTCTTGAAGGTTTAGAAAGTGGCACATGCAAATTTACTTAGAACGGCAGGTAGATACCGCATATAGGTAGGTATGGTGGACTCATATGGAACAACTTTGGGTTTATGGAAGTGGATGCACAAGCAGTATTCCCGCTTAGTACAAGTGAAAGCTAGCAAAAGACTGGGAAGCGACCAACTAGAGAGCGACAACAGTCATCAAAATGCATTGAGATTAACTAACATTGAGTGCAAGCATGAGTAGTACATAAATCACTATGAACATGAATATCATAGAGGCTATGTTGATTTTGTTTCAACTACATGCATAAACATGCGCCAAGTCAAGCCACTTGAATCATTCAAAGGAGGATACCATCCTATCATACTACATCACAGTCATCTCAAAATTCATGTTGGCATCCAAGACAAACCATTATAAGCTCCTAGCTAATTAAGGATGGCATCAGAAACTATGATCTGTAAGTTGTCATTGCAAACATGTTTCTCTCACAACAAAGATGAATCAGGAACGATGAGCTAGTCATATTTACAAAAACAAAATAGATCGAGTTCATACCAACTTTTCCAGGCTCAGTCACTTCATCATATATCGTCATTATTGCCTTTCACTTGCACGACCGAACGATGTGAACAATAATAAGAGTGCTCGTGCATTGGGCTAAGCTGGAATCTGCAGGCAAACACAAAGGAGAAGACAAAGTAATATGGCTCTTTGACAGATAAACATATATGCATGTGAGAGCCAGTAAACATTGTAACCATGGTCTTCTACCTTGACCCAAAGAAAAAGAAAACTATTTACACGGGAAAGCTCCCAACACGCAAAAGACGAACAAGAAAATCTTTTTGGGTTTTCTCAAACTAGACAGACACACGAAAAGAAAACGAGAAAAAGAAATAAACTAGCATGGATGATACAGTGGCAAAGTGTGAACACCGACAAACAAAGTAAAAGCATAAGAAAGAATATAAAGTCGGTGAGAAACACGTACTCCCCCAAGCTTAGGCTTTTGGCCTAAGTTGGTCTACTCCCAAGGATGGTCCGGGCGACACCCAAAATCATAATAGGGGTTACACGGGAGTCCTGTAGCCACTGCCTGAATAGCTGCCTCACGGAGACGAGCAGCCTTCGCCTCCCTCTCATACTCCTCTGCCTCTCCTCTGGTTATGTAATATCTCCGTTTTACCTGAAAGTCAAAGAAGGCAGGAGCAAGAAGGGTAATATGGAAAACACGCTGCCGGTTAAATATTAAACTGTACAGGAGGGATTCATCATCCCTCTCAAGGAACCGGTAGCGTGTCAGAGCGACGCGGTCAAGGAAAGTTGTATGGAGCGGGGGATCTCCTTCGCGGCTAGGTATTCCAAATAAATTTGCTATGCGAGTGGTATAGATCCCACCAAAGAAATCCCCTTCATCAGCGTTAGTATTCAGCCTCCTTGCTATTATAGCTCCCATGTTAAAACTTCTATCACCCGTTACTGCGCTCTTAAGAATACTAAGGTTGGGTGCACAGAGGTGACAATGCTCAATCTTGCCGTTAATGCATCTGTCTATGAAGAGGGCAAAGTAATGCAAGGCAGGAAAATGAATGCTCCCCATGGTAGCCTGCGTAATATCTCTAGTTTCTCCAACAGTTATACCAGAGAAAATTTTTCTAACCGAAGATTTAGGAGGATCATTGAGACTACCCCAAATAGGTATCTTGCAAATTCTATTGAAATCCTCTAAATCCATGGTATACAATTTTTCATAGAGATCAAACAGTACAGATGTATCATGGCCAACTGAAAACTTGAATCTACGAACAAAAGAGGCAGTGAGAGCAACATACTGTTCACATTTATCAGAGATGAATTCTTCGAGTCCGACGTTGTGAACAAGTGCATCAAACTCGTCTTTGAAACCTGCTTCAATCATGAGTTCATCAGAAGGCCATTCACATGGTTGTACCTGTGCGTTCCTCGGTTGGTAAGGATCGGGCTCCCGAATCGCGAGACGGTGACCTCTCTTGCTTGAGGAACCACCATGATAGTTTCTCCTGAACATCTTCCTTTTCTGAAATTTTCAGTGACTCTTAGGAAAAGTGAACAAGGCTCAACGAAACTAGTAGCAACTACTCCGACAAGTGCCTAGAAGCCATATCACGCATCAAAAATACTTGGGACCAGCTAAAATTAGCATGCAAAGCTCAAGAACATGGTCACCAATGCAACAAAAATACGCGAAGAATAAGGCACTAGAGCTAAAACTAATTGGACCAATGGAGGAGTCACTTACCAAGGAGTAATTTCCCCAAAACAGTTCGGAGAATGGTGCTTTGAGCAATAAGATTGAAAATCCCAGCAAGAAGAGCAAGAACACGGGTTTGAGCTGCGAGACAATTTTTTCTGGAGGTAGGAGAAGCATATGGGAGCTAGAATGAGTGGAGGGGGTGCACGTGGGCCCCACAAGCCTGGTAGGTGCGGCCAGGGGGATGCCCGTGCCTCCAGGGCTTGTGCCCCACTGGTGCAGCCCCCAGACTAGCTCTTCGTCTCAGTATTTTTCAAAAATTCCAAAAAAAATCATACTTGATTTTCAGGACGTTTGGAGAACTTCTATTTTCGGGGTACTTTTCTACGGGACGCTAAAACAGAAAGCAGGGAAAACTAAACTGAACCTATCATTTTTCTTCTAAGCAACCGAAGGTGAAAGCTTGGATCAGAGGTTTGTGACTCCTCAATTCATCCATCTCATGGTCATCGAAAGAAATCCGTCAATGAGGTTGATCAAGTCTCCTTGACAAACCTTTTCGAATCGCAAAAGAGAACGGAGAATTTTCGAATAGCCACTAGGTCACCTCAATGGGGATGTGTATCTCCCGAACAAGCAAATAATAATTCATCTTAACAGGAGGTATAGGGCATTCAAAGCTCCCAATAAGGATCGATGAAGTTTTTTCGACAGCATTGATGCAATGTACTCGATATTGTTTCTTCGGAAAGTGCACCGTATGCTCATTACCGTTGACATGGAAAGTGAGATTGCCTTTGTTGCAATCTATAACAGCCCCTGCGGTGTTTAAAAAGGGTCTTCCGAGGATGACCGCCATGGCATCGTCCTCGGGAATATCTAAAATAACAAAGTCTGTTAAGATAGTGACATTAGCAACCACAATAGGCACATCCTCGCAAATGCCGATAGGGAAAGCAGTTGATTTGTCGGCCATTTGCAGAGAGATTTCAGTGGGTGTCAACTTATCCAGTTCAATTCTACGATAGAGAGAGAGAGGCATAACACTAACACCGGCTCCAAGGTCGCATAAAGCAGTTCTAACGTAGTTACCTTTAATGGAGCAAGGTATAGTGGGCACACCGGGATCACCTATTTTCTTAGGAGTTCCACCCTTGAAGGTATAGTTAGCAAGCATGGTGGAAATCTCAACCTCAGGTATCCTCCTCTTATTAGTCACAATATCCTTCATGTACTTAGCATACAGAGACATTTTGAGCATATTTGTCAAACGCATTTTCAGAAAGACAGGTCTAATCATTTCAACGAAGCGCTCAAAATCCTCATCATCCTTTTTCTTGTCTGGTTTGGGAGGAAAGGGCATGGGTTTCTGAACCCATGGTTCCCTTTCTTTACCATGCTTCCTAGCAGTGAACTCGCTCTTATCATGTCTTCTAGTCTTAGGCCGTGGGTTATCAAGATCAACATGTTCAATCTCCACATCCTTATCATTCCTAGTTTGAGCATCAACATGAACATCACTATCGATATTATCATTAGGCTCATGTTCATCACCAGATTATGTTTCAACATCAGAGGCGGAGACATCGTTTGGATTCTCAGGTGTAACAGCATTAGGGTTGCTAGCGTGCAAATTCCTATCATCTTTGTTCTTCTTTCTAGGGTGACTAGGTGCATCAGTGCTAACTCCTTGAGAATCTTGTTCAACTCTCTTAGGATGACCCTCAGGATACAAAGGTTCCTGGGTCATTCTACCGCCTCTAGTGACGACTCTAACAGAGTTGTCATTCAACTCATTGAGCAAGTCATTCTGAGTGTTAAGTACTTGTTCTACCTGAGTAGTAACCATAGAGGCATGCTTACTCAGAAGCTTAAGATCATTGATCTTTCTGTCCACACAAGCACTTAAATGACTAAGCATACGAGCATTATGTTCCAATTGTGTGCTAACATAATCATTGAAACTCTGTTGTTTGGCAACAAAGTTACCCAATTCATCCAGGCATAAGCTAGCAGGTTTATCAAAAGGAATATCACTCTCATCAAACCTACGCAGAGAATTTACTTCTACTACCTGTACCGGGTTATCAAGACCATGGATCTCTTCGATAGGTGGTAGATTTTTGACATCTTCAGATTTAATGCCTTTCTCTCTCATAGATTTCTTAGCTTCTTGCCTATCTTCAAGACTGAGGAATAGAATACCTATTTTCTTAGGAGTTGGCTTAGGAGGTGATTCGGGAATAGTTCAAGCATTCTCATTGCACAAGATGTTATTCAATAGGATCTCAGCTTGTTCTACAGTTTGTTCCCTAAAAACACAACCGACACAACTATCTAGGTGGTCTCTAGAAGCATCGGTAAGTCCATTATAGAAGATATCAAGTATTTCATTCTTCTCAAGAGGGTGATGAGGCAAAGCATTCAGTAGCTGGACGAGCCTCCCCCAAGCTTGTGGGAGACTCTCTTCTTCAGCTTGAGCAAAGTTGTATATTTCCTGCAAGGCAGCTTGCTTCTTATGGGCAGGGAAATATTTTTCAGAGAAGTAGTAGACCATATCCTGGGGGCTACGCACACAACCAGGAGCAAGAGAAGTGAACCAAGTCTTAGCATCATCCTTTAGCGAGAAAGGAAACAGCTTGAACATATAGTAGTATCGGATCTTTTCCTCACTAGTGAATAGGGTGGCTATATCGTGCAGTTTGGTAAGATGTGCTACGACCGTTTCAGACTCATAACCGTGAAAAGGATCAGATTCGACCAGAGTGATTAACTCGGGGTCGACAGAGAATTCATAATCCTTATCGGTCACAATGATAGGCGAAGTAGCAAACTTCGGGTCGTATTTCATCCTAGCGTTCAAAGATTTCTCTTTCCACTTGAGAAATAATTTCTCAATATCATAGCTATCCTTACCAGCAAGAAAGTCCTCAACTATCTCTCCCTCCATAACATAACACTCAGGATATCAGGCAATTAGTGTCTAGGAGAGCTAGTTCTAGCAGGCAAAATAACAGGTTCTACTTCAATAGTATCAGCAGTTTCAGAAGTATCATCACATCTAGCAGCAACTCTAGCAATTTGTGCATCAAGTGTAGCGACCCGACTCAAAACGAGTCAAGCCTCTGTGTATCTGTGCCATCCCTGGATCAGTATGCTGGCACACACAGTACATCAATGTAGTGCAATCACATGGAAATAGCGTAAAAATGATATATACCTTAAATATCTCAGCGGAAGCAGTCAAGGGAGTGGAGTCCCAATAAACACCAACGACAAGTTGAGTGTAGACCGTAACCCTGAATCGTACTCTTACTCGTCGAAGAAAAATATCTGGAACATAAGACGTTGCAGCCGTGTAGGTCAGCATATTGAATATGCCGGCAAGTCACATAAGAGAGGGGTGAAAAGTAATCATCTATACTATATGCATATATGGCAGGTGGGGCTATAAGTTTTTAGCGAAAAGCAAGTTTTCTCCTACATCAAGAGAGGGCTAAAAGCAAAATGTTACTACATTGTTGGTTGTTAACGAGATGGTTCCACCAACCAATTCTCGTACCCATGTTGTCAATAATACCCACATCAATATTATTATTTGTGTTGAGAATTTCAGATAACTTCAGTTCCTTTGGCTCAAGTTGTCCATGACCGTGGACACGGCTAATCAATTAGGTTTGAGTACTCTGCAGAGTTTTGCACATGTTCCCCACAAGATTTGATCGCCTCCGTGTATGTCCTCGCACTTCATGGTGTTTGAAGACCGGATGATCAAAACATGGTCTTTCAACGGGTCCCTCTGAATCCCTGTCGGTGCCCATCCAATCCTACCGTTCTTCTACATCTGCTAGCACTACCTGTCCAGATTCGCCACGTTGTCCAACCAAGCCAGAGCCCATAATGACTTGTGGCTGTGCAGGTAAGCCTTGGGTCTTGAAAATATCCGTTCGTCTCTTTGAGCCTGGGTGAAGCTTTCCGCAAGATGTCATGGCACGTCTCCAGCATCCCGGGTCATCCACTGGTTTCTCGAGGGAGCCGATCAACCGTCCTTCACCGAGAGTTGCATTGCATCATGAGGTCTTGAAAAGTCTTGACTTAACCGGTCTTGGTTATTAAATTATTCTCGCATCACTCGTGATAAACTCTCAACCAGAATCCCGTCTACTCAAGCATAGCAATATGAAATTTGTCGTCCCGGGCCAAGTAACGGGGTTGTTGGGTGCCTACCACAAGATACTACAATATGTAACCATAATTTCCAAGTACCTAGTCAGCATGCAAATTGGGCATAGGATGGTAGAACTACGATGCATAAAACATAGGTGATACATGATCAAATGACTTGCCTGGTGATGTTGACGAAGAAGAATTTTCGTTCTCGAGGAATAACTTGATGGACTACTCGTCACTCTCTGATGAAATCTATATAACAACCATATCATTCACGTAAGCACTCATACTAGCAATCATTCTAGCAATCAAAACAAAGGAGAGAGCGGATAAGAATCCGAAGGAAACTTCAAATAAGACTAGGGAGTCTTCTACTACATCAAACACTAAATAGTTTTTGTTCTAACTGAAAATAAAACACTAAAATAGTAAAATAACAGAAAATTAAAATATAAATTTAACTCAGATAAAATCAAGTATTTTTCATAAAACTATTTGAAAGTATTTTGAAATGGGAGTTAATCTAGTAGAGAAATCAATTGCAAGTTATTAGGGAACTAGAATTGATTTCATGATAACAAATAAAATAAAAATAAAAACTTGTTGAGAATCTACTGTTTAACTAACAGAAACTAAACATAAAATTTCTGAAATATAGAAGAAAATAATTTAAAAACGATTATAGAAAAAGAAATAGTCATAATCCTAAAAAAAAACTAAAACAGAATCTGTTTTGGGAAAAACCCCTAGTAAAAATATTTAAAAAAAATTGAAACATAAACTACTGAAAGATATGATCACTAGAAATAGCACCAAAAAGAATTAAATTAAAGGCTATTTTTAAACTCCCACAATAAGGAAAACAATTTTTAAACTAAATCTGTTCTAACTCAAATTTGGTAATTTCAAACATAGGCAAATAATATGTTTTCGGAAACTACAAGAAATTTGTGATCTGACGCAAAAAGAATCACCTAATTCGGAGTTATAGACTAATAGATATGAATTTTATAAGTTTGCTCTTTTTCTGGACAAAACTGTGACGGGATTTCTATGAAGCTCACCGTGGCTGACAGAGAGGAAGAACTCCGGCGAGGTGGCTGCTCCGGCGAGGTGGGGAGGACGCCGGCGGGGTGGGGAATCGGCGGAGGAGGGTCGGCGCTGTGGGGAAGGCGCGGGAGGTGGTGCAGGGGGGCTGGAGGTGGCGCAGGGGCGACAGGGGAGAGCTCACTCGTGCGTTCTTGACAGGGAAAAGGGGAGGTGGTGGAGAGATGCTACGAGCAGGGGAACAGGGAGTTTCTCGAGGGGAATGGAACAAGGAGGACGAGGGGATCCTTTATAGGGCGAGGGAGGTGCTGAGAGGGAAGGATCTTCGCGAATCCTGGAGAAAAAAAATTGGGAGGAAGCTTCCTCGTGCGTGGCCATGGCAGAGAAAGAAAGAACGAGGGGAGGAAGAAGAAGGTGAGTTATGGGCCTGATTTGTTTCCTAAAGTGCCCAGGGACTTTCCTAAAATAAAGATCTCTTTCCATATTTATTAAAACAGGAATTAATACGATTAAAAGGAAATAGAATATCCTCGGAATATAGGGGTATAATATATTAAAATTTTCAGAAAAATAAATCCAAAAAGATGGACATTTTTCCACGGCCAAAATAAAAACTTAACAAAAATGTTTTTTTCAGAAAACTCCCAAAATGCTCTATTTCTTTTTGCAAATATTTTCTCAATTAAATTTTGGTTTTCTTGGCTCAAAATATTTCAATGAATGTCCCTCGTTTTGGAGGGTCATGTTCCTCCTCTCTTTCTTGCTTGGCAAGAATTATTTTCGGGGTATTTCTCGGGGAAGAAAAATATAGAAGCAAGGGCAAATATTTGAAAGAATTCAAATGCAAACCTCCGTTCAAAATCTTTATAGTTGAAGAGGTCATGTCATCTTCTCTCTTTGTTTTTAAATGATTGAATTTGAATTTACCGGAGAAGGGGAAAGTCATTTTATTCCCTCTCATTCAAAAGTTTTTTTTTTTGAAAAGTTTCAAACTCCACTCAAGTTTCAATCACTCAATCAAACAAACAAACAATCTAATAATTATTTTTAACTTTCCAAAATTTGGGATGTTACAAACCTACCACACTTAAAGTGAATCTCGTCCCCGAGATTCGAAGAGGCTAGAAAGAAAGGTTAGGGTTTGGGGATCCTTTAACAAATCCAATCTCCGACAAAGTGGGATGCCACCACACTTAAAATAAGAATTACTGGTCCCTCAAAATTTTAGAATTCCTCTCGGGTTTTGGCATCTGACTCCTCACAGTCTTCATACTAACTCCTCTCGTGATGCTCTTCCGTTATATTCATAATGTTTCCATTAAAACGAGGGTTCTTCTGTTGATATAAGCTTCTTCCGTTACTGGGTCTTCTTAACTGATAGTCTCGTGGTCAATTCAAAATAACATATCGATGGTTCTCATGGTGGTCTACCATTTGTGGTTATCCTGCAGAGAGAGGGGTCTTGGTTTCATCCTCACCATAAAATTTCTTACGCGTGACAACAAATGCCATGTACATGGGGCTTTCATCATACCATTCTAAGGTTTAAACAAAAGCTTCAAAGAACGTCGTCTCTCATTATGGGTAAGTCTCTCAGATTTACCATTCCGAATAGCAAGAGAATGATAATAGTAAGTCGTCATGGTGGCCAAGCCATGTCGCACTAAAATCATTACCTTGTATAAGGCTTAGTGAATCTCGTATTCTAACACTTGGGCATCCTCACAAGTGTTGCAGAATTTCTCTTGTCTACGAATGAAGTTCGTATAATCCATTGGTTCTGCAAGCTAAACATCTAACATATCTTCACAACTCTCAGGTTTTTCGTATGCTCCTAAGAAAACTTTTGCTGATCCATCATAGCTTCTTCCAAGTTTCTTTCTCCAAAAAGGTAGTACTTGATCCTTATTAGTTCCGGGGTCTGTGGGTTACAGGCATACTTGGAATTACTCTGCCCTTAAATCCTATAGTGTTTCATTCCATCATACTCTTGGGGTAACCATCATATAATAATAATCCTCGGACTTATTTTTGGTACACACTCCATTATGTGGGATACTTTCCATTGGTGTGTTTACCATGAAAAGGTATTGGTTCATCCATAAATCATATTCATTTCATAATCAATCCTTTATTAAATCCTTAATTTCTTCTCAAAAACTCCAATTCAAAAGTACTCTATTACAAATGCTGCCATCCACATTGTTCGGTATGGTCGAGCATTTCTGCCAACATTATTCATTCGTCTCTCTTGGAGGTACTTTAGTTCCACTGGAACTTTCCAATGTGCTCCTTGAAATCATCCATCTTTTGCTTTCTCATGGTGGCCATGAGCTTCATCTCCATCATCTCCGCACGTACCTCACTCAGGTATTCCTGGGTATGACGGAGTCTTGCTTTAAGTATTTCTCCAATCTGACGTATGGCTTCCATGGCAGCTTCACGAACAACATCAAAGAAAATTGCTCGTGGTACACATGAAATGAAAAAGTATTGCCCCATAGTCTTTGGACAAACTCCTTTCACATGGTGGAGGTGTACTTCCACATACCAAAGTTCTACTCCACTTTCCATGAATGGGTAGCCTTTGTAGATTGCATCTCCTTCAAGATGAAGGTGCTTCATCATGTCCTTCAGGATTTTTGGGTAATCATGATCACTGGTCAGCGTCATGATCGTTTCTGGGCCCTTGAGGAATGACTCGTAGAGAGTTGTGATCTGCAGGTGTCAGTAAATAGGTACTCAGAGGAATGTATGTGTCTCCTTGGTAGTTATGGTACATTCCTCCTCAGGGGATCCTGTGGGTTTACCGATTACTACCACACTTAAAATGAATTATACTCATGCCTGCATAGACCATATTTTCTCATATCCTCATAATTGTTCAGAGATCTTTGTTCGAAGAGAAACAACGCATACAGTTTGAACATAGGCAATCATGAGACAATAAATTCCATTTATTCATGATGTTATTACAATCTCAGGGACTTCTGTTACAATTTTTTTCCCTCCATGATCTCATAAAAAAAAGAGTTCTTCAGATTACACTAATTACCGCGGTCAAAACTTAACTACTCCTTTTTAGCTTTCTTCCTTTGTGGACAATCGTTAGCAAAATGTCCTGCTTCCTTGCAACGAAAGCAAATGAGTTCTGACAAGTCTCGAGGCGTCTTAGTGTTTGGTTTTGCTCCTTGGGTTTCCGACTTCCTTCCTGAGCACATGTATTTGTGGTGTCCAAATTCCATACACTTGTAACATCTGACATGACTCAGGTCTATATCTGAGAGTAGCAATAGAGTAACAGTAGCAGCAGTGACAGCAGTAGCGGCAAAGTAACGTAGCAAGGACCAGTAGGAAAAACTCGTAGGCATTGGATCGGTGCTGTATGATTATGCCGGATGCTATTCATCATGTAATAGTTATAACACGGAGAGATATATAACTAGCTCCAGTTCATCAATCTAATGTAAGCATGTATTCCGTATGTAGTCATACGCGCTTAGGGAAAAGAACTTGCATGACATCTATTGTCCATCCCTCCCATGGTAGCGGGGTCCTAATGGAAACTATGGGATATTAAGGTTCTCCTTTTAATAAAGAACCGGACCAACGCATTAACACTTGGTGAATACATGGACTCCTCATACTATGGTCATCTCCGGGAGTGGTTCCGGCTATTGTCACTCCGGGGTTGCCTGGTCATAACATATAGTAGGTGACTACAACTTGCAAGATAGGATCAAGAACACACATATATTGGCGACAACATAATAGGTTTAGATCTGAAATCCTGGCACTCGGGCCCTAGTGACAAGCATTAAGCATGGCAAAGTAGTAGCAACATCAATCTCAGAACATAGTGGATACCAGGGATCAATCCCCGTCAAAACTAACTCGATTACATGATAGATCTCATCCAACCCATCACCGTCCAGCAAGCCTACAATGAGATTACTCACGAACGGTGATGAGCATCATGGAATTGGCGATGAAGGAAGGTTGGTGATGACGATGGCGACGATTTCCCCTCTCCGGAGCCCAGAACGGACTCCAGACCTGTCCTCCAGAGGAAGAACGGGAGGTGGCGGCGCCTCCATATCGTAAAACGCGATGAACTCTTCTCCTTGATTTTTTTCCGGGCGAAACGGACTAAATAGAGATGGATTTGGAGGCAGTGGAGCATTGTGGGCCCCACAGCCTGCCATGCGCGGCTAGGAGGGGGGGGGGGGCGCCTGGTGGGCTTGGGGGCTCACAACTCCACTTACTCCGCTGATTCTTGCGCTAGTATTGTTCATAAATTCCACAAAAATTCTCCGTAAATTTTCAGGTCATTCCGAGAACTTCTATTTCTGCGCAAAAACAACGCCATGGCAATTCTGCTGAAAATAGCTTTAGTCCGGGTTAGTTCCATTCAAATCATGCAAATTAGAGTCCAAAACAAGGGCAAACGAGTTCAGAAAAGTAGATATGATGGAGACGTATCATCCACCATCTCCGACGCTGACATCCAAGAGCTGAAGCGCTCCGGTTGCCTTTCCTTTGACATTGCCCACCGGGCGGCGAAGGCAGGGTAGGCGATCCCGACTCCCATGCTAGGTGAGCGGGTAGTGTTCATTCCCCATTTCCTCCGGGGTCTAGCTTTCCCCTTCACCCTTTCGTTAGGGGCCTTATGTTCTATTAGGGGTCAGATTTCCATGATCTCCCGCCAACTCCATTATGCACCTTACCACCTTCATCATCGTTCGTGAAGCATTCTTGCGGGTTCACCCGCATTTCAGGCTCTGGCTTAAGACGTTCAACATCAAGCCAAAGTCCGTGAGCAGCCAACACGCTGATTGCGGCGGGACGGTGATAAGCAAGCTCTGTAAGGTGATATGGCGACAGGGCACCTTGATAGATACTATAAAGGGTCGGCAGAAGGAGTGGTTCTACATCACCGAACCACGGTAGGCGAACTGGGCGGCGCGTGCCGATTTCAAGTCCGGACCTCCAGAGAGGCTAACCTCCCGGGTCAAGAAAAACATGGACTAGGGGTTTGCCAGGGATGTGAAGATGATGCAAAAACGCATCAAGCAGGTGGTGGATGCAAACATCCAATTTACCGATGTGATCCAAGTCGATCTGCATCGGCGCATCCTACCGTATCAACATCGGGCGAATCAAATGTAGGTTTCCAAGCCCGATGAATCAAGGTCATAAAGGAGTTCTTCCGTACGAGCCATGAGAATATATGACGGGCTTTGTTCAAGCCCCAACAAGTGCGGCCAACCGAGGACGAAGAGAGAGGCATGGACGACAAGACTCCTCCAGTCGAGGTATGTCCGAATATTATTTCGTCCCGAAGTTCCAATCTCCTTTACATAGATCTCACCTCTCCCCAAATGGTTTCGACAGGAGTGGCTGGCCATGGCCAAGAACATCGACGAACCAGCTCCTATACCTAAAGAGCCAAGGTCACAACTGATGGCCGCAATGTTGGTTCCGAAGCTGTATAAGGTACCAGAGCCGAAGAAGAAGGTGACCCCCGAAGGTCTCCGTTCTAGGGGTCCCCCGGACACTAAGTACGAGGACACACATGTTTCCTCTACCTGCGAGGTAGAGGAGGCGGAAGAGGAGGAGGATATGGACTCCTCCCAGTCCTAGAAGAGAGCGCCGCAAGAGGTCGACAAAGAAGCCCTGCCTCCTAGGGCCTCGAAGAGGCCTTGCAAAGTCAAGGCCGCTTCTCTTGACACGTGTCCGGATTCTGACGACGAGATCGGGGAGTTCGAGATGGTTCCCCATCGAGCCCTGAGGGTCAAACCCATGGCCCGAAGGTACGAGCTCCAATCAATTTATTGAGTGCACTTATACTGAATTCTATTTTAATTGGTCGGCATATTTTTTGTGTGCTTATCACAGCCGTGTCCGAAATATGCCAACAGATAAGATCTCGGAGGGATATTTTCTGCCAACCAAGCTAGCGGAGAGTGGGAATGCGTCATGCACCTCCCTTCCTCAAGCCCCCGAGGAGGCCATGGAGGTGGTCTCCCACCCGATCTCGCTTAATGCGGTGGGGGAAGAGGTGATGGTCAAGGTGAATACCTCGAAAATCGAGGACCACGAGGTCCTGGCCACGAAGATGCACTCGCGACCATTGCCCAGGAGGTTCTGATTGGGGCCAATTCCCCGGTCAAATAATACACGGGAGATCGGCCCTTCAGAAGGTGGAAAGGAGGGTCAGTATTGGACTCAGCTCCCTCCAACGTCCTCGGAGGCACCCTTGGTGCCGCCCGTGCGAGAACGGGCATCGGTCGGGGGGTCGATGGTGATGGAGGAGTTCCTAGTAGATTCCTCCATTGCTGATGAACATCACACCTTAATGGGTGTGGTTTTACGGAGCATTCAATCTGTTAATAGTGGACTCAATTAAGCCTTTATAGGCTTATTGACGGGCTTTAAGGTAAACCACCCACTTTGCTAGTATTGTTTCATATTTGAAATATATCTTTGCTGGTATGACATCCCCCAAGCCAGGGGGATTTGGAAAAGCTAACCCGTGGCTCAGAGAAATGCACAAAAAATGTTCGAAAATGATGCTCGGAATACTTATTTTAAGAAACTTGACCAAGCATGGCAGATTTAATAGGATGAAATCATGCTCACGAATTGTGCACCTTGTAGGCCTCGTCATCGACTACCAATGCGAATGCATTCGAAATAGCCAAACTCAACCGGAAAATTCAAGTGTCCGATGAAGAGATTGACCGCCTCAATGGTCGGTTTGACGAGAAGCAGGGTGAGTTTGTATAAGAGTGCTCCATTTTATTTATATCCGACACAATGCCCTTGCCCTGCCATCTGACCCTTGCCGCTTTATCTGTTATCAGCAGCTCAAGACAAAGAGCTTGAATCTCCGGGCGGAGGTGGAGAGGGCCAAACGAGGGGCCGTTTCCCACAAGGCGGCGGCCGAACAGGCGGTCGCCGAGCTGGACGCCCTTAAGGTTGTGAGCAAGCAATATGAGGCCAGGGTGATGGAGGTCCAGCAGGAGCGGAAGGAGGCGAGCTTGAAGTGCTAGGGCTTTGAGCAAAAAGCCAAAGATCAAGTAGCCGAGCAGACCAAGCTATCCGCCGAGCTCCAATCAGAGCAGGTAGAGCGGTGGTTCTTTGAAGAAGATGTGCACGAGGTCAAGCTTATGGCAACTGGTAAGCCATACTTACTGCAGTGTGACTTTGGTGGGAACCAATTTGCCTTTCTTACGTCGATATGGCGTTCAGCACGTGCCTTGACCAACCTCCCGGAGAGTGCTGCAGATGCAGCAATGTACTTTGCTGCTCATGACGGGGATGCCCAGCAATGGCTATTCTAGGCGCAATTTGAGGCCCCTGAGGCCAACTCCAGTCTGAGCTACCAGATGAAGCAGCTCCTTGAATTACATAGGATGGCCGAGCCGGCTATGAAAGACCTGTGTGTTCGGCTATGGCCTGCCGAGCCCTTGCCGAGCAGCTACTTTGCCTTGGTGGGGAAGCTAATCGAAGCATCACCTCAGATTGAAGCCCTGCAGCGCTCAAGATTTGTAGAGGGGGCTCGGATGGCCTTTGCACGGACGATGGTGCACTTCCCACAGATGAGGCCACTAAAGATGGCCACTGATCCGCCACCCGCCGGAAAGGAGCACATGCGCCCCGAGTTGTACTTCACTTCTGCCATGGAGGGTGCTCGGGCGGTCGAATCGCAATGCTCCAAGGATGTGCTTTTAGAATATATATATGTTTGATGTAACCAAGAATGATCTGCTTGAAGTAGTATATGTCCTAAGTTAATTGTGTTTTATATTATTTTCATTCCCATTGTGGCCGTTTTAACCTGAAATTTTCCACTTGTCGGCTTCCGGCCCCATGTAGATACTAGTTGTGGTGTTTCATCGTCCATACATATGCCTTAGCCGATTTAGTTGGTACCCGAAGGTGGTAGTGTAGAATAGAAATGAGGCAATTGGACTATGAGGCTTTATCACTTTCACTTAGCCTTAGGAATATTATAATGCGGGGACTAATGACAAGCCCCCAGCCCTTGTTGTGGTAGTCAGAAAAATCGAAGATCGGAAGGACTACCGCGGGGTTTGTTGAATTGCAAACCCGTTCGTATAACATGGGATAGCCTGTATTGACTATATAAATAATCTCGGATTGCAGACAAGTTCTCGCTTATTATGACGGTAAGTTTTAGGCTTTCTCCACTTAGGTATTGCAAGACCAGGGAAGCTGGTAATACAATCGAAGTGGTTCTCCCTTTACCCCTTTAGCCGAACTAGTGAAATGTAAGGGGGTAAGCACAGGAGCGGGGCAATCCAACTGTAGACCCAAGACATAATTCAGAACCAATGCATATAGTGCAAAATCTCGAGAGACCGAACACATGTATAAGAGTGACGGTGAGGTGCTCGGGGCAGTCAATGTATCCTAGCCCCTAGTTAGTAGCCGTGTGCACCTTCTTTTTTTAGCAATCATAAAATGAGTTTGTCCTGTCAGCGCCATGCAGCGGAAAAACATGAGTAAGAAAAAGTAAACTAAAAGAAAGGCATGTGTGACAGATATTGGCGAATAATTTTTACAATTCTCGGCCCTAGGGCCGCTGTGTACAGGAAACTATCAAAACTAAGAACGCCTATGTTGCAGCCTTTTTACGAGTGACTTGACATACACCTGGCTTCTAGCTGCATTAGCTCGAAATATTAAGGGGAGGTTTTTTTTCCTTAAAAGGTTGTTGCAAATGGCAGACGGGCTTTTAGCCACGGAGCCGTGAGAATCTACCGATGAATTATAGCTTGATGCTTAGGAGTGTCTTTACGGTATTCCATGTGTATCAAGGAGGAATTTGGCACCATAGTTTGGTCTAGCCGAGCATATGGTGCTTGTTCGGATCTCCCACAATATCACATATTATGAGGAGAAACAAATTATGTACTCGAGAGACATACCTTAAAGGTGCTCGGGAGATGTTGTGGGAGGGGTGCCCTTATGTGTTCGGGGCTGAGGAGTTCTCCGTGTGACCTGATCAAGCTCAGGATCGCTTACCTCCTTGTCGCGGCTTGACCGACTTGTGACTTGATAGTTCGTCGTCGTGCTCGCCTTCCGCTTCCAAGGCCGCGGTGTGTTCTTAGGTCTGGAGAGATCATTCTGTGTTGCCCTTGATGGTGATGACTCCTCACGGTCCGGGCATCTTGAGCTTGAGATAAGCGTAGCGGGGCACCGCGTTGAGTCATGCGAAGGCGATGCGCCCGAGAAGTGCGTGGTACCCGCTGCGGAAGGGGACGATGTTGAAGATCAAGTCTTCGCTGCGGAAGTTATCGGGTGATCCGAGCGCGACGTCCAGCGTTATGGTTCCCGAGCAGCGAGCCTCGATGCCTGGAATAACTCCTTCAAAGGTAGTGTTGCTTGGTCCTATTCTTGATGGGTCAATGCCCATATTTTTCACCGTATCTGCGTAAATCTGATTAAGGCCACTTCCACCATCCATGAGGATTCTGGTGAGGTGGTACCCATCTATAATGGGGTCGAGGACGAGGGCGCCCGACCCTCCATGACGGATGCTGGTCGGATGGTCCCTGCGGTCGAATGTGATTAGACAAGCCGACCATGGGTTGTTCTTTGGTGCTATAGGCTCTACGGTGTAGAGTTCTTGAAGGGCTCGCGTCCGCTCCTTCTTGGGTATGTGAGTGACTGATACGTCTCCATCGTATCTACTTTTCCAAACTCTTTTGCCCTTGTTTTGGACTCTAATTTGCATGATTTGAATGGAACTAACCCGGACTGACGTTGTTCTTAGCAGAATTGCCATGGTGTTGTTTTTGTGCAGAAATGAAAGTTCTCGGAACGTCCTGAAAATTTACGGAGAATTTTTCTGGAAAATATGAAAAATACCCGCGCAAAGATCCAGCGGAGGGGATGGGCCAGTGGGCCACAAGCCCTGTTGTCGCGGCCTCCCCTCTGGCCGCGACAACCAAGCTTGTGGGGCCCACGTGGTCTGCCGCCCCCAACTCCAGCTCTATAAATTCACTTTCGTCCCGAAAAAAAATCAGAAGAGAAGATTCGTCACGTTTGCGATACGGAGGCGCCACGACATCGTGTTCTTCATCTCGAGGGCAGATCTGGAGTCCGTTTTGGGCTCCGGAGAGGGGAAATCGTCGCCATCGTCATCATCAACCTTCTTCCCTCTCCAATTCCATGAAGCTCTTCATCGTTCGGGAGTAATCTATTCGTAGGCTCACTGGGCGGTGATGAGTAGGATGAGATCTATCATGTAATCGAGTTAGTTTTGATGGGGATTGATCCCTAGTATCCACTATGTTCTAAGATTGATGTTGCTACTACTTTGCCATGCTTAATGCTTGTCACTAGGGCCCGAGTGCCATGATTTCAGATCTGAAATTATTATGTTGTCACCAATATATGTGTGTTTTAGATCCGATCTTGCAAGTTGTAGTTACCTACTATGTGTTATGACCCGGCAACCCCGGAGTGACAATAACCGGAACCACTCCCGGTGATGACCATACTTTGAGGAGTTCATGTGTTCACGGAGTGCTAATGCGTTGTTCCAGTTCTTTATTAAAAGGAGAACCTTAATATCCCGTAGTATCCTTTTGGACCCCGCTGCCACGGGAGGGATGTACAATAGATGTTATGCAAGTTCTTTTCCCTAAGCACGTATGACTACACACGGAATGCATGCCTACATCACATTGATGAATGGGAGCTAGCCACATATCTCTCTGTGTTATAACTGTTGCATGATGAATGTCATCCAAACGAATCACCGACCCATTGCCAACGAGTTTGTCGCACTGCTGTTGTTACTTGTTTCGCTCTGCTGCTGTTACTTGTTTTGCTCTGCCGCTGATACTATTGTTGCTTGCTATTGCTGCTACTTGCTACTATTGCTACTTGCTACTGCTGTCACTACTGCTGTTCCTTGCCACTGGTGTTACTCGTTACGCTGCTGCTACCTGCTACAATACTTTTTCGCTCGACGTTGACGGGAAAGAATATTTCCCGTCCACGGGCAACTTCTTGCGCCATTGATACGACAGTTACGAATAGTCTACCGTCAACAGATCGTTTCTGACACCGTTGTTATCATACTACTTTGATGCTATTACTTTGCTTGCAGATACTAATCTTTCAGGTGTGGTTGAATCCGACACATTCAGCTGCTAATACTTGAGAGTATCCTTTCACTTCCCGTCTGGCGAACCAACAAATTTGGGTTGAATACTCTACCCTCGAAAACTGCCGCGAACCCACGCGCTGGTGGGCCATTGCAAGACAATTGCTAATTGTTGAGCAACTGGGAGCAGTTCTGGCTCTGTTGTCGCGAAGGCATCAAGTCACGAACACGTCAACAACATTCTTCTAGTGTCGTTGCCGGGGACTGCCGTCAGCAACATTTTTCTGGCGCCGTTGCCGGGGAAGGATTGCTATATTCTCTGAGTCACTTGGGATTTATATCTGCTGATCACTATGAAGAATCTGAAAGATCCAAAAACCGAAGTCTTGCCCTCAACTACGAGGGGAGGTAAGGAACTGCCATCTAGGTCTGCACTTGATTCACCTTCAGTTATGAGTAAGTTTGCGACATCACCTCCTGCTAGAAATCTTGATATGTCGCCTGTGCTTGATGATGCTTATGATGCTATTATGCCTGATACTGCTAGAGATGCTATGCGTGATACTGCTAGAGATACTATGCCTGATACTGCTAGAGATGCTATGCCTGATACTGCTTTGCCTGATGATGCTAGAGATGCTATTTTGCCTGATGATGCTATGCCTGATGATGCTATGCTTGATACTGCTAGAGATGCTACTTTGCTTGATGTGCCACTAGGGCTGTTCCTTGATGCTCATATCACTAGAGTTACTACCAATGCTCGTGATGCTTCTGAAACTGCCGATACTATTGAGATAGAACCTGCTTTTGCTCCTGCTAGATCTAGCTCTCCTACATATGAATTGCCTGATATACCTGAGGGTTATGTTATGGAGGGAGAGATAACTGAGGATTTTCTTGCGTGTAAGGATGCCTATGACGCTGAGAAATTAATTCTCAAGTGGAAGGAAAAATCTCTGAAAGCTAGGATGAAATACGCCCCGAAGTTTGCCACTTCACCTATCTTTATCACCGATAGGGATTATGAATTCTGTGTCGATCCTGCGATAATCTCTCTAGTCGAATCTGATCCTTTCCACGGTTATGAGTCTGAGACGGTCGTAGCCCATCTTACCAAACTACACGATATAGCCACCCTTTTCACTAGTGAGAAGAAGATCCGCCACTACTATATCCTTAAGCTGTTTCCTTTCTCTCTAAAGGATGACACTAAAGCCTGGTTCACTTCTCTTGCTCCTGGATATGTGAGTAGTCCCCAGGATATGGTCTATTACTTCTATGAGAAATATTTCCCTACCCATAAGAAGCAAGCTGCCTTGCAGGAAATATACAACTTTGCTCAACCCAAAGAAGAGAGTCTCCCACAAGCTTGGGGGAGGCTCGTCCAACTACAGAATGCTTTGCCTGATCACCCTCTTAAGAAGAACGAGATACTTGATATCTTCTATAACGGACTTACCGATGCTTGTAGAGACCACCTAGATAGTTGTGCCAGTTGTGTTTTTAGGGAACGAACTGTAGAACAAGCTAAGATCCTACTGAATAACATCTTGATCAACGATAATGCTTGGACTATTCCCGAACCACCTCCTAAGCCAACTCCGAAGAAAATAGGTATTCTATTCCTCAGCCCCGAAGATATGCAAGAAGCCAAGAAATCTATGCAAGAGAAAGGCATTAGATCTGAAGATGTCAAAAATCTACCACCTATCGAAGAGATCCATGGTCTCGATAACCAGATACAGGTAGTGGAAGTAAATTCTTTGCGTAGGTTTGATGAGAGTGATATTCCTTTTGATAAACCTGCTAGCCTATGCTTTGATGAATTTTTCAACTTTGTTGCCAAACAACAGAGTTTCAATGATTATGTTAGCAGACATTTGGAACAAAGTACTTGTATGCTTAGTCATTTAAGTGCTTGTGTAGACAGAAATGTCAGTGATCTGAAGCTTCTGAGTAAACATGCCTCTATGATTACTACTCAGGTAGAACAAGTACTTAAAGCTCAGAATGACCTGCTCAATGAACTAAATGACAACTCTGTCAGAGTCATTACTAGAGGAGGCAAAATGACTCAGGAACCTTTGTATCCTGAGGGTCATCCTAAGAGAATTGATCAAGATTCTCAAGGAATTAATGCTAATACACCCAGTCATCCTAAGGAGAATAAGAAGGATGATAGAAACCTGCATGTTAGTTCACCAAATACTGTCACACCTAAAGAACCAAATGATATTTCTGCGTCTAATGCAGAAACACAATCTGGTGATGAACATGAACCTGGTGACAATATGGACATCGATGTTCATAATGATGCTCAACCTAGCAATGATAAGGATGTGGAGATTGAACCTACGGTTAATCTTGATAACCCACAACCTAAGAGATACGATAAGAATGACTTCACTGCTAGGAAGCATGGTAAAGAAAGGGAGCCATGGGATCAGAGACCTATGCCCTTTCCTCCTAAGCCATCCAAGAAAAAGGATGATGATGATTTTGAGCGCTTTATTGAAATGATAAGACCCGTCTTTTTGCAGATGCGGTTAGTTGATATGCTCCAAATGTCTCCATATGCCAAGTACATGAAAGATATCGTGACCAATAAATGGAAGATACCAGATCTTGAGATCTCCACCATGCTTGCCAATTACACTTTCAAAGGTGGAACTCCTAAGAAACTTGGTGATCCCGGAGTGCCCACTATACCTTGATCCATTAAAGGAAACTACGTAAGAACTGCCTTATGTGACCTTGGAGCCGGAGTTAGTGTTATGCCTCTCTCTCTTTATCGTAGACTTGAACTGGATAAGTTGACACCCATTGAAATCTCTCTGCAAATGGTTGACAAATCAACTGCTTTCCCTATTGGCATTTGTGAGGATGTGCCTGTTGTGGTTGCTAATACCACTATCCTAATAGACTTTGTTATCTTGGATATTCCCGAGGATGATGCCATGGCTGTCATCCTCGGAAGACCCTTTTTAAACACTGCAGGGGTTGTTATAGATTGCAACAAAGGCAATGCCACTTTCCATGTCAATGGTAATGAGCATATAGTGCACTTTCCAAAGAAATGATATCAAGTACTTTGCATCAATGCTATCGAAAAAACTTCATCAATTCTTATTGGGAGCTTTGAATGCCCTATTCCTCGTGTCAAGATGAAGTATGATTTGCTTGTTGGGAAGATCCATATCCCCATTGAGGTGACTTAGTGGCTATTTGAAAATTCTCTGTTCTCTTTTGCGATTCGAGAAAGTTTTGTCATGAGGATTTGATCAACCCCATTGACGGATTTCCTTCGATGACCATGAAATGGATGAATCAAAGAGTCACATACCTCTGTTTAAGCTTTCACTTTCTGTTCCTTAGAAGAAAAATGATAGGTTTAGTTTTCCCTGTTTTCTGTTTTAGCGTCCAATAGAAAAATACCCCGAAAATAAAAGTTCTCCGATGGTCCTAAAAATCTAGTATGATTTTTTCTGGAATATTTGAAAAATACTGGGACTGAGAGCTGGCCTGGGGGCCACCATAGTGGGCCACAAGCCCTGTCACCGCGGCCACCCCCTGGCCGCGGCAAGCAAGCTTGTGGGGCCCACAGGCGCCCCCTCCACTCATTCCAGCTCCCATCCTCTTCCACTACCTCCAGAAAAAAATCTTTTCGCAGCTCAAACCCGTGTTCTTGCTCATTTGGCTGTGATTTTCGATCTCCTTGCTCAAAGCACCATTCTCCGAACCGTTTTGGGGAAATTACTCCTTGGTAAGTGACTCCTCCATTGGTCCAATTAGTTTTTGATCTAGTGCTTTATCCTTCGCGTATTCTTACTACCTTGGTGAACCTGTTCTTGAGCTTGAAATGTTGATTTTAGCTGGTCCCAAGTAGTTTTAGCGCGTGATACGGTCTCCAGACACTAGTAGGAGTAGTTGCTACAAGGTGTGGTTGGTCTTTATTCACTTTTCTCTTGAACTTCAAAATTTCAGCAAAAAGAAATTATGTTCAGGAGGAAGTTTCATGGTGGTTCCTCAAGTAAGAAGGGTCCCCATCTTTCTATTCGGGAGCCCGATCCTTATCAACTAAGGGACGCACCGGTACAACCATGTGAATGGCCTTCCGATGAGTTCATGATCGAAGCAGGCTTCAAGGATGAGTTTGATACACTTGTACGTAATGCCGGGTTAGAAGAATTCCTCTCAGATAAATGTGAACAGTATGCTTTGCTCACTGCCTCTTTCGTGCGTAGATTTAAATTTTCAATTGGCCGTGACTCATCCATACTATTTGATCTGTATGGTAAATCCTATGCCATGGATTTGGAGGATTTCAATAGGATTTTCAAAATACCCGATGGGGGTAATCTTAAAGATCCTGCTAAATCTTCGGTTAGAGATTTTTTCTCTAGTATATTTGTTGGAGGAACTAGAGACATCACGCAAGCTACCATAGGAAGCATTCATTTCCCTGCCTTGCACTACTTTGCCCTCTTCATAGGCAGATGCATTAACGGTAAGGTTGAACATTATCACCTATGCGCATCCGACCTTAGTATCCTTAAGAGCGCAGTTATGGGTGACAAAAGCTTCAACATGGGACCTATTATAGCAAGGAGGCTGAATAAGAACGCTATTGAGGGTGATTTCTTTGGCGGCATCTATGCCACTCACATAGCAAATTTTCTTGGAGTACCCATCCGCGCAGGAGATCCCCTGCTCCATACAGCTTTCCTTGATCGCGTTTTTATGACACGCTACCAGTTCCTTGAGAGGGATGGTGAATCCCTCCTATACCGATTGATATTTAACTGGCAGCGTGTTTTCCATATTACCCTTCCTGCTCCTGCTTTCATTGACTTTCAGGTTAAATGGAGATACTACATAACCATAGGAGAGGCAGAGGAGTATGAGAGGGAGGCGACGGCTGCCCGTCTTCGTGAGGCAGCTATTCGTGCAGTGGCTGCAGCGCTCCCGTATAACCCCGATTATGATTTTGGGTTTCGCCAGGACCGTCCTTGGGATTAGACCAAGCTAGGCCAAAAGCCTAAGCTTGGGGGAGTACGTGTTCTCACCGACCTTACATTCATGCTTTTGCTTTCACTTTGTTCGTCGGTGTTTACACTTTGCCACTGTATTATCCATGCTAGTTTATTTTCGTTTTCTTGTTTTCTTGTTTTGTGTCCTTTTGAGAAAACCCAAAAAGATTTTCCTTTCTTCTTTTTGCTTGTTGGGAGCTTTCCCGTGTAAATAGTTTTCTTTTTTCCTTGGGTCAAGGTAGAAGATATTGATTACAATGTTTAGTGGCTCTTGCATGCATACCTGTTTAGCTTTCAAAGAGCCATATTACTTTGTATTCTCCTTTGTGTTCGCCTGCAGATTCAGCTTAGTCCAATGCACGAGCACTCTTATTATTGTTCACATCGTTCGGTCATGCAAGTGAAAGGCAATAATGACGATATATGATGAAGTGACTGAGACTGGAAAAGTTGGTATGAACTCTTTCTATTTTGTTTTTGTAAATATGACTAGCTTGTCATCCCAGATTCAGCTTTGTTCTGAGAGAACCATGTTTGCAATGACAACTGAGAGAACCTAGTTTCTGATGCCATACTTATTTAGCTAGGAGCTTATAATGGTTTGTCTTGAGTGCCAATATCGATTTTGAGATGACTATGACATAGTATGAAAGGATGGTATTCTCCTTTGAATGATTCAAGTGGCTTGACTTGGCGCATGTTCATGCATATAGTTGAAACAAAATCAACATAGCCTCTATGATGTTCGTGTTCATGGTGATTTATATCCTATTCATGCTTGCATTCCATGTTAGTCAAACTCATTTCATCCTGATGACTGTTGTTGCTCTCTAGTTGGTCGCTTCCCAGTCTTTTGCTAGCCTTCACTTGTACTAAGCGGAATACTGCTTGTGCATCCAATTCCATAAACCCAAAAGTTTTTTCCATGAGAGTCCACCATACCTACCTATGTGCGGTATTTACCTTCCGTTCCAAGCAAATTTGCATGTGCCATTCTCTAAATCTTCAAGAAATATTCTATTTTGCATGCCCGAACCTCTCATGTGGTGACAGGGGGCTGTTGATATCTTCCATGTTAGGCGTGTTATCCTCGACATGTGTTTATTCACTGTCATTCACGAGAAAGGGGCCAGTAATTGGAATGCCCAGTTCCACGCTTAAATCGAAAACATAACTGTAAAACAAGACTCCCCCCGGATTGATGTTAGTATGTACGGTACCCGAGAATTCGGCTAGCCGTGGAGTGTGATTGATTGGTGGTGGGGGAGTTAAAACTTTACTTTTTTGTTTGGGAACCGCCTATAGCATGAATAGCATGGAAGATATTGAGAACTCTTGGTCATTGCATTGACAATGAAAGCATGCCACCCAAAATTATTACCTCTGTTTTCAAAGCTTGAGCTCTGGCACCTCTAGAAATCAATGCTTCCCTCTGCGAAGGGCCTGTCTATTTATTTTCCTGTTGAGTCATCCTCTTCTTATATAAGCACCAATTAGAGAGCACCTCAGTCATTTTTATGCTTTGCTTTTGATTGATATTGAGTATGACTATGACTGGATCTTCGTTGCTATGAATTACAATGTTTAGTTAGCCCTTGATCTTTGAAAGTGCTCTGCATTTATGTTTTGCGGTCTCAGAAAGAGCTAGCGAGATACCACCTATTCATATTGCTTCATGCTTGTTTTGATTGAATTGTTGGTATCTGAAACTCATTATTATTTGCCCGCTAGCTGATTATGCCATTGATATTAGTTTACTATGAGACCTTTGTGTCACTTGCTTATGTGGTTAACTTGTGATCTTGCTGAAATTCTGGTTATGAGTTAGACATAGTTGCAACAACAAGATCAAACAGAGTTTGTCAAAGTTTTTCTTTCTCTTTCAGTTTGTCAACTGAGTTGCTTGAGGACAAGCAAGGTTTTAAGCTTGGGGGAGTTGATACATCTACATCGTATCTACTTTTCCAAACTCTTCTGCCCTTGTTTTGGACTCTAATTTGCCTGATTTGAATGGAACTAACCCGGACTGACGCTGTTTTCAACAGAATTGCCATGGTGTTGTTTTTGTGCAAAAATGAAAGTTCTCGGAACGTCCTGAAAATTTACGGAGAATTTTTCTGGAAAATATGAAAAATACCTGCGCAAAGATCCATAGGAGGGGATGGGCCAGTGGGCCACAAGCCCTATTGCCGTGGCCTCCCCCCTGTCCGCGGCAACCAAGCTTGTGGGGCCCACGTGGGTCTGCCGCCCCCAACTCCAGCTCTATAAATTTACTTTCGTCCCGAAAAAAAATCAGACGAGAAGATTTCATCGCGTTTGCGATACGGAGGCGCTGCCACACCCCGTTCTTCATATGGAGGGCAGATCTGGAGTCCGTTTTGGGCTCCGGAGAGGGGAAATCGTCGCCAGCGTCATCATCAACCTTCTCCCCTCTCCAATTCCATGAAGCTCTTCATCGTTCGTGAGTAATCTATTCGTAGGCTCACTGGGTGGTGATGAGTAGGATGAGATCTATCATGTAATCGAGTTAGTTTTGACGGGGATTGATCCCTAGTATCCACTATGTTCTAAGAATGATGTTGCTACTACTTTGCCATGCTTAATGCTTGTCACTAGGGCCCGAGTGCCATGATTTCAGATCTGAAATTATTATGTTGTCACCAATATATGTGTGTTTTAGATCCGATCTTGCAAGTTGTAGTTACCTACTATGTGTTATGACCCGGCAACCCCGGAGTGACAATAACCGGAACCACTCCCGGTGATGACCATAGTTTGAGGAGTTCATGTGTTCACCAAGTGCTAATGCGTTGTTCCGGTTCTTTATTAAAAGGAGAACCTTAATATCCCGTAGTATCCTTTTGGACCCCGCTACCACGGGAGGGATGGACAATAGATGTCATGCAAGTTCTTTTCCCTAAGCACGTATGACTACACACGGAATGCATGCCTACATCACATTGACGAATGGGAGCTAGCCACATATCTCTCCGTGTTATAACTGTTGGATGATGAATGCCATCCAGACGAATCACCGACCCATTGCCTACGAGTTTGTCGCACTGCTGGTGTTACTTGTTTTGCTCTCCTGCTGTTACTTGTTTTGCGCTGCTGCTGTTACTACTGTTGCTTGCTACTGCTGCTACTTGCTACTGTTGCTACTTGCTACTGCTGTCACTACTGCTGTTCCTTGTTACTGCTGTTACTCGTTACGCTGCTGCTACCTGCTACCATACTTTTTCGCTCGACGTTGACGGGAAAGAATATTTCCCGTCCACGGGCAACTTCTCGCGCCATTGATACGACAGTTAGGAATAGTATGCCGTCAACAGATCGTTTCTGACAGCGTTGTTATCATACTACTTTGCTGCTGTTACTTTGCTTGCAGATACTAATATTTCAGGTGCGTTTGAATCCGACACATTCAGCTGCTAATACTTGAGAGTATCCTTTCACTTCCCGTCTGGCGAACCAACCAATTTGGGTCGAATACTCTACCCTCAAAAACTGCCGCGAACCCACGCGCTGGTGGGCCATTGCAAGACAATTGCTAATTGTTGAGCAACTGGGAGCAGTTCTGGCTCTGTTGTCGCGAAGGTATCAAGTCAGGAACACGTCAACAACATTCTTCTAGTGTCGTTGCCGGGGACTGCCGTCAGCAGTGACTTAAGTCATGCTTACGGTTTTTTACTTCGAGAGGGAACTGTTTTTGGCCCCCGTTGTTCGAGCTATGGGGATCCTTGTCATATTTGCTTCGAGGGCTCCGGGCTTATTCTTCGGCCGCTTATTTGACGGTCTGCTTGAATACCCAATAGTTATGGTTGGTGTGAGTGGCTGGCTTATCTTGGGTACCGTGGATTTGACAAGGTCGTTCCATAATATTTCCCATTGGGTTGGCCCATATTTATTCCCTTTAAAGGGTTTCTTCCACTATCTTGGCTTGGAACCGCAGAACCTAACATTGAATATTGTGTCATCGGCGTCTCCTATGCGAAGGTGGCACTTGTTCTTGTTTTTCCTCAGCTTGCCGTTCCCGTCCAAACTTCAGAGATTCCAGGATCGTCTGAGTTGTGCCTGCGTCGAGCTAGCCAGTTGTCTTTGCCCGCGCAAAAGCATGTCATGAGGGAAGTGAGGGCGGACATTGTCCTTGTCCTGTCCTGCCCGAGCTGGCGAGCCAACCACTTGTATCGGATGTTCTGCCTGAAAGAGGCTATTGCCTCGGCGTCTGGGCAATAAACGATTTGTTTTTTCTTCGTTAAGAACCGGTTCCAGAACTCTCTGGCGGACTCGCCCGCCTTCTAGACGACATTGCTTTGGTCAGAGGAATCCAGGGGTCGGACATAAGTCCCGTGGAAGTTGGATAGGAAGGCTTCTTCGAGCTCTTCCTAGCTTCCGATCGAGTCCTTGGCAAGCTATTTAGCCAATGCAATACTGGCCCTTTCAACTTGAGGGGAAAGTATTTGATGGCGTGGAGATCGTGTCCCCTCGCCATGTGAATGTGGAGAAGTAAATATTCTATCCACACCGCATGATCCGTAGTTCCGTCATACTGTTCTAGGTTGACGGGTTTGAATCCCTCCAGAAATTGATGTGGCATTACTTCGTCTGTGAAGCATAGTGGGTGTGTGACGCATATAGTCCAGACTATCTTGTGCCAAATATCGGCTTTGGGTTGAGTCCGATATGAATCCCGATGTGTGGCGTAGTAGGGGACCCGAGGTGGCTCTCCATCCCATCTAGTGCGGGAGTAGTTTCTTGACCTGTAAATGGATCTGCTGCGGCATGTCTTGTTACCCAAGTTGTATCGTAGGTCATTTCTGCCACGAGGGTGTGCGTTCTCCTTCACTTTTCCACGGGGCGTCTCGGGATAATATTCGGCGTCCGATGCCACCCCGTCGCGCCCTCAAGGCAGGCGGTCAGGCTGGTCATAATCTGTTCACTTGGGGGTGCGGACCTTGGGGCCTCATCATCCAATTGTGGCAAAATTCAGCGATGTGCGGAACTTTTTTTCTGATCCAGCCATCCAGGGCCGTGCTCTTCTTCGGCGGCCAGTACCTTGGTCCACGTGTTGTCTATAGTGTCTTGTTCGGCCTGGAGTTGACGCTCTTTTGCCTTTAAGCTTCGAGCGGTAGCTAGGAGTAGCTGCCGAAATTCTTCCTGGCCTCCAAGGTCATCGGGTATTGCAAAGTCTCCGTCCTTCGGGTAGTCGTCGACGGGGGGGGGGGGGGGATAATCATCGTCATCTGACCTATTGATGTCGTCGGGGTCGTCCTGCTGCACGGGTTGGTCCGCATCCTCGGGCGAATGTTCTGGTATACCAAGGTTATTGCGGTCTTCTGGGGTTTTATTTTCCACAGTCCCTTGCGCATAGACTTTTCCCTTGTTCGCCTTAGCACGCTTATGCTGCTTTTGGCGCTTTGAATTCTCCTCCCCAGATTTGTTATTGTTCGGCTGAGGGGGGAGATCACCGTTGTTACCGGGCGTGTCCACCATATAGACTTCATAAGTGGACGTTGCGGTCCATCGCCCTATGTTTGTGGGAGTGGGTTCCCGACCTCATCGTCCATGCCCTCAAGCTCCTCGGAGCTATAGTCTAACGCATCGGTTAAATATTTGACGGTTGCTACCAAGTGGATTGTCGGTGGGCCGTAAAAGTCCCCGTATTCCGAGATGTACTATGAGCGGTTCGGGCTGGTTGAGATGTGCAATGATTGGATCAGGCCGAGTATCTCGCTTAACACCGAGAGCTCGTCCTGATGCATCATCGGATGGTTTTTGGAGTTAGCCTCCGGGTCCGCCACGAAGGAGGCGTGTTCGGTCAGAGCCGTTTGCTGTGATCCCATCGTGCGGGTTAGGTACGATCTAGGGACCGACTCTTTGAAAGAGAGGGATCCGGGGACTGATACGTCTCAAACGTATCTATAGTTTTTGATGGTTTCATGCTATTATCTTGTCAACTTTGGATGTTTTATATACCTTTTATATCTTTTTTGGGACTAACTTATTAATTCAGTGCCAAGTGCCAGTTTCTGTTTTTTCTGTGTTTTTGACTCTTTTCAGATCTGATTTTGGAACGGAGTCCAAATGGAATAAAATCCCAGAAATAAATTTTTCCAGAACAGAAGAAGATAGGGGGACTTGAGGGCCAAGGCAGGGGGCCCACAGGGAGCCCACAAGCCCTAACGCCGCGACCAGGGGGGCCCGCGGCGACCAGGCTTGTGGCCTCCCTGGCGCTCCCCTGCCCTAGCTCTTTGGCCTATATATTCCCTAAAATCCCAGAAAAAATCAAGGCATCCACGAAAACACTTTTCCGCCGCCGCAAACTTCCGTTTCCGCGAGATCTCATCTGGAGACCCTTCCCGGTGCCCTGCCGGAGGGGACTTTGGAGTTGGAGGGCTTCTACATCAACATCATCACCTCTCCAATGACTCGTGAGTAGTCCACTTCAGACCTACGGGTCCGTAGTTAGTAGCTAGATGGCTTCTTCTCTCTCTTTGATCTTCAATACAAAGTTCTCCATGATCTTCATGGAGATCTATCTGATGTAATCCTCTTTGGCGGTGTGTTTGTCGAGATCCGATGAATTGTGGATTTGTGATCAGATTATCTATGAATTATATTTGAGTCTTTGTTGATTTCTTATATGCATGATTTGATATCCTTGTAAGTCTCTCTGAGTCTTGGGTTTTGTTTGGCCAACTAGATCTATGATTCTTGCAATGGGAGAAGTGCTTGGTTTTGGGTTCATACCGTGCGATGACCTTTCCCAGTGACACAAGGGGCAGGAAGGCACGCATCGTGTTGTTTCCATCAAGGGTAACAAGATGGGCTTTCATCATAGATTTGAGATTGTCCATCTACATCATGTCATCTTGCTTAAAGCGTTACTCTGTTCTTATGAACTTAATACACTAGATGCATGCTGGATAGCGGTCGATGTGTGGAGTAATAGTAGTAGATGCAGAAAGTATCGATCTACTTGTTTTGGACGTGATGCCTATAGATATGATCATTGCCTTAGATAACGTCATGACTTTGCGCGGTTCTATCAATTGCTCGATAGTAATTCGTTCACCCACCGTCTACTTGCTTTCATGAGAGAAGCCACTAGTGAACACTACGGCCCCCGGGTCTATTCACAACTATCGTCTCCACTTTCACTTTTACTTTGCTTTGTTTACCTTTTGCTTTCAGTTCTCACTTTGCAAACAATCTATAAGGGATTGACAACCCCTTCATAGCGTTGGGTGCAAGCTCTTTGTGTTTGTGCACGTACTTGTGACTTGACGCGATCCTCCTACTGGATCGATACCTTGGTTCTCAAACTGAGGGAAATACTTACTGCTTCTGTGCTGCATCACCCTTTCCTCTTCAAGGGAACACCAAAGCAAGGCTCCAAGGCCGCGGGGAAATCCTTTGCATATTTGCCAAGGAAGTACCTGTAGGCGTAGCCAGCAGCAGAAGGACCTCTGACGCTGTTGCCGGTGAAGGTCTTTTGTTGCCATAGCAGGGACATGGCCGGACGTGGGACCCAAAGTTAAAGCTTATGGGTTTCTGAACTCATCGGCCAAGGTCGGGATTCTCGTGAGGACCAGATTGGTCTACAAATGGGTTGGCGGTTCGAAACTCCCTGACCTTGCTTGGTGATCAGGGACATAACTTCCGATCTGGCCAAGACGGCCCGTTGGGTTTGCGTGCAGAGTGATGCTGCCGAACGAGAGAACCTGTCAGAGGACAAGGATGTCACCGTCACTGATTTCGTCACTAATGATTCAACGAGCCATCGAACCTTTTGGCGATTCTGCAGTGGAACTCTCAATGAAAGCACCAATGTCGGTGTCAAAACCGGCAGATCTCGGGTAGGGGGTCCCGAACTGTGGAACTTGGATCGATGGGTTGCAGGAAGAGGTGGGAGACAACGGTTTACCCAGGTTCGGGCCCTCCTATGGAGGTAATACCCTACGTCCTTCTTGATTGTATTGATGAATATGATTATAGAGTAGATCTACCTCGAGATCGTATATGCTAAACCCTAGATGATTGAGCCTCCTCTACATGGATAGGGGTCCCTGGTTCATATAGACACCAGGGTCCCTAGGGTTTACAAGTTACCGACTATAATCCGGAATAGATGAGCTGACCTATTCTTCCTAAGCTTGACTACACGCCAATCTTCAGGATATTCGTTCCAGAGTAGAGGTCGTTATCACGCCCGGTCTTCTTCAGCGCAACCCAATAGGCTCATCCAGTATTGATTAACTAGCCACCTGAGGACCCCAGAATCCCAGACTCCCTCAAGGGGCATGGGCACAACCTCGTGTGGCGGCCTCGTCCAACAGCGCGGTGGCCGTGTCCCGCGGGAAGAGCACGACGCACGTACGAGTGCGGGGTGCGGCTCGACGCGAGCCGGCGCGGCGGCCGGGCGGACGGGAGTGCGGCGGGCGAGGGCGAGAGCCTCGGTCTGGGCGACCAAGGGCGAGGCCTGGGCGCGGTCGACAGGTGGAGTTCGGGCGGCCATGGCTTGGCGTTGCCGGGCACAAGGCATGATGCAGGCGCTGCATGGAGTGGACGGGCTGACGCGGCTAGGGGCGAAGACGGCCTGGCGCAGCCGGCATGGTCCGGCAGCAAGGGCGAGGGGCCGGATGTTGTATTGCTGTAGGGCACCGCACCGGAAGGGCGACCACCGCTCGCTGTATTCTCTTCGCTTTCTTCTCTGCATCCAAATCATTCTCGGTTACGAGAATGGTGATAACGTGTTTAGAGTAAGACGAGAGACAATCGAGATGTAAAGTAAACAATCATCTTTATAGATGATGAGATTAGACACATATATAGCCCATGAAGGGGTGTATCTGAAGGGATGCGAGGCAACCGACTTGGTTAGGAAAAGCAGGGATTCATAGGATTAATTAAATCCTAAGAGGATACAACTTTGGTCATGGGATACACCAAACCAGACATAGTGATCCAAACCTCTAGAAAGTGAAAACTTGGCTAAGATATGTGCTTCATAATTCACCATGCTTGGACACTTGACATCTCGTGCGAGCTGACAATGGAAGAGTTGGTTTAGTTTATACATATCTGGGATACCTAATTCAGATTGAGATTGAGCCATCTATGGAGGATACACCGGGGTGGGCTTGGAATGAAAAAGGTGAATATTCGGCCACTTTGGCGTACAAGATGTTTTGCGAAGGAGGAGGCATCAAGTTTAGGCCATCGTCTGTAATCTGGAAAAGTGGGGCACTACTTGCGTGCAAAATCTTCATGTGGCTGGTGGTACAGTACATACTATGGAGTTCTGATCGTTGCCTCAGGCATGGCTTCCAAGAAGAGACCTCACGTTGATACTTTTGCGACCAAGAGAAAGATAAAGTGGACCATCTGCTATTACAATGTGCGTTTGCAAGTCACGTGTGCTACATATGCTTCTCGAAGGTGGAGATTGATTTGGCCTTTCTGCCATCCTATCAAGACAAGCTAGAAGACTGGTGGATGTCGCGAAGGCGACAACTTTGTAAATAGGAGAGGAAAATATTTGACTCTTTGGTCACGCTCATCTGCTGGACGCTTTGGAAGCAATGTAATGCTAGGGTCTTCAACTCAGGTACTATTTGTAATTTGTTGGACACGATCAAGCTCATTTTTGAGGACCTTAGACTATGGGTGTGAGATGGGAGATTGGGAGCCTCCACGCTTAGTGAGTAGTTACCTAGCAGTTTAGGAGTGGAGTGAGTGTAGGTTACCATTGAGTGGTGACCTTTGTTCTTTTAAAACCTCTTGTAAATATATTTTTTCCTTCTATAAAGATAAGGTACGCCTTTGACGTACTCTCAAAAAAAAGAAATGCAAATGTCCTAAGATTTATTTAGTGATAATTGCTCCATATGTCCCTTGAGTGCTCCTGTTGATATGTGACACAACTTGCTGGCAGTCTGACGCCACAACAAAATTTTGGATGCCCAAATCATCCGCGAGGGGAAGAGCCTCACGGCAAGCTACCGCTTCGAGAGTGGGTGGGTCAACAACTCCTTTGACTACTAGTGTTGAACCGCCCATATAGTTCCCCCTCGTCTCTATAGACGACCATAGCTGAACCTCCTCTCCTAGTTAGTACTCCTTCATCCACATGTATCTTGCAAAATCCCATGGATGGCTTTTTTGGCCTTTGCGGACTGGGCATGGCGAGGCAACCCTTGGAGCCGAGCTTCTCTCCTTATTGCTAATGATGTCGAGGTCTGCAATGAACCTGCCAACAAAACTGTGAGTGGCTTGGGGGCTCTGGAAGATGGATTCATGAATTGCCTTGTGTTGAGCATACCATATAGACCAAAGCATCACTGTCGTGAGGATGAACTGTTCATGTGATAGCATCTGCATAAGTGTAAACAACCACTGTTTTGCATTTGGTTCAGTATTCTCTATGATTTTATGTGTAATCTCCTAGTCCATCAAAGTCCATACAGTCCTGGACGCGGTGCACTCTAGCAATGAGTGACGCAAGGAATCCTGAACTCCACACAACCCACATTGGCTGGAGTCTGCAATGTGACGATGTGCTCTTATGTCGTTTGTTGGCAATGAGTGTTTGGAAAGTCTCCATGAGAACATTCGGATTTTACGCGGAACTTCTGTCTTCCATAGAGATTTCCAAGCTCCTTCTTCTGCATTGGAACTAGATGGATCTGTCGCCGCTTCTAGCCACATCTCCCTTCATTTCTTGGTGGCAACAAGCATCTTATATGCTGATTTTAAAGAAAAAGAACCATGTTTCTCATAATGCCACGCCCAATAATCTAGAGTATTCTGGGTGCACAAAGGAATTTCAAGTATGATATGTGCGTCTATAGGCATGAAAGTCGCTTGAATGAGCTATCGGTTCCATGTGGCCGTTGTACTAATAATAAGCTCGAACACTCTGGTAGGTAGGTTTTGAGCTACGCATCCATATGGATGGAACATCCACACGCGCTAGTTAACATGCATTTTTGTTAACTCGCGCGTGTGGCGTTCGTAAATGGGCTGGTCCATCTAGGCGTCTGATACGTCTCCGTCGTATCTACTTTTCCGAACTCTTTTGCCCTTGTTTTACTCTAATTTGCATGATTTGAATGGAACTAACCCGGACTGACGCTGTTTTCAGTAGAATTGCCATGGTGTTGTTTTTGTGCAGAAATAAAAGTTCTCGGGACGTCCTTAAAATTGACGTCCATCTAGGGTTTTTATGCAGAAATAAAAGAAAAATACCCGCGTAAAGATCCACCGGAGGAGGTGGACCAGTGGGCCACAAGCGCACAGGCCGCGTCCACCCCCTGGCCGCGTCGTGAGGGCTTGTGGGGCCCACGTGGCTCCACCGCCTCCAAACTCAGCTCTATATCTTCCGTTTCGACCAGAAAAAAAATCAGAGACAAGGTTTCATCGCGTTTTACGATACGAAGGCGCCGCCACATCCTGTTCTTCAACTGGAGGGCACATGTGGAGTCCGTTTCGGGCTCCGGAGAGGGGAAATCGTCGCCATCGTCATCATCAACCTTCCTCCATCGACAATTCATGATGCTCTTCATCGTTCGTAAGTAATCTCATCGTAGGCTTGCTGGACGATGATGAGTTGGATGAGATCTATCATGTAATCGAGTTAGTTTTTGACGGGGATTGATCCCTAGTATCCACTATGTTCTAGATTGATGTTGCTACTACTTGGCTATGCTTAATGCTTGTCACTAGGGCCCGAGTGCCATGATTTCAGATCTGAACCTATTATGTTGTCACCAATATATGTGTGTTTTAGATCCTATCTTGCAAGTTGTAGTCACCTACTATGTGTTATGACCAGGCAACCCCGGAGTGAGAATAGCCGGAACCACTCCCAGAGATGACCATAGTATGAGGAGTTCATGTATTCACCGCGTGTTAATGCATTGGTTCAGTTCTTTATTAAAAGGAGAACCTTAATATCCCGTAGTTTCCATTAGGACCCCGCTGCCATGGGAGGGATGGACAATAGATGTCATGCGAGTTCTTTTCCCTAAGCACGTATGACTACATACGAAATACATGCCTACATTAGATCGACGAACGGGAGCTAGTTACTTATCTCTCCATGTTATAGCTGTTACATGATGAATCATATCTGTCATACTCATCCATCACCGATCCACTGCCTACGAGTCTTTTACTACTGGTCCTCGCTACTTTACTTTGTCTAGGTTTGTCCCTTGCTACAAAAGGGATTGGGCCACTCTGTTGCTGCTGCTGTCACTTTGCTACTACGATTGCTACTGCTGTTACTTTGCTACTGCTGCTACCGTTGTTACTAGCCACTCCGCTGTTACTTGTTGCAAGATCTTTTCCGACACTTTTGTCGGGGAAGAATAGTTACTCGTCAACAAGACCTGTTCTGGAGCCGTTGCCAGGGAAGAATAGTTCCCCGTCCACGTGCTATTTACTGGCGCCATTGATACAACAGTTAGGAATAGCCTGCCGTCAACAGATCGTTTCTGGCACCGTTGCTATCATACTACTTTCCTACTGATACTTTGCTTGCAGACACTAATCTTTGAGGTGTGGTTGAATCTGAAAAACTCAGCTGCTAATACTTGAGAATATTCTTTCGCTTCCCCTTGTGCAAACCAACAAATTTGGGTTGATTACTCTACCCTCGAAAACTGTTGCGATCCCCTATACTTGTGGGTTATCAAAGACTTTTTCTCGCGCCGTTACCGGGGAAGCACAACTATATTTTCTGAGTCACTTGGGATTGATGTCTGCTGGTCGCTATGAGGAATCCGAGAGATCCAAGAACTAAAATCTTACCTTCCACTACGAGGAGAGGTAAGGAACTGCCATCTAGCTCTGCACTTGATTCACCTTCAGTTTTGAGTAAGTTTGCGACTTCGCCTCCTGCTAGAAATCTTGATATGTCGCCTGTGTTTGATGATGCTACTTCTTCTGCCCATGATGCTTATGATGCTATGCTTGATACTATGCCTGATGATGCTATGCTTGATACTATGCCTTATGATGCAACTACTGCTTTGCCACTAGGTGCCCTTGATGCACATATTGCTAGAGTTGCTGCTAGATGTGATGATACTTCTGAAACTGCTGATACTATTGAAGTAGAACCTGCTACTATGCCTGAATTGCCTGATATGCTTGATACGCGCTATGTTATGGAGGGAGAGATAGCTGAGGATTTTCTTGTGTGTAAGGATAGCTATGATGTTGACAAATTACTGTGCAAGTGGAAAGAAAAATCTCTGAACGCTAGGATGAAATACGACCCGAAGTTTGCTACTTCGCCTATCTTTGTGACCGACAAGGATTATGAATTCTCTGTCGACCCTGAGTTAATCACTCTGGTCGAATCTGATCCTTTTCATGGTTATGAGTCTGAAACGGTTGTAGCCCATCTTACCAAACTGCACGATATAGCCACCCTATTCACTAGTGAGGAAAAGATCCACCACTACTATATGCTCAAGCTGTTTCCTTTCTCGCTAAAGGATGATGCTAAGACTTGGTTCACTTCTCTTGCTCCTGGTTGTGTGCGTAGCCCCCAGGATATGGTCTACTACTTCTCTGAAAAGTATTTCCCTACCCATAAGAAGCAAGCTGCCTTGCAGGAAATATACAACTTTGCTCAAGCTGAAGAAGAGAGTCTCCCACAAGCTTGGGGGAGGCTCATCCAGCTATTGAATGCTTTGCCTGATCACCCTCTTGAGAAGAATGAAATACTTGATATCTTCTATAATGGACTTACCGATGCTTCCAAAGACCACCTAGATAGTTGTGCCGGTTGTGTTTTTAGGGAACGAACCGTAGAACAAGCTGAGATTCTACTGAATAACATCTTGTGCAATGAGAATGCTTGGACTATTCCCGAACCACCTCCTAAGCCAAGTCTGAAGAAAAGAGGTATTCTATTCCTCAGTCCTGAAGATATGCAAGAAGCCAAGAAATCTATGCGAGAGAAAGGCATTAAATCTGAAGATGTCAAAAATCTACCACCTATCGAAGAGATCCATGGTCTCGATAACCCGATACAGGTAGTAGAAGTAAACTCTCTGCGTAGGTTTGATGAGAGTCATATTCCTTTTGATAAACCTGCTAGCTTATGGATGGATGAATTTGATAACTTTGTTGCCAAACAACAGGTTTTCAATGATTATGTTAGCACACAATTGGAACAGAATGCTCGTATGCTTAGTCATTTAAGTGCTTGTGTGGACAGAAACGTCAATGATCTTAAGCTTCTGAGTAAACATGCATGTATGGTTACTACTCAGGTAGAACAAGTACTTAAAGCTCAAAATGACTTGCTCAATGAGTTGAATGACAATTCTGTCAGAGTCGTCACTAGAGGCAGTAGAATGACCCAAGAACCTTTGTATCCTGATGGTCATCCGAAGAGAACTGAACAAGATTCTCAAGGAGTTAGCACTGATGCACCTAGTCATCCTAGAAAGAAGAAGAAAGATGATAGGAATTTGCACGCTAGCAACCCTATTGCTGCTACACCTGAGATTCCAAATGATGTCTCTGTCTCTGATGCTGAAACACAATCTGGTGATGAACATGAGCCTAATGATAATATCAATATTGATGTTCATGATGATGCTCAACCTAGCAATGATAAGGATGTGGAGATTGAACCTAGTGTTGATCTTGATAACCCACAGCCTAAGAATAGGAGATACGATAAGAATGACTTCACTGCTAGGAAGCACGGTAAAGAAAGGGAACCATGGGTTCAGAAACCGATGCCCTTTCCTCCCAAACCATCCAAGAAAAAGGATGATGCGGATTTTGAGCGATTCGTTGAGATGATCAGACCTGTCTTTCTGCAAATGCGTTTGACGGATATGCTCAAGCTGTCTCTGTATTCTAAGTACATGAAAGATATTGTGACTAATAAGAGGAGGATACCTGATCTTGAGATCTCCGCCATGCTTGCTAATTATACCTTCAAGGGTGGAACTCCTAAGAAACTAGGTGATCCCGGTGTGCCCACTATACCTTGCTCCATTAAAGGAAACTATGTTAGAACTGTTTTATGTGACCTTGGAGCCGGTGTTAGTGTTATGCCTCTGTCTCTTTATCGTAGACTTGAACTGGATAAGTTGACACCCACTGAAATCTCTCTGCAAATGGCCGACAAATCAACTGCTTGCCCTATCGGCATTTGCGAGGATGTGCCTGTTGTGGTTGCTAACGTCACCATCTTAATAGACTTTGTTATCTTGGATATTCCTGAGGACGATGCCATGGCGGTCATCCTCGGAAGACCCTTTTTAAACACTGTAAGGGCTGTTATAGATTGCAACAAAGGCAATGCCACTTTCCATGTCAACGGTAATGAGCATACGGTGCACTTTCCGAAGAAACAATATCGAGTACATTGCATCAATGCTATCAAAAAAACTTCATCGATTCTTATTGGGAGCTTTGAATGCCCTATTCCTCGTGTCAAGATGAAGTATGATTTGCTTGTTGGGGAGATACACATCCCCATTGAGGTGAACTAGTGACTATTCTAAAATTCTCCGTTCTCTTTTGCGATTTGAGAAGTTTTGTCGAGGGGATTTGATCAACCCCATTGACGGATTTCTTTCGATGACCATGAGATGGATGAATCGAGGAGTCACACACCTCTGTTCCAAGCTTCCACTTTAGGTTGCTTAGAAGAAAAATGATAGATTTAGTTTAATTTTCCCTGTTTTCTGTCTTAGCGTCCAGTAGAAAAGTTCCCCGAAAATAAAAGTTCTCCGAACGTCGTGAAAATCTAGTATGATTTTTTCTCGATTTTTTGAAAAATACTAGGACAAAGAGTCTGTCTGGGGGCCACACCAGTGGGCCACAAGCCCTAGGGGCGCGGGCACCCGCTCGCCGCGCCACCCAGGCTTGTGGGGCCCACAGGCACCCCTCCACTCATTCTTGCTCTCATCTGGTTCTCATACCTCTAGAAAAAGTCGTTTCACAACTCAAACCCGTGTTCTTGCTCCTCTTGTTGGGATTTTCGATCTCTTTGCTCAAATCACGATTCTACGAACTGTTTTGGGGAAATTACTCCTTGGTAAGTGACTCCTCCATTGGTCCAATTAGTTTTTTCTAGTGCCTTATACTCCGCGTATTTTTGCTACCTTGGTGACCATGTTCTTGAGCTTTGCATGCTGATTTTAGCTGGTCCCAAGTAGTTTTGATGTGTAATATGGCCTCTAGGAACTTGTGGGAGTAGTTGCTACTAGTTAGTTGAGCCTTGTTCACTTTTCCTTTGGGTCACTGAAAATTTCAGAAAAGGAAGATGTTCAGGAGAAACTTTCATGGTGGCTCCTCAAGCAAGAGAGGTCCCCGTCTTGCGATTCGGGAGCCTGATCCTTACCAACCAAGGGACGCGCAGGTACAATCATGTGAATGGCCTTCTGATGAATTTATGATTGAGGCAGGTTTCAAAGATGAGTTTGATGCACTTGTTCACAACGTCGGACTCGAAGAATTCATCTCCGATAAATGTGAACAGTATGTTGCTCTCACTGCCTCTTTTGTTCGTAGATTCATATTTTCAGCTGGCCATGAGCCACCGGTACTGTTAGATCTCTGTGATAAATCGTATACCATGGATTTAGAGGATTTCAATAGAATTTGCAAAATACCTACTTAGGGTAGCCCCAATGATCCTCCTAAATCTTCGGTTAGAGATTTTTTTCTCTGGTATTACTGTTGGAGAAACTAGAGACATTACGCGAGCTACCATGGAGAGTATTCATTTTCCTGCCTTGCATTACTTTTCCCTCTTCATAGGCAGATGCATTAATGGGAAGATTGAGCATTGTCACCTCTACGCACCCGACCTTAGTATCCTTAAGAGCGCAGTGACAGGTGACAAAAGCTTCAATATGGGAGATATTATAGCAAGGAGGCTGAATAAGAATGCTATTGAAGGGGATTTCTTTGGTGGGATCTATGCCACTCGCATAGCAAATTTTCTTGGAGTACCCATCCACGAAGGAGATCCCCAACTCCGTACAACTTTCCTTGACTGCGTCGCTTTGACACGCTACCAGTTTCTTGAGAGGGATGACGAATCCCTCCTATACCGATTGATATTTAACCGGCAACGTGTTTTCCATATTACCCTTCCTGCTCCTGCCTTCTTTGACTTTCAGGTAAAACGAAGATATTACATAACCAGAGGGGAGGCAGAGGAGTATGAGAGGGAGTCAAAGGCTGCTCGTCTCCGTGAGGCAGCTAGTCAGGCAGTGGCTACAACGCTCCCGTATAACCCCCATTATGATTTTGGGTTTCGCCAGGACCATCCATGGGAGTAGACCAAGTTAGGCCAAAAGCCTAAGCTTGGGGGAGTACGTGTTCTCACCGACTTTACATTCTTGCTTATGCTTTTACTTTGTTAGCCTGTGGTCACACTTCGCCACTGTATCATCCATGCTAGTTTATTTTCTTTTTCTCGTTTTCTTTTCGTGTGTCTGTCTCGTTTGAGAAAACCCAAAAATATTTTCTTTTCTTCTTTTGCTTGCTGGGAGCTTTCCCGCGTAGATAGTTTTATTTTTCTTTGGGTCAAGGTAGAAGATATTTGTTACAATGTTTAGTAGCTCTTGCATGCATACATGTTTAGCTTTCATAGAGCCATATTACTTTGTCTTCTCCTTTGTGTTTGCCTGCAGATTCCAGCTTTAGTCCAATGCACGAGCATGCTTATTATTGTTCACATCATTCGGTCGTGCAAGTGAAAGGCAATAATGATGATATATGATGAAGTGATTGAGCCTGGAAAAGCTGGTATGAACTCGATCTATTTTGTTTTTGTAAATATGACTAGCTCATCATGCCTGATTCAGCTTTGTTGTGAGAGAAACATGTTTGCAATGACAACTTAGAGATCATAGTTGCTTATGCCATGCTTACTTAGCTAGGAGCTTATAATGGTTTGTGTTGGATGCCCACATGAATGTTGAGATGATTATGATGTAGTATGATAGGATGGTATCCTCCTTTGAATGTTTCAAGTGGCTTGACTTGGCGCATGTTCCCGCATGTAGTTGAAACAAAATCAATGTAGCCTCTATGATGTTCATGTTCATGGTGATTTATGTCCTACTCATGCTTTTACTCAATGCTAGTTAATCTCAATGCATTTTGATGACTGTTGTCGCTCTCTAGTTGGTCGCTTCCCAGTCTTTTGCTAGCCTTCACTTGTACTAAGCGGGAATACTGCTTGTGCATCCACTCCCATAAACCCAAAGTTCTTCCATATGAGTCCACCATACCTACCTATGTGCGGTATCTATATGCCGTTCCAAGTAAATTTGCATGTGCCACTCTCTAAACCTTCAAGAAATAATCTGTTTTGCATGCCCGAGCCGCTCATGTGGTGACAGGGGGCTATTGGTATCTTCCATGCAAGGCGTGTTATCCTCGATATGTGTTTATTCACTATCATTCACGAGAAAGGGGCCGGTAATTGGAATTCCTAGTTCCATACTCAAATCGAAAAGATAATTGCAAACAAAACTCCCCCAGGATTGATGTTGGTATGGACGGTACCCGAGGATTCGGCTAGCCGTGGAGTGTGATTGATTGGTGGTGGGGGAGTCAAAACTTTACTTTTCTGTTTGGGAACCGCCTATAACATGTGTAGCGTGGAAGATGTTGATTACTCTTAGTCATTGAGTTGATAATGAAAGCATGCCACCCAAAATTATTATCTCTGTTTTCAAAGCTTGAGCTCTAGCACCTCTGCAAATCAATGGTTCCCTCTGCGAAGGGCCTGCCTATTTATGTTCGTGTTGAGTCATCCTCCTCTTATAAAAGCACCAATTAGAGAGCACCTCTGTCATTTTTATGCTTTGCTTTTAACTGTGTTGAGTATGACTGTGACTTGATCTTCATTTCCTTGAATTACAATGTTTAGGCAACCCTTGGTCTTTGAAGGTGCTCTGCATTTATGTTTTGCGGTCTCAGAAAGAGCTAGCGAGATAGCATCTGTTCGTACTGCTTCATGTTGTTTTGATTGAAGTGTTGACGTTTGAGGCTTATTATTATTTGCTCGCTAGTTGATTATGCCATTGATATGAGTTTACCGTGAGACCTAGATGTCATTTTCTTAAGTGGTTTGCTTGTGATCTTGCTGAAATTCTAGTTATGAGTTAGACATAGTTGCAACAACAAGATCAAACAGAGTTCGTCAAAGTTTTTCTTTTGTCTCTTTCAGTTTGTCAACTGAATTGCTTCAGGACAAGCAAGGCTTTAAGCTTGGGGGATTGATACGTCTCCGTCGTATCTACTTTTCCGAACTCTTTTGCCCTTGTTTTGGACTCTAATTTGCATGATTTGAATGGAACTAACCCGAACTGACGCTGTTTTCAGCAGAATTGCCATGGTGTTGTTTTTGTGCAGAAATAAAAGTTCTCGGAACGTTATGAACATTTACGTCCATCTTGGGTTTTTGTGCAGAAATAAAAGAAAAATACCTGCGCAAAGATCCACCGGAGGAGGTGGACCAGTGGGCCACAAGCCCACAGGCCGCGTCCACCCCCCTAGCCGCACCGTCAGGGCTTGTGGGGCCCACGTGGCTCCACAGCCCCTAAACTCAGCTCTATATCTTCCGTTTCACCCGGGAAAAAAAATCAGAGATAAGGTTTCATCGCGTTTTACGATACGGAGGCGCCGCCACATCCTGTTCTTCATGTGGAGGGGAGATCTGGAGTCTGTTTTGGGATCCGGAGAGGGGAAATCGTCGCCATCATCATCATCAACCTTCCTCCATCGACAATTCAATGATGCTCTTCATCGTTCGTGAGTAATATCATCGTAGGCTTGTTGGACGGTGATGAGTTGGATGAGATCTATCATGTAATCGAGTTAGTTTTTGACGGGGATTGATCCCTAGTATCCACTATGTTTTAGATTGATGTTGCTACTACTTGGCTATGCTTAATGCTTGTCACTAGGGCCCGAGTGCCATGATTTCAGATCTGAACCTATTATGTTGTCGCCAATATATGTTTTAGATCCTATCTTGCAAGTTGTAGTCACCTACTATGTGTTGTGACCCGGCAACCCCGGAGTGACAATAGCCGGAACCACTCCCGGAGATGACCATAGTATGAGGAGTTCATGTATTCACCACGTATTAATGCATTGGTTTGGTTCTTTATTAAAAGGAGAACCTTAATATCCCGTAGTTTCCATTAGGACCCCGCTGCCACGGGAGGGATGGACAATAGATGTCATGCAAGTTCTTTTCCCTAAGCACGTATGACTACATACGGAATACATGCCTACATTAGATCGACGAACGGGAGCTAGTTACTTATCTCTCTGTGTTATAGTTGTTACATGATGAATCATATCCGTCATACTCATCCATCACCGATCCACTGCCTACGAGTCTTTTACTACTGGTCCTCGCTACGTTACTCTGTCTAGGCTTGTCCCTTGCTACAAAAGGGATTGGGCCACTCTGTTGCTGCTGCTGTCACTATGCTACTACTGTTGCTACTGCTATTACTTTGCTGCTGCTGCTACTGCTGTTACTTGCCACTCCGCTGTTACTTGTTGTAAGATCTTTTCCGACACTGTTGTCGGGGAAGAATAGTTACTTGTCAACAAGACCTTTTCTGGAGCCGTTGTCAGGGAAGAATAGTTCCCCATCCATGTGCTATTTACTGGTGCAATTGATACAACAGTTAGGAATAGTCTGCCGTCAACAGATCGTTTCTGGCACTGTTGCTATCATACTACTTTGCTACTGATACTTTGCTTGCAGACAATAATCTTTCAGGTGTGGTTAAATCTGACAAACTCAACTGCTAATAATTGAGAATATTCTTTCGCTTCCCCTTGTGCGAACCAACAAATTTGGGTTGAATACTCTACCCTCGAAAACTATTGCGATCCCCTATACTTGTGGCTTATCTGCGTCGGTTGGCGATTTGTTTTATTTATGAACTTTTTGAAATATCGATGAAGTTTCTTTAAATTTCAATGAATATTTGTTAAGAATGATGAAATTTTCTATGAAAATAGATGAACCTTTTCTAAAATACTAAAATTTATAATTTTTTTTGAATATGGACGAACTTTTTTGAAATTTGATGAACATCTTGTTGAAAATGGATGATTTTCTATCAAAATTGATGAACTTTTTAAGATTTATGAACGTTTTTTTAGTTGAATGAAATTTTCAAATAATAAATGAACTTTTTTTGAATTTCTATGAACTTTTCTCAAATTTAATGAGCTTTTTACAAATTGAATGATTTTTTTTTCAATTTCAATTATCTTTTTTCAAATTGATGTACTTTTTTGAAAATTGATGAACCTTTTTTAAAGATATGAACTTTTTTTCTTAACAAATAAAAAATTTGGGCATTTTTTCTACTAGGTCAATGGAAAAAAGATAAAAAAACGGGCAACATGCTAGTGGGACGACCCATGCGAGTGATGCTACACGCGCCGGATCGTTAACACGCGCGTGTAGCGCTGCATAGGAGCTCCCGAGAAGGTGTCCCACAGGGATCCCTCACAATCACATGGGGGGGGGGCTAAAAGCCCGGTGGTGAGGCTTTTCTATCATCAAAACCCTAGCCGCAACCTCCTTCGCTAGCCATCTGCACATTGCCGCCACAGTAGGACATAGCGAGTACATCTTCACATTACCGCCGCACTAGGACACAACCTACTCGTTGAACAATGATGACTCTTCACGCGACACACTCGGCACTCTTGGAAAACGAAGCATGAAAAAACTACGAACACGCATGGTCTATCGATGAAGATCCATAGCAACGAATGGAAGAGCGTGTCTACGTATACTTGTAGACTCTTAAGCCGAAGTGTTTATAGAACAATTGATGTAGTCGCACTTCTTTAGGATCCAATCGCGATTCAAACCGACCTAGCGTCAAACGGGCGACACCTCCGCGTTCAGCACACGTGCAGCTCGATGACGCGTGTGTCTCCTTGATCGAGCGAGTGAGGGTGGAATAGTAGATGAGATCTCCGAAAACACGACAGCATGGTAGAGGTGGTGGTGGTGTACTATCTTAGTAGGGCTTTGCCAAGCACTACTAAAACGTGACTGAAGGAACAAACTAGGAGAGGGAGGGCTGCTGTCGGAGCGTGAGGAGAGGTACCAAGTAGCGCTCCCACCGCTCCTCTATTTATAGGGGCAAGGGGGAGGGCATTGGCCCTCAAACCTCTCCTCCAATGAGGGGGCGGCGGCCTAGGGGGGTGGTCTGCCACCCAAGGAAAAGGTGGCACCCCCCTCTAGGGGTTCCCCAACCCTATGCGACATGGGCCTTGGGAGGAGGGGCCGATGCGGCTCCCCTCTCACCCCATGTGGTCCTCCATGGTGGGTGGACCTCCCTCATGGACCCCCCATGACTCCTCGGTACTCTCGGTACACTACCGCAAAATCTTGGAACCTTTCCGGAACCCGAATATCACTTTATAATATACAACTATTTACCTACGGACCATTCTGGAGCTCCTCTTCATGTCCGGGATCTCATCCGAGAATCCGAACAACATTCGGTCACCAACATATTGTTGGGGAACGGTGCATGGGAAACAAAAAAAAATTCCTACACACACATAAGATCTATCCATGGTGATGACCATCTACGAGAGGAGAGATCGGATCCACATACCATTGTAGATAGATAAGCGAGAAGAGTTAAGAAATGCGATTGATGTAGTCGAACGTCTTCGTGATCCAAATCACAATCCTTCCCACGAACTCCGTCCCGATCTAGCGTCGAACACACGACACCTCCGCGTTCATCACACGTGCACATCGATGACGATCTCCGCCTTCTTAATCTAGCAAGAGAGACGAAGAGGTAGCTGAATTCTCCCAATGAATGATGGCGTGACGACGATGGTGGTGGTGCTACTCTCGCAGGGCTTCACCGTGCACTACCGGAATAGCCTATGGGGTGTCACAAAGTAGTGGAGGGAGAGGGGCTGCCCCGTGGCTTAAGGTGCGGCTATCCTCTCTCACCTCCACTATATATATGTGGAAGGGAGGGGTGGCTCCCTAGGGAAAAAATGCTAGGGTTGGCCGACGCACCAAGGTGGGGGAGGAGTCCTCCTCCAATTCAGTTTGGTGGAGGAGGAGTCCTCCTCCTAGTAGGTTTGCATCACGTGTCTCTCTCTTTCCACTTCGGCCGAAATAGGCCCACTTGGGCTGGCTGCCCAACCCACTAGGGGCTGGTGCGCCACCCTTGGGCCTACTTGGTCCCTCTCCGGGTGGGCGGCCCCTCCCGGTGGAACCTCAGAACCCATTCGTCAATCCCGGTACTTTATCGGTAATGCCCGAAATCCTTCCGGTAGCCAAATGTACTCTTCCTATATATCAATCTACGTCTCCGGACCATTCCAGAACGCCTCGTGACGTCCGGGATATCATCCAGGACCCCGAACATCATTTGATCACCAACATATATAATTCAACTATACTGAAATGTCACCGAACCTTAAGTGTGCACACCCTGCGGGTTCGAGAACTATGTAGACATGACCTGAGACACACTCCGGTCAATAACCAATAGCAGGATGTGGATGTCCATATTGGCTCCTACATATTCTATGAAGATATTTATCGATTGAACCTCTATTTGTCCTTCGATATGTTACTTGCCCGAGATTCGATCGTCGGTATCTCTATACCTATTTGAATCTCATTACCGGCAAGTCTCTTTACTCGTTCCGTAATACAAAATCATGTGGATAACTCTTTAGCCACATTGCTTGCAAGGCTTGTTGTGATGTTGTATTACCGAGTGGGCCCTGAGATACCTCTCCATCATATGGAGTGACAAATCCCAGTCTTGATCCATGCTAACTCAACAGACACCTTCAGAGATACATGTAGAGCACCTTTATAGTCTCCCATTTACGTTGCGACATTTGATACACAAAAGGTATTCTTCCGGTGTCTGTGAGTTACATGATCTCATGGTCATAGGAACATATACTTGACATATAGAAATACAGTAGCAATAAAACGACACGATCACATGCTACATTCATAGTTTGGGTCTTGTCCGTCACATCATTCTCCTAATGATGTGATCTCGTTATCAAGTGACAACCCTTCTCTATGGCTAGGAAAGCTTGACCGTCTTTGACCAACGAGCTAGTCTACTAGAGGCTTACTATGGATAGTGTGTTGTCTATGTATCCACACATGTATCTGAGTTTTCATTCAATACAATTATAGCATGGATATTAAACGATTATCTTGAACAAGGAAATATAATAATAACTATTTTATTATTGCCTCTAGGACATATTTTGAATAGTCTCCCACTTGCATTAGAGTTAATAATCTAGCTCACATCACTTTGTGATTTACAATGTAACGAATCTAACACCCATTTTCTCGTGGAAGAGGCTTAGTCAGCGGGTCTGCAACATTCAGATCCGTGTGCACTTTGCAAATATTTATGTCCTCCTCCTTGATGTAATTGTGGATAGAATTGAAGCGTCGCTTTATGTGTCCGGTCCTCTTATCAAACCTTGGTTCCTTGGCTAGAGTAATGGCACCAATGTTGTCATAGAACAAAGTCAATGGATCCAGTGCACTAGCACAACTCCAAGATCTGTCATGAGCTGCTTCATCCAGACACCTTCTTTAGCCGCCTATGCGGTAGCTATGTACTATGTTTCGCATGTAGAATCAGCTACCACACTTTGCTTGGAACTGCACGAACTTACTGCACCTCCATAAGAATAAATACGTATCCGGTTTTTAACTTAGAGTCATCCAGATCAGTGTCAAAGCTTGCATCGACGTAACCCTTTACGACGTGCTCTTTGTCACCTCCATAAACAAGAAACATTTCCTTAGTCCTTTTTAGGTACTTCAGAATATTCTTGACCGTTGTCCAGTGCTCCATTCCTGGATTACTTTGAAACCTTCCTGCCATACTTATGGCAAGGCTGATATCTGGTGTAGTGCACAACTTTGCATACATGATAGAGCCTATGGCTGAATCATAGGGGATGATACTCATCTTTTCTCTATCTTCTGCAGTTTCTGGGCATTGAGTCTTACCCAACTTCACACCTTGTAGCACATTCAAGAACCCTTTATTGGACTGTTCCATTTTGAACTTCTTCAAAACTTTGTCAAGGTATGTGCTATGTGAAAGTCCTATTAAGTGTCTTGATCCGTCTCTATAGATCTTGATGCCTAATATGTAAGCAGCTTCTCCTAGGTCCTTCATTGGAAAACTTTTATTCAAATAACCCTTTACGCTTCCAGAAAGATATATATTGTTTTCAATCAGCAATATGTCATCCACATATAATATTAGAAACGCTATAGATCTCCCACTCACTTTCTTGTAAATACAAGCTTCTCCATAAACTTGTATAAACCCGAATGCCTTAATCTCCTCATAAAAGCGCTGATTCCGACTCTGAGATGCTTGCACCAGTCTATAAATGGATCACTCGAGTTTGCGTACTTTGTCAGCATTCTCTGGATCGACAAAACCTTCCGGTTGCATCATATACAACTCTTCCTTAAGGAAACCAGTAAGGAACGATGTTTTGACATGCATCCGCTAAATTTCATAATTGAAAAATGCACTATTGCTAACATGATTCTGACTTAAATGAGTAATCGTCTCGCAATAAACAAGATCCAGATATAATGTTCATGCTTAACGCAAGCACTAAATAACAATTATTCAGGTTCATCACTAATCCCAATGGTAAGTGAAGTGAGAGCATGCCGATGTCGATCGCATCCACCTTGGAACTGTTTCCCACGCGCATTGTCATTTCATCCTTCGCTAGCCTTCGTTTATTCCATAGTTCCTGCTTTGAGTTGCAAATGTGAGCAACAAAACCGGTATCAAATACCGAGGCACTACTACGGGAGCTCGTGAGGTACACATAAATAACATGTATATAAAATATACCTTGTTTGGCGTTGGCCGCCTTCTTATCGGCCAGATACTTAGGGCAGTTACACATCTAGTGGCCAGTCCCCTTGCAATGAAAGCACTCAGTTTCCGGCTTGGGTCCAACCTTGGGTTTCTTCATCATAGTAGCCACTTCTTTTCCACTCTTATTGGAGTTACCCTTCTTGCCCTTGCCGTTTTCTTGAAACTAGTGGTTTTATTGACCATCAACACTTGATGTTCTTTCTGGATTTCTGACTCAGCAACTTTAAGCATCGCAAACAGATTGGCGATTGACTTATTCATCCATTGCATATTGTAGTTCAACACAAAGCCTTTATATCTAGGTGGCAATGATTGAAGAACTCTGTCAGTGATTGCCTCTGGCGGGAGAACAATTCCCAACTCAGCCACACGGTTAGAGTACCCAGACACTCTGAGTACGTGTTCACTGACAGACCCGTTCTCCTCCATTTTGCAAGCATAGAACTTATCATAGGTTTCATACCTCTTGATCCGAGCATTCTTCTCAAAGATAAACTTCAAATCTTGGAACATCTCATATGCTCCATGATGTTCAAAACGTCTTTGAAGTCCCAGTTCTAAGCCATACAAAATTGCACATTAAACTACCGAGTAGTCATCCAGACGAGCTTGCCAGATGTTCAAATCATCTTGGGTCGCCGGTTGGGATGGAATGTCTCCAAGCAGCGCATCAAGGACATAATTCTTTTGGGAAACCGTGAGACCAAGTCTCATATTATGGGCCCAGTCTACAAAGTTACTCCCATAATCTTTCAACTTGGCTTTCTCTAGGAACGCATTAAAATTGAGGGGTGCTACTACGTGAGCCATTGGTCTACCACATAAATTTGCAAAGATTACTTAGCCTATTTTTCAAGATAATGAGTTTAGTTAATCATATTACTAAAAACTCCCACTCAAATTGACATCCCTCTAGTCATTCGAGTCACACATGATCCAAATTCACTAACTCAAGTCCGATCATCACGTGAGTGGAGTTAGCTTCAATGGTGAACATCTTTATGTTGCTCATATCTACTATATGACTCATGTTTGACCTTTCGGTCTCCTGTGTTTCGAGGCCATGTGTGTACATGCTAGGCTCATCAAGTTTAACGTGAGTGTTCCGCATGTACAAAACTGTCTTGCACCCGTTGTATGTGAACGTAGAGTCTATCACACCCGATCATCACGTGGTGTCTCGAAATGACTAACTGTCGCAACGGTGCACACTCGGGGAGAACACAATATTTTCTTGAAATTTTAGTGAGGTATCACCTTATAGTGCTACTGTCGTCCTAAGCAAATTAAGGTGCATAAAAGGGATTAACATCACATGCAAATCATAAGTGACATGATATGGCCATCATCTTGTGCTTTTGATCTCCATCTCCAAAGCACCGACATGATCTCCATCATGACCGGCGCCACACAATGATCTCCATCATCATGTTCTCCATCATTGTGCTTCCATCGAGGTTGTCGCACGAACTATGTTGGTACTACTAAAGCTACCGAACAAGCGATAAAGCAAGGCATCACCGGGCAATAATTAAAGACAACCCTATGGATCATGCCGGTTGCCATAGCATCAATGTGCAAGTCGATATTTAACTACTAAAACATGATTATCTCATACATCAAATATATCATATCATGTCTTTGGCCATATCATATCACAACATACCCTGCAAAAACAAGTTAGACGTCCTCTAATTTGTTGTTGCTTGTTTTACGTGGCTGCTATGGGTATCTAGTATGATCGCATATTACTTACCCAAAACCACAATGGTGATATAAAATTTGCTATTTAACCTTCACCAAGGACAACCTTTGTCAAATTCGATTCAACTAAAATTGGAGAAACAGACACCGCCAGTCATCTTTACGCAACAAGTTGCATGTTGGTCGATGAAACCGATCTCTCATAAGCATACGAGTAATGTTGGTCCGGGCCGCTTCGTCCAACAATACCACCGAATCAAGAAAAGACTAAGGAGGGGAGCAATCTGAATAACAACACCCACAAACTCCTTTGTGTTCTACTCAAGATGTCATCTATGCATAGAGCTAGCTCATGATGCCACTGCCGGGGAACATTGCATGGGAAACAAAAAAATTCTTACGCACGTATAAGATCTATCCATGGAGATGACCATCTACGAGAGGAGAGATCGGCTCCACATACCCTTGTAGGTCACTAAGAGGGAAGCATTAAGAAACACGGTTGATGTAGACGAATGTCTTCGCGATCCAAATCACAATCCGTCTCACGAACTCCGTCCCGATCTAGCGCCAAACGGACAACACCTCCGCGGTCAGCACATGTGCAGCTCGATGATGATCTCTGCCTCCTTGATCTAGCAAGAGAGACGAAGAGGTAGATGAATTCTCTGGTAGCGCGACGGCGTCACGGCGATGGTGGTGGTGCTACTCCAAAAGAGCTTCGTCGTGCACTACCGGAATAGCCTACGGGGTGTCACAAAGTAGTGGAGAGAGAGGGGTTGTGCCGTGGCTTAAGGAGCGACTAGCCTCTCTCACCTCGACAATATATAGTCGGGAGGGAGGGGTGGCGCCCTAGAGAAAAAAAACCTAGGGTTGGCCGACGCACCAAGGAGGGGGTGGAGTCCTCCTCCAATTCGGTTTGGTGGAGGAGTTCTCCTCCTAGTAGGTTTATCTCACCTCTCTCTCTCTCTCTCTTTCAACTTTGGCAGAAATAGGCCCACTTGGGCTGGGTGCCCAGCCCACTACGGGATGGTGCGCCACCCTTGGGCCTACTTGGTCCCTCTCCGAAAGGGTGGCCCCTCCTGATGGAGCCCCGGAACCCATTTGTCGCTCCCGGTACTTTACCGGTAATGCCCGAAATCCTTCCGGTGGGCAAATGTAATCTTACTATATATCAATATTCATCTCCGGACCATTCCGAAACTCCTCGTGATGTATGGGATCTCATCTAGGACTCCAGACAACATTTGGTCACCAACATACATAATTCAACTATACCGAAACATCACCGAACCTTAAGTGTGCAGACCTTGCGGGTTCGAGAACTATTGTAACATCCCAAATCTTGGTATGTTATAATAATTACTAGATTGATTGATTGTTCGATTGAGTGATTGAAACTTGAGTGGAATTCGAAACTTTTAAAAAATTTGAATGAGAGGGAATAAAATGACTTTCCCGGTTTCTTTTGAATTCCAATTTCATCCAATACAAATCACTGAGAGAAGATAACAAGACTTCTTCAAAATAAAGGACTTGAAAAAAAAGGTGGTCCGTGAAAATAATTTCTTTCGCAATCTATTTCATATTTAGTCCTATGTGAAAGTTTAAATGAATTCAAAATCCCCTTACCCAAAATTCAAAATCTTGAGAGGAGCAATATGACACTCCAAACTAGGGGCCATTTGAAATTTTATTTGAACTTATGAAACTCACAAGACTGTTTTAAGAATGTTTCAAAAAAAAATTTGAAGTGGTTTTCAAATTTATTTTTTTCCAAAAATAAAGTACATGGAAAATAGGGTAAAATGATTCCCTCCAATATAAAAATGGAGAGAAATTAATTTGAATCCATTTTACTATTTTCAAAATGTTTTCTTTGCCTTTTATTTAAAACAGTAGCGGTGTTTGAATTATTAGAATTTGTGAGATTTTTGTTTGGCCTTGAAAATATGTTCATCTCGTAGGAAATCTTTTTCTGCAATTTTGATATATAATATGTCTATATAAATGTATTATATATTTTTTCAATTTAGGATTTCTTTCCTGTTTTATTTAATAGGAAATAAAATCGTTTTTATTAGGAAAGTGACTTGGGCCCGTTAGCAAATCTCGCCCAAATCGCTTTCTTCTTCCTCCAAATGATCTCCTTCCTCTCCTCACGTAGAAAACCTTCCATGGCTAAGAGTAAATCAACTCGACCCAATCTCCTCGCTCCTTCCTTCTCTGACCGTCCCGAGGCCGCATATAAATAGTGGAGCGTGGCCTCTCTCCGTTTTCCCCCCAAGCCCCGCACTCCCCTCGCCGGAACGCCGCCCCGCCACCCTCGCGGGAGCTCGCCCCCACCAAAGCTCCAGGAGCTTCTGCTGCTCCCTCCGGTCACCCCCAGCCCCTACCGATGCCACCAAGCTTGGCCGGAGCTCCCCCTCCTCCGCCTGGACCCCTCCGCCGCCTCGGTAGGGCACCGGAGCCACCTCCCTGTCGTCTTCTCCAACTCCGGCGACTATCTCCGGCGAGCTTCAAAAATCCCGTAGCAGTTTTTTCCAGAAAAAGAGCAAACTTAGAAAATTCATATATATTAGTCTATAACTCCAAATTAGGTGATTCTTTTTGCATTGGATCAAAAAATTTATGTAGTTTCTGTAGATATAAAATTTGACAATGTTTGAATAACTAAATTTTGGGTATAACAGATTTTATTTAAACCTTGTTTTGTGAATATCGAGAGTTTAAAAATAGCTTTTGACTTGATTGTTTTTGCTACTGGTCACTAGTGATGCTATTTATTAGTAAGTTTAATTTCAAAAATTTTAAGATAGTTTAAATTAGGGTTTTAAGCACAACAAATTCTGTTTTAGCCCTTTTTAGTTTTCTTGCTATTTCTTTTGTATTAATTGTTCTTTATTTGTTTTTTTGTAATTGTGACTAGTTATATTTTGTTTTCTGTTATTTACTAGTAACTTTTCAACAACAATAAAATTTTATTTTATTTATTCTTATTTGTTTGCATGGAATCAATTCTAGTTCTGTACTAACTTGCGAATTGATTTCATTGCTAGTTTGATTTCCTATTTGAAAATACTTTCAAAAAAATATTGTTTTGGAAATTTTACTTTTGTTATCTTAGTCATTTTATATTTTCTTTTCTGTTATTTTTACTATTTTAGTGTTTTATTTGCTGTTAAGTTTCACTAGACCAAAAACTACTTAGTGATTGTTATAGTAGAAGGCTCCAAAGTTTTCTTTGAAATTTCTTTTGGATTCTCGTTTGATTTGATTTATTGGATAAATTTTATTTGTTGTCGTGATATTCATTGTTAGAATGATTGCTAGTATGATTGCTTATACGAATACTATGTTTGATTATATAGATTTCATAGGAGAATTACATATACTTCTATCAAGTTATTTTCTGTGAGCGATAATCATCTTCATCAACCTTACCAGGCAAGTTCACATTGATCATATTTTTACCTATGGTTTTATTGCATTAGTCTCAACCTTCTCCACCCATTTCATGCAAAGTAGGTACTTGGAAATTTCGATTCTTGATTAGTATCGTGTGATAGGCACCCATAAGCCCCTTATTACTTTGGTCGGTACCTTATTTGGCTATGCTTCTAGTTGATGGGTTTGGTTGAGTGTTTATCATGAGTGTTGTGAGAACTTAATAATCAAGACCTAAATACTTCAAGACTTTCAAGACCTTATGATGCAATATACCTCTGGGTGAAGTACGGTTTTGATGGGCTCCTTGGGGAAACCAGTGGATGACCCGGGATGCACGGGAAAGCGCCATGGCATCTTGTGGAAAGCTTCACCCATGCAGAAAGAGATGGATGGATAATTCAAGACCCGAGGCTTACCTACACAGCCACAAGTCATTATGGTTCTGGCTTGGTTGGACATTGTGGTGACTCTGGACGGGCGGTACTACGAGATGTAAAAGAATGGTAGGATTGGATGGGCACCGACACTGGCTCAGAGGAACCCTTTTAAAGACCATGTTTTGATCATCTGGCTCTCAAACACCTCGAAGTGCGAGGACTCCAACGGAGGTGATCAAATCTTGTGGGGAACGTGTGCAAAACTTTGCATAGTACTCAAACCTAATCGATTAGCCGTGTCCACGGTCATGGACAACTTGAGCCAAAGGAACGGAAGGTATCTGGAATTCTCAACACCATTAACTTATTGATGCGGTTAATATTGATAATTTGGGTATGAGAAATGGTTGGTGGAACCTTTCTCATTAACAACCAACAATGTAGTAAATTTTGCTTTTACCTCTCTCTTGTTTTAGTAAAAATTTGCTTTACACAAAACATAAATTACAGCCCCAGCTGCCATATATGCATATAGTATAGATGATATTTTCACCCTCTCTTTTGTGACTTGCTGGCATATTCAATATGTTGACCTACACGGCTGCAATGTCTTATGTTGCTGATACTTTCTTCGACGAGTAAGAGTACGATTCAGGGTTACGGTCTACACTCAACCTGCCGTTGGTGTTTATTGGGACTCCACTCCCTTTGACTGTTTCCACAGAGATTTTGAGGTATATATCAATTTTACGTTATTTACATGTGATTGCACTTTGATATATACATTGATGTACTGTGTGCGAGCATACTGATCCAGGGATGGCACAGATACACAGAGGCTTGACTCATTTTGAGGCGGGTCGCTACAACTATGCAGACATGAACTGAGATACTCTCCGGTCAATAACTAATAGCGGGACCTGGATGTCCATATTGGCTCCTACATATTCTACGAAGATCTTTGTCGGTTGAACCTCTATGTGAAGGATTCAATTCATCCTGTATAACATTCCCTTTGTCCTTCGGTATGTTATTTCACTACTGAAATTTATAATTTTGCCATCTGCCATGGATGATGGCAAAGGTGGGAACCACGGACGGCAAAGGCTTTGCCGTCGGTCAGCAGACGGCAAAAAAAATCCGGTAAAGAGGTTCTTTGCCGTCTTCTTTTGTAAAGAGGACGAAAAATAATCTTTGCCATGAGGGGGCAGACGACAAATTAAATGGGACGACAGATACACCAACGGTCCCGTTAAGTGTTAACGGCAGGCCTCCGCTCTTTGCCGTCTCCCCTCCCCCTTTGCCATGAGGGGGCTGACGACAAAGGGGGGAACTAAGCCCCTCTCTCTCCCCTCTTTGCCATCTGCCCTCCCACCTTTGCCATGAGGGGGCTGACGGCAAAGGGGGGAACCAAGCCCCTCTCTCTCCCCTCTTTGCCGTCTGCCCTGCCCCCTTTCCCATGTGGGGGCAGACGACAAATGGGGGAACCAGCCCCTCTCTCTCCCCTCTTTGCCGTCTGCCCTACCCCCTTTGCCATGTGGGGGCAGACGGCAAAGGGGGGAACCAACCCCTTTTTATTTTATTTCTTATTATATCTAGAAATTTTCACAATAATCAGGACATATATATATATATTTGACAAAAATAAATCTGTTTCCGTACTCATAAGCATATTAAAATAACTTTCATCCATAGTACATACATATTATGCAAGTTGCATCCGTACCAAACCATATATTACACCAGTTTCATCCACATGCATACAAAGTTTCATATATATATCCATATACTACAATAGTTTCAATACAAGCTTCCGTGAAGCCATGGTACAAGAAATCATCTTCAAGCATTCCATCAATATAATCCAAGCTTCCCGTGAAGTGAATGTAATTTGTAAAATGACAAATAAGAAAGTTAGAAGAATAATACTAGATGAAGAAGTATATATATAGGTTATTTCGGAGAGAACTTAGCTAAGTATAGGACATTTAATAGCTAAGTTAGGTGGAATAGGTCATCTTGGAGCTACATAGCCTTATTATGTCATTTAAGCGAGAACTTAGCTAAGTATAGGTCATTCTAGAGCTATCTTGGATAAAATATGTCATTTTGTAGCCAACTATGATTATTAATCCATTTTGACCTTATTATGTCATTTTAGAGCTAAATTAGTCATTTTAATGAGCTAACCAAGGTTCTTATGATGTTTTTACCTAACTATGCTAATTATGTCATTTGGGAGGATAATTAGCTAAGTATGTCTTTGTTGGGGAAAATAACCTACGTAGAAGAAGAAAGAGAAGAAGCAAGAAGAGAAGAAGAAGGAGAAGAAAAAGAAGAAGAAGAAGGAGGACGAGGAGAAGGAGGAGGAGAAGGAGAAGGAAGAGGAGAAGAAGAAGAAAAGAAGAAGGACAAGAAGAAGGAGAAGAAGGAGGAGAAGAAGGAGAAGGAGTTTCTCTCCTCCTTTTCCTTCTCCTTATTCTTACTCCTTCTCCTTCTTCTTCTCTTCTTCTTCTTCTTCCTTCTTTTCATTTTTCTGCTTTCTTCTCCTCTTGTCCCCTTCTTTGGGCTAAATTAGCTAACTATGCCTTTCTGGAGCTAATTATGTCATTTTGAGAATAATTATGTAAGTATAGGTCATGTTTTATTAAATAGACCATTTTGGAGCTAAGTAAGCTAATTATTTCATTTAGGTGGAAGCCTAGCTAACTATAGGTCATTTCGGAGCTACTTGGGTAAAATATGTCATTCCGGAGCAAACTATGCTTATTAAGCCATTTTGGATCTAGCTAAGCTAATTATAGGCCATTTAATACCTAAGTTAGGGGGAATAGGTCATCTTGGAGCTACGTAAGCCTTATTATGTCATTTAGGAGAGAACTTAGCTAACTATAGGTCATTTTTTATTAAATAGGTCATTTTGGAGCTAACTAGGCTAATTATGTCATTTAGGTGGAAGCCTAGCTAACTATAGGTCGTTTCGGAGCTCACTTGGGTTAAATATGTCATTTTGGAGCTAACTATGCTTATTAAGCCATATTGGAGCTAAATTGGCTAATTATATCATTTAGGTGGAAACCAAGCTTAGTATATAATATTCATGAGCTAACCAAGGTTCTTATGCCATTTTGAGCTTATTATTTCTTTTTTAGCTAAATTGGTCATTTTAATGAGCTAACCAAGGTTCTTATGATGTTTTCACCTAACTAAGCTAATTATGTCATTTTGTAGGATAATTAGCCAATTTAGTCTTTGTTGGATGAGTCTAAGCTACGTAGAAGAAGAGAAAGAGAAGAAGCAAGAAGAGAAGAAGAAGTAAAAGAAGAAGAAGGAGGAGGAGGAGGAGAAGGAGAATGAAGAGGAGAAGAAGAAGAAAAGAAGAAGGACAAGGAGAAGGAGGAAGAAGAAGGACAAGGAGGAGCTCCTTCTCCTTCTTCTCCCCCTTCTTCTCCTTCTTCTTGTCCTTCTTCTTCTCTTCTTCTTCTTATTCTTCTTCCTTCTTTTCATATTTCCTCTTTCTTCTCCTCTTGTCCCCTTCTTCGGGCTAAATTAGCTAAGAATGCCTTTTTGGAGCTAATTATGTCATTTCGAGGATAATTAGCTAAGTATAGGTCATGTTTTGTTAAATAGACCATTTTGGAGCTAACTAAGCTAATTATGTCATTTAGGTGGAAGCCTAGCTAACTATAGGTCATTTTGGAACTAACTTGGGCAAAATAGGCCATTCCAAAGCAAACTATGCTTATTAAGACATTTTGGATCTAGCTAAGCTAATTATAGGCCATTTAATACCTAAGTTAGGGGGAATAGGTCATCTTGGAGCTAAGTTAGCCTTATTATGTCATTTAGGAGAGAACTTAGCTAACTATAGGTCATTTTTTATTAAATAGGTCATTTTGGAGCTAACTAATCTAATTATGTCATTTAGGTGGAAGCCTAGCTAACTATATGTCGTTTCGAAGCTAACTTGGGTTAAATATGTCATTTTGGAGGATAATTAGCTAAGTATATGTCATTTTGGAGCTAATTATGTCATTTCGAGGATAATTAGCTAAGTATATGTCATTTTTATTAAATATAACATTTTGGAGCTAACTAAGCTAATTATGTCATTTAGGTGGATGCCTAGCTAACTATAGGTCATTTCAGAGCTAACTTAGGTAAAATAGGTCATTTCGGAGCAAACTATGCTTATTAAGCCATTTTGGATCTAGCTAAGCTAATTATAGGCCATTTTATACCTAACTTAGGGGGAATAGGTCATCTTGGAGCTACCTAAGCCTTATTATGCCATTTAGGAGAGAACTTAGCTAAGTATATGTAATTTTTTATTAAAACACTAGAAATAACATACTATAATCCTCATCACGGCGGTGAAGCACGGTGGCTCTGGCTTGTTTCACCTGGAGAAGGCTGCCCTGGAGAAGGCTCCACTGTATAAGGGTTGTGCGATGCGTTTTGGGAGATATCCTGCACCAAACATCGTTTGCAGTGTGTTGTTAGCATGAGGACACTCTTAAGATCACCGCACTGAAATGAAACTCACCGTCCCCGCCATGTTAATGACTGGCATCGCCGGAGGGACTTGGCCGGTCTTCTCGCACATAGACTGTACATTTGGTTTCGACAAGTCAAACTTTTTATTTATTAATGAAACAGACATTAAAAATGCAAGATTTGAAATAATATGAAGAAGAAACTTACCACGAAGAGCTCGTATATGGCCTCCGCAATATTCTTTTCAGTGTGCATCACGTCGATGTTGGGTGGGCAAAGGAGGTCTTTGAAGTAAGGCAGATCCCATAAGCATGACTTGTGAGTCCAGGCGTGTTCCGTATTATACCCTTTGAAGTATCATGGACGCAAAGGATCAGGCTCGAGAGCGTTTAGCTGATCAAGGTTCTGTTGGCCTATCAACGCAGGTGGTGTAGTGTTTTTGACAACTCTACCTTTGATGAAATTCTTCTTGTCTTTTCTGAACTTATATTCAGGATCCAGGAATTGTCTATGCATGTCGAAGCAAGAATACTTGCGACCAGCCTGCAACCAACGGAACTTAAGAGCTGCCTTGCATGTGGTGCACGGGAACCTTCCATGCACACACCAGCCAGCGAATAGCGCAAACGCCGGATAATCATGCGTCGAGTACATGTACCACACATGCATTTTGAAATTTGTTTTGGTAGCCACATCGTAGGTCTTGATCCCATTATCCCAGGCTTCTTGCAACTCATCCTTAAGCGGCTGCATGTACACATTCATATTCATCCCCAGATATTTGGGCCCTGGAATTATCAACGTCAGGAAAATGTTCTTTCTTTTCATAATCTCTCCGGGTGGAAAATTTAGTGGAATGACAAATACAGGCCAACAACTGTATTGTGCTGCCGTCATACCATACACATTGAACCCATCCGTGCTGATGGCAACTCTAGGTTGCCTTGGATCTTCCGATTTATCCTTATGTAATGCATCGAAGTGCCTCCACACAAAACCATCCGAAGTGTGTACCAGCATCTTGTTCCCATCCGCATCTTGTTCGGTTCTTTTTCCCAATTTGTGCCATGTCATCTGTTTGGACGTCTCTTCGACCATGAAAAGACGTTGAAGTGTTGGTACGATTGGCAGATACCGAAGAACACTAATGGGGATTTTGGTCTGATTCTTCTCACCCATACCGTTGTCTACCATAATATACCTGGGAGAATTGCAAATGGGGCAATAGTTCAAGGCCGCATACTCAAACCTAAATAAGGCACATCCATTATCACATGCATGTATCTTCTCATAGGGCATCTTAAGTACACGGAGGATTTTCTCTGACTGGTACATGTTTGCAGGCAGTACATGTCCTTTGGGTAGAAAGCGTCCAAAAATCGTCATCATCGCGTCGTAGCATTCTCTGCCTAGGTTGAGTTGAGCCTTTAGAGCCATTACTTGCGCGATGGCATCTAGCTGACAAAGCTCAGTCTGCTCGTGGAGAGGACGTTCTGAAGACTCCAACATTTCATAGAAGGCCTTTGCAGATTCCTCCATCTCATCGTCCCAATCCCGAGCATCATCAAAGTCTTGCACCATGTCTTCAATCCCGGTACCATGCTCGTCGGTGCGACGACGAATCACCTCAGCTCTGGCACGTTGGTCAGAATCACCATGAAAAGTCCATGTTGGTTGCTACGCCTATAGGTATTTCCTTGGCAAATATGCAAAGGATTCCCCCGCGGCCTTGGAGCCTTGTGTTGGTGTTACCTTGAAGAGGAAAGGGTGATGTAGCACAATGGCGGTAAGTATTTCCCTCAGTTTGAGAACCAAGGTATCAATCCAGTAGGAGGATCGCGTCAAGTCACAAGTACCTGCACAAACACAAAGAGCTTGCACCCAACGCTATGAAGGGGTTGTCAATCCCTTATAGATTGTTTGCAAACTGAGAACTAAAAGCAAAAAGTAAACAAAGCAAAGTAAAAGTAAAAGCAGAGACGATAATTGTGATAGACCCGGGGGCATAGTGTTCACTAGTGGCTTCTCTCATGAAAGCAACTAGACGGTGGGTGAACGAATTACTGTCGAGCAATTGATAGAACCGCGCAAAGTCATGACGTTATCTATGGAAATGATCATACATATAGGCATCACGTCCAAAACAAGTAGACCGATACTTTCTGCATCTACTACTATTACTCTACACGTCGACCGCTATCCAGCATGCATCTAGTGTATTGAGTTCATAAGAATGGAGTAACGCCTTAAGCAAGATGACATGATGTAGATGGACAATCTGAAATCTATGATGAAAGCCCATCTTGTTACACTTGATGGCAACAACACGATGCGTGCCTTGCTGCCCCTTCTCTCACTGGGAAAGGTCACTGCACGGTATGAACCCAAAACCAAGCACTTCTCCCATTGCAAGAATCATAGATCTAGTTGGCCAAACAAAACCTAAGACTCGGAGAGACTTACAAGGATATCAAATCATGCATATAAGAAATCAGCAAAGACTCAAATATAATTCATAGATAATCTGATCACAAATCCACAATTCATCGGATCTCGACAAACACACCGCCGAAGAGGATTACATCGGATAGATCTCCATGAAGATCATGGAGAACTTTGTATTGAAGATCCAAGAGAGGGAAGAAGCCATCTAGCTACTAACTACGGACCCGTAGGTCTGAAGTAGACTACTCACGAGTCATTGGAGAGGCAATGATGTTGATGTAGAAGCCCTTCAGCTCCAAAGTCCCCTTCGACAGGGCACCGGGAAGGGTCTCTAGATGAGATCTCGCGGAAACGGAAGCTTGCGGCGGCGGAAAAGTGGTTTCGTGGACGCCCCGATTTTTTATGGGATTTTAGGGAATATATAGGCCAAAGAGCAAGGGCAGGGGAGCTCCAGGGAGGCCACAAGCCTGGTAGCCGCGCCCCCTGGCCGCGGCTACAGGGCTTTTGGGCTCCCCGTGGGCCTTCTGCCTTGGCCCTCAAGTCCCCCGATCTTGTTCTGTTCTGGAAAAATTCATTTCGGGGATTTTATTCCGTTTGGACTCCGTTCCAAAATTAGATCTGAAAAGAGTCAAAAACACAAAAAAAACAGGAACTGGCACTTAGCACTGAATTAATAAGTTAGTCCCCAAAAAGATATAAAAGGTATACAAAACATCCAAAGTTGACAAGATAACAACATGAAACCATAAAAAATTATAGATACGTTTGAGACGTATCAGTCCACACCGTATAATTAGGCGTAAAACCCCACTTCTGCAGGTGTTTACCCATTTCAAACTCTGTCTGCTTTTTCCAGTTGTCGCAGTTGGGACAGGGGCACTATGTTTTTTGCTGGCCATTTGCCAATGCGGCTCTCACAAACCCCCTGGTTTTTGTTAACCATTCATGGGTCATGTCTTTCTGACTAGGGTGACAAGTGTACATCCAAGCACGATCATTCATGTTGCCTAGCTACCTATGGGTGCACAAGAAATAAATATATAATTCAGCATCTATATTCATACGCTAATCAAGTTTGTCAGTTTTATTACGTCCATGTAACCTACACGCTAATAGGTAAAGATAGGTCCTAATCCCACCCGAGTATGTGTAGATTGGGTTCGTTTTCCCATGCTCTGCTCCAGATGCGACGCAGAATTTCGACAGCACCTCCCCGCTATTCTCGTGATACACGTCTCGGCAATAAGCAGAGAGGATGTGTACCCGGAGAACAACACGGAGGCACTAACGAAATTCTGCATCGGATCCAGAGCACAACATACGGGAAAATGAAACCAATCTACACATACTCGGGCTGTCCATGGATAATGTTGGACAATTCGAAAGGATCACGGTTATAAATATGCAACGAAATGCATATTTATAGATGTCGCCCTTTCGAACAGGAGACGCATACTAGTCACGCATACTCATGATTGAAGAAACCTATAGCTAGCAAGTTTCATCGGCACGAAGACCGGGACAGAGCAAATTAAGGGGGTAGGAGGAGAAGTTATTTGTGCTCACCAACAAACCCAGGGGCGGAGCTCGTCCAACGCACGTGGAGGTCGTCGAACAACTGCACATTGAAATTCACACGATCAACACAAATATGATGTTTCTATAATTAACATAATTGGAAAATATGTGACCTAACTCATAATTTACAAAACTATGACCCCCTGGGCCTCTAGAAGGCCGAAAAGCACCTTCTCGTTCAACAGTAAGTAGAAGAGGTGTCGGGGTCGGGGCTTAGTGCCGTCGAGGGTCGGTGGTGTCGGGTGTCGGTGGTCGGGAGTCGGGTTAAATGCGTCGATGGTCGGGGGTCAGTGTTGTCGGGGGTCGAGGGTCACTAGCGTCGGGGGTTGGGGTCTTTTCGATCAACAAGAGGCCAAAGAGGTGTCGGGGGGCCGGGGTTGGGGGTTAGTGGCGTCGGGGGTCGGGGGTCGGGGGTCGAGGGTCAGTGGCGTTAGGGGTCGGGGGTCGGGGGTCAGTGGTGTCGGGCGTCGGGGGTCGGGAGTCGGGGGTCGGGGGTCGGGGGTCAGTGGTGTCTAGCGTCAGGAGTCGGGGGTTAGTGGTGTCGGGCGTCGGGGGTCGGGAGTCGGGTGTCAGTGGCGTCGGGGGTCGGGGGTTAGTGGCGTCGGGCATCGGGTGTCGGGTGTCGGGGGTCGGGGGTTAGTTGTGTCGACCGTTGGGGGTCGGGAGTCGGGTGTTAGTGGCGTCGGGGGTCGGGGGTCGAGGGTCGGGGGTTAGTGGCGTCGGGCGTCGGGGGTTGTGGGCGGTGGGTCGGGGGTCGGGGTCCTCTTCTTTCTTCTTCTCCTCTCTCCTCTTTTTCTTCTTCTTCTTCTTCTTCTTCTTCTTCTTCTTTATCATCTTATTACTATTATATTATTTTTTTCTCCTCCTCCGCCTCCTCTTCTAAGAGTAACCTAATTAACACTAAACTAATAGAAACCTAATTAACCTAAACTAAGAATAACCTAATTAACACTAAACTCATAGTAACCTAATTAACCTAAACTAACATTAACCTAATTAACACTGATAGTAACGTAAACTAACAGATGCAATGGAATGAAAAAAAGAAAAAAATTAAAGAAAATGAACTCAACAAAAAATGAACTCACGAGGGAGGAGGTGTGGTGGTGGGGAGGAGGGTCGCGGGGAGGGGGTCGCCGTGGGGAGGGGGTGGCCGCGGGGAGGGGGTCGCCGGTGGGAGCGAGGCGGGGCGGCGGGGGGGGGGGAGTGAGGTGAGGGGGAGAGAGAGACAGTGTGGGGGGGAGAGAGAGAAAGTGAGCGCGAGGGGGAGTAGACGGCCGTTACAGGGTCGGCCCCTTTGCCGTCCGCCCCCCGACGGCAAATGGCCCTATGGCAGACGGCAAAGGCCGACACATGGCAAAGTTAGCCTTCCATCGGACACGGCAGGCATGGGACCCACCCGTCCTCTTTGCCGTCTGCCCTGGGTCTCTTTGTCGTCCGCTGGCAGACGGCAAAGGGCCGACACATGGCAAATAGTATTTTTGCCATCAGTCAGCCCTTTGTCGTCTGCCTTGTGTCAACTGATGGCAAAGAGGTTCTTTGCCATCAGCCAGCAGACAACAAAGACCTGGCTGACGGCAAAGAACTGGATTCCAATAGTGCTTGCCCGAGATTCGATCGTCGGTATCTCTATACCTATTTGAATCTCATTACCAGCAAGTCTCTTTACTCGTTCCGTAATACAAAATGTCGTGGCTAAATCTTTAGTCACATTGCTTGCAAGGCTTGTTGTGATGTTGTATTACCGAGTGGGCCACGAGATACCTCTTCGTCATACGGAGTGACAAATCCGAGTCTTGATCCATGCTAACTCATCGGACACCTTCGAAGATACCTGTAGAGCACCTTTATAGTCACCCAGTTACGTTGCGAAGTTTGATACACACAAGGTATTCTTCTGGAGTCACTGAGTTACATGATCTCATGGTCATAGGAACATATACCTGACAGGCAGAAATACAATAGCAATAAAACGACATGATCACATGCTACGTTCATAGTTTGGATCTTGTCCATCACATCATTTCTTCTAATGGTGTGATTCCATTATCAAGTGACAACCCTTGTCTGTGGCTAGGAAACCTTGACCATCTTTGTTGAACGAGCTAGTATACTAGAGGCTTACTAGGGACAGTGTGTTGTCTATGTATCCACACATGTATCCGAGTTTCCATTCAATACGATTCTAGCATGGATAATAAACGATTATCTTGAACAAGGAAATATAATAGTAACTATTTTTTTATTTCCTCTAGGGCATATTTCCAACACGTATATATCACGATACTACTCTATCATCACCGAACGTTAAGCGGGCATACCCTACGGGTTCGAGAATCATGCATACATGACCGAGACACCTCTATGATCAATAGCCGATAGCGGACCTGGAAACCTATATTGGTTCCCACATGTTTCACAAAGATCATTATCGGCCGAACCACGATGTCAAGGATTCAGTCGATCCCGCATGTAGTTCCCTTTGTCCATCAGTATGTTACTTGCCCAAGATTCGATTGTCGGTATCTCATACCTGGTTCAATCTTTTTACACGCAAGTCTCTTTACTCATTCTGTAATACAAGATCCCTTGACTAACTCCTTAGTCACATTTCTTGAAAGATTCTTGTGATGTTGTATTATCGAGAGGGCTGAGAGATACATCTCCGTCATATGGAGTGCAAATACCAGTATTGATCTACGCCAACCGAACAGACACCCTCGAAGATACCCATGGAGGACCTTTATGATCACCCAGTTACGAAGTGACGTTTCATAGCACACAAGGCATTCCTCCGATGGCAGGGAGTTGCATGATCCCATGGTCTTAAGAACATATACTTGACATGAGGAAAGTTGTAGCAATATTCTAAATGATATGATCTAATGCGATACTTACGGTTTGGTTTTGACCATCACATCATTCTCCTAATGATGTGATACCATTATCAAATGAAAACTCATGTCTACGGTTAGGAAACCTTAACCATCTTTGATGAACGAGCTAGTCTAGTAGAGGCTTGAAATGTCTCAGTTGTATCTATCATTTTTGATTGTCTCATGCCAATATTCTACAACTTTCATATATTTTTGGCAACATTTTATATTATTTTTGGGACTAACTTACTTACCCAGTAACCACTGCGAGTTTATGTTTTTGTGTGTTTTTTGTTTCGTAGAAAATGCATATCAAAAGGACTTCAAATGCAATAACAATTTAAGGAGATTTGTTTTGGCATATATGTGAAATTTGTGATTCACAATCAACGCAACATGCTGATTGAGGGAGGTACAAGCCAACGGGTCATGGCCCTCGGGGGGGGGGGGGTCTGGTAACCCGCAAGTATATGGGATTGCGATAGTTATTAGCAGCTGAGTTGTCAATTCAACCACACTTGGAAATTTATAGATTCAACATAAGGGGAGCCAAAGAATATTTGCAAGTATTAGCAGCTGAGTTGTCAATTCAACCACACTTGGATATTCAGTATCTGCAGCACACTGATCAGTAGCACAGTAATATAATAGCTTTGATAGCAGTGGTAACAGTAGCAGCAGTAACCGTAAGAGTGATAGCAGTTTTGTAGCAGTTGTAACAACAGTAGAAACAATAGTAACTTAGAAAACACAATATGTGGAAAACTCGTAGGCATTGGATCGGTGATATTGCTGGATAATATTCATCATATAACACTTACAACATAGGACGATGTAGAACTAACTCCCGTTAAGCGATATAACGTAGGCATGTATTTCATAAATAGTCATACGTGCTTATGGAATAGAACTTGCATGGCATCTTTTGTCCTACCCTCCCGTGGCAGCAGGGTCCATAAGGGAACTAAGGGATATTAAGGCCTCCTTTTAATAGAGAACCATAATGACTAATTAACGCATAGTGAATACATGAAGTCCTCAAACTACGGCAATCACCGAAAAGAATCCCAATTATTGTCACTTTGGGTTATGCGGATCCTAACACATAGTAGGTGCATATAACTTGCAAGATCGGATTAGGAACATAGATATACTGGTGAAAACATAAACGGTTCAGATCTGAAATCATGGCACTCGGGCCATAGTGACAAGCATTAAGCATAGCAAATTCATAGCAGCATCTATCTCCGAACATAGTCGATACTAGGGATCAAGCCCTAACAAAACTAACTTGATTACATGATAAATCTCATCCAGCTCTTCACCGACCAACAAGCCTACAAAGGGATTACTCACTCCTAGTGGAGAACATCATGGAATTGGCGATGAAGGAGGGTTGGTGATGACAAAGAGTAAAGATTCCCCTCTCTAGAGCCCCAAATGGAGTCCACATTAGGCCTCTCGATGAAGAACACGAGGTGGCGGCGACTAAGTATCATGAAACTTGATGAAAATTCCTCTCTGATTTTTCTCCGAGAATACGAATTTATAGCGTTGGAATTAGGGTCAGCGGAGCCATGTGGGCCCCACTAGACACGAGGCCGCGCCACGTGGGCCTGGTGCGCCCTCATGTCTAGTGGGCGGTTGTGGCACCCCCTCCGGTGGATCTTGGTTCCAGTATTTTTATATATTCCATAAAAAATCTCCAAAAAGTTTTGTTCCATTCTGAGAAGTTTTATTTCTGCACAAAGACAACAGCATGGTAGTTGTGGTGAAAACATCGTCAGTCCGGGTTAGTTTCATTCAAATCATGCAAATTAGAGTCCAAAACAAGAGCAAAAGCGTTAGGAAAAGCAGATACGATGGAAACATATCAACTCCCCAAGCTTAACCAATTGCTTGTCCTCGAGCAATTCAGTTGACAAACTAAAAGTGATAAAGTAAAACTTTTACGAACTCTTTTGTTCTTGTTTACATATACATGCTTAGAGAGCAGTCAAGTTTTCAGCATAAATCATAACTAACCATATCGACAATAACCCTTAGAAACTACATTAGCTCATTTCAATGGCATAATAAGCTAGCGAGCAATAATAAGATAGCTCAAACATCAACACTTTCTCAAAACAATCATGATATAATATGACAACAATGGTATCTCGCTAGCCCTTTATAAGACCGCAAAACATAAATGCAGAGCACCTCTAAAGTTCAAGCACCGACTAGACAATGTAATTCATGTTAAAAAGGGATCCGATCATGCTGCAAACAGCGATTAAGTAGACACAAAGCATAAGGATGACATCGGTGCTCTCAGGTTTGGTGCTTAGTTGAGAAGGTGCTCATTCAAAGTAAAAATAACATGGAAGTAAACAGAAAGTTCCTTCGCACAGGGAAGCAGGGATTTGCAGCAGTGCCACAACTCATAATGAAAATAAGAAATAAATAGTTTTGGGATGTGCACCCTTCTTGACAATGTTACGACCAAGAGTTATCGATATCTTCCGTGCCAAATATTTTAACAGCGGTTCCCAATCAAACACACTCCATGGCAAGCCGAATTCACAGGCGCTGTCCATACCAATAACAATCCAAGGGGAGTTTTGTTTAATTATTTGCAATTTATGATTCGGGATTGGGAGTCCCTATTACCAACCCCTCTCGTGCAAGGACGAGTGAATAAACACTCATCATGAGAATAACCCACTTAGCATGGAAGATACTGACCGTCCTCTATCGCTCCATGAGCGGTCCAGGTACATAAAAACAGAAGATCATTTGAAATATTAGAGGTGGCACATGCAAATTTACTTGGAACAACACGGTAATACCGCATATATGAAGGTATGGTGGACTCATCTGGAATAATTTTGTTTCAATGATTTTCATGCACAAGTAGTATTTCCGCTTAGTATAAGAGAAAGCTTAGCAAATAGGTTGGGAAGCGACCAACTAGAGAGCGACGACGGTCATGAACATGTTTTATGAATAATCATCATTGCATACTAGCATGAGTAGGATATAAACACCATCAACATAAATATCGTGGAGGCTATGTTTGTTTTGATTCAACTACATGCGTGAACATGCGCCAAGTCAAGCCACTCGAACATTCAAAGGAGGATACCATATCATCATACTACATCACAACAATTTATGCATGTTGACATCCAAGATAAATAATTATCCACTCCTAGCTACTTAAGCATGCAATGAACAACTATAATATCTAATTGTTATTGCAAACATGTTTGGTCATAATACGCTGTATCATGGATACTGGTCTAAACATATATACAAAAACAAAAACAACTTGAGTTCATACCCACCTCTCTTTGCCACAGTCACTTCATCAAATTGTTGGAGAACGTCGCATGGGAAACAAAAATTTTCCTACGCGCATGAAGACCTATCATGGTGATGTCCGTCTACGAGAGGGGATTTTCGATCTACGTACCCTTGTAGATCGCATAGCAGAAGCGTTAGTGAACGCGGTTGATGTAGTGGAACGTCCTCACGTCCCTTGATCCGCCCCGCGAACCATCCCACGAACCGTCCCGCGATCCGTCCCACGATCTAGTGCCGAACGGACGGCACCTCCTCGTTCAGCACACGTACAGCTCGACGATGATCCCGGCCTTCTTGATCCAGCAAGAGAGACGGAGAGCTAGATGAGTTCTCCGGCAGCGTGACGGCGCTCCGGAGGTTGGTGGTGATCTAATCTCGGCAGGGCTCCGCCTGAGCTCCGCAGAAACGCGATCTAGAGGTAAAACCGTGGAGGTATGTGGTCGGGCTGCCTTGAAAAATTTGTCTCAAATCAGCCCTAATTGCTCCATATATATAAGAGGAGGGAGGGGAGGCTTTCCTTGAGTCTCAACGAGCCTCAAGGGCTGCGCCACCAAGGGAGGAGGAGTCCTCCTCCAATCCTAGTCCAACTAGGATTGGAAGGTGGAGTCCTTCTCTCTTTTCCCACCTTTCCTTTTTTTCTTTCTCTTCTTTTGGTTTTTCTTTCTCTTGCGCAAGACAGCCTTGGGCTGACCCCACCTACTTGGTGCGCCACCCCCAAGGTCCTTGGGCCCTCCTGGGTGGGTGGTCCCCCCTCCCGGTGAAGATCTGGAACCCATTCGTCATTCCCAGTACATTACCGGTAATGCCCGAAAACCTTCCGGTAACCAAATGAAGTCATCCTATATATCAATCTTCGTTTCTGGACCATTCCGGAAACCCTCGTGACGTCCGTGATCTTATCCAGGACTCCGAACAACATTCGGTAACCAACCATATAACTCAAATACGCATAAAACAACGTCGAACCTTAAGTGTGCAGACCCTGCGGGTTCGAGAACTATGTAGACATGACCCGAGTGACTCCTCGGTCAATATCCAATAGCGGGACCTGGATGCCCATATTGGATCCTACATATTCTACGAAGATCTTATCGTTTGAACCTCAGTGCCAAGGATTCATATAATCCCGTATGTCATTCCATTTGTCCTTCGGTATGTTACTTGCCCGAGATTCGATCGTCAGTATCCGCATACCTATTTCAATCTCGTTTACCGGCAAGTCTCTTTACTCGTTCCGTAATACAAGATCCCGCAACTTACACTAAGTCACATTGCTTGCAAGGCTTGTGTGTGATGTTTTATTACCGAGTGGGCCCCGAGATACCTCTCCGTCACACGGAGTGACAAATCCCAGTCTCGATCCATACTAACTCAACGAACACCTTCAGAGATACCTGTAGAGCATCTTTATAGTCACCCAGTTATGTTGCAACGTTTGATACACACAAAGCATTCCTCCGGTGTCAGTGAGTTATATGATCTCATGGTCATAGGAACAAATACTTGACACGCAGAAAACAGTAGCAACAAAATGACACGATCAACATGCTACGTCTAGTAGTTTGGGTCTAGTCCATCACATGATTCTCCTAATGATGTGATCCCGTTATCAAGTGACAACACTTGCCTATGGTCAGGAAACCTTGACCATCTTTGATCAATGAGCTAGTCAACTAGAGGCTTACTAGGGACAGTGTTTTGTCTATGTATCCACACATGCACTGTGTTTCCCATCAATACAATTATAGCATGGATAATAAACGATTATCATGAACAAAGAAATATAATAATAACTAATTTATTATTGCCTCTAGGGCATATTTCCAGCAGTCTCCCACTTGCACTAGAGTCAATAATCTAGTTCACATCACCATGTGATTCCAATGAATCCAACACCCATATAGTCATGGGGTCTGATCACGTCTTGCTCGTGAGAGCGGTTTTAGTCAACGGTTCTGAAACTTTTAGACCCGTGTGTTCTTTACAAATCTTTATGTCATCTTATAGATGCTGCTGCTATGTGCTATTCGGAAATACTCCAAATATCTACTCTACTATATGAATCCGTTTCACTACTCATAGTTATTCGGATTAGTGCCAAAGCTTGCATCGACGTAACCCTTTACGACGAACTCTTTAACCACCTCCATAATCGAGAAAAATTCCTTAGTCCATCAGTTACTAAGGATAAATTTTGACCGCTGCTAGTGATTCAATCATGGATCACTTTCTGTACCTCTCAACAGACTTTGAGTCAAGGCACACATCAGGTGCGGTACCCAGCATGGCATACTTCAGATTCTACGGCCAAGGCATAGAAGACGACCTTCGTCTATTCTCTTTATTCTGCCGGGGTCGGGTTTTGAGTCTTACTCAAATTCACACCTTACAACGCAACCAAGAACTCCTTCTTTGCTAATCTATTTTGAACTCCTTCAAAAACTTGTCAAGGCATGCATCTTGTTGAAACTTCTGTTAAGCGTTTTCGATCTATCTCCATAGATCTTTGATGCTCAACGTTCAAGTAGCGCAATCCAGGTATTCCTTTGAAAACTCCTTTCAAACAACCTTGTATGCTTTACAGAAATTCTACATTACTTCTGATCCACAATATGTCAACCACATATACTTATCAGAAATTCTATAGTGCTCCCACTCACTTCTTTGGAAATACAAGTTTCTCATAAACCTTGTATAAACTGAAAATCTTTGATCATCTCATCAAAGTGTATATTCCAACTCCGAGATGCTTGCACTAGTCCATTGAAGGATCGCTGGAGCTTGCATACTTGCTAGTATCTTTAGGATCGACAAAACCTCCTGGTTGTATCACATACAATGTTTGCTCAAGGAAACCGTCAAGGAAACAATGTTTTGACATCCTATGTGCAATATTTCATAAATAATGCAGCAACTACTAACATAATTCTAACAGACTTTTAGCATCGCTACGAGTGAGAAAGTCTCATCATAGTCAACTGTTTGATCTTATCGGAAACATCTTTGCGACAAGTCGAGCTTTTCTTAATAGTGACTTATCACCATCATCGTCTGTCTTCCTTTTAAAGATCCATCTTTACTCAATAGTCTTACTACCATCAAGTAGTTCTTCCAAAGTCTACACTTTGTTTTCATACATGGATCCTCTCTCGGATTTCATGGCTTCCAGCCATTTGTCGGAATCCGGGCCCACCATTGCTTTCTCCATAACTCGTAGGTTCACTGTTGCTCAACAACATGACCTCCAAGACAGGGTTACCGTACCACTCTGCAGTAGTACGCGACCTTGTCAACCTACGAGGCTTGTAGTAACTTGATCCGATGCTCGACGATCACCATCATCAGCTTTCACTTCAATTGGTATAAGCGCCACAGGAACAACTTCCTGCGCCCTGCTACACACTGGTTGAAGTGATGGTTCAATAACCTCATCAAGTTCTACCACCCTCCCACTCAATTCTTTCGAGAGAAACCTTTCCTCAAGAAAGGATCCGTTTCTAGAAACAAACACTTTGCTCTCGGATCTGAGATAGGAGATGTACCCAACTGTTTTGGATATCCTATGAAGATGCATTTATCCGCTTTGGGTTTGAGCTTATTCGACTGAAACTTTTTCACACAAGTGTCGAAGCCCCAAACTTTCAAGAAACGACAGTTTAGATTTCTCTAAACCTCAGTCTATACTATGTCATCTCAACGGAAATACGCGGTGCCCTATTTAAAGTGAATGCGGTTGTCTCTAATGCATAACCCATAAATGATAGTGGTAATTCAATAAGAGACATCATAGCATGCACCATACCAAATAGTGCGTGGCTATGACGTTCAGACACATCATCACACTATGATGTTCCAGGTGGCATGAACTGTGAAACAATTTCCACATTGTCTTAACTGCGTACCAAAACTCGTAACTTAGATATTCATTTCTGTGATCATATCGTAGACAGTTTATCCTCTTGTTACGACGAACTTCACTCCTGAAACAGAATTGAACCTTTCAATATTTCAGACTTGTGATTCATCAAGTAAATACTCTTGTATCTGCTCAAATCGTCATTGAAGTAAGAACATAATGATATCCACGCGTGCCTCAGCACCCATTGGACTGCATACATCAAAATGTATCACTTCCACCAAGTTACTATCTTGTTTCATCTCAATGAAAATAAGGCCTTGCTCATGTGGTATGATTTGCATGTCACTAGTGATTCAAAATCAAGTGAGTATAAAGATCCATTAGCATGGAGCCTCTTCATGCAATTTACACCAACATGACTCAAGCGGCAGTGCCACAAGTAAGTGGTACTATCATCATTACCTCGTATCTTTTGGCACCAATATTATGAACATGTGTAACACTACGATCGAGATTCAATAAACCATTGAAGGTGATTTATTCAAGCAAATAGAGTAACCATTATTCTCTTTAAATGAATAATCGTATTGCAATAAACACGATCCAATCATGTTCATGCTTAACGCAAGTACCAAATAACAACTATTTAGGTTTAACACCAATCCCGATGGTAGATGGAGTGTGCGACGTTTGATCATATCAACCTTGGAAACACTTCCAACACGTATCGTCACCTCGCCTTTAGCTAGTCTCCTTTTATGCCGTAGCTTTCATTTCGTGTTACTAATCACTTAGCAACCGAACCGGTATCCAATACCCTCGTGCTACTAGGAGTACTAGTAAAGTACACATCAACATCATGTATATCAAATATACTTCTTTCGACTTTTGCCAGCCTTCTTATCTACCAAGTATCTAGAGTTGCTCCGCCTCAGTGACTGTTCCCCTCATTACAGAAGCACTTAGTCTCGGGTTTGGGTTTAATCTTGGGTCTCTTCATTAGTGCAGCAACTGTTTTGCCGTTTCACGAAGTATCCCTTCTAGCCCTTGCCTTTCTTGAAACTTAGTGGTTTTACTAACCATCAACTATTGATGCTCCTTCTTGATTTCTACTTTCGCAGTGTCAAACATTGCGAATCGCTCAAGGATCACCGTATCTATCCTTGATATGTTATAGTTCATCACGAAGCTCTCATAGCTTTGTGGCAGTGACTTTGGAGAACCATCACTATCTCATCTGGAAGATTAACTCCCACTTGATTCAAGCGATTTTCGTACTCACACAATCTGAGCACACGCTCAACGATTGAGCTTTTCTCCTTTACTTTGTGGACAAAGAATCTTGTCGGAGGTCTCGTACCTCTTAACAAGGGTACAAGCATGAAATCACAATTTCATCTCTTTAGAACATCACTTATGTTCCGTGACGTTTCAAAACGTCTTCGGCGCCTTGCTTCTAAGCCATTAAGTATTTTGCACTGAACTATCATGTAGTCATCAGAAACGTGTATGTCGGATGTTCACAGCATCCACAGACGACGCTCGAGGTGCAGCACATCGAGTGGTGCATTAAGGACATAAGCCTTCTGCGCAGCAACGAGGACAATCGTCTGCAAAGTTTGCTACTATCAACTTTCAACTAAATTTTCTCTAGGAACATATAAAAACAGTAGAGCTATAGCGCAAGCTACATTGTAATTCGCAAAGACCATTAGACTATGTTCATGACAATTAGTTCAATTAATCATATTACTTAATAACTCCCACTCAAAAAGTACATCTCTCTAGTCATTTGAGTGGTACATGATCCAAATCCACTATCTCAAGTCCGACCATCACGTGAGTCGAGAATAGTTTCAATGGTAAGCATCTCTATGCTAATCATATCAACTATACGATTCATGCTCGATGTTTCGGTCTCATGTGTTCCGAGGCCATGTCTGCACATGCTAGGCTCGTCAAGCTTAACCCGAGTGTTCCGCGTGTGCAACTGTTTTGCACCCGTTGTATGTGAACGTTGAGTCTATCACACCCGATCATCACGTGGTGTCTCGAAATGATGAACTGTCGCAACGGTGCACAGTCGGGGAGAACACAATTTCGTCTTGAAATTTTAGTGATAGATCACCTTATAATGCTACCGTCGTTCTAAGCAAGATAAGGTGCATAAAGGATTAACATCACATGCAATTCATAAGTGACATGATATGGCCATCATCATGTGCTTCTTGATCTCCATCACCAAAGCACCGACACGATCTTCTTGTCATCGGCGTCACACCATGATCTCCATCATCATGATCTCCATCAACGTGTCTCCATCGAGGTTGTCGTGCTACTCATGCTATTAGTACTAAAGCTACGTCCTAGCAATATAGTAAATACATCTGCAAGCACAAACGTTAGTTTAAAGACAACCCTATGGCTCCTGCCGGTTGCCGTACCATCGACGTGCAAATCGATATTAACTATTACAACATGATCATCTCATACATCCAATATATCACATCACATCGTTGGCCATATCACATCACAAGCATACCCTGCAAAAACAAGTTAGACGTCCTCTAATTGTTGTTGCATGTTTTACGTGGTGACCATGGGTATCTAGTAGGATCGCATCTTACTTACGCAAACACCACAACGGAGATATATGAATTGCTATTTAACCTCATCGAAGGACCTCCTCGGTCAAATCCGATTCAACTAAAGTTGGAGAAACCGACATTGCCAGTCATCTTTGAGCAACGGAGTTACTCGTAGCGATGAAACCAGTCTCTCATAAGCGTACGAGTAATGTCGGTCCAAGCCGCTTCAATCCAACAATACCGCGGAATCAAGAAAAGACTAAGGAGGGCAGCAAGACGCACATTACCGCCCACAAAAACTTTTGTGTTCTACTCGAGATTACATCTACGCATGAACCTAGCTCATGATGCCACTGTTGGAGAACGTCGTGTGGGAAACAAAAAATTTCCTACGCGCACGAAGACCTATCATGGTGATGTCCATCTACGACAGGGGATTTTCGATCTACGTACCCTTGTAGATCGCACAGCAGAAGCGTTAGTGAACGCGATTGATGTAGTGGAACGTCCTCACGTCCCACGATCCGCCCCGCAAACCGTCCCACGAACCGTCCCGCGATCCGTCCCACGATCTAGTGCCGAACGGACGGCACCTCCGCGTTCAGCACACGTACAACTCGACGATGATCTCGGCCTTCTTGATCCAGAAAGAGAGACGGAGAGGTAGATGAGTTCTCCGGCAGCGTAACGGCACTCCGGAGGTTGGTGGTAATCTAATCTCGGTAGGGCTCCGCCTGAGCTCCGCAAAAACGCGATCTAGAGGTAAAACCGTGGAGGCATGTGGTCGGGCTGCCTTGAAAAAGTTGTCTCAAATCAGCCCTAATTGCTCCATATATATAGGAGGAGGGAGGGGCGGCTTGCCTTGAGGCTCAAGGAGCCTCAAGGGCTGCGCCACCAAGGGAGGAGGAGTCCTCCTCCAATCCTAGTCCAACTAGGATTGGAAGGTGGAGTCCTTCTCTCTTTTCCCACCTTTCCTTTTTTTTCTTTCTCTTCTTTTGGTTTTTCTTTCTCTTGTGCAAGACAGCCTTGGGCTGACCCACCTACTTGGTGCGCCACCCCCAAGGTCCTTGGGCCCTCCCGGGTGGGTGGTCCCCCCTCCCGGTGAAGATCCGGAACCCATTCGTCATTCCCGGTACATTACGGTAATGCCCGAAAACCTTCCGGTAACCAAATGAAGTCATCCTATATATCAATCTTCATTTCCGGACCTTTCCGGAAACCCTCGTGATGTCCGTGATCTCATACGGGACTCCGAACAACATTCGGTAACCAACCATATAACTCAAATACGCATAAAACAACGTCAAACCTTAAGTGTGTAGACCCTGCGGGTTCGAGAACTATGTAGACATCACCCGAGTGACTCCTCGGTCAATATCCAATAGCGGGACCTAGATGCCCATATTGGATCCTACATATTCTACGAAGATCTTATCGTTTGAACCTCAGTGCCAAGGATTCATATAATCCCGAATGTCATTCCCTTTGTCCTTCGGTATGTTACTTGCCCGAGATTCGATCGTCAGTATACGCATACCTATTTCAATCTCGTTTACCGGCAAGTCTCTTTACTCGTTCCGTAATACAAGATCCCGCAACTTACACTAAGTCACATTGCTTGCAAGGCTTGTGTGTGATGTTGTATTACCGAGTGGGCCCCGAGATACCTCTCCGTCACACGGAGTGAAAAATCTCAGTCTCGATCCATACTAACTCAACGAACACCTTCGGAGATACCCGTAGAGCATATTTATAGTCACCCAGTTACGTTGCGACGTTTGATACACACAAAGCATTCCTCCGGTGTCAGTGAGTTATATGATCTCATGGTCATAGGAACAAATACTTGACACGCAGAAAACAGTAGCAACAAAATGACACGATCAACATGCTACGTCTATTAGTTTGAGTCTAGTCCATCACATGATTCTCCTAATGATGTGATCCCGTTATCAAGTGAAAACACTTGCCTATGGTCAGGAAACCTTGACCATCTTTGCTCAACGAGCTAGTCAACTAGAGGCTTACTAGGGACAGTGTTTTGTCTATGTATCCACACATGCACTGTGTTTCCAATCAATACAATTATAACATGGATAATAAACGATTATCATGAACAAAGAAATATAATAATAACTAATTTATTATTGCCTCTAGGGCATATTTTCGACACAAATATCGTCATCATTGTCTTTCACTTGCATGATCGAACGATATGAAAATAATAATAGTGCAAGAGTGCCATGGACTAAGCTGGAATCTGCAACATTTTATTCAAGAGTAGAAGACAAAGTAATATGGTCTTTTCATTAGATCAATAACAATGCATTTGAGAGCCACTCAATATTTTCATCGTGGTCTTCCCCTTGGGTATAACTCAAAGAAGGGAAAAGAAATTAAGAGAAACACACTAAAATATTATTGGAGTTTTTTAGTTTTTCAAGAATAAAGAAAATTAAAGAAGGAGAAACTAAAACGACAAAAACTATTTACACGGGAAAGCTCCCAACAAGTAAAAGAACAAAAGAGAAATATTTTTGGGTTTTCTTTTAATACTTCAACTAAATTATGTTAGAAAGAAAAACTGAAAAGAAGTGAGAAATATCTTTAGATTTTCTGCAAGTTTTCCAAACACACAAGAAGAAAGAAAGAAAATAAATTTAACAAGGATAGCACCATGCAAGAGTGTGTACACCGACAACTAGAATATGCAAGCATGAATGTGAAGTCGGTGGAAACACGTACTCCCCCAAGCTTAGGATTTTAGCCTAGCTTGGTAATCACCATATGTAGTTGCCGTCCGACCTCATTTCAAAGTGTTTGTGTGGCGGCACCAGAGAGTCCTATTCCTGGGGCTCCTGCTTGGCCGCTGCATGAGTGTTCTCGTAGGCAATAATGTCCTCAGGCATGATCATGTATCTGTACCTAGCAATAGAATCAAACAAAGCATGCGCATGCAACAGGATAATATCTCGGGTAACCTCACTAAAGACTAAGTTATACGGAAGGTTAACCAAGAAATCATCATTGTCAATAAATTGGTGATCGGTCATAGACTCACGATCCAGATAAGCTTGTGGTAAAAGATAGTCATCATGATAGAAAGGGATGTTAAAGCATTTTGCTAAGCGAGTGGCACAAATACCACTGTGGATTTTACCCTTAGATCTGTTATTGTGTGACTGTCGAGCAATAATAGCTCCCAAATGAAAGGTGTGATCATTATGGAGTGCTCAGTGCAAAATGGCAAGATCAGGTGTGCTAACTATACCATCCTTCTCCCTAATAGTTAACGACTTCATGATAAATAAAGAAAAGTAGTGCACTAAAGGAAAGTGCATGCCTGGGGTTGTGGCTTTCGACACGCTCCTCGTCTCACCGGATGTTGAAGTGAGCAATAAACCCTCAAACTCAACCGATTTGGGTTCTCTTAACTCCCCGTGAGATGGAAATTAACATATCTCACATAACTCAGTAAGCGGTATTTGGTGGGTTTCAACATATAGTTTAAATTTCACTAAAGGTGGATCATGCTTATTCAGGAAATATAAATTCTGAACGAAGGAATTAGTGAGGGTATGGTATTGGTCAAACTCTTTTGAGATGAAGTTTGTCAACCCGACATTTTCCACGAATTATGCAAACTCATGGTAAAATTCGGCTTGTTCCATAAAAGGAGTATGTGTCCACTCGCATGGCCGGACTTCCGTCAATCGCGGAGTGGTGAGTCCAGCAGCAGAGGATTCACCAAGAACCGCCTTGGCATTCTTCTTGGATGTACATGACTAATCGATTAGGTTTGAGTACTCTGCAGAGTTTTGCACATGTTCCCCACAGGATTTGATCGCCTCCGTTGGAGTCCTCGCACTTCAGGGTGTTTGAGAACCGGATCATCAAAACATGGTCTTCCAAAGGGTTCCTCTGAGCCACTGTCGGTACCCATCCCATCCTACCGTTCTTCTACATCTCGTAACACCGCCCGTCCAGAGTCACCATGATGTCCAACCAAGCCAGAGCCCATAATGGCTTGTGGTTGTGCAGGTAAGCCTCGGGTCTTGAATTATCCATCCATCTCTTCGTGCCTGGGTGAAGCTTTCTGCAAGATGTCATGGCGCTTCCCCATGCATCCCGGGTCATCCACTGGTTTCCCCATGGAGCCCATCAAAACCGTCCTTCACCCAGAGGTATAATGCATCTTGAGGTCTTGAAAGTCTTAAAGTCTTCAGGTCTTGATTATTAAGTTCTCACAACACTCATGGTAAACACTCAACGAGACCCCGTCTACTAGGAGCATAGCAAATTAACGTCCCGGCCAAGTACCAAGAGTTTATGAGTGCCTAGCACATGATACTACATCAAGAACCAAAATTTCCAAGTAGCTACTTGCATGCAATGGGTGAAGAAGGTTGATCTAATTCAATAAAACTATAGGTAAAAATATGATCAATGTGAACTTGCCTCGTAAGGTTGTTGAAAATAGATATCGCTCACAGGAAAAAATGGATAGAACTATTCATCACTCTCCGATGAAATCTATATAATCAAACATAGTATTCATATAAGCAATCATACTAGCAATCAATATCACAACATCAAATAGAACTTATCCAATAAATCAAATCAAACGAGAATCCAAAAGAAACTTCAAAGAGATCTCTGGAGCCTTCTACTATAACAACACAAGATAGTTTTATCCTATTTAAATTTAACAGTAAATAAAACACTAAAATAGTAAAATAACAGAAAATAAAATATAAAATAACAAAGATAACAGAAAGTATTTTTTTCCATCTAACTTTTTTAGTAAAAGAGCTAATGGAAAATTGTTTTATCCAACTCTACTTATGAACTAAACACGGTTAACTTGAAATTAAATCAAAACAATTTCAACTTCAATACAAATTTTTGCTGACCTAATCAAAATTTAACAAAGAATTAAACTCATAAAAAATATATAAAGTATTTTCAAATAAGAATTTAATTTAGCAATGAAATCAATTTGCAAGTTATTACCGAACTGGAATTGATTCCATGAAACAAATAAGAATAAATAAAATAATTTTTTGTTGTCATTGAAAAGTTATTGGTAAATATCAGGAAACAAAATATAACTTGTCACAAATACAAAAGAAAACAAATTAAGAACAATTAATGCAAAAGAAATAGCATGAAAACTAAGAAGAGCTAAAACAGAATCTGTTTTGCTTAAAACCCTAATTTACAATATCCAAAAAAATCTGAAATTAAACCTAGTGATAAATAATATCACTCGTGATGAATAGCAAAAAGAATCAACTCTATTATACAAAAACCGGAAAGGAAACTAAATAAAAGAAAATCTATAATACTTTTATATAGACATATTATATATCAAAATTTGTAGAAAAAGATTTCCCACGAGGTGAACATATTTTCAAGGCCAAACAAAAATCTCACAAAATCATAAAATTCAAACATTGTTGCTGGTTTAGGAAAAATGCAAAGAAAACATTTTGAAAAATACTAAAATGGATTGAAATTAATTTCTCTCCATTTTTATATTGAAGGGAGTCACTTTACCCTATTTTCCATGTATTTTATTTTTGGAGAAAAATAAATTTGAAAACCACTTCCAAAATTGTTTTTGAAACATAATATAAAATATTTTCAAAATAGTCTTGTGAGTTTCATAAGTTCAAATATAATTTCAAATGGCCCCTGGTTTGGAGTGTCATATTGCTCCTCTCAAGATTTTGAATTATTTGGGCAAGGGAATTTGAATTCATTTAAACTTTCAAATAGGACCAAATATGAAATAGATTGCAAAATGAATTATTTTCGCAAACCATTTTTTTCATGTCCTTTGTTTTGAAGAAGTCATGTTATCTTCTCTCAGTGATTTGTATTAGATGAAATTGAAAATTCAAAAAGAAAATGGGAAAGTCATTTTATTCCCTCTCATTCAAAAGTTATAAAAAGTTTCAAATTTCACTCAAGTTTCAATCACTCAACCAAACAATCAATCAATCTAGTAATTATTATAACATACCAAAATTTGGGATGTTACAAACCTACCACACTTAAAAATGAATCTCGTCCTCGAGATTCAAAGAGGTTAGAAAGAAAAGGTTAGGGCTTGGGGTCTTCTAATAAATCCAATCTCCTGCAAAGTGGCGTGCTACCACACTTAAAATGAGATTTACCGGTCTCTCAATTTTTACATTATACTCATAATGTTTTCCATCAAAATTGAGTGCTCTTTCGTTGATATAAGCTTCTTCCGGCACTGGGTGACCATTCTAAATAACATATCGATGATTCTCATGGTGGTCTACCATTTGTGGTTTTCCTGTAGTGAGAAGGGTCTTGGTTTCATCCTCACCGTAAAATTCCTACGTTTGGCAACAGCTACCAAGTATAAGGGGTCTCCATCATACCATTCTAAGGTTTAAACAAAAGCTTCGAAGAACGTAGTCTCTCTCTATGGGTAAGTCTCTCAAATTTATCATTCCGAATAGCAAGAGGATGATAAGAGTAAGTCATCATGGTGATCAATTCATTCCGCACCGAAATCATTACTCTGTATAAGGTTTAGCGAATCTCGCATTCTAACACTTGGGCATCCTCACAAGCATTGCAGAATTTCTCTTGTACACGAACGAAGTTCGGATAAATCCAATGATTCTGCAAGCTGAACAAACATCTATCATTTCTTCACAACTCTTGGGTTTTCGTATGCTCCTAAGAAAACGTTAGCTGATCAGTCACAATTTATTCCTTCATGCTCTTGGGGCAACCTACATGAAAGTCTTGGGATGCAACCTTGGTACCGATTCAATCCCTTGAACTCTTTTTTTCTCTTTCCATTGGTCTGTGTACCAATAAAAGTGTTTGTTCCTCATATTAAATCTCTCCTCAAATTTCCAATTCCATGGTACACTATTCAAGTGTTGTCACCCCCATAGTTTGATATGATCCAACATTTCCTTCGATGGTACTCAGTGGGGTCGACTCCTTGGTACGCATGGTACATTCTTACTCATTGGATCCTGTGGGTTTACCGATTACTACCACACTTAAAATGAAATATACTCATGCCTGCATAGACCATTTTTATTTTCTCATATCCTCGGAAATGAACAGAGATCTTTGTACATGGAGCAACAACTCTTACAATTCAACATAGGGGATCATGACACAATTTTTTTTATTGATCCATGAAGTTATTACAATCTCAGAGGCTTCCGTTACAAAATTTAACTCCATAATCTCATGAAACAAGAGTGCTTCATGTTACACTTATTGCTATTGTCAAAACTTAACTACTCCATTTTAGCTTTCTTCCCGTGTGGGCAATTACTAGCATAATGTCCTGCTTCCTTGCAACGAAAACAAATGAGTTCCGACAAGTCTCGGGGCTTCTTGGTATTTGCTCTTACTCCTTGGTTTTCATGCTTCCTTCCTGCGCACATATTGATGTAGTGGCCCAATTCCTTACACTTGAAACATCTGATATGACTCAGGTCTTTATGTGCAAGGATTTGACTCTGGCTGGTGTACTTTCTCTTCTTTCCGGACTGCTTCGTTCTTGTTAGTTCTTCCATTTCATGTGGATCAAACTCTACTTTTTCTGTCGGGAAGTTTCCCATATATTTATGGATTTTCTTCGTGCCATCCTTTGAAAAATGTCCTTCTTCTCCACATGAGTAACATGCATTGGAGAAAAATCTGATTAGGCCTTGTCCATCAAGGTCTTCAACATTTTCCTTCATCACATGTTCTTCTAAAGTCTTCTTCTTGAGCGTTTCCTTCATTGCTTCTTTCGGCTGCTTGACAACTTGTTGCACCTTGGGGTAAATGTGACACTAAGCTGGGTAGTGGGTGGTTCCTTCACACAAGAAATAAGTCACCTGATTAGTTGGGCATTCCTCCGCTGGGTGATTTTCTTCAGAATGAGGGCATCCATCCTTGTGTTCTTCCTGGGTGTGTCCTATTTCTCCACAGATCTTGCATGCACAAGTCTTCTTCATCGGGTTATCATAGCTCTTCTGAACGAGACGGGATCTTAACAAAGTCTTCTTGAATTCATCCCAGGTTTCTGCTCCTCTAAATCCTTGTATGGCATGATGCATTTTCCACCAGATTGCAGCACCCTGTGTAAAGTACTGAAGAGTGTGTGCCACTTCATACTTCCTTGAAATCAAATTGCTCCCGAAGTGGTTCTCCATGTTCTGAATCCATATTTCAACTTCCAGCTGGGTCATTGGTCCGGAGATTACAAGTCGAGGTTCGTACGCCATCTATTGGTTCCAAGATTTTTTTGGGATGAGATGGGTAAGAGAGAGAGGCAAAATATATAAACAAAAGGCACAAAAGCATATAAAATCAAATCCACACATTCATAAAGTTCGACCAATAATATAGTATCGCCACCCACATAAGGTTGGTATGGTTGATCACACAATACGCAATAACGTTCATCTTTATTTCTCTCATGGTGGTGCTACTACTACTAAGCTAGGTCATATCATGTCTTCATCATCAGTGGGCTTCTTCTGGTCAGGCTTGATCTTCTCAAGTTCTTCTACTAGATATTCCCTGTTGACGCGGAGTTTCCGATGTCATCCTTGTAGTTCCAGGAGTTGGTTCTTGAGCTTCTGGATTTCAACATCATGAGCATGTGCCATGGCTTGACTATTCTTCAAGTCTTAACAAAGCTTCTGAATCTCGGGATCGTGTTTCTTCACATTGGTTACCTTTAGTTTCTCGGTCTTGAGACTCTCACGGAGTGTGTCATTCTCAAATAATTCTGAGAGATGGTCCATCTGAAGGTTCTTGATATAAATTTCCAGATCTTGATTATACACCAATACCGGTGAAGACTTCACCCTCTGCTCGTCTGTCAGGATGATGTGTGCTCCCTCAGGCTTCTGCCATCCAAGCCTTCCAAAGTAGTGAGTACCCAACTCAACACGATGACAATAGCTCAAACGTGCGATAGCATCATGAACAGTGATATGTCCATTTTGCATCATGCTTTCATGTTGATATTTATCGCTTTTTGGGTTGTTATTTCACTTCACGGTACAATACTTATGCCTTTTCTCTCTTATTTTGCAAGGTTTACATGAAGAGGGAGAATGCGGGCAGCTGGAATTCTGGCCTAAAAAAGGAGCAAGTTTGAGATGCCTATTCTGCGCAACTCGAAAAGCAGTGAAAATCAAAGATGATTTTTTTGGGATTTATAAAAAAACTGGGCCGAAGAAGTGCCAGAGGGGCGCCAACACGTGGCCACAAGCCTGCTAGGCGCGTCCACCCCCTGGCCACGCCTAGGGGGCTTGTGGGCTCCCTGCTGGCCCACTGGCCCCCTCTTTTGCTACAAGAAGGGTTTCGGTCTGGAAAAAAAATCAAGAGGAGGCTTTTCGGGGGATTCGCCGCCGCCACGAGGCGGAACTTGAGCAGAACCAATCTAGAGCTCCGCAGGACGATCCTGCCGGGGAAACTTACCTCTCGGAGGGGGAAATCGTCGTCATCGTCATCACCAACACTCCTCACATCAGAGGGGACTCATCACCATCAACATCTTCATCAGCACCATCTCATCTCCAAACCCTAGTTCATCACTTGTAACCAATCTCCGTCTCACGACTCCGATTGGTACTTGTAAGGTTGCTAGTAGTGTTAATTACTCTTTGTAGTTGATGCTAGTTGGATTACTTGGTGGAAGAGTTTATGTTCAGATCTTTTATGCTACTCATTACCTCTCTGGTCATGAATATGATTATGCTTTGTGAGTAGTTACTTTTGTTCCTGAGGACATGGGATAAGTCATGCTATAAGTAGTCATGTGAATTTGGTATTTGTTTGATATTTTGATGTGTTGTATGTTGTTTTTCCTCTAGTGGTGTTATGTGAATGTCGACTACATAACACTTGACCATTATTTGGGCCTAGGGGAAGGCATTGGGAAGTAGTAAGTAGATGATGGGTTGCTAGAGTGACAGAAGCTTAAACCCTAGTTTATGTGTTGCTTCGTAAGGGGCTGATTTGCATCCACTAGTTTAATGCTATGGTTACACTTTGTCTTAATTCTTCTTTCGTAGTTGTGGATGCTTGCGAGAGGGGTTAATCATAAGTGGGATGCTTGTCCAAGTAAGGTCAGTACCCAAGCGCCGGTCCACCCACATATCAAACTATCAAAGTAACGAAAGCGAATCATATGAACATGATGAAAACTAGCATGACAAAAATTCCCATGTGTCCTCGGGAGTGTTTTTCCGCCTATAATACTTTGTCCAGGCTTGTCCCTTTCTACAAAAGGGATTGGGCCACTTTGCTCCATCGTGGTTACTTTTTGTTACTTGTTGCTTGCTACGAATCATCTCACCACACAACTACTTGTTATCGATAATTTCAGTGCTTGCAGATTTTACCTTGGTGAAAACCACTTGTGAGATCCTTCTTCTCCTTGTTGGGTTTGACACTCTTACTTACCGAAAGGACTACGATAGATCCCCTATTATTGTGGGTCATCAAGACTCTTTTCTCGCGCCGTTTCCGGGGAGTGAAGCGCCTTTGGTAAGTGGAAATTGGTAAGGAAACATTCATATAGTGTGCTGAAATTTATTGTCACTTGTCACTATGGAAACTAATCCTTTGAGGGGCTTGTTCGGGGTATCCTCACCTCAAACGGAAGCACAAAGAGTTGCTCCTCAACCTACTGCACCTACTGAAAATATTTTCTTTGAATTTCCTTCAGGTATGCTTGAGAAACTGCTAGCTAATCCTTTTATAGGAGATGGAACATCACATCCAGACTTGCATCTAATCTATGTAGATGAAGTTTGTGGTTTATTTAAGCTTGCAGGTTTGCCCAAGGATGAGGTCAAGTAGAAGGTATTTCCCTTATCTTTGAGGGATAAGGCGTTGACATGGTATAGGCTATGTGATGATACTGGATCGTGGAACTACAATCGGTTGAAATTGGAATTTCATTAAAAGTTTTAACCTATGCATTTAGAACATCGTGATCGGAATTATATTTATAATTTTTGGCCTCGTGACAGAGAAAGCATCGCTCAATCTTGGGGGAGTCTTAAATCAATGTTATATTCGTGCACCAACCATGAGCTCTCGAGAGAAATTATCATTTAGAACTTCTATGCTCGGCTTTCTCATGATGATCGCACCATGCTTGACACTTCTTGTACCGGTTCTTTTATGAAGAGAGATATTGACTTCAAGTGGAATTTATTGGAAAGAATTAAACGCAACTCTGAATATTGAGATCTTCAAGAAGGTAAGGAGTCAGGTATGAGTTTCAAGTTTGATTGCGTTAAATCCTTTGTTGAAACAAATACTTTTTGTGACTTTAGCGCTAAGTATGGACTTGACTCTGAGATAGTAGCTTCATTGTGTGAATCATTTGCTGCCCATATTGGTCTCCCCAGAGAGAAGTGGTTTAAATATCATCCTCCCTTAGAAGTCAATGTAGTTAAACCCAATCGAGTTGAAGAGAAAGTCATTGCCTATAATGATCCTATTGTTCCCAGTGCTTACATTGAGAAACCACCTTTCCCTGTTAGGATAAAGGATCATTCTAAAGCTTCAGCTGTGATACGTAGAGGCGACATTAGAACACCTACACCCCCTGAGCAAATTAGAGTTGAACCTAGCATTGCTATTATCAAAGATCTCCTGTCCGACGATGTTGAGGGACATAATATTCACTTCTTTGAAGATGCTGCTAGAATTGCTAAACCCCACGCTAGAGACAAAAATAGGCCTGTTGTTGGCACGCCTGTTGTTTCTGTTAAGATAGGAGATCATTGTTATCATGGTTTATGTGACGTGGGTGCTAGTGTTAGTGCAATACCTCAATCCTTATATGATGAAATTAAAGATGAGATTGCACCTATTGAGATAGAGCCTATTGATGTCACTATTCAGGTTGCCAATAGAGATACTATCTGCCCTGTGGGAATTGTTAGGGATGTTGAAGTCTTGTGTGGTAAAATGAAATATCCAGTTGATTTCCTCGCTCTTGCTACCACCCAAGATAGCTATTGTTCCATCATATTTGGTAGACCTTTTCTCAACACTGTCAATGCTCATATTGACTGCGAGAAGCAAACTGTCACTATTGGCTTTGAAGGTGTGTCACATGAGTTCAATTTCTCCAAGTTTGGTATACAACCTCATGAAAAAGAGTTGCCTAGTAGGGATGAAACTATTGCCCTAGCTTCTATTGTCGTGCCTCCTACTGATCCCTTAGAGCAATATTTCCTTGAGCATGAAAATGATATGCATATGGATGAAAGGGATGAGATAGATACAGTTGTCTTAGAACAATATCCTATCCTTAAGAATAATCTGCCTGTTGAACTGCTTGGGGATCCACCCCCACCAAAGGGTGATCCTGTGTTCGAGCTTAAATAGTTGCCTGATACTCTTAAGTATGCTTATCTTGATGAAAAAGAGATATATCATGTTATTATTAGTGCTAGCCTCTCAGAGCATGAAGAAAAGAAGTTACTAAAAACTCTGAGGAAGCACCATGCTGCTATTGGATATACTCTAGATGATCTTAAGGGCATTAGTCCCACTCTATGCCAGCACAAGATTAAAACAGATCCTAATTCCAAGCCAATTGTTGATCATCAACGGAGATTAAATCCTAAGATGAAAGAGGTAGTAAGAAAAGAAATACTAAAGCTCCTGGAAGCGGGTATTATCTATCCTGTTGATCATAGTGATTGGGTGAGTCTAGTGCATTGCGTCCCTAAGAAGGGAGGTATTACCGTTGTCCCTAATGATAAGGATGAATTGATCCCATAGAGGATTATTACTGGCTAGGATGGTGATCGATTTTAGGAAATTGAATAAAGCCACTAGGAAAGATCATTACCCTTTGCCTTTTATCGACCAAATGCTAGAAAGACTGTCTAAACACACACACACTTCTGCTTTCTAGACGGTTATTCTGGTTTCTCCCAAATACCTGTTGCACAATCTGATCAGGAGAAAACCAATTTCACTTGCCCTTTCGGTACCGTTGCTTATAGACGTATGCCTTTTGGCTTATGTAATGCACCTGCTACCTTTCAAAGATGTATGATGGCTATATTCCCTGACTTTTGGGAAAATATTGTTGAGGTTTTCATGGATGACTTCTCCGTTTACGGGTCTTCTTTTGATGATTGCCTCAGCAACCTTGATCGAGTCTTGTAGAGATGTAAAGACACCAATCTTGTCTTGAATTGGGAGAAGTGCCACTTTATGGTTAATGAAGGCATCATCTTAGGACATAAATGTTTTGAAAGAGGTATTGAAGTCGATAAGGCTAAGGTTGATGCAATCGAGAAAATGCCATACCCCACAGATATCAAAGGTATAAGAAGTTTCCTAGGTCATGCTGGTTTCTATAGAAGGTTCATCAAAGACTTCTCTAAGATTTCTAGGCCTCATACCAATCTCTTACAAAAGGATATTCCTTTTATTTTTGACGATGATTGTGAGGAAGCCTTCGAAATACTTAAGAAGGCCTTGATAACTGCACCTATTGTTCAACCACCTGATTGGAACTTGCCTTTTGAAATCATGTGTGATGCTAGTGATTATGCTGTTGGTGCTATCTTAGGGCAAAGAGTTGATAAGAAGTTGAATGTTATTCACTATGCTAGTAAAACTCTAGACACTGCCCAAAGAAACTATGCTACTACGGAAAAGGAATTTTTAGCAGTCGTGTTCACATGTGAAAAGTTCAGGTCTTACATAGTTGATTCCAAAGTCACTATTCACATTGATCATGCTGCTATTAAGTACCTAATGGAAAAGAAAGACGCAAAACCTAGACTCATCAGATGGGTTCTCTTGCTACAAGAATTTGATTTGCACGTTGTCGACAGGAAGGGTGCTGATAACCCCGTAGCAGATAACTTGTCTAGGTTGGAGAACGTTCTTGATGACCCACAACCTATTGATGATAGCTTTCCTGGTGAGCAATTGAGTGTCATCAATACTTCACGTAGTGCATCGTGGTATACTGATTATGCAAACTATATTGTTGCCAAATATATACCACCTAGTTTCACATACCAGCAAAAGAAGAAATTCTTCTTTGACTTGAGACATTACTTTTGGGATGATCCTCACCTTTATAAGGAAGGAGTAGATGGTGTTATTAGACGTTGTGTACTTGAACAAGAACAGGGACAGATCCTACAGAAGTGTCACTCCGAGGCCTACGGAGGACACCATGCGGGAGATAGAACTGCACACAAGGTATTGCAATCAGGTTTCTATTGGCCCACTCTCTTCAAGGATGCCCGTAAGTTTGTCTTGTCTTGTGCCGAATGTCAAAGAATAGGTAATATCAGTAAACGTCAGGAAATGCCTATGAACTATTCACTTGTCATTGAACCATTTGATGTTTGGGGCGTTGATTATATGGAACCTTTTCCAAAATCCAACGGGTATACTCATATCCTAGTTGTTGTTGATTACATCACTAAGTGGGTAGAAGCTATCCCCACTAGTAGTGCTAATCACAACACCTCTATCAGCATGCTTAATGAAGTTATTTTCCCTAGATTTGGAGTCCCTAGATATCTAAGGACCGACGGTGGTTCACATTTCATTCATGGTGCTTTCCGTAAAATGCTTGCTAAGTACGATGTCAACCATAGAATTGCGTCTCCCTATCACCCTCAGTCCAGTGGTCAAGTAGAGCTAAGCAATAGAGAGATTAAACTGATTCTGCAAAACACTATTAACAGGTCTACAAAGAATTGGTCTAAGAAGCTCGATGATGCACTGTGGGCTTATAGAACTTCCTATAAGAATCCCATGGGCATGTCTCCGTACAAAATGGTGTACGGTAATGCATGTCATCTACCTCTTGAGCTAGAGCATAAAGCTTATTGGGCAATCAAAGAACTCAACTTTGACTTCAAACTTGCTGGTGAGAAGAGGTTATTTGATATTATCTCGCTTGATGAATGGAGAACTCAGGCATATGAGAATGCCAAGTTGTTCAAAGAAAAGGTTAAGAGGTGGCATGATAAGAGGATACAAAAACGTGAGTTCAATGTAGGTGATTATGTCTTGCTATATAATTCTCGTTTAAGATTTTTTGCAGGCAAGCTTCTCTCTAAAAAGGAAGGTACCTATATTGTTGAGGAAGTAGATCGTTCCGGTGCTATCATGATCAACAAAATAGAAGGTAATTGTCCAAGAGTGGTAAATGGGCAGAGAATCAAGCATTGTATTTCAGGTACTCCCATAAATGTTGAAAGCAATATTATCAATACCATAACTCCGGAGGAATACCTAAGGGATATTTATCAGCCTATTTGAGACTCCGAAAACGAAGAGGTGTGTGTTTCGGTAAGTAAACAGACTCCAAAACTTTTCCACTAGGAATTTTTCTCCGTTTTGGAATATTTGAAAGAATAGAAAAATTGGAAGTAGTCCGGAAAGCGCGCGAGGAGGCGACAAGCCTGCCAGGCGCGGGCCCACCCCCAGGCCACGCCCGAGGGGCTTGTGGCCACCTCGTGTGCCTCCTGGACTCCGTTTTCTTGCGGAGTACTCCTTCTGGTCGGAAAAAATCATTATATATTCTCCCGAAAGGTTTGACCCTCGTATCACGTAGATTTCCTTTGTTTTCATTTTGAGCCTGTTTTCTGCCGCAGATTTACGGCAAGATGTCTTCTCAAGATTCAGAGGGGGAGACCTATGTGGCCGATTACCTTGCTAACCCCAAGGTCTATGGGGACTTGGATCGTTATGGCTGGACCACTCATGAGGAAGAAGATTATGACCCCAAGGGGAAGGAAGGAACAAGCTCCGATGAGGAGGAGGCTCCTCTACCCCAACCTGGAGACACCCATGTGGAGTTCAAGAAGTCGAGCCTCCCTGACTCAAGGAAGAAGCCTAAGACTTTGTTTATCCCTTCTCGTTTCTTGCAGGAGAGTAAGCAGGAATTATGCCAAAGAGTGCTAAAGCTTGAAGAGGAAAATGATGATTTGAGGGAGCAGAATTTTATACTCAAGTGGAAATTAAACAAGATCAAGACCTCTGCAACAACTCCACCACCATCACCTCCAAAGGAAGACAACTGAGCATGGGTATGGGCAATCCCCTTGGCTCGTGCCAAGCTTGGGGGAGTTGCCCCGGTATCATATCACCATCACATCTTTTTCCTTTACCTTTGTTTTAGTTTCTACCGTTTCAGTTTTCTCTTTCTCTAGTAGAATAAAGGTCTTAGTGCTTTAGGCTTTAGTTTTGCTTTGTGTCACCCCAGATGTATTCAATCTCGTGAGCCATATAATAAAGAGTGTCTTAGTTGAGGGCTTTGCCTCTTGCCATGATCAAAAGAGTGAGAAAAGAACAAAAGCATGAAAGATCATGCAATGATCTTATGGGAAGTGAGGGCTTCACATACAAAAAGAATGATGATTGAAACATGTTGAGGGTAGAGAAATGTAGACCTTGGTCATTGTTGCAATTTATAGGAAGTGATAAAGAAGGTGAGGTTCACATATAAATATATCGTCTTTGACACCATCTATGATTGTTAACACTCACTAAACTATTACATGCTTAGAAGTAGATGTTGGACAAGGAAGACAACATAATGAATTGTGTTTGCTTGGTTCCGAACAATGTTATATGATTAGAGAACCATTAGCATGTGATGATTGCTTCCACCTCATATTAGCCAAAACTCCCGCACCAAGTAGAGATACTACTTGTGCATCCATAAACCTTCTACCCAGTTTTGCCATAAGAGTCCACCATACCTACCTATGGATTGAATAAGATCCCTCAAGTAAGTTGTCATCGGTGCAAGCAATAAAAATTGCTCTCTAATATGTATGATCTATTAGTGTGTGGAAAATAAGCTTTGTACGAACCTGTGATGAGGAAGACATAAAAGCGACAGGCTGCATAATAAAGTTCTTTATCACAGGAGGGAATATAAAGTGACGTACCTCCGCACTAAGAGGACACGCATCCAAACCTCAAAAGTGCATGAAAACCTCTGCTTCCCTCTACGAAGGGCCTATCTTGTACCTTTACTTTTTGCCCTTGAAAGAGTCTGTCACATCCCTGACACCTTAAGCAAGTTAGTATTGTGCTCATGTCTTCTTTGCATTGCATCTAAGAAATTCTCCAACAAGAACAAGAAAGTGGCAAAGGAAAAACTCAAAACCCTAGCCACTACTTTAAATAAAGGAAATCTCAAACTAGTTAAAATCAATGAATCCAAAATGGCCTCAAGAAAATTTCAAACTTTCTGATAAATCATGAAAGTAAATGAGCATAGGAGAAAACTATTTTCTTGACACTTTAAGCATTTTAAATAAATGCAAAAGCTACTGGTTTCAAGTTTTAAAATTTGAAATCAGAAACTTTAAATTTCCAAAAATGTTGAGAACTTTGGAAATAGTTGGAAATATTCCAACAAATATTCTAGGGTGCTTAACATAGCTTTGACAATTTATTTGGGAGTTGAAATAATTAGAAAATCAGTGAAATAGCAAAACAGAAACAAAAAAACAGAAAGAAAAAGGAAAAGAGGGTACCTGTCGCTCACCTGACCCGGCCCATCTAAGCCCCTGTCGTCTTCTTCCCCGCCAGTGGGCAGTAGGAGGTGGCCGCCGCGTTCTCCGGCGCGGCCACGCACCTGTGCGCCTGCCTGGCCGCCGCCTCGCGCTGGCAAGGCGGGGGATAAGCTCCCCGAGGCCGCCCCTATCCATTCCGAGCGTCAGTTCTCCCCCTCCTCTCGGATCTCTCCTCCCCCTTCTGCCGCCATTGGAGCCGAGCAAAGCTCGAGCTGCCCGTGCCCCTAGCCATAGGATCCTCTTGCTGAGCACGCCGTTAGCTCCGCCTCGTCGGTCTGGTCCTCCCTGCAGAAGCCGAAGCCACCCCGAGCCCTGCAACGCCCACGGCACCGTCGTCTTCAACCTTCGGCCGCCGGCGAGCTCTGCTCGATTAGTCGCCCCCAGGCCGTCCCCGAGCCGTCTAACGCCGCCACGGCACTCCCCGTGAGCATGCGGTCTTTTCCCCTAAGATCTCCCCGTCGATCCCCTCCTCTAGCCCTAGTTCCACCGGAGCCCAGCAAGGACCGCCGCTGCAGCTCGTCGCCGGTAACTCTCCGGTGAAGTGCCGGTCCGTCTGAGGCTACCAACAGCCTCAGGACGTCGTGTAGATGCGTTAGGTTCCCAGCCCCGACCGTTTTGACCCCGTATCCGATGGCTTCGACGATGGCCGAACTTGGTCGCCGCCAAGCTCGTCGCCGGCGTTGCTCCCGGCCACCCCAGCCCCTGGGGCTTGTTCCATCGTGCGCGCCATCGAGTGGCCGTTCCTCCCATGGTCTCGGCCGTGCGTTTGGCCCTCTGTGCGCCATTTCCAAGCCCTCCCGACGTTCTGGTGCTCGCCGGAGGCTCCCCGCCGGCGAAGACGATCTCGCCGCCGGTGGATCTCGGCTGGCCTGAGCCACTGACTGGTGGGGCCAGCCTCTGGGAGATTAAGTTTAAAGAAAATAAATTTAATTAATCTGCTAAGTCACTGACATGTGGATCCAGTGGGTTTAATTAACTAAATAAGATTAATCCTAATCTAAAATTGACCAGAGAGACCAACGAGTGGGTCCCACTGGTCAGGTTTGACTTTCAACGGCCAGATGGACCTGCTGATGTCATGCTGATGCAATAAAAGTATTTCCCAGTATAAAAATAATTCCAGAAATGTTTAAAACTTCAAAATTCATAGAAATTAATCTGTAATTCCAATGAAAATAATTTATGTATGAAAAAGTATCAGAAAAATTCAAGGAATCTGAATATGCTATTTTCAATCATGTTTGAATAAGTTACAGAACCCAAACATGTAGAATAATGAATAAGTCAATTCTTATAATTACTTTATTAATGGAATTTGGAAAATATTCAAATTTCATTATGCTTGACATGATCAAGCATTAATCTAATAACTAACCAGTACCTTAAAATGACATCTCATGCATGCTAACATCAAGTTGATCTGAGCATCAGGTCAAATCAATTAAATCGGTATCCGAGAATACCTCATTGTAATTGATATTTGAATGTGATTCAAATCAACTCTAAACCTAATTCATGTTGATTATATTAGTTTATCACCTTGCATTCTCATACCATTCTCATGCATCATTTTGCTTGCATATGATTGTTATTGATTGTTGCCATTCATTTCGGTAGGCTCCGCACCCCCGGATTCCACCGAATATCCGTCTGACGGATATTATCCCTGCTCTGAGCAACAAGGCAAGCACCCATTTTCGATCATCCCGATAAATCCCATGTTCTTGCTCCTGCACTTATTTATTGCATTAGGATCAAATGCTTCAACTGCTTTTGCCACGATTAGTTGAACCCACTTCCTTTGCATGACCTAACCTTGTCACAGTAAATAGCCGAACCTTGCAACCTAGCATACCTGGTAGTTGCTTGAGCCTTGATGTGCCTTATCCTGCTATGCATGCTATGCTTAGAGTTGTGTATGGTCTGTCATTTGGGAGATGAACAGAAATGTGAGAATGTGTTCGGTAAGCAAAGGTTGTGTGTTGAACCTGATTTGGTAAAGGTACCGGTGAAAGGCTGTGTAGGAGTACATGGCGGGTTGTTTCATTGGAACCGTCTTTAGGAACTGAGTTCCGTGTATGTAATCCAAGACTAGATACTACCACACGTTGGGATACTTAATTGACCCTCTCGACTTATTAATAGCTTAGTACTCGGTCCAGGAGTTGCAAGTAGTTTCTGGTGTTTATAGTAATGCTGGAGGCCGTGCACGGTGCTGACCTAAGAGGTGGGCTGTGATGCAGTAGGCAGTGGCACGGTGTACCAAGTGGCACCCGGATGGTGGGCTTGGGAACCCTGCGCACATCATTTGAGGTCGTGGCGGAAACCTCGGCCGGACTTCCGTACGGGTTACTCTCAGATAGGCGATAAACCTAGACTAGGTACTAGTGTGTTTAACGGTCGTGGCCGACTCCCTCGCTGGGCTTCCGCTTGAAGGTTGCCGAGGTGCATGACGTGCACATGGCGATAAGTGGCGAGAGCGTGTGTGACGAAGTACACCCCTGCAGGGTTATGATCTATTCGAATAGCCGCGTCCGCGGATATGGACTACTTGGAGACATATGTTGTTCATAGATAACTTCAATGGCTACTCATAAAATTGTCAAGATAAGCGTGAGTGTCGTGGACGGCATTTCCGTATGGAGACGGAATGATTCCACGATAGTGTATTGTTGTGGTGTTAGTGGACTCGTGTGCGATAAATCAAGTTGTCAAAATTATTTAAAAATGCAAGTTGTCTAGCCACGAGTCAAATGCTGGCTTTCCGCATGAAACCCCACAACACCCTTTTGATACCTTGCATGAGTAGTTAGTTATCCTAAAGTCTTGCTGAGTACCTTCGTACTCATGTTTGCTTAATAAATGTTGCAGAGGTTGCTAATGACCCTACTGGAGGGTTCTTCATAGACATCGACGATGACGAGTAGCTGGTGTCCCAGCTACGATCTAGCCCTACGTTGGATCTGTAGTATAGTCAGGCCATGTGCCTTCTAGTTGCCCTGTCTGTACTCAGACAGTTTAGACTCTTCCGCTGGCTTGTAACTGAATGACTGTTGTTATGGGTCATGAGACCCTTAATGTGTAATATTATGTGTGTGGCTCTTCCGAGCCTCTTAAATAAAGGTTGTATGTTTATGGTTATGTTGTGATGCCATCGATGTATCTATACATATCGGTATGCCATGCGTACGCGTGTCTTACTTGATATGTATGGGGTTCGATTACTTAGTCGTGAACTTTAGTAGCACTCCTTACAAGGAAATGCCCCTTTGTGATCCAATGAGCCTTCGTAGTACGCTATTGCTCCGGACACATTGATTGACCGGCATGTGTCCTTCTTAGTTGCTGTGTCTGTCCCCTTTGGGGAAATGTCACGCGATGTAATGGAGTCCTTGTAGCTTGCTACGACTCGTCTACATTCGCTGATGATCGACACCTGCTTTGTTGGGTCATGTATGCCTGTCCTTGTGTGGTACTGCCACTTTGGTTTATGACTAGACATGTCGATCCGGGTTCTTTGACATTGGGATGCTAGCGACACTATTGCATACGTGAGTCAAAAGACGCAAACGGTCCCGGCTAAGGTAAGGCTGCAGCCGTGGAGTTAACCGTGCGTGAGACCACAAAGGGATGCGATGTGTTACAGGCTGGATTCCTATGGCTTAGGATCGGGGTCCCGACAGCGTTGGTATCAGAGCCTAACTGACTGTAGGATTACTAAGCCAAACTGGTCGAAGTTGAGTCTAGTATATAAGGGAATTGTTTGTGGAAGGGAACGTAAGACTCTTGTTCTCTTCTCAAGTTATTCTATTCTGGTCATCCTCGTCTTTTCTGCGGGAATTAAGGACTAGGTTACTCATCTTCTTCTAGGCTCGTGTTTCTGATCGGTAGATTATAGGACTACGGGTCAAGAGATATTGGGTTTCTGTCATTCCTAGGAAAAAGGAAGTAAGTTTGATGATCAGAGAGTTGAACTTGATAGTTGAGTGGTTACGCTATTCCATTTTGGGTTGTCTCAAAATTTGTTTTTGAGCATTTACAGCCGTTATGCTGCCCAATTTTGCATTCGGAGCTCTAATGCTTTTGCATTACTCTCTATTTACAGATGCCTGGCCGTCCTTCTCGTCAGGTGGTACGTCTGACCAGGTGCATTGATGTACCGGGTCATACGGCCATGTTGGTCAGGGTGATGTCGATGTGCGGTTACCGCTGGTACCCTGAGTACACAGTGGAGGAACAGTACCGAGATTTCAACCAGAGCCAGTACATCTGCACTGTTAGGGTATTTCTAGACTACCCTGGAGCTGAGAAGCCAATCCATTGGTCCTATGGGTTGGGAGTCACTGTTGACATGGCAGTACAAGATGCTGCCTATTCAATGCTAACCATTATGAGAGCGAGACATGCACTGCTGCAGAATTCAGAGTTTTGCTATGTTCCGGCCTCTCAGCCCGGTGAAGAGGGATACCTCAGTGGAGTCTATTTTGATTCTTCTATGGAGGATCCACTACTGCAGTCCACTATTGAGATGCTAGAGAACAGAGACAGGGATGCTCGTACTCTCCGCATGGAACTTTATGCTACCCGTGCCCGTCTGTGGAAGGCTTTGACGCAGCTGGCACCGGTAGTCCACACAGGGTATGGAGAGATGGAGATGTTGAACCCTGTTAGGACCCATCTTCCGGCCCACGTTGACTGGCCAGCTATAGGAGGAGTCACACCTCTTCGTGGACCCCTCTTACCACCAGTCAGGGGACCAAGGCCACATCCGTGTCCTTATGGATCCCAGGGATCTCAGGCTAGAGTGTTTCCAGATCCGCAGGTTGAGCTTCCAGGTCATGGAGGTAATCTCTATGAGATGTTCTATGTGGATGCCTGAGCTGTGAGCGGAAGGATAGGATGGTAGTAGCCATATGTTCACAGTCCTGCGTGACTTGTGAAGTATGCCGGTGATGTGAAATGAATTCCGGAGGCCTAGATAAATAATGTATAGGAAGCTTGTAAGCCTCTGATGAGTAGTTTCATAATTTCAGTAGTTTGCTCTTCGGTTAAGGTTGTACTGAACTATGTAAGGGTGTGTATGAACCATGGTGTATATATAGCAGTTGCTTGTTACCATGTTGTTCGGATATTCATTTCCGCATTCCGTGTGTTCAGTACATTCTTAATCCATAGCTAGTATTGATATGATATTGGTCTAAGCTGTGAGTTTGTTTGGCAGGATGGTGTTCACCAGGTTGAACCGTGCCCCTGCTCATGAGCAAGGCGAGGGTAGTCAAGCGTCGCAGGAAGACCTGCCTCACCCGCCTTCTTTGGTGGAAGTGATGCTTGAGGCAGAGAGAAATAAAAGGGAGACCAACCGACTGCTAGAGCGTATTGAGCAGAATACGGCTCGTCAGCCTAGGAATGCTGCAGTGTCCCTTAATGACTTTGTGAAGTTGAATCCTCCAAAGTTTCATCATTCCGTCGATCCCCTCAACGCTGATGACTGGCTGTGCAGCATCTCACGCAAGATTCGCTCTGCGAATGTATCTGAGGCCGACAAGGTGACCTTTGCAGCATATTTCCTGGAGGGACCCGCCAATCTGTGGTGGGAGAACTTTGAAGCTATGCGTCCCGCTGAACCAGTAGCCACATGGGCAGACTTCAGTGCAGCTTTTCGTCTGCACCATATTCCAGAGGGCCTGATGGACAGAAAGAGAGAGGAGTTCTGTGCCTTCACACAGGGCAAGTTGTCTGTGGATGCCTATAGCCGCGAGTTCGGTAACCTCGCCCGCTATGCAACAGAGGAGGTGTCTACTGACGCCAAGAAGCAAGCAAGATTCCGTAAGGGCCTGAGCCCTGAGCTCCGTCGTGATCTGCGCCTCCATGAGTGTGCAAGCTTTCAAGCTCTGGTCAACAAAGCGATCAGTGCCGAGACTGGTCATTCTGACTTCGAAGCCACAAGGAAGCACTCCCGTGACTTTGGCTCGTCTTCTGGTTCCGCGTTTCCCAAACGCAGGCTGTGGGTTCCGAATAGTTCTCTGCCGCCAAGATACACTCCGAGGCCATCCTACGTGGCGCCTCAGACGAATCAGGCCAACCCTCCAGCAAAAGCTTATGGTGGTCCAGCTAGCAATGCTGCACCACGTGCCAACCAAGTGATATGCTATAAGTGTGGAGAACCAGGGCACTATTCCCGTGAGTGTCCTCAGAATGTGGGTGCCAAGCAACCCGGAAAGTCCGTCGGGCAAGCCAAGTCGGGCAAAGCTTACTATGTGAAGCCAACTCCTGCATGTGCCCGTGTGAACTATGTGTCAGCAGAAGAAGCTGCAGAGGATCCCGACGTCATGCTGGGTACGCTTCTTGTTAATCATCACCCAGCGTCTGTTCTCTTTGACACTGGGTCTTCTCATTCTTTCGTTTCAGAAAGTTATGCACAGTTGCATAACATGTCTTTTTGTGATATGCCAATTCCATTGGTTGTCCAAACTCCTGGTAGTAAATGGCAAACCTCTAGGATAACCTATGACAATGAAATTCTAGTAGACAGGCTAGTTTTTCTAGCCTCATTGATAGCATTGAAATCTTTGGATATTAATATCATCTTGGGCATGGACTGGATGTCAGCTCACTATGCCAAGATTGATACTCATTCTAGAAATGTCCAGCTTACCCATCCCTCGGGTGAGATAGTAAATGTCTCTACTCGTGTTGCCAAATGCCAACTCTATTCCTTGAATGCCAACCCTCTTCCGGAACTTGAAGACATTCCGGTAGTCCGTGACTTCCCGGATGTTTTTCCAGAGGAACTGCCAGGAATTCTACCTGACAGAGATGTAGAGTTCGTGATAGATCTTGTTCCGGGAACTGTCCCAATAGCCAGAAGACCATATAAGATGGCACCCCTGGAGCTAGCTGAACTTAAGAAGCGATTAGATGAGGCCTTGAACAAAGGTTTCATTCGTCCTAGCTCTTCTCCTTGGGCTTGTCCCGTCCTCTTCGTCAAGAAGAAAGACGGAACGGATCGGATGGTTGTAGATTATCGACCAGTTAATCTGGTCACCATAAAGAACAAGTATCCGCTTCCCAGGATCAACGATCTGTACGATCAGCTCGCTGGATCCTCAGTCTTCTCCAAAATGGATTTGAGGTTGGGATACCATCAAATCAAGATTAAGAACGGGGACATTCCAAAAACGGCTTTTGTTACTCGTTATGGCCAATACGAGTACACCGTCATGTCCTTCGGTTTAACCAATGCCCCAGCCACCTTCTCTCGACTGATGAATTCAATCATCATGGAGTATTTGGATAAATTCGTCGTGGTATACCTCGATGATATTCTCATCTACTCGAAGAACGAACAAGAACATGCCGAGCATCTAAGGCTGGTATTGATGAAACTTCGAGAGCATCGCCTTTATGCCAAATTTTCAAAATGTGAATTCTGGTTACCAGAAGTGACCTATCTAGGACACGTAATCTCTGGTAAGGGTATTGCTGTCAATCCCGAGAGAGTTCAAGCTGTCCTTGATTGGACTCAACCTGAATCGGTTAAGCAAGTTAGGAGTTTTCTTGGTCTAGCGAGCTATTGTTGCCGCTTTGTCGAGAATTTCTCCAAGGTTGCAAAGCCTCTAACTGAACTCCTCAAGAAGGATAAAAAGTTCGAGTGGACACCACAGTGTGAGCATAGTTTTGAGGAACTGAAAAGACGACTGACTTCCGCACCTATGTTGCTACCACCAGATTTTTCGAAGGACTTTGTTATCTATTGCGAAGCCTCGCGACAAGGATTAGGTTGCATTCTCATGCAAGATCGTCATGTGATCGCATACGCATCTCGTCAGTTGCGTCCACATGAGGATAATTATACCACACATGACCTTGAGCTTGCAGCTGTGGTCCATGCACTAAAAACCTGGCGACATTACCTTCTGGGTAATCGTTGCGAAATATTCACTGATCACCAAAGTCTGAAATATATCTTCACCCAGCCGGATTTGAATCTCAGGCAAAGACGGTGGGTTGAGTTGATCTCGGATTACGACTTAGGGATAACTTACACCCCAGGGAAGGCCAATGTTATGGCCGATGCACTAAGTCGTAAATCTTATTGTAACAATTTGATGCTACAACAAGGTCAACCACATCTCTATGAGGACTTTCGGAAGTTGAATCTTCACATTATTCCTCAAGGATTCCTTTCTACCCTGGTGGCGAAGCCTACTCTTAGGGATCAAATCATAGCCGTGCAGGCTTATGATAAGGGTATATCCCGGATCAAGGGGAATATTGCTAGCGGTAACGCTAGGGATTTCTCCATCAATGAGAAAGGTGTTGTGTTCTTCTAGAACCGTTTAGTGGTTCCCAAGAGCAAACGTCTGCGGCAATTGATCCTTACGGAGGCTCATGATACTCCTCTCACCATTCATCTCGGTAGTACTAAGATGTATCAGGACCTACGCCAGAGGTTCTGGTGGACTAGGATGAAGAGAGAAATTGCTGAGTTCGTTGCTAACTGCGACGTTTGTCGTCGAGTTAAGGCAGAACATCAAAGGCCTGCTGGCACCCTTCAACCTCTAGCTATTCCTGAATGGAAATGGGATAAAGTTAGCATGGATTTCATTACCGGATTTCCCAAGACCAAGAAAGGGAATAATGCTATCTTTGTGGTCATTGACCGTCTTTCCAAAGTGGCTCATTTTCTTCCTGTTCGTGAGAGTATAACAGCTAGCCAGCTAGCAGAGTTATATATCTCCCGAATAGTGTCTCTTCATGGTGTTCCCCTGGAAATTAACTCGGACCATGGAAGTATCTTTACTTCTCGCTTCTGGGAAAGCTTTGAAAATGCCATGGGGACTCACTTATCTTTTAGCACTCCTTTCCATCCCCAATCAAGTGGTCAAGTAGAAAGAGTGAATCAAATTCGAAGATATGCTCCGAGCTTGTGTTATATCATTCGGTATGAATTGGGAGAAGTGTCTTCCATTTGCCGAATTCACTTATAACAATAGTTACCAATCAAGCTTGGGCAAATCCCCTTTTGAAGTTCTCTATGGACGAAGATGTCGAACACCTCTTAATTGGTCAGAAACCGGAGAGAGGCAACTCTTTGGCCCGGATATGATCCAGGATGCAGAAGAGCAGGTTCGCATTATTCGTGAAAAGTTGAAAACAGCCCAGTCTCGTCAAAAGAGCCAATATGATCGTCATCATAAGGCTGTGACCTTTGAAGTTGACGAGAAGGCTTACCTTCGGGTTACACCTTTGAAGGGTACCCATCGTTTCGGTATCAAAGGCAAATTGGCTCCTCGTTACATTGGTCCTTTTCGCATTCTTGCCAAACGAGGAGAAGTTGCCTACCAGTTGGAACTTCCTCCGCATCTTTCCAAGGTTCATGATGTTTTCCACGTCTCGCAACTCAGGCGTTGTTTTTCGGATCCTATCCGTAAAGTGGACCACGAAACGCTTGATCTCCAAGATAACCTTTCATACCAAGAATACCCCGTGCGTATTCTTGATCAAGCTGAGCGTACCACTCGACGTCGAAACCTCAAGTTTCTTAAAGTTCAATGGTCAAATCATTCTGAAAAGGAGGCAACTTGGGAAAGAGAGGATCGTCTCCGACTTGAATATCCTGCGTTATTCCCGACGACTTCTAAATCTCGGGACGAGATTCTTTTGAGTGGGGGTGAGTTGTCACATCCCTGACACCTTAAGCAAGTTAGTATTGTGCTCATGTCTTCTTTGCATTGCATCTAAGAAATTCTCCAACAAGAACAAGAAAGTGGCAAAGGAAAAACTCAAAACCCTAGCCACTACTTTAAATAAAGGAAATCTCAAACTAGTTAAAATCAATGAATCCAAAATGGCCTCAAGAAAAGTTCAAACTTTCTGATAAATCATGAAAGTAAATGAGCATTGGAGAAAACTATTTTCTTGACACTTTAAGCATTTTAAATAAATGCAAAAGCTACTGGTTTCAAGTTTTAAAATTTGAAATCAAAAACTTTAAATTTTCAAAAATGTTGAAAACTTTGGAAATAGTTGGAAATATTCCAACAAATATTCTAGGGTGCTTAACATAGCTTTGACAATTTATTTGGGAGTTGAAATAATTAGAAAATCAGTGAAATAGAAAAACAGAAACAAAAAAACAGAAAGAAAAAGGAAAAGAGGTTACCTGTCGCTCACCTGGCCCGGCCCATCTAAGCCCCTGTCGTCTTCTTCCCCGCCAGTGGGCAGCAGGAGGTGGCCGCCGCGTTCTCCGGCGCGGCCACGCACCTGTGCGCCTGCCTGGCCGCCGCCTCGCGCTGGCAAGGCGGGGGATAAGCTCCCCGAGGCCGCCCCTATCCATTCCGAGCGTCAGTTCTCCCCCTCCTGTCGGATCTCTCCTCCCCCTTCTGCCGCCATTGGAGCCGAGCAAAGCTCGAGCTGCCCGTGCCCCTAGCCATAGGATCCTCTTGCTGAGCACGCCGTTAGCTCCGCCTCGTCGGTCTGGTCCTCCCTGCAGAAGCCGAAGCCACCCCGAGCCCTGCAACGCCCACGGCACCATCGTCTTCAACCTTCGGCCGCCGGCGAGCTCTGCTCGATTCGTTGCCCCCAGGCCATCCCCGAGCCGTCTAACGCCGCCACGGCACTCCCCGTGAGCATGCGGTCTTTTCCCCTAAGATCTCCCCGTCGATCCCCTCCTCTAGCCCTAGTTCCACCGGAGCCCAGCAAGGACCGCCGCTGCAGCTCGTCGCCGGTAACCCTCCGGTGAAGTGTCGGTCCGTCTGAGGCTACCAACAGCCTCAGGACGTCGTGTAGATGCGTTAGGTGCCCAGCCCCGACCGTTTGGACCCCGTATCCGATGGCTTCGACGATGGCCGAACTTGGTCGCCGCCAAGCTCGTCGCCGGCGTTGATCCCGGCCACCCCAGCCCCTGGGGCTTGTTCCATCGTGCGCACCATCGAGTGGCCGTTCCTCCCATGGTCTCGGCCGTGCGTTTGGCCCTCTGTGCGCCATTTCCGAGCCCTCCCGACGTTCTGGTGCTCGCCGGAGGCTCCCTGCCGGCGAGGACGACCTCGCTGCCGGTGGATCTCGGCTGGCATGAGCCACTGACTTGTGGGGCCAGCCTCTGGGAGATTAAGTTTAAAGAAAATAAATTTAATTAATCTGCTAAGTCACTGACATGTGGGTCCAGTGGGTTTAATTAACTAAATAAGATTAATCCTAATCTAAAATTGACCAGAGTGACTGACTAGTGGGTCCCACTAGTCAGGTTTGACTTTCAACGGCCAGATGGACCTGCTGATGTCATGCTGATGCAATAAAAGTATTTCCGAGTATAAAAATAATTCCAGAAATGTTTAAAACTTAAAAAATTCATAGAAATTAATCTGTAACTCCAATGAAAATAATTTATATATGAAAAAGTATCAGAAAAATTCAAGGAATCTGAATATGCTATTTTCAATCATGTTGGAAAAAGTTATAGAACCCAAACATGTAGAATAATGAATAAGTCAATTCTTATTATTACTTTATAAATGGAATTTGGAAAATATTCAAATTTCATTATGCTTGACATGATCAAGCATTAATCTAATAACAAACGAGTACCTTAAAATGACATCTCATGCATGCTAACATCAAGTTGAGCTGAGCATCAGGTTGAATCAATTAAATCACTATCCGAGAATACCTCATTGGAATTGATATTTGAATGTGATTCAAATCAACTCTAAACCTAATACATGTTGATTATATTAGTTTATCACCTTGCATTCTCATACCATGCTCATGCATCATTTTGCTTGCATATGATTGTTATTGATTGTTGCCATTCATTTCGGTAGGCTCCACACCCCCGGATTCCACCGAATATCCGTCTGACGGATATTGTCCCTCCTCTGAGCAACAAGGCAAGCACCCATTTTTGATCATCCCGATAAATCCCATGTTCTTGCTCCTGCACTTATTTATTGCATTAGGATCAATTGCTTCAACTGCTTTTGCCACGATTAGTTGAACCCACTTCCTTTGCATGACCTAACCTTGTCACAGTAAATAGCCGAACCTTGCAACCTAGCATACCTGGTAGTTGCTTGAGCCTTGATGTGCCTTATCCTGCTATGCATGCTATGCTTAGAGTTGTGTATGGACTGTCATCTGGGAGATGAACAGAAATGTGAGAATGTGTTCGGTAAGCAAAGGTTGTGTGTTGAACCTGATTTGGTAAAGGTACCGGTGAAAGGCTGTGTAGGAGTACATGGCGGGTTGTTTCATTGGAACCGTCCTTAGGAACTGAGTTCCGTGTATGTAATCCAAGACTAGATACTACCACACGTTGGGATACTTAATTGACCCTCTCGACTTATTAATCGCTTAGTACTCGGTCCAGGAGTTGCAAGTAGTTTCTGGTATTTATAGTAATGCTGGAGGCCGTGCATGGTGCTGACCTAAGAGGTGGGCTGTGATGCGGTTGGCAGTGGCACGGTGTACCAAGTGGCACCCGGATGGTGGGCTTGGGAACCCTGCGCACATCATTTGAGGTCGTGGCGGAAACCTCGGCCGGACTTCCGTACGGGTTACTCTCAGATAGGCGATAAACCTGGACTAGGTACTAGTGTGGTTAACGGTCGTGGCCGACTCCCTCGCTGGGCTTCCGCTTGAAGGTTGCCGAGGTGCATGACGTGCACATGGCGATAAGTGGCGAGAGCGTGTGTGACGAAGTACACCCCTGCAGGGTTATGATCTATTCGAATAGCTGCGTCCGCGGATATGGACTACTTGGAGACATATGTTGTTCATAGATAACTTCAATGGCTACTCATAAAATTGTCAAGATAAGTGTGAGTGTCGTGGACGGCATTTCCGTATGGAGACGGAATGATTCCACGATAGTGTATTGTTGTGGTGTTAGTGGACTCGTGTGCGAGAAATCAAGTTGTCAAAATTATTTAAAAATGCAAGTTGTCTAGCCACGAGTCAAATGCTGGCTTTCCGCATGAAACCCCACAACACCCTTTTGATACCTTGCATGAGTAGTTAGTTATCCTAAAGTCTTGTTGAGTACCTTCGTACTCATGTTTGCTTAATAAATGTTGCAGAGGTTGCTAATGACCCTACTGGAGGGTTCTTCATAGACATCGACGACGACGAGTAGCTGGTGTCACAGCTACGATCTGGCCCTACGTTGGATCTGTAGTATAGTCAGGCCATGTGCCTTCTAGTTGCCCTGTCTGTACTCAGACAGTTTAGACTCTTCCGCTGGCTTGTAACTAAATGACTGCTATTATGGGTCATGAGACCCTTAATGTGTAATATTATGTGTGTGGCTCTTCCGAGCCTCTTAAATAAAGGTTGTATGTTTATGGTTATGTTGTGATGCCATCGATGTATCTATACATATCGGTATGCCATGCGTACGCGTGTCTTACTTGATATGTATGGGGTTCGATTACTTAGTCGTGAACTTTAGTAGCACTCCTTACAAGGAAATGCCCCTTTGTGATCCGATGAGCCTTGATAGTTCGCTACTGCTCCGGACACATTGGTTGACCGGCATGTGTCCTTCTTAGTTGTTGTGTCTGTCCCCTTTGGGGAAATGTCACACGATGTAATGGAGTCCTTGTAGTTTGCTACGACTCGTCTACATTCGCTGATGACTGACACCTGCTTTGTTGGGTCATGTATGCCTGTCCTTGTGTGGTACTGCCACTTTGGTTTATGACTAGACATGTCGATCCGGGTTCTTTGACATTGGGATGCTAGCGACACTATTGCATACGTGAGTCAAAAGACGCAAATGGTCCCGGCTAAGGTAAGGCTGCAGCCGTGGAGTTAACCGTGTGTGAGACCGCAAAGGGATGCGATGTGTTACAGGCTCGATTCCTATGGCTTAGGATCGGGGTCCCGACAGAGTCATGGTGATCTTCACCAATTCCTTATTTTGACTTTATCTTGGCTAACGTCATATGCTAGGGAAAGATCTATATTCATATGTCAACTTGGAAGTAAGTATTCATGAACTATTATTGTTGACATTACCCTTGAGGTAAATGGTTGGGAGGCGAAACTATAAGCCCCGACCTTTCTCTGTGTCTAGCTGAAACTTTGATCTCATGAGTACCACTTGAGTTGTAGCAATTGTAGAGAACGAAAAGATGATTGAGTATGTGGATTTGCTTTACAATCTCTTATTTGACTCTTTCCGATGTTGTAATAAATTGCAATTGCTTCAATGACTAAAGGCTATCAGTTGTTAATTCTCGGTAAGGTTCTTGATCCATGCTTTACTTTGTGAAGTAATTCTCACTTTAGCATGAGAGATGATATGATGGTATTGTTGTTCTGATCATGATCATGATGCCTGCATGTTCGTATCTTGTTTTATCGACACCTCTCTCCCTAAACTTGTGGGCGTGTTTATTGATCTAGGCTTTCGCTTGAGGACAAGCGGGGTCTAAGCTTGGGGGAGTTGATACGTCCATTTTGCATCATGCTTTCATGTTGATATTTATCGCTTTTTGGGCTGTTATTTCACTTCAGGTACTATACTTATGCCTTTTCTCTCTTATTTTGCAAGGTTTACATGAAGAGGGAGAATGCCGACAGCTGGAATTCTGGCGTGAAAAAGGAGCAAGTTTGAGATGCCTATTCTGCGCAACTCCAAAAGCCGTGAAAATCAACGATGCTTTTTTTGGGATTTATAAAAAATACTGGGTCGAAGAAGTGCCAGAGGGGCGCCAACAGGTGGCCACAAGCCTGCTAGGCGCGGCCACCCCCTCGCCGTGCCAAGGGGGCTTTTGGGCTCCCTGCTGGCCCACTGGTCCCCCTCTTTTGCTACAAGAAGGGTTTCGGTCTGAAAAAAAAATCAAGAGGAGGCTTTTCGGAGGATTCGCCGCCGCCACGAGGCGGAACTTGAGCATAACCAATCTAGAGCTCCGGCAGGACGATCCTGCCGGGGAAACTTCCCTCCTCGAGGGGGAAATCATTGCCATCGTCATCACCAACACTCCTCTCATCGGAGGGGACTCATCACCATCAACATCTTCATCAGCACCATCTCATCTCTAAACCCTAGTTCATCACTTGTAACCAATCTCCGTCTCGCGACTCTGATTGGTACTTGTAAGGTAGCTAGTAGTGTTAATTACTCTTTCTAGTTGATGCTAGTTGGATTACTTGGTGGAAGAGTTTATGTTCAGATCTTTGATGCTACTCATTACCTCTCTGGTCATGAATATGATTATGCTTTGTGAGTAGTTACTTTTGTTCCTGAGGACATGGGATAAGTCATGCTATAAGTAGTCATGTGAATTTGGTATTGGTTCGATATTTTGATGTGTTGTATGTTGTTTTTTCTCTACTGGTTTTATGTGAACGTCGACTACATAACACTTCACCATTATTTGGGCCTAGAGGAAGGCATTGGGAAGTAGTAAGTAGATGATGGGTTGCTAGAGTGACAGAAGCTTAAACCCTTGTTTATGCGTTGCTTCGTAAGGGGCTGATTTGGATCCACTAGTTTAATGCTATGGTGAGACTTTGTCTTAATTCTTCTTTCGTAGTTGCGGATGCTTGCGACAGGGGTTAATCATAAGTGGGATGCTTGTGCAAGTAAGGGTAGTACCCAAGCGCCGGTCCACCCACATATCAAACTATCAAAGTAACGAACGCGAATCATATGAACATGATGAAAACTAGCATGACAGAAATTCCCATGTGTCCTCGGGAGCGTTTTTCCTCCTATAAGACTTTGTCCAGGCTTGTCCCTTGCTACAAAAGGGATTGGGCCACTTTGCTGCATTGTGGTTACTTTTTGTTACTTGTTGCTTGCTACGAATCATCTCACCACACAACTACTTGTTACCGATAATTTTAGTGCTTGCAGATTTTACCTTGTTGAAAACCACTTGTCAGATCCTTCTGCTCCTCGTTGGGTTCGACACTCTTACTTATCGAAAGGACTACGATAGATCCCCTATACTTGTGGGTCATCAAACAGCAGTGTTCATGCCCATATCATAGTCATGGGTCAATGTGCCATAGTTGATGTCTTCAGTCTTGGGGTCTTCTTTACAATCAAAATTTTTAGTTCTCACACCCCAAAATACAAACTTCCTCTTAGTCACCTTGATCTCCAGTATCGGCAGTTTCATCATATGTACCAGCTCCATGAGAAATGGGCCTCCGAGAACATCTTCGTAGTGCTCTCTCTCTCATTGAGAGTGTAGCTCTCCATCTCTAGTTTTGAAATAGGGAAAGTTCAGTAAAAGAATTCGAGAGGTACAAGAGTAGTGAAGATAAAAGTTGTTCCTATCAAGGTCTTCCAAATTCTAAGTCATTTCCTAGGGTAACGTCCTACAGTCAACATGTGCTCTGATACCATATCTATAGCGACCCGACTCAAAATGAGTCAAGCCTCTGTGTGTTCTGTGCCATCCCTGGATTAGTATGCTGGCACACACACAGTACATCAATGTATATATCAAAGTGCAATCACATGTAAATAACGTAAAACTGATATATACCTCAAAATCTCAGCGGAAAAAGTCAAAGGGAGTGGAGTCCCAATAAACGCCAACGGCAGGTTGAGTGCAGACCGTAACCCTGAATCGTACTCTTACTAATCGGAGAAAGTATCTGCAACATAAGACGTTGCATCAGTGTAGGTCAGCATATTGAATATGCCGGCAAGTCACAAAAGAGAGGGTGAAAATATCATCTATACTATATGCATATAAGGCAGGTGGGGCTGTAGTTTAAGTTTCGCATAAAGCAAAAAAAATCCTACAACAAGAGAGACGTAAAAGCAAAATTTACTACATTGTTAGTTGTTAATGAGAAAGGTTCCACCAACCATTTCTCATACCCAAGTTATCAATATTACCCACATCAATAAATTAATGGTGTTGAGAATTCCTAATAGCTCCAGTTCCTTTGGCTCAAGTTGTCCATGACCGTGGACACAGCTAATCGATTAGGTTTGAGTACTCTGCAGAGTATTGCACATGTTCCCCACAATATTTGATGGCCTCCGTTGGAGTCCTTGCACTTTAGGGTGTTTGAGAACCGGATGATCAAAACATGGTCTTCCAAAGGGTTCCTCTGAGCCACTGTTAGTGCCCATCCAATCCTACCGTTCTTCTACATCTCGTAGCACCGCCCATCCAGAGTCACCACGATGTCCAACCAAGACAGAGCCCATAATGACTTGTGGCTGTGTAGGTAAGCCTCGGGTCTTGAATTATCCATCCATCTCTTCGTGCATTGGTGAAGCTTTCCGCAAAATGTCATGGCGCTTCCCCATGCATCCGGGTCATCCACTGGTTTCCCTAGGGAGCCCATCAAAACCGTCCTTCACCAAGAGGTATATTGCATCATGAGGTCTTGAAAGTCTTGAAGTCTTCGGGTCTTTATTATTAAGTTCTCATAACACTCATGGTAAACACTCAACCAGACCCCATCTACTAGGAGCATAGCAAATTAACGTCCCGACCAAGTACCAAGAGTTTATGAGTGCCTATCACATGATACTACATCAAGAACCGAAATTTCCAAGTACCTACTTGCATGCAATGGGTGAAGAAGGCTGATCTAATGCAATAAAACCATAGGTAAAAATATGATCAATGTGAACTTGCCTGGTAAGGTTGTTGAAGATAGATATCGCTCACAGGAAAAACTGGATAGAACTATTCGTCACTCTCCAATGAAATCTGTATAATCAAACATAGTATTCATATAAGCAATCATACTAGCAATCATCCTAGCAATCAATATCACAACATCAAATAGAATTTATCAAATAAATCAAATCAAACGAGAATCCAAAAGAAACTTCAAAGAAATCTCTGGAGACTTCCACTATAACAACACAAGATAGTTTTTATCCTATTTAAATTTAACAGTAAATAAAACACTAAAATATTAAAATAACAGAAAATAAAATATAAAATAACTAAGATAACATAAAGTATTTTCTTTTCATCAAACTTTGTTAGTAAAAGTGCTAATGGAAAATTGTTTTATCCAACTCTACTTATGAACTAAACAAGGTTAACTTGAAATTAAATCAAAACAATTTCAACTTCAATATAATTTTTTGCTGATCTAATCAAAATTTAACAAAGAATTAAACTCATAAAAGAAAATATATAAACTATTTTCAAATAAGAATTTAATTTGGCAATGAAATCAATTTGCAAGTTATTACCGAACTAGAATTGATTCCATGCAAACAAATAAGAATAAATAAAATAAAATTTTGTTGTTGTTGAAGAGTTACTAGTAAATATACGGAAACAAAATATAACCTGTCACAAATACAAAAGAAAACAAATTAAGAACAATTAATGCAAAAGAAATAGCAAGAAAACTAAAAAGAGCTAAAACAAAATCTGTTTTGCTTAAAACCCTAATTTAAGATATCCTAAAAATTCTTAAATTAAACCCACTGATAAATAATATCACTAGTGATCAATAGCAAAAAGAATCAACGCAAAAGCTATTTTTAAACTCCCGATATTCACAAAATAAGGTTTAAACCAAATCTGTTTAAACTCAAAATTTAAATATTCAAACATGGTCAAATTTTATATCTACAGAAACTGTATAAAATTTGTGACCCAACTCAAAAAGAATCACCTAATTTGGAGTTATATACTAATAGATATGAATTTTCTAAGTTTGTTTTTTTTTTGAAAAAAACTATAACGAGATTTTTTAAGCTCACCGGAGATAGTCGCCGGAATTGGAGAAGACGACAGGGAGGTGGCTCCGGTGGCCGGCCGAGGTGGTGGAGGGGTCTAGGCGCAGGAGGGGGAGCTCCGGCGAAGCTTGGTGGCGTCGGCAGGGGATGGGGCGACGGGAGGGAGCAGCAGAAGCTCCTGGAGCTTCGGTGGGGGCGAGCTCCGACGAGGGTGGCGGGGCGGCGTTCCGGCGTTCCGGCAAGGGGAGTGCGGGGCTTGGTGGGAAAACGGAGAGAGGGGAGGCTCCTCTATTTATAGGCGGCCTCGGGAGGGTCGAGGAAGGAAAGGGCAAAGAGATCGGCTCGGGATTCGCTGAACCGGTGAGGAAGCTTCTGTACGTGCAAGGAAGGAAGGAGGAGCTCGTGAGGAAGAAGAAAAGGATACGGACCAGATTTGCTAACAGGCCAAGTCACTTTCCTAATAAAACTGATTATTTACTATTATACAAAAACCGGAAAGGAAACTAAATAAAAGAAAATCTATAATACTTTTATATAGACATATTATATATCAAAATTTGCAGAAAAAGATTTCCCACGAGATGAACATATTTGCAAGGCCAAACAAAAATCTCTCAGAATCATAAAATTCAAACAGTGTTGCTGGTTTAAGAAAAATGCAAAGAAAACATTTTGAAAATACTAAACTGGATTCAAATTAATTTCTCTCCATTTTTATATTGAAGTGAATCATTTTACCCTATTTTCCATGTATTTTATTTTTGGAGAAAAATAAATTCAAAAACCACTTCAAAAATTGTTTTTGAAACATAATATAGAACATTTTTAAAATAGTCTTGTGAGTTTCATAAGTCCAAATATAATTTCAAATGGCCCCTGGTTTGGAGTGTCATATTGCTCCTCTCAAGATTTTGATTTTTTTGGGCAAGGGAATTTGAATTCATTTAAACTTTCAAATAGGACCAAATATGAAATAGGTTGCAAAAGGAATTATTTTCACAAACCACTTTTTTCCAAGTCCTTTATTTTGAAGAAGTCATGTTATGTTCTCTCTGTGACACCTCTCTGTTGATCACGGAAGGTGGCCCCTTTTTCTTTGTCAACTGGGGTGGATCTCCTCCTTGAGCACATCCACCACCCTAGCCCGATTGGTTGTGCGCAGCGCGAGTGACCTCTCGGTCTTGGGTTCAAGTCCGACGTGCCACCCTTTTAATTATGTGCTTTGGTTTCTCATGTGTACTAGGTACTAGATTCTATATAAGTGGAGTGGTGTCCCTGTTCCAGCAAGAACACTACCCTACCATAGTGGCAACCGAGCCACCGCATGGGCTAGTAGGTCGAGGATTCGATCCCCTCGGGCGCCCCTTTTTATTTTTGGATTTTTTTTCTCTGTTGCTCTTGCCTGCATAGATAGCATAGGTAGTATTACTCCCCTGTTAGAGCAGCTAACCGAGCCTAGATCAGTGGTGCTTGCCTCTGTTGTGTACATAGAGGTGGTGGGTTCGAACCCCACTACTCCCTCTTTTATTTTCCTCTGTTAGTTATTGTAGTGTGCACTAGGGGGCCCTAGTATCTATGACCAGTGGGCCCCCCTGTCATATTAATCTGTGTTGATATTGTTTTACTTGTGGGAGTATTCCATATTTGGAATATATCCAGAATTGGAATATGCAAATCTGGCATATGCCAAATCAGTCACTAATTTGACATATAAGTGATTTAAGATTTAGAGTAGTTTGTCTTTTATGTTTTGTGGCAGTTTTATGCATGTAAGTATAGTAGTGTGATATATGGTTTTGGGGTAGAAAAACCCAAGGAATCCAATGGTGGCATTGGATTTTACTTTCGAGCAATTTTGCAGAAGTGCCATTTTGTGATGAGGTGGCATTTTGTGAGTTGTGTAGGATTATTTTTGTGCATGCCTTGAAGTTTGTGCTACACATACATCATATTGGTTGTTGCATTATCACTTCCTTGTGTTTATTGGATGCTTGTTTCTTTTGGGTAGCAACAGGTGCTGGGAACGAGTTTGAGGATTTCGTTGAGTATGTTCAGGAAGATCAAGAACAGCTCCAGTCTGACGACCTCACAGGCAAGATGATCGTGACCTTGACACCAATTCTAGCTTTGTTATGCCTAGTTGCATCATTTCCATCGTTATTGACCACTGCCTACCACCTAATAATTAAGCCTCCAAACATTGCCATGAAACCTCTAACCCTTCCCCTCCTAGCAAATACTGTTCGGCTAAGTTAGTGCTTGCTCAACCATCTTATAACATTGCTAGTTGCAGGTGCAAGCTCATCAATGTGATAACATGGGCAATTTGATTATCATCTTGTTTAAATGCTATTTAATTAATGCACCTATATACTTGGTAAAGGGCGGAAGGCCTGGCCTTTTTCTAGGTGATTTGTTCCGCCTTTTCCGCCTTAGTTTTGGCTACTGGTGTTTTATTCCATAATTGGGCGCTCCTAACACGTTCGGGGTTGTTATGGAGACCCCCTTGATAATTCATTTTAGTGTAAAGCTTTTCCGGCAAGGCACAACTTTGGTACTATATTTGCTAACATCTTAACAAAAAGCATAGGGAATAGCTACCACGAGGAAATTAATCAACAACCTGGGCCAGTGCTTCTCATGAGTGTTGGTCCAAACCGGGCGATGTCCGGCGCCCCCTGGTCACCCAGGGTTTTAGCCAACCAACTTCTTGCCCATCCGGTCATGCCCTGACAACGAGATACGTGGCTCCTATCGGGTCTGCCGGCATGCCGGGCGGCCTTGCTGGATTAGTTTTACCTTTTACAAAATATCTTGTGCATTGGGATTCTGGTGAGACTTTGGGTTTTCTCAAAGTTGAGGTTTTCCACTAAAGATTCCGACGAGATCGCGAGTTTGGTGATCAAGGATTTCTATGCGGCCTGTGGTAATTTTTGATGGATTAGTTGGAGCACCCTTGGAGGGTTAAATCGTTCGGAAAGTCGTTCCCTCGGTTATGTGGCAAACATGGAAACTATGTTATCATCCGGTTCTAGATAACTTGAAGTAACTTAATTAAAACCTACCAACTGTGTGCTTAACCGTGATTGTTTCCTTCGGAGTTCCTTCTCTGATCGAGAACACGGTGGGGTTACGAATGACGTAAGTAGGTGTTCAGGATTACTTAGTGATTATTCTTAGTTCACGACCATCATGCGTAGACCACTATATCTTTAATTCTTGTTCAACATAAGTTAGCCACCATAAATGCTTAGGTTGCTGCAAACTCAAACACATACCCCATCCTCACCTAATTACTTAGTTAGATTCGATACCAAGGTCATGAGATTGTTGAGTCTTTCTGGTTCACAGATTACTACAACCACCCACGGGTACATGTACTGCAGATGCAGACGTTTTTGAGGATAGCCAGTTAAAGTGGGAGTTTGACGAGGACAGTGGCCAGATGTACATGACGTACCCCAATGACTAGAGGTCCTTGGTCGTGATCGTGGGCCTAGTGAGGCGAAAACATTACTTTTGTTGTTTATCTTGTCCCTAGTCGGACCCTGCCTTCTGAATTATTTGAATAAATGTTGTGTGAATCTTGTACTTAATTTTGTGGCGAGTGTAAGCCAAATCTTATTACTCACCCCTCTTGTATGTATTGCAATGTTTACCGTTCTTGCGAAATGCTTAGATGCGCCCATTTCCCCTTTTGAGGCATTGCCCCAAATAAGGAAAGAGCCACATCTTGGACGTTACATAGAGGTAGTTGAAAACTTCCATTGATTGCAGTTGAAGAATTTTCAATAAGATTAACACCATTCACTTGAAATTATTTCCTTGGAAAATGCATCGTATGTTCTTTACCATTAACATCAAAAGCGACCTTGCTTTTGTTACAATCAATAACAACCCCTGCAGTATTCAAGAAAGGTCTACCAAGGATAATTGGCATATTGTGATCCTCGGGCATATCAAGGATAACAAAGTCTGTCAAGATAGTAACATTAGCAACAACAACGGGCACATCCTCACGAATATCGATACGTATGGCTGTTGATTTGTCAGCCATTTGCAATGAAATTTCGGTAGATGTGAGTTTGTTCAAGTCATGTCTTTTGTACAAAGAGAAAGGCATAACACTAAAACTAGCTCCTAGATCACATAAAGCAGTTTTCACTTAGTTGTTTTTTATGGAACATGGTATAGTTGGTATTCCTGGATCTCCTAGTTTTTTATGTACACCATCCTTAAAGGTATAATTAGCAATCATGGTAGATATTTCAGCTTCAGGTGTTTGATGTCCTTCATGTACTTAGCATAAGGGGGCATCTTCAAAAGATTAGTTAAACGAGTATGCGAAAAGACTGGCCTAAGAATTTCAGCAAAGCATTCAAATTCTTCATCATCTTTCTTCTTAGTTGGTTTACGTGGGTAAGGCATGGGCTTTTGAACCCATCGCTCTCTTTTCTTTGCCATGCTTTCTAGCAACAAAATCTCTTTTATCATAGCGTTTATTCTTAGTTTGTTGGTTATCAAGATCAATATCAGGTTCTATCTCAACATCATTATATGATTCTTTATCATTAGTAGGTTGAGCATCATCATTATTATTTTCATTATCACTAGGTGCCTGCTCACTACCAGATTGAGTTTCAGCATGAGAGATAGAGATATCATAAGCATTATCAGAAGGTTTCTCTGATTCAGGTTCACTAGGAGTATGCAAGGTCCTATCATTTTCTTTTTCTTTTTCTTCCTAGAAGTACTAGGTGCATCAATATTAATTGTTTGTGAAATTTGTTTAGTTCATTTAGGATGACCTTCTTGATATAGTGGACCTTGAGTTATAGTTCCTCCTCTATTCATTACTCTAATAGCATGATCATTCATATTATTAGGCATTTCATGAAGTAACTCACTTTGACATTTAGCAACTTGTTTTAGTTGGGTTTGAACCATAGAAGCATGTTTTCCTACACCTCTTACATCATTGGTGATTCTAAATAACAAGTCACTTAAGCAAGCAATCATATCAGAGTTTTGTTTCAATTGTTTCATGACATAGGAATTGAAATGATCTTGCTTTATAATATAATTATCAAACTCTTGTAAGAATTGACTGGCAGGTTTATCGTAAAGGACGTCACCTTCATCAAACTTTAAGAGAGAATTTACCTCCACCACCTGTGGTGGTGTTTGGAGACCATGGATTTCATCAATAGGTGGTAACTTCTTGATGTCTTCAGCTTTAATGTCGTTTTCCTTCATACATTTCTTTGCCTCTTGGATAGTTTTAGGACTAAGGAATAATATACCTCTCTTCTTCGGAGTAGGCTTAGGTGGTGGTACAGGAAGTGTCCATTCATAATAATTCTTCAATATATTACTCAATAATTCCTCAGCTTGTTTGATAGTTTGTTCACTATCTAGTTGGCCCCTAAGTAATTGGAGAAGCCCCCCAAAGCTTGTGGGAGACTTCCTTCTTCAATTTGCACAAACTTAAGTATTTCCTGTAAGGCAGCTTGTTTCTTATGCGCAGGAAAATATTTTTCAAAGAAGTAGTAAATCATATCCTGGGGACAACGCACACAACCAGGAGCAAGAGTATTGTTCCAAATCTTACCATCACCCTTTAATGAGAATGAAAATAATTTATAATTTGAGGATATAGTAGTAGCGAATTTTCTCATCATTAGTAAATAGGGTGTCTATGTCATTTAGCTTAGTGAGATGTGCCACAATAGTTTCATTTTCATGGCCATGAAAAGGATCATATTCAACCATAGTGATTATCTCTCGGACGATAGAGAATTCATAATCCTTATAGGTAATAAAGATAGGTGAAGTAGGAAACTTAGGATCATATTTCAATCTAGCATTCAAGGATTTTTCTTTCAACTTGCATAGTAGTTTCTTAAGATCTTCTGTATCATTACAAGCAAGAAAGTCTCTACAATTTCTTCATCCATAACATAACCTTCACGTATTTCAGGCATTTCAGTTCTAGGATATTCTTGGCTAAAAGGTATTTCTATATTTTCAGAGGCAAGGACTTCACCAGTTTCAATAGTATCATAAATTTTAGCATGCTCGATTTCTTTAGCTCTAGCAAGTTGTTCATCAAGAAATTCACCTAGTGGAACAATATCATCATGCAAGGTACTAGCATCAACATAAGCATCATTCATAGCAGAGGTAGCATCATCAATTACTTGCGACATATCAGGATTAATAGCATGTGGTGGTGGTGTTGCAAGTGTACTCAAAACAGATGGTGAATCAATTGCAGAGCTAGATGGAAGTTCCTTACCTACCTTCATCTTAGAGGGAACAATCTTTGTTCTCGGATCTTTCAGATTCATCATAGTGATTAATAAATAGATATCCCATGTGACTCAGCAAATATAGCTACGCTCCCCGGCAACGATGCGAGAAAACGTTCTAGATAACCCACAAGTATGTGGGATCGTGATAGTTTTTGATAGTAGAGTATTCAACCCAAATTTATAGATTCGACACAAGGGATGCCAAAGAATATTTGCAGGTATTAGCAACTAAGTTGTCAATTCAACTACACTTGGAAATTTAGTATCTGCAGCACATTGATCAATAGCACAGTAATATGATAGTTTTGATAGCAGTGGTAACAATAGCAGCAGTAACGGTAACAGTGATAGCAGTTTTGTAGCAGTTGTAACATCAGTAGTAACCGTAGTAACTTAACAATCACAATATGTATAAAACTCATAAACACTCGATCGGTGACATTGCTGGATAATATCCATCATATAACAATCACAACATAGGGCGACGCTTAACTAGCTCCCGTTCATCGATATAATGTAGGCATGTATTCCGTAAATAGTCATACATGCTTATGGAAAATAACTTGCATGACATCTTTTTTCCTACCCTCCCATGGCAGCGGGGTCCATAAAAAACTAAGGGATATTAAGGCCTCCTTTTAATAGAGAACTGAAACAAAGCATTAACACATAGTGAATATATGAACTCATCAAACTACGGTAATCACCGAAAAGAATCCCTATTATTGTCGCTTTGGGTTATGCGGATCCTAACACATAGTAGGTCCATATAACTTGCAAGATCGGATCAGGAACATAGATATAATGGTGAAAACATAAATGGTTCAGATCTGAAATCATGGCACTCGGGCCCTAGTGACAAGCATTAAGCATAGCAAAGTCATAGCAACATCTATCTCCGAACATAGTGGATACTAGGGATCAAGCCCTAACAAAACTAACTCGATTACATGATGAATCTCATCCAGCTCTTCATTGACCAGGAAGCCTACGAAGGGATTACTCACTCCCGGTGGAGAACATCATGGAATTGGCGATGGAGGAGGGTTGGTGATGACGAAGAGCGAATATTCCCCTCTCCGGAGCCCCAAACGGCCTCCAGATGAAGAACAGGAGGTGGCGGAGACTCCGTATCGTGAAACACGATGAAACTTCCTCTCTATTTTTCTCCGGAAATAGGAATTTATAGTGTTGGAATTAGGATCAACGGAGCCACGTGGGACCCACTAGACACCAGGGCGCGCTAGGGGGCCTGGCGCCCTGATGTCTAGTGGGCTGTTGTGGCACCCCCTCCGGTGGATCTTGGTTCCAATATTTTTCTATATTCCAGAAAAAATCTCAAAAAAGTTTCGTTCCACTCCGACAAATTTTATTTGTGAACAAAAACAACACCATGGTAGTTCTCCTGAAAACAACGTTTGTCCACGTTAGTTTCATTGAAATCATGAAATTAGAGTCCAAAACAAGAGCAAAAGCGTTAGGAAAAGTAGATATGATGGAGACGGACATGGACCAGAGGAGAAACGACCAAGGAAGAAGAAGGAGGAGGGGGGATCCCTGCCCCTCTCTCCCGGTGGCGTTGGATTGCCGTCGGGGCAACCATCATGACGACAATCTACAGCAACAACTTCGCCGCCGTCATCACCATCACCATCACCTTCCATCATCTATCTATAGCGGTCCACTCTCCCGCATCCCGTTGTACCCCCTACTTGAACATGGTGCTTAATGCTATATATTATTGTCCTATGATGTCTGTCTATCCTATGATGTTTGAGTAGTTCCTTTTTGTCCTATGGGTTGATTGATGATCTTGATTGATTTGAGTTGCGTGGATTATATTGGTGTTGTCCTAAGGTGCTTTCCGTGAGCCGCACACATGAAATATTCATGTTGGAGGGTTTGCAATATGTTCATGATTTTCTTATAGTGGGTGGCTAGAGTGACAGAAGCTTACACCTGAGTAAGGGAGTTGTGCGCATATGGGAGTAAAGAGGACTTAATGTTTAATGCTATGCTTGGCTTTTACCTTAATCATATTTACTAGTTGCGGATGCTGGCTATATTTCCAATCATAAGTGCATATGATCCAAGTACGAAAAGTATGTTAGCTCATGCCTCTCCCTCATATAAAACTGCAATAATGATTACTGGTCTTGTTATCAATTACCTAGGACAATCTCGCAAATCCTATCACCACTTTTCCACACTCACTATATTTACTTTATTGTTCTTTCATTAAAACAACACCTCACTTTTATTTCCATATTATTTATTACCTTGCAAACCTATTTATTGCACGTACTAAGTACTTCTAGTTTCCTTCCTGCAAAATAGTTTCATACTTGTTCTAGGTAAAGTAAGCGTTTGCGTGCGTAGAGTTGCATTGGCGGTCCATAGAACTTCAGAGATTATTAATTCTACCTTTAGCTCCTCGTTGGGTTCGACACTCTTACTTATCGAAAAGGGCTACAAACAATGCCACACACTTGTGGTTTATCAAGACCTTTTTTTGGCGTCGTTGCCGGGGAGAAATAGCGTAGTGGTTGATATTCTCATGTGTGCTTATTTGCTTTATCACTAAATAATTTTTATTTTGTGTTCTAACTTGTTTTCTATCTTTAGTTATGGGTAGGAAATGCAAAATACCAAAAAATTAGATGTACTTGCTAACCCAATGGTTGAGGAACCACCCAAAATGTATCCTTCTATTGAAGCTTATTACTTTGATTATCTTCGATCCCTTTGAGCTCGTGCTGAAAACCCAACTAGCTTAGTTGAGGGAAAACCATTAAATGAGCATGCTTATTATGTGCGACTATCTCAAAAAGGGGAACTCTTGTGGCATCAAATTAATACTTTGTGTTGTTATGCTTGGAATTTATGCGAAATATATGATTTTACTTGTTGTTCTCAAGAAACTAAAAAACACCTTCCTTACAAATGTGTGTTTAATGATAATGACATATTATGTTCTTCTGCCAAGGAGGCCTATTGTTATTACGATGTTGAACAAATTGAAGAATTTGTTGCTTTTAAGGGTGCTTATGAAATTACTACTTTGATTGACAAGTGTATTGCTACTCTTTAAAAATCTGACTTTTTTGCCATACTTAAATATTTATATGAAAACTATGCTTCTAATGCTTATGTTAAAGAATTTATTGAAAGAATGACCGCTGCCTTGGAAGAGAATAATATTTCACAGGAGAAGATGGGCATGGGTAGCTAATCCGCTCTACCCGTGCCCACCTTCTAATGAGATTAACACTTCAACTCATACATTGTTTAATTTCCCTTTGCACATACCGAAGAATGAATGCTATGATTATTGCTATGATACCTTGGATACATTTGAAATATCTCTTTTTGATGAACTCGATACTTGCTATGCTTATTGGCATGATGCCAATATGAATTATCTTTATGGAGATGAACTTGCTATAGTTCCTTATGTTAAGCATGAAATTGTTGCTATTGCACCCACACATGATAGTCCTATTATCTTTTTGAATTCTCCCAACTACACCATATCGGAGAAGTTTTCACTTATTAAGGATTTTATTGATGGTTTGTGTTTTACCACTACACATGATGATTTTGATGAATATAATATGCATGTGCTTGCTGCTCGTACTTGCAATTATTGTGAGAGAGGAACCAAATCTTTAGCTCTCTATGTTTCCAATACGATAAAATTGCAAGAAACTACTTATGCTATGTATTGGCCTTTACTTTGTGTGAATGAATTTTTCTTTTATGACATGACAATGCATAGGAAGAGAGTTAGACTTTGTTGTCGTATGATATATATCACTCTGTTCTCACCACTAAATTACAAATCATTGTTAGTTAAAATTGGCTTTGATATACCTTGGGATTTGGGTGGATCAATTACTTGAGCACTATATGCTTAGCTCAATTTCTGTTGTGTGATCTTAAAATAATTATACACAAAAATATAAAGTGGGGAAACTAAATTTTTTTCAAAAATAAAGGTGAAAGTGAGAAAGATGAGCTCCGTTGAAGTGGGGGCTAGCCTTGAACGTTGTTCATGCCCATACAAACGTTGTGAATTTTAATTACATCAATTTTCCAACACAAACAATTATCCCCTTGTACCAAACCATTGTATTATAAAAATAATGTGCTATGATATACCTTTATAATGTTTTATGTGTGGTGTGCAAAAACAGAAACGTTGGTTGTAGTGTTCGATATTTCATATTTTAGACGAATGTCCAAAAAATCTGAAAATTTAACACAATACTGTTGTGCAAATTATTTATCGTGTCGCAATGTTTTAGAATTTTTAAGTTACATAAGTATACGTTTCATCTGCATCTTTACAGAATATCCTGTTTTTCATAGATTGTTGTTATAGTTGCTTTGCGTGCTTATGTTTTGAATTCTTGTTGAGCCCCATTGACATGGGAGCCATAGAATTGTGGTAGCATATAGTGGGTAGTGTTAGATTAAAATTACTCCATAATGTTATGGCAGGACATGATAAGATTTGATGTTATATGAGCTAACCTCTCTAATGAAGGTTCTGTTAAGTTTTGTGTGGATGAAGTGTTCAAAAATCGAGGAGGTGTCGATATGTGAACAATAAGGAGGGACAAGAATTCAATCTTGGGATACCCAAGGCACCCCAAATAAATATTTAAGGAGACTCAAGCGTCTAAGCTTGGGGATGCCCCGGAAGGCATCCCATCTTTCTTCTTCAAGATTTATCGGTATGTTTTGGTTTCTGTTTTGTTCACAAAATATGCGTAAATTCTTGGAGCGTCGTGTGCCTTTTATTTTTGTTTTAGCAATGCACCATGCTGGTATGGGAAAGTACATGATTGATTTATAGAATGCTCTTTGCACTTCATTTATTTATAGAAGGCTTCATGTGCCTCACTTATATCATTTGAAGTTGGATGCTTGTTTCTTTACATATAGAAAGCCATTATTTATAGAATGCTCTTTTTCTTCACTTATATTTATTAGAGAATGTCCAGGTATACTGTAGAAAGAATTAAACTCTCATGCTTCACTTATGCCTATTTAGGGAGTCAACATGAATTGATTATTTACATGGTTAGTCATAAAAACCTACATAAAACTTGCCGATCACTGAATATGATATGTTTGATTCCATGCAATAGTTTTGCACTTCACTGCAACAACTTTCATACACTTATACCTCTAGTGCATCTGTTTCATGGAAATCCCTACTCCTCGCATTGATATCTGTTGATGGGCATCTCCATAGCCCGTTGATACGCCGAGTTGATGCGAGACTTTCTTCTCCACTTTGACCCCTGTGAAACCTACCACCATATTATATTTCACCTTTATGCTATATCCATGGTTCGCGCTCACGTATTGCGGGAGTAATAAAAAGCTGAAGCGCGTTAAAAAGTACGATCCAATTGCTTGTTTTGACATCGAGGTGCTCATGATTAATACTTTATGCTATGAAGACCAAGCATGACATGCTATATGATCTTGTAGGGATATCATTCTTCAAGCATTGTTATTTTGAAAGGACATGATTGTTAGCTAGTAAACCTAAGTATGGATGTCTTTTCATCAAATAATATACTATTGCCTTGAATCACTTGTATCTTAATATTCATGCCATGATTAGACATTTGTTCAAGATTATGATAGGTAACATTCCACATAAAAATTGATATTTTATCATTTACCTACTCAAGGACGAGCAGGAATTAAGCTTGGGGATGCTGATACGTTTTCTTTGTATCTATAATTTTTTATTGTCTCATGCCAATATTCTACAACTTTCATATACTTTTGGAAACATTTTATATTTTTTGGACTAACTTACTTACCTAGTGCCGAGTGCGAGTTCCTGTTTTTGTGTGTTTTTGTTTCGCAGAAAATCCATATCAAACACACTCCAAATGCAATAAATTTTTATGGAGATTTTTTGGAACATATGTGAATTTTGGGAGTCAGAATCAATGCAACACGCTACCCGAGGGATGCACAAGCCAACATGGTGCGACCCGCCAAGGGAGGGGGTCGCGCCCTGATGGCTTTTGGCCACCCCTTAAGTTGGTTGGATCTCCCTTTGACCGCAAGAAAGATATTTTCACGATAAAAATCCCCTAAAATTTTCTGCCCGATCGGAGTTACGGATCTCCGGGTATTTAAGAAGCACTGAAGGGCGAGAAAACAGCTTGCAAAAACAGGCGAGAAACAAAGAGAGAGATCCAATGCCGGAGGGCTGCTACCCTCCAAGTGGCATGGCGGCCATGGACCATAGGATAAAACATGCTCCCACCTAGGGAGGAGGCCGAGGAGAAGAAGAAGGAGGGGGCTCTCTCCCCGTCTCTCCCGGTGGCGCCAGAGCGTCGTCGGGGCAACCATCATGACGATGATCTACACCAACAACTTTGTCGCAGTCATCACCACCACCATCACCTTCCCTCATCTATATTGAACAGTCCAATCTCCCGCATTCCGCTGTACCCCCTACTTGAACATGGTGCTTAATGCTATATATTATTATCCTATGATGTGTGGCTATCGTATGATGTTTGAGTAGTTCCTTTTTGTCCTATGGGTTGATTGATGATCTTGATTGACTTGAGTTGCGTGGTTTATATTGGTACTGTCCTAAGGTTCTTTTCTTGAGGTGCACACATGAAAGATTCATGTTGGAGGGTTTGCAATATGTTAATAATTCACATATAGTGGGTGGCTAGAGTGAGAGAAGTTTACACCCGAGTATGGGAGTTGTGCGCGTATGGGAGTAAAGAGGACTTGTTGTTTAATGATATGGTTGGGTTTTACCTTAATGATCTTTAGTAGTTGCGGATGCTTGCTGGAGTTCCAATAACAAGTGCATATGATCCAAGTACGGAAAGTTTATTAGCTCATGCCTCAACCTCATATAAAACTGCAATAATGATTACCGGTCTAGTTATCATTGCCTAGGACAATGGACAATCTCGCAAATCCTATCGCCGCTTTTCCACACTAGCTATATTTAACTTATTGTTATTTTATTAAAACAACACCTAACTTTTATTTATGTGTTCTTTATTACCTAGCAAACCTATCTACTACACCTACTAAGTACTTCTAGTTTCCTTCCCGCAAATAGTTTCATCCTTGTTGTAGGTAAATGTGACGCCCTCTACTTAATCGTATGCTAAACATACACGCAAATGTGTATGACCAAACCCAAGGACTCACGGGTAGATATCACAACACAACTCTAGACACAAATAAAATAACATCAGCTTCATATTACAAACCAGGGGCCTCGAGGGCTAGAATACGAAAGCTGGATAAACACACGAGTCAGCGGAAGCAACAAATATCTGAGTACAGACATAAAACATGGGGTGCCTTAGAGAAGGCTAGCACAAAAGATACAACGATCGAACGAGGCGAGGTCTCCTGCCTGGGAACCTCCTAACTACTCCTGATCATCAGCGGCCTCCACGTAGTAGTAGGCACCGTCGGGGTAGCAGTCGTCGGTGGCGGGGACCTCCATCTCCTGGGCTCCATCATCTGATCACAGCAACGGATCAAGGGCACAAGGGGGGAGCAAAGCAGCGGTGAGTACTCATCCAAAGTACTCACAAGTCTTACATCCGAACTATCCTAATTATGCATCAGTATCAAAGAAGGGGGGTGTATATGTGGACTGACTGCAGCAATGCGAGAATAGAGAGAGAAGGCCTAGTCCTATCGAAGACTAGAATCTTCAGGGTCTTGCAGCAATAGACGAGAGTAGAACAGGGGTAACACATAATAGTCATATTGTTGCAGCAATATTAAAGTGAGGTCATGCCTAAAGATCCTCCCTCGACTCCCTGCGAGGAAGCAATCCCGAGGCAAACTAATTCCAGTTAAGTAACAATTGTAGTTGTAAAAGATCGGGGCACAAATCCAAGTCGTCCTATAACCGTGGACACGGCTATCCGAATAGTTAATTTTCATCCCTGCAGGGGTGCACCACATGTCCCGTCACGCTCGATAACACTCTGGTCGGACATACTTTCCTGGGTCCTGCCCGGCCTCGGAATATCGACACGTCGCAGCCCCACCTAAGACTAATCAGAGAGGCCAGCCCGCCGGTCTAAACCCTAAGCACAAAGGGTTCATGGGCCCAGTTCCCCTTCATGCTCCTGCATGTGGCGTGGGCGGCCGACGTCAGTCCTAGCATCCCTTAATCACAAGCGCGATGCATCTCGGGACCACTCGGGCGTGCGCCGCTACATTGCTGGCATCTGAAAAGCTTCGGCTGATACCGCGACGCCGAGTACCCATAATTCTTCCCGCGTAGCCGGTTAGTGCGAAAAGGTCTCCGACCAACCCAGATCAAATACCCAAATCCATTAACATTTTAATTCGGCCAGCAACACAGTATCACGGGAATCCACCCGTCTTACAACTAAGCACCAATGATCCCAGTAAGATGGTCGAGTAACTGTGTGGTTGTAACATCGGGGGGAATCCGAGGTATCACCCTCGTTGGATTCCGAACGATGTACCCGTCAAGGTGGGCTTAGAGGAATCACCCTCGGGGGGTCCCACACTTGAGGGGTTGTACGACAGAGGCATCGTCGGGAATGGTGAAAGAGGAATCACCCTCGATAACCACGACCGACTAGTTATACTACAGAGATATCATCAGGAGTACTTAGCGAGATGTCACCCTCGGTATCCGATAGTATCCCTATAGCGTCGTACAACGAAGGGGGAGAATGTGTTGTGTCGGGTCTGGCTCGTCGATCAGAGATCGAGATTTGAAAACAAGCGGGGCAACTGATCTACGGGGTCAGAGGGGATGACTGCTCCACCTATACTAAGCAGGTTAAAGGTATAGGACTGAAGGTAGCAGTTCATCAAAAACAGGCTATGCATCAGATATAGGAGCTAACTACAACAGTAGCAAAAATACTAATGCAAGCAGTAGGAAGAAAGACATAGCCGATATAGGAATGATCAAGGGGGGTTTGCTTGCCTTGCTGCTCTGCGGCAAAGGACTGATCGGCAGGGTCGTAGTTGAACCCGGCAGCAGCGTCAGTCTCGGGGTCTACTTGTAAGAAGAGGGGGAAGAAACAATAAATAATAGCACCGATGCAACACAAGGCATGACATGGCAAGATGCAGGCTAGACATGAGCTAACGCAGCAACATCCGTCATAGACGGGTCGGAAGAATATCTGACGATATTTTCTGGGTCTCGGGCTACTACCGGTTATACTGGAAACGAAGGAAAATTTCCAAGTTTGCTATGTTAGGGACGCGTGACAGACGAACGGGCCGTGTATCCGGGTTCGTCTCGTTTTGCTGATCAACTTTCATGTTGAAATTATTTTGATCTGACTTGGGGATTATTTAATATTAATTTTTAAAATTTTATTTAATAATTAGGAATTAAAAACAGATTTAACTATTTTAATAAAATCCTATTATGACATCATCGCGATGTTAGGCTGGCATCAGCAGTTGACTGGTCCACTGACCAGCGGGTCCCAAACGTCATAGGCACAAGTTTCTATTAAGATTAAATATTAATTAATCAGAATAATTTAGTGGGGAACCCACGTGGCATTCTCTCATTAGGTTAATTAATTATTCTAATTAACAGATTAACTTATATATTTTTTTAACTAATTCATTAACTCATTAATTAATTATTATATCTATTTATTTATTTATTTAATAAAAACATATACTTTTATTATTTATATTTTAATTTCCATTTTCTTAAAAGCGAGTGTGGGGCCTCCCTGTAAGTGGGTGTGGAGGTATGGCCCCACCGGTAAGTGACATAGGCCATATACTCGATTTTTTCCATAGATATAAACATGCAAATATCGTATTCCTCCAATATCTATATACGCAATACATACATAAATACGGGTATCAAATACATACATACATACATACATACATACGGAATACAACATTTGTTTTTATTTTCTTTTAACTCTCAACATCCATCTCTCTCTGTCAACACACAACATAGAACACAACTCTTTGCTAACTCAACATAGAAGAACCAAATGTTCAATCCTTCCTACCGGAGTCTACCGTCGACGGATCGGGGCCCCGTTTGCCGGAACGGAACCGGGGCGGTGAGGGGAACGCGACGGTGGGAGGAGCCCGAGGAGGGGCTCACCAACGTTGACGGGACGGCCCGATGAAGCCGGAGTTCGCGGGAAGCGGCGGTGATGGCGAGGAGGAGGACGAGGCGGTGACGGTGACGGCGCGGTTCCGGTGGTGATGCCGGTAGGACGGTCGCCGGAGAAGTCGTGCCGGCGAGGTCTTGCCGAGAGGGGCCCCGATGAGGAGGGCCCCCGGGATGGAGCCGCCGACATGGAGGGGCTCCGTCGGCGGGGCCGAGAGGGGCCGACCGACGGGATGGGGAGGGCCCCGGCCGCCGGATCCGGAGGGGGAGGTGGGTAAGGAGGCCGGGGATGGTGGTGCTGCCCGATGTGGTGGAGGGGAGGGGCTCGCCGGCCGGGAGAGGGGAGGGGCTCGCCGGCCGGGAGAGGGGCCGACGGGGGAGAGGCCGCCGGCGGGAGGAGGAGGCCGTGGGGGGGGGTCGCCGGCGGGAGGAGGAGGCCGTGGGGGGCGACGGGGGAGCTCGCCGGCGGGATGGGGAGGTCTGGGGCTCAGCTCGTGGGTTGCAGGGGCTCCGATGGGAAGGGACTCGGTCCCTGGGGGGAGGCGAGCCAAGAGGAGGGGGGCGATGTGGGCAAAGTGGGGGGGGCAGGGGCGATTGGATCGAGGGAAGGGAACGAGAGACGTGGGGGGACCGGGACGGTTGGTGGGAGTGGGGGGGTTGGCGGCGGCCAGGGGGGCTGACGAGGGAGGGAGGGGTCTCGCGAGGGGGTGGGCTAGGGTTCCCAGCAGGACTGGTGGGTGGCCTGGCCGGCTGGGCCACTAGGCCGAGTTGGGCGAGGTGGGGGGGTTCGGTTGTTTGCCTTTTTTTTATCATTTGTTTTTCTTTCTTTTACTTTCTGACATTCTATCATTATTATTTTCTTATATATTTATATCTTTCTGTTCTAACTATATAGGACTTTTAATACAATTAAAAATGTCCGATTCGTTTTTATAACATATTAGGGAATTTCAACAACTCTCCCGACATTTTTACTTAACATCACGAAACGTTTCTCGTTCAACTTTATTCGTAAATTTCGAACTCGACTGGTTTTTCGACTAACACAAGATCCACGATAGAATTTATGATGACGTGGCTTCACTAGCGTGGGATTACTGTCGCTTGACTACAGGAGTTACTGTAGTACCAATCCGAGGATGTCACAACTCTCCCCCACTAACAAGAATTCTCGTCCCGAGAATTAAGGGGTAGAAGGCAAGAGTTCGGGGTATTCATCACGAAGATGATTCTCGCGTTCCCAAGTGGCTTCAGCTCTAGAATGATTTGACCACTGCTCCTTAAGGAACTTGGTGACTTTGCGACGAGTCTTACGTGCAGCTTGGTCGAGAATGCGGACCGGATGCTTCTTATAAGAGATGCCTTGTTGCAGCTCAAGCATACCATGATCCACGGCTCGAATAGGATCCTTGAAGCAGCAACGGAGCTGAGAAACATGGAAGACATCGTGAACCTGAAAAAAGGTTCGTCGGCAGTTCCAATTGATAAGCCACTCTCCCACGCCTTTCGAGAACAGTGAAAGGACCAATATAACGAGGAGCTAACTTGCCCGTGATTACAAAACGGTGTGCGCCTCTCATTGGGGTGATACGAAGATGTGTTTTCGCCAGGTTGATAGACCATATCCTGAGGATGACGGTCATACTGACTTTTCTGACGAGACTGAGCAGCCTTCAGATTCTCATGAATAATGCGGACTTGATCTTCAACATGTTGGGTAACATCTGGACCATAGAGTGATCGGTACTTTGAACGGTGGATCGGGAATTTCATACGAAGCCAAGTATAAGGGATACCTTGGAATCAAAGGTGTACAGGAGAGTCAGGTTTCAATCCTGTGGAACTTTGGGTTATGGGTCCACCATGTGGCCCGAGAGTAGGTAGAGGGGTGACATACTATACGGTCTTGGTAACAAGACATGTCAGAGGATAACCTGTCAGTTATGTTGGCAACATCGTCGATACCAAGGGCGGGGAACGAATAGAACCATTTTCCTGCTCGTTGAAACGAGGCGGGCCAATAGGCAAGGTTCTCGTCCACCGGTGGCTACCGGAATGTTATCCATAATAGTAGCAGGGTCTTACCGACAGAGTCGTAAACCAAGAATTTTACCTAAGCAGGGAATTAACACTGCTTAGATAAGTTATGCCACAATAAAAATCAAACAGACCAATGGGAGGGAAAATGTGTTCACACACACACAAGTATTAGAGTATACCATTTCCGAGGAAATCATAGAGTATGGTATACATGATAGGTCATCCAGTACATAACCATCTTGGTAAAGAGACAAGAAGAATCATCATGTTTATCCATACCATGCGGTTTGGATAATTGATCAGGAACAATTTAGCATCGCGCTTCCAATGTTCCTGTTGAAATTTAAATTACCACATCCGTGCTTTGGGGTAGTATCGACATGGTCATCAGATAAAGGTTGGACTTATGGGTATACAAGAGGAAACAGGAGGGACAACTTACAAAGCTAAGTCATACAATTTCCTCATGGTAGAATGGCGAACCTTACATATGGAAGGATTTATAACAATAGGTCCTCCGACCCAGTGTGCCAGACAAGACATCACTGTACCGGTTTTCCTAAAGACCAAAGTTATAATTATTGGGAAATGTTCCAACCATCATATCTGCCAGAGAATTAGATCTGATTGGTGCCGGGACACCTCACACTCAAGATGACTGAGAAGAAAAATGAAGACGCAAGATTCTCATGATATGAACTACACAAGCAATTCTTGAATCAAGAGTTTGATTTAATACATATGAACACAATGTCAAGACATTCGTGCCCACATATAATTCGTACGTCAAAATGCAACCGGGTTCTCATTTGGACACCATCATCGAGGATAATCAAGGCTCCATGTGTAAGTCTGGATTAGCTCTTATGAAAGAACTTCTTTTCCTTGATCAAATCAGTCAGTAGCTTGACGTGCTAAGAGAAATTATATGGAGTGAGGATAGCAAATCTTCAAAACATATAACACTTCGCACATGCGGGAATGATTTTTTATTTCACGAGAGGAAGTGAAACAAAACTTTCCATATTCACGGCGGAAAGAGTGCACGTGAACTTTGGGAAATACACTTCTACTATCCACATATTCTTCATGAGCTAGGCACAAGGATAATGATTTCAAGAGCCTCATCGTGGAACATAGAGAAGTTGAGGGTGTGGCCGATGGGCTCAACAACAATCCCTCAAAATTTCGACAACCAAAATTATAATATCAAAGAGATAGCATTTGTCAAATCAAATGGTATAATGTCCTATGCTCGAGGGAACAACAACAATTAAACATTGGTAAAAGGGTGCACTCGGAATTACTGAGTGAGTAGCACGACAAATGTTAAAATTATTAGTAAACACCCAAGACACTAAGAATGAATCAATCAGTTGTTAACCTCAAGGCAACAGGGTTGCCAGAAGTATTGGAATCACACATCTGAGCTCACTTGTTGGTATTCCGGTTTGAAACAACACGGGACCAAGAAATGAATGGTGATGACGAGATGTATTACTATATCAAGAATTCTTAAGACGTGTGCAATCCTCACGACATTCTTGACATACCAGATAGTAATACTCCAAGGTAGAAGATAACATAAGTTGTATAGTGAGGAACACAAAGGACAACACAAACATGAACACGTTTGTGTTGGAGGGAAGTTAAACAATGATGCCGATGATAATACAATCATTGAGGGGCAACGATGGTATTTGTCAACATGCATTCGATTGATACCCTGCAAGAGCTCAGAATGCTGATGATGATGTAGCTTAACAACTTGGAATGACAGGATCGAGTACAAACTCGTAAACAAGGAAGATTACTAAGAGTTGTTGAATTGCAATGTGCACTCGATTCAGTTATCGATGTACTCGCGTGTCCAACAACTCAAACACGAGGCAACTGAAATTAAGGAAAATATCATAGTTGATGAGGAGCTCACAAGAAGTTTCATAGCTCCGCGATATCCTTGAGCTACAAGGAATAATACTCGGAGGTAGATCAACTTTAAGGTTTGGACCGATGTACTGATCTAAAGAAGACAAGTACTTTAACTCGTCTAAGAATGAAATCAAGGTAGGACAACATGGTCGGAACCACGATTGTAAGGTACCAAACGACAGATATCAGATCAAATCATAGAATTATTGATTATTGTTATGAGGAGTTTGTATGATAGGGTCAACGTCGTTTCCATGGGCATGAACACAAAGTTCAAGGTCGACTCCCACTTCATCAATGCATCAACTGCCATTTATTCCCCGCCTTTGATCGGTTGTAGCTTTGAAAGAATAACCGGATAACACCAGAAGAGTAAGACTCGAGAAAACTCTTCGGGTCATCTTGATTTAGGAAGGCATAGGTTCAACCCATCGGGGCATCTTAGGAACATATACCATACACTCCAAGAGAAATTAACACATGCTTGAAGGGCATGGCTGACAAAAGCGTAGGGTACAACTCATCAGAGGGAGAAGACACAATTTACCAATGACATTACGTATCAGTGGAACACTATCACAAGAATTTTTGAATGCAAAGGGATGCCGTCGCTTAGTAACCCAGCAATGCTCCTGGCAATCCACAAAGGACCTGATGTGAGTATCGGTACTCAATCAGAGGGGGTAAAACGCAAGGCATCGAATTATAAAACATCTGAAAAAGGCTGATATTTAATTACCAAAGGAATTAGGATTTCCAGGTTGGGGTATCATAATCAGATGCTCCGATCAACCACAAGTAAGTTGAAGGGACTTAGATGGACAATCAATCAAAGTTGATTTGTCGTGAACCAGTTCTATCTGGAAGGACGTATAAGACGGAAGATAATTCATAAGTATCAATAAATGATTGTGCGTATTCACATAAAAGTAGAATCGATAAGATCAGAGGAAATTCACAAAGGAATTTAATGAACGCGGCTAGACATATGGATTTAACCCTAACACAAGCAGGTGGAAAAGGTCAAAAGCAATAGGCTACAGGGGATTCCGAAAGATCAATTAGTAATTCGAAGAACTCTCGAAACCCAAGACAACTAATGATGGACGAATCCCCGATAAGAAAATTCATTGCCTCTCGTAAAGTAAGAGCAATTGGAGAAGAAGGTATGAATGACATTTGTATATGTAGTCATCCATAGTGGTCCACGGAGGAAGGGAAATCGCAAGAGCGATGGGCACAAGTTCTCGAGATAACATCAGCGAGTAAATTCGGAGCCTTCTGATGGATCAAGCCATCGTCTGGAATACGAGACTCCTCGGGAGGAAATATTTATGCGAACCTAATGTTAGAGTTAGTAAAATCTTTAACCCGAAAGAGAAGAGAGAGTAGAGCCCAGAGTATAGGAAAGGAGTAAAAGATACTAATACCACCCAATTGAGATGTGGGCCCGTAAGCCACAACATCAGTGTTAGTAAAGTTTTTCAAACACTAGACTCAACTTCGGCCAAGGAGTTGGAAAGGGGGCTACCTACAGGCAGTCGGCTCTGATACCAACTTGTGACGCCCTCGGCTTAATCGTACGCTAAACATACACGCAAATGAGTATGACCAAACCCAAGGACTCACGGGAAGATATCACAACACAACTCTAGACACAAATAAAATAACATCAGCTTCATATTACAAGCCAGGGGCCTCGAGGGCTAGAATACAAAAGCTCGATAAACACACGAGTCAGCGGAAGCAACAAATATCTGAGTACAGACATAAAACATGGGGTGCCTTAGAGAAGGTTAGCACAAAAGATACAACGATCGAACGAGGCGAGGCCTCCTGCCTGGGAACCTCCTAACTACTCCTAATCATCAGCGGCCTCCACGTAGTAGTAGGCACCGTCGGGGTAGCAGTCGTCGGTGGCGGGGACCTCCATCTCCTGGGCTCCATCATCTGGTCACAGCAACGGATCAAGGGGACAAGGGGGGAGCAAAGCAGCGGTGAGTACTCATCCAAAGTACTCGCAAGTCTTACATCAGAACTATCCTAATTATGCATCAGTATCAAAGAAGGGGGGTGTATATGTGGACTGACTGCAGCAATGCGAGAATAGAGAGAGAAGGCCTAGTCCTATCGAAGACTAGCAACTTCAGGGTCTTGCAGCAATAGACGAGAGTAGAACAGGGGTAACACATAATAGTCATATTGTTGCAGCAATATTAAAGTGAGGTCACGCCTAAAGATCCTCCCTCGACTCCCTGCGAGGAAGCAATCCCGAGGCAAACTAATTCCATTTAAGTAACAATTGTAGTTGTAAAAGATCGGGGCACAACTCCAAGTCGTCCTGTAACCGTGGACACGGCTATCCGAATAGTTAATTTTCATCCCTGCAGGGGTGCACCACATGTCCCGTCACGCTCGATAACACTCTGGCCGGACATACTTTCCTGGGTCCTGCCCGGCCTCGGAATATCGACACGTCGTAGCCCCACCTAAGACTAATCAGAGAGGCCAGCCCGCCGGTCTAAATCCTAAGCACAAAGGGTTCGTGGGCCCAGTTCCCCTTCACGCTCCTGCACGTGGCGTGGGCGGCCGACGTCAGTCCTAGCATCCCTTAATCACAAGCGCGATGCATCTCGGGACCACTCGGGCGCGCGCCGCTACATTGTTGGCATCTGAAAAGCTTCGGCTGATACCGCGACGCCGAGTACCCATAATTCTTCCCGCGTAGCCGGTTAGTGCGAAAAGGTCTCCGACCAACCCAGATCAAATACCCAAATCCATTAACATTTTAATTATGCCAGCAACACAGTATCACGGGAATCCACCCGTCTTACAACTAAGCACCAATGATCCCAGTAACATGGTCGAGTAACTGTGTGGTTGTAACATCGGGGGGAATCCGAGGTATCACCCTCGTTGGATTCCGAACGATGTACCCGTCAAGGTGGGCTTAGAGGAATCACCCTCGGGGGGTCCCACACTTGAGGGGTTGTACGACACAGGCATCGTCGGGAATGGTGAAAGAGGAATCACCCTCGATAACCACGACCGACTAGTTATACTACATAGATATCATCAGGAGTACTTAGCGAGGTGTCACCCTCGGTACCCGATAGTATCCCTATAGCGTCGTACAACGAAGGGGGGTGAATGTGCTGTGTCGGGTCTGGCTCGTCGATCAGAGATCGAGATTTGAAAACAAGCGGGGCAACTGATCTACGGGGTCAGAGGGGATGACTGCTCCACCTATACTAAGCAGGTTAAAGGTACAGGACTGAAAGTAGCAGTTCATCAAAATCAGGCTATGCATCAGATATAGGAGCTAACTACAACAGTAGCAAAAATACTAATGCAAGCAGTAGTAAGAAAGACATAGGCGATATAGGAATGATCAAGGGGGGGTTTGCTTCCCTTGCTGCTCTCGGCAAAGGACTGATCGGAAGGGTCGTAGATGAACCCGGCAGCAGCGTCAGTCTCGGGGTCTACCGGTAAGAAGAAGGGGAAGAAACAATAAATAATAGCACCGATGCAACACAAGGCATGACATGGCAAGATGCAGGCTAGACATGAGCTAACGCAGCAACATCCATCATAGACGGGTCGGAAGAATATGTGACGATATTTTCCGGGTCTCGGGCTACTACCGGTTATACTGGAAACGAAGGAAAAGTTCCAAGTTTGCTATGTTAGGGACGCGTGACAGACGAACGGGCCGTGTATCCGGGGTCGTCTCGTTTTGCTGATCAACTTTCATGTTGAAATTATTTTGATCTGACTTACGGATTATTTAATATTAATTTTTAAAGTTTTATATAATAATTAGGAATTAAAAACAGATTTAACTATTTTAATAAAATCCTATTATGACATCATCACGATGTCAGGCTGGCATCAGCAGTTGACTGGTCAACCGACCAGCGGGTCCCGAACGTCATAGGCACAAGTTTTTATTAAGATTAAATATTAATTAATCAGAATAATTTAGTGGGGGACCCACGTGGCATTCTCTCATTAAGTTAATTAATTATTCTAATTAACAGATTAACTTATATATTTATTTAACTAATTCATTAACTCATTAATTAATTATTATATTTATTTATTTATTTATTTAATAAAAACATATATTTTTATTATTTATATTTTAATTTCCATTTTCTTCAAAGCGAGTGTGGGGCCTCCCTGTAAGTGGGTGTGAAGGTATGGCCCCACCGGTAAGTGACATAGGCCATATACTCGATTTTTTCCATAGATATAAACATGCAAATATCGTATTCCTCCAATATCTATATACGCAATACATACATAAATACGGGTATCAAATACATACATACATACATACATACATACATACGGAATACAACATTTGTTTTTATTTTCTTTTAACTCTCAACACCCATCTCTCTCTGTCAACAGACAACGGAGAACACAACTCTGTGCTAACTCAACATAGAAGAACCAAATGTTCAATCCTTCCTACTGGAGTCTACCGTCGACGGATCGGGGCCCCGTTTGCCGGAACGGAACCGGGGCGGTGAGGGGAACGCGACGGTGGGAGGAGCCCGAGGAGGGGCTGACCAACGTTGACGGGACGGCCCGATGAAGCCGGAGTTCGCGGGAAGCGGCGGTGACGGCGAGGAGGAGGACGAGGCGGTGACGGTGACGGCGCGGTTCCGGTGGTGATGCCGGTAGGACGGTCGCCGGAGAAGTCGTGTCGGCGAGGTCTTGCCGAGAGGGGCCCCGATGAGGAGGGCCCCCGGGATGGAGCCGCCGACGGGGAGGGGCTCCGCCGGCGGGGCCGAGAGGGGTCGGCCGACGGGATGGGGAGGGCCCCGGCCGCCGGATCCGGAGGGGGAGGTGGGTAAGGAGGCCGGGGGTGGTGGTGCTGCCCGGCGTGGTGGAGGGGAGGGGCTCGCCGGCCGGGAGAGGGGAGGGGCTCGCCGGCCGTGAGAGGGGCCGACGGGGGAGAGGCCGCCGGCGGGAGGAGGAGGCCGTGGGGGGGTCGCCAGCGGGAGGAGGAGGCTGTGGGGGGGGCACTCGCCGGCGGGAGGAGGAGGCCGTGGGGGGGCGACGGGGGAGCTCGCCGGCGGGATGGGGAGGTCTGGGGCTCGGCTCGTGGGTTGCAGGGGCTCCGGTGGGAAGGGACTCGGTCCCTGTGGGAGGCGAGCCAAGAGGAGGGGGGCGATGCGGGGAAAGTGGGGGGGGGGGCAGGGGCGATTGGATCGAGGGGAGGGAACGAGAGACGTGGGGGGGGACCGGGATGGTTGGTGGGAGTGGGGGGGTTGGCGGCAGCCAGGGGGGGCTGACGAGGGAGGGAGGGGTCTCGCGAGGGGGTGGGCTAGGGTTCCCAGCGGGACTGGTGGGTGGCCTGGCCGGCTGGGCCACTAGGCCCAGTTGGGCCAGGTGACGGGGTTCGGTTGTTTGCCTTTTTTTATCATTTGTTTTTCTTTCTATTACTTTCTGACATTCTATCATTATTATTTTCTTATATATTTATATCTTTATGTTCTAACTATATAGGACTTTTAATACAATTAAAAATGTCCGATTCATTTTTATAACATATTAGGGAATTTCAACAACTCTCCCGACATTTTTACTTAACATCACGAAATGTTTCTCGTTCGACTTTATTCGTAAATTTCGAACTCGACTGGTTTTTCGACTAACACGAGATCCGCGATAGAATTTATGATGACGTGGCTTCACTAGCGTGGGATTACTGTCGCTTGAATACAGGAGTTACTGTAGCACCAATCCGAGGATGTCACAGTAAAGTAAGTGTTTGCGTGCATAGAGTTGTATCTGTGGTCGATAGAACTTGAGAGAATATTAATTCTACCTTTAGCCCCTCATTGGGTTTGACACTCTTACTTATCAAAAAAAAGGCTACGAACGACCCCCTACACTTGAGGGTTATCAAGGCTCACTAGGGAAACGTTATTGTTTGTGTATCCACACATGTATTTGAGTTTTCGATCATTACAATTCTTGCATGGATAATAAACAATTATCATGAAAAACGAAATACAATAATAAGCACTTTATTATTGCATCTAGGTCATACTTCCAAAAGTCTCCCACTTGCACTTGAGTCAATAATCTATTTTACATTGTAATGTATCTAACACCCATGGAGTTCTAGTGTTGATCATGTTTTGCTCGTGAGAGAGGTTTAGTCAACGGTTCTGCAACATTCAGATCCATATGTACTTTGCAAATGTCTGTGTATTCCTCCTTGATGTAATCGTAGATGGAATTGAAGCGACGCTTTATATGCTTTGTCTTCTTGTGAAACCTATGATCCTTGGTAATGGCAATGGTGTTGGGGAACGTCGCATGGGAAACAAAAATTTTCCTACGCGCACGAAGACCTATCATGGTGATGTCCATCTACGAGAGGGGATGTTCGATCTACGTACCCTTGTAGACCGCACAACAAAAGCGTTAGTGAACGCGGTTGATGTAGTGGAACGTCCTCACGTCCCTCGATCCGCCCCACGAACCGTCCCGCGATCAGTCCCACGATCTAGTGCCGAACGGACGGCACCTCCGCGTTCAGCACACGTACAGCTCGACGATGATCTCGGCCTTCTTGATCCAGCAAGAGAGACGGAGAGGTAGATGAGTTCTCCGGTAGTGTGACGGCGCTCCGGAGGTTGGTGATGATCTTGTCTCGGCAGGGCTCCGCCCGAGCTCCGCAGAAACGCGATCTAGAGGTAAAACCGTGGAGATATGTGGTCGGGCTGCCGTGGCAAAGTCGTGTCAAATCAGCCCTAAAACCTCCGTATATATAGGGGGAAGAGGGGGAGCCTTGACTTGGGGTCCAAGGACCCCCAAGGACTTCGGCCGAGCCAAGGGGGGCAACCCTCCCCTTCCAAACCGAGTCCAACTAGGTTTGGAAGGAGGAGTCCTTCCCCCTTTTCCCACCACCTCTTTTTTTTTCTTTTTCTCCTTGATTTTCTTCCTATGGCGCATAGGGCCTTCTTGAGCTGTCCCACCAGCACAATAAGGGCTGGTGCGCCACCCCCAAGGCCTATGGGCTTCCCCGGGGTGGGTTGCCCCCCCCCCCGGTGAACACCCGGAACCCATTCGTCATTCCCGGTAACTCCGAAAACCTTCCGGTAAACAAATGAGGTCATCCTATATATCGATCTTCGTTTCCGGACCATTCCGGAAACCCTCGTGACATTCGTGATCTCATCCGGGACTCTGAACAACATTCGGTAACCAACCATATAACTCAAATACGCATAAAACAACGTCGAACCTTAAGTGTGCAGACCCTGCGGGTTCGAGAACTATGTAGACATGACCCGAGTCACTCCTCGGTCAATATCCAATAGCGGGACCTGGATGCCCATATTGGATCCTACATATTCTACGAAGATCTTATCGTTTGAATCTCAGTGTCAAGGATTCATATAATCCCGTATGTCATTCCCTTTGTCCTTCGGTATGTTACTTGCCCGAGATTCGATCGTCAGTATCCGCATACCTATTTCAATCTCGTTTACCGGCAAGTCTCTTTACACGCTCCGTAATACAAGATCCCGCAACTTACACTAAGTCACATTGCTTGCAAGGCTTGTGTGTGATGTTGTATTACCGAGTGGGCCCCGAGATACCTCTCCGTCACACGGAGTGACAAATCCCAGTCTCGATCCATACTAACTCAACTAACACCTTCGAAGATACCTGTAGAGCATCTTTATAGTCACCCAGTTACGTTGCGACGTTTGATACACACAAAGCATTCCTCCGATGTCAGTGAGTTATATGATCTCATGGTCATAGGAACAAATACTTGACACGCAGAAAACAGTAGCAACAAAATGACACGATCAACATGCTACGTCTATTAGTTTGGGTCTAGTCCATCACATGATTCTCCTAATGATGTGATCATGTTATCAAGTAACAACACTTGCCTATGGCCAGGAAACCTTGGCCATATTTGATCAACGAGCTAGTCAACTAGAGGCTTACTAGGGACAGTGTTTTGTCTATGTATCCACACAAGTATTGTGTTTCCAATCAATACAATTATAGCATGGATAATAAACGATTATCATGAACAAAGAAATATAATAATAACTAATTTATTATTGCCTCTAGAGCATATTTCCAACAAATGGCACCAGTGTTGTCACAAAGGAGAGTCATCGAATCCAGTGCACTAGGCAAAACTCCTAGATCCGTGATGAACCGCTTCATTGGGACTCCTTCCTCAGCTGCTTCCGAAGCAGCTATATATTCCGCCTCACATGTAGATGCTGCTCCCACGCTTTGCTCGGAACTACACCAACTGACTGCTACACCAACTTAGAGTCATCCCGATCAGTGTCAAAGCTAGAATCGACGTAACCTTTATGACGAGCTCTTGAGCACCCCCATGAACGAGAAACATTTCCTTAGTCCTCTTCAGGTACTTAAGGATATTTTTGACCTTTTTCCTGTGATCCACTCTTGGATCACTTTGAAACCTTTCGGCCATACTTATGGCAAGGCATACATCTGGTCTTGTGCACAATATTGCATACATGATAGAGCCTAGGGTCGAGGCATAGGGGACGACACTCACCTTTTCTCTATCCTTTGTTGTTCCTCGGCATTGAGTCTTACTCAACTTAACACCTTGTAAAATAGGCAAGAACCCCTTCAAATCTTTTGAAGGTATGTGCTTTGTGTAAGTCCTATTAAGCGTCTCAATCTATCTCTACAGATCTTGATGCGTAATATGTAAGCACTTCCCCGAGGCTTTCATTGAAAAACTCTTGTTCAAATATTTCTTCACACTTTCCAATAATTATGTATTGTTTTCAATCAACAATATGTCATCCACATACAATATTAGAAACACTATAGAGCTCCCACTCACTTTCTTGTAAATACAAGCTTCTCCATAAACTTGTATGAACCCAAAATCTTTAATCACCTCATCAAAGCAAAAATTTCAACACTGGAATGCTTGCACCAACCCATAAATGAATCAGTGGAGCTTGCATACTTTGTCCACATTTTTAGAATTGACAAAACCTTCTGGTTGCATCATATAAAACTCTCCCTTAAAGAAACCATTAAGGATCACTGTTTTGACATCCATTTCCAGATTTCATAATCAAAAAATGCAGCGATTGCTAACATAATCCTGGCGGACTTAAGCATTGCTACGGGTTAGAAAGTCTCTTAGTAGTCAAATCCTTGAACATGCGAAAATCCTTTTGCGACATTCATGCTATATAGATGGTAACATTGCCGTCGGCGTATGTCTTTTCTTAAAGATCCATTTTTTCTAAATGGCCTTATGATCAACAGGTAAGTCCTTCAAAGTCCATACTTGGTTTTCATATATGGATCCTATCTCGGACTTCATGGTCTCTAGCCATTTTTCAGAATCCTGGCCCACCATTGCTTCTTCATAGCTCATAGTTCACCCTTATCTAACAACATGACCTCTAAGACATGATTACCATACTACTCAGGGGTAGTACATGTACTTTTCGACCAACGAGGTCTGGCATTGACTTGATTTGAAGCTTCATGATCATCATCATTAGCTTCCTCTTCAATTGGTGTAGGCGTCATAAGAATATCTTTCTGTGTTGTGCTACTCTATAGTTGAAGTGACGATTCAACAACCTCATCAAGTTCTATCTTCCTCCCACTCAATTCTTTCGAGTGAAACTCTTTCTCTAGAAAGGATACATTCTTGCGAACAAAGATCTTGCCCTCAGATCTGAGATAGAAGGTGTACCCAATTGTTTCCTTAGGTTATCCTATCAAGATGCAATTCTCCGCTTTGGGTTTGAACTTATCAGGCTAAAGCCTCTTGACATAAGCATCGCATCTCCAAACATTGAGAAACGATATCTTAGGTTTCTTGCGAAACTATAATTCATACGGTGTCATCTCAACAAACTTAGATGGACCCTTATTTAAAGTGAATGCATCTGTCTCCAAGGCATAACCCCAAAATGATAGTGACAAATTGTTAATAGACATCATAGGATGCACCATATCCAACAGAGTACGATTATGACGTTCGGACGCACCACTACATTGTGGTGTTCCAGGTGGCGTGATTTTTGAAATGATTCCACACCGTCTTAAGTTGTGCCAAACTTGTAACTCAGATATCCACCGCCACGATTTGATCGCAAATTTTTTATCTCCTTGTTATGATGATTTTCAAGTTGACTCTAAAATTGTTTAAACTTTTCAAAAGTTTCACACTTCTGTTTCATCAAGTAAATATACCCGTATCTACTCAAGTCATCACTGAAGGTAAGAAAATAACATTATCAACCACGTGCCTCAACACTCATTGGACCGCATACATCCGAATGCATTATTTCCAATAAGTCACTTGCCCACTCCATCGTGCCGGAAAACGGGGTTTTCTCATCTTGCCCATGAGCATGGTTCACATGTATCAAGCGATTAAAAATTGAGTGATTCCAAAATTCTATCAACATGGAGTTTCTTCATGTGCTTTACACCAATACGACCTAAACGGTAGTGCGACAAGTAAGTGGTACTATCATCATTAACTTTCCATATTTTGGCATCAATGTTATGAACATATCTATCACTACGATTGAGATTCAATAAGAATAAACCATTTGTATTGGGTGCATGACCATAAAACATATTACTCCTAGAAATAGAACAACCATTATTCTCTTATTTAAATGAATAACCATCTCACAAAAAACAAGATCTAGATATAGTTTTCATGCTCAACACAAGGAAAAAATAATAAGTATTTAGGTTTAAAACTAATTCTGAAGGTAATCGAAGAGGGAGCGTCCCGACGGTGATCAAATCAACCTTGGAACCATTTTTGACACGCATCGTCGCCTCGTACTTTGCGAGCCTTTGTTTATTCCGTAGTTATTGCTTCAAGTTACAAATATTAGCAACCATACCGGTATCAAATACCCAGGAGCTACTACGAGAGCTATCAAGGTACACATAAATAACATGTATATTAAATATACCTTTGTTGATGTTGTCAACCTTCTTATCAGCCAGGTACTTGGGGCAGTTCTGCTTCTAGTGGCCAGTCCCCTTGCAGTAGAACCACTCAGTATCACACTTGGGTCCAGCCTTGGGTTTCTTCACGGGAGCGACGACTAGCTTGTCGTTCTTATTGAAGTTTCCCTTATTGCCCTTGCCTTTCTTGAAACTAGTGGTATTGTATACCATCAACACTTGATGCTCCTTTTTGATTTTTACCTCTGCAGCCTTAAGCGTCGTGAACAATTCAGGGGTCGTCTTATCCATCCCTTGCATGTTATAGTTCATCACGGAGCTCTTATATCTGGATCGCAGTGACTGGAGAACTCTGTTAACCACTTTCCATCTGGAAAATTAACTTCCAACTGGTTTAAGCGGTTATAGTCCATCTTGCAGCTAAAGAACTCGTCGAAGGATTGATACCTCTCGACCAGGGCATGATCCTGGAAAACTAGTTCCACTTCTTGGAACATCTCGTATGCTTCATGGTGCTCAAAACGTCTTTGGAGCCCCAGCTCTAAGTCGTACAACATGGCACACTAAACTGTAGAGTAGTCATGAGACCGTGCCTGCCAGCATTCACAGCGTCCATATACGAGGTTGGAGGTGGCAGTGCACCGAGCAGTGCATCAAGGACATACAGCTTTTGTGCTGTTATGAGGATAATCCTCAGATTACAGACCCAGTCTGCATAGTTACTTCCATCATATTCCAACTTAGCGTCCTCTAGGAATGCATTAAAATTCAGGGGAGCTATTGCGCCAACAATTGATCTACAACATAGTTTTCCAAGACAATTTGGACTAAGTTCATGATAATTAGTTTAGTGTTACATGATCCAACTCAGGTGGTAAGTGTGACATGATCCAAATCCAGCAACCCGAATGAACTCCCACTCAAATCAATATCCCTCAGGTTGTGTAAGTGTGACATGATCCAAATACACCAACCCAAGTCCGATCATCACGTGATATGAGGGGTTTCAATGATGAACATCTCCATGTTGATCATGTCTACTATATGAGTCGTGTTTGACCTTTCGGTGTTCCGTGTTTTGGGGCCATTTCTGTACGTGGTAGGCTCTTCAAGTTTAACCTAAGTATTCTACATGTGCAAACCTGGCTTACACCCGTTGTATGAGAACGAAGAGTCTATCACACCCGACAATCACGAGGTGCTTCAAAACGATGAACTTTCGCAATGGTGCATACTTGGGGTGAACACATTTTATCTTGAAATTAAGTGAGGGGTCATCTTATAATGCTACCATCTTCCTAAGAAAAATAAGATGCATAAAAGGATAAACATCACATGCAATCAATGAGTGACATGATATGGCCATGATCATCATGTGCTTTCGATCTCCATCTTCAAAGCACTGGCATGATCTCCATCATTAACGGCATGACACCATGATCTCCATCATTGTCTCGTCATGTGGTTGTCTCATCAACTATTGCTTCTACAACTATTGCCAACACATAGAAATAAAGTAAAGCAATGACATAAAGCAAAATTAAAGACAACCCTACGGCTCCTACCAGTTACCGTTCTCATCGACATGCAAGTCGTGATAACTATTACAAAACATGATCATCTCATACAAGCACATATATCAAATCATGTCTTGGCCACATCACATCACAACATACCGCTCTCTACTTTGTTGATGCAAGTTTTACGTGGCTGCTATTGGCAACTAGCAAGAACCGTTCTTACCTATGCAAAGCCTCAAGGGTCATAATCAAGTAGACTTTTAAAATTCTACAAGGACCACCTTTGTCAAATCTGATTCAACTAAAGTGGGAGGCACAAACACGCTCTAGCCACATTTGTGCAATAGAAGTTGCATGTTTGTCGGTGGAACCGGTCTCTTGTGCGAGGACAAGTAAGGTTAGTCCGAGCTGCTTCATCCCACATTGCAGTCGAATCAAAATAATACAAGGGAGGTAAGCAATCTGAACATCAACACCCACAAGTTATTTGTGTTCTACTCATGCATATCATCTATGCATAGAGCTAGCTCATGATGCTAGTGTTGAGGAACGAAGCATGGAAAGCAAAAAAATCCTACGAATACCCAAGATTAAGGAGATGCATAGCAACGATAGGAAGAGTGTGTCTATGTACCCTTGTATACTATTAAGGGGAAGCGTTTATAACGGGGTTGATGTAGCCATACTTCTTCATGATCCAATCGTGAACCGAACTGATCTAGCCCCGAACAGACGATACCTCCGCGTTCAGCACATGCGCAGCTCGATGACGTCTCTGTTTCCTCGATCCACTGAGCGAGGGCGGAATAGTAGATGGGAACTCCCGCAGCACGATGATGACCCACAAGTATAGGGGATCCATCGTAATCCTTTCGATAAGTAAGAGTGTTGAACCCAACGAGGAGCAGAAGGCTCTGATAAACGGATTTCAGCAAGGTAATAACTGCAAGCACTGAAAGTAGCGGTAACAAGTGATTGTGTAGCGAGGTGAAACGTAGCAAGCAAAGAGTAACAAGTAACAAGTAGTAGCAACGGTGCAGCAAGTGGCCCAATCCCTTTTGTAGCAAGGGACAAGCCTGAACAAAGTCTTATAGGAGAAAAAACGCTCCCTAGGACACACGGGAATTTCTGTCATGCTAGTTTCATCATGTTCATATGATTCGCGTTCGTTACTTTGATAGTTTGATATGTGGGTGGACCGGCGCTTGGGTACTGCCCTTACTTGGACAAGAATCCCACTTATGATTAACCTCTCTCGCAAGCATCCGCAACTACAAAAGAAGAATTAAGACAAAGTCTAACCATAGCATTAAACTAGTGGATCCAAATCAGCCCCTCACGAAGCAGCGCATACACTGGGGTTTAAGCTTCTGTCACTCCAGCAACCCATCATCTACTTACTACTTCCCAATGCCTTCCTCTAGGCCCAAATATGGTGAAGTGTTATGTAGTCGACGTTCACATAACACCACTAGAGGAAAAACAACATACCGCATATCAAAATACCGAACGAATATCAAATTCACATGACTATTATCAGCATGACTTATCCCATGTCCTCAAGAACAAAAGTAACTACTCACAAGGCATAATCATAATCATGAACAGAGGTGTAATGAATAGCATCAAGGATCTAAACATAAACTCTTCCACCAAGTAATCCAACAAGCATCAACTACAAAGAGTAATCAACACTACTAGCAACCTTACAAGTACCAATCTGAGTTGCGAGAGAAAGATTGGTTACAAGAGATGAACTAGGGATTGGAGAGGAGATGGTGTTGATGAAGATGTTGATGAAGATGCCTCCCCTCCGACGAGAGGAGTGTTGGTGATGAAGATGGCGACGATTCCCCCCTCCGGGAGGGAAATTTCCCTGGCAGGATCGTCCTGCCGGAGCTCTAGATTGGATCTGCTCAAGTTCCGCCCCGTGGCAGCGGCGAAACCACGAAAAATCTCCCATATGATTTTTTCCAGGTGAGGACGCATCATATAGCGAAAGAGGGGTTCTAGTGGGCCAGTGGGCTGCCCACAAGCCTGCCGTGCGCCACCAGGGGGGTGGTGGCGTTGGGCAAGCTTGTGCGGCCCTGGTGGGCCCCCTCTGGTAGTTCTTTCACCCAGTATTTTTAATATATTCCAGAAAAAATCCACGTAAATTTTTAGGGCATTTGGAGATGTGTAGAATAGTGGACTAGGATTTGCTCCTTTTCCAGTCCAGAATTCCAGCTGCCTGAATTCTCTCTCTTCAAATAATCCTTGCAAAATAAGAGAGAAAGGCATAAATATGGTACCACAAGTAATATAACAGCCCAAGAAGCAATAAATATCAACATGAAAACATGATGCAAAATGGACGTATCAACTCCCCCAAGCTTAGACCTCACTTGTCCTCAAGCGAAAACCAAGTTCCATAAACATGTCCACATGTTTGGGGACGAAGGTGTCGATAAAACATAATACGGACATGAGGGCATCATGATCACACATAGGACAGCAATACATCATAAAATTCTTATGGGGAAGTAACAATTCCTTCACAAATCAAAGCATGAAGCAAAAACCTTACCGAGAAGTAACCAACAATAGTCCATAGTCATTGAAGCAATTGCAATTTATCACAACATAAGATAGAGTCAAATAAGAGCTTGTAAGGCAAACCCACATACTCAATCATCTCTTTTGTTTTCCACAATTGTTACAACTCACGTGGTACTCATGGTGTCAAAGTTTCAGCTGGACACAGAGGAAGATAGGGGCTTATAGTTTTGCCTCCCAACAGTTTACCTCAAGGGTAAAGTCAACAACAATAAAGCATAAGTACTCAACTCCAAGTTGATATATGAATATAGATCTTTCCCAAGCATGTGACGGTAGCCAAGACAAAGGCAAAAAGGGAATAGGTGATGATCACCATGACTCTTACAAGGGTAAAAAGTAAAGGTACAATATAGGCCCTTCACAGAGGGAAGCAGAGGTTGCCATGCGCTTTTGAGGTTTGAATGCGTGTCCTCTTAGTGCGGAGGAACGTCACTTTATATTGCCCCTGTGACAAAGAACTTTATTATGCAGTCTGTCACTTCTATGTTTTCCTCATCAGAGGTTCGTACAAAGCTTATTTTCCACACACTAATATATCATACATATTAGAGAGCAATTTTTATTGCTTGCACCGATGACAACCTACTTGAAGGATCTTATTCAATCCATAGGTAGGTATGGTGGACTCTCATGGCAAAACTGGTTAGAGGTTTATGGATGCACAAGTAGTATCTGTACTTGGTGCGGGAGTTTTGGCTAATATGAGGTGGAAGCAATCGTCACAGGCTAAGGGATCTGTAATCATATAACATTGTTTGGAACCAAGCAAACACAATTCATTATGTTGTCTTCCTTGTCCAACATCTACTCCTAGGCATGTAATAGTTTGGTGAGTGCTCACAATTGCAAAAAGTGTCTAAGATGATATATCCATATATGAACCTCTCTTTCCTTATTACTTCTTATTAATTGCAACAATGACTGAGGTCTATGTTAATTTATTCTCAACAAGTTTCAATCATCATCCTTGTCATATGTGAAGTTATCACTTTCCATAAGATCGTCTCATGATATTTCATGCTATCGTTCTTTTCATACTTTTTTTATCATGGCACAAAGCAAAGCCCTTGACTAAGACACTCTTTATTATGTAGCTCGTAAGCTCGAATACATCGGGGGAGAGACAAAATCAAAAGACTCAAACTAAAAACTAAAGACTTATTCCTCTAAAGGAAGAAATAAAAACTGAAAAGGAAAGAACTAAAACAAAGGTAAAAGCAAAAGATATAAAGGTGATACGATACCAGGGCAACTCCCCCAAGCTTGGCAGAAGCCAAGGGGATTGCCCATACCAATGCTTAGTTGTCTTCCTTTGGTGGTGATGGTGGTGTTGTTGTCGTAGTCTGATCCTCCGTCTCCCAAGGCATAGGTGCTCCATCATGGCAGGATGAACGAGTCGCCGGAATCCTCAAATCTGCAGCCAACCTTATTGATTTAAATCTGTACTCATACTCACAGTTTTGATTCTGCAGGTCATAGATCTGGCCCTGAAGTTGGTCAACCCTATCGTAAAGCCTGGAGAGGAGTTTCCCAATATCAATGGCATCCATCTTGTGATTGCTAGTGAACTCTGTGATCATCTTGTGGTTGGCGTTGAGTCCACGCTCAACCATCCCTTGGCACTTGAAGACTTGTTGCTCCATTGCTTCGAGCCTCGTCTCCATGCTTCCGGTCTTCTTAGGCCCCTCAACATCATGGATGTGCAACATCCCCTCGCTCATCTTGGTAGATTGAGGGTGTTTCAGCACTTCCGTGAGGTAGGGATTGATGACCTTCTCGAAGATCTTGTCCTTAGGAGCGTTTGGGGAAGTCATGATGATCTAGATCTGCGGCAGAAACAAGCTCGAAATGAAAACAGAGGAATAATACGCGATACGGAGATCAAAACCTTCGGGCAACTATATATTGATTTTTTTCTAGGCCAGAAGGAGTTCTTCGCAAGAAAACGGAGTCCGGGAGGCACACGAGGTGCCCACAAGCTTGCCCACCGCCACCAGGGGGGTGGTGGCGGTGTGGGCCCTTGTGGCTTCCTCGTTTGCTCTCCGGACTGCTTTTTATTTTTCTAATTTTCCAAAAATTCCAAAAATGAGGAAATTTCCTATTGGAAAAGTATCGGAGTCCAATTTCTTGCCGAAACAGATACATCTTCGTTTCCAGGGTCTGAAACAGGATGATAAACATCCCTTATGGACTCCTGTGGAGTAATGACATTGATGATATTGGTCTCAACATTTATGGGAGTACCAGAGATGTAATGCTTGATTCTTTGCCCATTTACCACTCTAGGAAAATTTCCTTCCGTGTTATTGATTTTGATGGCACCGGAACAATATACTTCCTCGACAACATAGGGACCTTCCCATTTAGAGAGAAGCTTGCCTGCAAAGAGTCTCAAACGAGAATTGTATAGCTAGACATAATCACCTACATTGAACTCTCGTTTTTGTATTCGTTTGTCGTGCCATCTCTTAACCTTTTCCTTGAACAACCTGGCATTCTCATATGCCTGGGCTCTCCATTCATCCAATGAGCTGATATCAAACAACCGCTTCTCACCGGCAAGTTTGAAATCGAAGTTGAGCTATTTGATTGCCCAATAAGCTTTGTGTTCTAGCTCAAGAGGTAAATGACAGGCCTTACCATAAACCATTTTATACGGTGACATGCCCACAGGATTCTTATAAGCAGTCCTATAAGCCCATAGTGCATCATCATGTTTGCTAGACCAGTTCTTTCGAGATCTATTGACGGTCTTTTGTAGGATCAACTTGATCTCCCTATTACTCAACTCAACTTGACCACTAGACTGAGGATGATAAGGAGATGCAACTCTATGGTTGACATCATACTTAGCTAGCATCTTGGGGAAGACACCATGAATGAAGTGTGAACCGCCATCAGTCATCAAGTATCTAGGGACTCCAAATCTTGGGAATATGACTTCTTTAAGCATCTTAATAGAGGTGTGGTGATCAGCATTTTTAGTGGGGATAGCTTCTACCCACTTAGTAACGTAATCCACAGCAACTAAGATGTGAGTGTACCCATTGGAACTCGGGAAGGGTCCCATATAATCAAAGCCCCAGACATCAAATGGTTCAATGACAAGTGAATAGTTCATAGGCATCTCTTGACGCTTACTGATGTTCCCTATCCTTCGGCATTCGTCACAAGACAAGAGAAACCTACGAGCATCCTTGAAGAGAGTGGGCCAATAGAAACCTGATTGCAATACCTTATGGGCAGTTCTATCTCCAGCGTGGTGTCCTCCGTAGGCTTCGGAATGACACTTTTGCACGATGTGTCCCTGTTCATGTTCAGGCACACAACGTCTAATAACACAATCGACTCCTTCCTTATAAAGGTGAGTATCATCCCAAAAGTAGTGTCTCAAATCAAAGAAGAACTTCTTCTTTCGTTGATAGGTGAAACTGGGTGGTATGTAGTTGGCTGAGATATAGTTTGCATAATCGGCATACCACGGTGCACTAAGTGAAGTGCGGATGACATTTAATTGCTCATCAGGAAAGCTGTCATCAATTGGTAGTGGGTCATCAAGGACATTCTCTAGCCTAGACAAGTTATCTGCTACAGGGTTATCAGCACCCTTTTGGTCAACAACGTGCAAATCAAATTCTTGTAGCAGGAGAACCCATCTGATCAGCCTAGGCTTAGCGTCCTTCTTCTCCATGAGGTACTTAATAGCACCATGATCAGAGTGAATAGTGACTTTGGAGTCAACTATGTAAGATCTGAACTTTTCACATGCAAACACGACTGCTAAAACTTCCTTCTCCGTAGTGGCATAGTTCTTTGGGCACTGTCTAGAGTTTTACTAGCGTAGTGAATGGCATTCAACTTCTTGTCAACTCTTTGTCCTAGAATAGCACCAACAACATAATCACTAGCGTCACACATGATTTCAAAGGGCAAGTTCCAGTCAGGTGGTTGAACAATAGGTGCGGTTATCAAAGCATTCTTAAGTATTTCAAAGGCTTCCTCACAATCCTCATCAAAAACAAAAGGAACATCCTTCTGCAAGAGGTTGGTAAGAGGCCTAGAAATCTTAGAGAAGTCTTTAATGAACCTTCTTTAGAAACCAACATGACCTAGGTAACTTCGTATACCTCTGATATCTGTGGGGCAAGGCATTTTCTCAATTGCATCAACCTTAGCCTTATCAACTTCAATGCCTCTCTCAGAGATTTTGTGTCCTAAGACGATACCTTCATTAACCATAAAGTGGCACTTCTCCCAATTCAAGACGAGGTTGGTTTCTTCGCATCTCTGTAAGACTCGATCAAGGTTGCTGAGGCAATCATCAAAGGAAGACCCGTAAACGGAGAAGTCATCCATGAAAACCTCGACAATATTTTCACAAAAGTAAGAGAATATAGCCATCATACATCTTTGGAAGGTGGCAGGTGCATTACATAAGCCAAAAGGCATACATCTATAGGCAAAGGTACCGAAAGGGCAGGTGAAGGTGGTTTTCTCTTGATCAGATTGTGCAACAGGTATTTGTGAGAAACCTGAATAACCGTCTAGAAAGCAAAAGTGTGTGTGCTTTGATAGCCTTCCTAGCATTTGGTCGATGAACGGGAAAGGATAATGATCTTTCCTGGTTGCCTTGTTCAGTTTTCGGAAGTCTATCACCATTCTATAGCCGGTAATAATCCTTTGTGGGATTATTTCATCCTTATCATTAGGAACGACGGTGATACCTCCCTTCTTAGGTACGCAATGTACTGGACTTACCCAATCACTATGAGCAACAGGATAAATGATTCCTGCTTCCAGAAGCTTTAATATTTCTTTTCTAACGACCTCTTTCATCTTAGGATTTAATCTCCTTTGATGATCAGCAACTGGTTTGAAGTCAGGATCGGTTTTAATCTTGTGCTGACGTAGAGTAGGACTAATACCCTTAAGATCATCAAGAGTATATCCAATAGCAGCGCGGTGCTTCCTTAGAGTTTTTAGTAACTTCTTCTCTTCACGCTCTGAGAGGAGAGCACTAATGATGACAGGATATATCTCCTTCTCATCAAGATAGGCATACTTAAGAGTATCAGGCAACTGTTGAAGCTCGAACACACGATCACCCTTTGGTGGGGGAGGATCCCCAAGCAGTTCAACAGGCAGATTATTCTTGAGAATAGGACATTGTTCTAAGACAATTCTATCTATCTCATCTCTCTCCTCCATATGCATATCATTTTCATGCTCAAGCAGATATTGCTCTAAAGGATCCGTAGGAGGTACGGCAATAGAGGCAAGAGCAATGATTTCATCCCTACCAGACGACTCTCTTTCATGGGGTTGTCTTCCAAACTTGGAGAAGTAAAATTCATGAGACACACCCTCGAAACTTACTGTGACAGTCTGCTTAATGCAATCAATGTGAGCATTGACAGTGTTGAGAAAGGGTCTACCGAATATGATGGGACAAAAGCTATCTTGTGCAGTACCAAGGACGAGGAAATCAGTAGGATACTTCGTCTTACCACACAGGACTTCTGCGTCTCTCAAAATTCCCAAAGGGCAGATAGTGTCTCTATTAGCTAGCGTGATAGTGACATCAATGGGTTCTATCTCAGCAGGTGCAATCTCATCTTTGATTTCATCATATAGAGAACGGGGTATTGCACTAACACTAGCTCCCATATCACATAAACCATGGTAACAGTGATCTCCTATCTTAACAGAAACAACGGGCAGGCCAACTACAGGTCCGTGCTTGTCTTTCATGTGAGGTTTAGCAATTCTAGCAGAGTCCTCACAGAATTTGATAACATGCCCATCTATGTCTTCGGCTAAGAGATCTTTGATAATAGCAACACTAGGTTCAACTCTAATCTCCTCAGGGGGTGCAAGTTGTCTAATGTAACCCCTACGTATCACAGTTGGAGCTTTAGAATAATCCTTCATCCTAGCAGGGTATGGTGGTTTCTCAGTGTAAGCACAAGGAACAACAGGATCACTAAAAGCTATGATTTTCTCCTCAACTAGACTGGTTTTGGCTATGTTGCTTTCTACAGGAGGATGATATTTAAACCACTTCTCTTTGGGAAGATCAACATGAGCAGCAAAAGATTCACAAAGAGAAGCTACTATCTCAGAGTCAAGTCCATACTTAGCGCTAAAATCTCTAGAAGTGTTTGTCTCAACAAAAGATTTAACGCAATCAAACTAGAAATTCATACCTGAGTCCTTACCTTCCTCCAGCTCCCAATCTTCAGAGTTGCGTTTGATTCTCTCCAATAAATTCCACTTGTGATCAATATCCTTCTTCATAAAAGAGCCGGCACAAGAAGTGTCAAGCATGGTACGATCTTCATGAGAAACCCGAGTGATGTCTACTACACAACCTTCTCCTTGTAGATGTTGTTGGGCCTCCAAGCGCAGAGGTTTGTAGGACAGTAGCAATTTTCCCTCAAGTGGGTGACCTTAGGTTTATCAATCCGCGGGAGGCGTAGGATGAAGATGGTCTCTCTCAAGCAACCCTGCAACCAAATAACAAAGAGTCTCTTGTGTCCCCAACACACCTAATACAATGGTAAGTTGTATAGGTGCACTAGTTCGGCGAAGAGATGGTGAAACAAGTGCAATATGGATGGTAGATATAGGTTTTTGTAATCTGAAATTACAAAAACAGCAAGTTAACAAATGGTAAAAGTGAGCACGAACGGTATTGCAATGCATGGAAACAAGGCCTAGGGTTCATACTTTCACTAGTGAAGTTCTCTCAACAATGATAACATAATTGGATCATATAACTAGCCCTCAACATGCAACAAAGAGTCACTCCAAAGTCACTAATAGCGGGGAACAAACGAAGAGATTATTGTCGGGTACGAAACCACCACTAAGTTATTCTTTCTGATCGATCTATTCAAGAGTCCGTAGTAAAATAACACGAAGCTATTCTTTCCGTTCGATCCATCATAGAGTTTGTACTAGAATAACACCTTAAGATACATATCAACCAAGACCCTAATTTCACATAGATACTCCATTGTCACCTCAAGTATCCGTGGGCATGATTATACGATATGCATCACATGATCTCCGAATCATCTATTCAACCAACACATAGAACTTCAAAGAGTGCCCCAAAGTTTCTACCGGAGAGTCAAAACGTGTGCCAACCCATGTGCATAGGTTCCCAATGTCACGAACCCGCAAGCTGATCACCAAAACATACATCAAGTACTCACATGAATCCACGTGTGCCAACCCATGTGCATAGGTTCCCAATGTCACAAACCCGCAAGTTGATCACAACAGATAGACATGTGCAAGACATACATCAAGTGTTCTCAAAGACTCAATCCGATAAGATAACTCCAAAGGGGATACTCAATTCATTACAAGAGGGAGAGGGGGAAGAACATCATAAGATCCAACTATAGTAGCAAAGCCCATGGTACATCGAGATCAAGACATCTCAAGAACACGAGAGAGAGAGAGAGATAAAACACATAGCTACTGGTACATACCCTCAGCTCCGAGGGAGAACTACTCCCTCCTCGTCATGGAGATCGCCGGGATGATGAAGATGGCCACCGGAGATGGATTCCCCCTCCGACAGGGTATCAGAACGGGCTCCAGATTGGTTTTTGGTGGCTACAGAGGCTTGCGGCGGCGGAACTCCCGATCTAGGTTTCTTTTTGGGGGTTTCTGAATTTATAGGAATTTATGGCGGTGGAATTGCGTCAGTTGGGCCCACGAGGAGGTCACAAGCCTGCTCACCACCACGGGGGGGGGGGGGTGGTGGAGGCGTGAGGGCTTCTGACTCCCTCGTGGCCCACCTAGCCTTCTTCCAAAGCTTCGGGGGTCTATTTTGGTCCCAAAAAAATCATCGTAAAGTTTCATTCCATTTGGACTCCGTCTGAAAATGGGCCAAAAACACGGAAAAAACAGAAACTGGCACTTGGCACTGAGTTAATAGGTTAGTCCCAAAAAAGATATAAAATCGCATATTCATGCATATAATACATCCACAGTTGACAAGATAATAGCATGGAACCATCTAAAATTATAGATACGTTGGAGACGTATCAAGCATCCCCAAGCTTAACTCCTGCTCGTCCTCGAGTAGGGAAGTGATAAAGAATGAATGTTTGATGTTGCATGCTACCTAGCATAGTTGTCCTTTGTAACTTCTCACACGTGACATGAATGTTCAGATCCGTTAGATTCAAAACAATAGTTTGATATTGACGTGGAGACAATAATACTTCGAGCAAACTAGCAAGGTAATCATGAACTTTCAAAATAACAAGGCCAAAAGAAAGTTATCCCTACAAAAGCATATAGTCTGGCTATGCTCTATCATCATTGCACAACGAATTTAAATCATGCACAACCCCGGTATTGGCCAAGTAATTGTTTCACACCTTTACTTTCTCAAACCTTTTCAACTCTCACGCAATACATGAGCGTGCGCCATGGTTTTAGCACTATAGATGGTGTGGAGTGTGGTGGAGGTTGCAAGACAAAAAAGGAGAAGATAATCACATTAACTAGGCATATCAATGAGCTGTGGAGATGCTCATCAATAGATATCAATGTGAATGAGTAGGGATTGCCATACAAATGATGCACTAGAGCTAGGAGTATGTGAAAGCTTTTAAAGAAAACTAGTGGGTGTGCATCCAACTTGCTTGCTCACGAAGACCTAAGGCAATTTTGAGGAAGCCTATCATTGGAATATACAAGACAAGTTATATAATGAAAATTTCCCACTAGCTATATGGTGGCGACAAAACGAGAGACTCTCAATCATGAAGATCATGGTCCTTAATATGCACAAGTGTGGAAAACTGGTAGCATTGTCCCTTCTCTCTTTTTCTCTCATTTTATTATATTTTTTTGGTGGGCTCTTTGGCCTCTTTTATTTCCTCACATGGGACAATGCTCCATTAATGATGATCATCACACTTTCAACTCAAAACTTAGAGCAACGATGACTCTATATGGAATGCCTTCAGTAGTGTACCGTGACAATGATCTAGCATGGCATAGACATTAATGGAAACATCATGCTAGCTGTCTTACGATCATGCAATGGCAATGTATACGTGGTGGCACATGTCGTGGTGGTAGTTGCATGGCAATATATATCGGAATGACTTTGACAAAGCCATAGTAGGTAGGTATGGTGGCTGTTTTGAGGGAGGCTAATGGTGGGTTTTGTGCACCGGCGAAAGTTGCACGACACTAAGAAGATAGTGATGATGGAAGGTGAAAGTGCATCTAAACCATGGACTCAACACTAGTCATGAAGAACTCATATACTTGTTGCAAAAGTTTTATTAGTAATCGAAACAAAGCATTCAACGCATACTCCTAGGGGAAGGGTTGGTAGATATAAACCATCGCGCGATCCCGACCGCCACGCAAAGGATGACAATCAATAGACTAATCATGCTCATATTTCATCACATAGCGGTTCACCATACGTGCATGCTACGGGAATGACTAACTTAAACACAAGTATTTCTAGATCCACAACACCTCATTAGCATGACTTCAATATTACCAAAACCACAACTCAAAACTAATTGAGATGAATCAAACTTCTCTAACTATATGAAGGTGGAAGTTTTCGTATCCCTTTGGATAACTACCCCTTTTGAGACTACTTTCAAAGAATATATCAACTACCAAGCCACGCACCGCTGCGTTCTAAAATATATAAGTGAAGCACATAGAGCAAAAGTATCTAGCTCAAAAGATATAAGTGAAGCACATGTGAGCTGAATTGTCTACCAAAGGATATAAGTGAAGCTCGACAAAATCACGGTGAGTGCATGTCTCTCTCTTTAGGTGTGCAGAAAGCATGATTGTGACACAACAAAAAATAAAATACTCCTACGATACAAGACGCTCCAAGCAAAACACATAACATGTGGTGAATAAAAATATAGCCCCAAGTAACGTTACCGATGGATCGAAGACGAAAGAGGGGATGCCTTCCCGGGGCATACCCAAGCTTAGGCTTTTATGGCATCCTTGAATCAACTTGGGGTGACTTGGGCATCCCCAAGCTTGAGCTCTAGCCACTCTTTATCTCTTTTTCCATAAGAACTTCACCCAAAACTTGAAAACTTCACAACACGAAACTTAAACAGAAACTCGTGATAACATTAGTATGAGAAAGCAAACCACCACTTCCTTAGGTACTGTAGCAAACTTAAATTCTATTTATGCTGATGTTGGGTTACTGTATTTTCAATATTCCATGGCTAATACCCTCCGATACTATCCATAGTTTCATCAAAATAAGCAACCAACACAACAAAACAGAATCTGTTAACAGCAGAATAGTCTGTAGCAATCTGTATATTTCATATACCTCCGGTACTTCAAAAAATCTGAAAAATTACGAAAGTCTGAAGAATTTACGTAGAAATAAGCACAAAAAAGAATCAACTCAAAATCTCTTACATATAAAAAATGAAAATTCTTTTCGTGAGAAGAAAGTTTCTGTCTTTTCCAGCATGACCAAACAATCATCACCAAGACTAATCATAACGGTTTTGCTTGGCACAAACGCAAAAAGAAACACAAAAAACACAATCATAACAGAATTATGATGTTGTGGATAAAACAAAACAGGAAGCAAAAAGAAAAAAAATTATTCATTGGGTTGCCTCCCAACAAGCGCTATCGTTTAACGCCCTTAGCTAGGTATTGATTTCAATGATGCTCACATAAAAGGTAAGATTGAAACACAACGAGAGAATGATGGAGAAAATGGCTAGCACATTTAAGTCTAACCCACTTCCTATGCATAGGGATTTTGTGATCAAACAACTTATTGGAGAAAGAATCAACTAGCATAGGAAGGCAAAACAAGCATAGCTTCACAAATTTCAACATATGGAGAGGAAGCTTGATACTATTGCAATAAGTAGAAGCATATGATCCTCTCTCATAGTAATTTTCAGTAGAATCATGAATTAATTCAACAATATAACCAGAACCTAGGGCTTTCTTTTCATGATCTACAAGCATAGGAATTTTACTACTCTCCACATAAGGAAATCTATTCTCAAGAATAGTAGTGGGAGTATCGTAAAAGACTTGAGCACTACAAATTGTGTCCACAATGAAAAAGCAAGGTTTAGCAAAGGGGTTCTTGAGAGTATGACAAGTTTTATCATCCCTCTTCTTTAAAGCATAAGTATCCTCACAATAATCATCATAGATAGGGGGCATGCTTTCATCAAAACAATTTTGATCATTCAAAGTGGAAGAACTAAAAAGATCATCTTCATCAAATATAGCATCCCAAAGCTTGTGGCTTTGCATGTCATTAGCATCATGGGTATTCAAAGAATTCATGCTAAGAACATTGCAATCATGCTCATCATTCACATATTCTATGCGAAGCATTCTATGTAATTCTTCTTTCAGCACTTGAGCACAATTTTCCTTCCCATCATGCTCACGAAAGACATTGAAAATATGGAGGATATGAGGCATCCTCAATTCCATTTTTTTGTAATTTTGAGCGAAAGAACAAGAAATAAAAAAGATTCGATTGCAAGATCTAAAGATATACCTTCAAGCGCTAACCTCCCCGGCAACGGCGCCAGAAAAGAACTTGATGTCTACTACGCAACCTTCTCCTTGTAGACGTTGTTGGGCCTCCAAGCGCAGAGGTTTCTAGGACAGTAGCAATTTTCCCTCAAGTGGGTGACCTCAGGTTTATCAATCCGCGGGAGGCGTAGGATGAAGATGGTCTCTCTCAAGCAACCCTGGAACCAAATAACAAAGAGTCTCTTGTGTCCCCAATACACCTAATACAATGGTAAGTTGTATAGGTGCACTAGTTCGGCGAAGAGATGGTGAAACAAGTGCAATATGGATGGTAGATATAGGTTTTTGTAATCTGAAATTACAAAAACAGCAAGGTAAAAAATGGTAAAAGTGAGCACGAACGGTATTGCAATGCATGGAAACAAGGCCTAGGGTTCATACTTTCACTAGTGAAGTTCTCTCAACAATGATAACATAATTGGATCATATAACTAGCCCTCAACATGCAACAAAGAGTCACTCCAAAGTCACTAATAGCGGGGAACAAACGAAGAGATTATTGTAGGGTATGAAACCACCACTAAGTTATTCTTTCTGATTGATCTATTCAAGAGTCCGTAGTAAAATAACACGAAGCTATTCTTTCCATTCGATCCATCATAGAGTTCGTACTAGAATAACACCTTAACATACATATCAAGCAAGACCCTAATGTCACCTGGATACTCCATTGTCACCTCGATCAAGTATCCATGGGCATGATTATACGATATGAATCACATAATCTGGGAATCATCTATTCAACCAACACATAGAACTTCAAAGAGTGCCCCAAAGTTTCTACCGGAGAGTCAAAACGTCTGCCAACCCCTGTGCATAGGTTCCCAATGTCACGAACCCGCAAGTTGATCACCAAAACATACATCAAGTACTCACATGAATCCACGTGTGCCAACCCATGTGCATAGGTTCCCAATGTCACAAACCCGAAGTTGATCACAACAGATAGACACGTGCAAGACATACATCAAGTGTTCTCAAAGACTCAATCCAATAAGATAACTCCAAAGGGGAAACTCAATTCATTACAAGAGGGAGAGGGGGAAGAACATCATAAGATCCAACTATAGTAGCAAAGCCCGTGGTACATCGAGATCAAGACATCTCAAGAACACGAGAGACAGATATCAAACACATAGCTACTAGTACATACCCTCAGCCCCGAGGGAGAACTACTCCCTCCTCGTCATGGAGATCGCAGGGATGATGAAGATGGCCACCGGAGATGGATTCCCCCTCCGGCAGGGTGCCGGAACGGGCTCCAGATTGGTTTTTGGTGGCTACAGAGGCTTGCGGCGGCGGAACTCCCGATCTAGGTTTCTTTTTGGGGGTTTCTGAATTTATAGGAATTTATGGCGGTGGAATTGCGTCAGTTAGGCCCACGAGGAGGCAACAAGCCTGCTCGCCACCACCGGGGGGGTGGCTGCGTGAGGGCTTGTGACTCCCTCGTGGACCATCTAGCCTTCTTCCAAAGCTTCGGGGGTCTCTTTTGGTCCAAAACAAATCATCGTAAAGTTTCATTCCATTTGGACTCCGTCTGAAAATGGGCCAAAAACACGGAAAAAACAGAAACTGGCACTTGGCACTGGGTTAATTGGTTAGTCCCAAAAAAAGATATAAAATAGCATATTCATGCATATAAAACATCCAAAGTTGACAAGATAATAGCATGGAACCATAAAAAATTATAGATACGTTGGAGACGTATCACCGAGCATAAAAGTTTTGAGTGATGATTTCTCTCGAGAGCCCATGATTGGGGCATGAATATAGCACTGATTTAAGCCTCCCCCAAGCTTGAGCTATGCTTTCCCTGTCACGAGGCCAAAAGTTATAAATAAATTTCCGATCACGATGTACTAAATGCATGGGATAGAACTTTTGATGAAATTCCAATTTCATCCGATTGTAGCTCCATGATCCAGTATCATCACATAGCCTATACCATGTCAAAGTCTTATCCTTCAAAGATAAAGGAAAGACTTTCTTCTTTACCTCATCCTCAGGCAAATTTGCAAGCTTAAATAAACCACAAACTTCATCTACATAGATTAGATGAAAGTCTGGATGTGAAGATCCATCTCCTGTAAAAGGATTAGCCAGCAGTTTCTCAAGCATAACCAAAGGAATTTCATAAAAGATATTTTCAGTAGGTACCTCGGGTTGAGGAGCAACTCCTCGTGCTTCCGTTCGTGGTGAATATACCACGAACAAACTCCTCAAAGGAAGAGTTTCCATAGTGACAAGTGACAATAAATTTCAGCACAGTACAAAAGTGTTTCCTTACCAATTTCCACTTACCAAAGGCGCTTCACTCCCCGGCAACAGCGCCAGAAAAGAGTCTTGATGACCCACAAGTATAGGGGATCAATCGTTGTCCTTTCGATAAGTAAGAGTGTCGAACCCAACGAGGAGCAGAAGGCTCTGATAAACGGATTTCAGCAAGGTAATAACTTCAAGCACTGAAAGTAGCGGTAACAAGTGATTGTATAGCGAGGTGAAATGTAGCAAGCAAAGAGTAACAAGTAACAAGTAGTAGAAATGGTGCAGCAAGTGTCCCAATCCCTTTTGTAGCAAGGGACAAGCCTGAACAATGTCTTATAGGAGAAAATACGCTCCCGAGGACACACGGGAATTTCTGTCATGCTAGTTTCATCATGTTCATATGATTCGCGTTCGTTACTTTGATAGTTTGATATGTGGGTGGACCGGCGCTTAGGTACTGCCCTTACTTGGACAAGAATCCCACTTATGATTAACCTCTCTCGCAAGCATCCGCAACTACAAAAGAAGAATTAAGACAAAGTCTAACCATAGCATCAAGGATCTGAACATAAACTCTTCCACCAAGTAATCCAACAAGCATCAACTACAAAGAGTAATCAACACTACTAGCAACCTTACGAGTACCAATCTGATTTGCGAGACGAAGATTGGTTACAAGAGATGAACTAGGGATTGGAGAGGAGATGGTGCTGATGAAGATGTTGATGAAGATGCCTCCCCTCCGACGAGAGGAGTGTTGGTGATGAAGATGGTGATGATTCCCCCCTCCGGGAGGGAAATTTCCCCGGCAGGATCGTCCTGCCGGAGCTCTAGAATGGATCTTCTCAAGTTCCGCCCCGTGGCGGCGGCGAAACCACGAAAAAGCTCCTGTATGATTTTTTTCCAGGTGAGGACGCATCATATAGCAAAAGAGGGGGGCTAGTGGGCCAGTGGGCTGCCCACAAGCCTGCCCTGCGCCACCACGGGGGTGGTGGCGGTGGGCAAGCTTGTGGGGCCCTGGTGGCCCCCCTCCGGTAGTTCTTTCGCCCAGTATTTTTAATATATTCTAGAAAAAATCCACGTAAATTTTCAGGGCATTTGGAGATGTGCAGAATAGTGGACTAGGATTTGCTCCTTTTCCAGTCCAGAATTTCAGCTGCCTGAATTCTCCCTCTTCAAATAATACTTGCAAAATAAGAGAGAAAAGGCATAAATATGGTACCACAAGTAATATAACAGCCCAAGAAGCAATAAATATCAAAATGAAAACATGATGCAAAATGGACGTATCACACGACGACATGGTGGAGGTGGTGGGGGAGCTATCTCAGCAGGTCTTCGCCAAGCACTACTAAAACGCGGGCGGAGGAAGAAACTAGGAGAGGGAGGGTTGTCGTCGGGGTGTGGGGAGAGGTACCATACAGCCCTCCCACCCCTCCTTTATTCATAGGGGAAAGGGGGAGGGCTTCGGCCCTCAAACCCCTTCTCCAAGGAGGGGTGCCATCGTCCTAGGGGGTGGCTTGCCATCCAAGGCAAGGGTGGCGCCCTCCTCTAGGCTTTCCCCAACACTAGGTACCATGGGCCTTAGGAGGAGGGGGTGCTCAAACCCACGAGGAGCTCGTGCACCTCCCCTCGCATCCTATGTGGCCCTCCATGGTGGGTAAACCCCCGGTGACTCCTCAACATTCCCGGCACACTGGCGCAATATCCAGGAACCTTTCCGAACTCGAATATCACTTCCTCATATATAATTCTTTACCTCCGGACCATTCTGGGGCTCCTCGTCACGTCCAGCATCTCATCCTAGTCTCTGAACAACATTTAGTCACCAACATATGTATATATATATAATGATACTACTCTATCGTCACGGAACGTTAAGCGAGCAGACCCTACGGGTTCGAGAATCATGCAGACATTACCGAGACATATCTGCGATCAATAACCAATGGCAGAACCTGTATTCCCATATTGGTTCCGAAAAAATCCATGAATATCATTATCGGTCTGTAGCGACCTGACTCAATACGAGTCAAGCCTCTCGTGTTTCCGTACCATCCCAAGATCATGCTGGTACACACTCAGTACATCAATGCATATATCAAGAGTTCGATCACACAGCTTTATTAATCGAAATCTCATATCGAGTACTTTATTACAATAATGAATTACAATAAAGTGGCTGAAGGCCATCTCATGAGATATCTAACGAAGACTAGCGGAAGCATCAAGTAGACGAGTCCATCCGACTCCAGGGCATGTCGTTGAGCGTAGATCGTAGCCTCACTCCTGGTCGGAAAAGTACTCTGCAACATGATACGTTGCAGCCGTATCGGTCAGCATATGGAATATGCCGGCAAATCATCAAAGAGAGGGGAAAAATAATAAGCAACTATCTCTACATGCATATTTGGCCGGTGGGGCTATAAGTTTTAGCATAAAGCCAATTTTCTCCTACAACAAGAGAGGGCTGAAAGCAAAAATATTACTACATTGTTTGTTCTTAACGAGATGGTTCCGCCAACCAATTCTCGTACCCAAGTTGTTGATAATTCCCACATCATTATTAAGTTGTGTCGAGAGTTCAGGGAAATTTCAATGCCTTAGGCTCAAGTTGTCCATGACCGTGGACACGGCTAATCGATTAGGTTTGGTCACTTTGCAGAGTTTTGCAAACGTTCCCCACAAGAATTGATCGCCTCCGAGTATGTCCTCGCACTTCAGGGTGTTTGAAGACCGGATGATCAAAACATGGTCTTTCAACGGGTCCCTTTGAATCCCTGTCGGTGCCCATCCATTCCTACCGTTCTTCTACATCTGCTAGCATCGCCTGTCCAGAGTCACCGCGTTGTCCAACCAAGCCAGAGCCCATAATGACTTGTGGCTGTGCAGGTAAGCCTTGGGTCCTGAAGCCTCCGTCCGTCTCTTCGAGCCTGGGTGAAGCTTTCCGCAAGATGTCAGGGCACGTCTCCAGCATCCCGGGGTCGTCACCTGGTTTCTCCAGGGAGCCCGTCAAACCGTCCTTCACCCAGAGTTGCATTTCTTCACGAGGTCTTGAAAATCTTGTCTTACCCGGTCTTGGTTATTTAATTATCCTCGCATCACTCATGTTATGCACTCAACCAGAATCCCGTCTACTCAAGCATAGCAATATGAAATTTGTCGTCCCGGTCCAAGTATCGGGGTTGTTGTGTGCCTACCACATGATACTACAACCTATAACTAAAATTTCCAAGTACCTACTCAGCATGCAATTGGGCAAAGAAAGGTGAAACTACCATGCATAAAAAACATAGGCGAATAGTATGATCAAAATGACTTGCCTTGATGATAGTTGTCTTGATCGAGCGCTTCTAAGTAACAAGCTTCGCAGTCCGGGTGATCTACCGATACAAACAAATACACACCATAAGCACTACAATCATCAACAAGTAAAATAACATCACAAGCATAAAGTAGCTATGGCCTAAAGTGAAAGAATTCACTTCACCGAACAAAGGCAGAAATTGTTTCTGATAAAACCTGAAACTTATACTACAGTAAGATATAATCACTAGGAAGGAGTAGCAAAAATAATCAAATAAAAATCATTTTTTAAACTCCTGGAATAAGCAAAACAAGGTTTAAACTAAATCTGATCTAAATCAAATTTGAAAATTTCAAACATAGACAAATTATATGTTTTTGAAAACAAAAGAACAATTGGGATCTACTGGAAAAAGAATCAACCTCATTGGATCTCTAGATCAAAAGTTATGAGCCAAGCAAAATTAGAACTTTCTCTGTTTTGGAATTAAACAGAAAAAATAGAAACTGATTCTAACGGACAGGGGTACACGTGGCAGCCCCTGATTGGCTGCGGGTTCGTTTGCTGTGGGGAAAACTAGCACACGGCCGATAACTAAAAAAAAGCGCCGGCTAAACTAATAAGTAAATAAAAACCGTTTCGGTTTTTGATTAAAAACCGAAAGGATATCTGTGATCTAATCTCACATGTACAACTACGATCGGACGGCTACGGGAGAGATGGGGTGCTCACAGTGGGGATGGCCGGCGTTGGAGGTTGCTCCGGTGAGGCCGAGCGCGGTGGTGGTCGGGGAGGCGTGTCCGGCGGGTCCTCGCGGCGTCCGAGGGCTTGGGGAGGTGGCGGCGATGCTCTCGTGTCCAATGGCGGCGACGGCGAGGTGAGGGAGGTGCCGGGGTGAGCAGGGGGTCGCGGGGGAGCTTCGGCCGGGGATGGGGGTCCGGCGAGGTGGCTGGGGCGGCGTGGGTGGCGAGGCGGCTCGGCGAGGAGGGGAACAGGGTGCGGAGGAGAGGGGGAGCATTTATAGGGGGAGAGGAGGGTCGGGGGAAGGAAAGGGAGGGAGATCCGGGGTAGGGGATCGGCTCCGGCGAGCTTTGGAAGGCTCGGGACTGGGAAGGAAAGGGGAGAGCGAGAAGAAGGGGGTGACCGGGGAGGGTGGCGGTTTGGCTAGGGGGGCCCGCCTGGCAGAGAGATAGAGAGGCGAGGCCGTGGGTAGGTGGCTGATCCGGAGTGAATCCGGATCCCGGCTAAAGGCGATCGGCCTAGATGTGGTATATGACGCTCAGGAGTTTTCCATATATAGCGATTTTTCGTATTTCTTTCAAAAACAGAGATTAAAACAAATAAAAGGCAAGAAAATAAAATCCAAAAATAGGGGTATTATATACCAAAATTTTCAGAAAAAAAATTCCTACACGTTTAACATTTTTCCAAGACAAAAATAAAAACTTTTAAAAAATGTTTTTTTTCAAAAAAACCCTAAAGGCTTTATTTTCTTTTTGCAATTATTTTCTTCATAAAACTCTGGTTTTTCTTGCCTCAAATATTTTCAAAATTGCCCCTGATTTTGGAGGGTAATATTCCTCCTCTCATTCTTGCTTGCAAGAATTATTCCCCGGCATTTCTCGTGTGAAGAAAAACATAGAAATGCAAAAAGCAAAATTTGAGAGAATTCAATTGCAAATCTTTATTTTCATTCAATATGCATAGATGCTTAGCTACAATTGTAAACCATTCCCAATTGGGAAAATTGGGATGTTACAAACCTACCCACCTTAAGATGAATCTCGCCCTCGAGATTCGGGTTGGCTAGAAAATAGGTGCGGGTGGTCTCGACAAAGATCTTCTTCTCGTTCCCAGGTGGCTTCTTCCTCGGTGTGGTGGCTCCACAACACCTTGCAGAACTTGATGATCTTGCTGCAGGTAACTCTGTTGGCAGTATCGAGAATCCTAACGGGTTTCTCCTCATACGTCATATCACTGTCAAGCTGTATGGCCTCTAGGGGCACTGTATCTCTCAACGGAACATCAGCCATCTCAGCATGGCATTTCTTCAACTGGGGAACATGGAAGACATCATGAACTCCGGACAATCCTTCCGGCAGTTCCAGTTTATATGCAACTTCGCCTCTACGTTCAAGAATTTTGTAGGGGCCAATGAATCAGGCTGCTAACTTTCCTTTCACACCAAATCTCTTGATTCCTCGAAGTGGAGACACCCGAAGATATGCTCGGTCTCCCACTTCGTATGTTACTTCCTTGCGTTTGCTGTCAGCATAACTTTTCTGCCTGGACTGAGCTATCTTGATTCGGTCACGAATCAGCTTGACCTTCTCTTCAGAATCTCAGATAAGGTCGGGACCAAAAGTTGTCGGTCTCCAACTCCATCCCACATCAACGGTGTTCTGCACCTCCTTCCGTATAGAGCTTCGAAAGGGGCCATCTTCAGACTGGTCTGATAGCTGTTGTTGTATGAGAACTCGGCATAAGGAAAATTGTCATCCCAACTAGACCTATAGTCTAGTGCGCAAGCTCTCAACATGTCCTCCAGAATCTGATTGACTCTCTTGGTCTGTCCATGTGTCTGTGGGTGAAAAGCTGTACTGAACTCCAATCTCGTTCCCAAGGTTTCATGCAGTTGGTGCCAAAATTTTGATGTGAACTGAGTCCCTCTATCTGACACAATACTCTTCGGTACTCCATGCAGACATACGATCCTGGTCATATATATCTTGGCCAGCTTGGCACTCGTGTAAGTAGAATTGACGGGAATGAAGTGAGCTACCTTGGTCAAACGATCGTCCACAACCCAAATAGAATCATAGCCAGAACGGGTCCTGGGTAATCCTGTGATGAAGTCCATACCAAGCTTTTCCCATTTGCACTCAGGTATCGGCAGAGGTTGAAGCAAACCTGCTGGCTTCTGATGCTCGGCTTTTACTCGCTGACAAACATCGCATATTGCTACAAACTCGGTAATGTCTTTTTCATTCCTGTCCACCAGAAACTTTCTTTCAGATCCAGATACATCTTGGTGTTGCCGGGGTGTATCGAGTACGGGGAATCATGGGCCTCCTGAAGTATTAACTTCCGGAGTTCGGGATCATTGGGCACATAAATGCGATCCTCAAACCATAAAGTTCCGTGTTCATCCTCACGAAAACCTTTAGCCTTCCCGTCTTTCATTTTCTGCTTAATCTCAGCTATCTCCTTGTCTGATTTCTGTGCTTCGCGGATCTTTTCTGTCAAAGTGGACTGAATTTCTAGTGTGGCTACAAATCCTCTTGGAACTATTTCCAATTTGAGCTCTCGGAGATCATCGGCTAACTCCTGGGGTAATCCTCCTGCTATGAGTGTGTTCACATAACTCTTGCGGCTCAACGCATCGGCTACAACATTTGCCTTGCCTGGGTGATAATGCAATCTCATGTCATAGTCCTTGATCAATTCTAGCCATCGCCTCTGTCTGACGTTCAACTCCTTCCGCGTGAAGATATATTTCAGGCTTTTGTGATCAGTGTAAACATCACAACTATTTCGATCAGGAAATGTCTCCAAGTCTTCAGAGCGTGCACTATGGCTGCTAGCTCCAAGTCATGCGTGGCATAATTCAACTCATGGGGTCTGAGCTATCTGGATGCATAGGCTACAACTTTACCTTCTTGCATGAGCACTCCTCCGAGTCCTTGACGAGAAGCGTCACAGTAAACCTGGAATTCCTTCCGAATGTTCGGCAATATCAGCACTGGGGCTGTAACCAGACATTTCTTCAACTCTTGAAAACTGTATTCACATTCCTCAGCCCAAACATACTTTGACTCCTTCTTCAACAACTCTGTCATGGGCATGGCGATCTTTGAGAAATTCTCAATGAACCTCCGGTAATATCCGGCAAGTCCGAGGAAACTGCGGATCTCCTTAACTGAAGAGGGTGCTACCCATTCGATGACTGCTGCGACCTTGGCAGGGTCCACTGCTATTCCTTCTCCTGAAATCACGTGCGTGAGGAATCCGACTTCCTTCAACCAAAATTCACATTTTCTAAACTTTGCATACAGATGATGCTCTCGAAATTTCTCCAGAACTAGACACAGATGTTCCTTGTGTTCCTCCTCGTTCTTGGAGAATATCAGTATGTCATCGATGAACACCACGACAAACTTGTCCAAGTATTCCATAAATACCTTGTTCATCAGATTCATAAAATATGCTGGAGCATTAGTCAGTCCAAATGACATGACCGCGTACTCATACAGGCCGTACCGAGTGGTGAAAGCTGTCTTGGGTATATCCTGTTCACGAATCTTCAGCTGATGATACCTGGATCGAAGATCGATCTTGGAGAATACTCGCGCTCCAACTAACTGGTCAAACAGATCATTGATCATCGGCAAGGGATACTTGTTCTTGATGGTCACCTCGTTCAATGCATGATAATCGACAACCATTCTCTTGGACTTATCCTTCTTTTCAACCAAGATCACTGGGGCTCCCCAAGGTGAAGAACTTGGGCGAATATACCCTTTGTCCAACAACTCCTTAATTTGCTTCTTGATTTCTACCAAGTCATTTGCGGGAATCCGATAGGGTCTCTTGGATATCGGGGTTATTCCGGGTAATAGCTCAATCAGGAACTCAATCTCTCTATCAGGTGGCATGCCCGGAAATTCCTCCGGAAATACATCTGGGTATTCTTGTACAATCGGTACTTCCTCCTGGACTACTCCCGTGAGAGAGTTTACTCATTTACTCCGTGTCGGGAGCTGAGACACGTACTTAATCCGCTTTTTCTCGGGGGTGGTGTGCAAAATAGACTTAAGGGCACAATCAATATTCGCTTCGTACTTGGCCAACCAATCCATGCCTAGGATTACATCCAATCCCTGAGACTCTAATACGATGAGGTCGGTGGGAAACTTATGGTTCCCGATGTTGAGACTCAAAGCATGGCATCCTATCCCGGCCGTCATCATGCCTCCTGGGGAACTGACCTTAATAGGTTGGCTAAGGGTTCTAGTTGGCAAACTATACTTTTCCACAACTACCCTTGATATGAATGAATGCGTTGCACCAGAATCAGAAAGTACCAATATTGGACGTGAATTTAGCAAAAACTTACCAACCACAATATCGGGGTGATCATAGACCTCTTCAACATCAATGTGATTCACCTGAGCTCGAGGAAAAGGATTGGGCTTCTTTGCTGCAGAGTTGCCGTTGTCGTTTCCATTCCCCTGCTTGTTCTGAGGAAATTCAGTGGCATAGTGTCCTATCTTCTGACACTTGAAGCAGGTGATGTGATTCAGATCCTTCTGAGCTGGAGCTGAATGATGTTGAGTGCCGGTACCGCCATTCTTGAAGTTGTTGTTGTTGCGGTGGTTCCCATTTCCTCCATGGTTGTGGCCCCCATGGTTGTGCACTGGGTGGTTCTGCTGGACGTGTCCTCCAAACTTACTGGATCCAGTCCCGGTATTCCCTGAATAGGGGGTGTCGCGAGGCTTCTGATGAGTGCCAGAGTTGAACTTTCCATTGCCATACTTCCGCTTGCGGCTCTCCATCTGCTGATGTTTCCCCTCCAAGATGAGGGCCTTATATACCAGCTCCTGGTAGTTGTTGAAGTTGGCTACAGTCAGCTGAATGCTCAGCTCATCATTGAGTCCCTCCAAGAACTTTTCCTGCTTGGCCACATCACCGGCCACATCTCCAGGGGCATAACGGGCGAGCATGCTGAATTCATCGACATACTGAGCCACAGAGCAATTTCCCTGGCATAAGTTGCGGAACTCACGCTTCTTCAGACTCATTGCACCAGCTGAGACATATGCGGTGCGGAAGGCTTGCTTGAACTTCTCTCAAGTGACTCCAGCAATGGGGTATGTGGTGGTGTTGTTCTCCCACCATGCAGCTGTAGGGCCTTCAAGTTGATGCACGGCAAAGCGCACCTTCTCAGCTTCAGTACAACCAGCAGTGATTAGTTCCCGCTCCATTTTGCGGAGCCAATCATCTGCCACAATGGGCTCAATGCTGCTGGAGAAAGTCGGAGGGTTCAACCTCGGGAAATGAGTGAGATTGTCGGCCTCGGGTGGATGATGGTTGTTGTTATTGTTCTGGTTCTGGATGATCAGCCGCATCAGGGTATTATGTTGCTGAATCAACTGAGTGAGTTCCGGCGGGAAGTTGGAAGCAGGGGCACATCTCGGAGGCATCTGGTGTTTGTAGAGGGTTGAGATTAGCATAGAACAATGGTCTAAAGAGTAATTACACTACCCATATGAAATGCAACGAACAAGTATCACACCACACATTTTATTCAATACCATCACAAAATGTTCACACACGGGGATACAAAATTCGATAACCTAAACATCGGCCTAAGCGTTTAACGATAAGATAAATTTGGTGGACTAGTCTAAGTGTCCTCCTCAGAAAAGCATGGTGGTGGGTCCTTCGGTGGAGCTTTCTTCATAGTCCTCCTCATTGCTGATCAAAGGGGCTACGTCTCCTTCGAGGTGAAGGTTCTCGCCCATGTCCAGTTCCTCCTCCAGGTATGCGACACGAGTCTTCAGCTTCTCGATCCTCTCTAGGAAGTCCTTCACCTCCAATTCGTGCTCATAGTGGGCTTACCGGGCTGCTTCTTAGAGTTCAAGTTCGCGGAGCGACAGTTGCTTGATCTTCCTGGCGTCCTTGATCACACGATGCTCCAGAGTCCCGCTGTGCTTCTCCAAGGTCTGGGCATAGGACAGGAGAGCGTCATTGGTCTTGCTTGAGATGATTTCTCCATCTTCTCCTCTCCGGGATACCGTGAATAGGTTCGGTGAAATAGGGAAGCCTCTGTACACTTCCTTGATACGTCCGAGTGCACAATGGACCGCCATGTCCCTTCCGAGAATCTAGTTGGGTGCGATGAACTTGAAGTCCACAGGCTCAGTGCGCGGCTCGAATGTCCTTCCGGGAACGTGCACCTCAATCCTGTAGCGTGAATCCTCCGGGTAAGACGAAGTAGGCTTCCCTGTGATAGTCGGCAGAGCAATCCTCAAGTCCTTGGTGATCTGTATCAGCTCCTTTCCAAAAGGCATAGTGGCGTTGGGCTGGCAAAACTCCGTGAACTTAACGGGGATGAAGGTGGCCATCTAAAACATTGGAAAATCGGAGAGAAGTCAGAAATGATCAGAAGAGGAAATAGAGGATTTATAGACATAAGAAAATAGTTTTCTTCCTAAGGCTTTTCCATTCCTAGAGGTTACGTCCTACGGTCAGCGTGTGCTCTGATACCATTTCTGTAGCGACCCGACTCAATACGTGTCAAGCCTATGGTGTTTCCGTACCATCCCAAGATCATGCTGGTACACACTCAGTACATCAATGTATATATCAAGAGTTCAATCACATAGCTTTATTAATCGAAATCTCATATCGAGTACTTTATTACAATAATGAATTACAATAAAGTGGCTGAAGGCCATCTCATGAGATATCTAATGAAGACTAGCGGAAGCATCAGGTAGACGAGTCCATCCGACTCCAGGGCATGTCGTTGAGTGTAGATCGTAGCCTCACTCCTGGTCGGAAAAGTACTCTACAACATGATATGTTGCAGCCGTGTAGGTCAGCATATGGAATATGCCGGCAAGTTATCAAAGAGAGGGGAAAAATAATAACCAACTATCTCTACATGCATATTTGGCAGGTGGGGCTATAAGTTTTAGCATAAAGCCAATTTTCTCCTACAACAAGAGAGGGCTGAAAGCAAAAATATTACTACATTGTTTGTTGTTAACGAGATGATTCCGCCAACCAATTCCCGTACCCGAGTTGTTGACAATTCCCACATCATTATTAAGTTGTGTCGAGAGTTCAGGGAAATTTCAATGCCTTCGGCTCAAGTTGTCCATGACCGTGGACACGGCTAATCGATTAGGTTTGGGCACTCTGCAGAGTTTTGCACACGTTCCCCACAAGATTTGATCGCCTCCGAGTATGTCCTCGCACTTCAGGGTGTTTGAAGACCGGATGATCAAAACATGGTCTTTCAACGGGTCCCTCTGAATCCCTGTCGGTGCCCATCCATTCCTACCGTTCTTCTACATCTGCTAGCACCGCCTGTCCAGAGTCGCCGCGTTGTCCAACCAAGCCAGAGCCCATAATGACTTGTGGCTGTGCAAGTAAGCCTTGGGTCTTGAAGTCTCCGTCCGTCTCTTCGAGCCTAGGTGAAGCTTTCCGCAAGATGTCATGGCACGTCTCCAGCATCCCGGGGTCATCCACTGGTTTCTCCAGGGAGCCCGTCAAACCGTCCTTCACCCAGAGTTGCATTTCTTCACGAGGTCTTGAAAATCTTGTCTTAACCGGTCTTGGTTATTTAATTATCCTCGCATCACTCGTGTTATGCACTCAACCAGAATCCCGTCTACTCAAGCATTGCAATATGAAATTTGTCGTCCCGGGCCAAGTATCGGGGTTGTTGTGTGCCTACCACATGATACTACAACCTATAACTAAAATTTCCAAGTACCTACTCAGCATGCAATTGGGCAAAGAAAGGTGAAACTACCATGCATAGAAAACATAGGCGAATAGTATGATCAAAATGACTTGCCTTGATGATAGTTGTCTTCATCGAGCGCTTCTAAGTAACAAGCTTCGCACTCCAGGTGATCTACCGATACAAACAAATACACACCATAAGCACTACAATCATCAACAAGTAAAATAACATCACAAGCATAAAGTAGCTATCGTCTAAAGTGAAAGAATTCACTTCACCGAACAAAGGCAGAAATTGTTTCTGATAAAACCTGAAACTTATACTACAGTAAGATATAATCACTAGGAAGCAGTAGCAAAAAGAATCAAATAAAAATCATTTTTTAAACTCCTCGAATAAGCAAAACAAGGTTTAAACTAAATCTGATCTAAATCAAATTTAAAAATTTCAAACATAGACAAATTATATGTTTTTGAAAACTACAGAACAATTGGGATCTACTGGAAAAAGAATCAACCTCATTGGATCTCTAGATCAAACGTTATGAGCCAAACAAAATTAGAACTTTCTCTGTTTTGGAATTAAACAGAAAAAATAGAAACTGATTCTAACGGACAGGGGTACACGTGGCAGCCCCTGATTGGCTGCGGGTTCGTTTGCTGTGGGGAAAACTAGCACATGGCCGATAACTAAACAAAAGCGCCGCCTACACTAATAAGTAAATAAAAACCGTTTCGGTTTTTGATTAAAAACCGAAAGGTTATCTGTGATCTAATCTCACATGTACAACTATCATCGGACGACTACGGGAGAGATGGGGTGCTCACAGTGGGGATGGCCGGCGTTGGAGGTTGCTCCGGTGAGGCTGAGCGCGGTGGTGGTCGGGGAGGCGTGTCCGGCGGGTCCTTGCGGCGTCCGAGGGCTTGGGGAGGCGGCGGCGATGCTCTCGTGTCCAATGGCGGCGACGGCGAGGTGAGGGAGACGCCGGGGTGAGCAGGGGGTCGCGGGTGAGCTTCGGCCTGGGATGGGGGTCCGGCGAGGTGGCTGGGGCGGCGTGGGTGGCGAGGCGGCTCGGCGAGGAGGGAACAGGGTGCGGAGGAGAGGGGGAGCATTTATAGGGGGAGAGGAGGGTCGGGGGAAGGAAAGGGAGGGAGATCCGGGGGAGGGGATCGGCTCCGGCGAGCTTTGGAAGGCTCGGGACTGGGAAGGAAAGGGGAGAGCGAGAGGAAGGGGGTGACCGGGGAGGGTGGCGGTTCGGCCAGGGGGGCCCGCCTGGCAGAGAGATAGAGAGGCGAGGTCGTGGGTCGGTGGCCGATCCGGAGTGAATTCGGATCCCGGCTAAAGGGGATCGGCCCAGATCTGGTATATTACGCTCGGGCGTTTTCCATATATAGCGATTTTTCCTATTTTTTTCAAAAACAGAGATTAAAACAAATAAAAGGCAAGAAAATAAAATCCAAAAATAGGGGTATTATATACCAAAATTTTCAGAAAACAAATCACTACACGTTTAACATTTTTCCAAGACAAAAATAAAAACTTTTAAAAAATGTTTTTTTCTTCAGAAAAGCCCCTAAAGGCTTTATTTTATTTTTGCAATTATTTTCTTCATAAAACTCTGGTTTTTCTTGGCTCAAATATTTTCAAAAGTGCCCCTGATTTTGGAGGGTCATATTCCTCCTCTCATTCTTGCTTGCAAGAATTATTCCTCGGCATTTCTCGTGTGAAGAAAAACATAGAAATGCAAAAAGCAAAATTTGAGAGAATTCAATTGCAAATCTTTATTGCCATTCAATATGCATAGATGCTTAGCTACAATTGTAAAACATTCCCAATTGGGAAAATTGGGTTGTTACATGGTCGAACCACGATGTCAAGGATTCAATCAATGCCATATGCAGTCCTATTTGTCCATCGGTATGTTTCTTGCTCGAGATTCGATCGTCGGTATCTCATACCTAATTCAATCTTGTTACAGGCAAATCTCGTTCCGTGACTAACTTCTTAGTTCTCGTGACTAACTCCTAATTCAGTCTTGTTACAGGTATCTCATACATATCAAAGTTACAGGTATCTCATACCTAATTCAATCTTGTTACAGGTATCTCATACATATCAAAGTTACAGGTATCTCATACCTAATTCAATCTTGTTACAGGTATCTCATACATATCAAAGTTCTCGTGACTAACTCCTTAGTCACATTTCTTGGAAGCTTCTTTTTATGTTGTATTACCGAGATGGCCCAAAGATACCTCTCCATCATACGGAGTAACAAATCCCAGTCTCGATCCACGCCAACCCAGCAGACACCCTCGAACATACTTGTGGAGCACCTTTATGAACACCCAATTACGAAGTAACATTTGATAGCACACAAAGCATTCCTATGGTGTGAGGGAATTTCATGATCTCATGGTCTTAGGAACAAATACTTGACATGAAGAAATGAGTAGCAAAAAACTAAATGGTATGATACAATGCTATGCTTACGGTTGGGTCTTTTCAATCACATCATTCTCCTAATGATGTGTTCTTGTTATCAAATGACAACTCATGTCTATGGTTAGGAAACCTTAACCATCTTTGAAAACGAGCTAGTCTAGTAGAGTCTCACAAGGGACACGGTGTTGTTTATATATATCCACACATGCATCACCGTCGAGGCCTAGACCGAGCCCGAAAACCCACTTGGGTCGTGTTACCTTTCATCAAACTCGAAGTGGAGGCGTGTCACGATGAAGAGGAGTGCATCTGTGAATGATTTGGACCTGTAACCAGCAACGAGGATGAGTAGCAACTCACGATACTCATATGTTTTCCTTGACAACATGGATTCTGGTGAGAAGGAGGAGGACGACAATGAAATAGTGTAGGTAGTACTAGCTATAAATGTTGAACAATGACATTTCATATTTCGATAATGTCGCTTAATAACATTAAAGTTGCAAAATATATGTAATACGTCATAATGACCCACAAGTGTAGGGGATCTATCGTAGTCCTTTCGATAAGTAAGAGTGTCGAACCCAACGAGGAGCAGAAGGAAATGACAAGCGGTTTTCAGTAAGGTATTCTCTACAAGCACAAAAATTATTGATAACATATAGTTTTATGATAAGGTAATTTGTAACGGGTAGCAAGTAACAATTATAACTAAGGTGCAGCAAGGTGGCCCAATCCTTTTTGTAGCAAAGGACAAGCCTAGACAAACTCTTATATAAATAAAAGTGCTCCCGAGGACACATGGAAATTTATGTCAAGCTAGTTTTCATCATGCTCATATGCTTCGCGTTCGTTACTTTGATAATTTTATATGTGGGTGGACCGGCGCTTGGGTGCTGCCCTTACTTGGACAAATGTACCACTTATGATTAACCTCTCTCGCAAGCATCCGCAACTACAAAATAGGAATTAAGATAAATCTAACCATAACATTAAATATATGGATCCAAATCATCCCCTTACGAAGCAACGCATAAACTAGGGTTTAAGCTTCTGTCACTCTAGCAACTTATCATCTACTTATTACTTCCCAATGCCTTCCTCTAGGCCCAAATAATGGTGATGTGTCATGTAGTATACATTCACATGACACCACTAGAGGAGAGACAACATATAACTTATCAAAATATCGAATGAATACCAAATTCACATGATTACTTATAACAAGACGTATCCCATGTCCTCAGGAACAAACGTAACTACTCACATAGCATATTCATATTCATGATCAGAGGAGTATTAATAATCATTAAGGATCTGAACATATGATCTTCCAACAAATAAACCAACTAGCATCAAATACGAGGAGTAATTAACATTCCTAGCAACCCGGAGGTACCAATCTGAGATTTTGAGACAAAGATCGGATACAAGAGATGAACTAGGGTTTGGAGAGGAGATGGTGTTGATGAATATGTTGATGGAGATTGACCCCCTATCGATGAGATGATCATTGGTGATGACGATGGCTTCGATTTCCCCCTCCAGGAGGGAAGTTTCACCGGCGGAATCGCTCCGTCCGAGCTCTAGATTGGTTATGTCAAAGTTCCGCCTCGAGATGGCGGCGTCGCGTCCCGAAAGATCCGATATGATTTTTCCAGGTCAAAACCCTTCATATAGGAGAAAATAGGCGCCGGAGGCCTGCCAGGGGGCCCACAAGCCTCCAGGGCGTGGCCAAGGGGGTAGGTCGCGCCCCCTGGGCTTGTGGCCACCTCGTGGGTCTCCTCTGATACTTCTTTCACCCAATATTTGATATATATTCCAAATCAATTCTCCATAACTTTTCAAGACTTTTGGAGCTGTGCACAATAGGTCTCTCAAACTTGCTCCTTTTCCAGTCCAGAATTCCAGCTGCCACATTCTCCCCCTTCATGTAAATCTTGAAAAATAAGAGATAAATGCATAAGTATTATACCATAAGGTGTAATAACAGTCCATAATGCAATAAATATTGATATAAAAGCATGATGCAAAATGGACGCATCAACTCCCCCAAGCTTAGACCTCGCTTGTCCTCAAGCGAAAGTCGATATTAATAAATACGTCGACATGTTTGGAGATAGAGGTGTCGATAAAATAAAATATGGACATGAGGGCATCATGATTATCTTTAGAACAACAATACACATTGACATAGCGTATCTTATACGGAAGTAATAATTCATTCACAAGACAAAATATGCATTAGGAACTCTATGAGAACTAACAAACTATGATTTCAGTCATTGTAGCAATTTCAATTAATCGCAACATAGGAAAGAGTCAATAGAAGAGCTTGTAAAGCAAATCCAGATACTCGATCATCTTATAGTCTTTCATAATTGCTAACACACACGCGGTGCCTATGAGGTCAAAGCTTCAATCGGACATAGAGAAAGATAGGGGCTTTTAGTTTTGCCTCCCAAGTATTTACCTCAAGGGTAATGTCAACAATAATAACTCATGATCACCCACATCCGAGTGGATATATTTGTCTAGATCATTCCCCAACACATGACGCTTGCCAAAAGATAGGTGAAATAAAGGAAATGGTGAAGATCACCACGACTCTTACATAAAGGTAAATACTAAAAAGTAAAAGTGAAAGATAGGCCCTTCGTAGAGGGAAGCACAGGTTGTCATGTGATTTTATAGTTGGATTCACAATCTCTTAATGCAAAAGAATGTAACTTTATATTGCCCCTTGTGATAAAGAACTTTATTATGTAGTACATCGCTTTTATTTATTCTATATCATATGATCGTATAAAGTTTATTTTCCTTGCACTAATAAACCACACATATTTAAGGAGCAATTTTTATTGCTTGCACCGATGACAACTTACTTGAAGGATCTTATTCAATCCATAGGTAGGTATGGTGGACTCTCAAGGCAAAAACTAGGTTAAAGGTTTTTGGATGCACAAGTAGTATCTCTACTTGGTGCAGGAGTTTATTTTGGTTAATATGAGGTGGAAGCAAGTGACACATGTTGAAGGATCTACAACAATATAAATTATATTTGGAAATAAGAAAACATAACTCATTATGTTGTATTCCTTGTCCAACATCAACCTTTTAGCATATAATATTTTAATGAGTGCTCACAATCATAAAAGATGTCTAAGATAATATAATTATATGTCAATCTCTCTTTCTTTATTACTTCCTTTTAATTGCAACAATGACCAATAACCTTGTTTTTAAACTGACAACAAATTTCAATCGACATACTTTTTATATGTGAAGTCATCACTCCCCATATGATCATTATGTATGTTATATTGCTTTTATTTTATACTTCCTTCTATTTCTTTTTCTCATGATCATAGCACGCAAAAAAGCCCTCAATTCAAAACTACTCTTTATTATATAACCCTCGGACTTTCTTACATAGGGGGAACCAAAAGGAAAACTTAAAACTAGATCACACTAAGACTTTATTCTACTACATCAAGATATAACTAAAAGGATCGAACGAAGACAGAAAAACAAAAAGGTAAAAAGGTGTGATGGTGATATGATACCGGGGCACCTCCCCAAGATTGGCACAAGCCAAGGGGAGTGCCCATACCCATGTGTTCAGTTGTCTTTCTTCGGAGGTGGTGATGTTGGAGTTGCTGGTGAGGTTGAAAGCTTATTGAGTTTCCACTTAAGCATGAAATTATGTTCCCTCGGATAATCTACTTACAGCTCGAGCCTTAATATCCTTTGGCATAATTCACCTTTGCTCTCCTGCAGAAAACGAGAAGGGATAAATAGCACCTTGGGGTTTTCTTCTTGTATTTGGGAGGCTTGACTTCTTGAACTCCACATGCATATCTTCAGGTTGAGGCAAGGGAATCTCCTCTTTATCCAAGCTCTCTTCCGCATACTTGTATGTCTCCCGTTCCTCCTCTGAGCACAACTTCATAGGGATTTACGTCCCCGTAGAGCTTGGGATTGGCAACATAGTGTGATACATAGCTCCGCCCATCGAAATCTTGCGACGACATCTTACTCTAGATCTAAGGCAGAAACAGCTCAAAGCGAAAACAAGAGATATTGTCGAGATACAGAGGTCAAAACCTTCGGCAGATTATATAATGAATTTTTTCTGAACTGAAGGAGTCTTCGAGAAGAAAATGGAGTACGTAGGATGCACGGGGTGGCCACAAGCCTCCAGGGCGCGGCCAGGGGGTAGGTCGCGCCCCCTGGGCTTGTCGACTCCTCGTGCACGCTTCAGACTGCTTCAAATTTTCCTAATTTTTTAAATATTCCAAATTTGGTAAAATTGTCATTGAAAACGTTTTGGAGTTGGTTTTCTTACCGTAGCACATACTTATTCCTTTTCAGGGTCCGAGGCGTTCTGATAGGTCTCCCTAATGTACTCTTCCAGAGTTATGGTATTGATAACATTAGTTTCAACATTCATGGGAGTACCTTAGATGTAATGTTTGATTCTTTGCCCATTTACCACCTTCGGATTTGTGCCTCCGACATTGTTGATCTTGATGGCACCGGAACGATATACTTCTTCGATAATGTAAGGCCCTTCCCATTTAGACAGAAGTTTTCCTGCAAAAACTCTTAAACGTGAGATGTATAGCAGGACATGATCACCTACATTAAATTCACTCTTTTGTATCCTTCTATCATTCCATCTCTTAACTTTTTCTTTAAACAACTTGGCATTCTCATAGGCATGGGTTCTTCATTCATCAAGTGAGCTAATGTCGAATAATCTCTTCTCACCGGCAAGTTTAAAATCATAATTATGATCTTTAATTGCCCAATAAGCTTTATCTTCTAGCTCTAGAGGTAAGTGACATGCTTTACCATAAACCATTTTATAAGGAAACATACCCATAGGGTTTTTGTAAGCAGTTCTATAAGACCATAATGCATCGTCAAGTTTCTTAGACCAATTCTTTCTAGATATATTAACTATCTTTTCCAAGATCAACTTAATTTCTCTATTGCGCAATTCTACTTGCCCACTAGACTGAGCACGATAAGGAGATGTAACTCTATGATTAACATCATACCTAGCAAGCAATTTACGGAAAGCACCATGAATAAAGTGTGAACCACCATCAGTCATTAAATATCTAGGGACTCCAAATCTAGGGAAAATAACTTATTTCAGCATTTTAATAGAAGTGTTATGATCATCACTACTAGTTGGAATAGCTTCTACCCACTTAGTAAAATAATCAACAACAACTAGAATATGAGTATACTCGTTGGATTTTGGAAAAGGTCCCATATAATGAAAACCCCAAACATCAAATGGTTCTATAACAAGAGAGTAATTCATAGGAATTTCCTAACGTCTACTAATATTACCTACTTTTTGACATTCATCACAGGACAAGACAAACTTACGAGCATCCTTGAAGAGACTAGGCCAATAAAAACCAGATTGCACCACCTTGTGTGCAGTTCTATCTCCAACGTGATGTCCCCCTTAGGCCTCGGAGTGACACTTGTGAAGGATCTGTCCCCGTTCATGCTCAGGTACACAATGTTTAATAATACCATATACTCCTTATTTATAAAGTTGTGGATCGTCCCAAAAGTAATGTCTTAAATCATAGAAGAACTTTTTCTTTTGTTGGTATGTGAAGCTAGGCGGTATATATTTAGCAACAATGTAATTAGCATAATCAGCATACCAAGGAGCATTGCATGAAGCATTTATAACAGCTAGTTGATCATCACGAAAGCTATCATCAATAGGTAGTGGGTCCTCAAGGACATTTTCTAATCTAGACAAGTTATCTGCTATAGTGTTATCATCAGCCTTTCTATCAGTAATATGCAAATCAAATTCTTGTAGCAGAAGAACCCATCTAATAAGTCTAGGTTTAGCATATTTCTTTTCCATAAGGTACTTAATAGCAGCGTTATCAGTGTGAACAGTTACTTTGGAATCAACAATATAAGGTCTAAACCTATCGCAAGCAAACACAACTGCTAAAAATTCCTTTTCAGTGGTAGCGTAGTTTCTTTGAGCACTGTCTAGAGTTTTACTAGCATAATGGATACCATTTAATTTCTTATCAATTCTTTGTCCCACAACAGCACTAACAGCATAATCACTAGCATCACGCATAATTTGAAAGGGTAGGTTCCAATCAGGTGGTTGAACAACAGGTGCAGTTATCAAGGTTTCTTAAGAATTTCAAATGCTTCTACACAATCATCATCAAAGACGAGTGGAATGTCCTTTTGTAAAAGATTAGTGAGAGTCTTATAAATTTTAGAGAAGTATTTAATAAATCTCCTATAGAAACCAGCATGACCAAGGAAACTTCTTATACCTTTAATATCTGTTGGACACGGCATTTTTTCAATAGCATCAACTTTAGCTTTATCAACTTCAATACCTCTTTCGGAGATTTTGTGTCCCAAGACAATGCCTTCATTAACCATAAAGTGGCACTTCTCCCAACTCAATACAAGATTTTTTTCTTCACATCTCTGCAAAACTTGATCAAGGTTGCTCAAGAAGTCATCAAAAAAAGTTCAGTAAACGGAAAAATCATCCGTGAAAACCTCAACAATCTTTTCACAAAATAAAGAGAATATAGCCATCATACATCTTTGAAAGGTAGCAGGTGCATTCCATAAATCAAAAGGCATACGTCTATAAGGAAAGGTACCGAAAGGGCAAGTAAAAGTGGTCTTCTCTTGATCCTCTTTTGATACAGGTATTTGAGAGAAACCAGAGTAACCATCTAAGCAAAAAATGTGTATGTTTGGATAATCTTTCTATCATTTGATCAATAAAAGGTAGAGGGTAATGATATTTCCTAGTAGCTTTATTTAATTTCCTGAAATTAATTACCATTCTATATCCTCTAACAATTCTTTGTGGGATAAATTCATCTTTATCATTCGGAACAACAGTAATACCTCCCTTTTTAGGGACACGATGAACGAGACTAACCCATCTACTAACAGCAATAGGATAAATTATACCTGCCTCGAGAAGCTTTAATATTTCATTTCTTAGCACTTACTTGATTTTAGGATTTAATCGTCGTTGGTGATCAACAACTGGTTTAGCATCTGGCTGCATATTGATTTTGTGCTGACATAGAGTGGGACTAATGCCCTTAAGATCATCAAGAGTATATCCAATAGCGGCACGATGCTTCCTCAGAGTTTTCAATAATCTCTTTTCTTCATGCTCTGAAAGGTTAGCACTAAAAATAACACGATATATCTATTATTCATCAAGATAAGCATACTTCAGAGTATTAGGTAATTGTTTAATCTCAAACACGGGATCACCCTTGGGTGAAGGAGGATCCCCGAGTATTTCAACAGGTAGGTTGTGTTTCAGAATAGTCTGCTGATCAAATAAAATCCTATCTATTTCATTCCTTTGATTCATATACATATCATTTTCATGGTCTAGTAAATATCGTTCTAAGGGGTCGGTAGGAGGCACAGCAATAGAAGTGAGACCAATAATTTCATCTTTACTAGGCAAATCTTTGTCATGGGGTTGTCTATGAAATTTAGAGAAATTGAACTCATGAGATGCATCCCCAAAACTTATAGTAACTGTTTCTTTTTCACAATCAATTTTGGCATTAACAGTATTCAAGAAGGGTCTACCGAATATAATGGGACAAAAATCATCTTGTGGGGAACCAAGAACAAGAAAATCAGTAGGATACTTTATTTTCCCACACAAGACTTCAACATCTCTAATAATCCCAATTGGTGAAATAGTATCTCTATTAGCAAGCTTGATGGTAACATCAATTTCCTCTAATTCGGCTGGTGGAATATCATTCATAATTTTTTGGTGTAAGGTAAATGGAATTGCACTCACACTAGGACCCACATCACATAATCCATGATAACAATGATCTCCTATTTTAATGGAAACGATAGGCACGCCGACAATGCGTCTATGTTTACCCTTAGTATCAGGTCCAGCAATTCTAGCGGCTTCACCACAGAAGTGAATGACATGCCCATCAATACTATCAACCAAGAGATCTTTGACCATAGCAATATTAGGTTCAACTTTAATTTTTTCATGAGGTATAGGTGTTCTAACACAACTCTTACGAACCAGAGTTGAAGCTTTAGCATGTTCCTTTATCCTAACAGGAAGGGTGGCTTCTCAATATAAGCAGTAGGAATAACTGGATCATTATTATAAATAGTAGTTTATTCTTAAACTTTAATAGGTTCTACCACTTTAACTTCAGTGGGAGGAAGATATTTAAACCACTTCTCCTTGGGGAGATCAACATGAGTAGCAAAAGATTCGCAAAATGAAGCTACTATCCCACACGCAAGTCCATATTTAGTGCTAAAATCACGAAAAGCATCAGTATCTATAAAGGATTTAACACAATCAAACTTAAGGCTTATACCTCACTCATTACCTTCATCGAGTTCCCAATCTTCGGAGTTGCATTTAATTCTTTCCAATAAATCACATTTGAATTCAATATCTTTCTTCATAAAAGAACCAGCAGAAGAAGTGTCAAGCATGGATTGATCATTACGAGAGAGCCGAGCATAAAAGTTATGAGTAATAATTTCTCTTGGGAGCTCATGATTGGGGCATGAATATAACATTGACTTAAGCCACCCCCAAGCTTGAGCGATTCTTTCTCCTTCACGAGGCCAAAAATTATAGATATAATTCTGATCACGATGAACCAGATGCATAGGATAAAACTTCTGATGAAATTCAACTTCAATCGGCTGTAGTTCCGTGATCCAATATCATCACATAGCCTATACCATGTCAACGCCTTTTCCTTAAAAGATAAAGGAAATACCTTCTTCTTGACATCATCCTCGGGCAGACCGGCAAGCTTAAATAATCCACAAACTTCATCCTCATAGATTAGGTGCAAATCAGGATGTAGTGTTCCATCTCCTGTATAAGGATTAGCTAGCAGTTTTTCTATCATACCCGAAGGAATTTCATAATAAATATTTTCAGTAGGTGCAGCAGGTTGAGGAGCATCTCTTTGTGCTTCCAGTCGGGGTGAAGATACCCCGAACAAGCTCATCAAAGGATAATTTTCCATAGTGACAAGTGACAGTAAATTTCAGCAGAGTATATAAATTTTTCCTTACCAAGTTCCACTTACCAAAGGCGCTTCACTCCCCGGCAACGGCACCAGAAAAGAGTCTTGATGACCCACAAGTGTAGGGGATCTATCGTAGTCCTTTCAATAAGAAGAGTGTCAAACCCAACGAGGAGCACAAGGAAATTACAAGTGGTTTCAGTAAGGTATTCTCTGCAAGCACTGAAATTATCGGTAACAGATAGTTTTATGATAAGGTAATTTGTAACGTGTAGCAAGTAACAACTGTAACTAAGGTGCAGAAGGTGGCCAAATCCTTTTTGTAGCAAAGTACAAGCCTGGAAAAACTCTTATATAAAGAAAAGTGCTCTAGAGGACACACGGGAATTTATGTCAAGCTAGTTTTCATCATGCTCGTATGATTCATGTTCGTTACCTTGATAATTTGATATGTGGGTGGACCGGTGCTTGGGTTCTAACCTTACTTGGAACCTCCCACTTATGATTAACCTCTCTCGCAAGAATCCACAACTACGAAATAGGAATTAAGATAAATCTAACCATAGCATTAAATATATGGATCCAAAAGAGCCCCTTACGAAGCAACACATAAACTAGGGTTTAAGCTTCTGTTCACATGACACCACTATAGGAGAGACAACATATAACTTGTCAAAATATCGAACAAATACCAAATTCAGATGATTACTTATAACAAGATTTATCCCATGTCCTCGTGAGCAAACATAACTACTCACAAAGCATATTCATATTCATGATCACAGGAGTATTAATAATCATTAAGGATCTGAACATATGATCTTCCATCAAATAAACCAACTAGAATCAACTACAAGGAGTAATTAACACTACTAGCAACCCGCAGGTACCAATCTGAGGTTTTGAGACAAAGATTGGATACAAGAGATGAACTAGGGTTTGGACAGGAGATGGTGCTAATGAAGATGTTGATGGAGATTGACCCCTCTCGATGAGAGGATCGTTGGTGATGACAATGGCTTCAATTTCCCCCTTCGGGAGGGAAGTTTCCCCGACGAAATCGCTCCACCGAAGCTCTAAATTGGTTCTGTCGAAGTTCCGCCTCAAGACGGCGGCGACGCGTCCCGAAAGGTCATATATGGTTTTTTTTCCAGGTCAAAAGTCTTCATATAGGAGAAGATGGGCGACGAAGGCGTGTCAGCGGGCCCACAAGCCTGTAGGGCGCGACCAGGGGGGTAGGTCGCACCCCTGGGCTTGTGGCCACCTGGTGGGTCCCCTCCGGTACCTCTTTCGCCCATTATTTTTATATATTCCAAAACAATTCTCCGTAACTTTTTAGGACTTTTGGAGCTATGCAGAATAGGTCTCTCAGATTTGCTCCTTTTAAAGTCCATAATTCGAGTTGCTGACATTCTCCCCCTTCATGTAAATCTTGTAAAATAAGATAGAAAAGGGATATGTATTGTACCATAATGTGTAATAACAGCCCATAATGCAATAAATATTGATATAAAAGCATGATGCAGAATGGACGTATCACGACAACTTTTGGCCTATAGTTGCTAATTATGTTTATTGCATTTGATGACGATTATGAAGACTTTGATTAGTTAAATGTATCTGAAATTCAAACTAAAATTTTGAGATAAAATAACAAATACAAGAAAATTTATGGAGGATGCAATTTGGCGATAATGTGTTTGCAAATAGGCACGACGACGTTCAAATCATTATGGAGCGTGCTCCATATGACGGGTTGTGATTCAAATTTTATCGCTTATGCTAGAATTTATTTAACATGTAATTGTTATTATTTGTTGTAGTCTGACTAAGTGAAACACCTGCTCAACGAGAACAATCAATGCTATAGGCACTAAGTAAGTAGGGGCCTTCCAATGCCATCCATTAGAACGCTACTAAATGTGTGGATAGCACGGCACAGACACTTTGTCACATCTAGCGTCATGCATCAAACATTCATGGCCCGGTCCATCTAAAATATATTACACTAGAAGCAAATATGGGGAAGGTTTGTGGGCATCCACACCTCCTCCACATGGGTGTCCCACAACTCGGACCCAGCCAAAAACCCCCACGAGGAGCCCCGCTTTTGTCACTACGTCCTTCTACCCTTGCTCTATATTTGCACAGTCAAAGACCATTGCCACCGTTGTACTACCCACTCTGCCACCCATGCCTTGTCGGACCTCCGCCGGTTCACCCGTGCACTAGACTCGACTTCCATATGCCTTCCTTCCACCCTTTATCATGACACCACCCAAGTACCCTCCGCCCATGCACATGGTCGTTCATGACAAGTACCATGCCGCCACCTAGGTCTGACCTCCAACACTCCACACGGGCGCCATCCCTGACTTGCATATGCCTCCCTTCCACCACTAGTCTTGTCGCCGTGCAGGTACCCTATGCCCAAGTGCATTGTCGTCCATGACAGACACCACACTCGACAAGTGTTCATCCAAGTGCCATAGCCAAATTTATTGATGTTGTGTTGTTTAGTTTGAAGCAAACACAATTGATTCGGCCACAGAGTACTTTCTACACTTAGTTCATGAATTCTATGAGGATGAAACGGCGATGATTCACGTCGTTATTAAAGATGTCCAACGTATAGAGGAGCATGTTCTCAAAAGGGATCAATCAAGAGTCATCAAGTGAAGAATTGATATAGGGTACGAGGGCATATGATTCTCATCGACAAGTCCTTTGTCCCAACATGCTATTCGGGTCCTTTTTCCCGACGATTTTCATGAGCTGAACTGTGTTCGATTGCCTCTACAATTGGGTTCGGGCCTATGATGACTACTTCATCTTGAAGAAGAATGTTGTTGGAAACATTAGATGTTGTTGTTAATAGAAGTGCACAATTTGCATTGAGGATGTATGCTTATAGCATCGCCACAGATTCGTGGTACGAATACCTCTGGATGTCTGAAACCACATGTCTCGAAGCCATGGTCAAGTTTGTTACTACAATGGTAAGGTGTTTGGACCAAATTACTTGTGAGAACAAACTGCCAAAGACACAACACAACTCATGCACTGTCGAAAGCAAGAGGATGGTCAGGTATGCTCGGATCCTTGGATTGAATACACTGGGCAATGGTAGAATTGCCAATATGCTCTACAAGGGCAATTTCATCGCCATTGCAAGAAGCCCACCATCATTCTTGAAGCAGTTGCATCATAAGACCTCTGGATTTTGCACTCTTTTTTTGATAATTGAAACAGTAGGGGAGGACCCTACTGCATGTATATTAAACATGTGAACCAGTCACAAGTTACAGGTTACATATATACAATTAAGACATCCTTCCAAGGGAAGGGTAAAAAACAAAGGCACTAAGAGAGTGCACTCGCTGGTGTATGGGTAGACTGATTAGATGGGGTGCAAGCTGGCAAGGAAGGCAGGTAAGAACTGGTTTTTTCTCTCAGAGATTCTATATTGCAAATGTGATAGGTCCTTAATGAACCTCCTCTGCTAGGATGCGACGGTGGGTGTGATTCATCTAAAGTAATTATTGTTCCGTTCCTTCCACAAACTCCATGCAGCCACGAGTAATATATCCATAAACATGGGGAGTGTACATTCAGCTCGTTCTTTGGACAACAAGGGTAATATATGCAGCAAGGTATCCCATCTCAACCCTATGACCTCCCAGCAAGCAGCACTTAAGTTGCACTTAGAAAACAAGTGCTCAACCGTTTCTTCTATTGTGCTATCACACAAGAAGCATCCCAAGTTCTCCCCAATGTTGTAGTGTCTTCTTTTCGGCATATTTCGTGTATTCAATCTGTCTGATAGCAAGAGCCAACCAAAGACTTAGATTTTTGGGACACTTTTGGCTTCCCATAGCCACTTGAATGCTTCATGTGTTTGTACATTCCTGAAGTAGAACTGCTAGTAGTCTCTAGCTTTGAAGTCAGAAGCACCCCAAATGTAAGTCCGGGTATCCTAGCGGTGGCTTAAGGCGGTGATGGATCTGGTATCTTGTTGTAGCTAGCATACCTCATCGTGGTCCTACACTGAGATTGATAAGAAGAGTAGCTCCTAAAGATCATTCGTGATCAAGAACTGTCTGACAAATATATCCTCATTACAAGCATAGAGAAGGCCCTAGGAAATGCTTCTAGAGCAACTTCATCGAGCCATAGATCCTTCCAGAAGAGCGTTGTTGAGCCACCTTGTATCTACACCTTGGATACACCTCTAAAGATAGGATTGAGATTGCACACGTCACGCCACCAGAAGGATCCACACTGCTCCACGGCTTGAGGTACAGAGTCTTGATAGTAAGTATTCAAGAGCAACGTTACCCAAGGTGTGTCGTGCTTGTTGTGGAATTTATGTAGGAATTTCAACGGGAGAGCTTCATTTTGGATTTTCAGATTGATCACTCCCAATCCACCACGGTTCTTAGGCATGCACACCATCTCCCAAGCAGCGAGAGAATTGCATCTGGTCCCATCATCTGTTTTCTTATTCCAAAGGCAATTTCTTTTTATTTTATCTAGTTGCTCCGGTGTCTTTGGATTGATCTTGAGAGTGCACAACGCATAGATTATCAGGTTGGTGACAATGGAGTTTACCAGAGATAGTTTGCCAGCATAGGATATCATAGACATGGTTGCAGTAACTCGTATTTCCGCTCGACAGACCAGAGGCATAATGTCGTGAGTAGTTGGTCGTTCTATCCTAAGGGGTAGGCCTAGATACGTGAAGGGCATACTAGCTGTCGTGCATCCAAAGATGTCTGCAATCACACCACACTAATCATGGGGGGTGTCGATTGGGATGAGTCTTGATTTGTGAAAATTGATTCGAAGGCCGATGGATGTAGTATAATCCTTGAGAATTTTTTTCATTGAAATAACTTCTAGTTCATTGGCAGGCATAACAATGATAGTATCATCTGCGTACTAGATCATGAGTAATCATCATTTCCACGGGGAGGAAATGGATGAGATATCAATCCTCGGAGAGCAGCATCATTGATGGCCGCGTGTAACAGATCAACGGTAAGAACGAAAATGAGCGGTGACAAGGGATCCCCTTGTCGAACACCATATCGGCAGTGAAATTCGCGCCCCGGAACCCCATTTAGTAGAATAGAAGATTTACCAAAGGAAAATATACTTCTCATCCAGCCGATCCAATTGTCACTAAAACCCATCCGAATCATGATTTGAATCATAGCCTCATGTTCAATAGTGTCGAACGCCTTGGCAAAATCTAGCTTAAGGGGGACAATCTCCCTTTTGGAGGCCTGACACTGGTGAATGTATTCAAAAGCCCATGATGCACAATCTTGTATCGATCGCTTTTTCAGCAATCCGTATTGATTTCTATGAACCAAGGTCAAGATTAGTTTCTGAAGTTTCTTGACAAGTAGCTTGGTAATTAGGTTCAGACAACAATTATGCAATGTGATTGGTCTCTAATCATTCACAGTTTCAAGTGAGCTTGTTTTTGGGATCAGAGTGATGTATCCATAGTTGCGACTCTCGATATTTAGAGTGTGTGGGGACCCCGACTAGCAAGTCGAGTTCGCCGTGCCCAGTGACCCCAAGGATCAATGTTCACTGAACACAGATACTGAATAATAGAGTCTTACATCCAAGTACCGAAATTATTACATCAAACGACCAGAAGGTCGGGTTCAAGAGCGAGGCCTAAAGCCAATTAAAAAGATACATCGGGTAGCGGAAACTCGTAAGGGCTAAGCGGTGCCCATGCCATCAAGCCTACACCGATAGGCATTTTGACTTGGAAGCGTCCTAGATCGCAGGTTCGTCTCCGAAGGCGTACTCATCGCCAAACTCCAGTCCTTCCTTGTCTGGTCAATAATATAACCAGTGGCAAGCCAATGAGTACTTTGAATGTACTCGCAAACAGCCCATGATATCAACATTGATAGAGAAGAATAACAGTAACATGTATCTTTGGTGGAATGCAATTTGGTGGAATGATCAGGTATATGCAACAAGTTAAAGAACTACTCTTGAAGAACAGGTTACAGATATCGACATATCTGACAAGGGTTGAACACACCGGGTTCACCCTATATGCCAAGTCACCGAACTTGGTCATATCAATTCCTCAAGTAACTCCGGTTATTAACACCATTCACCGAACTCACACACACACACTTAGTTTATGCGGAAACGCTGGACGTAGTTTAAGCAGCACCACCCAACTGTCATTGACCGTGGACACGGCTATTCGAATAGTTTGACACTCTATAGAGGTAGTACGCTGGACCCACGAGAAACGGGAAACTTCCGTGTCATCCACGACTCGCGGTATATCACATATAACCGAGGTAAGTACCCGATCATCATCTTTCCCCTGACAATACTAGACAAAGAGGTCCACTCGATCGGTACCCAGCCCACATGTTGTACGTCTTACGAGCACCGACTCTGGACAGTATCAACCAAGCGGGGACCAACGGTGTGCCTGGAACTCATAATAATGGCATAGTCGTCCTACCTGACACGACCCCATCACGAGAGTGACGACAATCACTCCCGCCACTAGTAATGTGGTTCTTTGCTAGTACCGACCAGAGTAGTCAACAAAGCCCCGTCCCATAAAGGGGTATCATGGTCGTACTGGTAAGGTTGGGATGGTCGACACATCATAAATCTAATCCCATTTCCGAAACCATACTCACACAAAACACCGGTGCATCACTTCACCAAAAGTGATCACCAACTCATCATTACCCTCGGGCATTAGTGGCACCCGACGAGGTTTTCATAAACTCTTGATTTAACTCATCATCATGCTCATGATAATATGCTCTATCTTTACTTGTCAACATGGTATTAGCGTGACCCTTCAAGGGGTAGAGTCAAGCTCAATGCAATGGTCCTATAACTTTACTAGTCAACATGACAGTAGCATGATCCTCATAGATGGTAGGGTCAAGCTCATCATGTTTGTGCTCCGAGGAGCCAAATGAATAACATCATCATCATGCAAGTGCTTCGAAGAAGCCTTCGGTACCATCACACCAATGATGAACCGGCACTGTGATCACATGCAACGGAAAAGTACTTGCTATTCTAGCATGCATCAATTCATATGCTCAAGTCATGGTCAAAGGGCTGCTTGCCTTGGTCAGCTAGGTATCCGGGGTCTTCGAGGTCTTCCGCTCCGAATCCTCCGTCACTCGGTAACTCTACCGTCGAGAAAGGAATAAATAAATAATAGCTCACACCAAAACAGATCACAAGGTGCTTTTAAAAATGTTGCAAAGCTTGAATAAATTTAGTTTATTATTTTGGAAAATGTTTTCTATGGTTTTTGTTAGCTAAGCATATTTATTTAAAAGCAACCAGGAGCAAACAAATGCTTTTAATATCATTTTATTATACCAAAACAGATTCTGTTTATGAAAAAATGTCAAACTCTACAGAATCAATTAATTACTACACATTTTTAGAAAATTGTTGGTGGAACAATCATATTTTTCTACTGGCTAAATATTTTTATAAAAATCATTTAAGCTAGCAGGTTAAAAATAAAAGAAAAGGCCAGGGGGGACCCAGCCGGCCCAGCCAGCAGACCGGCCACCAAGCGCGCGTGTGCCAGGTTCAAACCTGACATGCGGGCCCCTGGGGTCAGCGTCAGCGGCTGCGCGCGATGGCTGCACCGGGACACCGACAGGTGGGCTCCACCTGTCGGGTCCTTCTCCTACCTCCAGCCAAAGAGGTGGAGACGGACGCCGGCGAGGCTACCGTTGCCCTGAGGCCAATCTAGGAGCGGGAATGGGTCCCTCGTTCCTCCGCCTACCTGCTCGTGGTCGGGACGTCACCGGAGGTGGTCTGGGTCGCCGGCGACGAGGTGACCGTGGCGGAAAGGTTTCGGGATGGCGTCGAGCTAGTGGCTAGGGGCATCGATTCACTCGGGGAAGTTGGGGGAAATGATCCTGGCGTCAAGGGAAATGCAATGGGAGGTCGGGCGGGCAGGAGCCGGCGTGTAGCCGAAGATCGACCGGAGCTCCGAGGCGGAGGGGCCTCGGTCGATCTCGAGCACCGGAGCTCTGCGAGCTCGATTGGGCGGCTAGGGGGAGTCTAGTGGTTGTGCTGAAGCTGCCTGGGGGGTGCTGGGGCGCCGGGAAGACCTATTTATAGGCCAGCGACGGTGAGCCGACTCGGGCGCGCCGGTGACTCACCGTGGCGAGCGTGCATGCACAGTGAGGTGCTGGCCACGAAACCACGGGTTCGGGACGTGGTTTAGGTCCTTCTGGTGCATCGGCCGCAGAGGGAGAGCGAGTGGGGTCGAGCCGTAGCGTTCGTGCATGCTCGACCGCGTCGGGCGTGCACGGGCACGCGTCGCCTGAGTTCTTGCGCGAGGAGAGGGGGCCCCTGATGGTAGCTTTGCACAAAGTGGCTGTTGGGGGAGCGTTTGGACACTACTGGGGAGGTTGGAACTGGCCGGGGGCGACGTCCCCTTGCTGGAGGTTCTCTGTAGCGCGTCCAGAGCGTGGTTTTGGCATGCCATGGCATGCTGGCGCGCTCTGGGGCACTTTGGACGTGTCCTCCATGTCCTGAGTGTTGCTGGAAGTGTGCCTAGCCGTTGTGTGCTAGTGGGAGCATGAGCTGGTCAAAGGAGGCAAGGAACACCAGTGTTGCCAGCCTTGGCCTGCGGCTCAAATTGAAGATCTTGTCACTTGTGCTTGGAGTTGGGTAGGGGCTGGTTGACTGAGTGCTCAGGGTGTTCTGGGGCTCTAACTCACCAAGTTTGGGGCTTTTCCATTTGGTAAAACAGTGGCTAGGAGGGGTTTTACCTTCCTGTCAAAAGGTGTTCGACAGTGAATTGGGGTGCTTCCACTCCACCACTGGAACTGACACTTAACAGGTTTGGTCTTGGGGTAAAAACATGGGGTTCCACCAAATTTGAGCTCCATTGAACAAGTTTAGCTTTGTAAACTTGGAAATGCTCCAAAATGACCAGTACTGTCCTTTACAAAGGAAGTGTGGCCAATCAGAGTCTCACAAATCTCATCTTTGGTGTGGAGTCCTCATTTGGGGTGTCAAACACCTGTGCAAAGTTTCAGCTCCATTGGAGAAACTTTGCAATGTATAGTTGTTCCAACTCTTCTCTAGACACAGAGGGCTTTGGGCTCATTTGGTGCACTTCCCCACCTTGGATCAAGGTGAGATTTTATGTGAGCACCTAATATGGTTTGGGAGGGCTCCTGTAATTTTATGGGAATTTATTGAGATTATTTCCTTTGGAAACATCTCAAAAAGCTAAAACAGACAGAAATGGTTTTCAGGGTTTTACTCAAATAATATTAATATAAAATAGGGTTGAAAATCTTATATATGGAAAATATATGTCCTTCTGAGCTTCCATGAATTTACTCAGAATTTTCTAAGGCAGGAAAGCAATTTTCCTTGTGGGAATATCATTCCAGGCCTTAGAAACAGACATAAATATAAAATAGGAAAATAATATTTTAAATCACCAATTAATGTTTTTAATGAATGAAAATAATATTTGGGTCAGATCACCAACTTTGGTTGGAAGTGCCACTTGGCTTCATGAGCTAGTAGTGTATCCCAACATGTTGAAGGTGATCTTGATATAAAGGAAAAAGGGTTTTTGAAGAGAGCAAAATAATAAGTTTTTCATGGGTTTGAGTCATCAAGCAAGCAAGCATTCACTCATACAAGGGCTTACATTGCACTCACAACATTATTTGAAAAAAGTTTTAACAAGCTCTGATTTTGCAACATAAAATACTTGTGGTGAAAAACAGGGTGTGACAGACCTATCCCTCTTACAAGAATCTCGTCCCCGAGATTCCTAAGCTAAGCGTTAAATAGCTAGGGAAATTCTAATCGGAGATAGTCTTCATGTTCCCACATGGCTTCTGCTTCGGTATGGTTGCTCCACTGAACCTTGAAAAACTTGATGGTGCGGCTTGTGGTGCAACGTTCGGCTTCATCCAAAATGCGGATCGGTTTCTCGCGGTAGGTAAGGTCCGGTTGAAGGTCAATAGCTTGATGATCAATGTCCTTGTAAAGATCGGGACGATTCGGCACTTGCAAACACTTCCGGAGCTGTGACATGTGAAACACGTTGTGCAGACCCGAAAGCTCAGGAGGTAGCTCCAACTGATAAGCTACTTCCCCGCGCCTTGCCGTGATCTTGAAGGGTCCAATGAACCTTGGAGCTAGCTTCCCCTTGACATGGAAACGCTTGGTCCCTTGAGAGGTGTGACTCGCAAGTACACCTGGTCTCCGGAAACAAACTCCACATCTCTGCGGCGAGGGTCTGCATAGCTCTTCTGCCTTGACTTAGCTGACTTCAAGTTCTCTCGGACAAGCTGAACCTTGTCCCCTGCTTCCTTCAGTGCTTCTGGTCCGAAAACTAGTCCTTCACCGGTTTCGGACCAATTGAGTGGGGTGCGGCACTTCCGCCCATATAACGCTTCGAATGGGGCCATCTGAAGACTGGACTGGTAGCTGTTGTTGTAAGAAAACTCGGCAAACGGCAGGCAATCTTCCCACTTGGCACCATGAGCCAAAACACACGCGCGGAGCATGTCCTCAAGTATCTGGTTTACCCTCTCGGTCTGTCCGCCCGTTTGCGGGTGGAGAGCCGTACTGAAGGAGATTTTGGTTCCAAGAGCTTCTTGAAACTTCTTCCAGAATCTTGAGGTGAACTGCGTGCCGCGATCGGACACGATCTCCTTGGGAACTCCATGGATACTCACCACTCGATGAATGTATAGACTGGCCAGCTGGTTGCCATCATAGGTGGTGTTAACGGGGATGAAATGGGCCACCTTGGTCAAATAATTGACTATGACCCAAATGGAGTTATGACCTTTATTCGACCGGGGCAACCCGGTGATGAAGTCCATGCCTACTTTATGCCACTTCCATTCCGGCACTTGAAGAGGTTGCAGCAATCCAGCAGGTCACTGGTGTTCAGCCTTGACTGGCTGGCATACATCGCATTTAGCGACATAGGAGCCAATTTCTCTGTTCATGCCATGCCACGAGAATCGTTCTCTGAGGTCTTGGTACATCTTGGTACCACCTGGATGGATAGAGTACGGTGTGTCATGAGCCTCTTGCAGGATCAAGTCCTTAAGTTCGGCCTTGTTAGGTACGCATAAGCGCTTCCTGTACCACAATACTCCTTGCTCATCAATCGAGAATCCTGGGGCTTTGCCTTCTCGCACCTTCCTCTTGAGGCCTTCGATACTCTTGTGTCCCTTTTGGGCTTCCTTGATGTCGTCTGCCAGAGTAGGCTTGACTTCGAGGTTGGCCAGGTATCCTGGTTCGACTATCTCAAGCCCGAAGCTCTCCATCTCTTCGTACAAGACGGGTAACCTTTCCTTGAGCATGACGTTCAAGGAGCCTGCCTTCCGGCTTCAGGCATCGGCTACCACGTTCGCCTTGCCGGGATGATACTGAATGCTGAGGTCGTAATCCTTGATTAACTCAAGCCATCTCCGCTGCCTCATATTCAGCTCCCTTTGGGTGAAGATATATTTCAGACTTTTGTGGTATGTATATATCTCACATCGCTTCCCCAGAAGGTAATGTCTCCACGTCTTCAGAGCATGCACTACGGCTGCTAGCTCGAGATCATGGGTGGCGTAGTTCTCCTCATGGGGTCGCAGTTGCCGTGAAAAGTACGCCACGACCCTGCCATCTTGCATCAGGACTGCACCGAGCCCGGTTCCAGAGGCATCACAATATATCACGAATTCCTTGTTGATGTCTGGGGTAGCCAATACCAGGGCGGTAGTTAGCCTCTTCTTCAACTCCTGGAAACTTGCTTCACACGCCGGTGTCCACTCGAACTTTCGGCCTTTCTTCAAGAGCTGAGTCATAGGTCGAGCGATGCTGGAGAATCCTTCTACAAACTTGCGGTAGTATCCCGCGAGCCCGAGGAAACTCCTGACATCCTTCACGTCCTTTGGTGATTCCCAGTTGGTCACTGTAGTAATCTTGGACTGATCTACGGCCAATCCGCTTGCCGTCAGGGTATGACCCAGAAATCCAACTTCGTTCAGCCAAAACTGACACTTGCTGAATTTGGCATAAAGTTGGTGCTCTCGAAGCTTTCCCAGAACTAACCTCAGGTGTTTCTCATGCTCTTCTTCGGACTTGGAGAAGATTAATTTGTCATCGATGAACACGACGACAAACTTGTCCAAATATTCCATGAAGACCTTGTTCATGAGGTACATGAAGTAAGCTGGGGCATTTGTCAAACCGAAGGACATGACAGTGCATTCATATAGACCGTATCGGGTCACGAATGCAGTCTTGGGTATATCTTCGGGTCGAATCTTCAACTGGTAATATCCCGATCGAAGATCGATCTTGGAAAATACCCTGGCCCCGTTTAACTGGTCAAACAGGTCTTCGATCTTGGGGAGTGGGTACTTGTTCTTAATTGTGACTTCATTAAGAGAACAGTAATCGACGCAGAGTCGACTGGTACCATCCTTCTTTGAAACAAATAGAACAGGTGATCCCAAAGGTGATGCACTCGGACGGATGAACCCTTTCCTGAGTTGCTCATCCAGCTGCTTCTTCAGCTCTGCCAGCTCTTCGGAACCCATCCTATAAGGCTTTTTATATATAGGCCTTGATCCGGGCATGAGCTCAATGATGAACTCGATGTCTCGGTCCGGAGGCATTCCGGGTAGCTCGTCAGGAAAGACGTCCGGGTATTCACACACTACAGGCACTTGATGAAGCTCTACCTCGGATAGACTGTTGACTCGAGGCACTTGAGCCGATACTGGTTCGGAGACAAACTTGACCTTGACCCCTTGGTTGCTTGTCATGGTAATGGCCCCGTTGGCATAGTCCAAAAGACCCTGGTGCTTGGCCAACCAATCCATGCTGAGGATTACTTCTAAACCTTGCGATTTAGGCACAATGAGGTCTGCCAAGAAACTCGTCCCATTGATAACTATCTTGACCCTTCTACACCCTAGGCTGGTCCTCAATACTGCTCTCGGGGTTTGAATTGCCATCTGTCCACGGAGTAGAGTGGGTTTTAAACCACACTTCTCCGCAAACCTTTGAGTAACAAAAGAATGCGAGGCACCACAATCAAACAACACTGTTCCTCGAGTTGAGTTGACGAGGAACGTACCCAGAATGCAGTCCGGGTCTTCCTGCGCCTCTTCTGCAGTGATGTGATTGATCCGGCCCCTGCCATTGAACTGCTGGTTGCGGGGAGCCTGGTTCCTTCCTGGTGCACCTTGACCGGGGTTGGGTCCATTGGGACGCGGTGCGTCGGGCTTCTTGTTGGGGCACTGCCTGGAATAGTGCCCGGTCTGACCACACCCAAAGCAGGTGACCTGCCCCGGAGGGTTGGTCTTGACTCCACCGTTGTTCGGCAGGTTGACTACTGGCTTGGCTTGCTGCTGAGGCTGATAATTCTGGCGGAACACCGGGTGCTTGTACTGCTGTTGCTGAAAGTTGGGTCTTGCAGGTGTTGACTGCCATGGTCTTGGTCTTGCGCTACTGGGTCCTCCATTGCCTATCAGTTTGTGCTTGTGGGTGTCGTCCATCGCATGACGCTTGTCTTCCAGCATAAGGGCCTTGTTAACCAACTCGCTGAAGGTCTTGCTGTCGCAAACCACCAGTTGGTATTGCAGGGACTGCTGTAACCCTTCCATGAAGCGTTCCACCTTAGCGGCCTCAGTGTTAACATCTTCGGGCGCGTACCTCGACAAGAGGTTAAACTTCTATAGGTACTCCCTAGCAGTTCCACTGCCCTGCCTCCAGGCTCGGAATTCCCGCTTCTTAATGGTCATCATTCCAGGTGGAATGTGAGCCACGCGAAATCCTTCCTTGAACATCACCCAAGTGATGACTTGCCCTATCCGCATGATCTGGAATCCATCCCACCATGCCCTGGCGGTGCCTCCGAGACAGTGAGAAGCATAAAGGACCTTCTCACGATCGTCGGTGCACTTGACCAGCGCAAGGAGGTCTTCAACGGTGCGGATCCAGTCATTGGCGTCCAGTGGTTCAGTCGTCTCCGTGAATATGGGGGGCGTAGTCCGCATGAACTCAGAAAGAGTAGAGCGGCCACCGCCATTCCCATTCCACGGCGGGTTGTCCACCAGGACTTGAGTCAGCTGCTGAATAGCGGCATTGCTAGCTTGACGCTCCTCCCGAAGATCTTGAAGGAACTGAGCCATCGTCAAGTTCTCAGGAGGAGGTGGTGGCGGAATGTCGCTAGGCTGCTCATGCCTCCAGCGTGAGCTTCTCCTTCGGTTCCCTGCGGTGTTCCTGAGGAGCCGGCGCCGGGGTTGCCGAAGGTGCTGTTGCGGGTTGCGTTCACCATCCTGTCATAGAAACAGACAGGTCAAAATGCCACCTTGCTCGGAAATACAAGGATTCGTTCCTAGTAAGAGGGGGTCCAATGCGTGCAAGTGCAAGGTTTTCAAAACCAAAGTTTTTGACAAACGGAAATTACATTCATAAAAACTAGGTGATGTGGTCACTTACAGGCTGCCTAAGGCAATATGTGACTTACATCATACACACATACGTAAATTAAAAATAGATACATGGATACCCTATGCTCGGGGTATTCCTAATTGCCTACGCTAAATCCTACGCGGTGGACTGCTCGGTCTCATAGGCGGGTTCAACAGGATCCTCATCTTCGTCTTCGTCTCCATCAACATCCTCTTCCTTTATAGGAGTGGAAGAAAGAATCCGCACATCACGGTGTCTCTTAGGCGAGGCGGCGAAGATCTCAGTGTACTCTTCCACTGTCAGGCGGCGACTCCGAAGAGGGACGGCCTGGATGGGTAACACACTACCCCTAGTAGCAACAGTTGTCCTTCCTTGAAGTGCGCCTGCTTTCTTTACCTTGCGATTCTTCATCATTTCAGTGTGGAGCAGGCCCTTGACTAGGTGCAGCTCTTGGCAAAGCTTGGCTGATTCCTTAACTAGGAAGTGCGTCAAGGTGTCCGACGAGAGGCTAAAGTAGGTCTGAAACCTTAATGGCATCCCATCCTCCGTGGCTGGGGTGAGTGTCCAACTCCCATCCACTCCTTCCTTAATGAAAGGTAGGTGACGAGTGACAGGCTCGTTAGCCATCTCAGGGAGGATGCTGCGGAGACGCACAAGCGCCTCTCGTGCGGTCGTCTCCGCTGTCAACATCAGCTCTCCCATCTGTGGGCCTTCGAAGAACCAACTAGACGGGGAGTCATTAGCCTTCACTGTCACGTCCACGTGATATTCCTTAGTGTCGGCGTTGACCCAGTGCTTGTGGTAGAGGAAGATGGGCGTGCGACGTACGTGGCACTTCTCGAGACAATCCACCAGGAGTAGTGGAAAGCCGGTCTCCAAAAGCGTCTCAGGTACGGCAGCCATCTACAAGGTATAGGAGAGAAGTCAGAAGGTTGTATGTGCAACAGTTTTGTGCAAGGCTGGTGTTCTAACGTTCTCGGCTAACGTCCATGCTATCTAGGGCTTCCTATAGTCAGGATGGCTCTGATACCAGTTCCGTGGGGACCCCGACTAGCAAGTCGAGTTCGCCGTGCCCAGTGACCCCAAGGATCAATGTTCACTGAACACAGATACTGAATAATATAGTCTTGCATCCAAGTACCGAAATTATTACCTCAAATGACCAGAAGATCGGGTTCCAGATCGAGGCCTAAAGCCAATTAAACAGATACATCGGGTAGCGGAAACTCGTAAGGGCTAAGCGATGCCCATGCCATCAAGCCTACACCGATAGGCTTTCTAACTTGGAAGCGTCCTAGATCGCAGGTTCGTCTCCGAAGGCGTACTTGTCACCAAACTCCGGTCCTTCCTTGTCTGGTAAATAATATAACCAGTGGAAAGCCAATGAGTACTTTGAATGTACTCGCAAACAGCCCATGATATGACCATTGATAGAGCAGAATAACAGTAACATGTATCTTTGGTGGAATGCAATTTGGTGGAATGATCAGGTATATGCAACAAGTTAAAGAACTACTCTTGAAGAACAGGTTACAGATATCGACATATTTGACAAGGGTTCAACACATCGGGTTCACCTATATGCCAAGTCACCAAACTTGGTCATATCAATTCCTCAAGTAACTCCAGTTGTTAACACCATTCACCGAACTCACACACACACACTTGGTTTATGCGGAAACGCTGGACGTAAGTTAAGCAGCACCACCCAACTGTCCTTGACCGTGGACACGGCTATTCGAATACTTTGACACTCTGTAGAGGTAGTACGCTGGACCCACGAGAAACGGGAAACTTCCGTGTCATCCATGACTCATGGTATATCACATATACCCGAGGTAAGTACCCGATCATCATCTTTCCCCTAACGATACTAGACAAAGAGGTCCACTCGATTGGTACCTAGCCCACATGTAGTACAACTTACGAACACCGACTCTGGACAGTATCAACCATGCAGGGACCAACGGTGTGCCTGGAACTCATAATAATGGCATAGTCGTCCTACCTGGCACGACCCCATCACGAGAGTGACGACAATCACTCCCGCCACTAGTAATGTGGTTCTTTGCTAGTACTGACCAGAGTAATCAACAAAGCCCCGTCCCATAAAGGGGTATCGTGGTCGTACTGGTAAGGTTGGGACGGTCGACACATCATAAATCTAATCCCATTTCCAAAACCATACTCACACAAAACACCGGTGCATCACTTCACCAAAAGTGATCACCAACTCATCATCACCCTCGGGCATTAGTGGCACCCGACGAGGTTTTCATAAACTCTTGATTTAACTCACCATCATGCTCATGATAATATGCTCTATCTTTACTTGTCAACATGGTATTAGCGTGACCCTTCAAGGGGTACGGTCAAGCTCAATGCAATGGTCCTATAACTTTAATAGTCAACATGACAGTAGCATGATCCTCATAGATGGTAGGGTCAAGCTCATCATGTTTGTGCTCCGAGGAGCCAAATGAATAACATCATCATCATGCAAGTTCTTCGAAGAAGCCTTCGGTACCATCACACCAATGATGAACCGGCACTGTGATCACGTGCAAAGGAAAATTACTTGCTATTCTAGCATGCATCAATTCATATGCTCAAGTCATGGTCAAAGGGCTGCTTGCCTTGGTCAGCTAGGTATCCGGGGTCTTCGAGGTCTTCCGCTCCTAATCCTTCGTCACTTGGTAACTCTACCATCGAGAAAGGAATAAATAAATAATAGGTCACACCAAAATAGATCACAAGGTGCTTTTAAAAATGTTGCAAAGCTTGAATAAATTCAGTTTATTATTTTGGAAAATGTTTCCTGTGGTTTTTATTAGCTAAGCATATTTATTTAAAAGCAAACAGGAGCAAACAAATGCTTTTAATATCATTTTATTATACCAAAACAGATTCTGTTTTTGAAAAAATGTCAAACTCTACAGAATCAATTACTACACATTTTTAGAAAATTGGTGGTGGAAGAATCATATTTTTCTACTGGCTAAATATTTTTATAAAAATCATTTAAGCTAGCAGGTAAAAAATAAAAGAAAAGGCCAGGGGGGGACCCAGCCGGCCCAGCGAGCAGACCGGCCACCAGGCGCGCGCGTGCCAAGTTCAAACCTGACATGCGGGCCCCTGGGGTCAGCGTCAGCGGCTGCGCGCGCTGATTGCACCAGGACACCGACAGGTGGGCTCCACCTGTCGGTTCCTTCTCCTACCTCCAGCCAGAGAGGTGGAGACGGACACCGGCGAGGCTACCGTTGCCCTGAGGCCAATCTAGGAGCGGGAATGGGTCCCTCGTTCCTCCGCCTACCTGCTCGTGGTCGGGACGTCACCGGAGGTGGTCTGGGTCGCCAGCGATGAGGTGACCGTGGAGGAAAGGTTTCGGGATGGCGTTGAGCTAGTGGCTAGGTGCACGGATTCTCTCGGGGAAGTTGGGGGAAATGATCCTGGCGTCAAGGGAAGTGCAATGGGAGGTCGGGCGGCGCAGGAGCCGGCATGTAGCCGGAGCTCCGAGGCGGAGGGGCCTCGGTCGATCTCGAGCACCGGGGCTCTGCGAGCTCGATTGGGCGGCTAGGGGGAGTCTAGTGGTTGTGCTGAAGCTGCCTGGGGGGTGCCGGGGCGCCGGGGAGACCTATTTATAGGCCAGCGATGGTGAGCCGACTCGTGCGCGCCGGTGACTCACAGTGGCGCGCGTGCGTGCAAAGTGAGGTGCTGGCCGCGAAACCACGCGTTCGGGACGTGGTTTAGGACCTTCTGGTGCATCGGTCGCAGAGGGAGAGCAAGTGGGGTCGAGCCGCAGCGTCCGTGCATGCTCGGCCGCGTCGGGCGTCCGCGGGCACGCGTCGCCTGAGTTCTTGCGCGAGGAGAGGGGGCCCCTGATGGTAGCTTTGCACAGAGTGGTTGTCGGGGGAGCGTTTGGACACTACTGGGGAGGTTGGAACTGGCCGGGGGCGACGTCCCCTTAATGGAGGTTCTCTGTAGCGCGTCCAGAGCGCGGTTTTGGCATGCCACGGCATGCTGGCGCGCTCTGGGTCACTTTGGACGTGTCCTCCATGTCCTGAGTGTTGCTGGGAGTGTGCCTAGCCGTTGTGTGCTAGTGGGAGCACGAGCTGGTCAAAGGAGGCAAGGAACACCAGTGTTGCCAGCCCTGGCCTGTGGCTCAAATTGAAGATCTTGTGACTTGTGCTTGGAGTTGGGGAGGGGCTGGTTGACTGAGTGCTCAGGGTGTTCTGGGGCTCTAACTCACCAAGTTTGGGGCTTTGCCATTCGGTAAAACAGTGGCTAGGAGGGGTTTTACCTTCCTGTCAGAAGGTGTTCGACAGTGAATTGGGGTGTTTCCACTCCACCACTGGAACTGACACTTAACAGGTTTGGTCTTGGGGTAAAAACATGGGGTTCCACCAAATTTGAGCTCCATTTAACAAGTTTAGCTTTGTAAACTTGGAAATGCTCCAAAATGACCAGTACTGTCCTTTACAAAGGAAGTGTGGCCAATCACAGTCTCACAAATCTCATCTTTGGTGTGGAGTCCTCATTTGGGGTGTCAAACACCTCTGCAAAGTTTCAACTCCATTGGAGAAACTTTGCAATGTAGAGTTGTTCCAACTCTTCTCTGGACAGAGAGGGTTTTGGGCTCATTTGGTGCACTTCCCCACCTTGGATCAAGGTGAGATTTTATGTGAGCACCTAATATGGCTTGGGAGGGCTCCTATAATTTTATGGGAATTTATTGAGATTATTTCCTTTGGAAACATCTCAAAAAGCTAAAACAGACAGAAATGGTTTTCAGGGTTTTACTCAAATAATATTAATATAAAATAGGGTTGAAAATCTTATATATGGAAAATATATGTCCTTCTGAGCTTCCATGAATTTACTCAGAATTTTCTAAGGCAGGAAAATAATTTTCCTTGTGGGAATATCATTCCTGGCCTTAGAAACAGACATAAATATGAAATAGGAAAATAATATTTTAAATCACCAATTAATGTTTTTAATGAATGAAAATAATATTTGGATCAGATCACCAACTTTGGTTGGAAGTGCCACTTGGCTTCACGAGCTAGTAGTGTATCCCAACATGATGAAGGTGATCTTGATATAAAGGAAAAAGGGTTTTTGAAGAGAGCAAAATAATAAGTTTTTCATGGGTTTGAGTCATCAAGCAAGCAAGAATTCACTCATACAAGGGATTACATTGCACTCACAACAGTATTTGAAAAAAAAATTAACAAGCTCTGATTTTGCAACATAAAATACTTGTGGTGAAAAACAGGGTGTGACAGAGTGCCACCGTGGAATTGCGAGCATAGGTCGTAAAACTCGGTTTTGATGATATGCCAGCAATCTTTGTGAAATGCTCCGTTGAAGCCATCGGGTCTAGGAGCACTATCCGATGGTATGTCTTTAATTGCGGCGTCAATTTCTTTCTCCGTGAACGGTTCAGTCAAAGTGTGGAGATTATCTCTGGGTTGTATGAATCCAACGAGGTTAAATCGCATGTCTGGCATCGATGAGTGTCCTAGTCACTATTTAAAGGCGGTGAAAAGGTAGATGCTTTTCCAGCATGGTCATCAACGTTGGATCCATCCTCAGTTTGCAGAGTGGCGATATAGTTCCTACGAAAAATATCAGTGGCAATAGCTTGAAAGAATTTAGTGTTCTAATCCCCAAAGCTAATCCATCGTATTGTGCAGCGTTTCTTCTAGTATTGTTTTTGGCGATCTAGGAGTCGCGGCAGGTGAGCTTTAAGAATTATTCTATAGTTGGCCTCATGGATAGTTTGTTGTCGCTTTTCCTCAATGGTATATAGCTTCAGAAGAGCTTTATTTGTGTTTTGTATTGCCATGGATGCGCCTGAGATGCCCTTGCTCCATCGTGACAGGGCTTGGTGGACCATCTTTCATTTCTGACATGGTACGGAGGCAACATTGTTATCTTTCTCATGCTTGACTAGTTTTTGCCACGCAGTCGAGACTACTTCCATAAACCCAGGGTGAGCGAGCCATTAGTTTTCAAAGTAGAATAGTTTAATTCTTAGGATGTTTGTTTCGATAATCACTATGCAAGGAACATGATCAAAGATCGGGCGACCAAGGGTCTTAACCATTGTGTTTGGAAAAGACGATGTCTAGTTCATTGATGTGAAAAACCAGTCGAGCTGTTCGAGAAGAGGTTGTGTTTGCATGTTACTCCAAGTGTACTTGCGACCCTTAATAGCTATCTCAACAAGTTGTTGGTCTCTGATTAAGTCGTTGAAGGTGAACATCTCGTGCAGATTGCCTCCGGGCTTGTTGCGGTTGTTTGGAGCACTGATATAGTTAAAATCTCCTATTAATAACCAATCTTGTTAGGCAGGAATGACCAATTGAAAAAGCCATTTAGTGAAGCATTCTTTATTCTCACCACGACTTTACCCATAGAAATTTTAGACGTGAAAGTGATACACAATGCAAAGGTTTCAGAAATGATAACTATGTCATGGAAAATAGATCTATTCCAGATGGTCAAGATACCTCCGGGGGCCCCTTCAGAAGGTATATACGCAAAATGATCAAAATGTTCGGGGAAGATCTTTTTGAGAGAGATGACATCAAATTCAGGGATTTTAGTTTCCTGGAGACAAAAAATCAATCAACCACTAGAGTTTATAGCATTCGATAAGGCAATATGTTTATCACGGGAATTCAGACCCTGCATATTCCAGCACACAACGTTCCAATTGTGCAAATATACCTTAAAATAAGGAGATTATGCGGAAGAAGAAGAAGAGGCCTCTGCCCCTTAATTCAGAGATTTAGCGGTGAGTTCTTCTTCAAGAATGGCACATAGTGTTGGAGAACGTTGCATGGGAAACAAAAAATTTCCTATGCACATGAAGACCTATCATGGTGATGTCCACCTACGAGAGGAGATTTGGATCTACATACCCTTCTAGATCGCACAACAGGAAGCGTTAAGAAACGCGGTTGATGTAGTGGAACGTCTTCACATCCCTCGAACCGCCCCCCGAACCGTCCTACGATCCGTCCCACGATCCGTCCCGCGATCCGTCCCGCGATCCGTCTCACGAACCGTCTAGCGATCCGTCTTCACGATCCGTTCTGATCTAGTGTCGAACGGACGGCACCTCCGCGTTCAGCACACGTACAGCTCGATGATGATCTCCACCTTCTTGATCCAGCAAGAGGGGGCGGAGAGGTAGAAGAGTTCTCCGACAGCATGACGGCGCTCCGGTGGTGGTGACGATCTAATCCTACAGGGCTCCGCCCGAGCTCCGCAGAAATACGATCTAGAGGAAGAACTATGGTGTCTAGATCTGAGTTGCACGTGGAAAAAAAGTTGTCTCAAATCAGCCCTAAATCGCCACTATATATAGGAGGTAGGGAGGGGAGGAGGCAGCCTCAAAACCTCAAGGTTTGGCCGAAATTGGAGGTGGAGAAGTCCTACTCCAATCCTACTTGGAGTAGGATTCCACCTTCCCACTTGGAAACTCTTTCCACCTTGTGTTTTTTCCTTCTCAAACCTTATGGGCCTTAGTGGGAACTTATTCCAGCCCACTAGGGGCTAGTTTATCTCTTCGTATAGCCCATGAGACCCCTTGGGTCGTGACACCCCTCCCGATGGTCCCCGGCACCCCTCCCGGCACTCTCGATACACTACCGATGAGCCCGAAACTTTTCCGGTGACTAAAACAGGACTTCCTATGTATTAATCTTTACCTCCGGACCATTCTGGAGCTCCTCGTGGCGTCCTGGATCTCATTCGGGACTCCGAACAACTTTCGGTTACCAACACCTGTAACTCAACTATACCGAAACATCATCGAACCTTAAGTGTGCAGACCCTGCGGTTCGAGAACTATGTAGACATCCCCCGAGGTACTCCTCGGTCAATATCCAATAGAGGGACCTGGATGCCCATATTGGATCCTACATATTCTCCGAAGATCTTATAGTGTCAAGGATTCATATAATCCCGTATGTCATTCCCTTTGTCCTTCGGTATGTTACTTGCCCGAGATTTGATCGTCGGTATCCGCATGCCTATTTCAATCTCTTTACCGGAAAGTCTCTTTACTCGTTCTGTAATACAAGATCCCATGACTTTCACTTAGTCACATTGCTTGCAAGGCTTGTGTGTGATGTTGTATTACCGAGTGGGCCCCCGAGATACCTCTCCGTCAAACGGAGTGACAAATCCCAGTCTTGATCCATACTAACTCAACGGACACCTTCGGAGATACCTGTAGAGTATCTTTATAGTCACCCAGTTACGTTGTGACGTTTGATACACACAAGGTATTCTACGGTGCCAGTGAGTTATATGATCTCATGGTCATAGGAACACATACTTGACACGCAGAAAACAATAGCAATAAAACGACACGATCAATATGCTACGTTCGTAGTTTGGGTCTTGTCCATCACATGATTCTCCTAATGATGTGATCCCATTATCAAGTGACAACACTTGCCTATGGCCAGGAAACCTTGACCATCTTTGATCAACAAACTAGTCAACTAGAGGCTCACTAGGGACAGTGTGTTGTCTATGTATCCACACATGTATTTGAGTTTCCAATCAATACAATTCTAGCATGGATAATAAACGATTATTATGAACAAGGAAATATAATAATAACTAATTTATTATTGCCTCTAGGGCATATTTCTAACAGTCTCCCACTTGCACTAGAGTCAATAATCTAGTTCACATCACCATGTGATTTCGACGAATCCAATGCCCATATAGTTCTGGGGTCCGATCACGTCTTGCTCGTGAGAGAGGTTTTAGTCAACGGTTCTGAATCTTTATGATCCGTGTGTGCTTTACAAATCTTTATGTCATCTTATAGATGTTTCTACTACGTGCTATTCGAAAGTACTCCAAATATCTACTCTACTATACGAATCCGTTTTACTACTCATAGTTATTCGGATTAGTGTCAAATCTTGCATCAACGTAACCCTTTACGACGAACTCTTTAACCACCTCCATAATCGAGAAAATTCCTTAGTATATTAGTTACTAAGGATAACTTTGACCGCTATTCAGTGATTCAATCCTGGATCACTCTGTGTACCTCTTAACAGACTTGTGACAAGACACACATTAGGTGCGGTACACAGCCTGGCATGCTGTAGAGTCTACGGCTAAGGCATAGGGGACGAGCTTCGTCCTTTCTCTTTATTCTGCCGTGGTCGGGATTTTGAGTCTTACTCAAATTCACACCTTACAACACAGCCAAGAACTCCTTCTTTGCTGATCTATTTTGAACTCCATCAAAAACTTGTCAAGGCATGCATTTTGTTGAAACTTCTATTAAGCGTTTCGATCTATCTCCATAGATGTTGATGCTCATTGTTCGAGTAGCTCAATCCAGGTTTTCCTTTGAAAAACCCCTTTCAAACAACCTTTATGCTTTATAAATTCTACATTACTTCTGATCAACAATATGTCAACCACATATACTTTATCAGAAATACTATAGTGCTCCCACTCACTTCTTTGGAAATACAAGTTTCTCATAAACCTTGTACAAACCCAAAAGCTTGGATCATCTAATCAAAGCATATATTCCAACTCCGAGATGCTTGCACCAGTCCATAAAAGGATCACTGGAGCTTGCATACTTGTTAGTATCCTTAGGATCGACAAAACTTTCTGACTGTATCACATACAGTCTTTCCTCAAGGAAACCATCGAGGAAACAATGTTTTGACTTCCTATGCGCAATATTTCACAAATAATGCAACAACTACTAACATAATTCCAACAGACTTTTAGCATTGCTACGAGTGAGAAAGCCACATCATAGTCAACTCTTTGATCTTGTCGAAAACATCTTTGCGACAAGTCGAGCTTTTCTTAATAGTGACTTATCACCATCATCGTCTGTCTTCCTTTTAAAGATCCATCTTTACTTAATAGTCTTACTACCATCAATTAGTTCTTCCAAAGTCTACACTTTGTTTTATACATGGATCCTCTCTCGGATTTCATAGCCTCCAGCCATTTGTCGGAATCGGGGCCCACCATTGCTTCTCCATAACTCGTAGGTTCATTATTGTTCAACAACATGACCTCCAAGACAGGGTTACTGTACCACTCTGTAGTAGTACACGACCTTTGTTGACCTACGAGGTTTGTAGTAACTTGATCCGAAGCTCTAATGATCACCATCATCAGCTTCCACTTCAATTGGTGTAGGCGCCACAGGAACATCTTCTTGCGCCCTGCTACACACTAGTTGAAGTGACGGTTCACTAGCCTCATCAAGTTCCACCACCCTCTCACTCAATTCATTCGAGAGAAACCTTTCCTCGAGAAAGGACCCATTTCTAGAAACAAACACGTTGCTTCCGGATCTGAGATAGGAGATGTATCCAATTGTTTTGGATATCCTATGCAGATGCATTTATCCGCTTTGGGTTCGAGCTTATCAGACTGAAACTTTTTCACATAAGTGTCGCAGCCCCAAACTTTCAAGAAACGACAGCTCAGGTTTCTCCAAACCATAATCTATACTATGTCATCTCAACGGAAATACGCGGTGCCCTATTTAAAGTGAATGTGGTTGTCTCTAATGCATAACCCATAAACGATAGTGGCAATTCGATAAGAGACATCATAGTATGCAACATATCAAAATAGGTCGTGGCTATGACGCTCGGACACACCATCACACTATGGTGTTCTAGGTGGCATGTATTGCGAAACAATTTCCACATTGTCTTAACTGTGTACCAAAACTCGCAACTCAGATATTCATCTCTATGATCATATCGTAGACAGTTTATCCTCTTGTCACGATGATCTTCACCCTGAAATAGCTTTGAACTTTTCAGCATTTCAGACTTTTGATTCATCAAGTAAATACTCATGTTTCTACTCAAATCATCAGTGAAGTAAGAACATAACGATATCCACTGCGTGCCTCAGCACTCATTGGACTGCACACATAAAAAATGTATTACTCCCAACAAGTTACTCTCTTGTTTCACGTGGCATGATTTGCATGTCTCAAGTGATTCAAAATCAAGTGATTCCAAACGATCCATCTCTATGGAGCTTCTTCATGCATTTATACCAACATGACTCAAGTGGCAATGCCACAAGTAAGTGGTACTATCATTATTACTTTGTATCTTTTGGCACTAATGTTATGAACATGTGTAGCACTACGATCGAGATTCAATAAACCATTGAAGGGTAATTATTCAAGCCAATAGAACAACTATTATTCTCTTTGAATGAATAATCGTATTGCAACAAACACGATCAATCATGTTTATGCTCAATGCAAACACCAAATAACAGTTATTTAGGTTTTACCACCAATCCCGATGATAGAGGGAGCGTGCGATGTTTGATCACATCAACCTTGGAAACACTTCCAACACTTATCGTCACCTCGCCTTTAGCTAGTCTCCGTTTGTACCGTAGCTTTCATTTTGAGTTACTAATCACTTAGCAGCCGAACTGGTATCCAATACCCTCATGCTACTAAGAGTACTAGTAAAGTACACATCAATATCATGTATATCAAATATACTTATGCCGACTTTGCCAGCCTTATTATCAACCAAGCATCTAGGGTAGCTCCGCCTCAGTGACCGTTCCCCTCATAACAGAATCACTTAGTCTCGGGTTTGGGTTCAATCCTGGGTTTCTTCATTAGAGCAGCAACTGGTTTGTCGTTTCATGAAGTATCCCTTCTAGCCCTTGCTTCTTGAAACTAGTGGTTTTACTAACCATCAACAATTGATGCTCCTTCTTGATTTCTACTCTTGCAGTGTCAAACATTGTGAATCGCTAAAGCATCATCATATCTATCCTCGATATGTTTATAGTTCATCACGAAGCTCTAGCAGCTTGGTGGCAGTGAGTTTGGAGAACCATCACTATCTCATCTGGAAGATTAATGCTACTGCGACATCAGACCTTCCCTGGTACGGCGCCAGGAATCCTGCTGCTACGGCTAAACCTTTAGGGACTTCCTTGGCAAATATGCAAAGGTTTTCCCCGCGGCCTTGGACCTTGCGTTGGTGTTCCCTTGAAGAGGAAAGGGTGATGTAGCACAGCGGCGGTAAGTATTTCCCTTAGTTTTGAGAACCAAGGTATCGAACCAATGGAAGATCTCGTCAAGTCACAAGTACCTGCACAAACACAAAGAGCTTGCACCCAATGCTATGAAGGGGTTGTCAATCCCTTATAGATTGTTTGCAAAGTGAGAACTGAAAGCAAAAAGTAAACAAGCAAAGTAAAAGTGAAAGTGGAAACGATAGTTGTGAATAGACCCGGGGGCCATAGTGTTCACTAGTGGCTTCTCTCATGAAAGCAAGTAGACGGTGGGTGAACGAATTACTGTCGAGCAATTGATAGAACCGCGCAAAGTCGTGACGTTATCTAAGGCAATGATTATATCTATAGGCAACACGTCCAAAACAAGTAGACCGATACTTTCTGCATCTACTACTATTACTCCACACGTCGACCGCTATCCAGCATGCATCTAGTGTATTAAGTCCAAAAGAACAGAGTAACGCCTTAAGCAAGATGACATGATGTAGATGGACAATCTCATATCTACGATAAAAGCCCATCTTGTTACCCTTGATGGCAACAACATGATGCGTGCCTTGCTGTTCCTTCTGTCACTGGGAAAGGTCACCACACGGTATGAACCCAAAACCAAGCACTTCTCCCATTGCAAGAATCATAGATCTAGTTGGCCAAACAAAACCCAAGACTCGGAGAGACTTACAAGGATATCAAATCATGCATATAAGAAATCAGCAAAGAGTCAAATATAATTCATAGATAATCTGATCACAAATACACAATTCATCGGATCTCGACAAACACACCTCCAAAGAGGATTACATCGGATAGATCTCCATGAAGATCATGGAGAACTTTGTATTGAAGATCCAAGAGAGAGAAGAAGCCATCTAGCTACCAACTACGGACCCGTAGGTCTGAAGTGGACTACTCACGAGTCATTGGAGAGCCGATGATGTTGATTTAGAAGCCGTCCAACTCAAAAGTCCCCTCCGAAACGGCACCGAGATGGGTCTCCAGATGAGATCTGGCGGAAACGGAAGCTTGCGGTGGCGGAAAAGTGTTTTCGTGGATGCCCGGATTTTTTCTAGATTTTTAGGGAATTTATAGGCCAAAGACCTAGGGTAGGAGAGCGCCAAGGGGGCCACAAGCTTGGTTGCCACGGCCTCCCCCTGGCCGCGGCAACAGGGCTTGTGGGCTCCTTGTGGGCCCACTGCCTTGGCCCTCAAGCCTCCCGATCTTCTTCCGTTCTGGAAAAAATTATTTCGGGGATTTTATTCCGTTTGGACTCCGTTCCAAAATCAGAAGTGAAAAGAGTCAAAAACACAGAAAAACAGGAACTGGCACTTGGCACTGAATTAATAAGTTAGTCCCAAAAAAGATATAAAAGGTAAACAAAACATCCAAAGTTGACAAGATAACAGCGTGAAACCATCAAAAATTATAGATACGTTTGAGACTTATCAAGCATCCCCAAGCTTAACTCCTGCTCGTCCTCGAGTAGGGAAGTGATAAAGAATGAATTTTTGATGCTTTCATGCTGCCTAACATAGATGTCCTTTGTAACTCCTCTTATGTGACGTGAATGTTCAGATCCATTAGATTCAAAACAATAGTTTCTATTGACGTGGAGACAATAATAATTCAAGCAAACTAGCAAGGTAATCATGAACTTTCAAAATAACAAGGCCAAAAAGAAAGTTATCCCTGCAAAATCATATAGTCTGGCTATGCTCTATCATCATTGCACAACGAATTTAAATCATGCACAACCCCGGTATTGGCCAAGTAATTGTTTTCACACCTTTACTTTCTCAAACTTTTTCAACTCTCACGCAATACATGAGCGTGAGCCATGGTTTTAGCACTATAAGTGGTGTCGAGTGTGGTGGAGGTTGCAAGACAAACAAGGAGAAGATGGTCACATTGACTAGGCATATCAATGAGCTATGGAGATGCTCATCAATAGATATCAACGTGAATGAGTATGGATTGCCATACAAATGATGCACTAGAGCTAAGAGTATGTGAAAGCTCTTAAAGAAAACTAATGGGTGTGCATCCAACTTGCTTGCGCAAGCAGACCTAAGGCAAATTTGAGGAAGCCTATCATTGGAATATACAAGACAAGTTATATAATGAGAATTTCCGACTAGCTATATGGTGGTGACAAAACGAGAGACTCTCAATCATGAAGATCATGGTGCTTAATATGCACAAGTGTGGAAAGGTGGTAGCATTGTCCCTTCTCTCTTTTTCTCTCATTTTTTTGTGGGCTCTTTGGCCTCTCTTTTATTTATTTATTATTTTGGTGGGCATCTTTGGCCTCTTTTATTTCCTCACATGGGACAATGCTCCATTAATGATGATCATCACACTTACAACTCAAAACTTAGAGCAATGATGACTCTATATGGAATGCCTTCGGTAGTGTACCATGACAATGATCTAGCATGGCATAGACATCAATGGAAACATCATGCTAGTTATCTTACGATCATGCAATGGCAATGTAGAAGTGGCAGCACATGTCATGGTGGTAGTTGCATGGCAATATATCTCGGAATGGCTTTGAAAAAGCCATAGTAGGTAGGTATGGTGGCTGTTTTGAGGGAGGCTATATGGGTGGTTGTGTGCACCGGCGAAAATTGCACGACACTAAAGAAGATAGTGATGGTGGAAGGAGGAAGTGCATCTAAACCATGGACTCAACATTAGTCATGAAGAACTCATATACTTGTTGCAAAAGTTTTAGTAGTAATCGAAACAAAGCATTCAACGCATACTCCTAGGGGAAGGGTTGGTAGGTATAAACCATCGCGCGATCCTGACCGCCACACAAAGGATGACAATCAATAGACTAATCATGCTCAGTCTTCATCTCATAGCGGTTCACCATACGTGCATGCTACAGGAATCACTAACTTCAACACAAGTATTTCTAGATCTACAACACCTTACTAATATAACTTCAATATTACCATAACCACAACTCAAAACTAATTGAGACGAATCAAACTTCTCTAACTATTCAATGCACATGAAGGTGGAAGTTTTCATATCCCTTTGGATAACTACCCCTTTTGAGACTACTTTCAAAGCATAGATCAACTACCAAGCCACGCACCGCCGTGCTCTAAAAGATATAAGTGAAGCACAAAGAGCAAAAGCAACTAGCTCAAAAGATATAAGTGAAGCACATATGAGCTGAATTGTCTAACCAAAGGATATAAGTGAAGCTCGACAAAATCACGGTGAGTGCATGTCTCTCTCTCTAGGTGTTCAGCAATGATGATTGTGACACAACAAAAATAAAAGACGCCTACGATACAAGATGCTCCAAGCAAAACACATAACATGTGGTGAATAAAAATATAGCCCCAAGTAACGTTATCGATGGATTGAAGACGAAAGAGGGAATGCCTTCCCGGGGCATCCCCAAGCTTAGGCTTTTAAGACATCCTTGAATCAACTTGGGGTGCCTTGGGCATCCCCAAGCTTGATCTCTTGCCACTCTTTATCTTTTTCTCCATAAGAACTTCACCCAAAACTTGAAAACTTCACAACACAAAACTTAAACAGAAACTCGTGATAACATTAGTATAAGAAAGCAAACCACCACTTCCTTAGGTACTGTAGCAAACTTAAATTCTACTTATGTTGATGTTGGGTTACTGTATTTTCAATCTTCCATGGCTAATACCCCCCGATACTATCCATAGTTTCATCAAAATAAGCAACCAACTCAACAAAAACAGAATCTGTTAACAGCAGACAAGTCTGTAGAAATCTGTATACTTCGTATACTTCTAGTACTTAAAAATTCTGAACAATTACTACAGTCTGAAGAATTTGCGTAGCAATCAGCAGCAAAAATAATCAACTCAAAATCTCTTACAGAAAAAAAAAAGAAAATTCTTTTCGTGAGCAGAAAGTTTCTGTCTTTTCTAGCATGACCAAACGATCATCCCCAAGACTAATCATAAAGGTTTTGCTTGGCACAAACGCAAAAAGAAACACACAAAAAACACAATGATAACAGAATTATTAAAGTGTGGAACACAAAAAACAGAAAGAAAAAGGATAGATTCGTTGGGTTGTCTCCCAACAAGCGCTATTGTTTAACACCCTTAGCTAGGCAAAAGGTGATGGAATCACGTATAGTCATCTTTGGTGCTCAAACCATAAGTAGCCCTCATCATAGATTCATAAGGCAATCTTATTTTCTTTCTAGGAAAATGCTCCATGCCATTCTTTAGGGGAAATTGAAATCTGATATTCCCTTCCTTCATATCGATGATAGCACCAATAGTCCTTAGAAAGGTCTACCAAGAATCATGGGACGTGAAGGATTGCAATCTATGTCAAGTACAATGAAATCCACGGGTACATAGTTCTTATTTGCAACAATAAGAACATCATCGATCCTTCCCATGGGTTTCTTGACAGTAGAATCCGCAAGATGTAAATTAAGAGAACACTCTTCAATCTCATGAAAACCAAGAATATCACATAAAGACTTTGGAATCGCGGAAACACTAGCACCCAAATCACACAAAGCATTACATTCATAGTTTTCGATCTTGATTTTGATAGTAGGTGCCCACTCATCATGAAGTTTTCTAGGTATAGAGAATTTTAATTCGAGCTTCTCTTCAAGAGATTTCATCATAGCATCTACGATATGTGCGGTAAAGGCTTTGCTTTGGCTATAAGCATGTGGAGAGTTTGCAATGGAATGCATCAAAGAAATGCATTCATACAAGGAGCAACTATCATAATTGAATTCCTTGAAATCCAAAGTGGGAGTTTCATTACTACCCAAAATTTTGATTTCTTCTACTCCACTCTCCACACCTTTATCATCAAGATAGGTGGGCTCCGAATCATTGGGGCGTTTTTCAACCAAAGTGGATTCATATCCAGCCCCTTCATCAACAGGTTTGACACGCGAAAACAAAGATTCAAAAGGAGTCACACCAAGCACTTTAAGATCCTCGTGATTTGCATCACTAGAACGCACCCTTTTAAACCATTCATGCCTAGCGCGAATTTGGGCGGTTCTTTCTTTGCTCTCATTCATGGAGACACGCATAGCTTTTAAAGTTTCATCCAAGTTCACCTTGGGAGGAGAACATCTAACTTTTAAAGCATCAATATCACAAGACATCCTATCAACGCTCTTAGCCAAATCGTCAATTTTGAGTAGTTTTTCCTCTATGGACGCATTGAAAATCTTTTGAGAGTTGATGAACTCTTTGATATTACTCCCTAAATCAGAGGGTAATTTGTTATGATTTCCATAAGTGTTGTTGTAGGAATTGCCATAATTGTTAGAGGAGTTACTAGGAAAAGCCCTAGGAACATAGTTTCCTCTAAAAGCATTGTTGTTGCCAAAATTGTTCCTACCAACAAAATTAACGTCCAAACTAGCGTTGCTACTCTCAATCAAGGAAGATAGTGGCATGTCATTAGGATCTAAAGGAGCATTTCTACTAGCAACCAAATTCATCAACTCGTCCATCTTAGCACTAAGCGAGTTAATTTCTTCTATAGCGTGTACCTTTTTGCTAGCAAGTGACCTTTCAGTGTGCCACTGAGAGTAGTTGGTCAAGATATTGTCTAGGAGTTTTGTAGCGTCTCCTAACGTGATTTCCATGAACGTTCCACCTGAGGCGGAGTCCAAGATATTGCGAGAAGCGAAATTCAAACTAGCGTAAAAGATTTGTATAATCATCCAGAAACTCAAGCCATGAGCGAGACAATTTCTAATCATTAACTTCATCCTCTCCCAAGATTGTGCAACGTGTTCATGATCAAGTTGCTTGAAATTCATGATATCGTTACGTAGGGAGATAATCTTACCGTAGGAAAATACATGGATATGTAAGCATCTTTGCACTTATCCCAAGAATCGATACTATTTTTAGGCAAAGAAGAAAATCAAGTTTTTGCGCGATCTTGCAACGAGAAAGGAAAAAGCTTCAACTTAATCACGTCATTATCCACATCTCTTTTCTTTTGCATATCACAAAGCTCAATGAAGGTATTGAGATGGGATGTGGCATCTTCACTAGGAAGGCTAGAGAATTGCTCTTTCATAACAAGATTCAACAAAGCTGCGTTGATTTCGTACGATTCCGCACTAGTGGCAGGAGCAATCGGAGTACTAATAAAATCATTATTATTGGTACTCGAGAAGTCGCAAAGTTTGGTGTTTTCAGCCATGATGACTTCAACAAATAAACAAGCACACAAGCAAGCAGAAAAACTGGCAAAGGAAAACGGCAAAGGGCAAAATAAAGTGGCAAAGGAAAACGGCAAAAAGGAAAAAGGAAACGGCAAGGAGAAAGGCAAATGAACACGGCAAAGGAGAAAGGCAAATGAAAACGGCAAATGTGAAGTGGGGGAGAGGAAAACGAGAGGCAACTGGCAAAAAAGGTAAATGCAAGAGATGAGTTTGTGACACCTACTTGGATAAATCTCCTCCTTGCGCCAGAAATCAGCACGTTGAAGAGAGACTATTATTGACTTGATCCTCCCCGGCAACAACACCAGAAATCCATCTGCTACTGCGACAACAGGCCTTCCCTGGTACGGCGCCAGGAATCCTACTGCTACGGCTACGCCTTTAGGGACTTCCTTGGCAAATATGCAAAGGATTTCCCAGTGGCCTTGGAGCCTTGCATTGGTGTTCCCTTGAAGAGGAAAGGATGATGTAGCACAGCGGCGATAAGTATTTCCCTCAGTTTTGAGAACCAAGGTATCGAACCAATGGAAGAACTCGTCAAGTCACAAGTACCTGCACAAACACAAAGAGCTTGCACCCAACGCTATGAAGGGGTTGTCAATCCCTTATAGATTGTTTGCAAAGTGAGAACTGAAAGCAAAAAAGTAAACAAGCAATGTAAAAGTGAAAGTGGAAACGATAGTTGTGAATAGACCCGGGGGCCGTAGTGTTCACTAGTGGCTTCTCTCATGAAAGCAAGTAGACGGTGGGTGAACGAATTACGGTCGAGCAATTGATAGAACCGCGCAAAGTCGTGACGTTATCTAAGGCAATGATTATATCTATAGGCATCACGTCCAAAACAAGTAGACCGATACTTTCTGCATCTACTACTATTACTCCACACATCAACCGCTATCCAGCATGCATCTAGTGTATTAAGTCCAAAAGAACAGAGTAACGCCTTAAGCAAGATGACATGATGTAGATGCACAATCTCATATCTACGAAAAAAAGCCCATCTTGTTACCCTTGATGGCAACAACACGATGCGTGCCTTGCTGCCCCTTCTGTCACTGGGAAAGGTCATCACACAGTATGAACCCAAAACCAAGCACTTCTCCCATTGAAAGACTCATAGATCTAGTTGGCCAAACAAAGCCCAAGACTCGGACAGACTTACAAGGATATCAAATCATGCATATAAGAAATCAGCAAAGACTCGAATATAATTCATAGATAATCTGATCACAAATCCACAATTCATTGGATATCGACAAACACACCGCCAAAGAGGATTACATCGGATAGATCTCCATGAAGATCATGGAAAACTTTGTATTGAAGATCCAAGAGAGAGAAGAAGCCATCTAGCTACCAACTACGGACCCATAGGTCTGAAGTGGACTACTCACGAGTCATTGGAGAGGCGATGATGTTGATGTAGAAGCCCTCCAACTCCAAAGTCCCCTCCGGCAGGGCACCGGGATGGGTCTCCAGATGAGATCTCGCGGAAACGGAAGCTTGTGGCTGCAGAAAAGTGTTTTCGTGGATGCCCTGATTTTTTCTGGATTTTTAGGGAATTTATAGGCCAAAGACCTAGGGTAGGGGAGCGCGAGGGGGGCCACAAGCTTGGTTGCCGCGGCCTCCCCCCCTGGCCATGGCAACAGGGCTTGTGGGCTCCCTGTGGGCCCACTTCCTTGGCCCTCAAGCCACCCGATCTTCTTCCGTTCTAGAACATTTTATTTCGGGGATTTTATTCCGTTTGGACTCCGTTCCAAAATCAGATCTGAAAAGAGTCAAAAACACAGAAAAAACAGGAACTGGCACTTGGCACTGAATTAATAAGGTAGTCCAAAAAAAGATATAAAAGGTAAACAAAACATCCAAAGTTGACAAGATAACAGCGTGAAACCATCAAAAATTATAGATACGTTTGAGACGTATCGATTAACTCCCACTTGATTCAAGCGATTGTTGTACTCAGACAATCTGAGAACATGCTCAATAATTTGAGTTTTCTGCTCTACTTTTTAGACAAAGAATCTTGTCGGAGGTCTCACACATCTCAACAAGGGCACAAGAATGAAATCTCAATTTCATCTCCTAGAACATCTCTTATGTTCCCCGATATTTCAAAACGTCTTCGGTGCCTTGCTTCTAAGCCATTAAGTATCACGCACTGAACTATCACGTAGTCATCAAAACGTGTATGTCAGATGTTCGCAACATCCACAGACGACGCTCCAGGTGCAGCGCACCAAGTGGTGCATTAAGGACATAAGCCTTCAGCGCAGCAATGAGGACAATCCTCAGATTTACGGACTAAGTCCGTAAAGTTGCTATTATCAACTTTTTCTCTAGGATCATATAAAAATAGTAGAGCTATAGCGCAAGCTACATCATAATTAGCAAAGACCTTTTGACTATGTTCATGATAATTAGAGTTTAACTAATCAAATTACTTAATAAACTCCTAGTCAACAAATACATCTCTCTAGTCATTTGAGTGGTACATGATCCAAATCCACTAACTCAAGTCCGATCATCACGTGAGTTGAGAATAGTTTCAGTGGTAAGCATCTATATGCTAATCATATCAACTATACAATTCATGCTCGACCTTTCGGTCTCTTGTATTTCGAGGCCATGTCTGCACATGCTAGGCTCGTCAAGTTTAACCCGAGTGTTCCGCGTGTGCAACTGTTTTGCACCCGTTGTATGTGAACATTGAGTCTATCACACCCGATCATCACATGGTGTCTCGAAATGAAGAACTGGCACAACGGTGCAGACTCGGGGAGAACACAATTTCTTCTTGAAATTTTAGTGAGAGATCACCTCATAATGCTACCGTCGTTCTAAGCAAAATAAGATGCATAAAAGGATTAACATCACATGCAATTCATAAGTAACATGATATGGCCATCATCTTGTGCTTCTTGATCTCCATCACCAAAGCACTGGCACGATCTTCTTGTCACCGGCGCCACACCATGATCTCCATCATCATGATCTCCATCAATGTGTCGCCATCGAGGTTGTCGTGCTACTTATGCTATTAGTACTAAAGCTACATCCTAGCAATATAGTAAAGGCATCTGCAAACACAAATGTTAGTTTAAAGACAACCCTATGGCTCCTGCCGGTTGCCGTACCATCGACGTGCAAGTCGATATTAACTATTACAACATGATCATCTCATACATCCAATATATCACATCACGTCATTGGCCATATAATATCACAACCATACCCTGCAAAAACAAGTTAGACGTCCTCTAGTTTGTTGTTGCATGTTTTACGTGGCTGCTATGGGTATTTAGTATGATCGCATCTTACTTACGCAAAAACCACAATGGATATGTGCAAATTGCTATTTAACCTCTCCAAGGGCCGCCTTGGTCAAAACCAATTCAACTAAAGTTGAAGAAACCGACACCCGCCAGTCATCTTTATGCAACGAGGTCGCATGTCAATCGATGAAACTAGTCTTTCGCAAGCGTACGAATAATGTCGGTCCGGGCCGCTTCAATCCAACAATACCGCTAAATCGAGAAAAGACTAAGGAGGGCAGGAAATTGAACATCACCGTCCACAAAACCCTTTGTGTTCTACTCGAGATAACATCTACGCATCAACCTAGCTCATGATGCCACTGTTGGGGAACGTTGCATGGGAAACAAAAAAATTCCTACACACATGAATACCTATCATGGTGATGTCCATCTACGAGAGGAGATTTGGATCTACGTACCCTTGTAGATCGCACAGCAGGAAGCGTTAAGAAACGCGGTTGATGTAGTGGAACGTCTTCACGTCCCTCGAACCACCCCACGAACCGTCCCACGAACCGTCCCACGATCCGTCCCACGATCTGTCCCGCGATCTGTCCAATGAACCGTCTCGCGATCCGTCTCACGAACCGTCTTGCGATCCGTCTTCATGATCCGTTCCGATCTAGTGCCGAACGGACGGCACCTCCGCGTTCAGCACACGTACAGCTCGATGATGATCGCCACCTTCTTGATCTAGCAAGAGGGGCGGAGAGGTAGAAGAGTTCTCCGACAGCGTGATGGCGCTCCGGTGGCGGTGACGAGCTAATCCTGCAGGGCTCCGCCCGATCTCCGCAGAAGTACGATCTAGAGGAAGAATTATGATGTCTAGATCTGAGTTGCACGTGGCAAAAAGTTGTCTCAAATCATCCCTAAATCACCACTATATATAGGAGGGAGGCAGGGGAGGAGGAAGCCTCAAAACCTCAAGGTTTGGCCGAAATTGGAGGTGGAGGAGTCCTACTCCAATCCTACTTGGAGTAGGAATCCACCTTCCCACTTGGAAACTCTTTCCACCTTGTGGTTTTTCCTTCTCAAACCTTATGGGCCTTAGTGGGAACTTATTACAGCCCACTAGGGGATGGTTTATCTCTTCCCATATCCCATGAGACCCCTTGGGGCGTGACACCCATCCCGATGGTCCCCGGCACCGCTCCCCGCACTCCCGGTACACTACCGATGAGCCCGAAACCTTTCTAGTGACCAAAACAGGACTTCCTATATATTAATCTTTACCTCCGGACCATTCTGGAGCTCCTCGTGATGTCCTGGATCTCATCAAGGACTCCGAACAACTTTCGGTTACCAACACCTATAACTCAACTATACCGAAACATCATCGAACCTTAAGTGTGCAGACCCTGCGGTTCGAGAACTATGTAGACATGCCCCGAGGTACTCCTCGGTCAATATCCAATAGCGGGATCTGGATGCCCATATTGGATCCTACATATTCTCCGAAGATCTTATCGGTTGAACCTCAGTGTCAAGGATTCATGTAATCCCGTATGTCATTCCCTTTGTCCTTTGGTATGTTACTTGCCCGAGATTTGATCGTCGGTATCCGCATACCTATTTCAATCTCATTACCGGCAAGTCTCTTTACTCGTTCCGTAATACCAGATCCCGTGACTTACACTTAGTCACATTGCTTGCAAGCCTTGTGTGTGATGTTGTATTACAGAGTGGGCCCCCGAGATACCTCTCCGTCACACGAAGTGACAAATCCCAGTCTTGATCCATACTAACTCAACGGACACCTTCGGAGATACCTGTAGAGTACCTTTATAGTCACCCAGTTACGTTGTGACGTTTGATACACACAAGGTATTCCTCCGGTGCCAGTGAGTTATATGATCTCATGGTCATAGGAATAAATACTTGACACGCGGAAAACAATAGCAACAAAACGACACGATCAATATGCTACGTTCATAGTTTGGGTCTTGTCCATCACATGATTCTCCTAATGATGTGATCCCCTTACCAAGTGAAAACACTTGCCTATGGCCTGGAAACCTTGACCATCTTTCATCAATGAACTAGTCAACTAGAGGCTCACTAGGGGAGTGTGTTGTCTATGTATCCACACGTGTATTTGAGTTTCCAATCAATACAATTCTATCATGGATAATAAACGATTATTGTGAACAAGGAAATATAATAATAACTAATTTATTATTGCCTCTAGGGCATATTTCCAACAAATAGTTGGCACTCTTTCTTTGGGATCCCAGAGTCTCACAATGACGTCAATGTGTTGCAGCAGTGTCCATTGTTTGTAAGGTTTTGTGTGGGACAAGCTCATTTGTGCAACTATACCATCAATGATTATGGGTACATCATGGGCTATTATATTTGTGACGGTATCTATCCTTCATGGGCGAACTTCATCAAGACCATCTCTGATCCAAGGGGTGAGAAAAGACCTTACTTTGCGCAAAGACAAGGAGCTAGAAAGGATGTCGAGATAGTATTTGGAGTCTCCAAGCCCGTTTTGCAGTTGTTCGGGGATTTGCAAAAAATATGGGATCCAAAGACGTTTATGAAGGTGATGACAACTTGTGTCATCATGCATAACATGTTGTGGAGGATGAGGATGACTGAGTTTGCCACGGTTTGGAATTTGAGCGCATGGGTGATCCTATCCAACTTAAAAAGCAGAATCTGATAACATTTGAGGATTTTATCCAAATGCACCGACCAATTTTTTATGACCGTTTATGTGAGCATGCACAACATGTTGTGGAGGCTGAGGATGACAGAGTTTGCCACGTTCTGAAATTTGAGCGCATGGGTGATCCTATCCAACTTATAAAGTAGAATCCGATAACATTTGAGGATTTTATCCAAATGCATCAACAAATTTGCATCGAGTAACTCATGAGTACCTTTAGAATGATCTATTTGAGCATTGTGGGTGCTTCGAGGGGAGAACAAAAAATGTGTCAGAATAAGTTAAACTCAAATTTGAACTATTTATTCGAAAACCTTCATGTTTTAATTGTAACATTTATAGCTTCGAAGGGAGAGCTTAAAAATATGTATGAATAAGTTAAACTCAAAATTGAACTATTTATTCAAAAAACTTCACGTTTGAATTGTAATATTCATATTTAAATTCTGGTTGCATTGGAAAATTTGCACAACATGATTATGGACAAATGATGATATGTATCTTAATTATTTTAAGTGCTTCATATATAGGAAAAAACAATAATGAACAATTGGTGCATAGTGTTGGATAGCCACCCTCCCAACCGTTGTCCGTGGACACATCCTCACATAGTACATGTGTAATTCATGAGAAATACATGTGTACCTGGGACACGGAGTTCTGCTCCCGAGCTCATTTGAGTTCGGTGAACAGTAAATTCAAAAAAAGTTTGAAAACCAGTCAAAAAACTCTGAATTTTTTAGTGAGGAACATTGACAAAATTTTTAAGTGCATGCAAAAATGTGGCCTGAAATAACATTTTGTAGGCATGAAAAAAAATCGATACTCTGAAAATGCGCATTTTGAGAGTATCGATTTTGTTTTTTTACCACGCCTTATAGAAATGTTATTTCGGGCAAAAAAATTGCATCCACTTACAACTTTTATCAATGTTGTTTACAAAAAAATCAGAATTTTTGAAATGTTTTTGATTTGTTTTGGATTTTACTGTTCACCGAGCTCATTTGAGCTCGGGAGCAGAAGGGCACATTCCGTGTAGCTCGCATGTTAATGTATTTCATCATGTAATATGCATCCATATGACTATGTGAAAAAGATTTTTTAAAAGTTTGGAATATCATATTAATTTTGATTATTATTTCCCCGAAAGAGATCAAAGTCACTAGCGCCCAAGCACAATGCATTCCTGGTGATAATAGCCTTTGCAACTTTACAACAATCAATTAGGTCATATTTGTTTCATCTAAGCAGTAGGGTGGTAACTGTTCATTATTTGTTTCAGTGTATATAACTAGTACTAGTTTGTAGTGGGACTTTTTTCGATAAAGGCCATTTCATTGAATATAATTATCAAGTTGATACAATCGCATAAAATAAAAAACCTGGCCTCTGCATAACGAGATGCGCACAGCCAACAAGTCCACCTAACCGAAAGGGTGAAATGCGAGAAACAACTAAGATAATAAATAGACCGGCCTAGGGCCTGGCAGATCCTATCCGTAGATCACAACGCCATCCACGGGGGTAGAAAACCTCCCTGGTCGTATGCTCCAGCCGTGAATATGCCATCATAAAAAGGTCCCTGTCCTCCGGCCTCTGCGGGATAGACCAAGTACGGAGCCATCGCGAACATACATGGATAACCTGCAAAGGAGATGGAACACATATTTTGTTAAAAACTATATCATTCCTCGTAAGCCACAAAGCCCAACATAAGGCATACTCCCCAACTAGAATGTGCACAGAAAATTGTTTTTCAATGCCCCTCAACCAATTGCCGAACATGTTCCATGCACTACCTGGGGGGTAAAGGTTTGAAGCTATTTGGACAATGGCCCGCATAGACCGAGCAAACATGCACTCAAAAAATAAATGTCTGATAGACTCGTCGTGATGGCAAAACACACATTTTTTGCATCCTTGCCAGTTGCGTCGTGCCAAATTATCTCTAGTTAAGATGACCCCTCTACTAAGAAACCAGAGGAATATCTTCACTCTTAGAGGAATTTTTAGCTTCCACAATTTCCTATTATCTACCGGCACCTCATTATGAACCAGTTTATCATACATGGACTTGACTGAAAACTTGACATTCTGGAGCAATTTCCAGCGGAAAATATCTGGTTCATCTGACAGCTGAATGACCTCCAAGCGTGTGAGTAATTCATTCCATGCTACAAATCGAGGTCCTAGAAGATCCCTCGGAAAGAGATATCAGGATTTGCTTGTCCCAAAGCTTGTTTGATCGTGACAAATTTATGTGTGGCAGTCCTGTACGAGCTAGGGTATTGCACGCAAAGTGGGGTTGTCCCTAGCCAGGTATCTTCCTAGAATCGGACCTGGGACCCATCCTTGACCGAGAATGTTCCAAATTGAAAAAATAATTCCTTAGCCTTCATCACCCACTCAAAAAAATATGAATCGCCAGGTTTCTATTAAACTTGAGAAAGAGCTTTGGACCCCCAAATATTTATTACAAATGATTTCCTATCATGCATCATTCTCAGTGAGTAATTTGTACACCCATTTGCTGAGAAGAGCAATGTTATTAATCAAAAGGTCCTGGATTCCAAGTCCCCCTTGGCGTTTAGGTCAACATAATACATTCCACCGAGCCAGACTATATTTTTAGGTTTCATTATCACTCTCGCAAAAAAATCTGGACGTAAATTAGTCGAGGCGCCGAAGAACTCCTTTAGGGAGGTGGAAGAATGATATTATGTATAAAACCATGTTAGTGAGAATCGAATTGATCAAAGTAAATCGGCCCCCGTAGGACAAGATTTTGGCCTTCCAACTGGCAAGGCGTTTCTCTAGTCGCTCTCCCACAAGCTTCCATTCGGCTAAAATTAATCGCCGAAAATGAATGGGATACCCAAATATCGAATCGGGAATTGCCCGAGCTGGTAGCCAAAATATTCAGCATATTCAGATGCAACTTTTGCAACCTCGCCAAAACAGAAAAGTTCACTCTGATGAAAATTAATCTTGAGGCTAGAAAGTTCCTCAAAAGCACATAACATCAGTTTGAGGTTTCTTAGTTTTTCTAAATCGTGATCAAAAAAAAATGGTATGGTCCACATATTGTAGAATAGATAGAGCTTCTTCTACGAGACGAGGGATGACACCACTGACTTGACCGGCCAACTTAGCCCTCTCAATCGTGGTAGCTACCATATCAGCCACAATGTTAAACAAAATAGGGGATGCGGGGTGCCCTTGGTGGAGCCCCTTCTTGGTATAAAAGTAGTTTCCCACATCATCATTAACCTTGATGGCCACACTACCTCCAGACACATAACTCTCTACCCATCGACACCATTTATGTGAAAACCCCTTCATGCGTAATGTTTGCAACAAGAAGGGCCATTTAACTTTATCACAGGCCTTTTCAAAGTCTATTTGAAAAATGACTCCATTCAAATTTTTACGGTGAAGCTCGTGTGAAGTTTCATGCAGTACGACAACTTGATGTCTACGCATGCTTCTATTCTTGTAGACTATGTTGGGCCTCCAAGCGCAGAGGTTTATAGGACAGCAACAATTTCCCTCAAGTGGATGACCTAAGGTTTATCGAACTCACGGAAGTAGAGGTTGAAGATGGTCTCTGTCAAGCAAACCTGCAATTAAGAAACAAGAAGTCTCTAGTGTCCCCAACACACCTAATACAATGGTAAATTGTATAGGTGCACTAGTTCAGCGAAGAGATGGTAAAATATGGGTGATAGGTGTGGCAAAGCAAGGTAATATAAATCTGTAGTAAAAATTACAGCAAGGTAGCAAGTGACAAAAGTGAGCATAAACGGTGTAACAATGGTGAGAAACAAGGCCTAGGCTTCATACTTTCACTAGTGGCAACTCCCAACAACATTAACATAGTCTAATCACATGATATTTCCACTAAAACATGCAATCGTGACGTACTCGGAGGTCATTCCTTTGTGATCAAGAGAGGACGAGAATTATGTAGGGCTACAAAAGCACACCTCAGAGTTCGTAGTTCTCATCTATGGATTTCCCAATGTCACCGCGGCCATCCAAAGAGAGTATCACAATCACCACAACATATATCAAGGATAGTCAAAGACAAGCACCAAGAGACTCTCAATCTTCAATCAATTCACAAAAGAGGAAACCACTCATGAAAATATTCTTCTAATCCATGTCCAATAGACCGCTGTCACCATGGTCTCGGGGATTATACTAGATAAGATGAAGTGATTACATCAATCCAATACATAGAAGAAGAGGAAACATCATGGGATCACCCTAGATTAACATAGCCTATGATCACAATCAAGATCACATCATGGGAGAGACAATTAACCACATAGCTATTGTAGAAGACCTTGGCCCCGAGGAGGAACTACTGCCGCTTCATGGAGGGAGGGAGCAACATCGATGGAGATGAATCCGGGGGCAATTCCCCGTCCCCGCAGGGTGCCGGCAAAGGAATTCTGGACCCCCGAAACTTGTTGGCGATGGCGGCGGAGATTGGAATTGCTTGTGGAGAAAAGGGTTCCAGAATCAGGGTTTCCTCCACGAGGGTAAAAATAGGAGCCAAGGTAGGGCACCAGAGGGGGTGGGCCCCACCCAGGCGGCCTCCCTGCGCGGCCAGGGGCAGGCCACGCCACTAGGGCACTTGGAGGCCTGGTGGGGCCCCTCTGGCCCTCCTTCGGCTATATGGAGTCTTCAGGAATGCTGATTTTTTTTATATTTTTTGTGGAATTTTTCGGGCACTGTAAATATGGGTATAAACCTGCAATTCACAGGCATCAGCACACAGAAACTTGCACTGGGTGCACTCAGTGAGTAGGTTAGACAGAAAAAGGTATGAAAGTGTACAAAACACATAGCAATATCACACAAAACTTGCATGGAGCAAGCAGAAATTATAGATACGTTTGGGACGTATCAGAACTCCATCTAGTATATTGCGACCTTGCATGAATGTTGTCTGAGTGGGTTTGACAACATGGTCAGTCACCCCGTTCAGCCGATTATTCGCGGCCTTCGTAATGATTTTAAAACTCACATCTAGTAGGCAAATCGGTCTCTATTGTTGAAACCGACTAGCGTCCTTAATCTTAGGTAGCGGGATAATTTCCCCAAATTTTAAACGGGGGATGTCAAGTTCCTCGACATGTAGTTCATTAAATAGTTGAAACAGGTCCGCCTTGATCATATCCCAAAAACATTGGTAAAACTCCGCCGAAAAACCATCCAATCCTAGAGATTTGTTATGTTCCATCTAAAACACCACGGTTCGAATTTCCTCCTCAGAGAACAGAGAGGTTAGGAATTCATTTTCCGCTTCCGACACCTGAGGAATGTTAAGCGTGATAGACTCATCCAACTCAAGAGTTGTATCAGTTGACGGCCCAAACAGGTCCTTATAAAACTTAGTAATAAAACCTCTGAGTGGTACATCCCCCTCAATACGACCCTCCTCCTAATCTAGAGCGAAGATGCATTTATTTCTATGTCTGCCATTGGCCAACATTTGAAAGTATTTCATATTATCATCTCCTAGGACAATCGAGTCAGCCTTGCAACGTTGGTACCATTTAGTTTCCTCCTCGCGTAGCAGGCGGGCTAGCTGCTCATTGAGATGGCTTTTTTGCTCAATCTCCGCAGCTGAGAGAGACCTCACCTCCGCAATTTTATCAAGAGTGTAAATTAAGGTGGCAAGTCGCAACTTCTCTTTCTTGTAGATGCGACCACTATGCTTAGCCCATCCACGAAGGAAATGACGCAGAGCGTGGATGCGATTATTCCACCGTTGAATTGACATATTAACACGAGGTTGACATGCCCACACTTTTTTAACCAGTTCACGAAATCCCTCTCTACTGAGCCATCCCAGATCAAATTTAAACTAATGACGGTTGACACTTGGAGTTGCCTAGCCAAAATTGGTTAACAAAGGAGCGTGATCCGATAAGGCCTCGATTCTTTCTAGTGCACGAACTGATTCTAGGGGATATTTATATTCCCAGTCAGTGGTAACTAGAACCAAGTCAAGCATTTCAAAAGTTGGAATTGCTTTGTTATTGGCCCAGGTGTACTGCCGACCAGATATAGTGAGTTCCCGCAAGTCTAGGCTGACAATATATAAAAACATTCAAAAGAAAAGGTCATCAGGTATCAAACCGGTCATTGTTTTCTTCCTGTTGATATCTAAGAATATTTAAATCCCCCCCAATTAACATGGGATGGGGATTTTCTCGGAAGGTATTGACCAGTTCTTTGAGAAAGGCCGACTTGTACTCCTCCTGAGCGGCGCCATATACAGCCACCAATCTCCAAAGGAAGTTATCAGACTTATTTCGAAGGTGGAATTTGATATGATATTTCTCGAATTTCGGGCTACGCAAAACCCTAAGGATTCGAACACAGGAGTGTGTACGACGATCTCTCCCAGCTCTGCCTCACCTAGCCTGCTACTCGATGGAAACAACGAAAGACTCACTCGATGGTGAGGGGAACACAGAACACGACAGTTTACCCAGGTTCGGGCCGCCGCAAAGCGTAAAACCCTACTCTTGCTTTTGGTGGATTGCCTCTCGCGGAGGTTGGTGGATGAACTAGTACAGTGCTTTCGAGCCTCCTAAGGCCAGGTGGCTTGGTGTGTTGCCCTTGGGTCGGAATGAACTCTCCTTGGTCGGAATCAACCCCCTCTCTCAAGTATCCTACTCTCTCTATTTATAGTGGAGGCCCGGGTCCTCTTCCCTTATCGTAGGCGGTAAGGGATCCCACAATGGCCAGTTTTGGTGGGGGACCAGGGAACATGCTTCCCTTGTCAAAACTGGTCTTCGCCTGTAAAGTAGTTGCCAACGCTACAGAGATGGGCACAAGGATGACGCCCGTCCTGCCGGCGGGTGGCCGTGGTCTTGTTGCACCAGAAGGGAAACCTTTGGAAGATGCCTTTGGAGCCTTGGTATGCTCCCGCCTCCTTTGCACTAAAGGGGAAACTATCATGTCATGCCATCTACTGCTTGCATGTCCTTCCCTGGCGTCACCCTTGACTCCTGAGGCATGGCCTTGCCTCAAAATATCCGCCTCTTCGGAGGGGTCCTGAGGAGGCCCCCTGCGGGTCTTGATGTCGCTCTTCCTCGCGAGGCTTGGCCCCTCGCGATGGCCTTGTCCCAGGTGGTGCCATGCCAATCGATCTTGTGTTGATGAAGTGGGCCAGCCCTGGGCCGTAGGCAGGTGGGTCTGGGTATCGCAATTCCCAGAACACCGACAGTAGCCCCCGGGCCCAAGGCGCGCCTGGGTTGGCTTCTCGACGAAGCCTTGAGGGCGTCCTGAAGCGTTGAGGGGCCCATTTGCGTGCGGGCCAGGCGGCCCACGCGTCTCGCAGCTGCGCGGTGACGCTCTCGCTCCAGAGCTTGATCTCTAGTGCGCCATTGAGCCGATAACTGCTGAGTCCCATCGTCTTCTCGGGGGCGATGTCCGCCCGCATATGGACACCCTGGTGGAGATGTACATCCGTATGCCCGTCTCCAGCGAGGAGGAGGGCTCCGACGCTGAGCCAGTAGGCGCCAAGGGCGGCATCGGCGACCTCTCCCCCTAAGCACCCCCAGCTTCTGTTTGCCTTCGTCATTCTCCTTTTTTCTTTTTCTCCTAGATTGACGGCTTCCTCGTCAGTGATCGCCGCGGCTTGGCTTCGAGATTTTAGGATCTGTCATTACCCCAGCCATCACTCGGGGATGACAGGGGCCAGGGCCCTCAGGAGGTCCTGTCCTCCCGAGGCACCGCTCGTGTCACCGCACGCCCGGTCGATGGCTTCCTTCCTTGCCGCAGTTGAATCCTTAGGCTCTGCATCCCTTTGTTAGTACGCATGTTTTTAATTCATTATTAGTTTGACGTAAGACGAGCGGGTTCTAGTCTGGGCCTGCGGGGTACTTAGCTCGTGGGTTTGCGCCGGTCCCTTGCATAGTCCCTCCTGAGTAGCTCATGTTTCGTAGGTGGGACGGGGTGAAGACCCTTTTGACACTCTATGTCAGCAAGTCCCTGTCCCGCACATTTCCCATCCCCCGTAAGGCGCAACCCGTTACCGAGGTTGTTCCTCACGGGGCTAAGCCCTGACCCGGAGGCTAGGGGGCCTTGTGACCGGTAAGGCTCTTGGGGCGTGCTGGTCACGAGCCCCCTTTGACACTCAAGCCACTCTACATCGTCAAGCACCGGTCTTGCAGATTTCCCCACCGTCGTTAGGATCGCACTTCACAGGGCGGGGCCCCGCCACTCCTGACGCCGACCGGGGCTCCCAGGCGGTGCCAACAGTGGCGAGTGGCATTATGACCGGGAAGGCTCCTCAGGCGGTGCCCTAGAGCCCACTTTCCGGCGCTCGAGCGATTCCGCACTCCGTTCCTTTCATCATCGCCCCGGGGGGCCCTGAGTCCTCCCGAGACTCTTTGTGATACTTTGCTTCAATCCGGACCCCCGAGAGGGGGCTGATCGCCGAAAATGTTCGCCCCTGGGACGGCAAGTCCTTGCTTTCGCTACTTGGTCCCTAGGCGCGGTGCGGAGCGTTTATCTCCTCAAAGAGTGTCATCTAGAAAAGAGGCTTCGAAACCGGCGAATACGAGAGAGCGCAAGAAAAAGGTTCCCCTCTTTTTTTGTTTTTCAAACATCAACTTTTAAAATTGGCAGATGTAAGTCCGGCACAAGATAGTTTGAAATCCAAGAAAAAGCAAGCAAGCGTCGCGTCCGGCATTAAGGCTGGCATAGTCATTGGTGTACTATATGGTTTTCCTTGCCACCTGCGAGCATGGTCATTGGCGGACCATGTTGATTGCCTCCTTCTTCTACCCAGCGCGGGGCATAGGTCTTCCACTAGGCGTGGGGTGGACCCCTTCCGCGTCCTTGGGGGGCCCTGGGCGTATACAGCCTTGGCTCGTTATTATGTGAGAGTGTCATGGTGGGGGTGTATATGGGAGGTCGAGAGGATGCTTTGGCCTCGCGATTGTCCCTACCTTCGAGGCATTGGGGCCTGAGCTTCGGGAAGTCATTGGTGGACTGTGTTGATTTCCTCCGTTTGTACACAGGGCGGAGCATAGGTCTTCCACTAGGCGTGGGGTGGACACCTTCCGTATCCTCAGGGGGCCCTGGGCGTACATAGCCTCAGCTCGTTATTACGTGAGAGTGTCACGGGATGAAGTAGGTTCCGGAAGGATTGAAGGACGATGCAGAGGTGCGACGGGTTGATGCAGGTCTTGAGTGCTCCTTCCCCGGAGGCGAGTTATGGGCTTTTATGGCTCTACATTGACAGGTCCCAGTCCCACACATATCCCTGCCGTCGTGAGGCGCCTCACGAGGCAGGGCCCCGACATCCCCCGATACCGACCAAGCCTGTACGGTACCAGGGTAGTCAAGTGGCTTTGTGACCAGTGAGGCTCCCGAGGCGCGATGCTCAGGAGCCCCCTTTAACGTTCGAGCGGCTCTACGTCGCTAGGATCCAGTCCCACACATTTCCCGACCGCCGTTGCGTGGGACCGAGTGAACGGATGTAGCTACTGTTGGTAATATGCCTTAGAGGCAATTATAAATAGTTATTATTATATTTCTTGTTTAAAGATAATCGTTTATTATCCATGTTATAATTGTATTGAATGAAAACATAGATACATGTGTGGATACATAGACAAAACAATGTCCCTAGCAAGCCTCTAGTTGGCTAGCCAGTTGATCATTGATAGTCAAGGTTTTCTGACTATGTGCAAGTGTTGTCACTTGATAACTGGATCACATCATTAGGACAATCATGTGATGGACTAGACCCAAACTATGAACGTAGCATATTGATCATGTCGTTTTATTGCTATTGTTTTCTGCGTGTCAAGTATTTGTTCCTATGACCATGAGATCATATAACTCACTGGCACCGAAGGAATACCTTGTGTGCATCAAAGGTCACAACGTAACTGGGTGACTATAAAGGTGCTCTACAGGTATCTCCGAAGGTGTTCATTGAGTTAGTATGGATCAAGACTAGGATTTGTCACTCCGTGTGACGGAGAGGTATCTCGGGGCCCACTCGGTAATACAACATCACACACACAAGCCTTGCAAGAAATGTGACTAAGTGTAAGTCACGGGATCTTGTATTACAAACGAGTAAATAAACTTGCCGGTAACGAGATTGAAATAGGTATGCGGATACCGACGATCAAATCTCGGGCAAGTAACATACCGAAGGACAAAGGGAATGACATACGGGATTATATGAATCCTTGACACTGAGGTTCAACTGATAAGATCTTTGGAGAGTATGTAGGATCCAATAAGGGCATCCAGGTCCCGCTATTGGATATTGACCGAGGAGTACCTCGGGGCATGTCTAGATAGTTCTCGAACCCGCAGGGTCTGCACACATAAGGTTCGTTGATGTTTTAGTATAGTTGAGTTATATGTGTGGTTACCGAATGTTGTTCGGAGTCCCGGATGAGATCACGGACATCACGAGGGTTTTCGCAATGGTCTGGAAACGAAGATTGATATATAGGATGACTTCATTTGGTTACGGGAAGGTTTTCGAGCATTACCGGGATTGTACCGGGAGTGACGAATGGGTTCCGGAAGTTCACTGGGAGAAGGGCAACCCACCCGGGGGAAGCCCAATGGCCTTAGGGGTGGCGCACCAGCCCTTAGTGGGCTGGTGGGACAGCCCAAGAGGTCCTTGGCGCCATAAGAAGAAAACCAAAAAAAGGGAGGTGGGAAGGAAGAGAAGGACTCCACTTTCCAATCCTAATTGGAGTAGGACTCCTCCTTCTCCCTAGCCGGCGCACCCTTGAGGGCTTGGCCCTTAAGGCAAGCCTCCTCCCCCTCCCTCCTATATATAGTGGTGGTCTAGGGCTGATTTGAGACAACTTTTGCCATGTGCAACTCAGATCTAGACACCATAGTTTTACCTCTAGATCGTATTTCTGCGAAGCTCGAGCGGAGCCCTGCATGAGTAGATCCTCACCACCACCGGAGCGCCGTCAAGCTGCAAGAGAACTCATCTACTTCTCTGTCTTGCTTGCTGGATCAAGAAGGCCGAGATCATCATCAAGTTGTACGTGTGCTGAACGCGGAGGTGTCGTCCGTTCGACACTAAATCCGAACGGATCGTGGGAACGATCGCGGGACGGTTCGTGGGACGGTTTGTGGGGCTGATCGAGGGATGTGAAGACGTTCCACTACATCAACCGTGTTTCTTAACGCTTCCTGCTGTGTGGTCTACAAGGGTACGTAGATCCAAATCTCCTCTCGTAGATGGACATCACCATGATAGGTCTTCGTGTGCGTAGGAAAATTTTTGTTTCCCATGCAACGTTCCCCAACATCTATGGGGTCAGGCCCTGCCACCCCTGATAATGACCGAAAACCGAGGACGCTGCCGAGGGCGGTAGGTGGCCTTGTGACTGGTAAGGCTCCTGAGGTGCGATGCTCAGGAGCCCCCTTTTGATGCTCAAGCGGCTCTGCGTCGCTAGAACCCGGTCCCGCACATTTCCTGATCACCGTTGCATGGGACCGAGTGAACGGATGTAACCACAGGGTCAGGCCCTGCCACCCGTGACAACGACCGTAAACCAAGGACGCTGTCGATGGCGGCAGGTGGCCTTGTGACAGGTAAGGCCCCTGAGGCGCGATGCTTAGGAGCCCCCTTGACGCTCAAGCGACTCTGATTTTATCCTGTCAATGGTGATCTTGGGGACCCGCGGGGCTTCTCCAGTCCCCGCGTTGGGGTGATGCATACCGGCCGGTGCCCCCGAGCTAGGGAGGTGGATCGCCAAAATATGCAAACAAGGTAGTGTGTCAGGTCGCCAAGTGGATTCAATGAACATTATAAAAGATTGTGCAACTGATACGATATGCGGAAGTATGCTCTGAATAGTTTAAGTCCCTACGGTCAGCATACACTTCTTAACGCAGTAAATCCAAAAAAATACCTCGAATAGCTCCATTGCGCCTGAGGAGCGCCTCGTGAGGCCTGGTCCCCGACGCCCACGCCTGCATCGCGGTCGTTGCAGGTGATCCGTGCCACTTGCATCTCGTCGTGGAACTCCACTCGTCCTCTTGAGGCCCGTGGGTTTGGCCTCGCGCAGCTCTTTCATGGGGAATACGGCTAGCGCAGCGCCCCACGTCTTGAGGGCGCCTCCCTGCCCACGCCTCTTGGGCCCGGCTCAGGGAGGGCCCCCGAAACGTTCCTCACTCCTGAGGAGGATAGGCGCCCGGGGGGACGCCTGAAACTCTTCCTCGTTGGGAGGGTCAGGTAATGCTGCATACTCAGGCATGTACGGATCCATGTAGGTGCTCGACCGACCCCCATGGTCGGTCAGCAGCACGATGGTGGCGGTCCCCCTTGGTGGTAGAGGAAGATCTCCCCGACCATATTGCTCGGAGTTCTTCCTGCGAAAGGCCTCCGCGCGAAGTCGCTTGTTCCTGTTGCTGCCGTTGGCTCATCCTGGCACCGCCCGGTGCTGACTCCCTCATTGGTGTCATGTTATGTCTCCGTTGTCGTAATACGTCCACGTCATCGCCTCCGCCCTTTGCTGGCTGCGCTGGAGCGAGCGCTCCTGTCTAGCCACCCCGGATTGTCGAGGGCCAACCTGGTCTTGGTGATGCACGCTAGCGTGTGCGTCGGTCGTCCCGTCGTTCTCCTCGCGTCTCTAGTGGGTGTCGACGTGGTGCGCCTCGGAGTCGGTCGTTGGGGTCTGGAGAAGGAGGAGGGCAGCGCGAAGCGCGTCTCTCTTGGCCCCTCCCGGAGCAGGTAAGGCCCCGAAGCCTGCAGGCCCGGGAACCGGCACGCGGTGTGAGCACCTGGCGCCCGACGCTTGTGGTCTTAAGGATGTACCGGGTTGGATGGTTGATACGTCCCAAACATATCTATAATTTCTACTTGTTCCATGATCTTTTGGGTGACATTGATATATGTTTTGCTACACTTTTATATCATTTTACACATATTTGGACTAACCTACTAACTCGGTGCACCCAGTGCCAGTTTCTGTGTGCTGATGCCTATTTTGTAGGGGGGTTTACCCAATTTTTCAAAGCCCGAAAAAATCCAGAAAAAATATATAAAAAATCAGCGAAACAGAAGCTTCCGGATCAACGAAGGAGGGCCAGAGGGGGGTCAGGGGCCTCCCAGGGGGCCTGCTTGCGCGGCCAGGCCCTAGGCCGCACCAGAAGGTCGTCTGGGTGGGTCCCACCTCCTCCGGTTCCCTCCTTTGTCCTATATTTAGAGTCCCGAGAGGAAACCCTCGCAGACTTTCTGGAATCGTGAATTTCTCCATCGTTCCGCCGCCGCAACGCTTCCAAGATCGGGAGCGTCAGGAGACCTCTTCCCGGCACCCTGCCGGAGGGAGGATTGACCTCCGGAAGCTTCTCCACCACCATGGATGCTTCCCGGACGTGCCGTGAGTAGTCCTCCTTGGACCATGAGTCCATGACCAGTAGTTATGTGATGTCTTCTCTCCAATCTTGTTCTTCAATGGTTAGTCCTTGTGAGCTGCCCTACATGATCAAGGCATCTATGTAATTCTATTGCTATTGCTATGCTTGGTTTGTTGGGGTCTGATGGATTATGAGATTATGTTCAGATTGTTATGAGTTATATATTTGATTATCCTTTTATATTATGTTCCTTAGTGATTCATGCACGTTCTCCGTTGCTTTTTATTGCTTTGGCCAAGTAGTAGATCGTAACTCCAAGAGGGAGCGTTATGCATGATTGTGGGTTTGGGCCCCTCGATGTCTAGCTTGAGTGAAAGAAACATGAGACTAGGGGATGTGCTTGTTGCCACCAAGGAGAAAGAAACGGTGCTTGTGACCACGGTTGCAAGGATTATTTACCTTACGTTAATGCAGTTGTCCCTTGCTTTGAGTTTACACTTTGGGTGGGGCTCGCAACTTAATACCGGACACATGTTCTGGATAGATATCTCAAGGTGGATGATTAGTAAGTAGATATTGATGAATAAACGGTCTACTTGTCTTGGCCTACTGCCCATTACTAGTGAACCTCTAACTATCAAGGAGCATAATTAGCATTGCGGTGCGATCATAATTCTGTCAATTGCCCAACTGTGATTTGTTTACCCAAGCATAGTTGTTTATCGTGTTTTGGGAGAGAGACATCACTAGTGAACATCATGTGACTCGGGTCCATATCACCATCATCGGTTACACCTCCATCATTTACCGCTTTCATTTACTTTTTTGTTGCAATCACTATTACTTTCCCACTTGTGTTTTGATCCTTTGCAAACTACAAGGCCGGAGAGATTGACAACCTCTATGTACTCATTGGGAGCAAAATTATCTGTTGTGTGTGCAGCTCCACGTCTTCTGCTAGCGCCAGGGTGGAAGACACCTACTTGTTGAGCCTAGGAGTCCTCTTGGTTCGATAAACCTTACAGTCTCCGTGTAAGGGAAATTTGCTGCTGACTACATCTCCACCTTTCACTTGGGGTATCCAATGAGGGGCGATAAGTATATACATCATCTCGTCATCAATGGTCTTCTGGGCCCAGGCGTCGAAGCCTCCTGGTGTGGGTCATTGGTGGAGCATCTCTCTTGCCATCCGCAACGCGTCGTGTACGCTGAGGTCCCCCAAGTTGATGCGGCGCGCTGCGGGTGCCTGGCCTCCGCCGAGCCACCATGCGCCTGGGTGGCACGGGTGGCCGCCATGGTGGAAACGATGTTGACGACCTGGTACGAGCCGCCTGGTGCTGCGACGCTGACATGTGAGCTTCCAGCCGCTGTGATGTGGCGGTCGGAGACCAGCTCGATGAGGCTCGGAGAAGCTGGTCGGTCGTCGGCCATCGGTGCAGCGGCCTCGGAATAAGGAAGCTAGGAGAGGACCTTCACACGCCCCCTACCTGGCGGGCCAAGTGTCGGATTTCAGGCTCCGCAAAACCCTAAGGATTCGAACACACGGGCGTGTACGACGATCTCTCCCAGCTCCGCCTCACCTAGCCTGCTACTCGATGGAAACAAGGGAAGACTCACTCGATGGTGCGGGGAACAAAGAACTCAACAGTTTACCCAGGTTTGGGACGCCGCGAAGCGTAAAACACTACTCCTACTTTTGGTGGATTACCTCTCGCGGAGGTTGGTGGATGAACTAGTACAGTGCTCTCGAGCCTCCTAAGGCCAGGTGCCTTGGTGTGTTTCCCTTGGGTCGGAATGAACTCTCCTCGGTCGTAATCTACCCCCTCTCTCAAGTATCCTACTCTCTCTATTTATAGTGGAGGCCCGGGTCCTCTTCCGTTATCGTAGGCGGGAAGGTATCCCACAACGGCTAGTTTTGATGGGGGACAAGGGAACATGCTTCCCCTGTCAAAAGTGGTCTTCGCCTACAAAGTAGCTGCCAGCGCTATAGAGATGGGCGCGGGGATGACGCCCTCCTGCCGGCGGGTGGTCGTGGTCTTGTTGCACCAGAAGGGAAACCTTTGGAAGATGCCTTTGGAGCCTTGGTACGCTCCCGCCTCCTTTGCACTAAAGGGGAAACTGTCATATCCTGCCATCTACTGCTCGCATGTCCTTCCTTGGCGTCACCCTTAACTCCTGAGACCCGGCCTTACCTCGAAATATCCGCCTCTTCAGAGGGGTCCTGAGGAGGCCCCCTGTGGGTCTTGATTTTTCTCTTCCTCGTGAGGCTTGGCCCCTCGCAAGGGCCTTGTCCCGGGTGGTGTCGTGCCAGTCGATCTTGCGTTGATGAAGTGGGCCAGCCCTGGGCCGCAGGCAGGCAAGTCTGGGTACCCCCATTCCCAGAACACCGACAATATTCCCCCTTTGATATGGACAAAAGTTCCAAATATGAGGAATTGATCCCTAGCAAAATACCCCCTGACCTCTAAGACGGTGGTAGAATATGCCATTCATAATCATAACCACGTGAAAAGTTGTCGAGATCACATTTTGGTAAGTCACGTTTGCCACACTCAAAGTGTTGGAAATATGCCCTAGAGGCAATAATAATTAGTTATTATTATATTTCTTTGTTCATGATAATCGTTTATTATCCATGCTATAATTGTATTGATTGGAAACACAATACTTGTGTGGATACATAGACAAAACACTGTCCCTAGTAAGCCTCTAGTTGACTAGCTCGTTGATCAAAGATGGTCAAGGTTTCCTGGCCATAGGCAAGTGTTGTTACTTGATAACGGGATCACATCATTAGGAGAATCATGTGATGGACTAGACCCAAACTAATAGACGTAGCATTTTGATTGTGTCATTTTGTTGCTACTGTTTTCTGCGTGTCAAGTATTTGTTCCTATGACCATGAGATCATATAACTCACTGACACCGAAGGAATGCTTTGTGTGTATCAAACATCGCAACGTAACTGGGTGACTATAAAGATGCTCTACAGGTATCTCCGAAGGTGTTCGCTGAGTTAGTATGGATCAAGACTGGTATTTGTCACTCCGTATGACGGAGAGGTATCTCGGGGCCCACTCGGTAATACAACATCACACACAAGCCTTGCAAGCAATGTGACTTAGTGTAAGTTGCGGGATCTTGTATTACGGAACGAGTAAAGAGACTTGCTGGTAAACGAGATTGAAATAGGTATGCGGATACTGACGATCGAATCTCAGGCAAGTAAAATACCGAAGGACAAAGGGAATGACATACGGGATTATATGAATCCTTGGCATTGAGGTTCAAACGATAAGATCTTCGTAGAATATGTAGGATCCAATATGGGCATCCAGGTCCCGCTATTGGATATTGACCGAGGAGTCTCTCGGGTCATGTCTACATAGTTCTCGAACCCGCAGGGTCTGCACACTTAAGGTTCGACGTTGTTTTATGCGTATTTGAGTTATATGGTTGGTTACCGAATATTGTTCGGAGTCCCGGATGAGATCACGGACGTCACGAGGGTTTCCAGAATGGTCCGAAAACGAAGATTGATATATAGGATGACCTCATTTGGTTACCGGAAGGTTTTCGTGCATTACCGGAAAAGTTTCGGGCTCATCGGTAGTGTACTGGGAGTGCCGGGGACCATCAGGAGGGGTGTCACGCCCCAAGGGGTCTCATGGGCTATGGGAAGAGATAAACCAGCCCCTAGTGGGCTGGAATAAGTTCCCACTAAGGCCCATAAGGTTTGAGAAGGAAAAAACACAAGGTGGAAAGAGTTTCCAAGTGGGAAGGTGGAATCCTACTCCAAGTAGGATTGGAGTAGGACTCCTCCACCTCCAATTTCGGCCAAACCTTTAGGTTTTGAGGCTGCCTCCTCCCCTCCCTCCCTCCTATATATAGTGGGGTTTTAGGGCTGATTTGAGACAACTTTTGCCACGGCAGCCCGACCACATACCTCCACGGTTTTACCTCTAGATCGCGTTTTTGCGGAGCTCGGGCGGAGCCCTGCTGAGATTAGATCACCACCAACCTACGGAGCGCCGTCACGCTGCCGGAGAACTCATCTACCTCTCCGTCTCTCTTGCTGGATCAAGAAGGCCGAGATCATCGTCGAGTTGTACGTGTGCTGAACGCGGAGGTGTCGTCCGTTCGGCACTAGATCGGAGCGAATCGCGGGACGGTTCGTGGGACGGTTCGCGGAGCGGATCGAGGGATGTGAGGACGTTCCACTACATCAACCGTGTTTCTTAACGCTTCTGCTGTGCGATCTACAAGGGTACGTAGATCGTAAATCCCCTCTTGTAGATGGACATCACCATGATAGGTCTTCGTGCGCGTAGGAAAAATTTTGTTTCCCATGCGACGTTCCCCAACAGTGGCATCATGAGCTAGGTTCATGCGTAAATGTAATCTCGAGTAGAACACAAAAGTTTTTGTGGGCGGTGATGTGCATTTTGCTGCCCTCCTTAGTATTTTCTTGATTCCGCGGTATTGTTGGATCGAAGCGCCTCGGACCGACATTACTCGTACACTTACGAGAGACTGGTTTCATCGCTACGAGTAACTCCGTTGCTCAAAGATGACCGACGAGTGTCAATTTCTCCAACTTTAGTTGAATCAGATTTGACCGAGGAGGTCCTTGGATGAGGTTAAATAGCAATTCATATATCTCCGTTGTGGTGTTTGCGTAAGTAAGATGCGATCCTACTAGATACCCATGGTCACCACGTAAAACATGCAACAACAATTAGAGGACGTCTAACTTGTTTTTGCAGGGTATGCTTGTGATGTGATATGACCAACGATGTGATGTGATATATTGGATGTATGAGATGATCATGTTGTAATAGTTAATATCGACTTGCACGTCGATGGTACGGCAACCGGCAGGAGCCATAGGGTTGTCTTTAAACTAACATTTGTGCTTGCAGATGTGTTTACTATATTGCTAGGATGTAGCTTTAGTAGTAATAGCATGAGTAGCACGACAACCCCGATGGCGACACGTTGATGGAGATGATGATGATGGAGATCATGGTGTGACGCCGGTGACAAGAGGATCGTGTCGGTGCTTTGGTGATGGAGATCAAGAAGCACATGATGATGGCCATATCATGTCACTTATGAATTGCATGTGATGTTAATCCTTTATGCACCTTATCTTGCTTAGAACGACGGTAGCATTATGAGGTGATCTCTCACTAAAATTTCAAGATGAAATTGTGTTCTCCCCGACTGTGCACCGTTGCGACAGTTCTTCGTTTCGAGACACCACGTGATGATCGGGTGTGATAGACTCAACGTTCACATACAACGGGTGCAAAACAGTTGCACACGCGGAACACTCGGGTTAAGCTTGACGATCCTAGCATGTGCAGACATGGCCTCGGAACACATGAGACCGAAAGGTCGAGCATGAATCGTATAGTTGATATGATTAGCATAGAGATGCTTACCACTAAAACTATTCTCGACTCACGTGATGATCGGACTTGAGATAGTGGATTTGGATCATGTACCACTCAAATGACTAGAGAGATGTACTTTTTGAGTGGGAGTTCTTAAGTAATATGATTAATTGAACTAATTGTCATGAACATAGTCTAATGGTCTTTGCGAATTACGATGTAGCTTGCGCTATAGCTCTACTGTTTTTAATATATTCCTAGAGAAAATTTAGTTGAAAGTTGATAGTAGCAAACTTTGCGGACTGAGTCTGTAAAACTAAGGATTGTCCTCGTTGCTGCGCAGAAGGCTTATGTCCTTAATGCACCACTCAGTGTGCTGCACCTCGAGCATCGTCTGTGGATGTTGTGAACATCCGACATACACGTTTCTGATGACTACGCGATAGTTCGGTGCAAAATACTTAATGGCTTAGAAGCGTGGCGCCGAAGACGTTTTGAAACGTCACGGAACATGAGTGATGTTCTAAAGAGATGAAATTGTGATTTCATGCTTGTGCCCTTGTTAAGAGGTATGAGACCTCCGACAAGATTCTTTGTCCATGAAGTAAAGGAGAAAAACTCAATCGTTGAGCGTGTGCTCAGATTGTCTGAGTACGACAATCGCTTGAATCAAGTGGGAGTTAATCTTCCAAATGAGATAGTGATGGTTCTCCAAAGTCACTGCCATCAAGCTGTGAGAGCTTCGTGATGAACTATAACATATCAAGGATAGATACAATGATCCTTGAGAGATTCGTGATGTATGACACTGCGAAAGTAGAAATCAAGAAGGAGCATCAGTGGTTGATGCTTAGTAAAACCACTAAGTTTCATGAAAGGCAAGGGCTAGAAGGGATACTTCGTGAAACAGCAAAACAGTTGCTGCACTAATGAAGAGACCCAAGTCTAAACCCAAACCGGAGACTAAGTGCTTCTGTTATGAGGGGAACGGTCACTGAGGCGGAGCTACCCTAGATGCTTGGTAGATAAGTAGGCTGGCAAAGTCGAAAGTAGTATATTTGATATACATGATGTTGATGTGTGCTTTACTAGTACTCCTAGTAGCGCGAGGGTATTGGATACCGGTTCAGTTGCTAAGTGATTGGTAACACGAAATGAAAGCTACGGAATAAACGGAGACTAGCTAAAGGCGAGGTGACGATACGTGTTGGAAGTGTTTCCAAGGTTGATATGATCAAAGGTCGCACGCTCCCTCTATCATCGGGATTGGTGGTGAAACCCAAATAATTGCTATTTGGTGTTTGCGTGGAGCATGAACATGATTGTATCGTGTTTGTTGCAATACGATTATTCATTTAAAAGAATAATCGTTATTCTATTTGCTTGAATAATTACCCTCAATGGTTTATTGAATCTCGATCATAGTGTTACACATGTTCATAATATTAGTGCCAAAAGATAAAAAGTACTAATGATAGTACCACTTAGTTGTGGCACTGCCACTTGAGTCATGTTGGTGTAAAATGCATGAAGAAGCTCCATGCTGATGGATCGTTTGGACTCACTTGATTTTGAATCACTTGAGACATGCAAAACATGCCACATGAAACAAGTAGAGTAACTTGTTGGGAGTAATGCATTTTTGATGTGTGCAGTCCAATAAGTGCTAAGGCACGTGGTGGATATCATTATGTTCTTACTTCACTGACGATTTGAGTAGATACATGAGTATTTACTTGATGAATCACAAGTCTGAAATGTTGAAAAGTTCAAAGCTATTTTAGAGTGAAGATCGTCGTGACAAGAGGATAAATAGTCTACGATATGATCATAGAGATGAATATCTGAGTTACGAGTTTTGGTACGCAGTTAAGACAATGTGGAAATTGTTTCGCAGTTCATGCCACCTGGAACACCATAGTGTGATGATGTGTCTGAACGTCTTAGCCATGCCCTATTTGATATGGTGCATACTATGATGTCTCTTATCGAATTACCACTATCGTTTATGGGTTATGCATTAGAGATAACTGCATTCACTTTAAATAGGGCACCACGTATTTTCGTTGAGATGACACAGTATAGACTAAGGTTTAGAGAAATCTAAGCTATCGTTTCTTGAAAGTTTGGAGCTGCGATGCTTATGTGAAAAAGTTTCAGTCTGATAAGCTCGAACCCAAAGCGGATAAATGCATCTTCATAAGATATCCAAAATAGTTGGATACATCTCCTATCTCAGATCCGGAAGCAAAGTGTTTGTTTCTAGAAACGGGTTCTTTCTTGAGGAAAGGTTTCTCTCGAAAAAATTGAGTGGGAGGGTGATAGAACTTGATGAGGTTACTGAACCATCACCTCGACTAGTGTGTAGCAAGGCACAGGAAGTTGTTCCTGTGGCGCCTACACCAATTGAAGTGGAAGCTGATGATGGTGATCATTGAGCTTCGGATCAAGTAACTACAAACCTCGTAGGTCGACAAGGTCGCGTACTACTACAGAGTGGTATGGTAACGCTGTCTTGGAGGTCATGTTGTTGAACAATAATGAACCTACGAGCTGTGGAGAAGCGATGGTGGGCCCGCATTCTGACAAATGGCTGGAGGCCATGAAATCCGAGAGAGGATCCATGTATGAAAACAAAGTGTAGACTTTGGAACAACTACTTGATGGTCGTAGGACGATTGAGTAAAGATGGATCTTCAAAAGGAAGACAGACGACGATGGTGATAAGTCACTATTAAGAAAAGCTCGACTTGTCGCAAAGATGTTTCCGACATGATCAAACAGTTGACTATGGTGAGACTTTCTCACTCGTAGCGATGCTAAAAGTCTGTTAGAATTATGTTAGTAGTTGTTGCATTATTTTTGAAATATTGCATATAGGATGTCAAAACATTGTTTCCTCGACGGTTGCCATGAGCAAACATTGTATGTGATACAACCAGAAGGTTTTGTCGATCCTAAAGATACTAACAAGTATGCAAGCTCCAGTGATCCCTCAATGGACTGGTGCAAGCATCTCAGAGTTGGAATATACACTTTGATGAGATGATCAAAGATTTTGGGTTTCTACAAGGTTTATGAGAAACTTGTATTTCCAAAGAAGTGAGTGGGAGCACTATAGAATTTCTGATAAGTATATGTGGTTGACATATTGTTGATCAGAAATAATGTAGAATTTCTATGAAGCATAAAAGGTTGTTTGAAAGGAGTTTTTCAAAGGAATACCAGGATTGAGCTACTTGAACATTGAGCATCAAGATCTATGGAGATAGATCAAAACGCTTAATAGAAGTTTCAACAAGATGCATGCCTTGACAAGTTTTTGAAGGAATTCGAAATAGATCAGCAAAGAAGGAGTTCTTGACTGTGTTGTAAGGTGTGAATTTGAGTAAGACTCAAAACCCGACCACGGAAAAATAAAGAGAATAGACGAAGGGCGTCTTCTATGCCTTAGCCGTAGACTCTAAAGTATGCCATGCTGAGTACCGCACCTGATGTGTGCCTTGCAGCAAGGGTGTTAAGAGGTACACAGAGTGATCCAGGATTGAATCACTGATCAGCGGTCAAAGTTATCCTTAGTAACTAAATAGACTAAGGAATTTTTCTCGATTATGGAGGTGGTTAAAGATTTCGTCGTAAAGGGTTACGTCGATGCAAGCTTTGACACTAATCCGAATAACTATGAGTAGTGAAACGGATTCGTATAGTAGAGTAGATATTTGGAGCATTTCTGAATAGCACGTAGTAGCAGCATCTATAAGATGACATAAAGATTTGTAAATAATACACGGATCTGAAAGTTTCAGAACCGTTGACTAAAACCTCTCTCACGAGCAAGACGTGATCAGACCCCAGAACTATATAGGTGTTGGATTCGTTGAAATTACATGGTGATGTGAACTAGATTATTGACTCTAGTGCAAGTGGGAGACTGTTGGAAATATGCTCTAGAGGCAATAATAATTAGTTATTATTATATTTCTTTGTTCATGATAATCGTTTATTATCCATGCTATAATTGTATTGATTGGAAACACAATACTTGTGTGGATACATAGACAAAACATTGTCCCTAGTAAGCCTCTAGTTGACTAGCTCGTTGATCAAAGATGGTCAAGGTTTCCTGGCCATAGGCAAGTGTTGTTACTTGATAACGGGATCACATCATTAGGAGAATCATGTGATGGACTAGACCCAAACTAATAGATGTAGCATGTTGATCGTGTCATTTTGTTGCTACTGTTTTCTGCATGTCAAGTATTTGTTCCTATGACCATGAAATCATATAACTCACTGACACCGGAGGAATGCTTTGTGTGCATCAAACGTCGCAACGTAACTGGGTGACTATAAAGATGCTCTACAGGTATCTCCGAAGGTGTTCGTTGAGTTAGTATGGATCAAGACTGGGATTTGTCACTCCGTATGACGGAGAGGTATCTCGGGGCCCACTCGATAATACAACATCACACACAAGCCTTGCAAGCAATGTGACTTAGTGTAAGTTGCGGGATCTTGTATTACGGAACGAGTAAAGAGACTTGCCGGTAAACGAGATTGAAATAGGTATGCGGATACTGACGATCGAATCTGAGGCAAGTAACATACCGAAGGACAAAGGGAATGACATACGGGATTATATGAATCCTTGGCACTGAGGTTCAAACGATAAGATCTTCGTATAATATGTAGGATCCAATATGGGCATCCAGGTCCCGCTATTGGGTATTGACCGAGGAGTCTCTCGGGTCATGTCTACATAGTTCTCGAACCCGCAGGGTCTGCACACTTAAGGTTCGACGTTGTTTTATGCGTATTTGAGTTAGATGGTTGGTTACCGAATGTTGTTCAGAGTCCCGGATGAGATCACGGACGTCACGAGGGTTTCCGGAATGGTCCGGAAACGAGGATTGATATATAGGATGACCTCATTTGGTTACCGGAAGATTTTCGTGCATTACCAGAAAAGTTACGGGCTCATCGGTAGTGTACTGCGAGTGCCGGGAGGGGTGCCGGGGACCATCAGGAGGGGTGTCACGCCCCAAGGGGTCTCATGGGCTATGGGAAGAGATAAACCAGCCCCTAGTGGGCTGGAATAAGTTCCCACTAAGGCCCATAAGGTTTGAGACGGAAAAACACAAGGTGGAAAGAGTTTCCAAGTGGGAAGGTGGAATCCTACTCCAAGTAGGATTGGTGTAGGACTCCTCCACCTCCAATTTCGGCCAAACCTTTAGGTTTTGAGGCTGCCTCCTCCCCTCCCTCCCTCCTATATATAGTGGGGTTTTAGGGCTGATTTGAGACAACTTTTGCCACGGCAGCCCGACCACATACCTCCACGGTTTTACCTCTAGATCGCGTTTCTGCGGAGCTCGGGCGGAGCCCTGCTGAGATTAGATCACCACCAACCTCCGAAGCGCCGTCACGCTGCCGGAGAACTCATCTACCTCTCCATCTCTCTTGCTGGATCAAGAAGGCTGGGATCATCGTCGAGTTGTACATGTGCTGAACGCGGAGGTGCCGTCCGTTCGGCACTAGATCGGAGCGGATCGTGGGACGGATCGCGGGACGGTTCGTGGGACGGTTCGCGGGGCGGATCGAGGGACGTGAGGATGTTCCACTACATCAACCGCATTTCTTAACGCTTCTGTTGTGCGATCTACAAGGGTACGTAGATCGGAAATCCCCTCTTGTAGATGGACATCACCATGATAGGTCTTCGTGCGCGTAGGAAAATTTTTGTTTCCCATGCGACGTTCCCCAACACAAAGATGGCCACAAAGTCTAGAGCATGATCCTTAACACAATAGGCAATGTGTTTGTACTTGGCCAAGTCACCAAGATCTGTGCTATTCCAAAAGATTCCTCTCATGATGAAACCATTTCTTTCTTTAGAGGTCTTTGCCTTCTTAGATGAGCGCCCCTTTTTAGATGCTGACTTAGACTTGTTCTTTCGTACCGACGCGACAAGGTCACATAGCATAGTGTCACGCACTGTATCTTCCAGGTCTATTTCAGTTGTCTCTTTAACCAGATGGAAAAGGAGCTTGCCTTCATTAACGACATCAGCATCCTCGTCCTCCTCATCTGACACTAAGGGATCCACAAACATGGGCAACTTAGGGGCAACCGTAAGCCGGTCGAACTCCACTTGTTTAAGAGCCCTAACAGAAAAATCTACCGCTTTTTCATTTCATCCTAGTAAAATACCAAGATTAGTAATGTTTGATGAAACTTTTGCATTATCAAAAGACAGAAAATATTTGTGCTCAGAGGTACCTTTGAAGTCGAGGTTACGATGAGCCATCAGCACAGACGAGATGACGGTCGCTACGTGTCAGCGGCGTGGGGGTGGATTCGGCAGCACCAACATCCCCAAAGACCCTGAATTGCGGTGTAGACGGGTCCGAAGATGAAGATGAAGACCACGAGGGTTGTACCTCTCCCTCCGACCTCATGCTTGCCATAGACGGTGACACCCTTCATGGAGATGAGGGCGCTGAGGACCAAGCCAGCAGCTCCGCCATCGCCATCTTACGATCAGCCTGAATAGACAGAGAAAAAATGACACCCCTTCTGGAAGGTGACTGCGGTTGAGACGAAGTTATCGACGGCAAGTCGGCCACAGAGTCCGCCGATGGTGCGAGGCCTTCAAGCGGGGGTTGTGTCTGACCGCTGACATCACAATGAAGTCGATCCACGGGTAGCGTCGGTTGAGGCAACGACGGAAGTGCCAACTGAGAAGTCCGTGGCGTCAAGAACGATGGATCCGTAGATGTTTTCATGTCAATATTAAACTATTGTTTTGAATCTTATGGATCTGAACATTCATGCCACAATAAAGAAGTTACAAAGAACGAATATGTTAGGTAGCATTCCACATCAAAAATTCGGTCTTTCTCACTTCCCTACTCAAAGACGAGCAGGAGTTAAGCTTGGGGATGCTTGATACGTCTCCAACGTATCTATAATTTTTGATTGTTCCATGCTATTATATTATCAACTTGGGATGTCTTATATGCATTTATATGCCATTTTATATCATTTTTGGGACTAACCTATTAACTTAGTGCCTAGTGCCAGTTTCTGTTTTTTCCGTGTTTTTGACCTTTTTCAGAAAAGAATATTAAACGGAGTCCAAACGGAATAAAACCTGCCGGATGATTTTTTCCATAACAGAAGATACCCAGAAGACTTCAGAACCAAGGCAGGAGGTCTCATGGGAGGTCACCAGCCCCTAGGCGCGGCCTAGGGGGTCGCACCTAGCAGGCTCGTGGGCCCCCCTTGCCTCCTCTGCCCTACCTCTTTCGCCTATAAATTCCCTAAAATCCTGAAACAAACAAGGAGAGACACGAAAATACTTTTCCGCCGCCGCAAGCTTCTGTCTCCGCGAGATCCCATCTGGGGACCGTTCTGGTGCCCTGCCGGAGGGGGATTCGTACACGGAGGGCTTCTTCATCAACACCATTGCCTCTCCAATGATGCGTGAGTAGTTCACCACAGACCTTCGGGTCCATAGCTAGTAGCTAGATGTCTTCTTCTCTCTCTTGGATCTTCAATACAAAGTTCTCCATGATCTTCATGGAGATCTATCCGATGTAACTTTCTTTTGCGGTGTGTTTTTCGAGATCTGATGAATTGTGGATTTATGATAAGATTATCTATGAATATTATTTGAGTCTCCTCTAGTTTCTTATATGCATGATTTCGTATCCTTGTAATTCTCTTCGAGTTATGGGTTTCGTTTGGCCAACTTGATCTATAATTCTTGCAATGGGAGAAGTGCTTGGTTTTTGGTTCATACCGTGCGATGTCGTCACCTAGTGACAGAAGGGGTAGCGAGGTACGCATCGTGTTTTTGCCATCAAGGGTAAAAAGATGGGGTTTATATCATATTGCATGAATTTATCCCTCTACATCATGTCATCTTGCTTAAGGCGTTAATCTGTTTGTTATGAACTTAATACACTAGATGCGTGCTGGATAGCGGTCGATGTGTGGAGTAATAGTAGTAGATGCAGAAAGTATCGGTCTAGTTGTCTCGGACGTGATGCCTATATGTATGATCATTTCCTTAGATATCGTCATGACTTTGCGCGATTCTATCAATTGCTCGATAGTAATTCGTTCACCCAAAGTAATATTTGCTATCATGAGAGAAGCCTCTAGTGAACACTATGGCCCCGGGGTCTATTTTACACATCATATATTCAGATCTACATACAAAAATACCAAAATACCTTGTTGCACTTTTACTTATTTACCTTTCATGACTATCAGATCTCACCTTGCAAGTAATCATGAAGGGATTGACAACCCCTTTATCACGTTGGGTGCAAGTTTGTTTGTCTTTGCGCAGGTTCATTGGTGCCTCATCTTGATACTCCTATTGGATTGATACCTTGGTTCTCAAACTGAGGGAAATACTTATCTCTACTTTGCTGCATCACACTTTCCTCTTCAAGGGAAAAACCAACGCAAGCTCAAGAAGTAGCAGGAGGAATTTCTGGCGCCGTTGCCGGCGAGTATTCAAGTGAAGCGTATCTACCAAGTACATATCGCAAACTCATCTCTTGCATTTACATTATTTTCCTTTTGCCACTCGTTTTCCTCTCCCCCACTTCTAAAAAGATTTTTCGAAAATACCAAAAAGATTTTCCTTTTTATTCGCTCTTCTTCCGTTTGCCTTTTTGTTGCTATGTTTGCATGTGTTGCCATGTGCCTTCTATTTGCTTGCATCTTCGCTTGCTAAAAATCTATTGATATGGATCCTCAGCCACTTGCTAATCTTTTCAAAAGACCAAATTATGATGAACAATTTGCTAGTGAGTTGAGTGCACTTGACTATCTCTATGGAGTTTTGTTTGAAAATCATGAATCTGGAAATTTTGATGAAGTGTTGAAAGAAGAAAATTATAAAGTGGTTCATGATGTCTACTTGAATGAAAAACATGATTGCCATGTTGTTAGTATGAATTCTCTGAATATCTATGATGCTAATGATATGCAAAACCACAAGCTTGGGGATGCTATGCTTGATGAAGATGATATTTTTTGTTTCCCAAGTTTTGGTGATGACCTTTATGCTATAATTGATCATGAAAATAATGCTTTGTGTGATAGTTATAATATAAGACTCCTTCATGATGTTACTGAAAATTACTATGAGAGAGGAACATATGCTTTTACATATTGCAATAATATCAAGCTTCCTCTGTATGTGTTCAACGTTTTGAAGTTATGCTTGTTTGGCCTTCCTATGCTAGTTAATTCTTGTTCCCATAAATTGTTTGCTTTCAAAATCCCTATGTGTAGGAAATGGGTTAGACTTAAACATGTTTTTGCCATTCATGATGCTCTTTTGCATATCTCAACTATTACTTTTTATGTGAGCATCATTGAAATCATTAAGCCTAGCTAGGGGCGTTAAACGATGCGCTTGTTGGGAGGCAACCCAATGAATAGATTTACTTTTACTTTTCACTTTCTGTTTTGTTGAGTCCACACCATCATGTTTCTGTTATGATTGTGTTTTTTATGTTTTAATTAGTGTTTGTGCCAAGTAGAACCTTTATGATTAGTTTTGGTGATAATTGTTTAATCATGCTGAAAAAGACAGAAACTTTGTGCTCACGAAATTATTTTTATTTCCTATCCAGAAAGAGATTTTGAGTTGATTCTTTTTTATTCTGATTTATATGCAAATTTCCCTAATTGTCATAATTTTTCAGAATTTTTGGGATAACAGAGGTATACGAAATATATAGATTGCCACATACTGTTCTATTTTTGACAGATTCTGTTTTTGTTGTATTGATTACTTATTTTGATGAAACTATGGTTAGTATCGGGGGGTACGAGCCATGTAAAAGTGATAATACAGTAATATAACATCAATATAAATAGAAATTAAGTTTACTACAGTACCTAAAAAGTTGGTGGTTTGTTTTCTTATGCTAATGATATCACGAGTTTCTGTTTAAGTTTTGTGTTGTGAAGTTTTCAAGTTTTGGGTGATGTTCTTATGGACAATGGAATAAAGAGTGGAAAGATACTAAGCTTGGGGATTCCCAAGTCATCCCAAGACAAATTCAAGGACATAAAAAAGCCTAAGCATGGGGATGCCCCGGGAAGGCATCCCCTCTTTCATCTTCAATCCATCGGTAACGTTACTTGGAGCTATATTTTTATTTACCACATGATATGTGTTTTGCTTGGAGCGTCGTGTATTATAGGAGTCTTTGATTTTTGTTATATCACAATCATCCTCGCTGCACACCTTTTTGAGAGGGACATGCACTCATCATGAATTTGTTAGAATACTCAATGAGCTTCACTTATATCTTTTGAGCTAGGCAATTTAGCTCCCATGAGCTTCACTTATATCTTTTGAGCTAGATAATTTTGCTCCCATGAGCTTCACTTATATCTTTTGAGCTAGATAATTTTGCTCTAGTGCTTCACTTAAATCTTTTTAGAACACGGCGGTGTCATATTTTATAGAAATAAAAACTCTCGATCTTCACTTATATCATTTTGAGAGTGCTCTGTCTAAGTAACTTGGTAATTGGCGTGTGTTATGAAATTAGTCCTAAATATGATAGGCATCCAAAGAGGATATAATAAAAACTTCCATATCCAAGTGCATTGATTAGTAAGAGAAGTTTGATTCCTCACAATTAGTTTTGAGATATGGATATGGTAACATTAGAGTTATGTTAGTAGGGTGTTGTGAATCTAGAAATACTTGTGTCGCGGTTAGTGATTCCCTTAGCATGCACGTATGGTGAACCGCTATGTTAGGAAGTCGGAGCATAATTGATTTATTGATTGTCATCCTTTGTGTGGTGGTCGGGATCGCACGATGGTTAACACCTACCAACCCTTCCCCTAGGAGTATGTGTTTAGCACTTTGTTTCGATTACTAGTAAAACTTTCGCAATAAGTATATGAGTTCTTCACGACTAATGTGTCCATGGTATAGATACACTCTCACCTTCCACCATTTCTAGCCTCTCTAGTGCCGCGCAACTTTCGCCGGTGCACAAACCCACCATATACCTTCCTCAAAACAGCCATCATACCTACCTATTATGGCATTTTCATAGCCATTCTGAGATATATTGCCATGCAACTTCCACCGTTCCGTCTCATGACATGTGCCGTCATTTTCATTTTGCCATTGCATGATCGTAAGATATCTAGCGGGATGTTTCAACGTCATACGCTAAGCTAGATCGTTGCACATCCCGATACACTGCCGGAGGCATTTCATATAGAGTCATTATTGTTCTAAGTATCGAGTTGTAAGTAAATAAAAGTGTGATGATCATCATTATTAGAGCATTGTCCCATGTGAGGAAATAAAAAAAGAGGCCAAACATGCCCACCAAAAAATGAAATGAAAAAAAGAGAGGCCAAAGAGCCCAAACAAAAAAAAATGATGAGAGAAAAAGAGAGAAGGGACAATGCTACTATTTTTTTCCACACTTGTGCTTCAAAATAGCACCATGTTCTTCATGATAGAGAGTCTCTTGTTTTGTCACTTTCATATACTAGTGAGAATTTTCATTATATAACTTGGCTTGTATATTCCAATGATGGGCTTCCTCAAAATTTCCCTAGGTCTTCGTGAGCAAGCAAGTTGGGTGCACACCCACTAGTTTTCATTTTGAGCTTTCATACACTTATAGCTCTAGTGCATCCGTTGCATGGCAATCCCTACTCATTCACATTGATATCTATTGCTGGGCATCTCCATAGCCCGTTGATATGCCGAGTCGATGTGACCATCTCCTCCTTTTTGCCTCACAACCTTCACCACACTCTATTCCACCTATAGTGTTATATCCATGGCTCACGCTCATGTATTGCGTGAGAGTTGAAAAAGTTTGAGAAAGTAAGAGTGCGAAAACAATTACTTGGCCAATACCGGGGTTGTGCATGATTTAAATTCGTTGTGTGGGGATGATGGGGCATAGCCAGACTATATGATTTTGTAGGGATAACTTTCTTTGGCCTTGTTATTTCAAAAGTTCATGATTACTTTGCTAGTATGCTTGAAGTATTATTGTTTTCATGTCAATATTAAACTATTGTTTTGAATCTTACGGATCTGAACGTTCATGCCATAATAAAGAAGTTACAAAGAACGAATATGTTAGGTAGCATTCCACATCAAAAATTCGGTCTTTATCACTTCCCTACTCGAGGACGAGCAGGAGTTAAGCTTGGGGATGCTTGATACGTCTCCAACGTATCTATAATTTTTGATTGTTCCATGCTATTATATTATCAACTTGGCATGTCTTATATGCCATTTATATGCCATTTTATATCAATTTTGGGACTAACCTATTAACTTAGTGCCTAGTGCGAGTTTCTGTTTTTTCTGTGTTTTTGACCTTCTTCAGAAAAGAATATTAAACGGAGTCCAAATGGAATAAAACCTGCGGGATGATTTTTTCCATAACAGAAGATACCGAGAAGACTTGAGAACCAAGGCAGGAGGTCTCGTGGGATGTCACTAGCCCCCTAGGCGCGCCCTAGGGGGCGCCTAGCAGGCTCGTGGGCCCACCTTTCCTCCTCTGCCCTACCTCTTTCGCCTATAAATTCCCTAAAATCCCGAAACAAACAGGGAGAGCCACGAAAATACTTTTCCGTCGCCACAAGCTTCTGTCTCCGCGAGATCCCATCTGGGGACCGTTCTGGTGCCCTGTCGGAGGGGGATTCGGACACGCAGGGCTTCTTCATCAACACCATTGCCTCTCCGATGATGCGTGAGTAGTTCACCACACACCTTCGGGTCCATAGCTAGTAGCTAGATGGCTTCTTCTCTCTCTTGGATCTTCAATACAAAGTTCTCCATGATCTTCATGGAGATTTATCCGATGTAACTTTCTTTTGCGGTGTGTTTGTCGAGATCCGATGAATTGTGGATTTATGATCATATTATCTATGAATATTATTTGAGTCTCCTCTGATTTCTTATATGCATGATTTCGTATCCTTGTAATTCTCTTCGAGTTATGGGTTTCGTTTGGCCAACTTGATCTATAATTCTTGTAATGGGAGAAGTGCTTGGTTTTGGGTTCATACCGTGCAGTGTCCTCACCTAGTGACAGAAGGGGTAGCGAGGCACGCATCGTGTTGTTGCCATCAAGGGTAAAAAGTTGGGGTTTTATATCATATTGCATGAATTTATGCCTCTACATCATGTCATCTTGCTTAAGGCGTTACTCTGTTTGTTATGAACTTAATACACAAGATGCATGCTGGATAGCGGTCGATGTGTGGAGTAATAGTAGTAGATGCAGAAAGTAGCGGTCTACTTGTCTCGGACGTGATGCTTATATGTATGATCATTGCCTTAGATATCGTCATGACTTTGCGCGATTTTATCAATTGCTCGACAGTAATTCGTTCACCCACCGTACTACTTGCTATCATGAGAGAAGCCTCTAGTGAACACTATGGCCCCCGGGTCTATTTTACACATCATATATTCAGATCTACATATAAAAATACCAAAAGTACCTTGCTGCACTTTTACTTATTTACCTTTCATCACTATCAGATCTGACCTTGCAAGTAATCGTGAAGGGATTGACAACCCCTTTGTCGCGTTGGGTGCAAGTTTGTTTGTCTTTGCGCAGGTTCATTGGTGCCTCATCTTGATACTCCTACTGGATTGATACCTTGGTCCTCAAACTGAGGGAAATACTTATCTCTACTTTGCTGCATCACTCTTTCCTCTTCAAGGGAAAAACCAACACAAGCTCAAGAAATAGCAAACCACCATCTGACCGGGACCTACTGACATTGTTGGCATAGAGGCGAAGGCAGGTGCAACTCCCCGTTGCCCTTGCAGAAGAATGAAAGGAACATCATTAGTTGAAGCAGGAGGCGTCGCACCATGTTGATGCTTAGTATGACCACCCTTGCCGCCCTTGGGTTTGCGCGGGTGAGCATTGGTATGTTGTCCCGGCGTTGAAAGTGGCAACGGGTTGCATACCAGCGGGGGGACCATGATGTTGCACCTGATTTCTAGCAGCCTGATAGGGAAACACTGTTGGCTGCTGTTGATGCTGTACATAACCACCCGAAGGCTGAAGAAAATATGGATGTTGTTGATTTTCGATGATCTGCTGCTGAAATGACACCTGGTAGACCTGCGGATGTTGCACAGTCGGCTGAAAAACCACCTGTTGTGGTTGCGGCGATAGGGATGTCGGCGGTGCAAGTGCCTGCGTCGGCTGCATCGGTTGATAGACCCGGGGAGCGAATCCTGGAGCTCCACCATACGGAGAACGATCGGGCGGCTGAGCAGCGCCATAGAAGGCCGGCCATGGTGGCCACAGATGAGACTAGCGGCGCGGCCGGATCACCTCGCGTCATTGCGGGAGAGCGGACGACGGCTGCTAAGGATCGAGTGAAGTTAGGGTTCGCCTCGTGCGCCTTCCGGTTCCACAAATGCCTAAGCCAACGGTTCAGATCAACCATCCGCAGCGGACGCTCGGGATTTGTCGAACCCTGCAACGAAACAGGCCCCTCTGTGATCACCGGATCAGGGGTTTGAAATGCATTGGACGATGACGCTACTGGAGTGACCGCCGGCGAGATGGACGGCGGCAAGGATGACTCCACTCCACGACGTGCATGCGGAAGCAGATCCCTGAGCCTTCGAGGAGGTGAAACCCGAGGCGGCGGAAGCGGGCCGATCCATGGCTTGCCGAGCGCCCTAGACCGAGTCGGCACCCCGACGACGCCTCGCTCCATAGCCGGCATCGAAGGAGGAACCTCCGGGCCGATCGAGTTCGCCGCATCCTCCGAGGAATTCAAATCCCCGTGCACAACACACCTGCACGCATGAAACACCTCACCTGTCAGTCGCGTCAGCGGTCTCTCCCACATCCTTGACGTCGGAGTCGGGAAGCCAGTGTCGACCCAGAACTCGTCGGCTAGCTCTTCGTCAGTCTTTCGCTGCCGCACCGCGGCGGAGCCTTCCTCCACCTTGGACGCTCCGACAGCTTCCTCCGTCTGTAGGCATGAGAACCTAGAGTCAGTCCATGTAGGCGCCGCCGGCGACCAGCCCGACGCAAGCGTTAGGCAGAACCGTTGCCTGGAGGCGATCCACATTAGGTGGATCCGCCGCACTCGGTTCATCTTAAAATTGGGGGAGAATTTCACTTCCCCGACCTCTACACCAACTAGGGATGCACACAACCTTTTTAAGTATGACTACTAGGATTTTAATTCTCAGTTGTGAACCAAGCCTAGTCCTCAATAAATGAGTGAGTATTGTTAGAGTTATAATATAAGTCATGTACCCTTTTGTATTTATCCCAATATATAAGGGGTTTTCCTCCATATAGTCCATCACCTATACATGTATATATACCGGCCTATGGCCTCATGGAATACAAGTTGCTTATTCCTAACATGGTATTAGAGCCTAGGTTCTTTTTGCACGCGCAACTCGTGCTCTTCCCGATCTATTCTTCCCCGCCTCGTCCCGTTCATCTCGTCCTCCTCGCCTCGTGGTGGGTTCCTGATCAGCAACGGCCCTCGTCCTGCTCGCCTCGTCCCGCGTCGCTCCATCCTGCGTCGCTCCATCCCGAGTCGAGGCGGCTCCAGATCGGTTCCATCTGCGTCGAGCGGCTCCAGATCGGTTCCCTCACACGCTCCTCGTCAGATCGAGGCCTCTCCCGCGGACGCAGCCCATCAGCGGACGCGGTTCTCACCAGCCCGCAGACGCGGCTTCTCATCAGCGGACGCGATCTGAAACGCGGGTCCCATCAGCAAACCAGTCGAGGCCGGATCGCAGCAGATCCTCACGCGGACGTGCCATCAGCGGACGCGGCTTCACAGCGGATCCCTCACGTGGTCGTGCCAGCAGCGGATCCCTCACGCCTCCGTGCCATCAGCGGCCGCGACTTCCCAAATCAAGGTCTCGTTGCTCTCTAGATCGAGTCCTGCTCGTTCATTGACTGAGTAAAAAAAGGTATGCTTCATCCGGCTACGTTGTTGTTCCTCGTTGTCCGGTGATCTTTAATGGCACTAATTACACCGAGTTCATTGGCTTCATGCGCATTCACATGCGTGGCATCCGCATGTGGGGTTTTCTTTCTGGCAAGGTCTGATGTCCACCATGCCCGGTTCCTCCTGTGGCTCCCACTCCGCCGACCCCATCGGCTCTTCCTGCGGATGCTCCTCGGGCCGCAAAGGATACGGCTAAGCTTGCTGATGAGACCACTCTCTGTGCTTATGATGAGAAGGCTTTGGCTTATGAGGAGGCTCTTCAGACGTATCATGGTGCTCTGTCTGCTTACACCCAGTGGCTTGATGATGATGCTCGTGCTGCAGCTGTTCTCACTGCTAGCGTTCTGCCTCAGTTTGCCTCTGAGTTTCTGGGCCTTCCTGCTATGTTTGAGATGTGGACTCGCCTTCGTCAGCGCTATGAGCCCTCAGGTGATGCCTTATACCTATCTATGGTCCATCAGGAGCATGCTCTTCAGCAGGGTGACTCCACTGTTGATGACGTCTATGCATAGAGTTCTGATATCTGGCGCCAGCTTGACTCTCTCCGCAGTGCTGGTTGTCGTACTTGCCCTTGTTGCCAGGCTGTCCAGGCCGATTTGGAGTTTCATCGCGTCTACGAGTTCCTGTCTCAGCTCCGTAAGGACTTTGAGCCCCGGCGTGCTCAGTTGTTTGCTCGTGGCCGTATCTCTCTCATGGAGGCGCTTTCTGAGATTCGTGCTGAGGAGACTCGCTTACGTGGTGCTGGTTTGCTGGAGGTTCCCTCGGTGCTTGCTTCTCGGACTACTTCTAAGCCATCTGCTGCACCGACCCCTTCTCGCTCGAGTGCTCCGCCGCTCTTGCCCACACCTTCTGGAGGCTCAGGTCGTCCCCGTCCACATTGTGGCTACTGCAACAATGATGGTCATACTGAGTCCAACTGCTACACGAAGAAGAAACACTTGTGCAAGGCACGCTCATCATCTACAGAGACCTCGACACCTTCAGCCATCGCTTTGACTCAGCAGGATATTCTGAGACTTAAGCGTCTGCTCGCTGCTTCGGGTTCTTCCTCGACGGGTACTGCTGGTTCTGTGACTGAGGCTTCCCGCACTGAGCAACCACCTTCTACACAGTCAGGTACATCCCCATGGGTTCTGGACTCTGGAGCTTCCTTCCATATGAGTTCTAATTCTTCCACTCTGTCCTCTCTTCGATCACTTGATTCTCCTGTTCATGTCCTAACCGCTGATGGTACTCACCTTCCTGTCGTGAGTAGAGGCACTCTTACCACTCCTTCTTATTCTATTCCTGATGTTGCTCATGTTCCTCGACTTACCATGAATCTGTTTTCCGCTGGTCAACTTGCTGATTCTGGTTGTCGTGTCATCCTTGACCTTGACTCTTGTTCTGTCCAGGACCGTCGCACGCACACTCTGGTTGGGGCTGGTCCTCGCCGCCGTGATTCTGAGGGTCTTTGGGAGTTGGACTGGCTTCATTTTCCTTCCGCTACCCACTCTATCGCCAGTTCTTCCGCTTTGGTCGCCTCAGCTACTGGTTCCTTCCAGCAGTGGCATCATCGACTTGGTCATCTGTGTGGTTCTCGTTTGTCGTCGTTAGTTCGTCGAGGTCTTCTGGGGTCTGTCTCAGGAGATGCCTCTTTAGAGTGTCAGGGTTGTCGTCTTGGCAAGCAGATTCAATTACCATATCCACATAGTGAGTCAGTGTCTAAGCGTCCTTTTGATTTAGTTCATTCCGATGTATGGGGTCTGGCTCCCATCGCTTCGAAAGGGGGTCATAAATACTATATTATTTTCATAGATGATTTCTCTCGTTACACATGGCTTTATTTCGTGACTTCTCGTAGTGAGGTGTTGTCCATTTATAAGCGTTTTGCTGCCATGGTTCATACTCAGTTCTCTTCTCCCATTCGTGTGTTCCGTGCTGACTCCGCTGGCAAGTATATCTCTAAGATGCTGCGTGGTGTTCTTGCTGACCAAGGGACTCTCTCTCTCAATTCTCTTGTCCTGGTGCTCATGCTCAGAATGGTGTGCCTGAGCGCAAGCATCGTCATCTTCTTGAGACGGCTCATGCATTGATGATTGTTGCCTCTCTCCCGCCTCATTTTTGGGCTGAGGCCGGCTCCACCTCCACCTATCTCATCAATTTCCAGCCTTCCGCTGCTCTACAGGGTGGTGTTCCTTTCGAGCGTCTTTTTGATCAGTCTCCCGATTATTCGATGCTTCGCTTGTTTGGTTGTGTTTGCTATGTTCTTCTTGCCCCCCGCGAATGCACCAAACTGACCGCTCAGTCTGTTGAGTGTGTCTTCTTAGGCTATAGTGATGAGCATAAGGGCTATCGTTGTTGGGATCCTATCGGTCATCGGGTGCGTATCTCTCGGGATGTGACTTTTGATGAGTCTCGTCCCTTCTACCCACGCCCATCTTCCTCGACTTTGTCAGTGGAGGATATCTCTTTTCTCACTTTTCCTGACACGCCTATCACACTCGTCGAGCCTTTGCTTACTCATTCTGCTCCCTCTGCTTCTCCACCTCCGATCTATTTGTCGCAACCATCTTCCACGGTCTCCTCGTCTAGCATGTCACCGGATTCTACACCCTCATCTCCGATGACTTCTTCGTCGCCACTCCCCGATTCTACTTTGGCGTTTCCTCTTCCATTGTTCCATCTTTTCCTCAGTGTTACACTCATCGTTCACGTTCTGTGGATGCCTCTGTGGATGTGTCGTCATCCTCGTCTCAGCCTACTTATGGCTTGTGTTCTCGTCCTCGTCCGCCTGATGATCGCTTTGGATTTTCCACCGCTGGAGCTGCTGTTCTTGAGCCGACTACTTATCATCAGGTTGTTGTTCATCCTGAATGGCAGTTTGTAATGGCTGAGGAGATTGCTGCTCTTGAACGCACTAGTACGTGGGAACTTGTTTCCCTTCCTCCTGGAGTCCGTCCCATCACTTGTAAGTGGGTCTACAAGGTTAAGACTCGCGCCGATGGTTCTCTTGAGCGTCACAGAGCTCGTCTTGTGGCTCGTGGTTTTCAGCAGGAGCATGGTCGTGATTATGACGAGACTTTTGCTCCTGTGACTCATATGACAACTGTTCGTAAACTTCTTGTCGTGGCCTCTACATGCCACTGGTCTATCTCTCAGCTTGATGTTAAGAATGTTTTTCTTAATGGTGAGCTGCGTGAGGAGGTGTACATGCAGCCTCCACCTGGGTATTATGTTCCTGATGGCATGGTATGTCGTCTTCGTCGCTCTCTCTATGGCCTTAAGCAAGCCCTCCGCGCCTGGTTTGAGCGTTTTGCCTCTGTGGTGACTGTCGCTGGTTTCTCACCCGGTGTTCATGATCCAGCATTGTTTATTCACCTTTCTCCTCGTGGTCGGACTCTTCTTCTTCTCTACGTTGATGACATGGTCATCACTGGGGATGACCTTGAGTATATTGCCTTTGTCAAGGCCCGTCTTAGTGAGCAGTTTCTTATGCCTGATCTTGGACCTCTTCGCTACTTTCTTGGGACTGAAGTCTCTTCTACCTCTGATGGCTTCTTTATATCCCAGGAAAAGTATATCCAGAATCTTCTTGCTCGTGCTGCTCTTACTGATGAGCGCATTGTTGAGACTCCTATGGAGTTCAATGTTCACCTCTCTGCTACTGATGGTGATCCCCTGCCTGACCCGACGCGCTATCGTCATCTTGTTGGCAGTCTTGTTTATCTAGCTGTCACTCGTCCGGATATTTCTTATCCGGTTCATATTCTGAGTCAGTTTGTCTCTACTCCCACATTGGTTCACTATAGTCATCTCCTTCGTGTTCTCCGATATCTTCGGGGCACGATCTCTCACCGTCTATTCTTTCCTCGCTCCAGTTCTTTACAGCTTCAGGCCTATTCTGATGCTACGTGGGCTAGTGATCTTTCAGATCGCCGTTCACTTTCTGCTTACTGTGTTTTTCTTGGTGGTTCTCTCGTTGCCTGGAAGACGAAGAAACAGATTGTAGTTTTCCGTTCGAGTGCAGAGGCTGAGTTGCGAGCGATGGCTCTTTTGACGGCAGAGGTGACTTGGTTACGGTGGTTACTTCAGGATTTTGGTGTTTGTCACTACACCGACTCTGCTATTATCTGACAGTACAGGTGCTATTAGCATTGCGCGCGATCCTGTGAAGCATGAGCTCACCAAGCATATTGGTGTTGATGCTTTCTATGTGCGCGCTGCTGTGCAGGATCAGGTTGTTGCTCTTTAATATGTGCCTTCCGAGTTACAGTTGACGGATTTCCTGAAGAAGGCCCAGACTAGAGCACAACATGGCTTTTATCTCTCCAAACTCAGTGTTGTTCATTCACCATGAGTTTGAGGAGGGGTGTTAGAGTTATAATATAAGTCATGTACCCTTTTGTATTTTCTAACAAGTATCAGGAAAGCCTGGTCCTTAAGAATAAATAGGAACCTAAATTCACCTCCGTAAGGATTTGAACTCAGGTGTTGGGTGTTGGGTTCGTAGTAGGACTAGCAAAGCACACCTGTTCAAGGAGCACAGTTAATTGCTCTAGACACCGAGCAAGTAATAACAAGTGAAAATAGCCTTTGCAACTTTACAACAATCAATCAGACCAATTTTTGTCTCATCCTCAAGCGCTACTACTATTCCCATGTACCCCTATCACCAAATTTGAATAAACCAATTGATACACAAATTCTTAGCGTCATAGTGTTCCCTTTTCTCTTTCATTCAAAGCTATAGTTCACTCACGCTGCAACTGTAGTCCTCTTTCCAACGGTGTATGGGTTGGTCCCGAGAAGATTTTCCAGGGATTTTGCCTTCCTGCTTCTCCCCCGGCCAGCCTCCTTCAGCAACTCGGCGAGCCTCCGCTTCTCGTCATCGACGTCTGGGTTCGCCGTGCCTAGCTTCTCTTCACGCATTTCTACGACGTATTCCAAGATCTCAATGGCCTCATCCAGTCTGGCAACACAAAAGAGCAGAAATACCATCAACTGGACATATTCAGAGAGGGAGATGCAGTTTCCAACATTTTAATCCCAGATTTGGTTTCAAGAGTAGCTGAGATAGCATGTTGCTTCAGAAACCTGATCTGGCCAGCTAGACTGGAGTACAACTGGCTACTCTTAGTTCAGAACTCGCATCATGATTAGGAAGAATATTACAGAAAAGCTGGCAGTCACACAGGTCTAATAAAGTGGCATGAAGTTTCCACACGGAGAGAAAAAAAGCAGATGGAAAAGATAAAGCAAGAGGATAAGCACTGTGATCTTTCTTTTACTGAACAGCCAGCGACAAGCAACTAAAGATGGTTTTATGATGGTCGTACTTCAATTAAGTAGGCCCAACTTTATCCCAATCAGCATCTGCCCAATTCAATTTGGGCTGCATAAAGCTGCATAAAGAGACTAATCATGTGCCAAGCTGGAAGATGCTAAACAATAACAAAGGCTTGGCTGTTGCCATTTATAAGAGCACTTTATGGCTTTACTCATATCCTGTACTATATGCAGGACATCTGAGGGCTAACATGGGAACAGATAATCAACGGCCTAGTTGAGACTTGGGAGTAACCAAATGGATCCGCATATTAACTTAGCGATGGATCATGGATAATAAGAAACACGAGGTGCGCAAGCACTTCACTTCTACGAAATTTCACATATAGGTTATGCAGGCTTAGATGGATGGCAATAATGAGAAGTCAAACAAACATATTAGCAAGATGGAAATTAACTGTTAAATGTTCAAAGACACATTTGTATGGTCTATTTTTGCAAACAACTTGACAAGGAAATCAATACGGAGCTTACCTTCCCATTGCATCATAAGTTCCAGCAAGATTGCTGTATACTCCTAGAGTATCTGCATGATATGGCCCGTATTCTTGCTCCAGAACGGTTCTAGCTTCCTCGAAGAGTTCTGCAGCTTCATTTATGGAGTATCTTTGAACACACGCCAGCCCCATCTGGTTCAGGGCAATACCGAAGAAGGCGGACTTTTTCTCACCACATGTGCGGAGCTTTGTAATCGCACTCTTGAAGGAGTCATATGCATCGCCATAATTCCCGGAGATGTAGTGCAAGACACCAATCTGAGCTTCAATTCCAGCGATTGTGCTCTGTTGGCCAGCAGAATTATTGTACATTTTCAAGGCCTTCTGGAGTAACTTCAGTGCTTGGTCATGCTCATTCATGGTCTCATATATGGCAGAAACATCAGTTAAACCAGTGGCAATTTCTTCAAGAGACGTGCCTGGAATAGGTTTCTGATAAATTTTGAGAGCATTCTCACAGTATGATTTTGATTCCCTCAGCTTCCCTGTTTTGTTGTATAGATCTGCAAGCCGCAGAAAAACAGAAGCCACGGTGGCATGATTCTCCCCTTTGCTAGTCTTGAATACTGTAAGAGCTTTCTGGTAAGCACATACAGCCTCGTCATATCGACCCAATGAGAGATAAATGTCACCAATGCTGCAATCCACTGAGGCCACCTCAGTCTCCTGGCCATTGGCGACCATGGCCATGCTCGCCATCACTAGATGTTCTAACGCAGCTTCATGGTCACCCTTAGTGTCACAAATAAGACCCATTAGCCTCCTATCAGCCGTTTCTTCAAGTGATGCTGGCTGGCCATTATCCCTATGAATGTCAAGAGCCATCTGGCACAATTTTTGTGCTTCATCTAATTGTAGTGCCTGCACATGAGCCTCGGCCAAGTACCGGCAAGTCTCTCCAACCCTTGGATCCTGCTCCCCCAATGTCTGCTTCTGGATATCAAGCCCTTTGGCATACCATTGCAGTGAGAGGGCAATCTGGCCTAGCATCCCATAGGTGTCCCCCAATTGCATGCAACCAGAAAACTTGGCAAGTGCGTGCTCCTGACCTTCCTCGGTCACAGGAATCTCGAGGGATCGTTGTAGCACAGGTACAGCCTCTTCGTACTTTCCCATGTTGCAGTGGATTGCAGCCACAACATGCAAACTCATGACCAAGTTCAAGCTTGGCTTTCCACCTGCACATTTCTCAAATGACTTGGTGGCACGGAGAGCATATTTCAGCGCTCGCCGTGGATTATCAGAGGCAATCAAGTCTCTTGCATGCTTAAGAAGAAATGGACCAAGGTCTGGGTTATCGAGCCCAGCATCTTCTGTTCCATTCTGTGATTTGGCATTAGCTTTCCGGCGACGGCCAACTCGGCTTCCGGGCTTGCTGACCTCACTCTCACCTTCCTCGGGGGATGCTTTGCCATTGGGGCCAACAGAAGCATCCGATTCAAGCTGTGATTTTGCAGCCTTCTTCTTGGATGAATTGGAAGACTGAGGCCTGGCAGGGGTCCCATTGCCAGCAGTAGGTGCTGCATTTGTAACACTTCCACTCCCCTTCTCCTTCTCCTCCTCCTCCTCAATGACCTTCATGGCCTCCATCTCCCCAGCAACAAGGTGGCGAAGCTCCGAGTCAATCCTTGATTCCTCCCCATCCGACCCAAAGCTCTCGCGTGATGGGGATCCGCCACCCTCACTTGAGCTCTCCATCTCGCACACATTGTTGTAGAGTTGCTCAATCGAGGGTTCCCCGGCACCAGAATCCTCAACGTGCATCTCAAGTGCCTCACTCTGCATGCTTGGCGCCATGGTTGGGGCCGTCAAATTCTCCTTGTTTTGAGAGGAACTCACCTCATGCTGAATCTCCTCTGTAACAACTCCATCCACTATGATTCCTGGCATCTTCGGGGGCAATCAGGCAAAAAATTCTTCTCACCCTTTGTTCGGAAGAGGAGAGCCGGATGAAATTGGAAGGCTCTCCGCAACACCTTGAAAGAAACAGAATACAATCAATAAATTGAGGTAAACAAGATGTAAGTGATACAAAATCAAAACCATCACGGATCAATTTATGAGAGCTCCAATTTTCGGCTAGCTCGGAAGCTGTTAATAAATGCCGGATTAACGGGCCGAGTTAACTGCGGGGAGGGGCGGATCTAGAAAATCTGCGGATGCTAGTTTGGGTTTTGGGAATCTCCGGACGGCCACGAGCTCATACCTCAAGAACCAACGCCCGAGATCGCTGACGGGGTGGAGACAGCAGGGACGGGACGTCGCGATGAGGCGCGGCGACGGCAGCGACGGCGGAGAGGCTGGGGGGTCGAGGCGTCAGCGATGGCGCGGAGCTACCGCGCGGCGGCAGCTCTAGGGAGGGAGCAGCGGTGGTGGAGTGGAGGAGAGATTTTAGAGCTGCATTGGGTGTGGGATTGGAGCTTGTGTAGGTCAGAGCACCATGAAATAGGTGGGGGAGGAAGAGGAAAGGCACGGGATGGTGGAGAGCAAATGTCGCTGTGGGGAAGAGAAGATGGATTTTGACCGGGAAGGGGAGAGTAAAGATTTTAGTATTTACAAAGTACTAGCCATTGTGATGAGGCCCATGGAGGGTTTTTTTCCTTTGGATTTTATTTACAAAGTACTTCCTTTCCACTACTTGCAAAATTCGGAAGAAGAAAAATAAAATACTCCTTTTCTAAAATTATACTCCCTCTATATCTAAATAATTGTAATTGAAAAAAACTAGACTAGTTCTTTTCAACTACAATTATTTGGATAAGTACTAAACCAGCGTCAATAAATATTGTTCAGGAGGAGTATATAATTTTATTTAAAATCATAACCATAATTTACTTCCTGATCTACCACTTGATGCATCATACGGCACCCATAACGGGTATCAATATGGCAGGCTGACATTTTAACATTTGAGGCATCTTGTCGATGGCGTGTATGCATTTTTATGTTGCCGTAGTTGCCTACAGATTTTACATTGACATACATAATTTTTTTGGATTGCACATTCTTTTTGTTAAGCGTAGATAGAATAAGATATGCGTTGAGAATCTAGCTGTGATGGATAAGTTTATTCTCTTGGGTTAAACTTCTCACCATTTCTAGTATCATCTTAAGCATGTTGTATGGTCGCTTGCAACAATCAATGCAGATGTAGGACCCCTCTTCTATCGGAAAATAAGTTATTGGAGTGAGCTATGATAGTTGAATAGAGCTAAATGGGTTCCCAACCAACGAGGTATCATTATTGTTAGTGAAACCATTGCTGCTAGCTCTTTTGAGGATACCTTGGACAAAACAACTGCGATGCATAGATTCGACGAGCGTTCATCATTGTTGTTTTTAGTGTCGAAGCTCCATGTCATCGATAAAAACTTGTAAAAGTAAGGATTAGGGATTAATTTGGTTCCGTTCTACTATTAATCTATTATGATGTGTCAACATTCTTTTTTTATTGTCGTGCTGAGTCTAACTAGTGAACATTGCAGCCTCTAACAAGATACTTCCTCTGTTTCATAATATTAACGTAAAAAAATATTTTTATATTATGCGACGGAGGAAGTACGTCGTTGTGGCGTCATATCATTTCTTGTGAGACTAGACGTTTCATCTACTGGTGAAAATATCCATGGACAAGATATCCATCGCGTTATAAGTTTAGCCGTCGTTTTCAGTGTGATTAAAAGAAGACAGTACTCCAAGATTTTTCAAATATCTTTCGGGAAACCTTTACTTTTTGAATTACACGTTGTGCTATGTACAGCATTTTGGCCACCATATGATTGCAGCATGTCCCCGAGAGGTGCCGTTGCTGTTGCAGCGGGACGGGAGGAAAGGTCGCTGGTCTTGTGCTGTTGCTTGGTTGTTAGCGGAAAGAAACGGGCGAGATGACAGAGTGGAGGATCGGGTGGCAGGAAAGCGACGGCAGGGCGGAAACAAAACATAGACAACGGATTCGTCGCTCGCTTGCTTAAGGGGTCGGCCAGACTTGCTCGTCACCGGCCGGCGGCCGGCCAGCCACTTGGTGGCGCTGCTGGCTTTATTTGGCCGGACGGATGGATGGATGGGTTCCTCTGAACGGACTCCATCATCCATCGGGAACTCGTTCGCTTGTTGGTGTGGTCTTCCCTGTCATCTGCACCGCGTCGAGGTGGATCCCGTCATCGATTGTGTGATTGCCTCGTGGTGGTTGGTCAATGCTTCGATCAAAACCATAGTATTGCCACGGAGTCACCGACAAGAACCGGAGATGGAAATATTCGGTGTTTTGTGTTGGGTGTGGATGCTGGATTTGGAGCAGTTGTAGAGCGCCGCTGGCTAGTGACGACTGACAGCAAACGTGCAATACGTTGGGTTTCATATTATCATTCCTTCTAGAAAATGGAAAGGGAGGATCACCTGGCTAGCAGCGGCGAGAGATGCGGCAGCAAGTGCGGGGATTGATGGAATAATACGGCGCCTCCAACGCGGATCACCGAACGGGCGTCGTCGAATGAAATTGAAATAACACACCTGCTCTGCTGCTCACCAGCCGGCCGTTGGCCTGGGTTGTCCTGTCGCCGTTTCCATGCCCCCGGAAAAGGAAGGCATTCTCACCCTTGTTCTCTCAGAAGCGATGGCAGGGCATCTCCACCCCAAACCTCAAACCGCCGGTGACCCTTCCGACCACACCATCTCGCCATGTTTTGTCATATAAGAGCGTCTAGAACCGGACATTGCAAATATGATCCTTTAAACGTCCGTAGATGCGTCCGGTTAATGACCGGACATGTTTCTTATTTGTCCAAGTATGCAGCCATATTTTTCATTTTTTTCTCATATGCGTCACTTGCACGTGATTGCTGAAGAAAAAAAAAGAATGCATAAAGAAAAGAAAAAGGTGGTCCGGGGAGGGACCGCGTCCTATGTGGCGGACTGCCCTCATATCCTCCTCATATTTGAGATGGATATGAGTATTCACGCACAACCAAGCGTATACGGATGATACAAGGGGTTCGGTTGGGTCATTTTTTCCATCTCTCTCGTATTTGGTCACTGACCAGGCTCGTCCGTGGGCGTACGAGGTGTCATTTAAGGTGTCCGATTGTAGATGCTCTAAGGGCATATATATAACCGGACCCCTCAAACCCGCTCGTCCGAACAGGCCGCCGGGTCACTCACCGGCCACAAACACTCGACCCAGCCGGACCCCTTAAACGCCCGAACTGACCGACACTCCTCATATCCACAGTAAATTTGGGCGGATATGGGGGAGCCCGGGCGCGCCCGGGCATGTCGGCCTAACGGCGTGGCCCCATGGGATTTGCCCTGAAATCCAACTCTCCAACGGACGCCTTCATCGTAGCCGCGGTGTGAACGTCGCGTGGCGCCGCTCCGGCTCCCCGTCCTTATCCATAGCTGGCTATTTAAACCGTCCGACGTCCCCCGCCCTAGCACATCTCCCTCCTTCCTTCCACCGCCGCCATCTGAGCCTGTCATCCATGCTCGCATGCTGCCACCACTACACGATCCAGCGGCGTCTCTGGCTCCTTGCGCAGGTCCGGATCTGGAGGGCCGCGGGGCTACCCCTGGATCCGAAGGAGGATTTCAAGGAGGCCGAGGAAGTGAAGGAAGAAGAGGAGGAGGAGGGGTGGAAGAGGTCGAGGAGCAAGAGCCGATGGAGGAGGCGTCGCCACTAGCCGTGGGGGAGGACCAAAAGGAGCCGACAGAGGAGGTATGGTCGATGGATTTGGGGGAGGGGGAGGCGCCGACGATGGATGACATGGATTTGTGGCCAGAGCAGCTAGCCATCCTGAACTCCATCTGCTCGGAGTCGGTTGTGGAGGTGAGGCATCTCTGTCTGCAGCAGATGGAGGCGCTTGTGTAGCCGGTTCAGGCTCCGGTGCAGGCGGCTCAGGCGATCTCAGATGACGACAAAGATAGCATAGTACGTAGTACGTACGCTATTCATTTTGCATGCTTTTATATGGATCTAGGGGATTAAATATGAAAGAGTTGGATGTAGACGAGCAGATTTGAAGCATGACCACTCAGTTGTTGGAAATATGCCCTAGAGGCAATAATAAATTAGTTATTACTCCCTCCGTAAACTAATATAAGAGCATTTAGAATACTACTTTAGTAATCTAAACACTCTTATATTAGTTTACAGAGGGAGTATTATATTTCTTTGTTCGTTATAATCGTTTATTATCCATGCTATAATTGTATTTATTGGAAACATAGATACATGTGTGGATACATAGACAAAACACTGTCCCTAGTAAGCCTCTAGTTGACTAGCTCGTTGATTAAGGATGGTCAAGGTTTCCTCACCATAAACAAGTGTTATCGCTTGATAACAGGATCACATCATTAGGAGAATCATGTGATGGACTAGACCCAAACTATGAACGTAGCATATTGATCGTGTCGTTTTATTACTATTGTTTTCTGCATGTCAAGTATGTGTTCCTGTGACCATGAGATCATATAACTCACTGGCACCGGAGGAATACCTTGTGTCCATCAAAGGTCGCAACGTAACTGGGTGACTATAAAGGTGCTCTATAGGTATCTCCGAAGGTGTCCGTTGAGTTAGTATAAACGTCACATCATTAGGACGGTTCGTGGGATGGTTCGTGGGACGGTTCGAGGGACGTGAAGATGTTCCACTGCATCAACCGTGTTTCTTAAACGCTTCCTGTTGTGCGATCTACAAGGGTACGTAGATCGAAATCTCCTCTCGTAGATGGACATCACCATGATAGGTCTTCGTGTGCGTAGGAAATTTTTTGTTTCCCATGCAACGTTCCACAACATCAGTGTCTGCGGACGCATCCCCGCGTTTGAGCAGCCAGATTTGCAAGTTGCGGATGTAGATGCCCTAAGAGAATCTATAACCGGACCCCTCATACTCTCTGTCATACGTCCGGGCAGGCAACCCGGTCACTGTCCGGTCACGAAATTTCAATCCAGCAGAGCACCTCAAACTTTCGGCTTGACCGACACCCTTCATATCCAACTCAAATATGAGGTGGATATGGGATGTCCGGGCGCGCCCGGGCACGCGCGCCATGCCGGCCCCGACAACCCGACACCATCGCAAATTGCAACAAATCCACCCGTAGAACAATCGGATCCATTTGCTCTTTCCTTTGTTTTTCCTCCTCCATCTCGTCCGTCTCACAGCTCTCCCACCACACGCTCTCCGCGATCATTCCTAGCCTCTGCCCCGCCAGCTCCAGCAGAGCAGTCCTTTGTCTCGTCATCACCGGTCCGGAGGCCACCGCAATACGTTCGGCAACTCTTTGGGTCCGCCTTGTGCTGGATGTGTTCGACACATTGTCTGGCCGGATTTTTTGTGACTTTTTTAGTGAAAACGATGGATTCAAATGCTTCGCCCGGCGACGAGTATGGACCGATGGAGCTTGCTCAAATGATTAAAGATCGATTCTTCGATTCATCGGATTTGGGCAAAGAAGTGGACATGATTATGCTGATGAGCATGCAATACGAAATATACCAACAAGTGGAACATTTTCCAATTTTAAGGGCTCAATTATAGGGAGAAGACTGATCTATCGGGATAGGGTATCCGGAGCAAAGCTACCATAGAAGGACTAGTTTGATCCGAACCCAACTTTCCCAGATGATCCATGGTTTCGTTGCCGTTTTTGCATGCGAAAACCAATTGTTTTTATAGATTGTGGAGAGAGTAGAGGCACACAATAACTACTTCAAGCTCACAAGGGATTGTTACGGTCAACTCTCTTTCTGTGTCAGGTAGAAATGCACGGCTGCTCTGAGAATGCTTACACTTGGTACTGCTGCACATGTCGTTGGTGAGATGGTCAGAATGGGGAAGAGCACATGCATGAATACCACTGTCAAGTTTGCTCGTGTTATGGTCGAGGTGTTTGGAGTAGGGTATCTGAAAGAACAAAATGCATAAGACACGAAGAAGTTGTTGGCTATTGGAGAGGCAAGAGGGTTTTCAGGAATGCTCAGATCAATTGATTGCATGCATTGGTAGTGGAAAGAGTTGGCCCAATGGTTTGCGAGGAATGTATTAAGGTCTCACCAGAGAGGTCACCATCATACTAGAAGCGGTGGCACCACATGACCTATGGATTTGGCATGCTTTTTTGGAATGTCGGGTTCTCACAATGACATCAATGTGCTTGAGCAATCTCCGATGTCCAAGAGGCTTTCTAATGGAGAATCACCGTCGTGCAACTACACCGTCAACGTCTGAGACTACAACATGGGATACTATCTGGGATACTATCTTGCCGATGGCATCTATCATCAATGGGTTGCGTTCATGAAAACCATATCCGAACAACAGGGCAACAAACGAAAGCACTTTCCATTAATGTAGGAAGCATCTAGGAAGGATGTGGAGAAGGCATTGGGAGTGCTTCAAGCTCGTTAGGGAATTGTCCGTGGGGCTACAATGATGTGGAAATCAAAAACTTTATGGCAGCTCATAACATATTGTATTATTTTGCAAATATGATTGTCGAGTATGAGGGTGATGGTGTAGCCCAAATCAATGATTTTGAAGCATCTGGAGAACAAGTTGAAATCCCGGAAGATCAAGATGCAGCTCAGTTTATGAAATTTCTCGAGATGCATTAGAACCTCCGAGATCATCACATGCATACGCAACTACTCAATGATATGATGAAGCATATGTTGACCCACAATGGAAATCAGAGAGCAGATGATTGATTGTGCACTTCAAATACATTTTACGTAAACACTATTTATGTTCGGTATCAACATTTGTTAATTACATGTGACAATGGTTTGTGTGTTCGACGTGCATGGATTTGAGAGTCCGAATATGAGATATGTGGATGCGGAGAGCGAAATATGAGGGGTCATCCAGATGCGTCCGTGGGCTTGCCCGAGCGCGTCTGCAGACGTATAGGGGACCAGATTTCCTCAATCCGGATGTAGATGCTCTAACGTTCTCATGCGTGGGTCCGGATGACTCTTTCCCGCAAATGCGCAAACAAATTGGAGTTATGGGCGTTCAAATTGTTTTCACGCATGCATCTGACTAATCTGGTCCATCAAAAACTCATATCTCATGCCCGCACACTTTGCCATCGAAAGCCAGCTGCCCGCATTCATGCTGGTCTAGAGTAGACGTGACCGCTCACTAGAACCGACATTCAAGCGGCTCGCCATACAAGAGCATCGGATCGCTCGCCGCGCATGCTTTCCGCTTTGAAATGACATTTGTTTGCCCGCCTAGCTCCATTTTAATTGTTGCGTGTGCCAAGGAACCTACTCCGACGCCTAGAACGCCACATGTCTGTCTATGTGCCAGACGACATTAATTGCCTCTCTGGCTCGCTCCTCGCATCTGCCGTTATATAAACGTGGCCATGTCGGGAAAGAACCACACCGACCTCCGCTCTTTACGTCTCCTCCTTGTACACCACCCGACATGGCCTCGAAGAGTAGAAGGAGTTCTCGAGCATTGTAGGGCCCATGACCTCCGGCTAGTAGAAGAAAGCCAGCCAGATACATGTTAGCTTGTCGGTAAACCTCCGGATCTGGCAACACTGCCATCGCCACCCACTTGTCGCACGTCGAGGCTAACCAACGACGTCTCCCGGCATATCCGTCGCGAGCAATGGCGACAACACATCGGGATGGTGAGCAAAGACATGTCTGTGAAGGCCGGCACGTCCGTGGCCACCATAGATAATAAGGAAAAGTAGATCATGGGAGGCCGCCACTGCTCGGGTCCCAAGAAGGTCACTGCCACCGTGATACGTCTCAAACGTATCTATAATTTTTGATGGTTTCATGTTGTTATCTTGTCAACTTTGGATGTTTTATATAGCTTTTATATCTTTTTTGGGACTAACTTATTAATTCAGTGCCAAGTGCCAGTTCCTGTTTTTCCTGTGTTTTTGACTCTTTTCAGATCTGATTTTGGAACGGAGTCCAACAGAATAAAATCCCCGAAATAAATTTTTCCAGAATAGAAGAAGATCGGGGGACTTGAGGGCCAAGACAGGGGGCCCACAGGGAGCCCGCAAGCCATGTTGCCGCGTCCAGGGGGCCCGGGGAGACCAGGCTTGTGGCCTCCCTGGCGCTCCCCTGCCCTAGCTCTTTGGCCTATAAATTCCCTAAAATCCCAGAAAAAATTAGGGCATCCACGAAAACACTTTTCCGCCGCCGCAAGCTTCCGTTTCCGCGAGATCTCATCTGGAGACCCTTCCCGGTGCCCTGCCGGAGGGGACTTTGGATTTGGAGGGCTTCTACATCAACATCATCGCCTCTCCAATGACTCGTGAGTAGTCCACTTCAGACCTATGGGTTCGTAGTTAGTAGCTAGATGGCTTCTTCTCTCTCTTGGATCTTCAATGCAAAGTTCTCCATGATCTTCATGGAGATCTATCCGATGTAATCCTCTTTGGCGGTGTGTTTGTCGAGATCCGATGAATTTTGGATTTGTGATCAGATTATCTTTGAATTATATTTGAGTCTTTGCTGATTTCTTATATGCATGATTTGATATCCTTGTAAGTCTCTCCGAGTCTTGGGTTTTGTTTTGCCAACTAGATCTATGATTCTTGCAATGGGAGAAGTGCTTGGTTTTGGTTCATATCGTGCGGTGACCTTTCCCAGTGACAGAAGGGGCAGCAAGGCACGCATCGTATTGTTGCCATCAAGGGTAACAAGATGGGATTTCATCATAGATTTGAGATTGTCCATCTACATCATGTCATCTTGCTTAAGACGTTACTCTGTTCTTATGAACTTAATACACTAGATGCATGCTGGATAGCGGTCGACGTGTGGAGTAATAGTAGTAGATGCAGAAAGTATCGTTCTACTTGTTTTGGACGTGATGCCTTTAGATATGATCATTTCCATAGATAACGTCATGACTTTGCATGGTTCTATCAATTGTTCGACACTAATTCGTTCACCCATCGTCTACTTTCTTTCATGAGAGAAGCCACTAGTGAATATTACGGCCCCGGGGTCTATTCACAACTATGGTTCCACTTTTACTTTTACTTTGCTTTGTTTACTTTTTGCTTTCAGTTCTCACTTTGCAAACAATCTATAAGGGATTGACAACCCCTTCATAGCGTTGGGTGCAAGCTCTTTGTGTTTGTGCAGGTACTTGTGACTTGACGCGATCCTCCTACTGGATCGATACCTTGGTTCTCAAACTGAGGGAAATACTTACCGCCGCTGTCCTACATCACCCTTTCCTCTTCAAGGGAAGACCAAAGCAAGGCTCCAAGGCCGCGGGGAAATCCTTTGCATATTTGCCAAGGAAGTCCCTATAGGCATAGCCCGTAGCAGAAGGATTCCTGGCGCCGTTGCCAGGGAAGGTCTGTTGTCGCAGTAACAGAAGGATTTCGGGCGCCGTTGCCGGGGAGGAGAGATCAAGTCAAGATCTATCCAAGTAGGTGTGACAAACTCATCTCTTGCATTTACCTTTTTTGCCAGTTGCCACTCGTCTTCCTCTCCCCCACTTCACATTTGTCGTTTTCATTTGCCTTTCTCCTTTGCCATTTTCATTTGCCTTTTTGCCTTTCTCCTTTGCCGTTTCTTTTGCCTTTTGCCGTTTTTGTTTGCCAGTTTTCTTGCTTGGTTGTGTTCTTGTTTGCTTGTTTAAGTCATCATGGCTGAAAACACCAAACTTTGCGACCTCTCGAGTACTAATAATAATGATTTTATCAGTACTCCGATTGCTCCCGCCACTAGTGCGGAATCTTATGAAATCAACGCTGCCTTGCTGAATCTTGTTATGAAAGAGCAATTCTCTGGCCTTCCTAGTGAAGATGCCGCATCCCATCTCAATACCTTCATTGAGCTTTGTGATATGCAAAAGAAAAAAGATGTGGATAATGATTTGTTAAGTTGAAGCTTTTCCGTTCTCTTTGCGAGATCGTGCGAAAACTTGGTTTCTTCTTTGCCTAAAAATAGTATCGATTCTTGGGATAAGTGCAAAGATGCTTACATATCCAAGTATTTTCCGACGGCTAAGATTATCTCTCTCCGTAACGATATCATGAATTTCAAGCAACTTGATCATGAACACGTTGCACAATCTTGGGAGAGGATGAAGTTAATGATTAGAAATTGTCCTGCTCATGGCTTGAGTTTGTGGATGATTATACAAATCTTTTACACTGGTTTGAATTTTTCTTCTCGCAATATCTTGGACTCCGCCTCGGGTGGAACGTTCATGGAAATCACGTTAGGAGACGCTACAAAACTCCTAGACAATATCATGACCAACTACTCTCAGTGGCACACTGAAAGGTCACCTGCTAGCAAAAAGGTGTTGGGTAACGTAGCATAAATTCAAAAAAATTCCTACGCATATTCAGATCTTCCTATGGAGAGACCAGCAATGAGAGAGGGGTGAGTGCATCTTCATACCTTTGAAGATCGCTAAGCGGAAGCGTTACTAGAAGGCGGTTGACGGAGTCGTACTCGCGGCGATTCAGATCGTCGTGTGATTCCGATCTAGTGTCGAACTACGACACCTCCACGTTCAACACACGTGCAGCCCGGTGACGTCTCCCGCACCTTGATACAGCAAGGAGGAGGGAGAGGTTGGGGAAGAACTCTAGCAGCACACGGCGTGGTGTCGATGGAGAGACGAGGTCTCCCGGCAGGGCTTCACCAAGCACCGGCAAACAGGAGGAGGAAGAAGGGCAGGGCTGCGCCGAGAGAGAGAGAGAGAAAACCGTGTGCAAAACAGCCCCGAAACCTCAAATATATAGGGGGAGGGGGAGGGGGCGCAGCCCTTAGGGTTCCAACCCCTAAGGGGTGCGGCAGCCCCATATGGGAGAGGTGGCGGCGGCCAGGGCAGGGAGGAGGGGTGGCGCACCCCTCTAGTGGCTCTTAGGCCCACCTGCGCTAGGGTTCCCCCCCTCTCCCCTCTTCCTGCACCATGGGCTGAGTGGGGGGGGGCGCACCAGCCCACCTAGGGGCTGGTTCCCTTCCCCACTTGGTCCATCTAGACTCCCGGGCTCGTTGCCCCCTTCGGTGGACCCCCGGGGCTACCTCCGATGGTCCCGGTACGTTACCGGTGATGCCCGAAACACTTCCGGTGTCCGAAACCATCCGTCCTATATATCAATCTTTACCTCCGGACCATTCCGGAGCTCCTCATGACGCCCGGGATCTCATCCGGGACTCCGAACAACTTTCGATAACCTCGTATAACAATTCCCTATAACCCTAGAGTCATCGAACCTTAAGTGTGTAGACCCTACGGGTTCAGGAGACACGCAGACATGATCGAGACACCTCTCTGGTCAATAACCATCAGCGGGGTCTGGATACCCATGGTGGCTCCCACTTGATCCACGATGATCTCATCGGATGAACCACGATGTCAAGGATTCAATCAATCCCGTATACAATTCCCTTTGTCTGTCGGTATAGAACTTGCCCGAGATTCGATCGTCGGTATACCTATACCTTGTTCAATCTCGTTACCGGTAAGTCTCTTTACTCGTTCCGTAGCACGTCATTGTGTGAGTAACTCCTTAGTCACATTGAGCTCATGATGATGTTCTACCGAGTGGGCCCAGAGATACCTCTCCGTTACACAGAGTGACAAATCCCGATCTCGATTCGTACCAACCCAACAGATATTTTCGGAGGTACCCGTAGTGCACCTTTATAGTCACCTAGTTACGTTGTGATGTTTCATACACCCAAAGCACTCCTACGGTATCCGGGAGTTGCACAATCTCACGGTCGAAGGAAAAGACACTTGACATTTAGAAAAGCTTTAGCATACAAACAATACGATCTAGTGCTACGCTTAGGATTGGGTCTTTGTCCATCACATCATTCTCCCAATGATGTGATCCCGTTATCAATGACATCCAATGCCCATGACCAGGAAACCATGATCATCTATTGACTAACGAGCTAGCCAACTAGAGGCTTTCTAGGGACACATTGTGATCTATTTATTCACACATGTATTACTGTTTCCTGTTAATAAAATTATAGCATGAACAATAGATGATTATCATGAAGAAGGAAATATGATAATAACCATTTTATTATTGCGTCTAGGGCATATTTCCAACAGTCTCCCACTTGCACTAGAGTCAATAATCTAGTTACATTGTGATGTATCAAACACCCATAGCATTATGGTGTTGATCATGTTTTGCTTGTGGAAGAGGTTTAGTCAACGGGTCTGTGACATTCAGATCCGTGTGTACTTTACAAATCTCTATTACTCACTCTGGACATGGTCCTGGATGGAGTTGTAGCGGCGTTTGATGTGCTTCGTCATCCGTTGAAACCTGGGCTCCTTGGCTATGGCAATGGCCCCAGTGTTATCACAGAAGAGTGTCATTGGACCTGACGCGTTTGGAACCACTCCAAGGTCGGTGATGAGCTCCTTCATCCAAATTCCTTCATGAGCTGCTTCTGAAGCAGCTGTGTACTCCGCTTCACATGTAGATGCTGCCACGACTTCTTGCTTGCTACTGCACCAGCTCACTGCCCCACCATTCAAAACATATACGTATCCGGTCTGTGACTTAGAGTCATCCGGATCTGTGTCGAAGCTAGCGTCAACGTAACCCTTTATGACGAGCTCTTCGTCACCTCCATAAACGAGAAACATTTCCTTAGTCCTTTTCAAGTACTTAAGGATATTCTTGACCACTGTCCAGTGTTCCATACCGGGATCACTTTGGTACCTCCCTACCAAACTTATGGCAAGGTTTATATCAGGTCTGGTACACAGCATGACATACATAAGAGAGCCTACGGCTGAAGCATAGGGGACAAAACTCATCTTCTCTCTATCTGCTGTCGTGGTCGGCAACTGAGTCTTACTCAATCGCATACCTTGCAAAACCGGTAAGAACCCTTTCTTTGAGTTTTCCATATTGAACTTCTTCAATATCTTGTCAAGGTATGTACTTTGTGAAAGACCTATGAGGCGTCTCGATCTATCTCTATAGATCTTGATGCCTAATATGTATGCAGCTTCTCCAAGGTCCTTCATTGAAAAACTCTTGTTCAAATATGCCTTTATGCTCTCCAACATTTCTGTATTGTTCCCCATCAATAATATGTCATCCACATACAGTATGAGGAAAGCTACATAGCTCCCACTCACTTTCTTGTACAGACAGGCTTCTCCGTAAACCTGTATGAATCCAAACGCTTTAATCACCTCATTAAAGCGAATGTTCCAACTCCGAGATGCTTGCACCAGCCCATAGATGGAGCGCTGGAGCTTGCACACTTTGTTAGCACCCTTAGGATCGACAAAACCTCCTGGTTGCATCATATACAACTCTTCCTTAAGGTTCCCGTTAAGGAACGCTGTTTTGACGTCCATTTTCCAAATTTCATAATCATAAAAGGCGGCAATTGCTAACATGATTCAGACTGATTTCAGCTTCGCTACGGGAGAGAAAGTCTCTTCGTAGTCAACTCCTTGAATTTGTCGAAAACCCTTTGTGACAAGTCGAGCTTTGTAAACGCTTACATTACCGTTTGCATCAGTCTTCTTCTTGAAGATCCATATATTTTCTATGGCTCGCCGGTCATCGGGCAAGTCCACCAAAGTCCATACTTTGTTCTCATACATGGATCCTATCTCGGATTTCATAGCTTCAAGCCATTTGTTGGAATCCGGGCCCGCCATCGCTTCTTCATAGTTCGAAGGTTCACCGTTGTCTAACAACATGATTTCCATCACAGGGTTGACGTACCACTCTGGTGCGGAGCGTGCCCTCGTGGACCTTCGCGGTTCAGTAGTGACTTGATCCGAAGTTTCATGATCATTATCATTAACTTCCTCTTCAGTTGGTGTAGGCGCCACAGGAACAACTTCCCGCACTGCGCTACTATCCTGTTCGAGAGGGGGTGTAATTACCTCATCAAGTTCTACGTTCCTCCCACTTACTTCTTTCGAGAGAAACTCTTTCTCTAAAAAGGATCCGTTCTTGGCAACAAAGGTTTTACCTTCGGATCTAAGATAGAAGGTATACCCGATAGTTTCCTTAGGGTATCCTATGAATACGCATTTCTCCGCTTTGGGTTCGAGCTTTTCTGGTTGAAGTTTCTTCACATAAGCATCACAACCCCAAAATTTAAGAAACGACAACTTAGGTTTCTTGCCAAACCATAGTTCATACGGTGTCGTCTCAACGGATTTAGACGGTGACCTATTTAAAGTGAATGCTGCAATTTCTAATGCGTATCCCCAAAATGATAGCGGTAAGTTGGTAAGAGACATCATAGATCGCACCATATCTAATAAAGTGCGATTACGACGTTCAGACACTCCGTTGCGTTGCAGTGTGCCAGGCGGCGTCAGTTGTGAAATGATTCCACACTTCCTTAGGTGTGTGCCAAACTCATGACTCAAATATTCTCCTCCATGATCAGATCGTAGACACTTAATTTCTCTGTCACGTTGATTCTCGACCTCACTCTGAAATTCCTTGAACTTTTCAAATGTCTCAAATTTGTGCTTCATCAAGTAGATATACCCATACCTACTCAAATCATCGGTGAGAGTGAGAACATAACGATAGTCACCGCGAGCTTCAACGTTCATTGGACCACACACATCAGTATGTATTATTTCCAATAAGTCGGTTGCTCTCTCCATTATTCCTGAGAATGGAGTCTTAGTCATCTTACCCATGAGGCACGGTTCGCATGTGTCAAATGATTCAAAATCAAGAGACTCTAATAGTCCATCAGTATGGAGCTTCTTCATGCGCTTAACGCCGATATGACCAAGGCGGTAGTGCCACAAGTATGTGGGACTATCATTATCAACTTTACATCTTTTGGTACTCACACTATGAATATGCGTAACATCACGATCAAGATTCATCAAGAATAAACCATTCACCAGCGGAGCATGACCATAAAACATATCACTCATATAAATAGAACAACCATTATTCTCTGACTTAAATGAGTAGACGTCTCGCATTTAGCAAGACCCTGATACAATGTTCATGCTCAAAGCTGGTAATAAATAACAATTATTAAGGTTTAAAACTAATCCCGACGGTAGATGTAGAGGTAACGTTCCAACGGCGATCACATCGATCTTGGAGCCATTCCCGACGCGCATCGTCACCTCGTCCTTTGCCAGTCTCCGCTTATTCCGTAGTTCCTGCTTTGAGTTGCAAATGTGAGCAACATCACCGGTATCAAATACCCAGGATCTACTACGAGCGCTGGTAAGGTACACATCAATAACATGTATATCACATATACCTTTAACGTTGCCGGCCGTCTTTTCCGCTAAGTATTTGTGGCAGTTCCGCTTCCAGTGACCTTTTCCCTTGCAATAGAAGCACTCAGTCTCAGGCCTGGGTCCATTCTTTTTCTTCTTCCCGGCATCTGGCTTACCGGGCGCGGCAACGGCTTTGCCGCCTTTCTTCAAGTTCTTTTTACCCTTGCCTTTCTTGAAACTAGTGGTCTTGTTTACCATCAACACTTGATGCTCTTTCTTGATTTCTACTTCTGCAAACTTGAGCGTCGAGTACAACTCGGGAATGATCTTTTCCATCCCTTGCATGTTGTAGTTAAGCACAAAGCCTTTGTAGCTTGGTGGGAGAGACTGGATGATTCTGTCAATTATAGCATCATCCGGAAATTCGACTCCAAGTGAAGTCAGACGACCGTGTAACCCAAACATTTTGAGTATGTGCTCACTGACAGAACTGTTCTCCTCCATCTTACAGCTAAAGAACTTGTTGGAGACTTCATATCTCTCGACACGGGCATGAGCTTGAAAAACTAGCTTCAGCTCCTGGAACATCTCATATGCCCCGTGTTGCTCGAAACGCCTTTGGAGCCCCGTTTCTAAACTGTATAACATGCCACACCTAACCAGAGAGTAGTCTTCACTCCGCGTTTGCCAGACATTCAGAATGTCCTGGGCTGCTGCGGGAGCGGGAGGGTCACCTAGCAGCGCATCAAGGACATAAGCCTTTTTTGCTGCTTCAAGGATGAGCTTCAAGTTGCGAACCCAGTCCGCATAGTTGCTACCATCATCTTTCAGCTTGTTTTTCTCTAGGAATGCGTTGAAATTGAGGTTGACGTTGGCCATCTACAATATTTATAAAGACAACTTTTAGACTAAGTTCATGACAATTAAGTTCATTTAATCAAATTAAGTATGAACTCCCACTTAAATCGACATCCCTCTAGTCATCTAAGTGATACATGCTCCATGTTGACTAACCCGTGTCCGATCATCAGGTGAGACGGACTAGTCACCATGGTGAGCAACTTCATACTGATCGTATTCAACCATACGACTCATGTTCAACCTTTCGGTCTCTTGTATTCGAGGTCATGTCTGTACATGCTAAGCTCGTCGAGTCAACCTAGGTGTTTCGCGTGTGTAAATCTGGCTTACACCCGTTGTATGCGAACGTTAGAATCTATCACACCCGATCATCACGTGGTGCTTTGAGACAACGAACCTTCGCAACGGTGCACACTTAGGGGAATATGTTCTTGAAATTTTAAGAGGGATCATCTTATTATGCTACCGTCGTTCTAAGCAATAAGATGTAAAACATGATAAACATCACAATGCAATCATATAGTGACATGATATGGCCATTATCATCTTCGCCCTTTCGATCTCCATCTTCGGGCATCGCATGATCATCATCGTCACCGGCGTGACACCATGATCTCCATCATCATGATCTCCATCATCGTGTCTCCGTGAAGTCGTCACGCCAACTACTACTATCACTACTACTATAGCTAACCGTTAGCAATGAAGTAAAAGTAGTAAGCACATGGCGTTGCATCTCATACAATAAATTAAGACAACTCCTGTGGCTCCTGTCGGTTGTCATACTCATCGACATGCAAGTCGTGAAACCTATTACAATAACATGATCATCTCATACATCATACATGCAACATCACAACTTTGGCCATATCACATCACATGTCAAACCCTGCAAAAACAAGTTAGACATCTTCTAATTGTTGTTGCAAGTTTTACGTGGCTGATTTGGGTTTCTAGCAAGAACGCTTTCTTACCTACGTGACAGCCACAACGATGATATGCCAAAGCTATTTACCCTTCATAAGGACCCTTTTCATCAAATCCAATCCGACTAGAGTAGGAGAGACATACACCCGCTAGCCACCTTTATGCACGGTGTGCATGTCTGTTGGTGGAACCAGTCTCATGTAAGCGTACGTGTAAAGTCGGTCCGGGCCGCTTCATCCCACAAGACCGCCGGAAAAGAATAAGACTAGTAGTGGCAAGCAATTGACAAATCATCGCCCACAACCTTTGTGTTCTACTCATGCATAGAATCTACGCATAGAAAACCTGGCTCGGATGCCACTGTTGGGTAACGTAGCATAAATTCAAAAAAAATCCTACGCATATTCAAATCTTCCTATGGAGAGACCAGCAACGAGAGAGGGGTGAGTGCATCTTCATACCTTTGAAGATTGCTAAGCGGAAGCGTTACTAGAACGCGGTTGATGGAGTCGTACTCGCGGCGATTCAGATCGCGGTGTGATTCCGATCTAGTGCCGAACTACGGCACCTCCGCGTTCAACACACGTGCAGCCCGGTGACGTCTCCCGCACCTTGATCGAGCAAGGAGGAGGGAGAGGTTGGGGAAGAACTCCAGCATCACGATGGTGTGGTGTCGATGGAGAGACGAGGTCTCCCGACAGGGCTTCGCCAAGCACCGGCAGAGAGGAGGAGGAAGAAGGGCAGGGCTGCGCCGAGACAGAGAGAAAACCGTGTGCAAAACAGCCCCGAAACCTCAACTATATATAGGGGGAGGGGGAGGGGGCACAACCCTTAGGGTTCCCACCCCTAAGGGGTGCGGCAGCCCCAGATGGGAGAGGGGGTGGCGGCCAGGGCAGGGAGGAGGGGTGGCGCACCCCTCTCGTGGGCCTTAGGCCCACCTGCGCTAGGGTTCCCCCCTCTCCCTTCTTCCTGCGCGACGGGCTGAGTGAGGGGGGGCTGCACAAGCCCACCTAGGGGCTGGTTCCCTTCCCCACTTGGCCCATCTAGCCTCCCGGGGTCGTTGCCCCCCTTCGGTGGACCCCCGGGGCCACCTCCGGTGGTCCCGGTGGTCCCGGTACGTTACCGGTGATGCCCGAAACACTTCCGGTGTGCGAAACCATCCGTCCTACATATCAATCTTTACCTACGGACCATTCTGGAGCTCCTCGTGATGTCCGAGATCTCATCCGGGACTCCAAACAACTTTCTATAATCTCATATAACAATTCCCTATAACCCTAGCGTCATCGAACCTTAAGTGTGTAGACCCTACGGGTTCGGGAGACAGGCAGACATGACCGAGACACCTCTCTGGTCAATAACCATCAGCGGGGTCTGGATACCCATGGTGGCTCCCACTTGCTCCATGATGATATCATCGAATGAACCACGATGTCAAGGGTTCAATCAATCCCATATACAATTCCCTTTGTTTGTCGGTATATAACTTGCCCGAGATTCGATCGTCGGTATACCTATACCTTGTTCAATATCGTTACCGGTAAGTCTGTTTACTCGTTTCGTAGCACGTCATCATGTGACTAACTCCTTAGTCACATTGAGCTCATGATGATGTTCTACCGAGTGGGCCCAGAGATACCTCTCCATTACACGGAGTGACAAATCCCGATCTCCATTCGTACCAACCCAATAAATACTTTCGGAGGTACTCGTAGTGCACCTTTATAGTCATCCAGTTACGTTGTGACGTTTGATACACCCAAAGCACTCCTACGGCATCCGGGAGTTGCACAATCTAACGGTCGAAGGAAAAGACACTTGACATTTAGAAAAGCTTTAGCATATGAACAATACGATCTAGTGCTACGCTTAGGATTGGGTCTTTGTCCATCACATCATTCTCCCAATGATGTGATCCCGTTATCAATGACATCGAATGCCCATGACCAGGAAACCATGATCATCTATTGACTAACGAGCTAGCCAACTAGAGGCTTGCTAGGGACACATTGTGATCTATTTATTCACACATGTATTACTGTTTCCTGTTAATACAATTATAGCATGAACAATAGACGATTATCATGAACAAGGAAATATGATAATAACCATTTTATTATTGCCTCTAGGGCATATTTCCAACAAAAGGTACACGCTATAGAAGAGATTAACTCGCTTAGTGCTAAGATGGACGAGTTGATGAATTTGGTTGCTAGTAGAAATGCTCCTTTAGATCTTAATGACATGCCACTATCTTCCTTGATTGAGAGTAGCAACGCTATAGTTTGGACGTTAATTTTGTTGGTAGGAACAATTTTGGCAACAACAATGCTTTTAGAGGAAACTATGTTCCTAGGCCTTTTCCTAGTAACTCCTCTAACAATTATGGAAATTCCTACAACAACACTTATGGAAATCATAACAAATTACCCTCTGATTTAGAGAGTAATATCAAAGAGTTCATCAACTCTCAAAAGATTTTCAATGCGTCCATAGAGGAAAAACTACTCAAAATAGACGACTTGGCTAAGAGCGTTGATAGGATGTCTTGTGATATTGATGCTTTGAAAGTTAGATGTGCTCCTCCCAAGGTCAACTTGGATGGAACTTTAAAAGTTATGCGTGTCTCCATGAATGAGAGCAAAGAAAGAACCGCCCAAATTCGCGCTAGGCATGAATGGTTTAAAAGGGGGCGTTCGTGTGATGCAAATCACGAAGATCTTAAAGTGCTTGGTGTGACTCCTCTTGAATCTTTGTTTTCGCATGTCAAACCGATTGATGAAGGGGCTGGATATGAATCCACTTTGGTTAAAAAACGCCCCAATAATTCGGAGTCCACCTATCTTGATGATAAAGGTGTGGAGAGTGGAGTAGAAGAAATCAAAATATTGGGTAGTAATGAAACTCCTACTTTGGATTTCAAGGAATTCAATTATGATAGTTGCTGCTTGTTTGAATGCATTTCCTTGATGCAATCCATTGCAAACTCTCCACATGCTTATATCCAAAGCAAAGCCTTTACCGCTCATATCGTAGATGCTATGATGAAATCTCTTGAAGAGAAACTCGAATTAGAAGTCTCTATACCTAGAAAACTTCATGATGAGTGGGAACCTACTATCAAAATCAAGATAAAAAACTATGAATGCAATGCTTTGTGTGATTTGGGTGCTAGTGTTTCCGCGATTCCAAAGTCTTGTGTGATTCTGTGATTCTTGGTTTTCATGAGATTGAAGAGTGTTCTCTTAATTTGCATCTTGCGGATTCTACTGTCAAGAAACCCATGGGAAGGATCAATGATGTTCTTATTGTTGCAAATAAGAACTATGTACCCGTGGATTTCATTGTACTTGACATAGATTGCAATCCTTCATGTCCCATTATTCTTGGTAGACCTTTCCTAAGGACTATTGGTGCTATCATCGATATGAAGGAAGGGAATATTAGATTTCAATTTCCTCTAAAGAAGGGCATGGAGCATTTTCCTAGAAATAAAATAAGATTGCCTTATGAATCTATGATGAGGGCTACTTATGGTTTGAGCACCAAAGATGACTATACGTGATTCCATCACCTTATGCCTAGCTAAGGGCGTTAAACAATAGCGCTTGTTGGGAGGCAACCCAACGAATCTATCCTTTTTATTTCTGTTTTGTGTTTTCCACACTTTCATAATTCTGTTATGATTGTGTTTTTTGTGTTTCTTTTGCGTTTGTGCCAAGTAAAACCGTTATGATTAGTCTTGGGGATGATTGTTTGGTCGTGCTGGAAAAGACAAAAACTTTCTGCTCACGAAAAGAATTTGCATTTGTTTTCTGTAAGAGCTTTTGAGTTGATTCTTTTTGCTGCTGATTTCTATGCAAATTATTCAGACTGTCGTAAGTTTTCAGAATTTTTGAAGTACCAGAAGTATACGAAGTATACAGATTGCTACAGACTAGTCTGCTGTTAACACATTCTTTTTTATTGAGTTGGTTGCTTATTTTGATGAAACTATGGATAGTATCGGGGGTATCAGCCATGGAAGATTGAAAATACAGTATGCCAACATCAACATAAGTAGAATTTAATTTTTCTACAGTACCTAAGGAAGTGGTGGTTTGCTTTCTTATACTAATGTTATCACGAGTTTTGGTTTAAGTTTCGTGTTGTGAAGTTTTGGGTGAAGTTCTTATGGACAAAAAGATAAAGAGTGGCAAGAGCTCAAGCTTGGGGATGCCCAAGGAACCCCAAGTTGATTCAAGGATGCCGAAAAAGCCTAAGCTTGGGGATGCCCCGGGAAGGCATCCCCTCTTTCGTCTTCAATCCATCGGTAACATTACTTGGGGCTATATTTTTATTGACCACATGTTATGTGTTTGCTTGGAGCGTCTTGTATCGTAGGAGTCTTTTATTTTTGTTGTGTCACAATCTTCCTTGCTGCACACCTAGACAGAGAGACATGCACTCACCGTGATTTTGTCGAGCTTCACTTATATCCTTTGGTTAGACATTTCAGCTCACATGTGCTTCACTTATATCTTTTGAGCTAGTTGATTTTTCTCTTTGTGTTTCACTTCTATCTTTTAGAGCATGGAAGCTCGTGGCGTGGTAGTTGATCTATGCTATGTAAGTAGTCCCAAAAGGGGTAGTTATCCAAAGAGATATGAAAACTTCCGTCTTCATGTGCATTGAATAGTTAGAGAAGTTTGATTCATCTCAATTAGTTTTGAGTTGTGGTTGTGGTAATATTAAAGTTATACTAGTAAGGTGTTGTGGATCTAGAAATACTTGTGTTGAAGTTAGTGATTCCCGTAGCATGCACGTATGGTGAACCGCTATGTGATGAAGTCTGAGCATGATTAGTCTATTGATTGTCCTCCTTTGTGTGGCAGTCGGGATCGCGCGATGGTTTATACCTACCAACCCTTCCCCTAGGAGTATGCGTTGAATGCTTTGTTTCGATTACTACTAAGACTTTTGCAACAACTATATGATTTCTTCATGACTAATGTTGAGTCCATGGTTTAGATGTACTTTCACCTTCCACCATCACTATCTTCTTTAGTGTCGTGCAACTTTCGCCGGTGCACAAAACCCACCATATAGCCTCCCTCAAAACAACCACCATACCTACCTACTATGGCTTCTTCAAAGCCATTCCGAGATATATTGCCATGCAACTACCCCCATGACATGTGCCACCACTTCTACATTGCCATTGCATGATCATAAGATAGCTAGCATGATGTTTCCATTGATGTCTATGCCATGCTAGATCATTGCCATGGTACACTACCAGAGGCATTCCATATAGAGTCATCATTGCTCTAAGTTTTGAGTTGTAAGTGTGATGATCATCTTTGATGGAGCATTGTCCCATGTGAGGAAATAAAAGAGGCCAGCAAAGCCCATTTAAAAAAATAGGCCAAAGATAACCACCAAAAAAAAGTGGCCAAAGAGCCCACCAAAAAATGAGAGAAAAAGAGAGAAGGGACAATGCTACTATCTTTCCACACTTGTGCTTATTAAGCACCATGATCTTCGTGATTGAGAGTCTCTCGTTTTGTCACCACCATATAGCTACTGGGAAATTTTCATTATATAACTTGGCTTGTATATTCCAATGATAGGCTTCCTTAAAATTGCCTTAGGTCTTCGTGAGCAAGCAAATTGGATGCACACCCACTAGTTTTATTTAAGAGCTTTCACATACTCTTAGCTCTAGTGCATCATTTGTATGGCAATCCCTACTCATTCACGTTGATATCTATTGATGAGCATCTCCATAGCTCGTTGATATGCCTAGTCAATGTGACCATCTTCTCCTTGTTTGCCTTGCAACCTCCACCACACTCCATTCCACTTATAGTGCTAAAACCATGGCTCACGCTCATGTATTGCGTGAGAGTTGAAAAAGTTTGAGAAAGTAAAGGTGTGAAAACAATTACTTGGCCAATACCGAGGTTGTGCATGATTTAAATTCGTTGTGCAAGGATGATAGAGCATAGCCAAACAATATGATTTTGTAGGGATAACTTTCTTTTGGCCTTGTTATTTTGAAAGTTCATGATTACCTTGATAGTTTGCTTGAAGTATTATTGTCTCCACATCAATAGCAAATTATTGTTTTGAATCTAATGGATCTGCACATTCACGTCACATAAGAGGAGTTACAAAGGACATCTATGCTAGGTAGCATGAAAGCATCAAAAATTCATTCTTTATCACTTCCCTACTCGAGGACGAGCAGGAGTTAAGCTTCGGGATGCTTGATACGTCTCAAACGTATCTATAATTTTTGATGGTTTCATGTTGTTATCTTGTCAACTTTGGATGTTTTATATACCTTTTATATCTTTTTTGGGACTAACTAATTAATTCAGTGCCAAGTGCCAGTTCCTGTTTTTTCTGTGTTTTTGACTCTTTTCATATTTGATTTTGGAACGGAGTCCAAATGGAATAAAACCCCCGAAATAAATTTTTCCAGAACAGAAGAAGATCGGGGGACTTGAGGGCCAAGGCAGGGGGCCCATAGGGAGCCCACAAGCCCTGTTGCCGTGGCCAGGGGGGCCGCGGCGACCAGGCTTGTGGCCTCCCTGGTGCTCCCCTGCCCTAGCTATTTGGCCTATAAATTCCCTAAAATCCCAGAAAAAATCAGGGCATCCACGAAAACACTTTTCCGCCACAGCAAGCTTCTGTTTCCGCGAGATCTCATCTGGAGACCCTTCCCGGTGCCCTGCCGGAGGGGACTTTGGAGTTGGAGGGCTTCTACATCAACATCATCGCCTCTCCAATGACTCGTGAGTAGTCCACTTCAGACCTATGGGTCCGTAGTTAGTAACTAGATGGCTTCTTCTCTCTCTTGGATCTTCAATACAAAGTTCTCCATGATCTTCATGGAGATCTATCCGATGTAATCCTCTTTGGCGGTGTGTTTGTCGAGATCCGATGAATTGTGGATTTGTGATCAGATTATCTATGAATTATATTTGAGTCTTTGCTGATTTCTTATATGCATGATTTGATATCCTTGTAAGTCTCTCCGAGTCTTGGTTTTGTTTGGCCAACTAGATCTATGATTCTTGCAATGGGAGAAGTGCTTGGTTTTGGGTTCGTGCCGTGCGGTGACCTTTCCCAGTGACAGAAGGGGCAGCAAGGCACACATCATGTTGTTGCCATCAAGGGTAACAAGATGGGCTTTCATCATAGATTTGAGATTGTCCATCTACATCATGTCATCTTGCTTAAGGCGTTACTCTGTTCTTATGAACTTAATACACTAGATGCATGCTGGATAGCGGTCGACGTGTGGAGTAATAGTAGTAGATGCAGAAAGTATCGGTCTACTTGTTTTGGACGTGATGCCTATAGATATGATCATTGCCATAGATAACGTCATGACTTTGCGCGGTTCTATCAATTGCTTGACAGTAATTCGTTCACCCACCATCTACTTGCTTTCATGAGAGAAGCCACTAGTGAACACTACGGCCCCCGGGTCTATTCACAACTATCGTCTCCACTTTTACTTTTACTTTGCTTTGTTCACTTTTTGTTTTCAGTTCTCACTTTGCAAACAATCTATAAGGGATTGACAACCCCTTCATTGCGTTGGGTGCAAGCTCTTTGTGTTTGTCCAGGTACTTGTGACTTGACGCGATCCTCCTACTGGATCGATACCTTGGTTCTCAAACTGAGGGAAATAATTCCCTCCATTGTGCTACATCACCCTTTCCTCTTCAAGGGAACACCAACGCAAGGCTCCAAGGCCGCGGGGAAATCCTTTGCATATTTGCCAAGGAAGTCCCTATAGGCGTAGCACCTAGCAGAAGGATTCCTGGCGCCGTTGCCAGGGAAGGTCTGTTGTCGCAGTAGCACACCGGATCATCGGGTTACACAAGAGATGTCTTGCCCACTGAGCAGGGGCGTCCTACTGCAACAAAAGACCTTCCAACGGCGCCAAAAATAGGAGTGTTTCTTGATACTCCTCGGCAACGACACGAGGAATCCTTCAGCTGCGGCTACGCCTTAAGGGACTTCCTAGGCAAGTATGCAAAGGATTTCCCCCGTGGCCTTGGAGCCTTGCGTTGGTGTTCCCTCGAAGCAGAAAGGGTGATGTAGCGTAGCGGTGGTAAGTACTTCCCTCAATTTGAGAACCAAGGTATCAATCTAGCGTAAGAGTATCTCAAGATCCTGCACAAACACAAAAGCTTGCACCCAACGCTATGAAGGGGTTGTCAATCCCTTATAGATTGTTTGCCAAGTGAGAACTGAAAGCAACAAAGTAACAAAGCAAAGTAAAAGCGGAGGTGTAAACGATGGATGTGAATAGACCCGGGGGCCGTAGTGTTTACTAGTGGCTTCTCTCATAAAAGCAAGTAGACGGTGGGTGAACAAATTACTGTCGAGCAATTGATAGAACCATGCAAAGTCGTGATGATATCTATGCGATGATTATTTCTATAGGCATCACGTCCGAAACAAGTAGACTGATACTTTCTGCATCTACTACTATTACTCCACACGTCGACCGCTATCCAGCATGTATCTAGTGTATTAAGTCCATAAGAACAGAGTAACGCCTTAAGCAAGATGACATGATGTAGAGGGATAATCTCAAACCAATGATAAAAACCCCATCTTTTTACCCTTCATGGCAACTACTTGATGTGTGCCTTGCTGCCCCTACTGTCACTAGGAAAGGTCACCACATGGTAGAACCCAAAACCAAGCACTTCTCCCATTGCAAGAATCATAGATCTAGTTGCCCAAACAAAACCCAAGACTCGGAGAGACTTACAAGGATATCAAATCATGCATATAAGAAATCAGCAAAGACTCAAATATATATCATAGATAATCTGATCACAAATCGACAATTCATCGGATCTCGACAAACACACCGCCAAAGAAGATTACATTGGATAGATCTCCATGAAGATCATGTAGAACTTTGTATTGAAGATCCAAGAGAGAGAAGAAGCCATCTAGATACTAACTACGGACCCGTAGGTCTGAAGTGAACTACTCACGAGTCATTGGAGGGGCGGTGGTGATGATGAAGAAGCCCTACAACTCCAAAGTCCCCTCCGGCAAGGCACCGGGAAGGGTCTCTAGATGAGATCTCGCGGAAACGGAAGCTTGCGGCGGCGAAAAAGTATTTTCGAGGATCCCCTGATTTTTTGCGGAATATTTGGGAATTTATAGGCCAAAGACCTAGGTGAGGGGGCGGCCACAAGCCTGCCCACCGCCGCCTCCCCCTTGGTGGCGGAGTGGGGGCTTGTGGGCTCCCTAGAGCCCACCTCGCTTGGCCCAAAAGCCCCATGGTCTTCTTCCGTTCGGGAAAAAATCATTTAGGGGTTTTTCTTCTGTCTGGAATCCGTTCCAAAATCAGATTTGAAAAGAGTCAAAAACACGGAAAAACAGGAACTCGCACTTGGCACTGAATTAATAAGTTAGTCCCAAAAAGATATAAAAGGTACATAAAACAACCAAAGAAGACAAGATAACAGCATGAAACCATCAAAAATTATAGATACGTTTGAGACGTATCAAGCACCCCCAAGCTTAACTCCTGCTCGTCCTCGAGTAGGGAAGTGATAAGAATGAATTTTTGATGCTTTCATGCTACCTAGCATAGGTTTGCTTTGTAATTACTCTTATGTGACGTGAATGTTCAGATCCATTAGATTCAAAGCAATAGTTTGCTATTGACGTGGAAAAAATAATAATTCAAGCAAACTAGCAAAGTAATCATGAACTTTCAAAATAACAAGGCCAAAAGAAAGTTATCCCTACAAAAGCATATAGTCTGGCTATGCTCTATCATCATTGCACAACGAATTTAAATCATGCACAACCCCGGTATTGGCCAAGTAACTGTTTCACACCTTTACTTTCTCAAACCTTTTCAACTCTCACGCAGTACATGAGCGTGAGTGATGGTTATAGCACTATAGATGGTGTGGAATGTAGTGGAGGTTGCAAGACAAAAAAAGGAGAAGATAGTCACATTAACTAGGCATATCAATGAGCTGTGGAGATGCTCATCAGTACATATCAATGTGAATGAGTAGGGATTGCCATACAATTGATGCACTAGAGCTACGAGTATGTGAAAGCTCTTAAAGAAAACTAGTGGGTGTGCATCCAAGTTGTTTGCTCACGAAGACCTAAGGCAACTTTGAGGAAGCCTATCATTGGAATATACAAGCCAAGTTATATAATGAAAATTTCCCACTAGCTATATGGTGGTGACAAAATGAGAGACTCTCAATCATGAAGATCATGGTGCTCAATATGCACAAGTGTGGAAAAAGTGGTAGCATTGTCCCTTCTCTCTTTTTCTCTCATTTTTTTATTTGGTGGGCTCTTTGGCCTCTTTTTTTTGTGGGCTTCTTTGGCCTCTTTAATTTCCTCACATGGGACAATGCTCCATTAATGATGATCATCACACTTTCAACTCAAAACTTAGAGCAACTATGACTCTATATGGAATGCCTTCGGTAGTGTACCGTGGCAATGATCTAGCATGGCGTAGACATCAATGGAAACATCATGCTAGCTATCTTACGATCATGCAATGGCAATGTAGACGTGGTGGCACATATCATGGTGGTAGTTGCATGGCAATATATCTCAGAATGACTTTGAAAAAGCCATAGTAGGTAGGTATGGTGGTTGTTTTGAGGGAGGCTAATGGTGGGTTTTGTGCACCGGCGAAAGTTGCACGGCACTAAGAAGATAGTGATGGTGGAAGGTGAAAGTGCATCTAAACCATGGACTCAACATTAGTCATGAAGAACTCACATACTTGTTGCAAAAGTTTTATTAGTAATCAAAACAAAGCATTCAATGCATACTCCTAGGGGAAGGGTTGGTAGGTATAAACCATCGCGCGATCCCGACCGCCACGCAAAGGATGACAATCAGTATACTAATGATGCTCAAATTTCATCACATAGCGGTTCACCATACGTGCATCCTACAGGAATCACTAACTTCAACACAAGTATTTCTAGATCCACAACACCTTACTAGCATGACTTCAATATTACCATAACCACAACTCAAAACTAATTGAGATGAGTTAAACTTCTCTAACTATTCAATGCACATGAAGGTGGAATTTTTCGTATCACTTTGGGTAACTACCCCTTTTGAGACTACTTTCAAAGCATAGATCAACTACCAAGCCATGCACCGCTGTGATCTAAAAGATATAAGTTAAGCACATAGAGCAAAAGTATCTAGCTCGAAAGATATAAGTGAAGCACATGTGAGCTGAATTGTCTACCAAAAGATATAAGTGAAGCTCGACAAAATCACGGTGTGTGCATGTCTCTCTCTCCAGGTGTGCAGCAAGGATGATTGTGACACAACAAAAATAAAAGACTCCTACGATACTAGACGCTCCAAGCAAAAACACATAACATGTGGTGAATAAAAATATAGCCCCAAGTAAAGTTACCGATGGATTGAAGACGAGAGAGGGGATGCCTTCCCGGGGCATCCCCAAGTTTAGGCTTTTACGGCATCCTTGAATCTCTTGGGGTGCCTTGGGCATCCCCAAGCTTGAGCTCTTGCCACTCTTTATCTCTTTGTCCATAACAACTTCACCCAAAACTTAAAAACTTCACAACACGAAACTTAAACAGAAACTCGTGATAACATTAGTACAAGAAAGCAAACCACCACTTCCTTAGGTACTGTAGAAAACTTAAATTCTACTTGTGCTGATGTTGGGTTACTGTACTTTCAATCTTCCATGGCTAATACCCCCCGATACTATCCATAGTTTCATCAAAATAAGCAACCAACACAACAAAAACAGAATCTGTTAACAGCAGACCAGTCTGTAGCAATCTGTATGTTTCGTATACCTCTGGTACTTCAAACATTCTGAAAAATTACGACAGTCTGACGAATTTTCCTAGCAGTCAGAAGCAAAAAGAATCAAATCAAAATCTCTTACAGAAAAATTGAAAATTCTTTTGGTGAGCAGAAAGTTTCTGTCTTTTCCAGCATGACCAAACGATCATCCCCAAGACTAATCATAACGGTTTTGCTTGGCACAAACGCAAAAAGAAACAAAAAAAACCCAATCATAACAGAATTATGAAAGTGTGGAACAGACAAAACAGAAAAAAGGATAGATTTGTTGGGTTGCCTCCCAACAAGCGCTTTTGTTTAACGCCCTTAGCTAGGCGAAAGTGATGGAATCACGTATAGTCATCTTTGGTGCTCAGACCATAGGTAGCCCTCATCATAGATTCATAAGGCAATCTTATTTTATTTCTAGGAAAGTGCTCCATGCCCTTCTTTAAAGGAAATTGAAATCTAATATTCTCTTCCTTCATATCGATGATAGCACCAATAGTCCTTAGGAAAGGTCTACCAAGAATAATGGGACATGAAGGATTGCAATCTATGTCAAGTACAATGAAATCCACGGGTACATAGTTCTTATTTGCAACAATAAGAACATCATCGATCCTCCCCATGGGTTTCTTGATAGTAGAATACGCAAGATGCAAATTAAGAGAACACTCTTCAATCTCATGAAAACCAAGAATATCACATAAAGACTTTGGAATCGCGGAAAAACTAGCACCCAAATCACACAAAGCATTGCACACATAGTTTTTTATCTTGATTTTGATAGTAGGTTCCCACTCATTATGAAGTTTTCTAGGTATAGAGACTTCTAGTTCGAGCTTCTCTTCAAGAGATTTCATCATAGCATCTACGATATGCGCGGTAAAGGCTTTGCTTTGGCTATAAGCATGTGGAGAGTTTGCAATGGATTGCATCAAAGAAATGCATTCAAACAAGGTGCAATTACCATAATTGAATTCCTTGAAATCCAAAGTGGGAGTTTCATTACTACCCAAAATTTTGACTTCTTCTGCTCCACTCTCCACACCTTTATCATCAAGATAGGTGGACTCCGAATCATTGGGGCATTTTTCAACCAAAGTGGTTTCATATCCAGCCCCTCCATAAGTAGGTTTGACAAGCGAAAACAAAGATTCAAGAGGAGACTGATACGTCCATTTTGCATCATGCTTTCATGTTGATATTTATTGCTTTTTGGGCTGTTATATTACTTGTGGTACCATATTTATGCCTTTTCGCTCTTATTTTGCAAGGATTATTTGAAGAGGGAGAATTCAGGCAGCTGGAATTCTGGACTAGAAAAGGAGCAAATACTAGTCCACTATTCTACACATCTCCAAATGCCCTGAAAATTTACGTGGATTTTTTCTGGAATATATTAAAAATACTGGGCGAAAGAACTACCTGAGGGGCCCCAACAGGACTCCACAAGCCCCTACTCCGCCACCACCCCCTCGTGGCGGTGGGCAAGCTTGTGGGCTGCCTGAAGGCCCACTAGCCCCCCTCTTTTAATATATGATGCGTCCTGACCTGGAAAAAATCATACGGGAGCTTTTTCGTGGTTTCGCCGCCGCCACGGGGAGGAACTTGAGCAGATCCAATCTAGAGCTCCGGCATGACGATCCTGCCGGGGAAATTTCCCTCCCGGAGGGGGGAATCGTCGCCATCGTCATCACCAACACTCCTCTCGTCGGAGGGGAGGCATCTTCATCAACATCTTCATCAGCACCATCTCCTCTCCAATCCCTAGTTCATCTCTTGTAACCAATCTCCGTCTCGCAATTCCGATTGGTACTTGTAAGGTTGCTAATAGTGTTGATTACTCTTTGTAGTTGATGCTTGTTGGATTATCTGGTGGAAGAGTTTATGTTCAGATCCTTGATGCTATTCATTACACCTTTAGTCATAATTATGATTATGTCTTGTGAGTAGTTACTTTTGTTCCTGAGGACATGGGATAAGTCATGCTGATAATAATCATGTGAATTTGATATTCGTTCGGTATTTTGATATGATGTATGTTGTTTTTCCTCTAGTGGTGTTATGTGAACATCGACTACATAACACTTCACCATATTTGGGCCTAGAGGAATGCATTGGGAAGTAGTAAGTAGATGATGGGTTGCTCGAGTGACAGAAGCTTAAACCCCAGTTTATGTGTTGCTTCGTGAGGGGCTGATTTGGATCCACTAGTTTAATGCTATGGTTAGACTTTGTCTTAATTCTTCTTTTGTAGTTGCGGATGCTTGCGAGAGAGGTTAATGAAAAGTGGGATGCTTGTCCAAGTAAGGGCAGTACCCAAGCGCCGGCCCACCCACATATCAAACTATCAAAGTAACGAACGTGAATCATATGAACATGATGAAACTAGCATGACAGAAATTCCCGTGTGTCCTCGGGAGCGTTTTTCCTCGTATAAGACTTTGTTCAAGCTTGTCCCTTGCTACAAAAGGGAGTGGGCCACTTGCTGCACCGTTGCTACTACTTGTTACTTGTTACTCTTTGCTTGCTACGTTTCACCTCGCTACACAACCACTTGTTACCGCTACTTTCAGTGCTTGCAGTTATTACCTTGCTGAAATCCATCTATCAGAGCCTTCTGCTCCTCGTTGGGTTCAACACTGTTACTTATCGAAAGGACTACGATTGATCCCCTATACTTGTGGGTCATCAGGACTCTTTTCTGGCGCCGTTGCCGGCGAGTGAAGCGCCTTTGGTAAGTAGAAATTGGTAAGGAAACATTTTTATACTGTGCTGAAATTTATTGTCACTTGTCACTATGGAAACTCTTCCTTTGAGGAGTTTGTTCGGGGTATCTTCACCATGAACGGAAGCACGAGGAGTTGCTCCTCGACCTGAGGTACCTACTGAAAATATCTTTTATGAAATTCCTTTGGGTATGCTTGAGAAACTGCTGGCTAATCCTTTTACAGGAGATGGATCTTCACATCCAGACTTTCATCTAATCTATGTAGATGAAGTTTGTGGTTTATTTAAGCTTTCAGGTTTGCCCGAGGATGAGGTAAAGAAGAAAGTCTTTCCTTTATCTTTGAAGGATAAGGCGTTGACATGGTATAGGCTATGTGATGATACTGGATCATGGGGCTACAATCGGTTGAAATTGGAATTTCATCAAAAGTTCTATCCTATGCATTTAGTACATCGTGATCGGAACTTTATTTATAAATTTTGGCCTCGTGACAGGGAAAGCATAGCTCAAGCTTGGGGGAGGCTTAAATCAATGCTATATTCATGCCCCAATCATGAGCTCTCAAGAGAAATCATCACTCAAAACTTTTATGCTCGTCTTTCTCATGAAGATCGTACCATGCTTGACACTTCTTGTGCCGGTTCTTTTATGAAGAAGGATATTGATCACAAGTGGAATTTATTGGAGAGAATCAAACGCAACTCTGAAGATTGGGAGCTGGAGGAAGGTAAGGACTCAGGTATGAATTTCCAGTTTGATTGCGTTAAATCTTTTGTTGAGACAAACACTTCTAGAGATTTTAGCGCTAAGTATGGACTTGACTCTGAGATAGTAGCTTCTCTATGTGAATCTTTTGCTGCTCATGTTGATCTTCCCAAAGACAAGTGGTTTAAATATCATCCTCCTGTAGAAAGCAACATAGCCAAAACCAATCTAGTTGAGGAGAAAATCATAGCTTTTAGTGATCCTGTTGTTCCTTGTGCTTACACTGAGAAACCACCATACCCTGCTAGAATGAAGGATTATTCTAAAGCTCCAACTCTGATACGTAGGGGTTACATTAAACCACTTGCACCCCCTGAGGAGATTAGAGTTGAACCTAGTGTTGCTATTATCAAAGATCTCTTTGCCGAAGACATAGACGGGCATGTTATTAAATTCTGTGAGGACTCCGCTAGAATTGCTAAACCTCACGCGAAAGACAAGCATGGACCTGTAGTTGGCCTGCCTGTTGTTTCTGTTAAGATAGGAGATCACTGTTACCATGGTTTATGTGATATGGGAGCTAGTGTTAGTGCAATACCCCATTCTCTCTATGATGAAATCAAAGATGAGATTGCACCTGCTGAGATAGAACCCATTGATGTCACTATCACGCTAGCTAATAGAGACACTATCTGCCCTTTGGGAATTGTGAGAGACGTAGAAGTCGTGTGTGGTAAGACGAAGTATCCTACTGATTTCCTCGTCCTTGGTACTGCACAAGATAGCTTTTGTCCCATCATATTTGGTAGACCCTTTCTCAACACTGTCAATGCTCACATTGATTGCATTAAGCAGTCTGTCACAGTAAGTTTCGAGGGTGTGTCTCATGAATTTAACTTCTCCAAGTTTGGAAGACAACCCCATGAAAGAGAGTCGTCTAGTAGAGATGAAATCATTGCTCTTGCCTCTATTGCCGTACCTCCTGCGGATCCTTTAGAGCAATATCTTCTTGAGCATGAAAATGATATGCATATGGAAGAGAGAGAGATGAGATAGATAGAATTGTCTTAGAACAACATCCTATTCTCAAGAATAATCTGCCTATAGAACTGCTTGGGGATCCTCCCCCACCAAAGGGTGATCCTGTGTTCGAGCTTAAACAATTGCCTGATACTCTTAAGTATGCCCATCTTGATGAGAAGGACATATATCATGTCATTATTAGTGCTCTCCTCTCAGAGCGTGAAGAGAAGAAGTTACTAAAAACTCTAAGGAAGCACCGTGCTGCTATTGGATATACTCTTGATGATCTTAAGGGTATTAGTCCTACTCTATGTCAGCACAAGATTAAAACCGATCCTGACTTTAAAGCAGTTGTTGATCATCAAAGGAGATTAAATCCTAAGATGAAAGAGGTCGTTAGAAAATAAATATTAAAGCTTCTGGAAGCAGGAATCATTTATCCTGTTGCTCATAGTGATTGGGTAAGTCCAGTACATTGCGTACCTAAGAAGGCCTATCACCGTCGTTCCTAATGATAAGGATGAACTAATCCCACAAAGAATTATTACCGGCTATAGAATGGTGATAGACTTCCGAAAACAGAACAAGGCAACCAGGAAAGATCATTATCCTTTGTCGTTCATCGACCAAATGCTAGAAAGGCTATCAAAGCACACCCACTTCTGCTTTCTAGACGGTTATTCAGGTTTCTCGCAAATACCTGTTGCACAATCTGATCAAGAGAAAACCACTTTCACCTGCCCTTTCGGTACCTTTGCCTATAAACGTATGCCTTTTGGCTTATGTAATGCACCTACCACCTTCCAAAGATGTATGTTGGCTATATTCTCTGACTTTTGTGAAAAGATTGTCGAGGTTTACATGGATGACTTCTCTGTTTACGGGTCTTCCTTTGATGATTGCCTCAGCAACCTTGATCGAGTCTTACAGAGATGCAAAGAAACCAACCTCGTCTTGAATTGGGAGAAGTGCCACTTTATGGTTAATGAAGGTATCGTCTTAGGACACAAAATCTCCGAGAGAGGCATTGAAGTTGATAAGGCTAAGGTTGATGCAATTGAGAAAATGCCTTGCCCCACAGATATCAGAGGTATACAAAGTTTCCTAGGTCATGCTGGTTTCTATAGAAGGTTCATTAAAGACTTCTCTAAGATTTCTAGGCCTCTTACCAACCTCTTGCAGAAGGATGTTCCTTTTGTTTTTGATGAGGATTGTGAGGAAGCTTTCGAAATACTTAAGAAGGCTTTGATAACCGCACCTATTGTTCAACCACCTGACTGGAACTTGCCCTTTGAAATCATGTGTGACACTAGTGATTATGCTGTTGGTGCTGCTCTAGGACAAAGAGTTGACAAGAAGTTGAATGTCATTCACTACGCTAGTAAAACTCTAGATAGTGCCCAAAGAAACTATGCCACTACGGAGAAGGAATTTTTAGCAGTCGTGTTTGCATGTGAAAAGTTCAGATCTTACATAGTTGACTCCAAAGTCACTATTCACTCTGATCATGCTGCTATTAAGTACCTTATGCAAAAGAAGGACGCTAAGCCTAGGCTGATCAGATGGGTTCTCCAGCTACAGGAATTTGATTTGCACATCGTTGAACGAAAGGGTGCTGATAACTCTATAGCAGATAACTTGTCTAGACTAGAGAATGTCCTTGATGACCCACTACCAATTGATGACAACTTTCCTGATGAGCAACTAAATGTCATCCTCACTTCACTTAGTGCACCGTGGTATGCCGATTATGCAAACTATATCGTAGCCAAATACATACCACCCAGTTTCACCTATCAACAAAAGAGGAAATTCTTCGTTGATTTGAGACACTACTTTTGGGATGATCCTCACCTTTATAAGGAAGGAGTAGATGGTGTCATTAGACGTTGTGTTCCTGAACATGAACAGGGACAGATCCTGCAGAAGTGTCATTCCGAAGCCTACAGAGGACACCATGCTGGAGATAGAACTGCCCATAAGGTATTGTAATCAGGTTTCTATTGGCCCACTCTCTTCAAGTATGCTCGCAAGTTTGTCTTGTCTTGTGACGAATGCCAAAGGATAGGGAACATCAGTAAGCGTCAAGAGATGCCTATGAACTATTCACTTGTCATTGAACCATTTGATGTCTGGGGCTTTGATTATATGGGACCCTTCCCGAGTTCCAATGGGTACACTCACATCTTAGTTGCTGTGGATTACGTTACTAAGTGGGTAGAAGCTATCCCCACTAAAAATGCTGATCACCACACCTCTATTAAGATGCTTAAAGAAGTCATATTCCCAAGATTTGGAGTCCCTAGATACTTGATGACTGATGGCGGTTCACACTTCATTCATGGTGTTTTCCCGCAAGATGCTAGCTAAGTATGATGTCAACCATAGAGTTGCATCTCCTTATCATCCTCAGTCTAGTGGTCAAGTGGAGTTGAGTAATAGGGAGATCAAGTTGATCCTACAAAAGACCGTCAATAGATCTCGAAAGAACTGGTCTAGCAAACTTGACGATGCACTATGGGCTTATAGGACTGCTTATAAGAATCCCATGGGCATGTCACCGTATAAAATGGTCTACGGTAAGGCCTCTCATTTACCTCTTGAGCTGGAACACAAAGCTTATTGGGCAATCAAAGAGCTCAACTTTCATTTCAAACTTGCCGGTGAGAAGTGGTTGTTTGATATCAGCTCGTTAGATGAATGGAGAGCCCAGGCATACGAGAATGCCAGGTTGTTCAAGGAAAAGGTTAAGAGATGGCACGACAAACGGATACAGAAACGAGAGTTCAATGTAGGTGATTATGTCTTGCTATACAATTCTTGTTTGAGATTCTTTGCAAGCAAGCTCTCTCTAAATGGGAAGGTCCCTATGTTGTCGAGGAAGTATATCATTCCGGTGCCATCAAAATCAATAACACGGAAGGAAATTTTCCTAGAGTGGTAAATGGGCAAAGAATCAAGCATTACATCTCTGGTACTCCCATAAATGTTGAGACCAATATCATCAATGTCATAACTCCAGAGGAGTACATAAGGGATGTTTATCAGCCTGTTTCAGACCTTGAAAACGAAGATGTATCTGTTTCGGCAAGAAATTGGACTCCGATACTTTTCCAATAGGAAATTTCCTCAGTTTTGGAATTTTTGGAAAATTAGAAAAATAAAAAGCATTCCGGAGAGCAAACGAGGCAGCCACAAGGGCCCACTCCGCCACCACCCCCCTCGTGGCGGTGGGCAAGCTTGTGGGCACCTCGTGTGCCTCCCAGACTCCGTTTTCTTGCGGAGGACTCCTTCTGGCCCAGAAAAAATCAATATATAGTCGCTCGAAGGTTTTGATCTCCGTATCGCGTAGTTTTCCTCTGTTTTCGTTTCGAGGTTGTTTCTGACGCAGATCTAGGTCAAGATGTCTTCTCAAGATTCAGAGGGAGAGAGCTATGTGGCTGACTACCTTGCTAACCCCAAGATCTATGGGCACTTGGAACCCTATGGCTGGACCACTAATGAGGAAGAGGACTATGAGCCCAAAGGGAAGGAGAAAACAAGTTCCGATGAAGAGGAGGCTCCTCTACCTCAACCTGTAAATACCCATGTGGAGTTCAAGAAGTCAAGCCTCCCTGACCGTAGGAAGAAGCCTAAGACCTTGTTTATCCCTTCTCATTTCTTGCAGGAAAGTAAGCAGGAGCTTTGCCATAGAGTTTTGAAACTTGAGGAGGAAAATGACGATCTAAGGGAGCAGAACTTTTTGCTCAAGTGGAAATTAGACAAGCTCAAGACTGCTCCAACAACAACACCATCACCACCAAAGGAAGACAACTAAGCATTGGTATGGGCAATCCCCTTGGCTTCTGCCAAGCTTGGGGGAGTTGCCCTGGTATCGTATCACCTTTATATCTTTTGCTTTTACCTTTGTTTTAGTTCTTTCCTTTTCAGTTTTTATTTCTTCTTTTAGATGAATAAGTCTTTAGTTTTTAGTTTGAGCCTTTTGCTTTTGTCTCTCCCCCGATATATTCGAGCTTATGACTATATAATAAAGAGTGTCTTAGTCAATGGCTTTGCTTTGTGCCATGATCAATAGTATGAAAAGAACGATAGCATGAAAGATCATGAGACGATCTTATGGAAAGTGATAACTTCACTTGGGACACGTATGATGATTGAAACTTGTTGAGAATAAATCAACATAGACATTAGTCATTGTTTCAATTAATAAGAAGTGATAAGGAAAGAGAGGTTCACATATAAATAGATCATCTTAGACACTTTTTACAATTGTGAGCACTCACCAAACTATTACATGCCTAGGAGTAGATGTTGGACAAGGAAGACAACATAATGAATTGTGTTTGCTTAGTTCCAAACAATGTTATATGATTAGAGATCCCTTAGCATGTGACGATTGCTTCCACCTCATATTAGCCAAAACTCCCGCACCAAGTAGAGATACTACTTGTGCATCCATAAACCTCCAACCAGTTTTGCCATGAGAGTCCACCATACCTACCTATGGATTGAATAAGATCCTTCAAGTAAGTTGTCATCGGTGCAAGCAATAATATTTGCTCTCTAATATGTATGATCTATTAGTGTGTGGAAAATAAGGTTTGTACGAACCTGTGGTGAGGAAGACATAAAAGCGACAGACTGCATAATAAAGTTCTTTATCACAGGAGGCAATATAAAGTGACGTTCCTCCGCACTAATAGGACACACATTCAAACCTCAAAAGCGCATGACAACCTCTGCTTCCCTCTGCGAAGGGCCTATCTTCTACCTTTACTTTTTACCCTTGTAAGAGTCATGGTGATCATCACCAATTCCCTTTTTGCCTTTGTCTTGGCTACCGTCACATGTTTAGGAAAGATCTATATTCATATATCAAGTTGGGGTTGAGTACTCATGTTTTATTGTTGTTGACTTTACCCTTGAGGTAAACCGTTGGGAGGCAAAACTATAAGCCCCTATCTTCCTCTGTGTTCAGCTGAAACTTTGACACCATGAGTACCACGTGAGTTGTAAGAATTGTGGAAAACAAAAGAGATGATTGAGTATGTGGGTTTGCCTTACAAGCTCTTATTTGACTCTTTCTGATGTTGTGATAAATTACAATTGCTTCAATGACTATGGACTGTTGTTGGTTACTTCTCGGTAAGGTTTTTGCTTCATGCTTTGCTTTCTGAAGGAATTGTTACTTTCCCATAAGAATATTTATGATATATTGCTGTTCTATGTGTGATCATGATGCCCTCATGTCCGTATTATGTTTTATCGACACCTTCGTCCCCAAACATGTGAACATGTTTGTGGAACTTGGTTTTCGCTTGAGGACAAGCGAGGTCCAAGCTTGAGGGAGTTGATACGTCCATTTTGCATCATGCTTTCATATTGATATTTATTGCTTTTTGGGCTGTTATATTACTTTTGGTACCATATTTATGCCTTTTCTCTCTTATTTTGCAAGGATTATTTGAAGAGGGAGAATTCAGGCAGCTGGATTTCTGGATTGGAAAAGGAGCAAATCCTAGTCCACTATTCTACACATCTCCAAATGCCCTGAAAATTTACGTGGATTTTTTTTGGAATATATTAAAAATACTAGGCGAAAGAACTACCGGAGGGGGGCCACCAGGGCCCCACAAGCCCCCACTCCGCCACCACCCCCTGGTGGCGGTGGGCAAGCTTGTGGGCTGCCTGAAGGCCCACTAGCCCCCCTCTTTCGTGGTTTCGCCGCCGCCACAGGGCGGAACTTGAGCAGATCCAATCTAGAGCTCCGGCAGGACGATCCTGCCGTGGAAATTTCCCTCCCGGAGGGGGGAATCGTCGCCATCGTCATCACCAACACTCCTCTCGTTGGAGGGGAGGCATCTTCATCAACATCTTCATCAGCACCATCTCCTCTCCAATACCTAGTTCATCTCTTGTAACCAATCTCCGTCTCGCAACTCCGATTGGTATTTGTAAGGTTGCTAGTAGTGTTGATTACTCTTTGTAGTTGATGCTTGTTGGATTATTTGGTGGAAGAGTTTATGTTCAGATCCTTGATGCTATTCATTACACCTCTGGTCATGATTATGATTATGTCTTGTGAGTAGTTACTTTTTTTCCTGAGGACATGGGATAAGTCATGCTGATAATAGTCATGTGAATTTGATATTTGTTCGGTATTTGATATGATGTATGTTGTTTTTCCTCTAGTGGTGTTATGTGAACGTCGACTACATAACACTTCACCATATTTGGGCCTAGAGGAATGCATTGGGAAGTAGTAAGTAGATGATGGGTTGCTGGAGTGATAGAAGCTTAAACCCCAGTTTATGCGCTGCTTCGTGAGGGGCTGATTTGGATCCACTAGTTTAATGCTATGGTTAGACTTTGTCTTAATTCTTCTTTTGTAGTTGCGGATGCTTGCGAGAGAGGTTAATCATAAGTGGGATGCTTGTCCAAGTAAGGGCAGTACCCAAGCGCCGGTCCACCCACATATCAAACTATCAAAGTAACGAACGCGAATCATATGAACATGATGAAACTAGCATGACAGAAATTCCCGTGTGTCCTCGGGAGCGTTTTTCCTCCTATAAGACTTTGTTCAGGCTTGTCCCTTGCTACAAAAGGGATTGGGCCACTTGCTGCACCTTTGCTACTACTTGTTACTTGTTACTCTTTGCTTGCTACGTTTCACCTCGCTACAGAACCACTTGTTACCGCTACTTTCAGTGCTTGCAGTTATTACCTTGCTGAAATCCATCTATCAGAGCCTTCTGCTCCTCGTTGGGTTCGACACTCTTACTTATCTAAAGGACTAGGTTGACCCCCTATACTTGTGGGTCATCAGAGACACACCAAGCACTTTAAGATCGTCGTGATTTGCATCACTCGAACGCACCCTTTTAAACCATTCATGTCTAGCGCTAATTTGGGCGGTTCTTTCTTTGCTCTCATTCATGGAGATACGCATAGCTTTCAAAGTTTCATCCAAGTTGATCTTGGGAGGAGCGCATCTAACTTTCAAACCATCAATATCACAAGACATCCTATCAATGCTTTTAGCCAAATCGTCTATTTTGAGTAGTTTTTCCTCTATGGACGCATTGAAAATCTTTTGAGAGTTGATGAACTCTTTGATATTACTCTCTAAATCAGAGGGTAATTTGTTGTGATTTCAATAAGTGTTGCCGTAGGAATTGCCATAATTGTTAGAGGAGTTACTAGGAAAAGGCCTAGGAACATAGTTTGCTCTAAAAGCATTGTTGTTGCCAAAATTGTTCCTACCAACAAAATTCACGTCCAAACTAGTGTTGCTACTCTCAATCAAAGAAGATAGTGGCATGTCATTAGGATCTACGGTAGCGTTTCTACTAGCAACCAAGTTCATCAACTCGTCCATCTTAGCACTAAGCGAGTTAATCTCTTCTATAGTGTGCACCTTTTTGCTAGCAGGCGAGATTTCAGTGTGCCACTGAGAGTAGTTGGTCATGATATTGTCTAGGAGTTTTGTAGCGTCTCCTAACGTGATTTCCATGAACGTTCCACCTGAGGCGGAGTCCAATATATTGCGAGAAGAGAAATTCAAGCCAGCGTAAAAGATTTGTATAATCATCCACAAACTCAAGCCATGAGCGGCACAATTTCTAATCATAAGCTTCATCCTCTCCCAAGATTGTGCAACGTGTTCATGATCAAGTTGCTTGAAATTCATGATATCGTTACGTAAGGAGATGATCTTAGCCGGCGGAAAATACTTGGATATGTAAGCATCTTTGCACCTATCCCAATAATCGATACTATTTTTAGGCAAAGAAGAAAACCAAGTTTTTGCGCAATCTCGCAACGAGAAAGGAAAAAGTTTCAACTTAATCACGTCATTATCCACATCTCTTTTTTTTTGCATATCACAAATCTCAATGAAGGTATTGAGATGGGATGCGACATCTTCACTAGGAAGGCCAGAGAATTGCTCTTTCATAACAAGATTCCGCAAAGGTGCGTTGATTTCATACGATTCCGCACTAGTGGCGGAAGAAATCGGAGTACTAATAAAATCATTATTATTAGTGCTCGAGGAGTCGCAAAGTTTGGTGTTTTCAGACATGATGTCTTCAGCAAACAAACAAGCACACAAGCAAGGAAGAAACCGGCAAAGGAAAACGGCAAGGGCAAAAGAAAACGACAAAGGAAAAAGGCGAATGAAAACGGCAAATGTGAAGTGGGAGAGAGGAAAACGAGAGGCAACTGGCAACAAAAGTAAATGCAAGAGAAGAGTTTGTGAGACCTACTTGGATAGATCTTGATTTCTCCTCCCCGGCAACGGCGCCAGAAATACTTCTGCTACTGCAACAAAAGACCTTCCAACGGCGCTAGAAATAGGAGTGTTGCTTGATACTCCTCAGCAACGGCACCAGCAATCCTTCAGCTGCGGCTACGCCTTCATAATCTATAAGGGATTGACAACCCCTTCATTGCGTTGGGTGCAAGCTCTTTGTGTTTGTCCAGGTACTTGTGACTTGACGCGATCCTCCTACTGGATCGATACCTTGGTTCTCAAACTGAGGGAAATACTTCCCGCCACTGTGCTACATCACTCTTTCCTCTTCAAGGGAACACCAACGCAAGGCTCCAAGGCTGCGGGGAAATCCTTTGCATATTTGCCAAGGAAGTCCCTATAGGCGTAGCACGTAGCAGAAGGACTCCTGGTGCCGTTGCCAGGGAAGGTCTGTTGTCGCAGTAGCACACCGCATAATCGGGTTACACAAGAGGTGTCTTGCCCACTGAGCAGGGGCGTCCTACTGCAACAAAATACCTTCCAACGGCGCCAGAAATAGGAGTGTTTCTTGATACTCCTCAGCAACGACACGAGGAATCCTTTAGCTGCGGCTACGCCTTAAGGGACTTCCTAGGCAAGTATGCAAAGGATTTCCCCCGTGGCCTTGGAGCCTTGCGTTGGTGTTCCCTCGAAGCGGAAAGGGTGATGTAGCGTAGCGGTGGTAAGTACTTCCCTCAGTTTGAGAACCAAGGTATCAATCCGGCGTAAGTGTATCTCAAGATCCTGCACAAACACAAAAGCTTGCACCCAACGCTATGAAGGGGTTGTCAATCCCTTATAGATTGTTTTCCAAGTGAGAACTGAAAGCAACAAAGTAACAAAGCAAAGTAAAAGCGGAGGTGTAAACGATGGATGTGAATAGACCCGGGGGCCGTAGTGTTTGCTAGTGGCTTCTCTCATAAAAGCAAGTAGACGGTGGGTGAACAAATTACCGTCGAGCAAAGAACCATGCAAAGTCGTGACGATATCTATGCAATGATTATTTCTATAGGCATCACGTCCGAAACAAGTAGACCGATACTTTCTGCATCTACTACTATTACTCCACACGTCGACCGCTATCCAGCATGCATCTAGTGTATTAAGTCCATAAGAACAGAGTAACGCCTTAAGCAAGATGACATGATGTAGAGGGATAACCTCAAACCAATGATAAAAACCCCATCTTTTTACCCTTCATGGCAACTACTTGATGTGTGCCTTGCTGCACCTAGTGTCACTGGAAAAGGTCACCACATGGTAGAACCCAAAACCAAGCACTTCTCCCATTGCAAGAATCATAGATCTAGTTGGCCAAACAAAACCCAAGACTCGGAGAGACTTACAAGGATATCAAATCAGGCATATAAGAAATCAGCAAAGACTCAAATATATATCATAGATAATCTAATCACAAATCCACAATTCATCAAATCTCGACAAACACACCGCCAAAGAAGATTACATCGGATAGATCTCCATGAAGATCATGGAGAACATTGTATTGAAGATCCAAGAGAGACAAGAAGCCATCTAGCTACTAACTATGGACCCGTAGGTCTGAAGTGAACTACTCACGAGTCATTGGAGGGGCGATGATGATGAAGAAGGAGCCCTCCAACTCCAAAGTCCCCTCCGGCAAGGTGCCGGGAAGGGTCTCCAGATGAGATCTCACGGAAACGGAAGCTTGTGGCGGCGGAAAAGTATTTTCGAGGCTCCCGTGATTTTTTCTGGAATATTTGGGAATTTATAGGCCAAAGACCTAGGTGAGGGGGCGGCCACGGAGGCCACAAGCCTGCCCACCGCCGCCTCCCCCTGGTGGCGGAGTGGGGGCTTGTGGGCTCCCTGCAGCCCACCTGGCTTGGCCCAAAAGCCCCCTAGTCTTCTTCCGTTCGGGAAAAAATCATTTCGTGGTTTTTTCTTCCGTTTGGACTCCGTTCCAAAATCAGATCTGAAAAGAGTCAAAAACACGGAAAAAACAGGAACTGGCACTTGGCACTGAATTAATAAGTTAATCCCAAAAAAGATATAAAAGGTACATAAAACAACCAAAGAAGACAGGATAACATCGTGAAACCATCAAAAATTATAGATACGTTTGAGACGTATCAGGGCGCAGACCATGGTGACTGATATCCCCTGCACAAAAACCAACCATGGTCCATGCTTCACGGAGACGGAGGGAGGCTATTATTCTTCCCCTATCGTTGAAGCATATCCCTCCAAGGCTCGTCGGACTACTGGACACGAAGAAGACGTGTTGTGGGAGTGGAGATACAGCACGATCGGAATTAGACTAGGTTTAGCCTAGTCTAGTCTAGTTTAGTTAAAATATGTTTAAAATGTAATTTCTTGTCTGGTTTGAATGAAAATCATGTGGTTTAGAAATTTGTGTTGTTATTTAAATTCTATTTTAAAATGTATGCGATTAGTATTGGATGTTCGCGGACTTGTGCCTCTCTATACAAATGAATGCGGTGTCGTCAGCGTTCGAGATGCCCTGAGAGCATCTACAACCGTACATAGCAAATATGACCCGTATGCACGAGCGGGCGCGTCCGATCAGTGACTGGGCATGTCCATTTTGAGCCCCTACTTTTTCTTCTGCGGAGTCGCACTTTTCGTATTTTTCTCATATATCTCGTCACTTGCACGTGATTGATGGAGAAGAAGAGAGAGAAAGAAAAGAATGAATAAAAAATAAAAAATGTGGTCCGAGGTGAGATCGCGTCCTACGTGGCGGACTAACCGGGCGTGTCCGACCGCGTCCATGTTCCCTCATATCATTCTCATATTTGAGATGAATATGAGGGGTGTAGGTCAGTCGAGTTGTTTGACATGGATGTAAGGGAAACTCTAACCGGGCGACCCATTTCGCCCGTCCGTATCCGTTTGGGTCGCCGCAGATAAAAAAGTCGGCCCGACGCGCCGAACGAATGGACGCACGTCCATTTTTCGTCTTCCCGCGACCCATTATGGATCCAAATTTGGGTGTCATTTGCGTCGCCGCGGACATGGAGCAGACACGCGCCTCACCCGCATGCTCCTTCCCCGGGCCCGCCAGTCGGCGTCACAGTCTTTCCTTCTTATCCCCTTTCGCCCATCGCCCGCAAGCACACAAACCCTAGGCCGACAACCCCATTTTCCCCTCGGCCACCCGAGCTCTCCAATAGCAAATCCACTGGCGTGGTGCCTCCTTCGTCTCGCGGCGGGAGGCCTAGTAGTGGCTCTGCGACGACGATGAGATTTGGCGAATTTTTGCGAATCATGTCGGCGGGATTTGGCAAATTCGGTCATCGGTAGACTGCGATTGTCATGGCTGACCGGGTGCCAGTCCACCAGGTTTGTGCAATCCCTTAGTGCCTCATGCAGGCGCTCAATCAACTTCAAGCCGCTCGGGACTGATCCGCCCGACCATAGCCCTGGCTCGGCGCTCACCCTAAAGCTTGTCGGCTCACCTTTGCCGTTCATAAACTGCGACTACTACTCGCTGCAGGTCGTCCAACGCGTTTCTTGGATGCTGGAATATCCCGGTTGGGCGTTCGTGAAGTGCACAAATGATGGGGTACGATTTTCGTTCGGCCTTTTTCTCTTTGATGATTCAAAGAAATTTTGGTAGCTTATTATTTTCTCAATATTGTGTGTAGGATGGATGAGATTTTTGGTATTGGGAAGAAGAATACGTCCATCTATTGATGTCACGAAATTTGTGAGATGTTCGTGCACTTCTATCTAGAATTGAAGGTATAGATGAGACTAAAGAAAATACCAAACGGAAAGCAACGTCTAATTCTTTAGCATCAAAGAAGAAAAACATTGTTAAGCTCAAGAATTCACAGATCAACAACGAAGACATAGAGAAGATCTTACTTCAACTAGTAGAAACACTTATGGAAGTTGGACATCTTTGAAAATATCTAACTGTGATTCTTGTATTATTTGGTCTTGTATTTGTAAAGAAGAACTGAAAAAAATGTATTAAAATGCATTTTATGAAATAAAAATAACCTTCAAATTCGAAACAAAAACAAAATATGTGATTAAAATGAATGATAGCCGGCCCCAAGGACGAGATTTGGATCATCCCGTTAGGCGTGTGGCCGATCCATTTAGAAAAGAGGGCGGACATGCCGACTCAAACAGATAAAAAACCTACAAAACGTGTGTCTGTTTGGATCGCGCGGTTGAAGTTGCTCTAAAGAATCTGGTTGAGTCATGTTTTTACGAGCAGCCACTTACCGAACATCATGTCGAGACGTTCTAGATGGGTATAAGACCAACTCCAACGGGGGTACCCAAACGGACGATGCTTTTGTCCGCTTTTTGTCCGTTTGGGTCGGCTGCCCGTCCGGCATCCGCCCTGTTTTAGATCCGGGTCGATAGTGTGTCCAACGAGACGACCCATTTCATGTTCGCACACAATTTTTAAAAAAGGTCTGCGGCCATAGATCATGCTAGCGGCCTTGTCTCATGCCGGTACCATGCCAACGCCGGCATACAATGTCGGCTTCAAAAAATATCACCACACAGTTTGTGCTGGTGCACTCACCAGCGGCCGACACACATGTCAGCACACAAAAAAGGGGTGGGACTTGAGTTCGACCACGCCATCGCGGTCATGTGGTCATGCCAGCTGTTGGAAATATGACCTAAAGGCAATAATAAAATGGTATTAACAGAAAACAGTAATACATGGGTGAATAAATGGATCATAATGTGTCCCTAGCAAATCTCTAGTTGGCTAGCTCGTTAAGCAATAGATGATCATGGACATTAGATGTCATTGATAACGGGATCACATCATTGGGATAATGATGTGATGGACAAGACCGAATCCTAAGCATAGCACTAGATCGTATTGTTCGTATGCTAAAGCTTTTCTAATGTCAAGTGTCTTTTCCTTCGACCGTGAGATTGTGCAACTACCGGATACCGTAGGAGTGCTTTGGGTGTATCAAACTTCACAACGTAACTGGGTGACTATAAAGGTGCACTACGGGTACCTCCGAAAGTGTCTGTTGGGTTGGTACGAATCGAGATCGGGATTTGTCACTCCGTGTGATGGAGAGGTATCTCTGGACCCACTCGGTAGAACATCATCATGAGCTCAATGTGACTAAGGGGTTAGTCACAGGATGACGTGCTACGGAACGAGTAAAGAGACTTCCGGTAACGGGATTGAACAAGGTATAGGTATACCGACGATCGAATCTCACGCAAGTTCTATACCGACTGACAAAGGGAATTGTATACGAGATTGATTGAATCCTTGACATCGTGGTTCATCCGATGAGATCATCGTGGAACGTGTGGGAGCCACCATGGGTATCTAGATCCCGCTAATGGTTATTGGCCGGAGAGCGTCTCGGTCATGTCTGCATGCTTCCCGAACTCGTAGGGTCTACACACTTAACGTTCGATGATGCTAGGGTTATAGGGAAATGTTATACGAGGTTACCGAAAGTTGTTCGGAGTCCCGGATGAGACCCCGGACGTCATGAGGAACTCCCGAATGGTCCGAAGATAAATATTGATATATAGGATGGATGGTTTTGGACACCGGAAATGTTTCGGGCGTCACCCGTAGCGTACCGGGACCATCGGGACCACCGGAAATGGTCCCAGGGGTCCACCGGGAGGGGCCACCACCCCAAGAGGTAGCATGGGCCAAAAGGTGGAGGGAAACCAGCCCAAAGTGGGCTGGTGTGCCTCCCACAAAGGGGCCCATGGCACATGAGGTGGAGAGGGGGGGAACCCTAGGTGCTGGTGGGCCTAAGGCCCACCTAGGGGTGCGCCACCCCCCTCCCCCTGCCCTGGCCGCCGACCTCCCATCTCGGGGGGGGGGGGCTGCCGCACCACCTAGGGTGGGAACCCTAGGGGTGGCACCCCCCGTCCCCTCCTCCTATATATACCTAGGGGTTTGGGGCTGTTTTGCACACCGCTTCTTCTCTTCCTCGGCGCAGCCCTGCTCCCCTCCTTCCTCTTCCTCCCACGGTGCTTGGCGAAGCCCTGCGGGGAGACCTCGTCTCTCCATCGACACCAGGCCGTCGTGCTGTCGGAGATCTTCCCCAACCTCTCCCTCCTCCTTGCTGGATCAAGGTGCGGGAGACGTCACCGGGCTGCACGTGTGTTGAACGCGGAGGTGCCGTGGTTCGGCACTAGATCGGAATCACACCGCGATCTGAATCGCCGCGAGTATGACTCCATCAACTGCGTTCTAGCAACGCTTCCGCTTAGCGATCTTCAAAGGTATGAAGATGCACTCACCCCTCTCTCGTTGCTGGTCTCTCCATAGGAAGATCTGAATATGGCGTAGGAAAATTTTGAATTTATGCTACGTTACCCAACACGAGCACACTTGCCGGCATACAAAAAAAGGATGGTGCCCGTCGCCATAGATCACTCGACGTCGAACTTGAGCATGTCGGCCTGCATCTTCTCGAACCACGGCCTCTTCCTTAGCGACACGGTGTTGAGATCCACCTTCATGATCTCCACCCCCGTCATCATGCTCGCGAGATCCACTTCTTTCTCCTTGGTCTTGGCGTGGGTGGCCTCGATCTCTAGCATCTTGGCTTGTTTCTCCGCATCCAGCTCAAGCATCTTGGCTTGCTTCTCCGCGTTCATCTCAAGACTCCTCCTTTGGATCTCCATGAAGGCGTTCATTTGCTCTTCTTTGCAACGCCGGCCCTCCTCCTCCCTTGAGTCCTTCTTTCTCATCATGCCCTTCACGCTTGCGATCAAGGCGTTCGACGCCGCATCCCGCTTCTCCTCCTTCTTGGAGTTGGTCTTCCTCCGCGGCCATGCCTTCTCACCGTCCCCAACCTCCTCCACATCTTGCTTCCCCCCACGCGACTTGAGGGCGGCATATTGCGCCTTGATCTTCTCCTCGTCTTTGATGACCCTAAAGCAATGGAAGAGGTTGAAGCACTTGCCATTGCGTTGGACCTTGAATGCCTCCAAAGCTTGAAATGCCTACAAATGTATTTCATGCAAGCATATTGGAAAACGGTATGCTAATGAACACGCAAGCATAAACTTGATGACACAAAAGAGGGCGGCTTGCTAGCATACCATGTCTTGCATGTTGATGCCGCTCACGGGGCGGGCCTTGATGCTCCGAAGAGTGGCACAAAACTTGTTGCACTCTTGTTGGATCACCCACATCACATCAAAATGGACACCCACCCGCGCGTGCTTACTATTTGGTACGGCGGAAACTTCTTGCGCAAATGGAACTCACGATGGACACGAATCCAAAAAGTTGAATGCCTTTGTTCGGCGCCCGTCTTGGGGTCTTGCCCAATGTCTCTCCAACACTCGCAAAGAAGTTTGTCCTCGGCCGTCGTGTATGCCTTGGTCCGCTTGCTCTTACGCTTCGGCTTCTCCCAGGCGGCTTGATTGACGAGCTCGTCCTCAAACAAAGGCTCCCCTTCGATGTCGCATTCGTCCTCTTCCTCTTGCCCGTAGTCCTCTGGAAACTCGTGGTCGAGTGGGAAGCCGTCTGGGTCCATGCCGACCTGATCACGCATGAAGGTCGCCTGATCTTGATCAAAGGTGGACGGCGTGAATGCCCCTCGGCTGTCCTCGCTTTGTGTCTCGTCGGGATTGTAGCCAGCGGCCGGCACACCAGCCTCCAAGATCAAGTTCTGTATATAGTCCTCGTCGCCGGCGGCCGGCATTCCGTCGAACAAGTTGCGTATGCCCAACAGCACGTCAGCTGGCATCTGCCGCACGTGTTTCCTCGTGCCTCCGGATGACGAGCCACCGGCCACCGGTGTGGCGTTGAGGTCGATGGACGTGGGCGCGGGCGTGGAAGGCACCACCACGCTCACCTCGGGCGAGCACTCCTCCGAGAGGCGGGAGGCATGCGGGTAGACGTGGAAGCCGGGCATCGGGGTGCAAGCCGACGCGCGGGGCGAGTCGGGCAGCACCATCCGAGGGAATGCGGATGAGCCGGTGCTGGCCGCGGCCACGACGGCGTTGACGAGGCCGTGCTCGCTAGGGTTTAACCCTAGCATATAGAGCGGCTCCCTCGTTGCCGCTGCGACGCGGGCGTTGGTGACCTCTTGCTGCGCGGCGGCGGCCGCCGCGATGGCTTCATCCCTCGCATCCGTCGCGTGCCTGCGGCCCTTCTTCTTGGCCGACTCCCTCGCGCGCTGTTCGGGCGTCAGCGTCTTCTTCGGTTTGGGCGCGACGATGGTCTTGCGGGGGGCGCAAGGCTTGCCTTTGCCGGAGGGGGCGGTCGTCATGCCGGACGAGGCGAGGGAGGCGAGGCCGGCGGCGGCGTCGAGGTCATCGTCCATTGCGGGGGTGGGGCGGGAGCGCGCGCGGACGGGAGGGTTTTTGAGGGAAATGCAGGAAAATGGTGGAGGCTGCCACCGACCAGCGGGTCCGGGGGAGGAGAAGGGGCGCGCGCGTCCGTCTCGTGTCCGCATCGACGCAAATCCGACTAAAAAATGAACAGGGAATGAGTCGACACGCGGACGCCAAAGGGTGCGTGTGTGTTTGGACAACGCGTTGGACCGATTTTTGTGTCCACACTAACCCAAATAAACGCCAGCGAAATAGATCGTCCCGTTAAAGTTTCATCCCATTGAAAATGCTCGGAGTAGATGCTATTGTCAGCTCAAAACGGTGTGTGCACGGTTAAAGCAGCGAAGGGCCGAGGGCGCCTCTGTGCGCTGCGGGCACTCGTGGGACGCGCGTGTCCGTGGTCTGCGTGGCCACCCCCACCCGTGCCCGTGCGTCGTCCGCGATGAAGTCCTGGCACAACCCGGCGAGCGGCGCCCGTGTAAGCGCAGGCGCCGTCCGCCCACGAGAAAAAAAACGGGCCATCCCATTCCCATCCCACGATGAGGGAAGCAGAGCTGGCATGCGGTGCTGTGCGTGCGGGAGTCCCACCACTCACGAGTCTTCTCTTCTTATCCGCCAACTTATCCGCCAACTGATGCAAATTCTTTGGCCAACTTCTACGCACGCTCCAAATGATCGTATCACGTTTGTTTGGGATCAAACGCATACAAATTATGGTCTAATGTGCGGAGCAAAATGAAAAAATGATGATTTTTTGCCATCGGTCTATTTTCAGATTAAATTTGGATCGTGTTTGATAAAAATGGACACCGCGCCGACGGACGCGGCGCACACCCTTGTCCTTCCCTGACGGGACACACCTTTTTTCCTACACGGCCTGTCCCGCCCCCTCCCTTGCCATAGCCTGACCGTCCTAAACCTCGATCCCACGCCCACGTTTCAGAGAAGTTTTTGTCGGTGTTTGTGATTTTTTATCACCACATCCGGTGCGAGAGAAGATACGACCGTCAACAACCTCCATCGGCCCAACACCTGTTGGTAGGCGTTGTAAAAGCCGTTGGTTGCAGGCCATCAACGCAAACCTTGCATGCTACCTGCAAGGTGCTCTTCTCGGTCATGTCTTCATCATGACTCTAATGTGTTTGACACTTTGCTTATAAGGTACCATGGACAATGGAGACGAGTTTTTACCACAACTTCATTTGTTCGTCACATGATTCGTCCTCGAATGACGAAGAGCTTGTGGTTGCTGCATTGATAGTCAATGACCACATTGCTAGGCAGCAGCCTAGGTTCAGCTTGATAATATTGATGTGTGTATGATAATTACAGAGTCGATCTATCACAAGATCAGATGAACTAAATTCTAGATGGATAGGATAATGATTCTCCTCCTCTACAAACTGAACCCTCTGATTTATACAGACATCAGGGGTACCTAGAGTTACACATCATCGGTTGCCATTAGGGAATAAACATGTCGATTCTGTCATCTTGTCGTGGAGGACACAAGGCATCGAAGGATTCCTTGTCAAACACGAAGTCGCCTTATAGCTCGGTCTTCCAGTAATAACCATAGAGCGACCCACCTATCGGGCCCATAAGAAATAGACCGATGGTTTGAGGACCCTTTAGTTCCGGACTCTCTCACCTTGATAAATTTGGCTTCTCCTATTACAAATGCACTACGGATATTCGTGTTGGTTGGTCAATGCCCATCAAACCATAGTATTGTGACGGAGGGCGTCCCCCGCGTCGCCTCCTCCCCGACGACTCGGGGGAAACCCTAGCACCCCCGCCGCCGCGTCTTCCCCTCTCTCCCTCTCCTCCGCCGCTGCCAGAGGGAGCCACGACACTGGCTTGTGGCCTTGATGAAGGTGGCGGCGGGGACCCTGCGTCTGGACGGCGGCGGTTTCCGGGGCGGCAGGGATCTTGCGCCTGACGGTGGCGGTTCCCGGGGCGGTGGTTCCCGGAGCGGCAACTTCGTTCCAGGGGCGGCGGCGACCGGTGGCGGCGGGGATCTCAGGCCTGGACGACGGCCCACGGGACGGCGGTGGCTTTGGCCGGCGGCTTCTGGTGGCGGCGGGGTTCCAGAGCCTGGACGGCGGCGCCCGGGGTGGCGGCGGCTTCGGCTCCCGGGGCCGGGTCGCCTGGTAATCCAGCCTGATCTACCGCGCCAGCCTGGTTCCGGGTTGCCTTCGCTTGGTGCTTGCTGGCCGGGATCTATTCCGGTCTTGGCGGTGCCGACGGCGATGGCTTACCTGGGACCATGGTGGTGGCGGCGTCCCCTCCGCCGGGGATGACGGGTCTGATGGTGGGGATACATGGTTGCCGGTGAAAACCGTGCCGACAGCGAACGATAGCGGCTTTCTGAGCCGTTACTTTGATGAAGGCTTCGTTCTGTAACTACTGTTGATCCACTCGTCCTGCTCCGGGGGAAACCCTAGGATCTGGTTTTCCAGATCGGACGATGGCGGCATTGCGGTGTCGTTCCTCTCTAGGGAGCATCGTTTGTAGAGCATTGCTGGAAGAGAGGTGGAGCGTCTTCGTCCTGCACGGAGCTTCAGTGGTGATGTCAGGTCATGCCTGGCCGACAGGTGCTACGCTTTGTCATGCCTGGTCGGCAGGTGCTACGCACGACAGATCTTACTGAGCCTTCGTGTTTGGATGGACGAGCGCGGGGAGGTGGTGCCGTTGGGCGCCGTGGTGGCGTCGACGGATGGCTGGACTGACAAGGATTATGCGGATCTCTCTCCTGAAGATGGTTCAACGGTTCGAGGATGATGGCGGCTTTTAAAACGTGTGCATGTGGTGTACGCTTTAGGTCTGCTGCACCGGCTGTGAGTTCCGATACGTTATGTGGATGGATCGAAGACGACATCGGATTAGATATGGAGAGTGAGAGCACTCCACATTATCACCGTATGTAGGTGTGAGAGGGGGCTTCGGGTGGTTTGATGTATGTACTTGTCAGACCTTTGTTAAATAAGTAATAAAGATGGCTGCATGCATCATTCGATGCAGAGGCCGGGGTTAAGCCTCCTTTTCTAAAAAAAAATGTGACGGAGTCATCGAAGAAAAAGCGGAGATAGAAATGTGGGGTATTTTTTGTTCGGTGTGGATACTGCATTTGGATTTTGGAGCAGTCGTAGAGCACCGCTGGCTCGTGACCAACGCAGATCGTTCAAATCAAGTGAAATAATACACCCGCTCCGCTGCTCACCCGCCCGCCCGTGGCCTGGCCTGGGTTGCCCTGTGTGTCATTTTCATGCCACATGCACACGAGGTGCCTCCAAGAAAGAAGAAGCGATGTGTTGCGTTTCATGGAGCAACGTTTGTGCCATGCTGTCACACGCCATTCTCAGCCGTGTTCTACCACCTGTCAACTCGAAACGGTGATGTATGTAGGTGTCGACGCGGTCAGAGCAGCGTAGGGCCGAGGGCGTCTCTGCCGCCGGTCGACCGCGGGCGCTCGTGGGCCTCGCGTGTCCGTTGGCGCGTGGCCGCCCGTGCCCGTGCGCCGTCCGCCCACGAGAAACCAGGCCATCCCACGTGAGGGAGGCAAAGCCCGCTCGCTGGCATGAGGTGGTGTGGGAGAGCCCCAGCGCTCACGCCGTGTGCATGAAGCACGCTCTTCTCTCCTTTCACCACACCACGCCGAGCCACGCCACAAAATCTTACATTTCTCTCCTGGTCTGGGCTTTAGGATCTTCTGCATGGGAGAGCAAGGACGTGTTTGGTTGCCTACGACCATTCTATGGCCAATTTTTTTTCTAGCCTAAAGAGGAAAGAAAACGCAGATCTGGCCCTAGTTTAAAAATACATTCAAAACTAACCTTTTCACGTGACGTCATCAACCCTGACGTTTGGTTTGCAAAGGAGACGCCACGCTCCCCGGCGTCTGGCTCGGGCCCGCCCAACCCCCCTTCCATTGACCGGCTGACGTGGCAAAGGGGCTAGACGCCAGGGGCCATGGCGTCTGGGCCCCACCCCAAACGCCAGGCACCCTCGCATCTGGCTTGAGTCACTTACCTGCCCCGGGCCCGACCCACCCACCCATCTTCTTCCTCACCCCCACCACCTAACAGAGAACTCACATCTCTCTCGGCCCCCTCTCCCCCCTCACACCCCACCCCCTTGATCTACTCCCTCCTCCATCAAAATCCTTAGATCCGAGCCCCCCAAGCTTACTTGCGGTAATCTCCCCCGATCCCTCCAATTTTTTTTCAACATCTTATTTTGAGAGTATTTTTGAATATTAGGTTATGTTAGATAAATAGGTTACTTGTTAGTTTTAGGGATTTCTTTGTGGTTATTTGATTAGATAGGTTTGTTCAATATGTTGGTATATTATTTTGGCCTAATATGATGTGTTGTAGATTTTATTTAATAATTTAGTGTATCATATGATGTGGGCATAATGGATTGATTTTAGGCAACCAAAGATTGTCATTGATGTGCTTAATGTATTATTGTTGCTTTTAGATGGGGAGACTTGTTAATGTTCATTATATGAACAAGGAGGCATTTTTGACTAACAATGCGGATGGGGATGAGGAAGCCATTGTCTTTGATAGAAGCCCTAGGTATGATGAGCTTGTTGCAAAAGTGAGACATGTCTTAAATTGGATGGACCCCAATGATGGTGTTAAGTTAATAGGAAGGTACGATGTTGGAGTTGGAGTCAAATCTCGCTTGAAAAGTATGCCTATCACCCCTGACTTGCATTGGGACGTGTACAAGGAACAAGTTGAAAAATCAGATGACAAGTCAATTGAATTGTTTGCCACAAAGGTTGAACCACCTCGGGCTGATTGACTTGAACATGCTTGTCTCTTCCCCAATGACCGATAGGACAAGTGTGCCTTCTATTGAGCAAAGTATTATGATTGGTGCCTCCAATGCTTATAACCAACCAGAAAGTGAGGTTGAATTTCATGCCCCTAATGCTATTCGCCCACCACCACCAACAAGCCAAGCAAATGAAGTTGATATTATTGCTAGTGAGGAAGTAATTCTAAAGGATGTTGATGTTGATGGTGATTTCGATGAGGTAGAGGAAGGGTTTCATGGTATTGATATTGGTGACTTGGATGCATACATAGCACAAAAGGAGATGGATCGTAAGTTACCTTTTAGGCGTCTATATGGGTATGATTCAGACGACGAAGGTCCTCAGAAAGAATTGGACGAGGATGGATTCACGAAGGAGGAAAACCAAATTCACTTTGAGTTGACCGGCTTGGAAAAAAGAACTCACTTGTTTCGAGATCTCAGCCTTGCCCATAAAGCCATAGTTGATGGTGGCATGAGGAAGACGACGATTGAGCCAACACCTTTCCCTGATCCAGGTGAACCAAGGGATGAGAATGAGGACGAGAATGCTTATTTGAAGAAAGGATTGAAGTTCCCCTCTTTGCCTGCCATGAAGGTTTGGTTGTCTGACTATGCCATTCGTAACCACAGGCCATTTTATGTTGAGCACTCTGACATAAATTTGCGGTTCACTGTGAAGTGTGTGAAAGCAGATGAAGGATGCATATGGAAGGTTCGTGCCAGAAAGTTAGAAGAAACTGAAGAATGGGTGTTAATAAGTTGTGTTCCCACTCATTTATGCAGACGACCAAAGAAACATGATCGTAAGACACACCGTCAGCTCACGTCTGAGTACCTGGGATACAAATTTATGAGAGATATAGTTGTTGATCCCACTATCAAAGTGAGGTTTCTCATGAGGACGGCGAAAAAACTGTATGGTTATGCAGTCAAGTATGGGAAGGCATGAAGGGCCAAGGCAAATGTTATTCTGATGCTGTATGGTGGTTACGAAGAAGCATACAACCGGCTCCCCAGATTGTTGGGAGCGATTGCACATAGGAACCCGGGCATGTATCATGTCGTCGAAGATAAGCACGGAGTGTTCCACCGTGCTTTCCGGTGATATGGTCAATGTGTGCAAGCATTTAAGCATTGTCGTCCGGTCTTGTCTGTAGATGGCACCTTCTTTACCGGTAGATACAAGGGCACATTAATGGTAGCAATGGCCCACTCATCGAACGAGAATGTGTTGCCAGTTGCATTTTCTTTGGTGCCTTCGGAGCACCAAGACAATTGGGAGTGGTTCATGGGTCATGTGAGGCACAAGGTGATTGTTGATAGGGTGGTATGCATCATATCAGACCGGCACCATGGCATACTCAAGGCAGTGGACATTGTTATTCCAGGCTGTCCAAAGCTTCACCACAGATGGTGCATGAGGCATTTCGTGGCCAACTTTTACCGAGCATGTAAGAGCAAGGAGTTCATTAAAGACCTTACCCATGTATGTGTGGCCTTCACCACACAAGCTTTCGATGCTCGGTACAACAAAATCTTTGCAGCGGTGAACGCCGGGGGGAAAGAATTCTTAACCAAGAATTTCAGCGAGAAGCACAAGTGGGCACGTGCTCATGATGATGGAGGAAGGCGGTATTGCGACATGACGAGAAACTTGGTTGAATGTTTCAACAACGTGCTCAAGGGTGCCCGTTCATTACTGGTGACAACAATAGTGGAGTATACCTTCTTCAAGCTTAATGAGTACTTTCAGAGTCATTCGGAAGAGACTGCCTCCTGGATAGGTGAGAAAATGGATTACCCGGCGAAGGTTGATGAATGGCTTCAGTTACAAGCAACCAAGTCTTTGCAACAAAAAATTATCACATTCGACAGGTATGAAATGAAATATCAAATCGACGAGTGAGGTGGCACAACATGAGACGGTCATTCATATGTGGTGCTGCATTTGAGGTGCACCTCTAGACATGGTGGTGCCAGTGCGAGAGGCCCAGTAAGTATCATTGGCCATGTTCACATTTGATAACAGCGGCTAAGGCGGCAAACATATCAGTTTGCGATGGGAAAACCGTGCGGATGCAAGAGTTCCATGTGGAAGCTACTAGGTTGACATGGGCGCCTTGGTTTCACCCATTCTTAGACCAATCACAATGGCCTCAGTATCATGGCACCCATATTAAGCCAGACCCTGCCTTGAAGGTGGAGACCAAGGGTAGAAGGAGAACTAAGAGGTTCAGGGGTGATATGGATGACCTTGTTGGATACACTGGCATGAATCAATTTGGTAGCGGGAATTTGATGGAGGCTCCGAATAATATCAACTGTGGTGTTTGCGATGAAGGGAGACACAATACACGTACATGCAAGAAAAGGAGAACGTCGAAGGGGGTGGTGGTGGTGGTGGTACAGGTAGCACAAGTCTTATCCACCGGTATGTTAGCTGTGACTCCAAATATTTTTAATTTGGTAGAAATCATATTACTAATATAAACATGTCTTTTATGTAGTCGCCTCCGCCTCTTTGCAAGTACTTCAGTTGGATAGATCATGAAGTACCCCAACGTATCCAAGAGGCCCAATATCGAGACGCCATGTGGAGGCAACACCTTTTCAATGAATCTTTGGCATATGAGGAGGAGAGGGACTGTCGTGAGAAGGAGAAGAAGGAGAAGAAGAAGCGCAAAGAAAAGGAGGCTCGCCAAGAAGAGAGGGCAAGAAATCTTGCAAGGGATCGTGATGCACAAGCAGAAGACGAGGCACGCGATAAGAAGGGAAAATGCCACGTACTACTCAGTAGAAAATGAGCACCACATCGATGAACTAGTCGTGAACTTATGTGTGTCGAGACTATGCATGTGAACTTACCGTTGTCGAGACTATGTACGTGAACTTATGTGTGTCGAGACCATGTGTGTGAACCTAGTTATTGGAACTTATTGATGTTAGCCAAAAGTTGGACATACAATGGTTTAGTAGGTTTCTGCACAAAACTATCGGTTTAGTAGGTTTCTGTGTGCACACACCCAGACGCCAGGGTTCTTGGCGTCCGGCCCTCTGGCCAGCGCCAGACGCCACGGTCCCTGGCATCTCATATGTCCAATTTAGTGCAAACCTGCTGGTGTCTGTGCACACACCCAGACGACAGGGTCCCTGGCGTCTGGCCCTCACCACCAGACGCGAGGGTCCCTGGCCTCTCATTTTCCCAATTTAGTGTAAACCTTCTGGTGTCTGTGATCCCCCCTCGAGGCCCAGACGCCATGGGCTTTGGCATCTGCCCCTGATGCCCAAACGCCGGCATCAGTGGCGTCTAGCCCCCTCCACCTCACTCATTTAGTGACCATGTTTGCAAGCACCGCAATGAGTGCAAGTTAATGTTTAACTAGTTTTGCAAACTACAGAAAATTCAGAAATAGTCTCGACAACCATAAACTCACATACATAGTTTCGACAACAATAGGTTCATAGATAGTTCGATACTACTGGATAATTGAATACAAATTGTAGTACTGGATAGTTCAACTTAAAATTCATCACAGATCTCCTTCAACTTCTTGACCTTGTCCTTATAGCCATTGTTCTGTTTCATCATATCAGCAATGATGCACTCTAGCTTTTCCTTCTCTTCCTTCATTTGGTCTCTCTCTAGCACAAGCTGGTCCCTCTCCTTCTCTGCCTTCGCCCTGAGTATGTGATGTAGATTGGTGGAAGAATGGTCTGCCAACTTGTTCTTCTCAATCTCTTCTTTCAGATGACTGATAGCCAACCTAGTACTGCCAAGCTGATTAATAGCCTCCTCTTTGTCAGCCACCAATTTTGCAAAATCATGTTTGAAAAATCTAAGCTCTTCCTCCATCTTCCTCTTTTCTTCACCGAGCTTCAAATTTTCCGTGATTCTGTCATCATTTTCTTGTCATGCATGCTCCATAATTGACCTATACAAAACTGCATAGCAACGGACCAATCAGGGTCTATCCACTCCAGATAGCAGCACTTTTCTTCTGCCTAAAATTCAAAACATTTTCAGTGATTAACATACATGAAATTGAGTGGAGCAGAAAACTAACTAAGATTAACAAATTACAATGCAACATACCTTCTCCTTTCACAAGCAAGAAAACGCCGGCTAGTGTAAGTAAATTGAAATGCAACTTGCCTGAGGCAAGGTTCTAGATGCATACAACAAGAATATAGTTCATGAGCAATGCCACTCCATTCATAGCATGGGATAGTCGTAGGAAGCTAAAAACAGAAGACACTGAACTGTTATGAAATGCCGAAATGAAGAACCGTAAACCTAACCGTAAATGTTGGAAACTCGAAATTAACATACCTGGTTGGTCACACTATCGTCATCCTAAGAAGAGCTTGATCCCTCGCTCCAAGAAACCATGGCAAATTAAACTACCGGAGAACCTAAAATATATTTCAACTAATTAATTCACAGACCTAAAAAATATACAAATCTATCGGAGCATACCCCATCGGCATTGTTAGTCAAAAAAAATTTGGTTTCCTAAAATCAATCCATTATGCCCACATCATATGATACACTAAATTATTAAATAAAATCTACACCACATCATATTAGGCCAAAATAATATACCAACATATTGAACAAACCTATCTAATCAAACAACCACAAAGAAATCCCTAAAACTAACAAGTAACCTATTTATCTAACATAACCTAATATTCAAGAATACTCTCAAAATAATATGTTGAAACAAAAAAAATTGGAGGGATCGGGGGAGATTACCTCAAGGAAGCTTGGGGGGCTCAGATCTAAGGATTTCGATGGAGGAGGGAGTAGATCAAGGGGGTGGCTGTGAGGGGGGAGAGGGGGCCGAGAGAGATGGGTTTCATTTTTAGGAGGTGGGGGTGAGGTAGAAATAGGAGGTGGAGGAGAAAGATGGGTAGGTAAGTGACTCCTGGCAGACGCGGGGGTGCCTCGTGTTTGGGTGGGGACCAGACGCCATGGCCCCTGGCGTCTGGCCCCTTTGCCACGTCAGCCGGTCAACGGAGGGGGGATTGGGCAGGCCGACCGAGACGCCGGGGTGCGTGCCGTTTCCTATACAACCCAGACGCCGGGGTGGACGACGTCACGCAAAAAGGTTAGTTTTGAACGTATTTTCGAATTAGGGCCAGATCTGCATTATCTTTCAGCTTTAGGTTATAACAAAAAAATTTGGTCCCATTTTGTCCTCTTTGCATACTTGGCCTTTTAATTTCATAGACCATGGAAAATTGCTATGTATTAGGGATCAATTGCCATGTCAATGTACTACGTTCTCTAAATCTGCCATGTATTAGAGATACCTAAATTTGTCGTGATAAACGATCTCCAGTTTATAGTCGCTCTTTTCTACATTTTTGTGAATTATAGATTGTCAAATTTCATAGACCATGGAAAATTGATATGAATCAGGGATTGTTTGCCTTGTCAATGTACTCTAGACCATGGCATACATTTCTTTCATACAAACTAGTTGCGATTAGTTAAAATAACACAAATGGTTACCGAGATCGAGACACGTGCGATAGAGGGCAGATAGTTCACTATCATAAACTGTGTGTGATATACATCAAGCACGTGAGTAATCAGAATCATGTGCGGACACGAGAAATAACACAAACGATTGGTGCTAATAACCTGTGTGTGTTGTGAGAAAACGCTTGCTGCTATACAATTATCAGCGATTGATGAAATAATCACCAACGGGTTTCGTAGTTTAGACCGTGTGTACAGTGATTTTCTCTGTGTGCATAACATCTATGTTGCATACAGGTTGCTCGGGTGAAGTATTTGCGATGAGCCAAAATAACATAAACGGTTGCACATATCAAGATGTGTGCGATAGACGGCATACCGTGTGCTTGGATGAACTCTGCGCGATAAGCCAAAATAACACAAACAGTTCAGCGTAACAAGATGTGTGTGATGCCCAGCAAATAGGTTAGTAAACTAAATTGTGTGGAAAGATTGAAAATAACATAGACAAATACCACGACAAACGATTCCTGGTACTAAGCACCTGATTCAAAAAATGATAGCACAAATTATCGTTTGTACTCCTACATAATCAACTAAACAACATAATAGCGACATTACATATCAGCAAGGTTTAGAAAACAACAAAATGGAAACAACTACTCATCGGCGTTGTTGTGGTGCTGGTTTGTTGGTTCGACGATGTTGAAATATTGGCTGCACTCATGCAACATCCTCTCTATGGAAGAAGGATCCACATCCGTGTCGGCGAGTGCTTAGTCTCGCTGATGCATTGGTTTTCCTCCAAGCTTAAAGGGTGATGTAGCACAGCGACGACAAGTATTTCCCTCAGTTAAGAAATCAAGGTATCAATACAGTATGAAGATCCACAAGAATATGTAAACAACACCTAAACACAAATAGCAAATCCTCGCAACCCAACACATGGAGGGGTTGTCAATCTCTCGTGGGTATAGTAAGGATAGATTTATACATGCAAATAAGAGTGATAGCAAATAGAACACAACAAGGTATTTTGGATTTTTTCGATAATATAGATCTAAAAGCAAAAGAGAAAATAAAGTAGAAACACAAATAGCAAAGTAGATTGGAAATAGATGATGTGAAGTAGACTCGAGGGCCGTAGGACTAGTGGCCTCTCCCGAGAAATAACAAACGGTGGGTAGACAATTTACTGTTGGGAAATTTATAGAAGAGAAAATAATTATGAAGATATTAATGACAATGATCATGTATATAGGCATCACGTCCAAGATAAGTAGATCCACTTCTACCTACATCTACTTATATTACTCCACACATCGACCACTATCCAGCATGCATCTGGTGTATTGAGTTCATGGAGAAACGAAGTATTGCCTTAAGAACAATGACATGATGTAGACAAGATCTATTCATGTAGGAACATACCCCATCATTTTATCCTTGATAGCAACAATACATGCATGTCATGTCTCTTCGTGTCACTGAGATTAAGCACCGCAAGATCGAACCCATCACAAAGCACCTCTTCCCATTGCAAGATAAAAGATCAAGTTGGCTAGACCAAAACAAAATATTGGAGAAGAAATACGAGGCTACAATAATCAAGCATGAATATGTTTTGTAGATCTGATCATAAACTCACAATTCATCGGGTCCCAACAAACACACCGCAAAACAAAGAGTGACATCATATGGATCTCCAATAGACCATTGTATTGAGAAACAAAATGAGAGAGAAAGCCATCTAGCTACTGCCAACAGACCCGGAGGTCTGATATGAACTACTCACGCATCATTGGAGGAGCACCAATGAGGATGGAGAAACCCTCCGTGATCGTGTTCCTCTCCGTAACGAGCTCTAGATTGGATTTCGTGGCTCTGGAACTTGCGGTGGCTGAAACAATTTTTCGTAGAATCCTCTAGGGTTTTCTAAATATTGGAGTATTTATAGAGCTGAGAGACGGTGGTGGAGCTGCCCGAGGACCACAGTAGACACGAGGCCACGCTAGGGGCCTCTAGCGAGCCCTGATGTCTAGTGGCCCCCCTGGACCCCGCTTGATGTTCATTCTTGGTTCCCAAGTTTCCTTCTAGTCTAGAAAAATCTCAGTAAAGTTTCATGGTAATTGGGCCTCATCTAATATGGATTTTGTGCGAAGGAAAAACAGCAAAAAACATCAACTCGCACTAGGAACTATGTCAATAGGTTAGTCCTAAAAATGATATAAAGTTGCTACAAAATGATCATAAAACATCCAAGAATGTTAATATAACATCATGGAACAATAAAAAATTATAGATATGCTAGAGACGTATCAACGAGGATGTTGGTGAAGATTGGTCCTCCCATGAAGGAGGAACCGTTGGTGATGACGATGGCTTCGATTTCCCCCTCCCGGAGGGGAATTCCCCCAGCAGAATCTCTCTATCAGAGCAAAAGGGCCTCTGCCTAGGTATCCACTTCGAGACTGCGGCGCTTCGTCCTGAAAGATAACTTGTGATTTTTTAGGGTAAAACACACCATATAGGAGAAGATTGCCGCAAGAGGGTCAGCTCGGGACCCACAAGCTATCACGACGCGACTAGAGGGGCGCCCTGTTGGCTTGTGCCTAGCTCGTGGCCTCACTCCAGTATATTTTTGGCCTATAAATTCTCAAATATTCCAGAAAAATCTCCGTAAAGTTTCAGGTCATTTGGACCAAGTTGATTTTTTGCCTTTTTCTCGGTTTCCAGGTCGAGAATTCGAGTTTCGAGATATTTCCCTATCAATGATGTACCTTGCATATTCAGAGAGAAAATACAGAAGAATTTTATGATAATAATGGATAATGGATAAGATCAACGCAAATATCAAGAGAAAGGACATAAGCGTATCAAGTCCCCCAAGCTTAGACCTCCTTTTTCCTCAAGCGGAAGCCGGGCTCGAAAATAATGACCTCATGATTTGAGAGACAGGTGTCGATAAAAACTAAATACGAGCATGAGAGCATCATGAATATTAACATAGCAGCAAGTATTTTATCATATAACTTCTCATAAACAAGTAACAATCCTTTCACAACTATTGGAGTATGAACCATAAAATTTATTGAAAATTAACAAACTATGTTCTCAATCATTGGGCCAATTATAATTCATCATAATCCAGAGGAGAGCCTATGTAAGAGCTTTATTTGCCAAAGTACTCTTCAGCTGAATAACTCTCTTTGGGACAAGGGCATCATCAAAGCAAAGAAATCAGAAGAAGAAGCAGTCAGTAATGCAATGCGAGACAAGTGTCATGTGGCAAGGTGCCCGGAATCTATCGTATATCATATATAGAGATTTTGGATTGCGATTTCCTTTTGGGGATCATGGTAGCAAGTTCACATACTCAACTATCATTTAATCTTCTATGATTGCTCACACTCAAGGCATATTTTTGGAGCTCATGTTTCCGTAGGACACATAGGAAGATAGGGCTTAAATGATTTGCCACCCAACTTATTATTTCGCAAGGATAATGTAAAGAATAATAAATCATGATCATCTACATCCACTTGGATATATAAATCTGAATCTTCCCCCAACACATGATGTTTGCCACTATAGAATTAATAGGTTGGAAAAGGAGAAAACTTTATTAACTCAAGCACAGAGTTAAACTCCTGAAAGTAAAGGATAGGCCCTTTGTAGAGGGAAGCATATGTTGTCATGCGCTTTTAGTTTGTTGGATGTACGAACTCTTAATGCAAGGGAACGCCACTTTATATCCTTATGATATCAAACTTTATTATGCACTCTGTCACTTTTATTTCTTTGCCATTACAAGATCGTACAAAGCTTATTTGCCCTTGCAATAAAAGATCAAAGATATTTAGGAGCAATTTTTATTTCTTGATGCACGGATGAGAACTTACTTGAAGGATCTTACTCAATCCATAGATAGTTATTGTGGACTCTCATGGCAAAAAAATGATTTCCAGGTTATGGATGCACCAGTAGTATCTCTACTTGGTGCGGAATTTTTGGGCTAGCAAAGGATCTAAGGCAAGCATCACATGTTGAAGGATCCAAGACAATATAACTTCTGTGTGAATATAAACTATCATGATTATTAAGTTGCCTTCCATGTCCAACAGAAACACTTGATCATTATATAATATTTGATGGAAGCTCACAATCATAAAAGATGTCCACGTTAGTGTATTTACATGTGAATCTCCTCTCGTCCATCATAATCTTCCTTAGATTGCAAGAATGACTAATACCATGTTTGTTTACTATCAACAAATTTTATCACTCACACCATTTTTTGTGTAAAATCATTACTTCTCATGAGATGGGTATATGATCTCTATCTTTCTTTGTATTGACATGCTATGATGATGGGTGCCCATGGGCAAACCAAAAAAACTCAACTAATCTTTTATCATATATCTCGCATACTCAATTACAAGGATAGATGAAACTCAAAGAAAAAATCCTACACAAAGAAAATCTGAAATTTATTTCTCTAAATCACGAAATAACTAAGGATCTAACTAAGATATATAGTAATGATGGAAGTGATGGTGATACAATACTCGGGGTCCTCCCCCAAGCTTGGACCAAGCCAAGGGCGGTGCCCATACCCATGTAGTCAAGCATCCTCTTTAGGTGATGGTGGTGGTGTAGTTGGCGTGTCTTTGGTACTCCAAGGCATAGACTCCCCATCACAGATTTTTTTGTCTCGGGAGTCCTGAAACCAACAACAAAGCTCATCCTCTGAAACCTAGATTCATACTCACAGTTTTGACCTTGGACTTCATAGATTTGATTTTGGAGGTGATCGATCCGATCTTGAAGCTTAGAGAGAATCTCCCCCACATTATTGGTGTCCATCTTGTTTTCGCAGATGAAATCCGTGATCATGGAGTGTTTAGCACTCATACCACGCTCCACCATCCCTTGGCACTTGAAGATCTCCTGTTCCACCGATGCAAGCCTGGCCTTCTCGCTTCCCTCCTTCTTGGGACCTTGAACTGTTGGGTAACGTAGCATAAATTCAAAAAAATTCCTACGCATATTCAGATCTTCCTATGGAGAGACCAGCAACGAGAGAGGGGTGAGTCTATCTTCATACCTTTGAAGATCTCTAAGCGGAAGCGTTCCTAGAACGTGGTTGATGGAGTCATACTCGCGGCGATTCATATCGCGGTGTGATGCCGATCTAGTGCCGAACAACGGCACCTCCGCGTTCAACACACGTGCAGCCCGGTGACGTATCCCGCACCTTGATCCAGCAAGGAGGAGGGAGAGGTTGGGGAAGATCTCCGGCAGCACGACGGCGTGGTGTCGATGGAGAGACGAGGTCTCCCGGTAGGGCTTCGCCAAGCACCGGCAGAGAGGAGGAGAAAGAAGAGCAGGGCTGCGCCGAGGGAGAGGGAAAACTGTGTCTCCAAAAGCCCAAAAGTGCCCACTATATAGGAGGAGGGGAGGGGGGTGCCACCCCTAGGGTTCCCACCCTAGGTGGTGCGGCAGCCCCCCCAGATGGGAGGTGCGGCAACCAGGGTAGGGGGGAGGGGTGGCGCACCCCTAGGTGGGCCTTAGGCCCACCAGCGCCTAGGGTTTCCCCCCTCTCCACCTCGTGCGCCTTGGGCTAAGTGTGGGGGGCGCACCAGCCCACCTAGGGGCTGGTTCCCTCCCGCACTTGGCCCATCTAGCCTCCCGGGGTCGTTGCCCCCTTCCGGTGGACCCGGAACCATCCGTCCTATATATCAATCTTTACCTTCGGACCATTTCGGAGCTCCTCTTGACGTCCGGGATCTCATCCGGGACTTCGAACAACTTTCGATAACCTCGTATAACAATTCCCTATAACCCTAGCGTCATCGAACCTTAAGTGTGTAGACCCTACATGTTCGGGAGACAGGCAGACATGACCGAGACAGCTCTCCGGCCAATAACCATCAACAGGGTCTTGATACCCATGGTGGCTCCCACTTGCTCCACGATGATCTCATCGGATGAACCACGATGTCAAGGATTCAATCAATCTCGTATACAATTCCCTTTGTCTATCGGTATAGAACTTGCCCGAGATTCGATCGTCGGTATACCTATACCTTGTTCAATCTCGTTACCGATAAGTCTCTTTACTCGTTTCGTAGCACGTCATCGTGTGACTAACTCCTTAGTCACATTGAGCTCATGATGATGTTCTACCGAGTGGGCCCAGAGATACCTCTCCGTCACGTGGAGTGACAAATCCTGATCTCGATTCGTACCAACCCAACAGACACTTTCACAGGTACCCGTAGTGCACCTTTATAGTCACTCAGTTACGTTGTGATGTTTGATACACCCAAAGCACTCCTACGGCATCCGGGAGTTGCACAATCTCACGGTCAAAGGAAAAGACACTTGACATTAGAAAAGCTTTAGCATACGAACAATACGATCTAGTGCTACGCTTAGGATTGGGTCTTGTCCATCACATCATTCTCCCAATGATGTGATCCCGTTATCAATGACATCTAATGCCCATGACCAGGAAACCATGATCATCTATTGACTAACGAGCTAGCCAACTAGAGGCTTGCTAGGGACACATTGTGATCTATTTATTCACACATGTATTACTGTTTCCTGTTAATACAATTATAGCATGAACAATAGACGATTATCATGAACAAGGAATTATGATAATAACCATTTTATTACTGCCTCTAGGGCATATTTCCAACAGTCTCCCACTTGCACTAGAGTCAATAATCTCATTACATTGTGATGTATCGATCACCCATAGCATTATGGTGTTGATCATGTTTTGCTCGTGGAAGAGGTTTAGTCAATGGGTCTGCAACATTCAGATCCGTATGTACTTTACAAATCTCTATCACTCCACTCTGGACATGGTCCTGGATGGAGTTGTAGCGGCGTTTGATGTGCTTCGTCTTCCGGTGAAACCTGGGCTCCTTGTCTATGGCAATGGCCCCAGTGTTATCACAGAAGAGTGTCATTGGACCCGACGTGCTTGGAACAACTCCAAGGTCGGTGATGAGCTCCTTCATCCAAATTCCTTCATGAGCTGCTTCTCAAGCAGCTATGTACTCCGCTTCACATGTAGATGCTGCCACGACTTCTTGCTTGCTGCTGCACCAGCTCACTGCCCCACCATTCAAAACATATACGTATCCGGTCTATGACTTAGAGTCATCCGGATCTGTGTTGAAGCTAGCATCGACGTAACCCTTTACGACGAGCTCTTCGTCACCTCCATAAACGAGAAACATTTCCTTAGTCCTTTTGAGGTACTTAAGGATATTCTTGACCGCTGTCCAGTGTTCCATACCGGGATTAATTTGGTACCTCCCTACCAAACTTACGGCAAGGTTTATATCAGGTCTGGTGCACAGCATGGCATACATAAGAGAGCCTACGGCTGAAGCGTAGGGGACAGAACTCATCTTCTCTCTATCTGCTGCCGTGGTCGGCGACTGAGTCTTACTCAATCTCATACCTTGCAAAACTGGCAAGAACCCTTTCTTTGAGTTTTCCATATTGAACTTCTTCAATATCTTGTCAAGGTATGTAAGTGCATCTAGTGCCCCTTAGTGATTTTGGTGGTTTGAAGACTTATAGGTTAAGTATCTAATGTGTTTATGAGTGTACATAGGATCTATAAGTCACTGAGGAGTTTGAGATATTTGATGAATATCGACCCCTAAAAATGTATATCTTCGGTTGAAGAAATTGGTCTGAAGCTGAAGAATTGAATCGTGAAGAATCTGCGATGAAATTGATATTCCTCATGAAGATACTGAAATTGAGGAATTCGGTGTGTTCTGAAGAAAATCATTTTGAAGACTTTGAAGCATGAAGATTTACTCTTTCTTTTTTATTTTCTTCACACTTGAGTAATAGGAACACCGTACTGTTAAAGGGGGTCGAAGTTACACTTTGGAATGAATTTTCTCATGATGCTCAACCCAAGCCTAATCCTACCAAAAGCCTCAAGTGAGGAATACGAGTGACATGAGGACTGTCACAGTTGAGGGTTCCGACCGTTTCGATAGCCACGCCAAGTCATTGGTCTTATCCACACCAACGGTCATATTATTTAAGGGCATTAGTGTCAAATCATGTCGGGATGCTCCCAGGCTATAAATAGCCACCCCCACTACCATTAGCTGGTGGGCTGCTCCGTTAGAAACTGACACTTGTCATAAGAGCAACCCAATTCCTCAAAGTCCTCGAGAGTAATTCATCAGTGAGGAAATGCCCATACACCGAAACCACAAACCAAACCTAGTGATTGAGCATCACTGAAGAAGTTGTTCCTATGTGGGACTGAAGCCTTTTACCTTTGACGACTGTGCATCCTCCAGACGGTTAGGCGTCATGGTCTAGAGCTTTCCAGCAGTCAATTGTGGATCGCCGGGTGACCAAGTTTGTGAGTGTTTGGAAGTCTGCCCTAAAGACTTACCACGAGTGTTGGGCGAGGACTGTGTGTTCTTAGCCCAAGGAGAACACGGTAGGGACTGTGTGTCCCGGGACTGTGTGTCCTTTGGTTTCAATACCAAGCCGCTCCAAACCAGATGTACGATTGTCACAATAGTTGGAACTGGGTCATCAACAGCTGTGAAACGGGTTCTAATTCCTCAACTCCTTACTTTCCTGAGATTATGTGTTGATGACTTTCACATTCCTCACTCTGAAAAACTGCTGTTGTGAAACTTTGCACTTCTGATCCTTTACTGTTTCCGCTGTAAGTTAGTCATCAGTGAAGAATTTCCTCAGTGATAAAATTCTAAAAATCTCCTATTCACCCCCTCTAGTCGATATAACGCACTTCCAATTGGTATCAGAGCAAGGTACTCCCTTGTTCTGTGTGATTTTGGTTTAACCACCTGGAGTTTTAGTTATGTCGACTGCTGGCATGTTTAAGGTGACTGCAGCATGTCCTACCTTCTAAGGAAAGAACTTTCCCTTCTGGAATAACAAGATGCAAATGCATCTACAAGCTATTGATAATGATCTCTGGTATATTGTTGAACATGGCGTCCCCATCATCTCTGCTAGTGTCTATGTTGCTGATGTGAAGAAATTCAAGCAACTCGATTCTCAAGTGAAGAATATCATCTGTGGCCATCTGAGCCCAGGCCAGTTTGGAAGAGTGAGTGCCTTGGGCTCTGCAACACTGATCTGGGAGAGACTGTGCAAAGTAAATGAAGGAGTATCAACCCAGCGTGACTCTCGTGTTGATATTCTTCGCAATCTCTTCAATCGCTTCAAGAGGCATGACAATGAAAGCTTCCAAGACACCTTTGATCGCCTCACTAACATATCAAATGAACTGCAAGCACTCGGAGCTCGAGACATTACTGATCACGAAGTTGTGAAGAAACTGCTGAGATCTTTGGACTCTTCATTTGATACTTTAGTTCTGATGATTCAAGATAGACCAGACTACAAGATGCTTGACCCAGCTGATATACTCGAAAGACTCAATACTCATGAATTCCATCTAGAAGAAAAGAAAGATCTATATGGACCAAGTTATTCCAGACCACGTGCACTGAAGGCTAGAGCAATTTCCTCATCTGAAGAAGAATACTCAGATGACAGCATTGGTGACCCTGAAGAAGTTGGACAGGAGCTTGCAATGCTCGTGAGGAAATTCCAGAGGTTTACACGACGTGGCCAGTTCGGTAAATCTTCAAGAAGAGACATGAGGAAATCAGAATCTTCATCTGAGGACTACAAGAAAAGAACGTGCCACACATGCAAGAAATCAGGTCATTACATTGCTGATTGTCCCCGTTGGGGAAAGGAATTAAAGAAGAAGAAATACAAGGAGGACAGTTCTGATGACTCGAAGAAGAAGAAGAAATCTTCAAAATCCTCATCTTCAAAGCCCTCATCGCACAAGAAGACTAGTTTCAGAAAGGCTCGGGCACTTATTGGCAAGGAAGTGGACTCCGAGGCAGAATCAGAGAAATGTGATGAAGAAGAGGGTTCTGATGAAGACTCAGAATCTGGACAGGCTAGTCTTGCACTGGCAACCACTTTCGTCAGCAAGTCAATCTTCATTCTTGAAGAAGATGATAACACCATCCACACTGATGACTATGCTGATGACTTCGCTCCAACCTATTGCTTCATGGCAAAAGGTTCAAAGGTACCAAATGATGCCTCCTCCCCTGATTCAAGTGACTGTGAACCTGATGATTATAAAAAACCCAGTTACAGTAAACTTGCTATCATTGCCACTAAACAACAAACTGCCGTGGAAAAGCTTCAGAAACTGCTAGATAGAAGTGATGATCTGTTGAATGATGAAATGAACCTTACTCAAATCCTTACTGAAGATGTGAAAAGTCTTCAGTCTAGATTTGATAATCTTCAAGATTGTTATGATACACTCCTTGCTGATCATGAGAAGCTTTCCTATGAATTTCTTCAAAGGAAGCTTGATCTAGAGAAGCTGAGGATGTCTCATGATGATCTTCATATGGAAAATGATTCATTACTAGCTCAATAGATCAGCGCTGGTCAAGTTGAATTCATTCCTCCATGTCTTGAATGCATTGAACGCGGAACTGCTAATTCTTCACCAGAATCATCAAATGCTTCTATTGCTACAAATTCTTCAACTGCACCTGTAGTGTCTATTTCCTCACTTGAGGAAAACACAAATGTTACTGATGAAAATGCAGGGTTGAAGGAATTGTATGTGACAGGCATATACAAAAGTCTCAAAGGACATCAAACCCTTTGTGATGTGCTCAAAAAGTAGATCTTGAACACGAACCCGAGGAAAGAAGGAATTGCCTTTGAGAGGAAATTAAATGTTGATGGATCTTATTGGAAACCTGAGCAGTATCCCAAAACCTCATGGGTTGCTGCTACTGGGCCTCCTTCTGATCCATCCAATCTAACTGGCTTTTCATGTGAATTATCCTACTCCTCAGATGAGTCATTTGACTCCAACTATAAACTGTTCAAAAATCAGTCTGGTGAAGTATTTGCTCCATATGTTGGAACTAACTACAGGAATGGTCCTCCCTTGAGGAAAATCTGGGTTCCCAAAAGCTGTCTTGAAAATCTTCAGGTAAATGTCCTCATGACACCACCGATGAAGAATCTGAACCCCAGATCAAATTCCTCAGGAGGACCAAAGTCTTCAAGAGGATCAAAATGCTCAACTGGTCAAAACTATGCTCGTACCCGTGCTAATGCGACTAACATGCAGGGAAACTACAAGGAATATGAATATGAGCGTTACTCTTCAAATCATTATGTTCATAAATCCTCAAACCAGTTCTCTGCATATTCATATGAGTACTTTAACCCCCTACTGCTAAGAGAAGTACATTAGCTTCAATGCCACCTTTCTCATATGGTGCTCGCAGGATGATGAATGCTTTACCACCCCTTCAGATGTGGGTGGTGAAGAAATCAAACTAATCACTTCTGCAGGACATGTCTCCAGATGAAAATCATCATCTGAAGAATTTGCTGGAGACCTGAGGAAATGCTTGATAGGACGCAAGCTAATATTGATGAAATAGAAATATTCCACACGTCCTTATAATTCTGTTGTGATGAAATTCTTATCTGATGAAATTGATATCATATTCTTCAAACTTGAAGCATATGAGATGGTAAGCTGTACTAATTCATCTGCAGGATGATAAACCCAAGAACACTGAGTGGGTTCTTGATAGTGGATCCACACATCACATGACTCGTGATAAAAGCTTGCTGATGAATATGCCACTAACTCCATCACCTCTGAAGCAAATCACATATGCTAACAAAGGTAAAAGCAAGGTATTGGGACTTGGCAAAGTGGCTATTTCCAAGGATAGGCATATGGACAAAGTGATGCTTGTTGAATCCCTTGGTTTTAACCTCATGTCAGTCTCGATGCTTTGTGATCTTGATATGATTGTTATCTTTGGTAGATATAGATGTATAGTCATCATGGAATCTGACAGATCCAAAGTCTTTGAAGGTGTAAGAAGAGGGGATTTGTACATTGTTGATTTCTCTACAGGTCCTCAACCAGCCACTTGCTTACTAGCAAAAACCTCAGAAGGATGGCTGTGGCACCGAAGACTAGGTCATGCAGGCATGAGGAATTTGCACACGCTTGCGAAGAAGAAGCATGTCATCGGCATCGAATTAGTCAAATTCCTCAAAGATCATCTCTGCGGTGCATGTGAATCTGGGAAAATGACCAGATCCAAGCATCCCTCGAAGACTATCATGACCACTACACGTCCATTCGAATTGCTTCATATGGATCTATTTGGACCTACTCACTATGCCACACTAACCAATGCAGCATATTTATATGGATTCGTCATAGTTGATGATTATTTCAAATATACATGGGTGCATATCATAGTGTATAAAACTGAAGTGCAGGAAATCTTCAAATGATTTTCTTCAAGGGCCTCAACGAACTTTGGCATCAAGATCAAACATATCAGGAGTGATAATGGAACAGAGTTCAAAAACACTGGTCTTGATGATTATCTTGATGAGCTTGGTAGTACTCACGAATTATCTGCTCCTTATACTCCTCAGCAGAATGGTGTCGTCGAAAGGAAGAACAAGACTCTGGTTGAGATGGCAAGAACTATGCTTGAAGAATATCAGACTCCTCATCGCTTTTGGCCTGAAGCAATCAACACTGCATGCCATATCATCAACACGGTATATCTTCACAAATTCCTCAAGAAAACCTCATATGAACTCCTCACTGATAAGAAACCCAATGTAAGTTATTTCAAAGTCTTCGGTGCAAAATGTTGGATTAGAGATCCTCACCATAGCTCAAAATTTGCACCTAAGGCACATGAAGGTTTTATGCTCGGTTATGGAAAGGACTCGCACACCTACAGAGTCTTCAACAACTATCACAACAAAGTTTTTGAGACTGTAGATGTGCGGTTCGATGACACTAATGGCTCGTAAAGAGAGCAATTGCCTTCTGATCCAGATAAACTGTCTCTTGAGGAAGCAATAAAGCTCAAACCTATTGAAGACATTGTCCCCACTGAGGAAATTGGTGAAGAAACGATCCCCATCACTTATGAATATCAAGAAGATGCTCCTGAGGAAATTGCATCAGGACCACTTCCTCAGCACAGACGAAATCCTCAACCAGCTCATCCGAGGATTGCAAATGAAGTAGAACTTGACAAAATCCTCAACTACATCAACGCGCGAGGTCCTCTCACTCGCTCAAAAGCTTCACACTTAGTTAACTTTTGTGGGCATTTTTCCTTTGTATCCATCACAGAACCCTCAAAAGTTGCTGAGGCTTTTCTGGAACCAGAGTGGATCCAATCTATGCAAGACAAACTTCTTCAATTCAAGCTGAATGACGTATGGGAGCTCGTCAAACGACCAGATCCTCGCAAGCACAACATCATCAGCACCAAGTGGATTTTCCGAAACAAGCAAGATGAGGACGGTCAAGTGGTGAGGAACAAGGCACGACTTGTAGCCCAAGGCTACACCCAGGTTGAAGGAATAGATTTCGATGAAACTTTTGCACCTGTTGCTAGACTTGAAGCTATTCGAATACTACTTGCTTATGTTAATCATCATAAAATCATCTTATATCAAATGGATGTGAAAAGGGCATTCCTCAATGGTAAGCTTGAGTAAGAAGTCTATGTTTCTCAGCTCCCAGGTTTTGAGGATCCAAAGAATCCAGACAAAGTCTTCAGACTCAAAAAGGCTCTCTATGGTCTCAAGCAAGCCCCTCGGGCATGGTATGATACATTGAAGAAATTCCTCATGAAGAAAGGCTTCAAACCTGGTTCACTCGATCCAACTCTTTTCACTAAATCCTATGATAATGAGCTATTTGTGTGTCAAATATATGTCGATGATATCATATTTGGCTGTACTGACAAACGATACAGTGATTAATTTGCTTACATGATGAGTGAAGAATATTAGATGTCTATGATGGGGGAGCTGAAATTCTTCTTAGGTCTTCAAATTCGTCAACAACGCAATGGAATCTTCATATCACAGGAGAAATACCTCAAGGATGTTCTGAAGAAATTCGACATGCATGAGTGCAAAGGTGCCAAGACTCCAATGCCTACCAACGGCCACCTCGACACTGATGAAAATGGTAAAGATTTCGATCAGCAGGTATATCGCTCTATGATTGGCTCTTTATTGTATCTATGTGCATCTAGGCCAGATATAATGCTTAGTGTTTGCATGTGTGCACGTTTTCAAGCAAAACCGAAGGAATCACACCATAAGGCTGTGAAGCATATTCTTCAATACTTAGCTCACACACCAACACTAGGATTATGGTATCCCAAGGGCTCAAATCTTCATCTGGTAGGGTATTCTGATTCTGACTATGCTGGTGACCGTGTGGATCGCAAGTTAACTTCTGGCACATGCCATTTCCTCGGAAGATCACTAGTTTGCTGGTCCTCAAAGAAGCAGAACTGCGTATCACTCTCCACTACCGAAGCTGAGTACATTGCTGCTGGTTCATGCTGTGCTCAATTACTATGGATGAAGCAAACCCTCAAGGACTACGGCATCAACATGAAGAATGTGCCCCTCTACTGCAACAATGAGAGTGCAATCAAGATTGCATACAACCCAGTACAACACTCGAAGACCAAGCACATCCAGATTCGTCATCATTTTCTTCGGGACCATGTCCTCAAGGGCAATATCCTCATCGACCATGTGAAGACTGATGAACAAGTGGCAGATATCTTCACTAAGCCCTTGGATGAGAAAAGGTTTTGCAAGTTGCGGTGTGAGCTAAATATCTTAGAATCTTCAAATGTTTTGTAAAAACATGCACACATCCTAACACTTATGCAAAATTGATGACTTAGATGTGCAACACATGATGAATCGATTTTCTTCAACTGATGAAGAATATCACTCTGAATGTGAGGAAATCAACGAAGAAATTGATTCTCAGGGCCCTACGACAATTGTACGCGGCGTCTGTAATCAACATTCTTATATGGTGGGTCACGCCACCACCCAACGTGAAATTCTTCAAGTTGATTCTCTTCAAATGTTCCATTTCCTCAAAATGTGTTTTTCTTCAAAACAATTGTTCTTCATTGTGACGATTTATCACAAAATCCTCAAGTTACTCAAATCTTCAAAAACACTTGATGACTTTCGTTTGACTAGACAGACTGTGATTTCAAGTCCTCAACAGCATTCACTTATAGCTATTTCTTCAAGTTGATATTTCTTCTAAGTGAATGTGATCGGACCCTACTTTCCCTCTATGATATTCTCATCCAGTCTATTCAATTCTTCATATGCATTCTACTTGAAACTTTGTTCAAAATCCTCACTGCGTCCTTGTCAGCTCATGATTTTGTAACAAAAATCCTCAAATCTTCAAAAATTGTTTCTTTAATGCACAGTAACTGAACCCACTTCCCACGTTCGGATAAGCACGATCTCCACTATCTCCACCGCCTTGCTCGGGAACTACACATGCCCTGTGGAGACGTAGAGGCAGGGGCTGTTTGGTCTGAATTCTTTGCGCCAACAGTAACTGTCTGGCTATAAATATGTCCTTATCCCCCTCGGCAAACACTTCTTCGCCCCATCACTCTCCTGCTACAGCAAAAAGCACCGAACCCTAGCGCCACCACTGGAAGTCTCGTCGCCGGTGAAGAAGAGCTTCACTGCCTCGACTTCTCCGTCGCCGGAACCACGCCGGAGTCGGACCATCTTCGTCCGCCGCTGCCGTAGACGTCCTCTGCCGCCGGGTTAGGGCGCATTGGACACGCGACTGAAGAGCTTCTCTACACAACTTTTTTGTGTTCTTCGTGCGCGCCTTCAAGGGTAAATAAAAATCCCATTTTTACAGCAAGCTAGATCTACTATTTTACATCTCCTATGTGAAATCTGTTTTTCCTCAAGAATCGATATGCACTTGATTCCTCAAACACCGCCTATCACCACACCATTGATGAACTTCACTAAGGATCTAAGATTTTCACGAGATTCCTCAATTGTGCGAATTTTCGGATCTGTACAACTCTGGAACCCAAGAACAGTATGCGTAGGCAAATTCCTCAACCACTGGTTAAATTCCTCAACTGTCAAACTTTTTCATTTTCTTCAAATCTGAGAACGCATATAACCTCTCCAAATTCCTCGCAACTATACTCTGTTCATACGTACACACATGTCAGCTAATGTATCTCTCGGTTCTCATCACATTAACTCATTTGCGGCGTTTCTTGAAGAAAATCTTCAAGTCTCATCAGAATCCTCAAGAGTTCAATCTCATCAGCAAAATCCTTAGCTGAAGAAAATGGAGGATGACAGAAAGCAGAAGGGAGGAAATAAACTTGAGCATAACACAACTTTGGATATCCCTGAATATATTTACTTGTACTGTTGCACACCTGATGAAAATGAAACAATGGCCAAGAGAAAGATTCGGATGCAGAAGATAGAACGCCGATGGTCTAAGGAATGGAAGGAATACAGGTTTGTAAGTGCCAAGTATGCGAAGAAATTTGCCCTGAAGCCTCCTGGCAAAAGGGCCCCACCTGAGGCTCATCAAGTAGCACATCCGTCAAGCCTCAAGACCATTGATGATTATCCGGATGAGAAGGACAAGCATTTGGCTAAGCTCAAGAAGAAGGCAGATGCTGCAGTGAGGAAATTCAATGAATCCTCAGCTGCTGCCTCAACTACAGCTACTTCCTCTGCCGCTGAGACCTCTGGTTCAGCAATTCCTCAACCACAGTCTATGCCATCAAAACCAAGGGCTCCAAATCCTCAAGAGAAGTCTGCTCAGGCATCAGTTACAAAACCCTCAGCTCCAAAATCCTCAGCACCACCACCAAAGCCTCAAGAGATACCAGTACAGAAGCCGGTCATAAAGCCACTGACCGCCACCTCCAGCTCCTCACTCCCGGCTGCAACCAGCTCGGAGACAAAGTCTTCACCACCTCCTGTGAAGACTTAGGTGTCTGCTGAAAGAGCAACTCTGCCAAGCCCCAGCAAAATCATCACAGTCCCATCTGCATCAGAGGGCAGTGATGAATATGATGATCAAACCCTACAAGCGATAATGAGAAACAAGCAGGAAAGGGTAGCTCAAGCATCAGGAAGCGCCATTCCTATGGCCATGGACCCCAAGGTCCTCCTAGACTACATAAACATCTGGTATGAGGACCCAAACACTCCGCTTGATGATTTGAAACTTCCCCTGGCATCAGCCACATGGTGGCCACATTCATCAATGAAGCCAAGTGGAAAGAACAGCAAGCCAAGCAGGCCAAGGTTGCGAAGCTTAAAAAGGAGAAATTCCTCAAGCAGAATCTCCTCAGCTTGACGCCTGATGCACTGGTGTCAACACAGGCTGAGTTCAAGAATTTGACTGATAAGTACTCCAAGCTGTCAGATCGTCAGAGTCTCAAGAGCAATTTCATCAAGCTGGCCACTAAAGCTGTTGATGACTACAACAAGAAGGCTGCACCTCCAGCACCAACTCCCCAGCCCTTGATTGAAGAGCCAGCTGATGAATCTCCTCAAGCTAAGGAAACTCCTGAAGCTGAGGAAATACAACAAGAAAGCCGTGTGGATGTACCGGCTATTGAAGGAATCACCATGGAAAATCCAGCTGATGAACCTGCTGCAGCTGGTGAGACTGCCCCTGACCCAGCTGCTTCATCAAAGCAAGCTGATGACTCTGCTCCAGCTGGTTCCTCAAAGCCAGCTGAAGAATCGGTCGAGAGAACCCCTTCACCAAAAGCTTGAAAGGTGAAGAAGATGACTCCGTCTGCATCAGACGTGAAGAAAACCAGGGCTGCTGAAAAGGAACCCAAAAAGAGAAAGGCCTCCTCAGCAGAAGAAGAAACAGAGGCCAAGGGCCTCAAAGCGCTTGAAGATAATGCTCCACTGGACCCTGTGCCCCTCAATGTCGCTCCATCTTATGAAATGGTCATCCTTGATGACCAAACGAAAGGGACACATGAGGAAATGAAGGATACCGCATCTGAGGAACACACCGACGAAGAAATTCGTATTGACGATAGTCCTCAGCCCTCCATTCCTCAGAAAGACATTGCACAAGGATCAACTGCACCAGCTGATGAAACTGCCTCTGTCACCAAGCCAGCTGAGGAAGAGCAAAGTGAAATTCCTCATGCTGATAAAATTCAAAGTCCTGAGCAAAATTCTCAAGATGAGGAACAAGCTGACCCAACTCCTCCACCTGAGCAAGATGAACCTATTCCTCAGCCTGATGCCCAGCCAAAGCAAGCTCCTCAGCCTGATGCCCAGCCAGAGCAAGCTCCTCAGCCTGAAGCCCCAGCTGATGAAATACCTCACCCTGAGGAAAATGCTGAGGAAAATGCACCTGATCAAGACAATGCCTTCGTCATGCTCAACCCCGAGACTGCAATTGTTGTCTCCCCTCCTGTTCCTCAACAAAATCTTCAGCCAGTTTAGCGTCAGCCATTCTCCAAGCGACCACAGTTTCAAAAGGAGAATTTCTTTGAAGAGCGCATGTACTTCATTGGAGAGAATCCCTATGACACGCCTCAAATGAGGCATCTGAAGTTTTGAACGAGGACACAGCTGAATTACTATGCCTCTGTGCTGTGTAGAAGAAACAAGGTATTTCAGCACATGCATATTCCTTATGTTGAACTTGAAGCAATACCGTGCCTAGCTCCAGTCCTCAATGTACTCGATGACGCTGGTCTGCTGCCAATGTGCTCTGACATCTCTGATTGGAACAATGAGCTCATTCTTCAGTTTTATGCCACCCTTCACATATCTGGCGACCCTGAAGACATTAACACCTGGGTGTTTGACTGGATGACACAAAACACTCACTACAAGGCTCCTGCTACTGAACTCCTCCGTGAACTTCCTGTATCAATTCCCTCAGAGGAGGCTGTGAAGCTTTACGGTGAGCGTGAGCTGCCCAACGGGATGATGGAAGTCCTCATGAAGCCTTTGGCTGAAGGACAATCACCGAGAAAAAACTTCCTCGTCCATGAGCTCAAATGTACAACAAGGTCTGTCTACAGAATCCTCTGCAGTGTGCTCGCGCTGATAAAAGGCCATGATGATGAAGAAGATGTCGTAGGCATCATGAAGAATATCCTCTTCAACATCATCCATGGTATTCCTATCAACATCCATGATTTCTTCTTGAGGACTTTGGCCGACAATGCTATGTGTCCATTTGATTACAAGATATATGCCCCATGGATCATGAGATTCATCAGGACAAGGACAGGCATCAACTTCCACGCTGATTTCCAAAACCATGTTGGTTATATGCCTCCTATCCGAGTCAACAAGAAGACTTTCGAGCCAATTGAAGGAAAAGGCAAGTCAGTGATTGATGAAGGCAGTAGGCCCCTTGATGGCCAGTTCAGAGAGCCAGAAGCTTATTCTTCATGGGATGATACTGAGACTCGTCCGACAAGCCCCGTTCCTCCTCGCGTGATGAATACAAGAGAGCTCCTGCTCAGTCTTCACCAGAAGGTGAATCTGCGATGAAATTGATATTCCTCATGAACATACTGAAATTGAGGAATTCGGTGTGTTCTGAAGAAAATCATTTTGAAGACTTTGAAGCATGAAGATTTACTCTTTCTGTTTTATTTTCTTCACACTTGAGTAATAGGAACACCGTACTGTTAAAGGGGGTCGAAGTTACACTTTGGAATGAATTTCCTCATGATGCTCAACCCAAGCCTAATCCTACCAAAAGCCTCAAGTGAGGAATACGAGTGACATGAGGACTGTCACAGTTGAGGGTTCTGACCGTTTCGATAGCCACGCCAAGTCATTGGTCTTATCCACACCAACGGTCATATTATTTAAGGGCATTAGTGTCAAATCATGTCGGGATGCTCCCAGGCTATAAATAGCCACCCCCACTACCATTAGCTGGTGGGCTGCTCCGTTAGAAACTGACACTTGTCATAAGAGCAACCCAATTCCTCAAAGTCCTCGAGAGTAATTCATCAGTGAGGAAATGCCCATACACCGAAACCACAAACCAAACCTAGTGATTGAGCATCACTGAAGAAGTTGTTCCTGTGTGGGACTGAAGCCTTTTACGTTTGAGGACTGTGCATCCTCCAGACGGTTAGGCGTCATGGTCTAGAGCTTTCCAGCAGTCAATTGTGGATCGCCGGGTGACCAAGTTTGTGAGGGTTTGGAAGTCTGCCCTGAAGACTTACCACGATTGTTGGGCAAGGACTGTGTGTTCTTAGCCCAAGGAGAACACGGTAGGGACTGTGTGTCCCGGGACTGTGTGTCCTTTGGTTTCAATACCAAGCCGCTCCAAACCAGATGTACGACTGTCACAACAGTTGGAACTGGGTCATCAACTAGTGTCTTCGCTGTGAAACGAGTTCTAATTCCTCAACTCCTTACTTTCCTCAGATTATCTGTTGATGACTTTCACTGCTACTGTTTGAAGAATTTGCTGAAGACTTTCTCTGAAATTCCTCAACCCCATATTCTTCACTCTAGTTAATGCTCATCTGTTTTCTCCGTGCCTGCTCACTGTGCAATCTGTTTTCACATTCGTCACTCTGAAAAACTGTTGTTGTGAAACTTTGCACTTCTGATCCTTTGCTGTTTCCACTGTAAGTTAGTCATCAGTGAGGAATTTCCTCAAAAGGAATTTCCTCAGTGATGAAATTCTAAAAATCTCCTATTCACCCCCTCTAGTCGATATAACGCACTTTCAAGGTATGTACTTTGCGAAAGACCTATGAGGCATCTCGATCTATCTCTATAGATCTTGATGCCTAATATGTATGCAGCTTCTCCAAGGTCCTTCATTGAAAAACTCTTGTTCAAATAGGCCTTTATGCTCTCCAACATCTCTATATTTTTCCCCATCAATAATATGTCATCCACATACAGTATGAGGAAAGCTACAGAGCTCCCACTCACTTTCTTGTACAGACATGCTTCTCCATAAACCTGTATGAACCCAAACGCTTTAATCACCTCATCAAAAGCGAATGTTCCATCTCTGAGATGCTTCCACCAGCCCATAGATGGAGCGCTGGAGCTTGCACACTTTGTTAGCACCCTTAGGGTCGACAAAACCTTCTGGTTGCATCATATACAACTCTTCCTTAAGGTTCCCGTTAAGGAACGCTGTTTTGACGTCCATTTGCCAAATTTCATAATCATAAAAGGCGGCAATGGCTAACATGATTCAGACTGATTTCAGCTTCGCTACGGGAGAGAAAGTCTCTTCGTAGTAAATTCCTTGAATTTATCGACAACCCTTTGCGACAAGTCGAGCTTTATAAACGGTTACATTACCGTTTGCATCAGGCTTCTTCTTAAAGATCCATTTATTTTCTATGGCTCGCCGGTCATCGGGCAAGTCCACCAAAGTCCATACTTTGTTCTCATACATGGATCCTATCTCGGATTTCATGGCTTCAAGCCATTTGTTGGAATCTGGGCCCGCCATCGCTTCTTCATAGTTCGAAGGTTCACCGTTGTCTAACAACATGATTTCCATCAGAGGGTTGCCGTACTACTCTGGTGCGGAGCGTGCCCTTGTGGACCTTCGCGGTTCAGTAGTAACTTGATCCGAAGCTTCATGATCATTATCATTAACTTCCTCTTCAGTTGGTGTAGGCGCCACAGGAACAATTTCCCCCGCCGCGCTACTTTCGTGCTCGAGAGGGGGTGTAATTACCTCGTCAAGTTCTACCTTCCTCCCACTTACTTCTTTCGAGAGAAACTCTTTCTCTAGAAAGGATCCGTTCTTGGCAACAAAGGTTTTATCTTCGGATCTAAGATAGAAGGTATACCCAATAGTTTCCTTAGGGTATCCTATGAATATGCATTTATCCGCTTTGGGTTCGAGCTTTTCTGGTTGAAGTTTCTTCACATAAGCATCACAGCCCCAAATTTTAAGAAATGACAACTTATGTTTCTTGCCAAACCATAGTTCATACAGTACTTCTCAATGGATTTAGACGGTGCCCTATTTAAAGTGAATGTTGCAGTTTCTAATGCGTATCCCCAAAATGATAGCGGTAAGTCGGTAAGAGACATCATAGATCGTACCATATCTAATAAAGTGCGATTACGACGTTCACACACTCCGTTGCGTTGCGGTGTGCCAGGCGGCGTTAGTTGTGAAACGATTCCACACTTCCTTAGGTGTGTGCCAAACTCGTGACTCAAATATTCTCCTCCACGATCAGATCGTAGAAACTTAATTTTTCTATCACGTTGATTCTCGACCTCACTCTGAAATTCCTTGAACTTTTCAAATGTCTCATATTTGTGCTTCATCAAGTAGATATACCCATACCTACTCAAATCATCGGTGAGAGTGAGAACATAACGATAGCCACCGCGAGCTTCAACGTTCATTGGACCACACACATCAGTGTGTATTATTTCCAATAAGTCGGTTGCTCTGTCCATTATTCCTGAGAATGGAGTCTTAGTCATCTTGCCCATGAGGCACGGTTCGCATGTGTCAAATGATTCAAAGTCAAGAGACTCTAATAGTCCATCAGTATGGAGCTTCTTCATGCGCTTAACGCCGATATGACCAAGGCGGCAGTGCCACAAGTATGTGGGACTATCATTATCAACTTTACATCTTTTGGTACTCACACTATGAATATGTGTAACATCACGATCGAGATTCATCAAGAATAAACCATTCACCAGCGGAGCATGACCATAAAACATATCACTCATATAAATAGAACAACCATTATTCTCTGACTTAAATGAGTAGCCGTCTCGCATTAAGCAAGACCCTGATACAATATTCATGCTCAAAGCTGGTACTAAATAACAATTATTAAGGTTTAAAACTAATCCCAACGGTAGATGTGGAGGTAGCGTGCCGACGGCGATCACATCGACCTTGGAGCCATTCCCGACGCGCATCGTCACCTCGTCCTTGGCCAGTCTCCCCTTATTCCGCAGTTCCTGCTTTGAGTTGCAAATGTGAGCAACAACACCGGTATCAAATACCCAAGAGCTACTACGAGCGCTCTTAAGGTACATATCAATAACATGTATATCACATATACCTTTAACGTTGTCGGCCTTCTTGTCCGCTAAGTATTTGGGACAGTTCCGCTTCCAGTGACCCTTTCCCTTGCAATAGAAGCACTCAGTCTCAGGCTTGGGTCCATTCTTTTTCTTCTTCCCGGCATCTGGCTTACCGGGCGCGGCAACGGCTTTGCCGTCTTTCTTGAAGTTCTTCTTACCCTTGCCCTTCTTGAAACTAGTGGTCTTGTTGACCATCAACACTTTATGCTCTTTCTTGATTTCTACTTCTGTAGACTTGAGCATCGATTACAACTCGGGAATGGTCTTCTCCATCCCTTGCATGTTGTAGTTCAGCACAAAACCTTTGTAGCTTGGTGGGAGAGACTGGAGGATTCTGCAATTATAGCATCATCCGGAAGTTCGACTCCAAGTGAAGTCAGACGACCGTGTAACCCAGACATTTTGAGTATGTGCTCACTGACAAAACTGTTCTCCTCCATCTTACAGCTAAAGAACTTGTCGGAGACTTCATATCTCTCGACACAGGCATGAGCTTCAAAAACTAGCTTCAGCTCTTGGAACATCTCATATGCATAGTGTTGCTCAAAATGCCTTTGGAGCCCCGTTTCTAAACTGTATAACATGCCACACCTAACCAGAGAGTAGTCATCACTCCGCGTTTGCCAGACGTTCAGAATGTCCTGGGCTGCTGCGGGAGCAGGAGGGTCACCTAGCGGCGCATCAAGGACATAAGCCTTTTTAGCTGCTTGAAGGATGAGCTTCAAGTTGCGAACCCAGTCCGCATAGTTGCTACCATCATCTTTCAGCTTGTTTTTCTCTAGGAATGCGTTGAAATTGAGGTTGACGTTGGCCATCTACAATATTTATAAAGACAACTTTTAGACAAATTTCATGACAATTAAGTTCATTCAATCAAATTAAGTATGAACTCCCACTTAAATCAACATCCCTCTAGTCATCTAAGTGATACATGATCCATGTTGACTAACCCGTGTCCGATCATCACGTGAGACGGACTAGTCACCATGGTGAGCAACTTCATGCTGATCGTATTCAACCATACGACTCATGTTAGACCTTTCGGTCTCTTGTATTCGAGTTCATGTCTGTACATGCTAAGCTCGTCGAGTCAACCTAGGTGTTTCGCGTGTGTAAATCTGGCTTACACCCGTTGTATGCGAACGTTAGAATCTATCACACCCGATCAACACGTGGTGCTTCGAGACAACGATCCTTCGCAACGGTGCACACTTAGGGGAATACGTTCTCAAAATTTTAAGAGGGATCATCTTATTATGCTACCATCGTTCTAAGCAATAAGATGAAAAACATGATAAACATCACAATGCAATCATATAGTGACATGATATGGCCATTATCATCTTTGCTCTTTTGATCTCCATCTTCAGGCATCGCATGATTATCATTGTCACCAGCGTGACGCCGTGATCTCCATCATCGTGTCTCCGTGAAGTCGTCACGCCAACTACCACTATCACTACTACTATAGCTAACCGTTAGCAATAAAGTAAAAGTAGTAAGCACATGGCGTTGCATCTCATACAATAAATTAAGACAACTCCTATGGCTCCTGCCGGTTGTCATACTCATCGACATGCAAGTCGTGAAACCTATTACAATAACATGATCATCTCATACATCATACATGCAACATCACAACTTTGGCTATATCACATCACATGTCAAACCCTGCAAAAACAAGTTAGACGTCCTCTAATTGTTGTTGCAAGTTTTACGTGGCTGATTTGGGTTTCTAGCAAGAACGCTTTATTACCTACATGACAGCCACAACGATGATATGCCAAAGCTATTTACCCTTCATAAGGACCCTTTTCATCAAATCCAATCCGACTAGAGTAGGAGAGACAGACACCCGCTAGCCACCTTTATACACGGTGTGCATGTCTGTCGGTTGAACCTGTCTAACGTAAGCGTACGTGTAAGTCGGTCCAGGCCGCTTCATCCCACAATACCGCAGGCAAAGAATAATACTAGTAGTGGCAAGCAATTGACAAATCATCGCCCACAACCTTTTGTGGTCTACTCGTGCATAGAATCTACGCATAGAAAACCTGGCTCGGATGCCACTGTTGGGTAACGTAGCATAAATTCAAAAATTTTCCTACGCATATTCAGATCTTCCTATGGAGAGACCAGCAACGAGACAGGGGTGAGTGCATATTCATACCTTTGAAGATCTCTAAGCGGAAGCGTTGCTAGACCGCGGTTGATGGAGTCGTACTGGCGGCGATTCAGATCGCGGTGTGATTCTGATCTAGTGCCGAACCACGACACCTCTGCGCTCAACACACGTGCAGCCCGGTGACGTATCCCGCACCTTGATCCAGCAAGTAGGAGGGAGAGGTTGGGGAAGATCTCCGGCAGCATGACGGCGTGGTGTCGATGGAGAGACGAGGTCTCCCGGCAGGGCTTCGCCAAGCACCGGCAGAGAGGAGGAGAAAGAAGAGCAGGGCTGCGCCGAGGACGAGGGAAAACCGTGTCTCCAAAATCCCGAAAGTTCCCACTATATATAGGAGGAGGGGAGGGGGGTGCCACCCCTAGGGTTCCCACCCTAGGTGGTGCGGCAGCCCCCCAGATGGGAGGTGCGGCGGCCAGGGCAGGGGGGAGGGGTGGCGCACCCTTAGGTGGGCCTTAGGCCCACCAGCGCCTAGGGTTTCCCCCCTCTCCGCTTCCTGCGCCTTGGGCTGAGTGTGGGTGGCGCACCAGCCCACCTAGGGGCTGGTTACCTCCCGCACTTGGCCCATCTAGCCTCCCGGGGTCGTTGCCCCCTTCCGGTGGACCCCCGGGGCCACCTTCGGTGGTCCTGGTGGTCCCGGTACGTTACCGGTAACGCCCGAAACACTTCCGGTGTCCGAAACCATCCGTCCTATATATCAATCTTTACCTCCGGACCATTCTGGAGCTCCTCGTGACGTCCGAGATCTCATCCGGGACTCCGAACAACTTTCGATAACCTCATATAACAATTCCCTATAACCCTAGCGTCATCGAACCTTAAGTGTGTAGACCCTACGGGTTCGCGAGACAGGCAGACATGACCGAGACACCTCTCCGGCCAATAACCATCAGCGGGGTCTGGATACCCATGGTGGATACCACTTGCTCCACGATGATCTCATCGGATGAACCACAATGTCAAGGATTCAATCAATCCCGTATACAATTCCCTTTGTCTGTCGGTATAGAACTTGCCCGAGATTCGATTGTCGGTATACCTATACCTTGTTCAATCTCGTTACCGGTAAGTCTCTTTACTCGTTCCGTAGCATGTCATCGTGTGACTAACTCCTTAGTCACATTGAGCTCATGATGATGTTCTACCGAGTGGGCCCAGAGATACCTCTCTGTCACGCGAAGTGACAAATCCCGATCTCGATTCGTACCAACCCAACATACACTTTCAGAGGTACCCGTAGTGCACCTTTATAGTCACCCAGTTACGTTGTGACGTTTGATACACCCAAAGAACTCCTACGGTATCCGGGAGTTGCACAATCTCACGGTCGAAGGAAAAGACACTTGACATTAGAAAAGCTTTAGCATACGAACAATACGATCTAGTGCTACGCTTAGGATTGGGTCTTGTCCATCACATCATTCTCCCAATGATGTGATCCCGTTATCAATGGCATCTAATGCCCATGACCAGGAAACCATGATCATCTATTGACTAACGAGCTAGCCAACTAGAGGCTTGCTAGAGACACATTGTGATCTATTTATTCACACATGTAATACTGTTTCCTGTTAATACAATTATAGCATGAACAATAGACGATTATCATGAACAAGGAAACATGATAATAACCATTTTATTATTGCCTCTAGGGCATATTTCCAACATGAACGTCCCGGATGTGAAGCACCCCTTCATGCATTTCAATGGCTTGAGGGTGCCTCATCACCTCCGGCAGGTAGGGGTTGATGACCTTCTTGAAGAACTTGTCCTTGGAAGGGCTTGGTGAAGTCATGGCGATCTAAATCTATCAGAAAAACAACTCGAAACTAGAAGAGAGGGAAATCTCGTGATACTGTGGCCAAAACACACGGGAGTATATATAATGAATTTTTTCAGGTAAGAATACGTGCTCGAGAAGAATTCGGGGTCTCGGAGGCGCACGAGGTCCCCACAAGCCAGGGGGTTCCCTGTTGGCTTGTGCCTCCCTCGTGGGTCCCCGAGACTTTGTTTTATTTTTGTATTTTTTCTAAAATACCAAAGCCACTAAAAATATTTTTTTGGAATTTTTGGAGTTGGTTTACTTACCGTACCACGTACCTACCCCCTTTTCAGGTTTTTGGAGTGTTCGAGAATACTTCCTTTTTGTGCTCCTCCGGTGTTATGACTTGAATGACATTAGTTTCCTCATTAATTGGTGAATCTGAAATATAATGCTTGATTTTTTCCCATTCACCACTTTTGTGTTTTTACCTTCAAAGTTATTATTTTTATTGCACCAAAGTAATAAACCTCCTTGACAACATATGGTCCTTCCCCTTTGGAGAGGAGTTCCCTGCAAAAAATATAAAATGAGAATTGTATAAAATAACTAAGTCTCCTACATTGAATCCTTGTTTTTGAATTCTTTTTTCATGCCATCTTTTAACCTTTTCCTTAAACAACTTAGCATTTTCATAAGCTTGTGTTCTCCATTCATCCAGTGAGCTAATATCAAATAACCTCTTCTCACTGGCAACTTTAAAATCATAATTAAGTTCTTTAATTGCCTGGTAAGCTTTATGTTCTAACTCAAGAGGTAAATGACAAGCTTTTCCATATACCATTTTATATGGGGGCATCCCCATGGGATTCTAATAAGCAGTCCTATAAGCCCACAAATCATCATCAAGTTTCTTAGACCAATTCATTCTGGACCCATCGACGGTATTTGGCAATATTAATTTTATTTCACGATTCTCAGTTCAACTTGATCATTAGAGTGAGGATGATAAGGTGATGCAATTCTATGGCTAACATCATATTTAGCTAGCAGTTTACAGAAAGCACCATGAATAAAATGTGAACCACCATCAGTCATTAAGTATCTAGGGACACCAAAACTAAAAAAGATAATGTCTTTCAACATTTTAATATAAGTGTTATGATCAACACTACTAGTTGGAATAGCTGCTATCCATTTAGTAACATAATCAACAAGAAATAGAATATGAGTATATCTATTTGAGGAAGGAAAAGGTCCCATAAAGTCAAAACCCCACACACCAAATGGTTCAATAGCAAGTGAATAGTTCATAGGCATTTCCTGACATTTACCAACATTACCAACTCTTTGGCATTCATCACAAGAAAGTACGTGCTTATGAGCATCTTTAAAAAGAGTAGGCCAATAGAAACCATATTGTAATACCTTGTGTGCAGTTCTGTCACCAGCATGATGTCTTCCGTAGGACTCGGTTGACACTTCCTTAGAATTTATTCCTACTCATGCTCAGGTATACAACGTCTAATAACACCATCTACTCCTTCTTTATAAAGATGCGGCTCATCCCAAAAGTAATGTCGTAAATCATAGATTTTTTTATGGATAGATGAAACTAGGTGGAATATATTTAGCAACAATGTAGTTAGCATAATCCGCATACCAAGGAGTACTATGTGAAGTGTTTATAATAGCAAGTTGCTCATCAGGAAAATTATCATCAATAGGTAGTGGGTCATCACGAACATTTTCCATCCTAGACAAGTTATCTGCTACACGGTTATCAGCTCCCTTCCTATCAACGATATGCAAATCAAATTCTTGGATTATTAACACCCATCTAATGAGTTTAGGTTTATCATCTTTCTTTTCCATAAGGTATTTAATTGCAGCATGATCAGTGTGAATAGTTACTTTAGAGTCAACAATGTAAGGCCTAAACTTATCACTTGTAAAAACAATTGCTAAACATTCATTTTCAGTAGTTGTATACTTCCTTTGAGCGGTGTCTAGGGTATTACTAGCATAATGAATAACATTCAATTTCTTGTCTACTCTTTGCCCTAGAATAGCACCTACAACACTATCACTAGCATCACACATAATCATGTGGTTGAACAATAAGTGCACAAATTATGGCTTTCTTATATATTTCAAAGGCTTCTACGCAATCACCATAAAACCAAAGGGAACATCTTTTGGAGATGATTAGTTAATGGCCTAGAAATCTTAGACAAATCTTTAATGAAACGCCTAAAGAAACCATCATGACCAAGGAAACTTCTTATACCTTTGATATCTCTTGGGCAAGGCATTTTCTCTATTGCATCAACTTTGGCCTTATCCACCACAATACCACGTTTGGAAATTTTATGCTCAACCACTATACCTTCATTGACCATAAAGTGTCACTTCTCACAATTCAAGACAAGATTAGTTTCTTTACATCTCTACAAAACTCGATTAAGGTTGCTCAAGAAATCATCAAAGCAAGTACCATAAACGGAAAAATCATTTATAAAGACCTCAACAATCTTTTCACAAAAGTCAGAGAATATAGGAGTCATACATCTTTGAAAGGTGGCACGTGCATTGCATAGACCAAAAGGCATACGCCTATAAGCATAAGTTCCAAAGGGGCAAGTAAAGGTAGTTTTCTCTTGGTCCTCTTTTGACACACGTATTTGAGAGAATCCAGAGTAACCATCAAGAAAGCAAAAGTGTGTGTGCTTAGATAATCTTTCTAACATTTGATCAATATAAGGCAATGGGTAATGATCTTTTCTAGTAGCCTTATTCAATTTCTTGAAATCAATTACCATCCTATAACCAGTTACCATCCTTTGTGGAATAAATTCATTTTTATCATTATGAATAACAGTTATACCACCTTTCCTAGAAACACAATGAACATGACTCACTCATCTACTATCGGCAATAGGATAGATTATACCTGCCCCCAGAAGTTTCAGTATTTCATTTCTTACCACCTCTTTTATCTTAGGGCTGATACGGTGTTGATGATCCAAAACTGGTTTAGCATCCGGTTCCATATTAATCTTGTGTGCTGACAAAGAGTGGGGCTTGCCTTTAAGATCATCAAGAGTATATCCAATAGCAGCCCCGTGCTTCTTTAAAGTTTTTAATAATCTCCTTTCTCCATGTTCTGAAAGGTTACCACTAATAATAATAGGGTATATCTTCTTGTCATCAAGATAAGCATATTTCAAAGTATCATGTAAAGCCTTAAGCTCAAATACGGGATCTCCCTTCGGTGGAGGAGGATCACCTAAAATTTAAAGTGACAAATTGTGCTTAAAGATAGGTGTTGATGAAGGAATATCCTATCTAGTTCATTCCTTTCATTCAAATGCATATCATTCTCATGGTCTAGCAAATATTATTCTAATGAATCGATAGGAGGTACAACAATAGAAGCAAGACCAATTATTTCATCCTTACTAGGCAATTCTTTCTCATGTGGTTGCTTTTGTAAATTTAGGCAAGTTAAACTCGTGAGAAATAACACCAAAGCTCACTTTAACCTTCTCAGTAGCACAATTAATTTTAGCATTAACTGTATTCAAGAATGGTCTATCATATATGAAGGGACAAAAGTTATCTTGTTCCGGACCAAGTACTAAGAAATCAGTGGGGTACTTGACCTTTCCTCGCATGACTTTAACATGCCTAACAATCACGAGTGGCGAATTAGTATCACGGTTTGCAAGCATAGTAGTGACATCAATATCTTCAATTTCACATGGTGCTATATCATGCATAATTTCTTGATATAATGTAAATGGTATAGCACTTATACTAGCACCAACATCACATAGACCATGATAGTAATGTTGTCCAATTTTAATTGAGATCGCAGGTGTGCCTACGAGTGGTTTATTTTTATCTAGTTCATCTCGTTTGTTTCTAACAGGTTTTGCAATTCTAGCAACTTCATCACACACGTTAATAACCTTCCCATAAATATTATCAACTAGGAGATCTTTAACTATAGCTACATTAGACTCAACATTTATTTGTTCAGAAGGTGTAGGTGGTCTAACATAACTCTTATTAACCAACTTTGTAGCTTTAGCATGTTCTCTAATCCTAACATGGAAAGGAGGTTTCTCAATGTAAGTAGTAGGAACAATTGGATCAACGTGGTTAACAATTATTTCTTCCTTCTTAATTCTAACCGGTTCCTCGTGTAATTTTTCAATGGAGGATGATATTTGAACCACTTTTCCTTAGGTAGGTCAACATAGGTGGCAAAGGATTCACAAAAAGAAGCTACTATGTTAGTGTCAAGGCCATATTTGTTGCTAAACTCATGGAAAGGAGAAGTTCCCATAAAAGATTTAACACAATTAAAATCAAGCTTCGTACCCGAATCTCTACCTTCATCAAATTCCCAATCTTTGGCATTGCATTTAATCTTTTCCAGAAGATCCCACCTGCATTCAATAGTCTTCTTCATATAGGAACCGAGAGCACAAGCATCAAGTAATGTTTGATCATCATGAGAAAGCCGAGCATAAAAATTATGTATAATCAATTCCTTTGAGAGCTCATGGTTGTGGCAGGTGTGCAACATAGAATTAAACCTCCCCAAGCTTGAGCGATGCTTTGTCCTTCACGATGCCAGCAATTATAATAAAATTCTCATCATGATGAATTAGATGCATAGGATAAAACTTGTAATGAAATTCCAGATTCAAGCTATTCCAATCCCATGTTCCAATATCATCCAATATCATGTACCACATTAGTGATTTTCCCTCCAAAGATAAAGGGAAAACTTTCTTCTTAACCTTTTCTCCTCGAATCCATAAATCTCATTGACATATATCAAATGGTAATCAGGATGATTTGAACCGTTATAAGGATTAGCGAGCAGTTTCTCTACCATACCCGAATCTCATAATAAATATTTTCAGTAGGTTCAATAGGTTGAGGAACCATTTTCTCAACTTCTATTTGAGGCGAAGATGCCCCAAACAAGCCTCTTAAAGGGTGACCGTTCATAGTGATAAGCAATAGTGAATTTCAGCACGTAACGAAAATGTTTCCTTACCAATTTCTACTTACCAACGACGCTTCACTCCTCAGCAATGGCACCAGAAAAGAGTCTTGATGACCCCCAAGTATAGGGAATCAATCGTAGTCCTTTCAATATGTAAGAGTGTCAAACCCAACGAGGAGCAGACGGAAATGGTAAGTTACCATGGAATTCTCTACAAGTGTTGTAAGTAGCTGTGATAGACAGTTTTGTAGCAAGATAATTCATAAAAATGACAAGTAACAATAGTAGAAAAGGTGTATCAAGGTATCCAATCCTTTTTATAGCAAAGTATAGGCATGGAAGTTCTCTTATATAAATCAAGCGCTTCCGAGGACACATGGGAGTTTCTGTCTTGTCTTGTTCATCATATTACGTTGATTCACGTTTGCTACTTTAATGATTTAATATGTGGGTGGACCGGTGCTAAGGTGCTGTTCTTACTTGAACTAAGAACCTACTTATGATTACCCTCTCTCACAAGCATCCGCAACTACGAAAGAAGAATTAAGAATAATCTAAGCATCGCATGAAACATGTGGATCCAAATCAGCCCCTCATGAAGGAACACATAAACTAGGGTTTAAGCTTTTGTCACTCTCGCAACCCATCATATATTTGTCACTCCACAATGACTTACCTTAGGCCCATAACATGGTTAAGTCTCATGTAGTCGATGTTCACATGACACCACTAAGAGAAGTAACAACATCCATATCATCATAATATCAAACGAATACCAACTTTACATAATTACTTATAACAAGACTTCTCCCATGTCCTCAAGAACAATAATTACTACTCACACAACATCAAAATGTTCGCGACTAGAGGCGTAATAATAACAATTAAGGATCTGAACATAATGTCTTGCACCAAGTAATCCAGCAAGCATCAACTACACGATGTAATCAACAATACGAGCAATCCACGGGTACCAATCTGAGGTTTTGAGACAAAGATTGAATATACGTGACGAACTACGGTTGGAGATGAGATGGTGCTGGTGAATATGTTGATGAATATTGGTCCTCTCACGAAGAAGGAAGTGTTGGTGATGACGATGCTTCGATTTCCCCCTCCCGGAGGGGAATTCCCCCGACCGAATCTCTCTGCCGGAGGAACACCAAGCATGATAGGCTATATGATTTTGTAGGGATAGCGTTCTTCAACATTCTTATTTTGAAATGACATAATTGTTTGCTAGTAAACCTGAATACGGATATCTTTTTGTCAAATGATAGACTATTGCCTTGAATCACTTGTATCTTAATATTTATGCCATGATTAGACAATTGTTCAAGACTATGTTAGGTAGCATTCCACATAAAAATTATCATTTTATCATTTACTTACTCGAGGACAAGTAGGAATTAAGCTTGGGGATACTGATACAACTCCATCGTATCTATAATTTTTGATTGTTTCATGCCAATTTTCTACAACTTTCATATACTTTTGGCAACATTTTATATTATTCTTGGGACTAACTTTCTTATATAGTGCCGAGTGCCAGTTCCTGTTTTTTGTGTGTTTTTTGTTTCACAAAAATTCCATATCAAACTCCAAATGCGATAATTATTTACTGAGAGTTTTTTTGGAATATATGTAAATTTTGGGAAGAAGAATCAATGCCATGCATTTCCCGAGGCTCTCCTAAGGCAACATGGTGCTGCTAGGGTGATGGTCGCGCCCTCATGCCTTGGGGCCACACCTTAATTTAGTTGGAGCTATACTTTGACCGCAAGAAAGACATTTTTGCGAAAAAATCCCCTCAAAATTTTAGCCTCATCGGAGATACATATCTCTGAATATTTAAAAAATGGTGAAGGGCCATAAAACATGAGCGAAAAGAGAAGAGAAATAGAGAGATAGATCCAATCTCGGAGTGGCTCCTACCCTCCGGGAGCTATGACAGACATGGACCAGATGGGAAACCCTCCTCCAACCCAGGGAGGATGCCAAGGAAGAATAAGAAGGAGGGGGCTCTCTCCCCCTCTCCCCTGGTGGCACCGGAGCACCGCCAAGGCAACCATCATGACGACGATCTACACCAACAACATCACCGCCGTCACCACCAACTCTCCCCCTCTATGCAGAGGTGTAAACCCTCTTTTCCCCACTGTAATCTCTACTTAAACATGGTTCTTAATGCTATATATTACTCCCTCTATTCCTAAATATATGTATTTTACGAGATTTACTAGTGGTCTACATACGAAGCAAAATGAGTGAATCTACACTCCAAAATATGTCTATATATGTCCGTATGTAGTTGACTAGTGAAACCTATAGAAAGACTTATATTTAGGAACAGAAGGAGTATTATCCAATGATGTGTGGCTATCCTATGATATTTTAGTAGATCTATTTTGTCCTATGGGTTAATTGTAGGTATGATGTTATTGATATCATTTGTAGGTTGATATGGTGTTGTCCTAAGGTGCCCTCCGTGAGACGCACGTGTGATAGAATCCCACTGGAGGGTTTGCAATATGCTCATAATTCGCTTATGGTGGGTGGCTAGAGTGACATAAGTTTACCCCCAAGTAAGGGGTCTGTTTGCGTATGGGAGTAAAGAGGACTTGATGTTTAATGCTATGGTTGGGTTTTACCTTAATGATATTTGGTAGTTGCGGATGCTTGCTAGAGTTCCAATCATAAGTGCATATGATTCAAGTACAGAAAGTGTGTTAGTGTATGCCTCTCCTAATGGAGATATGTACCTAGGGTAGGGTCATAGGCCTGACCTATATGTCCTACCTAAGGACACCTCATTAAAGACTTCAAGACCACAAGGAGGATTCTGACTGGATATCCATGGCGTCTGAGTCACTCGGTTAGAAATCACTCGAGCGGTTTCCCCTTCACTCGACAACCAATTTACACTCAGAAGAAACCAGTTGACGCAGAAGACCAGAAGCCACTTCAGGAAGGCCAATACGCAAGCGTTCGGCTGGTCATCAAATTAGCGTTAACTACGCACGTTATTAGTAACATACACTTTTAACTCCATTGATCGAACCCTTAGTGGCTGAATATTGAGGAGGGGCAGCGCACTCTATACAAGCCACCCCTTCCCTCTGGCACAAGCGTTCGCACCCCTGTAACACACATTACACACCGCAAGAGCTTCAGAGCACTGAGACATAGGGCTGTTACCTCCACGAGAGGGGCCTAAACTCATACACCTTGCGTACAAGCTTGCTGTAGCTATGACTCTGCCCTCTCCTTTCGTACCCTACACCTCTACTGTCAGGTTCATTCCCATGACAGTTGGCGCCCACCATGGGGCAGGCATCTAAGCGACTTCCGGCAAGTTTGCGATTTCCATTTTCTGTCATGTCTTCCGGATGTGATTCGTTCCTGGGCGGCGAGATCCATTTCGGCGCGCTCATCTTCGTTGCCGATGACTCGGCATGCCTTCAGGAGGTGCCTCTCGACATCGAGGCGCTCCCGATCCGTGGGGTGACGCACTTCCTTGCAAGCTCCCGCGGCGTACTCCTTCGGTAGCCATTGACTCTGGTGTCGACCGTTCGCTCCGCTGCTCGTCGTTACAAGCAATCTGGTCGCTCACGACTTCAGCGATGGGTGAAACACGCAATGGCTCGCCAGGCGTCATCTTCGTCATCTCCGCAGGTTGCTTCAATTGAGCCTGCTGAACCCCTTCGGGACGCGATCCACTCGACGTTAGATCAGTCTGATGTTCCTTCTGAGTGCGAGAGGTGTAATCATGTAGTTAAAGTCTTGATGGCGGGTTCTATGGAGAGCTCGCCCGGGTTCGGTCGCGGCGAACGAGAAGTTGAAGAACCGTCGAGTGGACACGCCCTTCATCATCCTCCAGTTTCCAGTCGACATTAGCGACAACTCTTTCCGAGTGGACCACAGAACAACATTGAGGCATTTCGTACTCCGGTACTAAATGTTGCAGTCACCGCTAATATAGCAGATTCTATTTAGCCATCAAACTCAGAGGCTGGTATAGGTTTAAAACAGATTCGTACTTTGCTTCAAGCAGCGTAATAATAAAACTCAACATAGTCGCTCAATAGGTTGCACATTAATTCACCCAGAGCACATACAGTTCGTTAAGTTTATAGTCCAGGGTCACGTCAGCGTCACAGAGATAGAGGTTGCCGAGAGAATCAACACAAAGATCACGGGCGGAACCAGTTCGCTCCCCGTTATCACCGTGATGACCACCGTCGAGTGCATTCTCCTCCGAGGAGTGGTACGTATGTGTCCCGACACTACAACGACAGGCACCTGTTCGGCGATGAGAGGAATCCTGGATTTGATGTGAGAAATGTACTCGCATAGAGGAGGATTGACAGGGGCAGAGTTCACAGAGATGCTTTTGACAGAGATCGTCCGAGTGGAAGCGGCACTGCAGTTTCTGGTCCCGAGTGCTTCAGTAGAGCAATCCGTTCTGCTGAAATTCCCCCCAACTTCAGGTTGGTGGCTGGAATAAGTATGTTCACAGGAGAATCTAATCCTGAAACTTGGCTTGATGACTACCGAGTGGCAGTGCAGATTGGTGGAGGTAATGACACTGTCGCCATCAAGCATTTGCCTCTCATGTTGCATGGTTCAGCCAGAGCGTGGCTGAATCAGTTGGCTCCTTATAGCATCTACTGCTGGGAGGATCTCGCCCGAGTGTTCATCAAAACATTCGAAGGCATGTGCAAGCGTCCTCCTGGTTTGTCCGAGTTGCAGCTTTGCATGCAAAAATCGAATGAATCTTTGAGAGATTATATCCAGCGTTGGACCACCCTTCATCACACGGTGGAGAACGTTTCTGAGCACCAAACATTATGTGCTTACAAACCTGGTGTGAGGTACAGAGAGCTATATTTGAAGTTCGGTCATACAGGTGACATATTCATGAGCAAGATGATGGAGATTGATGCCCGATACGCCAATGGTGAAGAAGAAGACAACATCCGCGGCGGTAAAGGAAAATCAGTCGACAACGATGCTCGCGGCAATTCCAATCGGAAGCAGAAGCACAAGGCTGATGGTTCCACTTCGGTAGAAGGAGTCGTCTTGGTGGCACAAGGAAAATTTAAGGGAAAACCCAAAGGGCAATTTCCCCAAAGAAGTCTAAGAATCAGTTAGATGTGCTGGATCAACCGTGTGTAATCCACATGAAGAAAGATGAAGATGGCAATCTAATATTCCCAAGAACACCACTCGTCAGTGTAGGCTGTTGATCCAACATTTAAAAAAAGACCAGTCGAGTGGGAAGGATCCTCCAAAGGAGAATGACGAAGAGAAAGATGATTTCCTAAAATTTCAAGCAACCCTAATGATTTTTGCTGACATGGAGAGCAGAAGTCGATTGAAGTTCATTAACAGAGAGGTCAACATGGCTGTACCCACCACCACCACATACCTCAAGTGGTCGCAGACCCCCATAATGTTTGATCAGTCGGATCACCCTGCTCATGTCCCTACTCCTGATCGACATGCTCTAGTGGTTGATCCAGTTTGTAAGGTGTTTGGCTCCGCAAGGTTCTGATGGATGGAGGAATGATACGTCTCCAACGTATCTATAATTTTTTATGGTTTCATGCTATTATCTTGTCAAACTTTGGATGTTTTGTATGCCTTTTATATATATTTTTTGGACTAACTTATTAACTCAGTGCCAAGTGTCAGTTCCTGTTTTTTCCATGTTTTTGACCCCTTTCAGAGGAGGATTTTAAACGGAGTCCAAACGGAACGAAACTGCCAAAAAGATTTTTTCTGAAATAGAAAAAGATCGGGAAGCCTGAGAATCAGGGCAGGGGGGCTGCAGGGACCCCACAAGCCCCCTAGCCGCGGACAGGGGCGCCCGCGGCTCCCAGGCTTGTGGGCTCCCTGGGCCACCTCTGCCCTAGGACTTTTGCCTATTAATTCCCTAAAATCCTAGAAAAAATCAGGAGATCATTGAAAGTACTTTTCCGCCGCCGCAAGCTTCTGTCTCCGCAAGATCCCATCTGGGGCACGTTCTGGTGCCCTCCCGGAGGGGGGATTTGGATACGGAGGGCTTCTTCATCAACACCGAGACCTCTCCGATGATGCGTGAGTAGTTCACCATAGACCTACGGGTCCATATCTAGTAGCTAGATGGCTTCTTCTCTCTCTTGGATCTTCAATACAAAGTTCTCCATGATCTTCATGGAGATCTATCCGATGTAATCTTCTTTTGCGGTGTGTTTGTCGAGATCCGATGAATTGTGGATTTATGATCAGATTATCTATGAATCTTATTTGAGTTTCTTTTGATCTCTCTTATGCATGATTTCAGATCCTTGTAATTCTCTTCGAGTTGTGGGTTTTGTTTGGCCAACTTGATCTATGATTCTTGCAATGGGAGAAGTGCTTGGTTTTGGGTTCATACCGTGTGGTGACCTCACCCAGTGACAGAAGGGGTAGCGAGGCACGCATCGTGTTTTTGCCATAAAGGGTAAAAAGATGGGGTTTTCATCGTTGGTTTGAGATTATCCCTCTACATCATGTCATCTTGCTTAAAGAATTACTCTGTTCGACATGAACTCAATACACTAGATGCATGCTGGATAGCGGTCAATGTGTGGAGTAATAGTAGTAGATGCAGAAAGTATCGGTCTACTTGTCTCAGACGTGATGCCTATATGTATGATCATTGCCTTAGATATCGTCATGACTTTGCGTGGTTCTATCAATTGCTCGACAGTAATTTGTTCACGCACCATGATATTTTCTATTTTGAGAGAAGCCTCTAGTGAACACTATGGCCCCCGGGTCTACTCCACACCATATTTTCTGCCTTACTCTTTTACTTCGTTGCAGTTTCCGCCTTCAGATCTCACTTTGCAATCAATCTTTAAGGGATTGACAACCCCTTTATAGCGTTGGGTGCAAGCTCTTTGGTGTTTGTGCAGGTACTCTGTACTTGACGAGATTCTCCTACTAGATTGATACCTTGGTTCTCAAACTGAGGGAAATACTTACTGCTCCTATGCTGCATCGCCCTTTCCTCTTCAAGGGAAAAACCAACACAAGCTCAAGAGACAACAGAAGATCTCTGTCGCCGTAGCAGAAGAATTTCTGGCGCCGTTGCCGAGGAGGATCAAGTCAAGAATTCATCCAAGTAAGTTTCGCAAACTCATCTCTTGCATTTACTTTGTATGCCAGTTGCCTCTCCTTTTCCTCTCCCCCACTTCACCAATTTGCCTTTTTCGTTTGCCTTTTTTGTTCGCCTTTTCGTTCACCCTTTTCTCTCGCTTGATTTCTGTTCGTCTGTGTGGGATAGTCTACCTGTCCTCATGGCTAGATCCACCACTTCGAACGATACTCCCGAGAGTGAAGTCCTCAATTTCAAACAAACTGAGGAAGAAAACTTAAAGGAGCTTGGTATAGGATTTGCAATGCTCAGAGTAGATCTACTCATAAGCAATCCACCACCGTCCTGCTTCGCAGTTTTTATGTGGTTGTTTCTCCTTGGAATAGGTATATTCTTGACACCATTGTAGGTGGAAATTTCTTGGGTAGCCATACCGTTGATTCCTACGGAGCTGTAATAAATTTGGTAGGCTCACCCCCACTCATGGTTAATGGAACTACCTTTACTCTGGAACATGTGATGCGTAGGCTGGACGTCATTGACAATAAAGTTGCTACGATCGAACTCATTGAGAATTTGGATTAACAATAGCACTTGTTGGGAGGCAACCCAATGAATTTATTTCTTTTTCTTTCTGTTTTGTTGCGTCAACACTATCATAATTCTGTTATGATTGTGTCTTTTGTGTTTCTTTTTGTGTTTGAGCCAAGCAAAACCTTTATGACTAGTCTTGGTAATGGTTGTTTGATCCTCCTGGAAAAAGATAGAAACTTTTTGCTCATGAGATGATTTTTCATTTTTATTCAGAAAGAGATTTTGAGTTGATTCCATTTGCTACTGCTTGATATGCCTTTTGCCCAGGCAGTCTTAATTGTTTAGAATTTTTGAGGTACCAGAAGTATACGAAGTATACAGATTGCTACAGACTGGTCTGTTTTTAACAAATTCAGTTTTTGTTGAGTTGGTTGCTTGTTTTGATGAAACTATGGTTAGTATCGGGGGGTACAGATACGTCCATTTTGCATCATGCTTTCATGTTGATATTTATTGCTTTTTGGGATGTTATATTACTTGTGGTACCATATTTATGCCTTTTCTCTCTTATTTTGCAAGGTTTATTTGAAGAGGGAGAATTCAGGCAACTGGAATTCTGGACTGGAAAACGAGCAAATCTTAGTGCACTATTCTGCACATCTCCACATGCCCTGAAAAGTTACGTGGATTTTTTTGGGATTATATAAAAAATACTAGGCGAAAGAACTACCGGAGGGGGGCCACCAGGGCTCCACAAGCTTGCCCACCGCCACCACCCCCCTGGTGGTGCAGGGCAAGCTTGTGGGCTGCCTAACGGCCCACTAGCCCCCCTATTTTGCTATATGAAGCGTCCTAGTACAGAAAAAAAATCAATCGGGAGCTTTTTTGTGGTTTCGCCGCTGCCACGAGGCGGAACTTGAGCAGATCCAATCTAGAGCTCCGGCAGGACGATCCTGCCGGGAAAACTTCCCTCCCGGAGGGGGGAATCGTCGCCATCATCATCACCAACACTCCTCTCGTCGGAGGGGAGGCATCTTCATCAACATCTTCATCAGCACCATCTCCTCTCCAATCCCTAGTTCATCTCTTGTAACCAATCTTCGTCTCGCAACTCCGATTGGTACTTGTAAGGTTGCTAGTAGTGTTGATTACTCTTTGTAGTTGATGCTAGTTGGATTATTTGGTGGAAGAGTTTATGTTCAGATCATTGATGCTATTCATTACACCTCTGATCATGATTATGATTATGTTTTGTGAGTAGTTACTTTTGTTCCTGAGGACATGGGATAAGTCATGTTAATAATAGTCATGTGAATTTGATATTCGTTCGGTATTTTGATATGCGGTATGTTGTTTTTCCTCTAGTGGTGTTATGTGAACGTCGACTACCTAACACTTCACCATATTTGGGCCTAGAGGAAGGCATTGGGAAGTAGTAAGTAGATGATGGGTTGCTGGAGTGACAGAAGCTTAAACCCGAGTCTATGCGTTGCTTCGTGAGGGGCTGATTTGGATCCACTAGTTTAATGCTATGGTTAGACTTTGTCTTAATTCTTGTTTTGTAGTTGTGGATGCTTGCGAGAGAGGTTAATCATAAGTGGGATGCTTGTCCAAGTAAGGGCAGTACCCAAGCGCCGGTCCACCCACATATCAAACTATCAAAGTAACGAACGTGAATCATATGAATATGATGAAACTAGCATGAAAGAAATTCCCGTGTGTCCTCGGGAGCGTTTCTCCTCCTATAAGACTTTGTTCAGGCTTGTCTCTTTCTACAAAAGGGATTGGGCCACTTTCTGCACCGTTTCTACTACTTGTTACTTCTTACTCTTTGCTTGCTACGTTTCACCTCGCTACACAATCACTTGTTATCGCTACTTTCAGTGCTTGCAGTTATTACCTTGCTGAAATCCGTTTATCAGAGCCTTCTGCTCCTCGTTGGGTTCGACACTCTTACTTATCAAAAGGACTACGACTGATCCCCCATACTTGTGGGTCATCAAGACTCTTTTCTGGCGCCGTTGCCGGGAAGTGAAGCGCCTTTGGTAAGTGGAAATTGGTAAGGAAACATTTTTATACTATGCTGAAATTTATTGTCACTTGTCACTATGGAAACTGTTCCTTTGAGGAGTTTTTTCGGGGTATCTTCACCACGAACGGAAGCACGAGGAGTTGCTCCTCAACCTGAGGTACCTACTGAAAATATCTTTTATGAAATTCCTTCGGGTATGCTTGAGAAAGTGCTGGCTAATCCTTTCACAGGAGATGGATCTTCACATCCAGACTTGCATCTAATCTATGTAGATGAAGTTTGTGGTTTATTTAAGCTTGCAAGTTTGCTCGAGGATGAGGTAAAGAAGAAAGTCTTTCCTTTATCTTTGAAGGATAAGGCATTGACATGGTATAGGCTATGTGATGATACTGGATCATGGGGCTACAATCGGTTGAAAGTGGAATTTCATCAAAAGTTATATCCTATGCATTTAGTACATCGTGATCGGAACTTTATTTATAACTTTTGGCCTCATGACAGGGAAAGCATAGCTCAAGCTTGGGGAGGCTTAAATCAATGCTATATTCATGCCCCAATCATGAGCTCTCGAGAGAAATCATCACTCAAAACTTTTATGCTCGGCTTTCTCATGAAGATCGTACCATGCTTGACACTTCTTGTGCCGGTTCTTTTATCAAGAAGGATATTAACCACAAGTGGAATTTATTGGAGAGAATCAAACGCAACTCTGAAGATTGGGAACTGGAGGAAGGTAAGGAGCCAGGTATGAATTTCCAGTTTGATTGCATTAAATCTTTTGTTGAGACAAACACTTCTAGAGATTTTAGCGCTAAGTATGGACTTGACTCTGAGATAGTAGCTTCTCTATGTGAATCTTTTGCTGCTCATGTTGATCTTCCCAAAGAGAAGTGGTTTAAATATCATCCTCCTGTAGAAAGGGAGATAGCCAAAACCAATCTAGTTGAGGAGAAAGTCATTGCTTTTAGTGATCCTGTTGTTCCTTGTGCTTACACTGAGAAACCACCATACCCTGCTAGGATAAAGGATTATTCTAAAGCTCCAACTATGATACGTAGGGGTTACATTAGACCACTTGCACCCCTTGAGGAGATTAGAGTTTAACCTAGTGTTGCTATTATCAAAGACCTCTTAGCCGAAGACATAGACGGGCATGTTATCAAATTCTGCGAGGACTCCGCTAGAATTGCTAAACCTCACGCGGAAGACAAACACGGACCTGTAGTTGGCCTGCCCGTTGTTTCTGTTAAGATAGGAGATCATTGTTACCATGGTTTATGTGATATGGGAGCTAGTGTTAGTGCAATACCCCGTTCTCAATATGATGAAATCAAAGATGAGATTGCACCTGCTAAGTTAGAACCCATTGATGTCACTATTACGCTAGCTAATAGAGACACTATCTGCCCTCTGGGAATTGTGAGAGACGTAGAAGTCCTGTGTGGTAAGATGAAGTATCCTACTGATTTCCTCGTCCTTGGTACTGCACAAGATAGCTTTTGTCCCATCATATTTGGTAGACCCTTTCTCAACGCTTTTAATGCTCACATTGATTGCATTAAGCAGACTATCATAGTAAGTTTCGAGGGTGTGTCTCATGAATTTAACTTCTCGAAGTTTGGAAGACAACCCCATGAAAGAGAGTCGTCTGGTAGGGATGAAATTATTGCTCTTGCCTCTATTGCTGTACCTCCTACGGATCCTTTAGAGCAATATCTGGTTGAGCATGAAAATGATATGCATATGGAGGAGAGAGATGAGATAGATAAAATTGTCTTAGAACAATATCCTATTCTCAAGAATAATCTGCCTATTGAACTGCTTAGGGATCCTCCCCCACCAAAGGGTGATCCTGTGTTCGAGCTTAAACAGTTGCCTGATACTCTTAAGTATGCCTATCTTGATGAGAAGGAGATATATCCTGTCATTATTAGTGCTCTCCTCTCAGAGCGCGAAGAGAAGAAGTTACTAAAAACTCTAAGGAAGCACCGCGCTGCTATTGGATATACTCTGGATGATCTTACGGGTATTAGTCCTACTCTATGTCAGCACAAGATTAAAACCGATCCTGACTTTAAACCAGTTGCTGATCATCAAAGGAGATTAAATCCTAAGATGAAAGAGGTCGTTAGAAAAGAAATATTAAAGCTTCTGGAAGCAGGAATAATTTATCCTGTTGCTCATAGTGATTGGGTAAGTCCAGTACATTGCGTACCTAAGAAGGGAGGTATCACCGTCGTTCCTAATGATAAGGATGAACTAATCCCACAAAGGATTATTACCGGCTATAGAATGGTGATAGACTTCCGGAAACTGAACAAGGCAAACAGGAAAGATTATTATCCTTTGCCGTTCATCGACCAAATGCTAGAAAGGCTATAAAAACACACACACCTATGCTTTCTAGACGGTTATTCAGGTTTCTTGCAAATACCTGTTGCACAATCTGATCAAGAGAAAACCACTTTCACTTTCCCTTTCGGTACCTTTGCCTATAGACGTATGCCTTTTGGCTTATGTAATGCACCTGCCACCTTCCAAAGATGTATGATGGCCATATTCTCTGACTTTTGTGAAAAGATTGTTGAGGTTTTCATGGATGACTTTTCCGTTTACGGGTCTTCCTTTGATGATTGCCTCAGCAACCTTGATCGAGTCTTACAGAGATGCGAAGAAACCAACCTCGTCTTGAATTGGGAGAAGTGCCACTTTATGGTTAATGAAGGTATCGTCTTAGGACACAAAATTTCTGAGAGAGGCATTGAAGTTGATAAGGCTAAGGTTGATGCAATTGAGAAAATGCCTTGCCCCACAGATATCACAGGTATACGAAGTTTCCTAGGTCATGCTGGTTTCTATAGAAGGTTCATTAAAGACTTCTCTAAGATTTCTAGGCCTCTTACCAACCTCTTGCAAAAGGATGTTCCTTTTGTTTTTGATGAGGATTGTGAGGAAGCTTTCGAAATACTTAAGAAGGCTTTGATAACCACACCTATTGTTCAACCACCTGACTGGAACTTGCCCTTTGAAATCATGTGTGACGCTAGTGATTACGCTGTTGGTGCTGTTCTAGGACAACGAGTTGACAAGAAGTTGAATGTCATTCACTACGCTAGTAAAACTCTAGACAGTGCCTAGAGAAACTATGCCACTACGGAAAAGGAATTTTTAGCAGTCGTTTTTGCACGTGAAAAGTTCAGATCTTACATAGTTGACTCCATAGTCACTATTCACTCTGATCATGCTGCTATTAAGTACCTCATGGAGAAGAAGGACGCTAAGCCTAGGCTGATCAGATGGGTTCTCCTGCTACAGGAATTTGATTTGCACATCGTTGACCGAAAGGGTGCTGATAACCCTGTAGCAGATAACTTGTCTAGGCTAGAGAATGTCCTTGATGACCCGCTACCTATTAATGACAGCTTTCCTGATGAGAAATTAAATATCATCCGCACTTCACATAGTGCACCGTGGTATGCAGATTATGCAAATTAGATCGTAGCCAAATACATACCACCCAGTTTCACCTATCAGCAAAAGAAGAAATTCTTCTTTGATTTGAGACACTACTTTTGGGATGATCCTCACCTTTATAAGGAAGGAGTAGATGGTGTTATTAGACATTGTGTGCCTGAACATGAACAAGGACAGATCCTGCAGAAGTGTCATTCTGAAGCCTACGGAGGACACCATGCTGGAGATAGAACTGCCCATAAGGTATTGCAATCAGGTTTCTATTGGCCCACTCTCTTCAAGGATGCTCGTAAGTTTGTCTTGTCTTGTGACGAATGCCAAAGGATAGGGAACATCAGTAAGCGCCAAGAAATGCCTATGAACTACTCACTTGTCATTGAACCATTTGATGTCTGGGGCTTTGATTATATGGGACCCTTCCCGAGTTTCAATGGGTACACTCACATCTTAGTTGTTGTGGATTACGTTACTAAGTGGGTAGAAGCTATCCCCACTAAAAATGCTGATCACCACACCTCTATTAAGATGCTTAAAGAAGTCATATTCCCAAGATTTGGAGTCCCTAGATACTTGATGACTGATGGCGGTTCAAACTTCATTCATGGTGTTTTCCGCAAGATGCTAGCTAAGTATGATGTCAACCATAGAGTTGCATCTCCTTATCATCCTCAGTCTAGCGGTCAAGTGGAGTTGAGTAATAGGGAGATCAAGTTGATCCTACAAAAGACCGTCAATAGATCTCGAAAGAACTGGTCTAGCAAACTTGACGTTGCACTATGGGCTTATAGGACTGCTTATAAGAATCCCATGGGCATGTCACCATATAAAATGGTTTACGGTAAGGCCTGCCATTTACCTCTTGAGCTGGAACACAAAGCTTATTGGGCAATCAAAGAGCTCAACTTTGATTTCAAACTTGCCGGTGAGAAGCGGTTGTTTGATATCAGCTCATTAGATGAATGGAGAGCCCAGGCATATGAGAATGCTAGGTTGTTCAAGGAAAAGGTTAAGAGATGGCACGACAAACGAATACAAAAATTAGAGTTCAATGTAGGTGATTATGTCTTGCTATACAATTCTCGTTTGAGATTCTTTGGAGGCAAGCTTCTCTCTAAATGGGAAGGTCCCTATGTTGTCGAGGAAGTATATCGTTTCGGTGCCATCAAAATCAATAACACGGAAGGAAATTTTCCTAGAGTGGTAAATGGGCAAAGAATCAAGCATTACATCTCTGGTACTCCCATAAATGTTGAGACCAATATCATCAATGTCATAACTCCACAGGAGTACATAAGGGATGTTTATCAGCCTGTTTCAGACCTTGAAAATGAAGATGTATCTGTTTCGGTAAGAAATTGGACTCCGATACTTTTCCAATAGGAAATTTCTTCCGTTTTGGATTTTTTGGAAAATTAGAAAAATAAAAAGCATTCCGGAGAGCAAACGAGGCAACCACAAGGGCCCACTCCGCCACCACCCCCCTCGTGGCGGTGGGCAAGCTTGTGGGCACCTCGTGTGCCTCCCGGACTCCGTTTTCTTGCGGAGGACTCCTTCTGGCCCAGAAAAAATCAATATTTAGTCGCCCGAAGGTTTTGATCTCCGTATCGCGCATTTTCCTCTGTTTTTGTTTCGAGCTTGTTGTGTGCCGCAGATTTAGAGCAAAGATGTCTCAGGAATCCGTTGGGGAGAATGATCTTCACCAAGTTCATGAGGAAGTAGATGCTGATCTGAAAAGAGTAGAAGTCACGGAAGCCGGGGACCAAGCTAAGGAGAAAACCCAAGCTAGGGAGGAAGTTCAACCTATGTTCAACATTGAAGACATTGAAGGAGTAGATTTTCTCCAGCCCTTCCTCCACGTGCTGTCTCCATCCTTGATTGAACTCTTGAGGTTTTGCGAAACAACTCGTGCTTGCAAAGTTTCTGTTTCTCGTGAAGTTGTTTTGCTGGAAAACCATGTCACAGATCTCAAAGGTATAAATCAAAGATTGATAGCTCTCTTGGAATCAAAGGCGACAACAACACCACCATCACCACCAAAGGAAGACAACTAAGCATTGGTATGGGCAATCCCCTTGGATTCTGCCAAGCTTGGGGGAGTTGCCCTGGTATCGTATCACCTATATATGTTTTGATTTTACCTTTGTTTTAGTTCTTTCCTTTTCAGTTTTTATTTATTCTCTTAGAGGAATAAGTCTTTAGTTTTTAGTTTGAGTCTTTTGCTTTTGTCTCTCACCCAATGTATTCGATCTTACGAGCTATATAATAAAGAGTGTCTTAGTCAAGGGCTTTTCTTTGTGCCATGATCAAATAGTATGAAAAGAACGATAGCATGAAAGATCATGAGACGATCTTATGGAAAGTGATAACTTCACTTATGATACGTATGATGATTGAAACTTGTTGAGAATAAATCAACATAGATATTAGTCATTGTTGCAGTTAATAAGAAGTAATAAGGAAAGAGAGGTTCACATATAAATATATCATCTTAGACACTTTTTACAATTGTGAGCACTCACCAAACTATTACATGCCTAGGAGTAGATGTTGGACAAGAAAGACAACATAATTAATTGTGTTTCCTTGGTTCCAAACAATGTTATATGATTAGAGATCCCTTAGCATGTGACGATTGCTTCCACCTCATATTAGCCAAAACTCCCGCACCAAGTAGAGATACAACTTGTGCATCCATAAACCTCCAACCCAGTTTTGCCATGAGAGTCCACCATACCTACCTATGGATTGAATAAGATCCTTCAAGTAAGTTGTCATCGGTGCAAGCAATAAAAATTGCTCTCTAATATGTATGATCTATTAGTGTGTGGAAAATAAACTTTGTACGAACCTGTGATGAGGAAGACATAAAAGCGACAGACTGTATAATAAAGTTCTTTATCATAGGAGGCAATATAAAGTGACGTTCCTCCGCACTAAGAGGACACACATTCAAACCTCAAAAGCCCATGACAACCTCTGCTTCCCTCTGCGAAGGGCCTATCTTGTACCTTTACTTTTTACCCTGGTAAGAGTCATGGTGATCTTCACCAATTCCCTTTTTGCCTTTGTATTGGCTACCGTCACATGCTTGGGAAAGATCTATATTCATATATCAACTTGCAGTTGAGTACTCATGCTTTATTGTTGTTGACTTTACCCTTGAGGTAAACCGTTGGGAGGCAAAACTATAAGCCCCTATCTTCCTCTGTGTCCAGCTAAAACTTTGACACCATGAGTACCACGTGAGTTGTAACAATTGTGGAAAACAAAAGAGATGATTGAGTATGTGGGTTTGCCTTACAAGCTCTTATTTGACTCTTTCTGATGTTGTGATAAATTGCAATTGCTTCAATGACTATGGATTATTGTTGGTTACTTCTCGGTAAGGTTTTTTCTTCATGCTTTGCTTTGTGAAGGAATTGTTACTTTCCCATAAGAATATTTATGATATATTGTTGTCCTATGTGTGATCATGATGCCCTCATGTCCGTATTATGTTTTATCGACACCTTCGTCCCTCAACATGTGGACATGTTTATGGAACTTGGTTTTCGCTTGAGGACAAGCGAGGTCTAAGCTTGGGGGAGTTGATTCGTCCATTTTGCATCATGCTTTCATGTTGATAATTATTGCTTTTTGGGCTGTTATATTACTTGTGGTACCATATTTATGCCTTTTATCTCTTATTTTGCAAGGTTTATTTGAAGAGGGAGAATTCAGGCAGCTGGAATTCTGGACTGGAAAATGAGCAAATCTTAGTGCACTATTATGCACATCTCCACATGCCCTGAAAAGTTACGTGCATTTTTTGGGATTATATATAAAATACTGGGCGAAAGAAATACCGGAGGGGGGCCACCAGGGCTCCACAAGCTTGCCCACCGCCACCACCCCCCTGGTGGCGCAGGGCAAGCTTGTGGGCTGCCTGACGGCCCACTAGCCCCCCTCTTTTGCTATATGAAGCATCTTGGTCCTTAAAAAATTAATCGGGAGCTTTTTCGTGGTTTCGCCGCTGCCATAGGCGGAACTTGAGCAGATCCAATCTAGAGCTCCGGCAGGACGATCCTGCCGGGGAAACTTCCCTCTCGGAGGGGGGAATCGTCGCCATCGTCATTACCAACACTTCTCTCGTAGGAGGGGAGGCATCTTCATCAACATCTTCATCAGCACCATCTCCTCTCCAATCCCTAGTTCATCTTTTGTAACCAATCTTCGTCTCGCAACTCCGATTGGTACTTGTAAGGTTGCTAGTAGTGTCGATTACTCTTTGTAGTTGATGCTAGTTGGATTATTTGGTGGAAGAGTTTATGTTCAGATCCTTGATGCTATTCATTACACCTCTGATCATGATTATGATTATGTTTTTAGAATAGTTACTTTTGTTCCCGAGGACATGGGATAAGTCATGTTAATAATAGTCATGTGAATTTGATATTCGTTCGGTATTTTGATATGTTGTATGTTGTTTTTCCTCTAGTGGTGTTATGTGAACGTCGACTACATAACACTTCACCATATTTGGGTCTAGAGGAAGGCATTGGGAAGTTGTAAGTAGATGATGGGTTGCTGGAGTGACAAAAGCTTAAACCCCAGTCTATGCGTTGCTTCGTGAGGGGCTGATTTGGATCCACTAGTTTAATGCTATGGCTACACTTTGTCTTAATTCTTCTTTTACAGTTGCGGATGCTTGCGAGAGAGGTTAATCATAAGTGGGATGCTTGTCCAAGTAAGGGCAGTACCCAAGCACGGGTCCACCCACATATCAAACTATCAAAGTAACGAACGCGAATCATATGAACATGATGAAACTAGCATGATAGAAATTCCCGTGTGTCCTCGGGAGTGTTTTTCCTCCTATAAGACTTTGTTCAGGCTTGTCCCTTGCTACAAAAGGGATTGGGCCACTTGCTGCACCATTGCTACTACTTGTTACTTGTTACTCTTTGCTTGCTACGTTTCACCTCGCTACACAATCACTTGTTACCGCTACTTTCAGTGCTTGCAGTTATTACCTTGCTGAAATCCGTTTATCAGAGCCTTCTGCTCCTCGTTGGGTTCGGCACTCTTACTCATAGAAAGGACTACAATTGATCCCCTATACTTGTGGGTCATCAGGTACAAGCCATGGAAAAGTGAGAATACAGTAGCCCAACACCAATATAAATAGAAATCTAGATTGCTAGAGTACCTAAAGAGGTGGTAGTTTGTTTTCTTGTGCTAATGATATCACGAGTTTCTGTTTAAGTTTTGTGTTGTGAAGTTTTCAAGTTTTGGGTGATGTTCTCATGGACAAAGAGATAAGGAGTGGAAAGAGCTCAAGCTTGGGGATGCCCAAGGCATCCCAAGCCAAATTCAAGGACACCAAAAAGCCTAAGCTTGGGGATGCCCCGGGAAGGCATCCCCTCTTTTGTCTTCAATCCATCGGTAATATTACTTGGAGCTATATTTTTATTCACCACATGATATGTGTTTTGCTTGGAGCGTATTGTATCGTACGAGTATTTTCTTTTTGTTGTTTCACAATCATCCTTGCTGCACACCTTTAGAGAGAGACATGCACTCATCGTGATTTTGCTACAATGCTCATAGTGCTTCACTTATATCTTTTGAGATAGATAATTTTTCTCTATGTGCTTCACTTAGATCTTTTAGAGCACGGCGGTGCGTGACTTGGTAGTTGACTTATGCTATGAAAGTAGTCCCAAAGGTGATAGGTACCCAAAGAGGATACAAAAACCTCCATCTTCATGTGCATTGAGTAGAAAGAGAAGTTTTGATTCCTCTCAATTAGTTTTGAGACGTGGATTTGGTAATATTAAGAGTTATGTTAGTAGGGTGTTGTGAATCTAAAAATACTTGTGTTAAAGTTAGTGATTCCCGTAGCATGCACGTATGGTGAACCCTATGTTAGGAAGTCCGAACATAATTGATCTATTGATTGTCATCCTTTGTGATGCGTTCGGGATCGCGCGATGGTTAACACCTACCAACCCTTCCCCTCGGATTATGTGTTTAGCACTTTGTTTCGATTACTAATAGAAACTTTCGCGATAAGTATGTGAGTTCTTCATGACTAATGTGAGTCCATGGTATAGATGCACTTTCACCTTCCACCATAACTAGCCTCTCTAGTACCGCGCAATTTTCGCCTGTGCACAAACCCACCATATGCCTTCCTCAAAACAGCCACCATACCTACCTACTATCGCATTTTCATAGCCATTCCGAGATATATTTCCATGCAACTCCCACCGTTCCGTCTCATGACTTGTGCCGTCACTCTCATATTGCCATTGCATGATCGTAAGATAGCTAGCGAGATGTTTCAACGTCATACGCCAAGCTAGATCGTTGCACATCCCGGTACACTTCCGGAGGCATTTCCTATAGAGTCATTTCTAAGCTTTGAGCTGTGAGTAAATAAAAGTGTGATGATCATCATTTTTAGAGCATTGTCCCGTCTGAGGAAAAAAAGAGAGGCCAAAGAGCCCAAATAAAAAAAGAGAGAAGAGAAAAAAAGGAGGCCTAAGAGCCCAAATAAAAAAAGAGAAAAAGAGAGAAGGGACAATGCTACTATCTTTTTCCACACTTGTGCGTCATAATAGACCATGTTCTTCATGATTGAGAGCCTCTCGTTTCGTCACCACCATATGCTAGTGGGAATCTTCATTATATAACTTGGCTTGTATATTCCAATGATGGGCTTCCTCAAAATTGCCCTAGGTCTTTGTGAGCAAGCAAGTTGGATGCACACCCACTAGTTTACCTTTTGAGCTTTCACATACTTATAGATCTAGTGCATCCTTTGTATGGCGATCCCTACTCATTCACATTGATATGTATTAATGGGCATCTCCATAACCTTTTGATATGCCGAGTCAATGTGGCCATCTCCTCCTTTTTGTCTCACAACCACCACCACACTCTATTCCACTTATAGTTCTTTATCCATGGCTCACGCTCATGTATTGCGTGATAGTAATAAAAAGTTTGAGAAAGTAAGAGTGTGAAAACAATTACTTGGCCAATACTGGGGTTGTGCATGATTTACATTAGTTGTGTGAGGATGATGGAGCATAGCCAGACTATATGATTTTGTAGGGATAACTTTCTTTGGCCTTGTTATTTTGAAAGTTCATGATTACCTTGCTAGTTTCCTTGAAGTATTATTGTTTTCATGTCAATAGCAAACTATTGTTTTGAATCTTACGGATCTGAACATTCATGTCACATGAAAGAAGTTGCAAAGGACAACTATGCTAGGTAGCATTCCACATCAAAAATTCATTCTTTATCACTTCCCTACTCGAGGACGAGCAGGAGTTAAGCTTGGGGATGATTGATACGTCTCCAACGTATCTATAATTTTTGATGGTTTCATGCTATTATCTTGTCAAACTTTGGATGTTTTGTATGCCTTTTATATATTTTGGGACTAACTTATTAACTCAGTGCCAAGTGCCAGTTCCTGTTTTTCCATGTTTTGACCCCTTTCAGAGGAGGATTTTAAACGGAGTCCAAACGGAATCAAACTGCCAAAAAGATTTTTTCCGAAACAGAAAAAGATCGGGAAGCCTGAGAATCAGGGCAGGGGGCCCGCACGGACCCCACAAGCCCCCTCGCCGCGGCCAGGGGGGGCGCGCCTCGCAGGCTTGTGGGCTCCCTGGGCCACCTATGCCCTAGGACTTTCTCCTATAAATTCTCTAAAATCCCAGAAAAAATCAGGAGATCATCGAAAGTACTTTTCCGCCGCCGCAAGCTTCTGTCTCCGCAAGATCCCATCTGGGGCACGTTCTGGTGCCCTACCGGAGGAGGGATTCGGATACGGAGGGCTTCTTCATCAACACCATGACCTCTCCGATGATGCATGAGTAGTTCACCATAGACCTACGGGTCCATAGCTAGTAGCTAGATGGCTTCTTCTCTCTCTTGGATCTTTAATAGAAAGTTCTCCATGATCTTCATGGAGATCTATCCGATGTAATCTTCTTTTGCGGTGTGTTTGTCGAGATCCAATGAATTGTGGATTTATGATCAGATTATCTATGAATCTTATTTGAGTTTCTTCTGATCTCTCTTATGCATGATTTCATATCCTTGTAAGTCTCTTCGAATTGTGGGTTTTGTTTGGCCAACTAGAGCTATGATTCTTGCAATGGGAGAAGTGCTTTGTTTTGGGTTCATACCGTGCGGTGACCTCACCCAGTGACAGAAGGGGTAGCGAGGCACGCATCGTGTTATTGCCATCAAGGGTAAAAAGATGGTGTTTCCATCATTGGTTTGAGATTATGCCTCTACATCATGTCATCTTGTTTAAAGCGTTACTCCGTTCGTCATGAACTCAATACACTAGATGCATGCTGGATAGTGGTCGATGTGTGGAGTAATATTAGTAGATGCAAAAAGTATCGGTCTACTTGTCTCGGACGTGATGACTATATGTATGATCATTGCCTTAGATATCGTCATGACTTTGCGCGGTTCTATCAATTGCTCGACAGTAATTTGTTCACCCACCGTGATATTTGCTATTTTGAGAGAAGCCTCTAGTGAACACTATGGCCCCCGGGTCTACTCCACACCATATTTTCAGCCTTACTCTTTTACTTCGTTGCACTTTCCGCCTTCAAATCTCACTTTGCAATCAATCTTGAAGGGATTGACAACCCCTTTATAGCGTTGGGTGCAAGCTCTTTTGTGTTTGTGTAGGTACTCTGGACTTGACGAGATTCTCCTACTAGATTGATACCTTGGTTCTCAAACTGAGGGAAATACTTACTGCTCCTGTGCTGCATCGCCCTTTCCTCTTCAAGGGAAAAACCAACGCAAGCTCAAGAGACGACAGAAGATCTCTATCGCCGTAGCAAGGAAGCAGGTTGAATATTTTGTATGCGGAGACTCTTAAAGGGATGGGCATTTCGACGTCCCAACTCAGCAAGAGAAATATGCAGTTCCCTGGAGTCATTCCTGGAAAAAAGTCCAAGTCACTCGGCCAAATTGCGTGGGACGTCGTTTTAGGTTCTGACAAAAAATTTCGCAAGGAGAAGTTAACATTCGAGGTGGTAGATTTCCAGAGTGCATATCATGACATCCTTGGTCGTCCGGCCTATGCTCATTTCATGGCCCGTCCATGTTACGTGTATCTCAAGATGAAGATGCCTGGACCTAGAGGAGTAATCACAATCACAGGGGATCGACAGAGAGCAGAAGAGTGCCTACAGCAGGGCTCCAAGATCGTTGATCAGCAGATGGTTGTGGTTGAACTGGAAGAATATTTACCCTGCCGAACTGATGCGCTCCAAGAAGCCCGCTTTTGAGTCTGCTTTTCAGTGGCGTGTGATGTCAAATGAGAGAACATGCACCCGACAGATCCTAATGCTGCTCCGACCAACATCTCAACAACACTCGATAGCAAATAGGAAGTCGAGCTCATCTAGTTCCTCTGTGAGAAGTGGGACATCTTTGCACGGAAGCCTGCTGACATGCCGGGTGTACCTAGGGAATTGGATGAGCATTGACTGAGAGTGGATCGAAAGGAAAATCGTGTTAAAGAGCATTTGCGTCAGTCTGCAGTAGAAAAGAGAAAAGCAATCGGCGAGGAGGTGGCGCGACTCTTGGAGGCGAAGTTCATACGCGAGGTCTACCACTTCGAGTGGCTCGCAAATGTCGTCATGGTCCCCCAGAAGGACAAGTCCCTTCGTATGTGTATCGATTTCAAGAACATCAATAAGGTCTGCCCGAAAGATCACTTTCCTCTCCCCGGCATTAATCAAATTGTCAATTCGACTACGGGGTGTGAGTGCTTATCTTTTCTTGATGCCTACTCTGGCTACCGTCAGATCCGTCTGTTTGGTTCAGATGAAATAAAAACGGCCTTCATCACCCCTTTTGGGTGTTCCTACTATATCACCATGCCTTTTGGTTTGAAGAATGCTGGCGCCACTTTCATGTGTATGATCCAGAAGTGCCCGCTTGATCAAATCAGTCGGAATGTCGAAGCATACATAGATGATATTGTGGTCAAGTCTCGCAAAGGTTCCGACCTACTGACTGACCTGGCAGATACATTTGCCAACCTGAGAAAGTCTGATATCAAACTGAATCCATCTAAGTGCACTTTTGGAGTCCGTGGAGGCAAGTTACTCGGTTTCCTCGTTTCCGAACGTGGGATCGATGTCAACCCCCAGAAGATCGGGGCCATCGTCTGGATGCAAAGCCCTGTACATGTGCACAATGTCCAAAGGCTCACAGGCTGTTTGGCGGCGTTGAGTCGGTTCATCTCTCGCCTCGGTGAGAAGGCATTGACTTTATACCGACTCATGAAAAAAATCTGATGTGTTCGAGTGGAATGACGAGGCAGAAGCAACATTTGTTGAGCTAAAAGTACTGCTTTCCACCTAGCCGGTGCTTGCTGCTCCGCACAACAAAGAACCCCTGCTCTTATACATCACATCTACTAATCAAGTCGTCAGCATGATTTTGACCGTCGAGCGAGAAGAGGAAGGCAAAGCTTACAAAGTCCAGCGCCCGGTCTACTACATTTCTGAAGTACTGACCCCTTCGAAGCAAAGGTATCCTCATTACCAGAAGCTCCTCTATGGAATATATTTATCATCGAAGAAGGTGGCGCATTACTTTGAAGATCATTCGATATCAGTCGTCAACGATGCCCCATTGTCAGAGATTCTTAACTATCGGGACGCATCGGGTCGTGTGGCTAAATGGGCCATCGAGATGTTATATTTTGACATTAAGTTCGAGGCATAGAAAGCTATCAAGTCTCAAGCCCTTGCTGATTTCATGGTCGAGTGGGTGGAATAACAGCAACCAGCTCAAATTCACTCGACACACTGGACTATGTTCTTTGAGGGCTCCAAAATGTTGAATGGGTCCGGTGTTGGTGTGGTATTGGTGTCCCCAAAAGGCAACAAGCTCAACTATGTTCTCCAGATTAATTTTGACTCCTCCAACAACGAGGCTGAATATGAAGCGCTCCTCTACGGGTTGCGTATGGCCATCTCACTCGGCCTCTGATGCTTGATGGTGTACGATGACTCGGATCTGGTAGTCAATCAAGTGATGAAAGAATGGGATGTCAGAAACCCCGCCATGACTGGGTATTGCCATGCAGTAATGAAGCTTGAGAAGAAGTTTGAAGGTGTGGAGCTCCACCATGTTCCCCGATTGAAAAATCAAGCAGCTGACGAACTAGCCAAGATTGGTTCCACTCGGAAACCTGTCCCCAACAATGTGTTCCTCGAACACTTACATACTCCTTCGGTGCAAGAGGATCCTTTCGCTGAAGAGCCCCCACAACCGATAAGCACCTCCAATCCAACTGAGATTGATGTTCCAGCATTCATTGATTTAGTTATGGAAATTCTGGCGATCACGCCCGAGTGGATAGTACCATACATTGCATACATCCTGAGGCGAGAACTCCCTGAAGACGAAGGTGAATCTAAGCACATTGTCCGCAGATCGAAGGCTTTTACTGTGATGGGCGATCTTACAGAGAAAGTGTTACTAGCATAGCTCAACGCTGCATCTCCCCTGAGGAGGGCCGACTGATCCTCGAAGAAATGCACTCAGGGACATGTGGTCATCATGCGTCCTCTCGGACCATTGTTGTCAAAGCATACCGAGCTGGGTTCTTCTCCCGCGCACTAATGAGATGGCTAAATATATCGTTGATCATTGCGAAGGCTGCCAATTCTATTCTAACTTGTCTCACAAGCCCGCATCTGCCTTGAAGACCATCCCACTCGTTTGGCCGTTTTCTCTTTGGGGATTGGATATGGTCGGCCCTTTCCGAACAGTCCAGAGTGGATTAACGCACCTGCTTGTTACAGTCGACAAGCCAAGCCGATAAAGAAGTTGGACTCGTGCACCGCCATCAAGTTCATGAAAGAACTAATATTTCGGTACGGAGTTCCTCACAACATCATAACAGACAACGGTTCTAACTTCGATTCGGAGGAGTTTAGACGCTTTTGCTCTGCTCAAGGCACTCGGGTGGATTATGCGTCCGTCGCACACCCCCAAACCAATGGACAAGCTGAGCGGGAAAATGGCCTTATCCTTCAAGGGCTGAAACCACGACTCATGCAGGATTTGGAACATGCAGCTGGAGCCTGGGTAACTGAACTACCATCTATTTTATGGGGCTTGAGAACAACTCCCGACTGGTCGACTGGACGCACACCCTTATTCTTGGTGTATGGAGATGAACCTATCTTGCTGAGTGATCTCGTTCATAATTCTCCCCGTGTGGATTTATATTCAGAGGCTGAAGCTGAACAGGCATGACAGGACAGAGTAGATCTCGTGGAAGAGGAGCGTGAACTGGCCTTAATTTGGTTGACTGTGTACCAACATGATCTATGTCGCTTCCATGCGAGGCATGTCAGGAGTTGGGCGTTTCACGAAGGAGATCTAGTGCTTCAATTGGATCAACAGAGACCTCACAAGCTTGCCCCTACATGGGAAGGACCATTTTTCGTCATCAAGGTACTAAATAATGGAGCCTACCACCTTTACAACCTCAAGAAGAGAGCCGACGAACCTCGTGCTTGGAATGCGGATCTTTTCCGACATTTTTATGCTTGACAACCGATTGGTTTGATGTAATATGAGAGTTTTCTGAACAATATTGCTTCTCAAAGTCATGATTCCTACAGTTTTGTCGATTCCGATCGAGCAATTTCACACTCAAAATATACTCCGAGTGGAGAGCAATCCTATCACTCGGGGGGCTTAGCTACGAACATGTTTTCTCCTAAGTGAAAAACCCTTCTGAGGGAATAGCAACCTATTCACTCGGATGCTTTGCTGCGAACCAGTCTTCGCCTAAGTATAGAAACGACTCCGAGTGAATAGCAATCCTCTCACTCGGGGGCTTAGCTGCGAACATGTTTTCGCTTAAGTTAAAAACCCTTCCGAATGAATAGCAACCTATTCACTCGGATGCTTAGCTGTGAACCAGTCTTCGCCTAAGTATAGAAACGACTCGTAGTGATGAGCAATCCTCTCACTGGGGGCTTAATTGCGAACATGCTTTCGCCTAAGTTAAAAACCCTTCCGAGTGAATAGAAACCTATTCACTCGGATGCTTAGCTGCGAACCAGTTTTCGCCTAAGTATAAAAACTACTCCGAGTAAAGACAAATCCTTTCACTCGGGAGCTAAGTGCGAACCAGTTTTTCCCTAAGTACAAAAAATACTCCGAGTAAAGAGCAATCCTTTCACTCGGGGGCTAGCTGCGAACCAGTTTTCGCCTAAGTATAAAAAACTACTTTGAGTGAAGAGCAATCCTTTTCACTCGGAGACTCAGTTGCGAACCAGTCTTCGCCTAAGTTAAAACCCTTCCGAGTGAATAGCAACCTATTCACTCGGACACTTAGTCGCGAAACAGTCTTCGCCTAAGTTCAAAATGTACTCCGAGTGAAGAGCGATCCTCTCACTCGGGGACTTAGTTGCGGACATGTTTTCGCCTAAGTAAAAAACTCCTCGAAGTGAATATCAACCTATTCACTCAGGAACTTGACAGCGAATTAGTTTTTGACTAAGTTAGATTCTCCGAATGTCGAGAACATGGCAAAACCAAACAAACTCAGCCAAATGCAAATAATTCAAAAGAAATCCAGCACGGATTAAATGCGAATAAATTTGTCCATGTATACAAAAGTACTCGTGTTCAACACCCGAACGAAGTTTTAACGCATACATTAACACTCGGCATACCGAGGCGAATTAAAGTTTGGACTGTAATCGAAGTTCCTTTTTTAAGGCTCACCAGGACTTGCGGGCTCAACGAAGGTGTCAAGATCGATCCCATCAGCAATATGAGTCGCCGCGTCGATGAAGGTCTCCATGAAATCTTCAAATTGGAGCTTCTTCGTATTAGCCACCAGGAGGGCCTTCAACTTATCTTCCCTAGCTTCTTTGCAATTGACTCGGACGAGTGAAAGGGTCATGTCAGCTCCGCATCGTGCAATAGATTTCTTCCATGCCTAGACCGTGTTAGGAATCTGGTCCAAGGGGCTCATTATGGACTCCAGATTAGTTTGGAAGGTGTCTTCAGGCCACAGCTCCTTGTCAATCTTCCCCAACGCGCCTCGCATTTGGGCGACATACCCATGGACCTTCAAGACACGAGCGTTGAGGCGAAACATATCTATGGACACGACATCTTCAACAGGTGACGTGGTGGGGTTCAGATATGGCTCCACCTCTTCAGTCTCCTTATCAAATTTTAGGCAGAATTCTATGCAAAGGAAAAATGAAAAGCCACTCACAATTTCATTTGGTAAAGTTCAAAGAGATTCGCTCGGTGAATGAAGCATACCAGTAAGCGCCCCGAGAATTTTACTCAAGAAGTCCTTCAGATACTTTTCCATGGCGTTTCCCCTTTTAGCCATCTGCTCAAGCCTTTCCCCCATTCGAGTCGTTCTTTCTTCAGTTTCGTGTTCTCTTCTTCCAACTTGGCGATTTCCAAGAGCTTCTTCTCAGCAGCCTCAGACCTCTCCTTAACTTCCGCAAGGACCTTGTCTTTGTCCTCGAGTGCTTTCTTCAAAGCATTTAAGTCATTGCTCGTCACTTTCAGATCCAGCTGAAGCTGGTTCTTTTCTGGTTTCAAGTTGGCATACTTGACTCCAATCTCACAGGCTTTCTGAAAATATCAAGGAAACAGTTCAGTTTGACACTAATATTTTTCCACTCCCGAGTGGAGAAGTACAGTTCAATCGACTGAATGGCCGTCCGCCGCACCCGCCCACACTAGTGGAGATACTAAGGAGCCATGTTCACTCGACAGATAGAGTGGTGCAAGTACTCTAAGTACGAAAAAGGATCCCGCGTCCAAGTTCTTAAGACTAATGCCCTTCGTAAATGATCAGCAATAGTCTTGGGGACTACACCTAGTGGGTGCACTTAGCGTGCTCCCACTGGATACAAAACCACTCGACCAGGTCCGTCCTGGCTGACTCACAAAAAAGAACCAGAGTGTGTCTTCCAATTAGACCCCTACTGATGCAAGCATTCGACAACGGTCTCGGGGACTACACCCAGTGGGTGCACTCAGCATGCCCCCACTAGATACAAAACCACCCGTTCAGGTCCGGCCCGGCCATGTCAAAAAAGAGAGAAGAAGACTTCTAGTGAGACCCCTGCCGATGCAAGCACTCGACAGTGGTCTCGGGGACTACACCTAGTGGGTTCACTCAGCATGCCCCCACTGTATCAGAGACAAACAACCATACGGCACAAGAAAACATCCACTGGGTGCAAAGTCAAGATGGACAAGATTCAATCAGAAATGAACTTACATTTGCACTTACTCGGACGTTAGCTTGAAGCGTCGAACTGGCATCGTATGCCAATTTGCTAGCCTCATACGCCTCTCTGGTCCGCTGCATTATCTGTTCAGCTTGAATCATGGCTTCTTTAGCAGCTCCAGTTTGATCCTCCGGAACACGTCGCATAGAATATGCAAGCGCTAAAGGAGTCGGCGTTGGTGCGGAGGTAACATGAGTTACCGGAGGAGGCGCAGTTGACACTGTTGTCACAATAATTGAACCAGTCAGAGGAGCTATAGTCAAAGCAATCGAACTGGCTGGAGGAGCACTCGATACCGACGCTTCAGGCATGGTCTTAGCTAATTCGACAATCGAGTGTCGCGGTTCTCCCTCATCATCCAAGAGGATGACATCTGTAGCTGTCAAACGACAATGTCAGTTAGTTCAGTCGACGAATCTCATCTAGAAAACTGAGTAGAATGAAGACTTGTCATACCTTGTTGGGAGGCAGGCATGTCCACGACATCCAAGTCCATGGGATCTTCATCATCTGCAGCAAGCGACGTCACCAAGGTAGCAGCTCTGGCAAGTAAATTCCACTCGGTCGTCATGGGCATGAAAATTCACAACACAAAAGAAAGAAAGAGATAGACCCTCACATTGAAGCAACTGGCACGACAATCCTCATTTCGTGCAGAGCCTTCCGAGGCTTAGGAGCGTCAAGCTTGGGTTGTTTGGCGGCCTTTTCTGCAGATTCAGTTGCGGCAGCTGTGTCACGCTTCACGTTTCTAGTGCCGGAAACTGAGGTCTTGCTTGGGGTAGCCACTGGGTCATGGCGATGCTTGGATCGAGACTTGGGGCATGGAGGAGACTGGTTTTCTTCCACACTATCACCCCAGTCATTTTCACTCCCATCATTGTCTTCAGCGTAGTCACTGTCAACACTGTCATCTTCACTTTCCCCACCGACGTAAAGCGGAGCCCCGTTGGGTGCGGGTGAATACATGTTTGTCCACTCCTACAAGATATTAAATTATAAAAGTCAGTCGACCGAAGATTCAATCACTCGAAAAAGATATGAAAGTAATCAGCAAAGAAATAACGCACCAGGTTCCGTGGCTTGTTGTCAGCAGAGTAAGGCAAGACCCGCTTGGCTCCTAACGGGTTGTCGTAGGCTCTAGTGATGCCTTTGAGTCATTGAGCCACGGTTTCTTCAGAAACCTCCTCTGGGTGCTACCGAGTGGAATCCTCAGGGACGGAGTAGTGCCACATAGCATGATCCCTCGCCGGAAGAGGCTGAATGCGTCGACCAATTAACGTTTCGAGCAAGTCCATCCCCGTCACTCCACCACGGACCAAGTTAACCACTTCATTCACCAAGATCCCCACGTGAGTCTTCTCCTCATCCAACACGTTTATCGTCCTAGGAGTTGTCCGTCGCTCCAAGGTGAATGGGGGAATGCTAGTCGACATGTTTGGAGATGCAATATCATTGAAGTAAAACCAAGCCAACTGCAGTTCCGGACTGACTCGGGAAGGGTCATAGGAGGATAAGTACTCTTATTCCTCTTTTGAATCGCAAGACCACCACACAACTGGATGATATGAGTCCTACTATCACTCGGATTAGCTTTCTTCACTGTTTGGGAGCGCACAGAGAAGATGTGTTTAAACTGTCCCCAATGAGGAGGACAACCCCAAAAGCATTCACATAGCGTAACGAATGCAGCAAGATACGCGATGGAATTGGGAGGAATATGATGAAGTTGTGCACCAAAGTAATGCAGGAAACCGCGGATGAAAGGATGGGGGGGCAAAGAAAAACCTCGTTCAATATGGGTAAGGAGGAGGACTCGTTCCCCTTCGTGTGGCTCCGGATCGATCTCCCCTTCAGGTAACCTCCACGACTTCTCGACTACCATCCCGTGCTCGACAAGCTTGAGGGCATCCTCCTTCTGGACAGTTGATGGGAGAAAATCTCCCGGGATCTACCCTGGCGGCAGCGTAGATTGGCCGCATGGCTTCTTCAACTTCCCGCCCTTCTTAGCACGCTCGAGCTAGCTCGTCTTGCCTTTCGTCATTGTAGCGGCAGCGGAGGCAGATCAGGGCAGCACCTGTGAGGCGGAGGTGGAGAGGAAGGAGAGGAGAATCATAGGAAAGCACTGCTCCAATCCTAGAGTCGGCCAGATTTATAACCGCCTGAGTGAGTCACTAACTGGTGGACACCCCGAATCTCTCTCTATTCCAATAACAGAGGAAACACGATATGTGGCGATAAGGGTGGTGCTATAATCGAGGCGTCTCTGCCCCACTTGCCCTGGTTGTTGCGTTATCATCGCGCAGCGCGCGCTAACCAAATTTTTTGAATCCCGTGAAATACGGACCTGGCGAAGTGATCCGTCACATCTCAAGATCTTGTTGGCCACTCGGATCGGCCTCAAGGCTCAAATTCACTCGGATGTGCTTCACAACAAAATCGATCAGGGTGAATGACGAACACTTCAATCAACATACAGTTCCATTAAGCCCAGAAGTACGTTTAAAATCTATATGTCTCGATAGAATCTGCATTGACCCCTTCTTCACTCGAACCCCGATCCATTCGGGGGCTAATGTTGGAGATATGTACCTAGGGTAGGGTCATAGGCCTGACCTATATGTCCTACCTAAGGATGCCTCATTAAATAATTGAAGACCACAAGGAGGATTCCGACTAGATAGCCATGGCGTCTGAGTCACTCGATATGAAATCACTCGGAGCAGTTTTCCTTCACTCGACAACCAACTTCCACTCGGAAGAAACCAGTCGATGCGGAAGATGTGAAGCCACTTCAGGAAGGCCAACAAGCGAGCGTTCGGCTGGTCATCATAAGTAGCATTAACTACGTACGTTATCAGTAACATACACTTTTAACCCTATTGATCGAACCCTTAGTTGCCGGATATTGATGAGGGGCAGCACACTCTATATAAGCCACCCCTCCCCTCTGGAACAAGGGTTCACACCCCCTCTAACACACATTCCACATTGCAAGAGCTCCAGAGCACTGAGACGTAGGGCTGTTATCTCCACGAGAGGGGTTGAACTCAAACACCATGCGTACAAGCTTGCCATAGCTAGGACTATGCCCTCTCCTTTCGTACCCTACACCTCTACTGTCTGGTTCATTCCCACGACATGTCCCTCACTACATATGATAAGTATCTATCATGCTATATTCAATTGTCCATGGATAATCTTTCTCTTCCATTACACAAAATCTTTCGACTAAACAACTAACTAAATTAATATTTATCTAAACAACCCCTATCTTTCATTTACTTGTTCTTTATTACCTCGCAAAATTATCTATTACACTTACTAAGTACTTCTAGTTTGTTCCCACAAAATAGTTTCATACTTGTTCTAGGTAAAGTAAGCGTTAGGGTATGTAAAGTTGTATCACTGGTCGACAGAACTTGAGAGAATATTAATCTACCTTTAGCTCCCCGTTCGGTTCGACACTCTTACTTATCTAAAAAGGCTACAAATGATTCCCTACACTTGTGGGTTATCAATGCGCGTCCGGGTGGAGAGTCGTGGGTTGGACCCACGTCTGAGTCGGCAACAACCCACGATGTGACATCTTAGATCGTGTCACACCTGTTATGGACTCTTCTTCCTTGACCGGCAAAAATAAGCACAAATGTATGATCTTGGCTCGGCTCAATACCGTAACCTGCAATACGTCATGACGAGGCGGGCGGTGGAGGGGGAGTGAGTGAGGAGGGCCTCTTGTTCTCAAGCTCCAATAACATGAGGAAGATAATCCCTTGTCCAACTTCTTCTGCACTAGCAAGGTGGGACCTACATGATACCATAGAGATTTGTTTGAAATTGTTGGATGGGCCTAAGGCCCAACCCATATTTCAACAATCCCCCACGAGATCTCGAGGGCCCATTATGTCCTATGTTCCAATCACTGTTTTGATATACCAGCATATCAATGAAGACATGTTGAGGTTGAGCTTCACCTAGGGAACGTAGCTACACTCCTTACTAAACAATGGACTATGCCTTGAATTGTCAGTTTTGCATAAAGAAGTTTCACCACATGCCTTACTAGTACTAGGCTGCGAAAGGCCGACCCCTTGGGTGGAGCATATGAATCACACTCCTGGCCTATTCATGAGCTTACTAGAGATCACTCAATCTCATAGACTTTGACAACATTGAGGCTCATATAGGTGTTTTCCTTCAAAGATCGCTCTGTAAGACAACATATTGCTTATATATAAGCTTTAGAACACATTAAGACAATAGTCATCCTACCATACAGTATCCGAGGGTATTGCATCTCCAAAGGAGTGGGTAAGTAAAGTTACTCTCCTCAGTTCACCACTCGCTTGTTTTCCCAGGTCCTACTTCACGGGATCTCGATCACATAGGTTGGTTTACCACCATGGCAACTCATGTGGGTCTCATACCCATCTCCCCTGATGCATTATCTATCACAACATGTAATAGCCCTTTAGTAAAGAGATCTCCCGGATTCTTAGCCGTTTGGATATAATCCAACACTATCACTCTAGAGTTTTAAATGCCTGACAACTTATAATCTCATTCTTATATGATTTTTGGAATTCATGTTGTCCTTTTAACTCTTCAGTTTGACAATAATTGTTTGATTATCGCAGTTCATAAGAATATTCGGAATCAGATTCTCAACCACTAGCAAGAAATTCTGGTTCGACACAAAATGTGTCTAATGTTGTTAATTCTACTTCCATTGTCGATCTCGTTAAGATCATTTTCTTGCAAGACTTCCAAGAAAAAACACCACCTCGAAAAGTAAACATATACCCAGTAGTTGCCTTCATCTCATTAACATCACAGATCCAATTCACATCACTATATCCTTCAAGTACCAATAGGTATCCATTATAGCGAAGTACATGGTTCATAGTACAATCAGATAACGCATAATTCATCCAGCAACATGCCAATAAACATCATCGAGATTGGCAACAAACCAACTTAGTTTGCTCATAGCAAATGCAATGTCAGGCCTCGTTGCGCTCACTGGATACATTAGTGAACCAATAACTTGATAATATCTCAACTGATCTTTAGCGATGCCTTTGAACTTTGGAATCAGCACAATAGGATCAAATGGCATTTGAGAACTTTTGCAGTCCAAGTATCCAAAATGACTCAAAATGTTCTCAACGTAATGGGATTGCAGAAGTTTAATCGTGCCCTCATCATATCTCAATAGCTCGATATGCAAGATTGTTGGGGAGCGTTGCATGGGAAACAAAAAAAATTCCTACGCACACGAAGACCTATCATGGTGATGATCATCTACGAGAGGGAGATCGGATCTACATATCCTTGTAGATCGCTAAGAGGGAAGCGTTAAGAAACACGGTTGATGTAGTGGAACGTCTTCGCGATCCAAATCGCCGCCGTCCCACGATCCGTCCCGAGATCCAGTACCGAACGGACGACACCTCCGTGTTTAGCACACGTACAGCTCGATGACGATCTCCACCTTCTTGATCCCGCAAGAGAGACGGGGAAGTAGATGAGTTCTTCGGCAGTGTGACGGCGCGCCGGTGGTGGTGGTGATCTATTCCTACAGGGCTTCACGTAAGCACCGCAGAAATCCGATCTGGAGGAAGAACTACGAACTAGAGGAGAGGGTTGCACGTGGCTGAAATTGTGTCTCAAAAACCCTAAAACCTCTAGTATATATAGGAGGAAGGAGGGGCTAGCCTTGAGCACCAAGGAGAACCTCCTTGGGCTCGGCCGAACTAGGATTGGAGGAGTCCTCCTCCAATCCTACTTGGAGTAGGACTCCTCCCCAAGTTGTCCACCTCTTTTGGTTTTTTGCACTTTTAACTCATGGGATTTCTTTCGTCGACTGGACAGCCCACTAAGAGCAATTGCACCACCATCAAGTCGACGTGGCCCTCTTGGGGAGTGGTGGGCCCACTTGTGGGCCCCCGGTACCCATTCATCACTCCCGGTACACTGCCGGCAATGCCCGAAATTCTTCCAGAATCCAAATACCAACTTCCTATATATCAATCTTCGTTTCCGGTCCTTTTTGGAAACCCTCGTGACGTTCGAGATCTCATCTGGGACTCTGAATGAAACTTAGGTCATCAGCACCTATAACTCAACTATACCGAAACGTCACCGAACCTTAAGTGTGCAGACCCTGCAGGTTCGAGAACTATGCAGACATGACCTGAGACACTCTCCGGTCAATATCCAATAACAGGACCTGGATGTCCATATTGGATCCTACATATACTATGAAGATCTTATCAGTTGAACCTCTATGCCAAGGATTCATATAATCCCGTATACCATTCCCTTTGTCCTTCGGTATGTTTACTTCCCGAGATTTGATTGTCAATAACTCTATACCTATTTCAATCTCGTTACCGGCAAGTCTCTTTAATCGTTCCGTAATACAAGATCCCTTGACTAACTATTTACTCACATTACTTGCAAGGCTTATATGTGATGTTGTATTACCGACTGGGCCCTGAGATACGTCTCCGTCACACGGAGCGACAAATCCCAGTCTTGATCCATGCTAACTCAATCGACACCTTCGGAAATACCTGTAGAGTACCTTTATAGTCACCCAGTAACGTTGTGACGTTTGATACACACAAGGCATTCCTCCGGTGTCAGTGAGTTACATGATCTCATGGTCATAGGAATGAATACTTGACATGCAAAAAACAATAGCAACCAAATGACGCGATCATATGCTACATTCATAGTTTGGGTCTTGTCCAGCACATCATTCTCCTAATGATGTGATCCCGTCATCAAGTGACAACACTTGTCTATGGCCAGGAAACCTTAACCATCCTTGATCAACAAGCTAGTCAACTATAGACTCACTAGGGACACATTTTTGTCTATATATCCACACATGCATTTATGTTTCCATTCAATACAGTTATAGCATGAATAATAAACGATTATCTTGAAACAGAAAATATAATAATAACCATTTTATTATTGCCTCTATGTCATATTTCCAATAGTCTCCCACTTGCACTAGAGTCAATAATCTAGTCTCACATCTTCATGTGATTTAAAATGTAATGAATCTAACACCCATACAGTTCTAGTGTTGTTCATGCTTCGCTCGTGGTAGTGGTTTAGTCAGCGGATCTGCAACATTCAGATCCGCGTGCACTTTGCAAATATTTACGTCCTCTCCTTCGACATAGTCGCGGATGAGGTTGAATCGTCGTTTGATGTGTCTGGTCCTCTTGTGAAACCTTGGTTCCTTGGCTAGAGCAATGGCAAAGTGTTGTCACAGAACAGAGTTATTGGATTTTATTATTGCCTCTAGGGCATATTTCCAACAGTCTCCCACTTGCACTAGAGCTACAACGCTTTGCTTGGAACTGCACCCCCATTAAGAACATATACGTATCCGGTTTGTGACTTAGAGTCATCCGGATCAGTGTAAAATCTTGCAGCGACTTAACCCTTTACGACGAGCTCTTCGTCACCCCCATAAACGAGAAACATTTCCTTAGTCCTTTTCACGTACTTCAGAATATTCTTGACCGCCACCCAGTGTTCCACTCGTGGATCACTTTGAAACCTGCCTACCATACTTATGGCCAGGCTGACATCCGGTCTTGTGCACAACGTTGCATACATCATAGACCCAATGGCTGAAGCATAGGGGACGACACTCATCTTTTCTCTATCTTCTGCAGTTACTGGACACTGAGTCTTACTCAACTTTATACCTTGTGACACACGCAACAACCCCTTCTTGGATTGTTCCATTTTGAACTTCTTCAAAACTTTATCAAGGTATGTGCTTTGTGAAAGTCCTATTAGGCGCCTCGATCTATCTCTATAGATCTTAATGCCTAATATGTAAGCAGCTACTCCTAGGTCTTTCATTGAAAAACTTTTGTGTAAGTAATCATTTACACTCTCCAAAAACTCCACATTGTTTCCAATCAGCAATATGTTATCCACATATAATATTGGAAACGCTACAAAGATCCCACTCACTTTCTTGTAAATACAAGCTCCTCCTACAACTTGTATAAACCCAAACGCCTTGATCACCTCATCAAAGCGCTTATTCCAACTCCGAGATGCTTGCACCAGTCCATAAATGGATCGCTGGAGCTTGCATACTTTGTTAGCATTTTCTGAATCGACAAAACCTTCGGGTCGTATCATATACAACTCTTCCTTAAGAAACCCGTTAAGGAACGCCGTTTTGACATCCATCTGCCAAATTTCATAATCGAAAAATGCAGCATTTGCTAACATGATTCAGATGGACTTAAACATCGCTACGGGTGAGAATGTCTCATCGTAGTCAACTCCTTAAACTTGCGAAAAACCCTTTCCCACAAGTCAAGCTTTATAAATAGTCACATTACCGTTTGCGTCCGTCTTCTTCTTAAAGATCCATTTGTTCTGAATAGCCTTGCAATCTTCAGGTAATACTTCCAAAGTCCACACTTTGTTTTCATACATAGATCCTATCTCGGATTTCATGGCCTCTAACCATTTTTTGGAATCTGGGCCCACCATTGCTTCTCTATAACTCACAGGCTCATTGTTGTCTAACAACATGTAGACAAGACAGGATTCTTGTACCACTCGGGAGCAGTGCGTGCTCTTGTAGACCTGCGAGGTCCGACATTAACTTGATCTGAAGCTTCATGATCATCATCATTAGCTTCCTCTTCAACTGGTGTTGCTTCGACGAAAAATTCTTTCTGCCCCGCGCCACCATCTTGTTGAAGCAGAGGTTTTGTAACTTCATCAAGTTCTATCTTCCTCCCACTCAATTCTTTTGAGAGAAACTCTTTCTCAAGAAAAGCTCCGTTCTTAGCGACAAACACTTTGCCCTCGGATCTAAGATAGAAGGTGTACCTAACTGTCACTTTTGGGTAACCTATGAAGACCCACTTTTCCTCTTTGGTTCCAGCTTTTCAGGCTAAAGCTTTTTGACATAAGCATCGCATCCCCAAACTTTAAGAAACGACAACTTTGGCTTCTTGCCATACCATAGCTCATATCGTGTCGTCTCAATGGATTTTGATGGTGCCCTATTTAAAGTGAATGCAATTGTCCCTAATTCATAGCCCAAAAACGATAATGGCAAATCGGTAAGAGACATCATAGATCGCAACATATCAAACAAAGTACGATTACGACATTCAGACACACCATTACGCTGCGGTGTTCCACGCGGTGTCAACTGTGAAACAATTCCACATTGTCTTAAGTGAGCACCAAACTCGTAACTCAGATACTCTCCTCTTCGATCAGATCATAGGAACTTGATCTTCTTGCTACGACGATTTTCAATTTCACTCTGAAATTGCTTAAACTTTTCAAACATTTCAGACTTGTGTTTCATCAAGTAGATATAGACATACCTACTCAAATCATTAGTGAAGGTGAGAAAATAACGATATCCACCGCGCGCCTCTATGCTCATTGGTCCGCACACATCAGTATGTATAATCTCTAATAAGTCACTTGCACGCTCCATTGTTTCAGAGAACGGAGTCTTAGTCATCTTGTCCATGAGGCATGGTTCGCACGTGTCAAGTGATTCAAAATCAAGTGACTCCAAAAGTCCATCAGCATGGAGTTTCTCCATGCTCTTAACACCAATATGACCTAAGCGACAGTGCATCAAGAAAGTGGCGTTATCATTGTTCACTCTACATCTTTTTGTCTCAATGTTATGGATATGAGTGTCATCACAATCGAGATTCAATATGAACAAACCTCTCACATTGGGTGCATGACCATAAAAGATATTACTCATATAAATAGAACAACCATTATTCTCAGACTTAAATGAGTAACCATCTCGCAATAAACAAGATCCAGATATAATGTTCATGCTCAACGCAGGCACTAAATAACAATTATTTATGTTCATAACTAATCCCAATGGTAACTGAAGTGAGACCGTGCCGACGACGATCACATCAACCTTGGAACAATTTCCCACGCGCATCGTCAGTTCATCCTTCGCTAGCCTTCGTTTATTCCGCAGTTCCTGTTTCGAGTTGCAAATGTGAGCAACAGAACCAGTATAAAATACTTAGGCACTACTACGAGAGTTGGTGAGGTACACATCAATAACATGTATATCAAATATACCTTGTTTGGCGTTGGTCGCCTTCTTATCGGCCAGATACTTGGTGAAGTTGCGCTTCCAGTGACCAGTCCCCTTGCAATAATAACACTCAGTTTTCCGGCTTAGGCCCAACATTGGGTTTCTTTGTCGGAGGGGCAACCGTTTTGCCACTATTCTTGGAGTTACCCATCTTGCCGTTGCCGTTCTTCTTGAAACTAGTGGTCTTATTGACCATCAACACCTGATGTTCTTTTTGGATTTTTGACTCAGCGACTTTCAGTATCGCAAATAACTAGCCGGGTGACTTATTCATCCCTTGCATGTTATAGTTCAACACGAAGCTGTTGTAGCTAGGTGGCAGTGATAGCTTCTTGCGGGAGAGCGATTCCCAGCACACAAAGACGGTTTGAGTACCCAGACATTTTGAGCACATGTTAACTGACACACAAATTCTCCTCCATTTTGCAAGCATAGAATTTATCGGAGGTCCCATACCTCTCGATCTCGGCATTCTTCTCAAAGATAAACTTCAACTCCTGGAACATCTCATATGCTCCATGACATTCTAAACATCGTTGAAGTCCCAGTTCTAAGCCATACAAAACTGCACATTGAACTAGTGAGTAGTCATCCTTACGAGCTTGCCAAGCATTCAAAACATCTTGGTCAGCCGTAGCGGGTGGTTCATCTCCTAGCATTGCATCAAGAACATAATTCTTTTGCCCAGCTTGAAGGATAAGCCTGAGATTTCGAGCCCAGTCTACAAAGTTGCTACCATCATATTTCAGGTTAGCTTTCTCTAGGAACGTATTGAAATTCAGGGTTGCTACTGCGCAAGCCATTGATCTACAACATAAAATTTTGCAAAGATTTCTTAGACTATGTTCAAGACAGTTGAGTTTAGCTAATCATATTACTAATAAACTCCCACTCAAATAGACATCCCTCTAGTTATTCGAGTGTCGCATGATCCAAATTCACTAACTCAAGTCCGATCATCACGTGAGTTGAGTATAGTTTTAGTGGTGAACATCTCCATGTTGATCATATCTACTATATGATTCATGCTCGACCTTTCGATCTCTTGTGTTCCGAGGCCATTTCTGTACATGCTAGGCTCGTCAAGTTTAACCCGAGTGTTCCGCGTGTGCAACTGTTTTGCACCCGTGGTATGTGAACGTTGCGTCTATCACACCCGATCATCACGTGGTGTCTCGAAACGACGAACTGTCGCAATGGTGCACAGTCGGGGAGAACACAATTTATCATGAAATTTTAGTGAGGGATCACCTTATAATGCTACCGTCGTTCTAAGCAAAATAAGGTGCATAAAAGGAGTAGATCACATGCAATTCATAAGTGACATGATATGGCCATGACCTTGTGCTTCTTCATCTCCATCACCAAAGCACCGGCATGATCTTCATCGTCACCGGTGCTACACCATGATCTCCATAATCATGATCTCCATCATTGTGCCGCCATCGAGGTTGTCGTGATATCTATGCTATTACTACTAAAGCTACTACCTAGCAATATAGTAAACGCATCTGCAAGCACAAACGTTAGTTTAAAGACAACCCTATGGCTCTGTCGGTTGCCGTAGCATTGACATGCAAGTCAATATTTAAGTATTACAACATGATCATCTCATACGTCCAATATATCACATCATGTCTTTGGCCATATCACATCACATGCATACCCTACAAAAACAAGTTAGACGTCCTCTAATTTGTTGTTGCATGTTTTACGTGGCTGCTATGGGTATCTAGTATGATCGCATCTTACTTACGCAAAGCCACAATGGTGATATGCAAATTGCTATTTAACCTTCTCCAAGGACCGCCTCGGTCAAATCCAATTCAACTAAAGTTGAAGAAACAGACACCCGCCAGTCATCTTTATGCAACAACTTGCATGTTAATCGATGAAACCGGTCTCTCGTAAGCGTACGAGTAAGGTTGGTCCGGGCTGCTTCAATCCAACAATACCGCCGAATCGAGCAAAGACTAACGAGGGCAGCAAATCGAACATCAATGCCCCAAAAAACTTTTGTGTTCTACTCAAGATTTCATCTACGCATGAACCTAGCTCATCATGCCACTGTTGGGGAATGTTGCATCGGAAACAAAAAAATTCCTACGCACACGAAGATCTATCATGGTGATGATCATCTACGAGAGGGAGATCGGATCTACATACGCTTGTAGATCGCTAAGCGGGAAGCGTTAAGAAACGTGGTTGATGTTATGGAACATCTTCGCGATCCAAATCGCCGCCGTCCCACGATCCGTCCCGATCTAGTACCGCACGGACGATCCCTCCACGTTCAGCACACGTACAGCTCAATGAAGATCTCCGCCTTCTTGATCTAGCAAGAGAGATGAGGAAGTAGATGAGTTCTCAAGCAACGTGACGGCGCGCCGGTGGTGGTGGTGATCTATTCCTGCAGGGCTTCACCTAAGCACCGCAGAAATCCGATCTAGAGGAAGAACTACGAACTAGAGGAGAGGGTTGCACGTGGCTGAAATTGTGTCTCAAAAACCCTAAAACCTCTAGTATATATAGGAGGAAGGATGGGCTAGCCTTGAGCACCAAGGAGAACCTCCTTGGGCTCGGCCGAACTAGGATCGGAGGAGTCCTCCTCCAATCCTACTTGGAGTAGGACTCCTCCCCAAGTTCTCCACCTCTTTTGGTTTTTTCCACTTTTACCTCATGGGATTTCTTTGGTGACTAGACAGCCCACTAAAAGCTATTGCGCCACCATCAAGTCCACGTGGCCCTCTTGGGGAGTGGTGGGCGCACCTGGTGGGCCCCCGGTACCCATTCGTTTCTCCCAGTACACTGCCGACAATGCCGAAATTCTTCCGGAATCCAAATACCAACTTCCTATATATCAATCTTCATTTCCTGACACTTCTGGAAACCCTCGTGATGTCCGGGATCTCATCTGGGACTCCGAACAAAACTTCGGTCACGAGCACCTATAACTCAACTATACCAAAACGTCACGGAACCTTAAGTGTGCAGACCCTGCGGGTTCGAGAACTATGCAGACTTGACCCGAGACACTCTCCGGTCAATATCCAATAGTGGGACTTGGATGTCCATATTGAATGCTACATATTCTATGAAAATGTCATCGGTTGGAACTCTATGCCAAGGATTCATATAATCCCGTATACCATTCCCTTTGTCCTTCGGTATGTTTACTTGCCCGAGATTTGATCGTCGATATCTCTATACCTATTTCAATCTGGTTGCCGACAAGTATCTTTACTCGTTCCGTAATACAAAATCACGTGACTAACTCTTTAGTCACATTGCTTGCAAGGCTTATATGTGATGTTGTATTACCGAGTGGGCCCCGGGATACGTCTCCGTCACACGGAGCGACAAATCCCAGTCTTGATCCAAGCTAACTCAACGGATACCTTCGGATATACCTGTAGAGTACCTTTATAGTCACCCAGTAACGTTGCGACGTTTGATACACACAAGACATTCCTCTGGTGTCAGTGAGTTACATGATCTCATGGTCATAGGAATGAATACTTGACATGCAGAAAACAATAACAACAAAATGACGCGATCAAATGCTACATTCATAGTTTGGGTCTTTTCCATCACATCATTTTCCTAATTATGTGACCTCGTCATCAAGTGACAACACTTGTCTATGGCGAGGAAACCTTAACCATCGTTGATCAACAGGCTAGTCAACTAGAGACTCACTAGGGACACAGTTTTGTCTATATATCCGCGCATGCATTTATGTTTCCATTCAATACAGTTATAGCATGGACAATAAACGATTATCTTGAAACAGGAAATATAATAATAACCATTTTATTATTGCCTCTAGGGCATATTTTCAACAAAGATAACATCAGCCAGTCCAAGGTCCTTCATCTCAAAGTATTAAGACAAGAATGACTTCACATGTCAAAAAATGTCAGAGTTGTATTAATCTTTACATGCCATTGCTTAGGTGCTTGTCCTAGGCCATATAAATATTTCAACAACTTACTGATACGTCTTCAACATATCTATAGTTTTTATTGTCCCATGCTATTATATTATCTGTTTTGGATGTTTATATGCATTTATATGTTGTTTTATATTATTTTTGGGACTAACCTATTAATCTAGAGCCTAGTGCCAGTTTCTCTTTTTTCCATGTTTTTTTGTATTGTAGATAAGGAATATTAAAAGGAGTCCAAACGGAACAAAATCTCCGAAAAGATTTTTCTTGGACTAGAAGACACGCAACAGACTTGGAGTAGGGGGCTAGGCCACTGCCGGGAGGCCACAAGCCTGCAGGGCGCGCCCTAGGGGTGGTCGCACCCCCTGGCTTGTGGTCCCCCCTACAGGTCTCCTAACCCTATTCTTTGGCCTATAAATTCCCAAATATTCCTGTATCTCCAAAAGGAGCCACGAAAATACTTTTATGCCACCGGGAGCTTCTGTTCTCGAGAGATCCAATCTGGGAGCCTTTTCCGGTAATCTGCCAGAGAGGGAATTGATGATGGACGGCATCTACATCAACTCCATTGCCCCTCCGATGATGTGTGAGTAGTTCACCACAGACCTACGGGTCCATAGCTAGTAGCTAGATGGCTTCTTCTCTCCCTTTGATCTTCAATAAAATGTTCTTCATGATCTTCATGGAGATCTATCCGATGTAATACTCTTTTGCGGTGTGTTTGTCGAGATTCGATGAATTGTGAGTTTATATTCAGATTCTCCATGAATATTATTTGAGTCTCTTCTGAATTCTTATATGCATGATTTCATATCTTTGCAAGTCTCTTCGAATTATTTGTTTGGTTTCGCCAACTAGATTGGTAATTCTTGCAATGGGAGAAGTGCTTAGTTTTGGGTTCAATATTGCGGTGTCCTCACCGAGTGACATAGTAGGGTTAGCGAGGCACGTATTGTATTGTTGCCATCGAGGATAAAAAGATGGGGTTTTCATCATATTGCCTGAGTTTATCCCTCTACATCATGTCATCTTACTTAATGCGTTACTCAGTTCTTCATGAACTTAATACTCTAGATGCAGGCAGGAGTCGGTCGATGTGTGGAGTAATAGTGGTAGATGCAGAATCGTTTCGGTCTACTTGACACAGACGTGATGCCTATATGCATAATCATTGCCTTGGATATCTTCATAATTATTCGCTTTTCTATCAATTGCTCAAAAATAATTTGTTCACCCATCGTATTATTTTCCTTTACGATAGAAGCCTCAAGTGAAACCTATGGCCCCCGGTTCTATTTTCCATATTATATTGTCAGATCTATAAACCAAAAATACCAAAAATATATTCCTTCTATTTATTTACTTTTGTTTCCACAATAGTTTATATCTATCTCTACTAGATGTCATCCTTGCAAATAACTCCGAAGGGATTGACAACCCCTTTATAGCGTTGGGCACAAGTGTTTGATTATTTGTGTAGGTACTATTATTGGAGCCTTGCTTGTTCCTCCTACTGGATTGATACCTTGGTTCTTAACAAACTGAGGGAAAGACTTCTCTACTTTGCTACATCACCCTTTCCTCTTCAAGGGAAAACCAACGCAAGCTCAAGAGGTAGCAAGAAGGATTTCTGGTGCCGTTGCCGGGGAGGATACGTATAAAGATCACGCTTACCAAGTACCCATCACAAACGCATCTCTTGCATTTACTTTATTTTCCATTTGCCTCTCATTTTCCTCTCCCGCACATCTAAAACGATTTTCAAAAAATACCAAAAAGATTTGCCTTTTTATTCGCCCTTTTTCCATTCGTCTTTTTGTTTGCTTGCTTGTGTGCTAGATTGCTTGCTTTGTCACGATGGCTCAAGAGAATACCAAGTTATGTGATTTTTCCACTACTAATAATAGTGATTTTATTAGTACTCCGATTTCTCCCACCACTAGTGCAAAATCTTGTGAAATTAATGCCGCTTTGCTCAATCTTGTTATGAAAGAACAATTTTCTGGCCTTCCTAGTGAAGATGTCGCATCCCATCTAAATACTTTTGTTGAGTTGTGTGGTATGCAAAAGAAGAAAGATGTGGATAATGAAATTGTTAAACTAAAGCTATGTCCTTTCTCATTAGAAAATCGTGCCAAAACTTGGTTTTCATCTTTACCTAAAACTAGTATTGATTCATGGAATAAGTGTAAAGATACTTTTATTTCCTGGTACTTTCCACCCGCTAAGATTATCTCCCTTAGGAACGATATAATGAATTTCAAGCAAGTTGATCATGAGCATGTTGCACAATCTCGGGAGAGGATGAAACTAATGATTAGGAATTTCCCCGCGCACGGTTTGAGCTTATGGATGATTATACAATTTTTTTATGCGGGATTGAATTATCCTTCTAGAAATCTTTTGGATTCCGCCGCGGGTGGCACCTTTATGAAAATCACATTAGGAGAAGCTACTAAACTTGTAGATAATATTATGGCAAATTACTCTTAATGACATACCGAAAGATCTCCTACTAGTAAAAAAGTGCATGCTATGGAAGAAATAAACACCTTGAGTGGAAAGATGGATGAGTTAATGAAATTGTTTGCTAGTAAGAGTGCTCCTATTGATCCCAATGATACGCCTTTGTCTTCTTTGATTGGAAATAATAATGAATCTATGGATGTGAATTTTGTTGGTAGGAACAATTTTGGCAATAACATGTATAGAGGTAATTTCCATCCTAGGCCGTTTCCTAGTAACTCCTCTAATAATTATGGTAATTACTACAAAAATGCTTATGGAAATTATAATAATATGCCCTCTGATCTTGATAATAATATTAAAGAATTCATTAGCTCTCAAAAAGGTTTCATTGCTATGATTGAAGAAAAATTGCTCAAGATTGATGATTTGGCTAGTAACGTTGATAGAATTTCTCTTGAGATTGATTCTTTGAAAATTAGATCTATTCCACTCCGCTTGCTTATAGTCAAAATAAAGCCTTTACTAAACATATTGTGGATGCCATGATGAAATCTTTTGAAGAAAAACTTGAGTTGGAAGTTTCTATACCTAGAAAGCTTTATGATGTGTGGGAACCTACGATTAAGATTAAAATGAAAGTTTATGAGTGATTTGGGTGCTAGCGTTTTCACGATTCCAAATTTTTTTGTGATGTGTTAGGATTCCGTGAATTTGATGATTGTTCTCTAAATTTGCATCTAGCGGATTCGACAATTAAGAAACCTGTGGGAAGATTAATGATGTTCTTATTGTTGAAAATAGGAAATATGTGCCCGTAGATTTCATTGTTCTTGATATAGAATGCAATCCTAGATGTCCTATTATTCTTGGTAGACCCTTCCTTAGAACGATTGGTGCAATTATTGACATCAAAGAATGTAATATTAGATTCCAATTTCCATTAAGGAAAGACATGGAGAACTTTCCTAGAAATAAAATAAGACTACCTTATGAATCTATTATGAGAGCTACCTATGCATTTCATACCAAATATGACAATACCTAGATCTATTGCATTATGCCTAGCTAGGTGCGTTAAACAATAGCGCTTGTTGGGAGGCAACCCAACTTTATTTGTTTTGCTTTTGTTTTGTTTCTGTTTTTGAGTGATGCACACATTATTACCTCTGTAACAATTCTGTTTTCTTTGTTTTAATTAGTGTTTGAGCCAAGTAAGACCTTTGGGATGGTCTATGGTGTTTGCAACTTGATTTTGCCGAAAAACATAAACTTTCGCTCTCAGTCAAGGAATTTATAAATTCACTCGAACGTGCTTTTGATCTGAAATTTTTACAAAAGACTGGTTTATAAATTTCCCATATTTTCCTAATTTTTCAGAATTTTTGGATTTAGAGAAGTATTCGAAGTAAACAAATTGCTACACATTGTTCTATATTTTACAGATTATGTTTTCTTTGTGTTGTTTGCTTATTTTGATGAATCTGTGGGTTGCACGAGGGGTATGTGATACGTCCATTTTGCATCATGCTTTCATGTTGATATTTATTGCTTATTGGGCTGTTATTTCACTTGACGGTACAATACTTATGCATTTTCTCTCTTATTTTGCAAGGTTTACATGAAGAGGGAGAATGCCGGCAGCTGGAATTCTGGCCTGAAAAAGGAGCAAGTTTGAGATGCCTATTCTGCGCAACTCCAAAAGACGTGAAAATCAACGTGGATTTTTTTGGGAATATATAAAAAATACTGGGCGGAAGAAGTGCCAGAGGAGCGCAACCAGGGGGCCACAAGCCTGGTAGGCGCGGCCTACCCCCCTGGCCGCGCCTAGGGGGCTTGTGGGCTCCCTGCTGGCCCACTGGCTCCCCTCTTCTGCTATATGAAGGGTTTCATTTCGTAAAAAATCAGGAGGAGGCTTTTCGGAGGATTCGCCGCCGCCACGAGGCGGAACTTGAGCATAACCAATCTAGAGCTCCGGCAGGACGATCCTGCCGGGGAAACTTCCCTCCCGGAGGGGGAAATCATCGCCATCGTCACCACCAACACTCCTCTCATCGGAGGGGACTCATCACCATCAACATCTTCATCAGCACCATCTCATCTCCAAACCCTAGTTCATCTCTTGTAACCAATCTCTGTCTCGCGACTCCGATTGGTACTTGTAAGGTTGCTAGTAGTGTTAATTACTCTTTGTAGTTGATGCTAGTTGGATTACTTGGTGGAAGAGTTTATGTTCAGATCCTTGATGCTACTCATTACCTCTCCGGTCATGAATATGATTATGCTCTGTGAGTAGTTAATTTTGTTCCTGAGGACATGGGATAAGTCATGCAAATAGTAGTCATGTGAATTTGGTACTCGTTCGATATTTTGATGTGTTGTATGTTGTTTTTCCTCTAGTGGTGTTATGTGAACATCGACTACATAACACTTCACCATTATTTGGGCTTAGAGGAAGGCATTGGGAAGTAGTAAGTAGATGATGGGTTGCTAGAGTGACAGAAGCTTAAACCCTAGTTTATGCGTTGCTTCGTAAGGGGCTGATTTGTATCCACTAGTTTAATGCTATGGTTAGACTTTGTCTTAATTCTTCTTTCGTAGTTGCGGATGCTTGCGAGAGGGGTTAATCATAAGTGGGATGCTTGTCGAAGTAAGGGAAGTATCCAAGCGCCGGTCCACCCACATATCAAACTATCAAAGTAACGAACGTGAAACATATGAACATGATGAAAACTAGCATGAGAGAAATTCCCGTGTGTCCTCGGGAGCGTTTTCCCTCCTATACGACTTTGTCCAGGCTTGTCCCTTGCTACAAAAGGGATTGGGACACTTTGCTGCACCATTGTTACTTTTGTTACTTGTTGCTTGCTACTAATCATCTTACCACTCAACCACTTGTTACCGATAATTACAGTGCGTGCATATATTACCTTGCTGAAAACCACTTGTCAGATCCTTCTGCTCCTCGTTGGGTTCGACACTCTTACTTATCGGAAGGACTACGATAGATCCGCTATACTTGTGGGTCATCAGTATGAACCATGGAAAAGTTGGAATACAGTAAATATTACATCAATATAAATAAATAATGAGTTCACAACAGTACCTAAAGTGGTGATTTATTTTTCTTAGACTAACGGATCTCATGAGTTTTCTGTTGAGTTTTGTGTCGTGAAGTTTACAAGTTTTGGGTAAAGATTTGATGGACTATGGAATAAGGAGTGACAATAGCCTAAGCTTGGGGATGGCCAAGGCACCCCAAGTCATATTCAAGGATACCAAAGAGCGTAAGATTAGGGATGCCCCGGAAGGAATCCCCTCTTTTTCCTTCAATCCATTGGTAAATTTACCTGAGGCTATGTTTTTATTGACCACATGATATGTGTTTTGCTTGGAGCATCTTGTATGATGTCAGTCTATAATTTTAGTTTGCCACAATCATCCTTGGTGCGCACATATTTTGAGAGAGATACACACTGAATCGTGAATTTATTAGAATACTCTTCATGCTTCACTTATATCTTTTGAGCTAGGCAATTTTGCTCTAGTACTTCACTTATATCTTTTAGAGCACGACGGTGTTGTGTTTTATAGAAATTATTTAACTCTCGTACCTCACTTATATTATTTTGAGAGTTCTTTAAAAATCATGGTAATTTGTTTAGGTTATGAATTTAGTCCTAATATTATAGGCATCCAAGAGGGATATAATAAAAACTTTCATATTAAGTGCATTGAATATGATGGGAAGTTTGATTCCTTGCATATAGTTTTGAGATGTGAAGATGGTAATATGAGAGTCATGCTAGTAATAATTGTGAATTAGAAAAAAATACTTGTGTTAAAGCTTGTGATTCTCGTAGCATGCATGTATGGTGAACCGTTATGTGATGAAGTCGGGGCATGACTTGTTTAATGATTGTCAACCTTTGTGTGGAGGTCGGGATCGCGCGATGGTTAACTCCTACCAACCCTTCCCCTAGGAGCATGCGTCTAATACTTTGCTTCAATAACTAATAGGCTTTTGTAATAAGTATGTGATTCTTTATGACTAATGTTGAGTTCATGGATTATACTCACTCTCACACTTCCACCTTTGCTAGCCTCTCTAGTACCGCGCAACTTTCGCCAATACATTAAACCCACCTTCCTCAAAACATCCATCATATATTTTCCTCAAAACAGCCACCATACCTACCTATTATAGCATTTTCATAGACATTCCGAGATATATTTCCATGCAACACCACCGTCCCATTTTTATGACACGCACCATCACTTCCATATTGCTTATAGAGTCATACTTTGTTCTAGCTATCGAGTTATAATCTTTGAGTTGTAAGAAAATAAAAGTGTGATGATTTGCATTACTAGAGCATTGTCCCGTGTGAGAAAAGGATGATGGAAGCTGAAAGGATCGATATGGTTGACTAGAGGGGGGGGGGGGTGAATAGGCAACTGCCAATTTTTAGCTTGTCTTAAGAAATTAGCGCTAGCAACAAAAGGTTCTTTATGTGAACAACCTATATGATGCCAACCACAAGGATAACAAGTGCAAGCAAAGAATACACCACACCAATAACAAGTAAAAAGTAAAGGTAAGAGATAACCGCAAGTGGAACCGGTGGAGACGAGGATGTGTTACCGAAGATCCTCCCCTTTGATAGGAAGTACGTCTCCGTTGGAGCGGTGTGGAGGCTCAATGCTCCCCAAGAAGCCACTAGGGCCACCGTATTTTCCTCACCCCTCACACAATGTGAGATGTTGTGATTCCACTATTGGTGCCCTTGAGGGCGGCGACCGGACCTTTACAAACAAGGTTGGGGCTATCTCGACACAAAGCCTGGAGGCTCACAACAAGACCACGAAGCCTCACCACAATGGAATGTAGCTCCGAGGTGACCTCAACCGTCTAGGGTGCTCAAACACCCAAGAGTAACAAGTTCCACAAGGGGTTAGTGGGGGGAATCAAATATCTCTTGGTGGAAGTGTAGAGCAAGGCCCTCTCAAGAAATCCCTAGAAAATCAACAAGTTCGATTGGTTAGGGAGAGAGATCGGGCAAGAATAATCTTTTGGAGCAACAATGGAGCTTGGGGAGGTAAGAGGTGAGCTTCTAGAGGAAGAAGACACACACACACACATATATATATAGTGTGTGTGGGGGGGTGGTAAAATCCAACCGTTACCCACCCACTACTGCAATAGCCAAGCGGTACTACCACTCTGGGAGCGGTACTACCGCTCCTAGGAGTGGTACTATCACTCCTAAGAGCGGTACTACCGCCCTGTAGCTCACCAACCACGGTAGTAAGAAAATACTATCGTGCCTACTACAATGGGGGGGGGGGAAGGATGCGCAAAAAGTTCAACACAGCGGCAGTAAAAAACTATTACCGCCCCGAGGGCGGTAGTACCACTCATGGAGCGGTAGTAAAAAATTACTACCGCCCCCAGAGTGGTACTACCGTTGTGCCAGCGGTAGCCCTTTTGCATATGGATGGAAGACAAGGTTGGAGCTGCATTGTAGCAAGGGAAATGTGGTGCACTATAAATGTGTACGTGATGATCCCACCCAAACCTTTCCGACGCGGACCCCTCTTAATAGTACGGCTTTCCTACGACTCAAATCCACCAAAGAGAAACGTAGAAAGCAACCGTCTTCGAGAGATTCCGAGGGGATTCGAAATGTCTTGTTCCTAGATATGAATTATTTGAAATGCTCAGTGCACAAAACTAGTCCGCACATGCATTTTCATCAATTACTAAAAGCACTCTGGGAGAAATATGCCCTAACAATCTCCCCCTTTTTGGTGGATTGATGACAATACATGATTTGCACAAAAAGGATTTAGAGAAAACATACGCAAACCAAAAATCTACCAACTAGAGACAAGCTCCCCTGAATGTGTGCATACCAACACACAACCAAAGAAAAGCACTGCCCTAGATTTTATAGACGAGGCAATCCTTGCAACATAATAGAATAAACATTATGCATGGAAGCAAGGCATAGCATGTGAGCATGAAGATAAGGGCACAAGATAATAAGACTCACAAGCTACTGATAAACTAGATAATAATGAGCCAATGATGATAGATAAAAGATAGCATATGTCTCACACCATATGATAAAGTATGACGTCTCATAGTCTCACTCACAAATCAAAGACAACCAGCGAAGAAACTAAAGTCCAACAAATAAAGCAACAACGAAAACGAGGAAACTCGCAAATCCTATACTCCCTCCCCCTTTGGCATCGGGACACCAAAAAGGCAGAGAGGACACCTACGACACAGGTGGTAGCTCGAACTGGTGAGAACTCAGCCATCACACTCCTGCACATACTCCTCATCTGTCTCGTCTTCGGTCTCCTCCTCAAATTCCTTGTCAAACACAGCCCACTGCAGATTGTTCTTTTGCATCCACTCAGCCTCATGGGTGATATCTCGCTCAGACCCACTGAAGATGTGCACGTCGAGCTTCCTCATAATCAGCTTGTCAAACTGACGGCTCTCCTTCTGAGCGACATGCGTAATGTACTGCCCTTTCGCCTGCATGCAGAACAAGGTCTTCATACTGTCTGTGAGCTTCTTGGCCCATGATGGCTCGGTAGAGGAAGGCACACGTGACTTGGAACTGCCTCATCCTCAGCAGCAGTGTCATCCTCATCAGAATCCCTAGTGGCAGCAGGTGTAGTTGTGGTGTTGGCCCATTTGTCCTTCTGTCGCAGCTCTATAGGCTCATGGAAAATCCACATAGGATCCTGTAACTCAATAGGTGGAAAGGCCTTGGCCCACGTCATCTTGATCAGGTAAAACAGATAAGGGATGTAGATTGGGACATTACGGTTGAAGACTGTGGAGTAAAGCTCGCTCCACATGAAATGAGAGACATCCAGGGGTCCGGAGGAGCGAGTCCGCCCTTTATAACACATGATAAGCATATCCACCAGGTATGAGTGTACCTAGTCCTTGTTGCCAACTCGTGGAAACAGTGTGTTGCGAAAAATACGGTGCATGACATTCAGAAAAGGGTTCATAATGTAGGAGACCTCACTAGATGGGGATTCCTTCACAATATAGTACGACATCAACTTGTCCTTAGCTAGAGCAGTAGGCTTAGCATGTGGGCGCAAGCCAACTAGGTGCTCAAGCCCTTCATCCTGAATATTCAAAAGGTCCATGAAGTCCTTCCACTTAGCACACAGTAACTCCCCATTTCTCAGCCCGGTCAGGGTGCGGTCATCATCTGTGTGAAACTGAATAGTAGCAAAGAAATGGGCCACTACCTCATAATCAAAATCATGATGAAAAGTGATGAGCTCCTCAATCTGAAGTTGTTCCACCATGGATAGAGCATCACCAAAGTATGCATGGTCTTTCTTCACATGGTTCACATCAATCCACTTCACAGGAACATACATATTCTTCTTCGTTTTGATGAAATCTTCATAAATAAGAAACTGACCCTTAGTCTAGAAGATGTCACCTCCGGGGAACTGAACCCTATTGCTGGTATGTTGGTTGACCTTTCGGCGAAGCTGAAACTCTGCAAGCGTCATGGCATCCCAATCAACATGGTTCTTGTTCTTCTGAGTAGTCTTCTTAAAACTGTGCTTTGTAGCTTGAGAACCCTCGGGGACATCTGAAGAGAGAGGTCGCTTGGAACTGGCATCCTAAAAGGACCACGATGTCGCCTAGAGGGGGGGTGAATAGGCGTTTTATAAACTTCTACTGATTTGGCTTTATCCTAATGAGGAAATAAACTAAGAGGATACTTTTCAAGCACAAATCCAAAATATACTAGGCTCAACTACATGCACCAGCAACTTGTTCTGCTAAGATGAACACAACAAGATTACTCACAAGCACAAATAAGTTACACAAACTTACTTGAGCAATATCACAAGATATGTGAGTGTATGACACAGACTAGCAAATCACACTAAACACAAGATATATCAATAGTAGCAAGTATCAATTGTGGGATATGAAGTGTCGGCCTAAATGATTAATATTTACAGGGGAATAGCCAACACAATATAATGAGGACAATAATATGTAGTGAATGTACGCTCAAGTAACCAAAGTAAACAACAAGTAAGGAGTTACGGTTAAGGATAACTGAATTCACGGAGACGAGGATGTATCCCGATGTTCACTTCCTTGGAGGGAAGCTAGTCACTGTTAGAGAGGTGGATGTTACCACGAAGGCACACCAACACCACGAAGGCTCACCCTATTCTCCCTTTTAGACAACACCACGAAGGCGTTTCTTCCAAACCTTCACAAACTTTCCGGGGGTAATCACAATGGTTTGATTCCTCTCCGAAGAACTCCTACCGCATAGGAGTCTTCAACCTCCAAGAGTAACCAAAATCACGAGGACTGCTCGAAACTTGCTCAAATCACAAATAGCTTGGGTTGAGAGGAGGAGAGGGAGATGATCCATATTTTGATTGGATCAGCCCTCAAAGGCACTTACACATGCACTTGGGATCTAGCTTTTGTTGTAGGCAAATGGGAGTGAGAAAGAAAGATGTTCTTGGAATCTTTTGGTTGTGTTTGGAACCTCCCACTCGAGGTGGGGGAAGACTATATATAGTGGTGGTAGAAAAGTGACCGTTGGAGCCACTTATGTTGTGCTGTTACCGGACGTCCGGTAGTTCACGGTCGTCTGGACAGCCATGAGGGGTCGGACGTCCGACAGTAGTCAATCGTCCGAAGATGCATAAGGTATTTGATTACCACAGTATTTGGTGGAGAGGTAATCAGCATACGGTCATCCGGAGGACCTCGGTCGTCCGAAGACGCGGAAGATATTAGGTCAGCATTAGGTGAAAAAGTGAACAACACACGGACATCCGAAAGGCATCGGCCATCCAGGGCACGGTCGCCCGGAATGGTCGAAAGTCCAACATTTTGGATTTGTTGGGTGGCAACGGAATTCCTACTGTACCCGAACGTCCGGTCCTCAGACAACTGGAGGGGCCGGAAGTCCAAAGGTTTGACTTTGTCGTCTAGCTCTGGATTTTTGAACGGCATGGGCCATCCGGGATCCGAACGTCCGAGGACCACCGGACGACCGAACTGGAGCAGACCAACCAGGAAGATAAAGAGAGTGGAACTGCGTAGAATTTTGAGCAAGTTTCTTGCGAGACCCAGTGATCCCCTCTTAATAGTGCGGGATCCCTAAAACTCATGAATCGTAAAAGAGCTACACTACATAGCTACCGATAATCCATACTTTAGTGTATATATTTATTCGGTGATCAACACACCGCACCAGTAATGTCAAAGGAAATAATACTTTTGATTCAGGCCTTAGACTTGAGCTTGATGTTATTGTTTCTTCTTGGCTCAAGCTGAAGGAAATACATTGATGAACTCTTCAAGCAGCTCTCCCATACACAATGTAGAAAGCATTGCTTTGTATTCATCTTCATTTGTCTATCATGTGAACATCCACAAGCTTCAAGCATGTAATCCTTAGAAATGGTTATCTTGAACTTGTCCTTGTCCAACATGATCATGAACCCTTGATGTCATCATCTCATGGACACTTGTAATCTCTCTCTTGATGCGAGCCCATGACAATTACCTAACCCTTATAGACATAGACAACACACTGTATGGGTTAGTACACATCGTGCAATTGACAATTACTTACAATACTACAGGATCCCATGTGGTACATCATTTGCGCTTGTGTGATGACCAACTTTGAGTTAACTCTTTGATCTTCATCTTGGTCAACATTTATCTTAAATCCATGATTAATCCTGATGCCTTGAAGGCCCTATTGATTTCTTGGTAGGCTTCATTGCTTTAAGAAATGATTGGCAATATCTCAATTCACCATGACCATATCAGGTTTCTCAATGAATCTCATACTGTCTATAACTTGCTCGTCTTCATGATACAGCATATGAGCTCACCATGATCCTATTTTCAAGACATATGCAGAATTCTTCTCTTTAATTATTCTCTCAGGATCTTGATCCATCATGGCTCAAACCATAAGTCAAAGCATGAGAATGTCTGAGATCCTCAATGAACTCCACATAGATCACATTAGTTCATCACATGGAATTCATCTTGATCGTATCATATTTGATTCACTCATTGAGCTCATCCTTGATGCATGCACAACAATATATATATGACATTCATTTAGAATTCATTCGAGCTTCTTCTTGCATATTCATGGAACAAGCATACTTCAAATCATCCAATATTCTTCATGTGTTGCATATAGAACATTCCTTCAAATGTATAACTCAATGCAAACATTAGTCCATTAGGATTGTCATCAATTACCAAAACCACACATGGGGACTACATGCACTTTCAATCTCCCCCATTTTGGTAGTTGATGACAATCTCAACAAGAGGACTTATATAATGAATTTTAACACAAGTATAATGAATTTGAACACAAGTATGAAATTTACCAAAGGATATATTGAATATTTGGGATGGTTTTGATAGCGTCAAGTGTCACAAAGATACTTGAGTTTATCACACTCGGTGTACTAACATCAAAATACTTGATAGCGTAAAGTGTCACAAAGATACTTTAGTTTATCACACTCGGTGTACTAACATCAAAATAATACACAATATATAGAGCACGCTCCTCCACAATATATGGATGTGTGAACGAACTATGAATTTTCTTGCATATATTGGTTGACATGACCTAGGCGGAGTTCTCTCTATTTGCTCTATATATACTAATTCATGCAACAAACAATATTTTTAGATATCTTAAATCCACTATCTTAAATCCTCTAAGCTGCTCCCCCACTGACAAAAAATGCCAAAATGGCACAAATCTCGAAGACAATGGGTTCCTCCTTACTGTATGCGTATTGCAAGATGTGAGTGAAATAAAATGCATATTTAATGACAGGAAATTTGAGGAACTCGGGATCTAGAGATTGCAATAGATGGGATATGAAAATAAGCATTCGACAAACATTTTAATGATCCAAACAACATATTTTGGACAAGCTATAATGTGAATATCCAAATCGATCATTATGATAAGTGTGGGTCCAAAATACATCCAAACACATGAGCGCATAAGATTATCTGCAAGACATATAGGCACTTACTTCGCAACCTCTTACCGACACCACCAATGAATCAATAAGTAAGGAACCAAGTGAACGGCAAGGATCAGGTTGTATCATAAAGATGGGAACTTACTTATGTGCACAAATTTCTAAGTGGACACTATGTATCCACAACAAAACTTGGATACAAAAAAGTCACAATTGATAAGAACATGATATGCACACGTGAATCCATTATCATACACATGTTATCCTAACATAAGAGCAAGGCACATGGCACAAATTGATCTCATTCGCATGACCATGAATTCCTACGAAGATACCAATACTACAAGCAATTTTAGTGTTTTCGGAATTTTTATAAAAGCTGCACATGAGAGAACATTTTAGGAAATGACATGCAACGATTTGCTTATTTGGCATGTCTTGGGATGAATGAACCATGAATATGATTTTGTAGATCCCCATTAGATGATTCTACTAAATTGTCTAAACATTGCAACAGAGTGTTTTCAAGAACATGCAGGAAAACACAAAATAGAATAAGTACTATTTCATGCTATGATGCAACCTACACAAGGTTGACTCTACTTATATACATGCATGAAGTAAATACTTGTTACCGAGAAAGCATTTGTATGGAGTAGTAATGGCTAAGTCATGTACTCTTGGCTCTAATTCTCTCGTGATGGCACCGCCTTTTTTATGAATAAGCCAAGACAACAATGCTTCTCCAAAGTACTTAGATGACTTTTAAGTACAATATGGTCCCCAAACTTATTGGGTCCGAAGTAGTTAGTCAAACTACAATATATAGGGCAAAAATCACTCAATTATGTGCATATAGATATGAATTTTAATTTCATGCACATCTTAGCTTTGAAGGATATGACGGATTTACCATATATATATTTAAACAAAGATATGATAGATAGGGCATGAGAATTTACACATAGTAAATATGCCTACACAAGCCTATCCAAATCCAAAGAGATACAAATTGGACAAATGAACACATAACTATTAATACTTCCAATAACCTCACCAATCATTCATGTTGTCCAACATAAATCAAAGTGATAAATCAACATATGATAGCGATACGTCTCCGTCGTATCTACTTTTCCGAACTCTTTTCCCCTTGTTTTGGACTCTAATTTGCATGATTTTAATGGAACTAACCCGGACTGACGCTCTTTTGAGCAGAATTACCATGGTGTTGTTTTTCCGTAGAGATAAAAGTTCTCGGAATAACCTGGAAATCTACGAGGATTTTTTGTGGAATATATAAAAAATAGTGGCGCAAGAATCAACTGGAGGGACAGAGCGAGGAGCTCACAAGCCCACCAGGCCCGCCCCCCCCCCTTGGCCGGGCCTGGTAGGCTTGTGAGCCCCTCGGAGCTCCGCCGCCCCCAATTCTAGCTCTATATATCCTCTTTCGTCCATAAAAAATCAAGGAGAAGAGTTCATCGCGTTTTACGATACAGAGGCGCCGCCACCTCCCGTTCTTCCTCTGGAGGGCAGATCTGGAGTTCGTTTTGGGCTCTAGAGAGGGGAGATCGTCGCCATCGTCATCATCAACCTTCCTCCATCGCCAATTCCATGATGATGTTCACCATTCGTCAGTAATCTCATCGTAGGCTTGCTGGACGATGATGGGTTGGATGAGATCTACCATGTAATCGAGTTAGTTTTGATGGGGATTGATCCCTAGTATCCACTATGTTCTGAGATTGACGTTGCTACTACTTTGCCATGCTTAATGCTTGTCACTAGGGCCCGAGTGCCATGATTTCAGATCTGAACCTATTATGTTGTCGCCAATATATGTGTGTTTTAGATCCTATCTTGCAAGTTGTAGTCACCTACTATGTGTTATGACCCGGCAACCCCGAAGTGACAATAGCGAGAACCACTCCTGGAGATGACCATAGTATGAGGAGTTCATGTATTCACCAAGTGTTAATGCATTGGTCCGGTTCTTTATTAATAGGAGAACCTTAATATCCCATAGTTTCCATTAGGACCCCGCTGCCACGGGAGGGATGGACAATAGATGTCATGCCAGTTCTTTTCCCTAAGCACGTATGACTACATACGGAAAACATGCCTACATTAGATTAAGAAACTGGAGCTAGTTACATATCTCTCCGTGTTATAACTGTTACATGATGAATAGCATCCGGCGTAATCATCCATCACCGATCCAATGCCTACGAGTCTTTCCTACTGGTCCTTGCTACGTTACCTTGCCGCTACTGCTGTCACTGCTGCTACTGTTACTCTGGTGCTGCTACTATTACTTTGCTGCTACTGCTGTCACTTTGGTGCTACTGGTTACTGTTGCTACTGCTGCTATCATACTACTTTGCTATTGATACTTTGCTGCAGGTACTAAATCTTTCAGGTGTGGTTGAATTGACAACTCAACTGCTAATACTTGAGAATATTCTTTTGCTTCCCCTTGAGTCGAATCAATAAATTTGGGTTGAATACTCTACCCTCGAAAACTGTTGTGATCCCCTATACTTGTGGGTTATCAAGACCTTTTTCTGGCGCCTTTGCCGGGGAAGCACAACTATATTCTCCGAGTCACTTGGGATTTACGTCTGCTGGTCACTATGAGGAATCCGATAGATCCAATAACCAAAGTCTTGCCCTCCACTACGAGGACATGTAAGGAACTGCCATCTAGCTCTGCACTTGATTCACCTTCAGTTATGAGTAAGTTTGCGACACCACCTCCTGCTAGAAATCTTGATATGTCGCGTGTGCCTGATGATGCTTCTTCTGCTGCCATGATGCTTATGATGATGCTATGCTTGATACTACTTTGTCTGATGATGTTATGCTTGATACTGCTTTGCCTGATGATGCTATGCTTGATACTGCTTTGCCACTATGTGCATTCCTTGATGCAAAAATTGCTAGAGTTGCTGCTAGATGTGATGATACTGCTGAAGCCACAGATACTATTGAAGTAGAACCTGCTATTTTGCCTGCTAGAACTAGCTCTCCTAGACATGAATTGCCTGATACGCCTGAGTGTTATGTTATGGAGGGAGAGATAGTTGAGGATTTTCTTGCGTGTAAGGATAGCTATGATGTTGAGAAACTACTGCTCAAGTGGAAAGAAAAACCTTTTAATGCTAGGATGAAATACAACCCGAAATTTGCTACTTCGCCTATCTTTGTGACCGATAAGGATTATGAGTTCCTCTCGACCCTAAGTTAATCACTCTCGTCGAATCTGATCATTTTCACGTTTATGAGTCTAAAACGGTTGTAGCCCATCTTACCAAACTGCACGATATAGCCACCCTATTCACTAGTGAGAAAAAGATTCGCCACTACTATATCCTCAAGTTGTTTCCTTTCTCACTAAAGGATGATGCTAAGACCTGGTTCACTTCTCTTGCTCCTGGCTGTGTGCGTAGCCCCGAGGATATGGTCTACTACTTCTCTGAAAAATATTTTCTTGCCCATAAGAAGCAAGTTGCCTTGCAGGAAATATACAACTTTGCTCAAGCTGGAGAAGAGAGTCTCCCACAAGCTTGGGGGAGGCTCGTCCAGCTACCGAATGCTTTGCCTGATCACCCTCTTGAGAAGCATGAAATACTTGATATCTTCTATAATGGACTTACCGATGCTTCTAGAGACCACCTAGATAGTTGTGCCGAATGTGTTTTTAGGGAACGAACTGTAGAACAAGCTGAGATCCTATTGAATAACATTTTGTGCAATGTGAATGCTTGGACTATTCCCGAACCACCTCCTAAGCCAACTCCGAAGCAAAGAGGTATTCTATTCCTCAGTCCAGAAGATATGAAAGAAGCTAAGAAATCTATGAAAGAGAAAGGCATTAAAACTGAAGATATCAAAAATCTACCACCTATCGAAGAGATCCATGGTCTTGATAACCCGATACTGGTAGTAGAAGTAAATTCTCTGCGTAGGTTTGATGAGAGTGATATTCCTTTTGATAAACCTGCTAGCCTATGCCTGGATGAATTTGACAAATTTGTCGCCAAACAACAGAGTTTCAATGATTATGTTAGCAGACAATTGGAACAGAATGCTCGTATGCTTAGTCATTTAAGTGCTTGTGTGGACAGAAATGTCAATGATATTAAGCTCCTGAGTAAACATGCCTCTATGGTTACTACTCAGGTAGAACAAGTACTTAAAGCTCAGAATGACTTGCTCAATGAGTTGAATGACAATTCTGTCAGGGTCGTTACTAGAGCCGGTAGAATGACCTAGGAACCTTTGTATCCTGAGGGTCATCCAAAGAGAATTGAACAAGATTCTCAAGGAGTTAGCACTCATGCACCTAGTCATCCTAGAAAGAAGAAAGATGATAGGAACCCGCACGCTAGCAACCAATATGCTGATACACCTGAGAATCCAAACAATGTCTCTGTTTGTGATGCCGAAACACAATCTGGTGATGAACATGAGCCTGATGATAATATCAATAGTGATGTTCATGTTGATGCTGAACCTAGCAATGATAAGGATGTGGATATTGAACCTGTTGATCTTGATAACCCACAGTCTAAGGCTAGGAGATACGATAAGAATGACTTTGCTGCTAGGAAGCATGGTAAAGAAAGGGAACCATGGGTTCAGAAACCCAAGCCCTTTCCTCCCAAACCATCCAAGAAAAAGAATGATGAGGATTTTGAGCGCTTCATTGAAATGATTAGACCTGTCTTTCTGCAAATGTGTTTGATAGATATGCTCAAAATGTCTCTGTATGCTACGTACGTGATGGATATTGTTACTAATAAGAGGAGGATACCTGAGGTTGAGATTTCCACCATGCTTGCTAACTATACCTTCAAGGGTGGAACTCCTAAGAAACTAGGTGATCCCGGAGTGCCCACTATACCTTGATCCAATAAAGGCAACTACGTTAGAACTGCTTTATGTGACCTTGGAGCCAGTGTTAGTATTATGCCTCTTTCTCTTTATCGTAGACTTGAAGTGGATAAGTTGGCACCCACTAAAATGTCTTTGCAAATGGCCGAAAAATCAACTGCTTTCCCTATCGGCATTTGCGAGGATGTGCCTGTTGTGGTTGCTAACTTTACTATCTTAACATACTTTGTTATCCTGGATATTCCCGAGGACGATGCCATGGCGGTTATCCTTGGAAGACCCTTTCTTAACACTGGAGGGGCTATTATAGATTGCAACAAAGGCAATGCCACTTTCCATGTCAACGGTAATGAGCATACAGTGCACTTTCCGAAGAAACAATATCGAGTACATTACATCAATGCTATCGAAAAGACTTCACCGGTTCTTATTGGGAGCTTTGAATGCCCTATACCTACTGTCAAGATGAAGTATGATCTTCTTGTTGGGGAGATACACATCCCCATTGAGGTGACCTAGTGACTATTCGAAAATTCTCCGTTCTCTTTTGCGATTCGAAAAAGTTTGTCAACGAGACTTGATCAACTTCATTGACGGATTTCTTTCGATAACCATGAGATGGATGAATCGAGGAGTCACAAACCTATGTTCCAAGCTTTTACTTTCGGTTGCTTAGAAGAAAAATGATAGGTTTAATTTAGTTTTGCCTGTTTTCTGTTTTAGCGTCCCGCAGAAAAATACCCCAAAAATAAAAGTTCTTTAAACGTCGTGAAAATCAAGTATAATTTTTTATGGAATTTTTGAAAAATACTGAGACGAAGAGCTAGTCTGGGGGATGCGCTAGTGGGTCACAAGCCCAGGAGGCCCGGCCACCCCCCTTGGCCAGGCCTGGCAGGCTTGTGGGGCCCACATGCACCCCCTCCACTAATTCTAGCTCTCATCCACTTCCCCTACCTCCAAAAAAATTAATTTCGCAGCTCAAACCCGTGTTCTTGCTCCTCTTGCTGGGATTTTCGATCTCCTTGCTCAAAGCACCATTCTCCGAACTATTTTGGGGAAATTACTCCTTGGTAAGTGACTCCTCCATTGGTCCAATTAGTTTTTGCTCTAGTGCCTTGTACTTCACGTATTTTTGCTGCATTGGTGGCCATGTTCTTGAGCTTTGCATGCTAATTCTAGCTAGTCCCAAGTAGTTTTGATCCGTAATATGGCCTCTAGGCACTTGTGGGAGTAGTTGCTATGAGTTTTGTTGAGCCTTGTTCACTTTTCCTTAGAATCAGTAAAACATTCAGAAATTTTCAGAGATAGAAAAGGGAAAAGATGAGGAGGTTCTTAAGAGGCTCTTAAAGCCGTGACCCCAAGGATGATGGAAGTGAGAAGAAGCCCAAGTATCCGGTCCCTCGAGTTGCAGAAGTTCGAGCATGCGAATGGCCAAGCGATGTGTTCTTACGCGCAGCCGGACTCTATAAGGACTTCTACTACTTGGTTGAGAACGCAGGCCTTACCTCCTTCGTTGAAGATAAGTGTCTGGAATACCTCCTCCTCACTAATATCTTCGTACAAAGCTTTAACTTCTATCTGAGGAAGAATCCTCCTATGGTTGAGTTCAAACTTTATGATATCCCCCAGTGCGTGTCACTCCAGGATTTTTGCAATGTTTGCAAATTACCTTACGTTGGGGATATTCATGAATCTCGTCCACGGGACTTGGAAGCTTTCATAGATACTATTGTTGTGGGAGAGGAGAGAGGAATGTCTTGCGCTAGAGCTGCTAGCATTCATTTTCCCGTTCTCCGGTACTTCTCATTATTTGTGGGAAAATGTTTGATTGGCCGTGGGATGGCTGGGTCACTTAGCTCCCCAGATCTTGCGGTCTTGCGCGAAGCCCTTTATAATGATAAAACTTATAGCTTGGGCGCTATAGTAGCTCAACGGTTGAACAATAACCGTTCTAAAGGCGTTGTCGATGGAGGTATCTATGCTACTCGTCTTGCTAAACACTTTGAGATACCTATTAGACTGGACGAGGAAGAAGAGATTCTTCTTCCTGAGAAATATCTAGATTATGATAGCATGGTTCGCCATGACTTTCTTGATAGAGATATAAATAGAAGGATGATTTATAACCTGGTATTTAGTCAGGGTACTCGTGAGACTATTACTTTGCCTGCTCGTTCTTTGTTCAATCTTCATGCAGGCACGTACATTATCATGCCCTCGGACATCTACGCATATTGGGGCTTAGCCCAACCACAGGTGCCCGTGCCAGAGCCACCAGTCGAGTACCAGCCGTCGGTTTATCAGTGGGAGCCAGAGGAGCTCACACATCAGTGGCATCCTCAATCCACTCCGGAGTACCCCGGAGATGGTTATTTCCCTCCACGGGAGTAGACCAACTTAGGCCAAAATCCTAAGCTTGGGGGAGTACGTGTTTCTCACCGACTTTACATTCTTGCTTATGCTTTCACTTTGTTGGTCGGTGTTCACACTTTGCCACTGTATCATCCGTGCTAGTTTATTTCTTTTTCTCATTTTCTTTTCGTGTGTCTGTCTAGTTTGAGAAAACCCAAAAATATTTTCTTGTTCTTCTGTTGCTTGTTGGGATCTTTCCCGTGTAAATAGTTTTCTTTTTCTTTGGGTCAAGGTAGAAGACCATGGTTACAATGTTTAGTGGCTCTCGCATGCATATCTGCTTATGTGTCAAAGAGGCCTATTACTTTGTCTTCTCCTTTGTGTTTGCATGCAGATTCCGGCTTAGTCCAATGCACGAGCACTCTTATTATTGTTCACATCATTCGGTCGTGCAAGTGAAAGGCAATAATGACGATATATGACAAAGTGACTGAGCTTGGAAAAGCTGGTATGAACTCAATTTATTTTGTTTTTGTAAATATGACTAGCTCATTGTTCCTGATTCAGCTTTGTTGTGAGAGAAACATGTTTGCAATGACAACTTAGAGATCATAGTTTCTGATGCCATGCTTAATTAGCTAGGAGATTATAATGGTTTGTCTTGGATTCCCACATGAATGTTGAGATGACTATGATGTAGTATGATAGGATGATATCCTCCTTTGAATGATTCAAGTGGCTTGACTTGGCGCATGTTCACGCATGTAGTTGAAACAAAATCAACATAGCCTCTATGATATTCATGTTCATGGTGATTTATGTCCTACTCATCTTGCACTCAATGTTAGTTAATCTCAGTGCATTTTGATGACTGTTGTTGCTCTCTAGTTGGTCGCTTCCCAGTCTTTTGCTAGCCTTCACTTGTACTAAGAGGGAATACTTCTTGTCCATCCACTCCCATAAACCCAAAGTTGTTCCATATGAGTCCACCATAACTACCTATATGCAGTATCTACCTGCCGTTCCAAGTAAATTTGCATGTGCCATTCTCTAAACCTTCAAGAAATAATCTGTTTTGCATGCCCGAACCGCTCATGTGGTGACAGGGGGCTATCAGTATCTTCCATGTTAGGCGTGTTATCCTCGATATGTGTTTATTCACTATCATTCACGAGAAAGGGGCTGGTAATTGGAATGCCCGGTTCTATGCTCAAATCGAAAAGATAATTGCAAACAAAACTCCCCCTCGATTGATGTTGGTATGGATGACACCCGAGTATTCGGCTAGTCGTGGAGTGTGATTGATTGGTGGTGGGGGAGTCAAAACTTTACTTTTCTGTTTGGGAACCACCTATAGCATGTGTAGCGTGCAAGATGATGAGAACTCTTAGTTATTGCGTTGACAATGAAAGAATGCCACCCAAAATTATTATCTCTGTTTTCAAAGCTTGAGCTCTGGCACCTCTGCAAATCAATGCTTCCCTCTGTGAAGGGCCTATCTATTTATGTTCCTGTTGAGTCATCCTCCTCTTATAAAAGCACCAATTAGAGAGCACCTCTGTCATTTTTATGCTTTGCTTTTAACTGTGTTGAGTATGACTGGATCTTCTTTGCCATGAATTCCAATGTTTAGTCAGCCCTTGGTCTTTGAAGGTGCTCTGCATTTATGTTTTGCGGTCTTAGAAAGAGCTAACAAGATACCATCTATTCGTACTTCTTCATGATTGTTTTGATTGAAGTGTTGATGTTTGAGACTTATTATTATTTGCTCGCTAGTTGATTATGCCATTGATATGAGTTTACCGTGAGACCTAGATGTCATTTGCTTTTGTGGTCTGCTTATGATCTTGCTGAAATTCTGGATATGAGTTAGGCATAATTGCAACAACAAGATCAAACAGAGTTCGTCAAAGTTTTTCTTTTGTCTCTTTCAGTTGGTCAACTGAATTTCTTGGGGACAAGAAAGGCTTTAAGCTTGGGGGAGTTGATACGTCTCCATCGTATCTACTTTTCCGAACTCTTTTGCCCTTGTTTTGGACTCTAATTTGCATGATTTGAATGGAACTAACCCGGACTGACGCTGTTTTCAGCAGAATTGCCATGGTGTTGTTTTTGCGCAGAAATAAAAGTTCTCAGAATGACCTGGAAATCTACGAGGATTTTTTGTGGAATATATAAAAAATACTAGCGCAAGAATCAACTGGAGGGACGGAGCCAGGACACTACAAGAAAACCCCTTATAAATCAAGACAAAGTTTACAACATTTTAACCATGTGTTGCAAATATGATAATAGATACGGATATAAGCCATGCAACAATACGTTGCATAGTTTTGCAGCTCAATAACCTATCGCGATATATGCATAAAAAAATAAAATAAACGGAATGATGGAGAGAGAGACGTATGAGGAACAGACCCGTCGATCCCCCTTATCTCTCCCAAAACAAATGTCCGCCACCCACCACATCGCCTCCCTCTTCCAACCCACCTCGCCACCATCCCTCCCCTTCCCCTCCTCCCACCTTGCTGCCGGCCCTCCCCTTCCCCTCCTCCTACCTCGCAGCTCTGGAGGTTGCTAGATCCGCAACATCATCCACCCACACATCCCTCTCGTGTCCCATCTCTCCATATCTCTATTCACGCGGCTTCTCGTTGTTCCATGATAGCGGATTCAGGCGACGTTCGGTGAATCCCGGCACCGGGAAGCAGAACCTGAGGTCCCCTCGCACCGTGATGCCCTCCCATCCATCTAGATCCGTCTTTCGAAGCCACCAAAGCCCACTCGCGACCCTCCTCCCATGGCTAGGGTTTCGGGCACCGGCTAGGGCGCCTGCGGCCATTTCGTCCTCCTCGTCCCCCTCTCGTGGCTTCGTCCTCTCTATCCCAATTTCTATAACTTTGCTCTTTTCTTATCATGTAGACGTGTAGGGAGAAACAACCAGTGGACAACCTTGCTACTACTCGAGACGAAGCAGCCATGGAGCTTCCTGGATCGTGGCACATCACAAGACATTGTTTTTTAGTGATGTTAGGATTTTCCATTGTTTGGGACTAAGTGTCTGCTGCTTGCGGTCAATTTGATTTTGTTGTGCTGCTCGAGTGTTAATTGACGCTTTGATTGAACTGCAAGGTTAACCCACAGTGCTACCAGCCATAGATTTGAGGAAGTAGAGCATACTATTTTCAGGTATCCAATGAGCAAGGCAGTAGGTTTTCGTGTCTAAGAATATTTATGTTGTGCTTCTATGATTTGTGACGTAGGCTCTTATGAGAAAGTGCAGCCTACATGTTTGTTTGCGTGTATTTTATTTGCCTGACCCTTTTGTTGTATCTATCCTGATGCCTACAACCAATTGTACGGACTAATCTGTGAGAAGTGCAAGTTGATGCAGAGCTATGAGGCTTGGAGGAGGTCCAGGAGGTAAAAAAATCACATGATGTTCACAAGTATGGTGACAGTAAGGTGTAAATTTATCTAACTTGTGCTAGCAGGTAATATACTGAGCACATTTGAGTTGATTTGTTTGTTGATTATCCCTGATTTGATTGCAAATAATTTTCTGAACTTTGTTACTAATTTATTTTCTCACATATGCAAGTAATTGTTCTGTTGAAATTTAATTTGCGCCTCAAATTACACGCAGGCGTTGGTTCAGTTGGCCATGTGAGATGTAAGGGGCTGGTAGACGAGATGGCATGGTGTGAGATGTGTTTAACTGCTTCCTTTTGTCTGAGGCCTAGCCCCAAGGTTCATACTTCATAAGGCTTCCGATCCTTGTTTTCTTTCAGGCGTTATATTTCTCTAATTTCCTTAACCAGTTTCTTTCGTCATGTCAATAGCTCTTTCGGCTGCTTATGTCAGAAGATGTGTTGTTCCCTTACACTTGTATTATCTTCCTGTTTCGCATCTATAAAACATGTTGAATCATCCCATTTTTTCTATTAGATTATAAGAAAATTGGTTTCAGAGCAGAGTTACAATTGACACTAACTGTAAAACAGAAAAAGATAAAACCTTTGTGATATGACTAGTAAACTGTTGATTCTTGTCATAATGCATTACGTACTGAGCTATTTTTCCTTTGTAGCGGACACTGCAACCTGTTAACTAATCTGCAGGTATGATTTTTTATCATGTTTTAGAAACAACACGCATTTCAACCTACGTAAATTTGTTTTTGAAGTTGCATGCACTATTAGTGTTAGGTAGGTAAGTGTAACTGAGATTTAAGTTCTTGCAATTGTTTCTATTCTGTATTGTGTTAGGAGGATTATAAATTATGCTGCAACTAATGCTTCTGAGATGAATATGCAATCATTAATTTTGTTGTTGAGTTAATATTTAAAAAACTGAATTACAGAATCTCCATATATGTTTCTTGACTTGAAAACCAATTTCTTTTCTATAAAAAAGTGAGAGGATGCCAAGCTTAATTAATGTGAATCAACATCTCCAATTTGTCATAATGTTTCCCTTGTGATATTTTCATCAAACCAGTTCCATAACTAATACGCCGTCGGGGTTTTATTAATGTGCGATAATAGCTCTTAACTGATGGGAAACTTAAACTTGTCAAGGATCCTTTATCAGCTATTATAGAGAGGTAAACATTGCATTCTCTCACTGAGCCCGGTCTGTCTGCTACGGGTTGTAACTGTACTCCGTACATAATGCAGGGTTGTGTAATAGTTCTATTTAATTGTAGACATGTTCCTGATTGGGAAATGTGCATTTTTTTGTTATGTACTTTTGAGTTAATGTTTTGTGTGGCACATTTACTTATTCTGTACACCATGTTGTTATGGTATATAGCACTGCTAGTCTCAAAAAATAGTGAAATGTAGAACCCAAAACATGATTTATAACAAGACACATGTGCATTTTGCTAATACTTCTTTTTTGACTTATTATGTTGATTTTTTGCTCTGTTTTCTTGTATATCTTCACCCTGTATTATGTGTAAAGGTGCCAAGATTTAGTGCTGGGCATGTTCCCCATGTGTCTAAATAATGGTTTTCTAGATACATATTTATTTTTGCAATTATGATGAATGTCGTGTAACTTCCAACATCTGGGTGGTTGTCATATTTTTCTCATTTACACAAGTGTAGCTCCCACTATCAAACCTCCTTTGTAAACTGTTATGTTCCAGCCAATGGGCTAAACAAAGACGCCTAAGTGGGCAGTCCGTAGACACTTTGCAGCTGCATAGAGGCAACTCGAATTAAATGTTCCTACTTTTAGTTTTTGTTTTCTGTGTCCATTATGTTGTTTGCATCTTTTTTAGTTGCACCTTTTTATCTATGTTTTCACTTTTCAACCTATAGCGCTACCCTTGAGGTAACAATTTCCAGGGTGCAAGAATTCTTGTTGATATATTGGTTAAGATACATTAGTCAATTTTCATTTTGTGAGGAGACTGCATTACGAGCATAATTATCACATTGAATATTTAGATAGAATAGACATGTCGGCAAATTCCTTCATTTGAAAGAGAGAATTCCTGACTTCTTGTAGGTTCTCTTGGTGTAAACAAGTTTTGTGGTACCAATCAACGAAATCAGTTTATCTTTAGCTAAGCCCTTTTTCTGCCAGGATAAATTGTTCACTTTGCTTGAGGTATTTCTCATAGATCATTATCTATGTTTTTTTGTGATCATTCTTAATAACATTTGAATGTTGATGTATAACATTTAGCATTAGGAACATTAAAGCTCTCGCTAATGTAGAAAAAAGAGATTGCATGGCCTTCAACCTTTGTACAAGTCTAATATCTTGGATCTATCAGTACTTTCATCATGTGTTAACAGTCCATTTTTTTGTAGATTCAAGAGATATGTGGATGATTGTATGGGTGCATGACAAGTATACTACAATCATGATGATGATGATGATGATGTTCTTGTTGAAGATAATGATGATGGATGCTTTGAGTTTTAGTTTAGTTATACGGATGTTGTTCCTGTTGGATGATGTTCCTTGATTAAGTTTTAGTTAAGTTGTAGGGATATTGATGGATGCTTTCATTTTAAGTTTTGACCTCAAGGAAATATTTAGATTATCCATGACATTTGGATGATGTTCCTCTTGTAATATCCACTATTGTAACTCAACAGTTTTATCCAATATATGAGTTCTTCCTATCATGAGTATATTATTTATTTTTTTCCTCACTTAATATACATAATTATCATCATTATGAGTAGCATAAATTATTTTCTAACAATATAATAATAATAATAATAATAATAATCACTTTATATATGTACCAATATCTCAAGCGTTGCAACTTCTGTGTTGCCAAGCAACGAGACTTGGATTCCTATACATTGAGCACCAACGTATAGAAGTGTTGTACAAGTCGTTTCTATGTGTTGTACTCTTGCAACGGTCCATTTTACCAACGGCGGTATATGCGTTGCATTATGCGCTAGCAACACTGGATAAGGCTACGCATCCTAAACCGTTGGTAAACACATTAACAACGCATATATTGACCTTTAGATACGGAAAAAGCGTTGCTATAGGTGGGGTCCCGTTGTAGTGGGAGCTCACAGGCCCACCAGGCCCGACCCCCCCCCCCCCCTGGCCGGGCCTGGCATGCTTGTGAGCCCCTCGGAGCTCCCCCGCCCCCAATTCCAGCTCTATATATCCTCTTTCGCCCGGAAAAAAATCAAGGAGAAGAGTTCATCGCGTTTTACGATACGGAGGCACGACCACCTCCTGTTCTTCCTCTGGAGGGCAGATATGGAGTCCGTTTTGGGCTCCGGAGAGGGGAGATCGTCGCCATCGTCATCATCAACCTTCCTTCATCGCCAATTCCATGATGCTCTTCACCGTTCGTGAGTAATCTCATCGTAGGCTTGCTGGACGGTGATGGGTTGGATGAGATCTATCATGTAATCGAGTTAGTTTTGACGGGGATTGATCCCTAGTATCCACTATGTTCTGAGATTGATGTTGCTACTACTTTGCCATGCTTAATGCTTGTCACTAGGGCCCGAGTGCCATGATTTCAGATCTGAATCTATTATGTTGTCACCAATATATGTGTGTTTTAGATCCTATCTTGCAAGTTGTAGTCACCTACTATGTGTTATGACCCGGCAACCCCGGAGTGACAATAGCAGGAACCACTCCCGGAGATGACCATAGTATGAGGAGTTCATGTATTCACCAAGTGTTAATGCGTTGGTCCAGTTCTTTATTAAAAGGAGAACCTTAATATCCCGTAGTTTCCATTAGGACCCCACTGCCACGGGAGGGATGGACAATAGATGTCATGCAAGTTCTTTTCCCTAAGCACGTATGACTACATACGGAATACATGCCTACATTAGATTGATGAACTGGAGCTAGTTACATATCTCTCCGTGTTATAACTGTTACATGATGAATAGCATCCGGCGTAATCATCCATCACCGATCCAATGCCTACGAGTCTTTCCTACTGGTCCTTGCTACATTACCTTGCCGCTACTGCTGTCACTGCTGCTACTGTTACTCTGGTGCTGCTACTATTACTTTGCTGCTACTGCTGTCACTTTGGTGCTACTGGTTACTGTTGCTACTGCTGCTATCATACTACTTTGCTATTGATACTTTGCTGCAGGTACTAAATCTTTCAGGTGTGGTTGAATTGACAACTCAACTTCTAATACTTGAGAATATTCTTTCGCTTCCCCTTGAGTCGAATCAATAAATTTGGGTTGAATACTCTACCCTCGAAAACTGTTGCGATCCCCTATACTTGTGGGTTATCAGATAGCAGACCAAGTTAACCACATGAACCAAGCAAAACAAATGAGCATATAAGATATGCATTGCACATAATCTTACATGCATGTCTCACTCAAGTAGATATATTATAGTATAGGTAATAAGATAATAACTCCCACAACATCATAAAAATACTAATACGAGCTCAAACATATGCATGAGGGATTACCGGGAGACAAATGAATTTCTCGGCTATTTATAAAATGCAAGTAGAAGCAAAGCCGATATAAAGATAACCATGAAACTCTACCATACAAGGGATACCATGTGTAAGAGAACACAATTCTACTTAGAATTATCATCCGGTGATAGATTCCAAATAAGCACAATGTCATTTATACTCACAGAAGCATGATATGGGAGTTTAGCAATACGCACAATGCTTAGATACCATATTATTAACATGCCGATTAGCTAGAAGATCATGTAGATAAATAATTTGAAAGGCTTGCATCATATATGCCCTTCCTTTTAGTATGATCTAGAAGCTAAACCATGAATAATCCTGTAGTAGAATGCCATACTCACACACATCTAAGGAATTAAACACCAAAACAATTATTGTGCAAATAGAGACATGTTGACCATGGCAAGCCACAAAGATATATAATAATCTCAGTAATAGATTCTAAGTGGCATTCATCGAATGTTTATATTACCAAGAATTGTGATATGCACAAAGCATATCACTCCCCCATAATGTGATAATCCATGTATTTTCCATACGAGGCAATTTAAATCCAACTAAAAATGATCAATGGATGAGAAATTGAACCTTTTAGATGACCTTGACATACCACAAAGTAACTGGATAATCTTGCACTATAAATACTTGGTGGTGTCCAATATATAAACATTTTAGGTTAGTGATGTGCGTAGAGCATGATACCCCCCATAATGTGATGACCCATTAATGTCTCAAAAGAGACCCGAAGGTGCAACCAGGATGCAAGTAAGGATCATGACTACACACACAACTATATGACATGCACAACAACCTACACATGATAGATAACAAAAATCAAGCATACTAGGAGGCGCAACATGTCAAAATACATGCTAGGTACCAAACCTAAACATGAGAGGGGCTAGTAACTTTCAATGTAGACGATATACACACGTTACCGCTAGGAGAGGCATTGTAATGACATATATGATGGTAATAATCTTGACTAGGCTTGAACCATGATAAATGGTGAAAATATTTTTTTTCATGAACTAGCCAAGTATCCAATGCCCTCCATAGAGCTATCAGGTTTGAAATTGATGGTCCCCAAGCAAGTTGGGTCCTAAGAAGTTAGTAACAATAGGCTTGGCAACCCAAATGGTCTTATCCACTTCCGGACCACTTTGAGCACCAACATACTTGGCAAACACATTGCAAAAAATATCCTTCCTAAGTGAAAAATGATCATTGATAATTGCAGGTTTAGATATGTTACCAGTGGGGCATGTTGAAGCTACGTGGCCCTTCTTTCGACAGATATAACAACATGTACTCCCTTTTCTATTCTTATTCTTTACTCTCTCAACGTGGGAAGAAGTAACATGTTTCATCATGCATAGTGGTTGTTCTAAAACATGAGGTTGAGCTCGAGGTCGATCTTGAGACCTCTTCCCATGTAGAATATCCTTATATGCTCTTATCTTCAATGGACATGATCTCACGTGATGCCCAATCTTTTCACACTTAAAGCAAGAAATGTTGGACTTGTTCATGGCTTGGTCTTGTCCCTTTTTATTGTTCATGTAGTTCTTCTTATTGTAGTGATAACTATGTCCATCATCACACTTTTTCAAGTCTTTCTTCAAACTAGTGACTTGGGCCTTGAGCTCATTAATTTCTTCTACATGGTTAGTTTCAACACTAGAAAGAAGAGGACTAGTGGAAGTAGAAACTTCATGGTTAGAGCAACAAGACAATGTGAGAAATTCATCATGATTGGTAATAATATGAGAGATGGATGAATTACAAGGATTATCACATGGCAATAAATCATTTATAGTAGATGTCCTAATGTTCACATGAGACTCACAAGATTTTACCTTGATGGCCATAGTCTCAAGTGTTAACTTTAGCTCATTATGAGAGATTAGAAGATCCTCATGAGTGTTTAAGAGATTTTCATGACTTTCTTCCAATTTCCCATAATTGCTGGTTAACAAATCAAGTTGAGCACATAAGTCAACATTCTCCTTCAGCGTTGACTCTTCAAAGGAGGTAGAGTTAGATGCACAAGTATCATCGACAATATGAGAGGAGTATGTCAATTAGAGACTTCTCTTGAGTAGATTGAAGCTCCTCATAGATCTTACAGGTTTTGATGAGCTCTCCCTTGACATTATTGCATTGAAGGAGAAGAAGCTCAAAATCCTCTTTAAGTTTACCATGAGCAATTTCAATCTCTCCTTTTAAAGATCTTAAGTCTCTACATGTTTGATGAACCTTATCAAGTTCATGTTCAAGTTGTTCACTTTTAGCTTGTTCGTACATAAGTGAATCATTACAATTTTCAAATTAAGCAAGAACATCTTGAAACCTTCTATAGGCGTTATTTTTAGCTCTATGAAGAATTTTACCAATCACATAGAGATTTTCAGTCAAGTCATCATCATCATCATCATTAAAAATATCATCTTTATCACTAAGAGAAGATGATACCTCATCATTACCTCTTGCCATGAGGCACATGTGAACAAAGGGAGTTGATGATGATTCTTTTGGAGAACCAGGTTCCTCGTCAGTCAAGAGTGTCTCATTTTTCTTGATTTCCCCTAAATGGTTAGTCATAGGGGAACTAGAGGGAACCAAAGCATTTTGATCATGGAAACACGGGAGAGCAAGCATATCACCACAAACATTTGTCAAGGAATCCTTAGGTGATATGCATGAACTATCAACACATTAATTTACACTATATGAGGTGCTAGATATGCCCATGTCCATAGAGGATACAAACATTATTATCAAGACAAGCAAGTTCATTAATAATGAGCTTAACACCATCATCAAAAGATATTTCTTCACTCACCATGTCATTACCTTGTGGCACGCCACATGTTGGTCAAGTAGAAGATGTTGAAGTGTGCAAGTAATCGGAGATGGAAGTAATGGAGGGCTCTTCATGATATAAAAGTGTGAAGAGCTCATGAACCAACTCCTTCAACATAATATTGTCTTCATCGAGATGGGACCCACCATATATATCTTCGAGTTTGGTCCAAACTTCATGAGACGACTTGCAAGTCGAGATTGACTTAAACAATTCAGGGTTTATAGTTTGATGAATGGCAAGCGAGGACTCACAATCAAGATACATGTCATCTATAGATGGAGACGGATCATCCTTTGCCGCAGGAATCCCTACAAGAACAATTCGTAAAGCATTTGGGCCCATGGCCCGAAGGTGATAAAGTATACGCATTCTCAACAAGTGATAATTTGTGCCATCAAAGTCGAAGGCGTCATTGTGCACTAATCCAATAGTCGACATCGATACTGTCTAGGCGGTGAAGCCTAATAAGGAGAGACGTTGCTTTGATACTAATTGAAAGGACTACAATGTCGCCTAGAGGGGGGGTGAATAGGCGTTTTCAAAACTTCTACGGATTTGGCTTTATCCTAATGCGGAAATAAACTAAGAGGATACTTTTCAAGCACAAATCCTGAATATACTAGGCTCAACTACGTGCACCAGCAACTTGTTCTCCTAAGATAAACACAACAAGATTACTCACAAGCACAAGTAAGTTACACAAACTTACTTGAGCAATATCACAAGATATGTGAGTGTATGAGACATATTAACAAATCACACTAAACACAAGATATATCAATAGTAGCAAGTATGAATTGCGGGATATGAGGTGTAGGCCCAAATGATTAATCTTTAAAGGGAAATAGCCAACACAATATAATGAGGACAACAATATGTAGTGAATGTACACTCAAGTAACCAAAGTAAACCACAATTAAGGAGTTAGGTTTAAGGATAACCAAAGTCACGGAGACGAGGATGTACCCCGATGTTCACTTCCTTGGAGTGAAGCTAGTCACAGTTAGAGAGGTGAATGTTACCACGAAGGCACACCAATGCCACGAAGGCTCACCCTATTCTCCCTTTGAGACAACACCATGAAGGCGTTTCTCAACCACTAGTGGTAAGCCTGTGAGGTGGCTTCCAAACCGTCACAAACTTTCTGGGGGTAATCACAACGGTTTGATTCCTCTCCGGAAACTCCTACCTCCTAGGAGTCTCCAACCTCCAAGAGTAACAAGATCACTAGGACTGCCCAAGACTTGCTCAAATCACAAATAGCTTGGGTTGAGAGGAGGAGAGGGAGACGATCTATCTTTTGATTGGAGCAACCCTCAAAGGCACTCACAGATGCACTTGGGATCTAACTTTTGGTGTAGGCAAATGGGAGTGAGAAAAAAAGATGTTCTTGGAATCTTTTGGCTGTGTTTGGCACCTCCCACTCGAGGTGGGGGAAGACTGTATATAGTGGTGGTAGAAAAGTGACCGTTGGAGCCACTTATGTTGTGCAGTTGCCGGACATCCGGCAGTTCACGGTCGTCCGGACAACCGTGAGTGGTCGGACGTCCGACAGTTCTCGGTCGTCCGAAGATGCAGAAGGTATCTGATTACCATAGTATTTGGTGGAGAGGTAATTAGCATACAGTCGTCCGGAGGATGTAGGTCGTTCGAAGACACAATTCATTAGGTCAGCATTAGGTGAAAAAGTGAACAATGCACGGACATCCGAAAGGCATCGGCCGTCCGGGGCACGGTCGTCCGGAATGGTCGAGAGTCCGACATTTTGGATTGGTTGGGTGGCAGTGGAGTTCCTACCGCACTCGGACGTCCAGTCCTCGGATGGCCGGAGGGGCCGGAAGTACGAAGGTTTGACTCTGTTGGATGGCTCCGGATTTCCGGACGGCGTCAACCATCCGGGATCCGGACGTCCGAGAACCACCGACGACCGAATAGGAGCAAACCAACCAGGAAGATAAAGAGAGTGGAATTGCCTAGAGTTTTGAGCAAGTTTCTTGCGAGACCAAGTGATCCCCTCTTAATAGAGCGAGATCCCTAAAACTCAAGAATTGTAAACGAGCTACACTACATAGCTACCGATAATCCATACTTGAGTGTATATGTTTATTCGGTGATCATCGCACCGCACCACTAACATCAAAGGAACTAATACCTTTGAGTGAGCCCTTAGACTTGAGCTTGATGTTATTGTTTCTTCTTGGCTCAAGATGAAGGCAAGACATTGATGAAGTCTTCAAGTAGCTCCCCCATATACAATGTGGAAAGCCTTGCTCTGTATTCATCTTTGTTTGTCTATCATGTGAACATCCACAAACTTCAAGCATGTAATCCTTAGAAATGGTTGTCTTGAACTTGTCCTTGTCAAACATGATCATAAACCCTTGATGTCATCATCTCATGGACACTTGGGATATCTCTCTTTATGCGATCCCATGACAATTACCTAACCCTTATAGACATAGACAACACATAGTATGGGTTAGTACACAACGTGCAATTGACAATTACTTACCATGCCACATGATCCCATGTGGTACACCATTTGCGCTTGTGTGATGAACAACTTTGAGTTAACTCTTTGATCTTCATCTTGGTCAACATGTATCTTAAATCCATGATTAACCCTGATGCCTTGAAGGCCCTATTGATTTCTTGTTAGGCTTCATTGCTTTATGAAATGATTTCCAATATCTCAATTCACCAAGACCATATCAAGTTTCTCCATGAATCTCATATTGGCTATAACTTGCTCGTGTTCATGATACAACATATGAGCTCATCATGATCGTATTTTCAAGACATATGTAGAATTCTTCTCTTTAATTATTCTCTCAGGATATTGATCCATCATGGCTCAAACCATAAGCCAAAGCATGAGAATGTCTGAGATCCTCAATGAACTCGACATAAACCACATTAGTTCATCACATGGAATTCATCTTGATCGTATCATATTTGATTCACTCATTGAGCTCATCCTTGATGCATGCCCAACAATATGTATATGACATTCATTTAGAATTCATTCGAGCTTCTTCTTGCATATTCATGGAACAAGCATACTTCAAATCATCCAATATTCTTCATGTGTTGCATATAGAACATTCCTTCAAATGTATAACTCAATGCAAACATTAGTCCATTAGGATTTTCATCAATTACCAAAACCACAAATGGGGACTACATGCAATTTCACATAACGTGGTGGGTTAGAGGCCTGGAGCCACCACCTATGACACGCAAAAAAGCAAACATAACACAAAGACAAAAGGAGTCAAGGCAAAGATCAACACGCACCAGAAAATCCCAGATAAGAGAGGGGAAGCCGTGTGTGTTAAGGGAACGGCGGTAGTACCGCCGCTGGAGTGGTTGTAAAATTTTACTACCGCTCTAGCAGCGGTAGTACCGCTGCTTGAGCGGTAGCAAAATTTTACTACCTCTCTAACAGCGGTAGTACCGCTCCACAACGGTATTACCTCTCCAGGAGGAGCGGTAGTACCGCACGGGAGACAGAGTGCCAGATCTGACAATGGAACTGTCAGATCCGGTACTACCAGAGACCCAAACACTCATATGTCACCCTACACATGAACGATCTACTAACCAAGAACTCCCCAATCCTTCTAGCATGAGGATATGGTGCCATGATATAAAGAACACATACATGCCCCTAACCCTAGATTCGACAAAAACAAGGCAAAAAAGGAAGGGAACGAGGGGCAGTACCGAGATCCATGGCACGAGGGAGAGGATGCCACCAAACAGAATCGGAGAAGGGTGGCCGAAGAAGGAGATCCGACGAGTCCCTTGGGCAGCAACTTTTGATAGGAGAGAGGGGAAAAGAAGAAGGCCACGGGATGAATGGGTAGGGGAGAAAAGAACTGCCCCCCTGCCCTAAAATAACCCCATGCGGTCGAGGCGGTGCGGTAGTACCGCTGGCTGAGCGGTAGTAACGCTCACCGAGGGGTAGTAAAAATTTACTACCGTGCTGGGGGCGGTAGTACCGTGCCCCTGTTGACAAAACAACCTGGAAAACTTGCTTTGCTCTCTTCAACAATAAAAAGGACTTGAACTTTGCCAGTGAAAAAGGAAAAAACACAGAAAACCCAAATGAAGATAAGAAGAGACACATACGCACTGGAACATAGAACCGTATCTTCTGACGAAGAGAGGGTGGTGGCCAAAGCCACCAATGTTTGAGACAAATGGTATGACACCGCGAAGTATTATCCTTGTGTTCATGACCACAACTCATCTTTGAAGCACAAGTGCCATCAACAATGGCTAGTGTGAAAGACTTGATCAATTTATGCATAATGAGGGGAGGGAAAGCTCACTGAGAGAACAACACTAACCCTATATCCATGCCTACACCGAGAGCCAAATATAACGATGAGTGAGGTGTGGTGTGCCTAGTTTAAATCTACATTACTTGAATCAATGATTTTTAGCTCATGCCTTAACTCGCGAAATCTTGCTTCATCTAGAGGTTTGGTGAAAATATCTGCAAGTTGCTCATGAGTGTTGATGAAGAGGACCTCAATATCTCCTTGCTTGGTCTGATCTCGAATGAAATGATGATGTATATCAATATGCTTCGTCTTTCTATGTTGCACCGAATTAAGAGATATCTTGATGGCACTCTCATTGTCACACAGAAGAGGCATTTTGTCACAAGTGACACTATAATCCTTTAAAGTTTGCCTCATCCATAATAATTGAGCACAACACCTTGCAGCAACTACATACTCAGCTTCGGTGGAAGACAGTGACACACAGTTTTGCTTCTTCGAATACCAACTTACCAAAGAACGACCAAGGAATTGGCATCCTCCAAAGGTTGACTTCCTTCCGACACAGCATCCAGCCTAATCTGAGTTAGAGTAGCCTACTAAACTAATGCTTTCTCCTTTGGGGTACCATAAGCCAAATTTTAGGGTATGAGCCAAATATCGAAAGATTCGTTTGACTGCCGCATAATGGCTTTCCTTTGGCGCGGATTGAAACCGTGCATAGATTCCCACACTCAACATGATATCAGGTCTAGATGCACAAAGGTAAAGCAATGATCCAATCATGGAGCAATATACCTTTTGATCCATGACTTTACCATTGGGATCACTGTCGAGCTTGCATTTGGTTGGCATGGGAAATATGACCGGCTTGACGTCCTCGAGCTCGAACCTCTTGAGCATGTCTTGAGTGTACTTGACTTGCTTAATGAAGGTTCCTTCTCTTCCTTGTTTGATTTCCAACCCGAGGAAGAACTTCAACTCCCCCATCATCAACATCTCAAACTTCTCGGTCAGTAGTGCAACAAACTCTTCATTGAAAGATTCGTTAGGAGAACCAAATATAATATCATCAACGTATAGTTTGCATATGAACAAATCCCCTTTGACCTTCTTTGTAAAAATAGTGGGATCAATTTTCCCAATCTCAAACCCACTATCTTGCAACAACTCAGTAAGGTACTCATACCACGCACGCGGGGCTTGTTTAAGACCGTAAAGTGCCTTCTTGAGTTTTTATACATGAGTGGGGAACTTGGGATCCTCGAATCCCGGGGGTTGTTTAACATATACCAACTCACTTAATGGACCATTAAGAAAAGCACTCTTCACATCCATTTGTTGCAATTTAAAGTCATGATGAGAAGCAAAAGCAAGTAACATGCAAATAGATTCAAGACGAGCGACAGGAGCAAAGGTTTAACCGTAGTCGATACGCTCGATTTGGGAGTAGCCTTGCGCAACCAGTCTTGCCTTGTTTCGAATGACAACACCATTTGCATCCTGCTTTTTCCTGAAAATCCATTTGGTTCCAATGACATTATATTCCTCCATTGGCCTTGGCACTAATTACCAAACTTGATTGCGCCTGAAGTTGTTAAGTTCATCATGCATAGCTTCAAGCCAATCCTCATCATCGAGCGCATCATGTACCTTTTGGGGTTCAACACACGAAACAAACGCGTGATGCATACAAAAGTTTGATAATTGTTGACGTGTGGTTACCCCTCTATTGAAGATACTAAGCACATTCTTTAAGATATGTTGTCGAACTCAGAGTCTTTTGGCTATCCTGGCGGCGCGGCGCTTCAAGACTTCCCTACTTGATAATTTAGGGGTTTCTGCTTGAAAACTTTGAGCACCGTTTTGAGCTTGCTCACCAGATTGCCCTTAATCTTGTTGTTGCACTTGATCTTGAGCAGGCTCGAAATATGGAGCTTGATCTTGGACATCATTTGATCCGACACCATCTTCGTGAGGTTGATCTTGCCCTTGATCAGGTTCGTTGGGTTGAGGGTCTTCATTTTGTTCTTCGGAAGCGTGTGGGTCTAGCGAGGATGATGGCTCCACTTGAGTAGAGCATTGTCCTTCTCCTTCGGCCACAAGGGGTTCCTCAATGGGGAGTATTTGACCAATCCCCCTTCTTCTGATGGCTTGAGGAGGAATTTCATCACCTACATCCCAGAGACCACTTTGCTCCACTTGGAGACATTATTTTCATCAAAATCCACATTACATGTCTCCTCAATGAGTCCGGTGGACTTGTTGAGAACACGGTAAGCATGAGAGTTTGTAGCATAACCAAAAAATATGCCCTCTTGAGCTCTAGCTTAAAATTTAGATAAATGAACACTTTTCTTGAGTATGAAACACTTCCAACCGAACACCCGGAAGTACTTGAGATTGGGCTTGCTCCCGGTAAGAATCTCATACGGATTCTTGTTCAAGCCTTTGCGGAGGTAGAGCCGATTGGATGCATGACATGAGGTGCTAATGGCTTCGGCCCAAAAGTTTTATGGAGATTTGAATTCCGCCATCATGGTTCTTGCAGCGTCCATCAGCGTCCGGTTTTTCTTTTCCCCCACACTGTTCTATTGGGTGGTATAGGGTGCTGAATATTGGTGCTTGATCCCCTCGTCATTAAGGAACTCATTTAAGGTGTAGTTCTTGAATTCAATGTCGTCGTCACTTCTAATCATCAATATCTCTGCTTCATGTTGACGTTGAGCTTCATTAGCAAAGTCCAACATAGTTTGTTAAGTCTCACTCTTCCTCTTGAAGAAATATACCCAAGTGTATCTTGAGTAGTCATCCACAATCACCAAGCAATACATTCTCCCCCCCTAGACTATCAAAAGAAGGAAGACCAAAGAGAGCCATGCGAAGGAGCCCCAAAGGCCGTTTAGAGTAGATGATAGTTGTGGGAAGGTGAGCTGTTTCATGAAGCTTTCCTTCAATACAAGCATTGCAAGCACGGTCTCTGGAAAAACTCACAATTGTTAGTCCATGAACATGGTCCCCTTTGAGGAGACTTTGCAAAGATCTCATATTGACATGAGCTACCCGGCGATGCCATAGCCAACCCACATCAACCTTAGCCATTAGACAAGTCCGCTGTTAGTAGGTCGCTCCGAAAAGTTCACTACATAGAGACGGTTCTCGACATGTCCAACAAAGGCTACTTTAAGAGTCTTGCTCCACAAAAGGGCCATGGTATCAAGATTAAAGAATATAGCAAAGGCCATAATTGCAAGCTGACGAACGGAAAGCAAATTGTATGCAAGGGACTCAACAAGCATGACCTTCTCTATAGATAAATCTTGAGAGATGACCACCTTACCAAATCCCATTTCCTTAGATGTTGAAGCATCAGCAAATTGGACATGGGTGGGAATAGATGGTATTGGATGCACATCCACCACCAAGTCCTTGCTCCCGGTCATATGATTTGTTGCTCCATTATCAAGCAACCATGACACTCCATCGGAAGCAAACTCCTGCAAGAGATCAATGCTTGGATTTAGGTACCCATTTTTGAATGGGTCCTTTGATTTTAGAAACAAGGGTCTTAGGAAGCCAAATAGCCCACTCAATGTAATCATAATAGGAACCAACAAATTTGGCATAAATATGCCCATCACTAGCACGGAATAAAACATAAGAGGGGTTAAAATCGCCGGCAGTGTTGGTGGATGTGGTTTTTCCCTTCTTGGCATTGTCACCCCCTTCCTTGTTCTTCATCTTCTTATGAGTACTCTCACTCTCTTTTACAAAGATGTCCTTGAGAGAGGAAGATATCTTGGTCTTGTTTTTCTTTTTCTTCTTAGACTTGGGTGCAAACCCAAGTCCTTTCTTTCCTGCAACTTCCTTTTGATTATTCAAAAGATCGTTTAGATTCTTCTCGCCTTGGATGGACGTCACAAGGCCCTTTTCAAGTTGTTCTTTCAACTTGGCATTTGATATGTCTCCAACGTATCTATAATTTTTGATGGTTTCATGTTGTTATCTTGTCAAACTTTGGATGTTTCATATGCCTTTTATATCTTTTTTGGGACTAACCTATTAATTCAGTGCCAAGTGCCAGTTCCTGTTCTTTCCATGTTTTTGTCCCTTTTTCAGCCGGAGTCCAAACGGAATAATTCTTGCGCGATGAATTTTTATGGAAAATATAAAAAATACCGGAAGAGAAAGATACCGGAGAGGGGTCCCGAGGAAGCCACAAGCCATGTCGGCGCCCCCCCCCCCCAGGCCACACCAACCAAGCTTGTGGGCTCCTCAGGGGCCCACTTGACGCAACTCCACCACCCTGTGGTCCTATAAATCTAGAAACCTCCAGAAAGAAACCTAGATCGGGAGTTCCGCCACCGCAAGACTCTGTAACCACCAAAAACCAATCTGGAGCCCGTTCCGGCACCCTGCCGGAGGGGGAATCCATCTCCGGTGGCCATATTCAACATCCCGGCGATCTCCATGACAAGGAGGGAGTAGTTCTCCCTCGGGGCTGAGGGTATGTACCAGTAGCTATGTGTTTGATCTCTCTCTCTCTCGTGTTCTTGAGATGTCTTCATCTCGATGTACCGTGGGCTTGGCTACTATAGTTGGATCTTATGATGTTCTTCCCCCTTTCCCTTCTTGTAATGAATTGAGTTTCCCCTTTGGAGTTATCTTATCGGATTGAGTCTTTGAGAACACTTGATGTATGTCTTGCACGTGTCTATCTACGGTGATCAACTTGCGGGTTTGTGACATTGGGAACCTATGCATATGGGTTGGCACACGTTTGATTCATGTGAGTACTCGATGTATGTTTTGGTGATCAACTTGCGGGTTCGTGACATTGGGAACCTATGCATAGGGGTTGGCACACGTTTTGACTCTCCGGTAGAAACTTCGGGGCACTCTTTGAAGTTCTATGTGTTGGTTGAATAGATGATTCTGAGATTGTGTGATGCATATCGTATAATCATGCCCACGGATACTTGAGGTGACAATGGAGTATCGAGGTGACATTAGGGTCTTGGTTGATATGTATCTTAAGGTGCTATTCTAGTACGAACTCTATGACGGATCGAACGAAAAGAATAGCTTCGTGTTATTTTACTACGGACTCTTGAATAGATCGATGAGAAAGAATAACTTTGTGGTGGTTTCGTACCCGACAATAATCTCTTCGTTTGTTCTCCGCTATTAGTGACTTTGGACTGACTCTTAGTTGCATGTTGAGGGCTAGTTATATGATCCAATTATGTTATCATTGTTGAGAGAACTTCACTAGTGAAAGTATGAACCCTAGGCCTTGTTTCCACGCATTGCAATACCATTCGTGCTCACTTTTGTTACTAGTTACCTTGCTGTTTTTGTAATTTCAGATTACAAAAACCTATATCTACCATCCATATTGCACTTGTATCACCATCTCTTCGCCGAACTAGTGCACCTATACAATTTACCATTGTATTGGGTGTGTTGGGGACACAAGAGACTCTTTGTTATTTGGTTGCAGGGTTTCTTGAGAGAGACCATCTTCATCCTACGCCTTCCACGGATTGATAAACCTTAGGTCACCCACTTGAGGGAAAATTTCTACTGTCCTACAAACCTCTGCACTTGGAGGCCCAACAACGTCTACAAGGAGAAGGTTGCGTAGTAGACATCAACTCTTTTCTGGCGCCGTTGCCGTGGAGGTTAGCGCTTGAAGGTATATCTTTAGATATTGCAATCAAATCTTTTTGTTTCTTGTTCTTTCTCTAGAAAACTACAAAAAAATAGAATTGAGGATGCCTCATATGCTCTAACTTTTCAATGTCTTTCGTGAGCATGATGGGAAGGAAAATTGTGCTCAAGTGCTGAAAGAAGAATTACATAGAATGCTTGGCATAGAATATGTTAATGATGAGCATGATTGCAATGTTGTTAGCATGAATTCTATGAATACCCATGATGTTAATGATATGCAAAGCCAGAAGCTTGGGGATGCTATATTTGATGAAGATGATCTTTTTTGCTCTTCCACTTTGAATCATCAAAATCATTTTGATGAAAGCATGCCCCCTATATATGATGATTATTGTGAGGATACTTATGCTTTGAAGAAGAGGGATTATAAAGCCTGTCATACTTTCGAAAACCCCTTTGCTAAACCTTTCTTTTTCATTGTGGACACAATTTGTAGTGCTCAAGTCTTTTACGATACTCCCACTACTATTCTTGAGAATAGATTTCCTTATGTGGATAGTAGTAAAATTCCTATGCTTGTAGATCATGAAAAGAAAGCCTTAGGTGCTGGTCATATTATTGAATTCATTCATGATGTTACTAAAAATTACTATGAGAGAGGATCATATGCTTCTACTTATTGCAATAGTATCAAGCTTCCTCTCCATATGTTGAAATTTTTGAAGCTATGCTTGTTTTGCCTTCCTATGCTAGTTGATTCTTGCTCCAATAAATTGTTTGATCACAAAATCCCTATGCATAAGAAGTGGGTTAGACTTAAATGTGCTAGCCATTTGCTCCATGATGCTCTCGTTGTGTTTCAATCATTACCTTTTATGTGAGCATCATTGAAATCAATGCCTAGCTAAGGGCGTTAAACGATAGCGCTTGTTGGGAGGCAACCCAATGAATAAAATTTTCTTTGATTTTTGCTTCCTATTTTGTTTTCTCCACACCATCATAATTCTGTTATGATTGTGTCTTTTGTGTTTCTTTTTGTGTTTGTGCCAAGCAAAACCATTATGATTAGTCTTGGTGATGATTGTTTGATCATGCTGGAAAAAGACAGAAACTTTCTGCTCACGAAACGAATTGTCATTTTTATTCTGTAAGAGCTTTTGAGTTGATTATTTTTTGCTTCTAATTTCTATGCAATTTATTCACACTGTCGTAATTTTTCATATGTTTTTAAGTACCAGAAGTATACGAAGTATACAGATTGCTACAGACTGGTCTGCTGTTAACAGATTCTGTTTTTGTTGAGTTGGTTGCTTATTTTGATGAAACTATGGATAGTATCGGAGGGTACTAGCCATGGAAAAGTGAAAATACATCAACCCAACACCAACATAAGTAGACTTTAAGTTTTCTACAGTACCTAAGGAAGTGGTGATTTGCTTTCTTATACTAATGATATCACGAGTTTCTGTTTACATTTTGTGTTGTGAAGTTTTCAAGTTCTGGGTGAAGTTCTTATGGACAAAGAGATAAAGAGTGTCAAGAGCTCAATCTTGGAGATGCCCAAGGCACCCCAAGTTGATCCAAGGATGCCGAAAAAGCCTAATCTTGGGGATGCCCCGGGAAGGCATCCCCTCTTTCGTCTTCAATCCATCGGTAATGTTACTTGGATCTATATTTTTATTCACCACATGATATGTGTTTTGCTTGGAGCGTCTTGTATCGTAGGAGTCTTTTATTTTTGTTGTGTCACAATCTTCCTTGCTGCACACCTAGAGAGAGAGACATGCACTCACCGTGATTTTGTCGAGCTTCACTTATATCCTTTGAGTTAGGCAATTCAGCTCACTTGTGTTTCACTTATATCTTTAGAGCTAGTTGATTTTGCTCGATGTGCTTCACTTATATCTTTTAGAGCACAGCGGTGCGTGGCTTGGTAGTTGGCTTATGCTATGAAAGTAGTCCCAAAAGTGGTAGTTATCCAAAGGGATACGAAAACTTCCATCTTCATGTGCATTGAGTAGAAAGAGAAGGTTGATTCCTCTCAATTAGTTTTGAGATGTGGTTGTGGCAATATTTAAGTTATGTTAGTAAGGTGTTGTGGATCTAGAAATACTTGTGTTGAAGTTAGTGATTCCCGTAGCATGCACGTATGGTGAACCGCTATGTGATGAAATCTGAGCATGATTAGTTTATTGATTGTCATCCTTTGTGTAGCGGTCGGGATCGCGCGATGGTTTATACCTACCAACCCTTCCCCTAGGAGTATGCGTTGAATGCTTTGTTTCGGTTACTACTAAAACTTTTGCAACAAGTATATGAGTTCTTCATGACTAATGTCGAGTCCATGGTTTAGATGCACTTTCACCTTCCACCATCACTATCTTCTTTAGTGCCGTGCAACTTTCGCCGGTGCATAAAACCCACCATTAGCCTCCCTCAAAACAGCCACCATAACTACCTACTATGGCTTCTTCAAAGCCATTCTGAGATATATTGCCATGCAACTTCCACCATGACATGTGCCACCACTTCTACATTGCCATTGCATGATCATAAGATAGCTAGCATGATGTTTCCATTGATGTCTATGCCATGCTAGATCATTGTCACGGTACACTACCGAAGACATTTCATATAGAGTCATCATTGCTCTAAGTTTTGAGTTGTAAGTGTGATGATCATCATTGATGGAGCATTGTCCCATGTGAGGAAATAAAAGAGGCCAGCGAAGCCCATTTACAAAAAGAGGCCAAAGATGCCCACCAAAAAAAAGAGGCCAAAGAGCCCACCAAAAAAATGAGAGAAAAAGAGAGAAAGGACAATGCTACTATCTCCTTTCCACACTTGTGCTTCATATTAAGCATCATGATCTTCATGATTGAGAGTCTCTCGTTTTGTCACCACCATATAGCTAGTGGGGAATTTTCATTATATAACTTGGCTTGTATATTCCAATGATGGGCTTCCTCAAAATTGCCCTAGGTCTTCGTTATCAAGCAAGTTGGATGCACACCCACTAGTTTTCCTTAAGAGCTTTCACATACTCATAGCTCTAGTGCATCTCTCGATGGCAATCCCTACTCATTCACATTGATATCTATTGATAAGCATCTCCATAGCTCACTGATATGCCTAGTCAATGTGACCATCTTCTCCTTTTTTGTCTCACAACCTCCACCACTCCATTCCACCTATAGTGCTATAACAATGGCTCATGCTCATGTATTGCATGAGAGTTGAAAAAGTTTCAGAAAGTAAAGGTGTGAAAACAATTACTTGGCCAATACCGAGGTTGTGCATGATTTAAATTCATTGTGCAAGGATGATAGAGCATAGCCAGACTATATGATTCTGTAGGGATAACTTTCTTTTGGCCTTGTTATTTTGAAAATTCGTGATTACCTTGCTAGTTTTCTTGAAGTATTATTGTCTCCACATCAATAGCAAACTATTGTTTTGAATCTATCGGATCTGAACATTCATGTCACATAAGAGGAGTTAAAAAGTACATCTATGCTAGGTAGCATGAAAGCATCAAAAATTCATTCTTTATCAGTTCCCTACTCGAGGACGAGCAGGAGTTAAGCTTGGGGATGCTTGATACGTCTCCAACGTATCTATAATTTTTGATGGTTTCATGGTGTTATCTTGTCAAACTTTGGATGTTTTATATGCCTTTTATATATTTTTCGGGACTAACCTATTAATTCATTGCCAAGTGCCAGTTCCTGTTCTTTCCGTGTTTTTGTCCCTTTTTCAGGCGGAGTCCAAACAGAATAATTCTTTCGCATGATTTTTTATGGAAAGTATCAAAAATACCTGAAGAAAAAGATACCGGAGAGGGGTCCCGAGGAAGCCACAAGCCCTGTCGGCGCCCCCCCCCCAGGCCGCACCAACCAAGCTTGTGGGCTCCTCAGGGGGCCACTTGACGCAACTCCACCACCCTGTGGTCCTATAAATCTAGAAACCTGCAGAAAGAAACCTAGATCGGGAGTTCCGTCGCAGCAAGCCTTTGTAGCCACCAAAAACCAATCTGGAGCCCGTTCCGGCACCCTGCCGGAGGGGCAATCCATCTCCGGTGGCCATCTTCATCATCCCGGCGATCTCCATGACGAGGAGGGAGTAGTTCTCCCTCGGGGCTGAGGGTATGTACCAGTAGCTATCTGTTTGATCTCTCTCTCTCGTGATCTTGAGATGTCTTGATCTCGATGTTCCGTGGGCTTGGCTACTATAGTTGGATCTTATGATGTTCTTCCCCCTCTCCCTTCTTGTAATGAATTGAGTTTCCCCTTTGGAGTTATCTTATCGGATTGAGTCTTTGAGAACACTTGATGTATGTCTTGCACGTGTCTATCTGCGGTGATCAACTTGCGGGTTTGTGACATTGGGAACCTATGCATATGGGTTGGCACACGTTTGATTCATGTGAGTACTCGATGTATGTTTTGGTGATCAACTTGCGGGTTCGTGACATTGGGAACCTATGCATAGGGGTTGGCACACATTTTGACTCTCCGGTAGAAACTTCGGGGCACTCTTTGAAGTTCTATGTGTTGGTTGAATAGATGATTCTGAGATTTGTGATGCATATCATATAATCATGCCCACGGATACTTGAGGTGACAATGGAGTATCGAGGTGACATTAGGGTCTTGGTTGATATGTATCTTAAGGTGCTATTCTAGTACGAACTCTATGACGGATCGAACGGAAAGAATAGCTTCGTGTTATTTTACTACGGACTCTTGAATAGATCGATGAGAAAGAATAACTTTGTGGTGGTTTCGTACCCAACAATAATCTCTTCGTTTGTTCTCCGCTATTAGTGACTTTGGAGTGACTCTTTGTTGCATGTTGAGGGCTAGTTATATGATCCAATTATGTTATCATTGTTGAGAGAACTTCACTAGTGAAAGTATGAACCCTAGGCCTTGTTTCCATGCATTGCAATACCGTTCATGCTCACTTTTGTTACTAGTTGCCTTGCCGTTTTTGTAATTTCAGATTAAAAAAACCTATATCTACCATCCATATTGCACTTGTATCACCATCTCTTCGCCAAACTAGTGCACCTATACAATTTACCATTGTATTGGGTGTGTTGGGGACACAAGAGACTCTTTGTTATTTGGTTGCAGGGTTGCTTGAGAGAGACCGTCTTCATCCTACGCCTCTCATGGATTGATAAACCTTAGGTCACCCACTTGAGGGAAAATTGCTACTGTCCTACAAACCTCTGCACTTGGAGGCCCAACAACGTCTACAAGGAGAAGGTTGCATAGTAGACATCAACATTCTCCTCCACAAGATGCACATGCTCACAACAAGGGTTAGTAGCACAAGCATTATCAATTAAAACAAAAGGACGAAAAGTAGAAATCTCCTTAGTTAGTTTTTCTTGGACTTGATCATGGGTGATTCGTCATCGGTGTTGATTGGTGTGGTTTCCTGGGTCGCTGAGTATTCTGGTTCCTCCGATCCCTGCATGAACCCAACAAATACCGGGCAAGTTAGATTTGGCATCATTACTGGACGGACGTACCTGGCCGGCTCACCGATGTCGGTGGAGATGTCCGGCTCAGGCACGGATGATCCGATCATGCCGATGAAGACGTTGATCTTGCCGAAGGGGACCCTGTAACCAGATTCGATCGAATCCGCCTCGGGCCCCCATAGCAGGTTGTTGATGCAGTACTTCCCATGGTGGCTCCGAGTCATGAGCCCCGTCGCGTAGCTCCCAAACCCTGGTAGGGCTCCCTTTGAGAACTCAACTCCACCGTGCGCAAGCCCCACGGTGGGCGCCAACTGTCGTGGTTTTGTCACGGCAGATGTCCTCGTGAAAGGACTTAGTATTGGAGCCATCGCACTTTGGTGGCGACTCAAAGGGGTTGAACGGGAGTGAGATGGCGATTTACCCAGGTTCGGCCCCTCGTGAGGAGGTAAAGGCCTACGTCCTGCTTTGAGTTGTATTGATGGAGTTTCGATTACAAGGAGGGCGTAACTCGCCAGACCTAGCACTCGATGATTTCTAACCTGCCCCCTTCTTCCCTGGGACTCGCCTTTATATACAGGTCGAGTCCCTAGGGTTCACAAGGGTACTTTCCTTTCTACGAACCGTGACTCTTACGATCTCTAAATCGCCATCCTTCAAAAGCTTGGAAACCTTCCGAAAGTTGTAAACCGCCATACAACCTTCGGTCTCGCCAGGCCAAGGCCAGAACCATGCTTAGATGAATCGCCAGATTTGGTGACCCGGCCCAACTAGGGAGGGTTATCAATAGATAATATCCCCAACAATAATTCTTTCCCTTGGACTTGTGGGAATTGAAGCTCTTGTAATATACCATATTGGCGACATAAGGACTTTCAATCCTTTTTCCATTTGAATCCTTTGCTCTCAAGTTCTTCTCGACACTCAGATGACCGATGACATCCTCTATTGAGAATTGACACGTCTGATATTTCACAGCGGTGGAAAAGTTCCTCCAAGAATTAGGGAGCTTAGCAATTATACAGTCTGCGATAAATTTCCCTGGTAATTCACACTTAAGAAGCTCAAGCTCCTTAGCGGTGCATGTTATCTCATGAGCTTGTTCCAATACATAATGATTCTCGACCATTTTGTAATCATGAAACTGCTCCATAACATACATCTCACTCCCAGCATCGATGGCCCCGAATTTAGATTTGAGCGCCTCCCACAAATCCTTGGCAACCCGCATATGTAAAATACGGCAACCAACTTATCTCCGATCACACTCGGAACTGCTCCAAGAAAAATAGATGGTGGCCTCCCGTACGCCTTCTCCTGTTCAAGGGGCATGGGAATTGAAGTTACTATGGGAGTAACACCGCTTACCAAGAACACATTCATAGCCGTGAGCCATAAGGTGATTTTGGTCTGCCAACGCTTAAAGTATGTATCATAAACTGATCCATTTTCAGTGCAGCAGCAAAACCATTACTTTGAAAATTTCTGCACAAATTAGGTTTTCAAATTGCTGAGTAAATATGCAAGTTTTTGATTAAGTTAATCCAGGAAATAATCACGATGATGACATTGATAGGATTACTGACATACTGATTACGAACGAGACTAGCATGTACTATGCATATAGTAGAAACATCTATGCATGTAGCTAGTACCAATAAAACAGAAGTAAACAGAAGCGGGATAAATGTGGTATAACCACCAATAAGCGAGTTGGCCATAGCTGTTGGAAATATGCCCTAGAGGCAATAATAAAATGGTTATTATCATATTTCCTTGTTCATGATAATCGTCTATTGTTCATGCTATAATTGTATTAAGAGGAAACAGTAATACATGTGTGAATAAATAGATCACAATGTGTCCCTGCTAGCAAGCCTCTAGTTGGCTAGCTCGTTAGTCAATAGATGATCATGGTTTCCTGATCATGGGCATTAGATGTCATTGATAACGGGATCACATCATTGGGAGAATGATGTGATGGACAAGACCCAATCCTAAGCATAGCACTAGATCGTATTGTTCGTATGCTAAAGCTTTTCTAATGTCAAGTATCTTTTCCTTCGACCGTGAGATTGTGCAACTCCCGGATACCGTAGGAGTGCTTTGGGTGTATCAAACGTCACAACGTAACTGGATGACTATAAAGGTGCACTACGGGTACCTCTGAAAGTGTCTGTTGGGTTGGTACGAATCGAGATCGGGATTTGTCACTCCATGTGATGGAGAGGTATCTCTGGGCCCACTCAGTAGAACATCATCATGAGCTCAATGTGACTAAGCATTTAGTCAGACGATGATGTGCTACGGAACGAGTAAAGATACTTACCGGTAACGAGATTGAACAAGGTATTGGTATACCGACGATCGAATCTCAGGCAAGTTCTATACCGAGAGACAAAGGGAATTGTATACGGGATTGATTGAATCCTTGACATCGTGGTTCATCTGATGAGATCATCGTGGAGCAAGTGGGACCACCATGGGTATCCAGACCCCGCTGATGGTTATTGGCCAGAGAGGTGTCTCGGTCATGTCTGCCTGTCTCCCGAACCCGTAGGGTCTACACACTTAAGGTTCGGTGACGCTAGGGTTATAGGGAATTGTTATACGAGGTTACCGAAAGTTGTTCGGAGTCCCGGATGAGATTCCGGACGTCACTAGGAGCTCCGAAATGGTCCGGAGGTAAAGATTGATACATAGGACGGATGGTTTCGGACACCGGAAGTGTTTCGGGCATCACCGGTAACATACCGGGACCACCGGAGGTGGCCCCGGGGGTCCACCGGAAGGGGGCAACGACCCCGGGAGGCTAGATGAGCCAAGTGCGGGAGGGAACCAGCCCCTAGGTGGGCTGGTGCGCCCCCCAGACTCAGCCCAAGGCGCAGGAGGTGGAGAGGGGGGAACCCTAGGCGCTGGTGGGCCTAAGGCCCACCTAGGGGTGCGCCACCCCTTCCCCCTGCCCTGGCCGCCGCACCTCCCATCTGGGGGGCTGTCGCACCACCTAGGGTGGGAACCCTAGGGGTGGTACCCCCCTCCCCTCCTCCTATATATAGTGGGCACTTTTGGGCTTTTGGAGACACAGTTTTCCCTCTCCCTCAACGCAACCCTGCTCTTCTTTCTCCTCCTCTCTGCCGATGCTTGGCGAAGCCCTGCTGGGAGACCTCGTCTCTCCATCGACACCATGCCGTTGTGCTGCAGGAGTTCTTCCCCAACCTCTCCCTCCTCCTTGCTGGATCAAGGTGCGGGAGACGTCACCGGGCTGCACGTGTGTTGAACGCGGAGGTGCCGTAGTTCGGCACTAGATCGGAATCGCCGTGAGTACGACTCCATCAACCGTGTTCTAGCAACGCTTCCGCTTAGCGATCTTCAAAGGTATGAAGATGCTCTTACCCCTCTCTCGTTGTTGGTCTCTCCATAGGAAGATCTGAATATGCGTAGAAAATTTTGAATTTATGCTACGTTACCCAACAGTGGTATCAGAGCCAGGTTTTCTATGCGTAGATTCTATGCACGAGTAGAACACAAAAGTTGTGGGAGATGATTTGTCAATTTGCTTGCCGCTACTAGTCTTATTCTTTTCCGGCGGTATTGTGGGATGAAGCGGCCCGGACCGACTTTACACGTACGCTTACGTGAGACTGGTTCCACCGACAGACATGCACACCGTGCATAAAGGTGGCTAGCGGGTGTTTGTCTCTCCTACTCTACTCGGATTGGATTTGATGAAAAGGGTCCTTATGAACGGTAAATAGCTTGGGCATATCATCGTTGTGGCTGTCACGTAGGTTAGAAGGCGTTCTTGCTAGAAACCCAAATCAGCCACGTAAAACTTGCAACAACAATTAGAGGACGTCTAACTTGTTTTTGCAGGGTTTGACATGTGATGTGATATGGCCAAAGTTGTGATGTTGCATGTATGATGTATGAGATGATCATGTTATTGTAATAGGTTTCACGACTTGCATGTCGATGAGTATGACAACCGGCAGGAGCCATAGGAATTGTCTTAATTTATTGTATGAGATGCAGCGCCATGTGCTTACTACTTTTACTTCATTGCTAACGGTTAGCTATAGGAGTAGTGATAGTAGTAGTTGGCGTAACGACTTCACGGAGACACGATGATGGAGATCATGGTGTCACGCCGGTGACGATGATGATCATGCGATGCCCGAAGATGGAGATCAAAAGGGCGAAGATGATAATGGCCATATCATGTCACTATATGATTGCATTGTGATGTTTATCATGTTTTACATCTTATTGCTTAGAACGACGGTAGCATAATAAGATGATCCCTCTTAAAATTTCGAGAACGTATTCCCCCAAGTGTGCACCGTTGCGAAGGTTCATTGTCTCGAAGCACCACGTGATGATCGGGTGTGATAGATTCTAATGTTCGCATACAATGGGTGTAAGCCAGATTTACACACGCGAAACACCTAGGTTGACTCGACGAGCTTAGCATGTACAGACATGACCTCGAATACAAGAGACCGAAAGGTCGAACATGAGTCGTATGGTTGAATACGATCAGTATGAAGTTGCTCACCATGGTGACTAGTCCGTCTCACGTGATGATCGGACACGGGTTAGTCAACATGGATCATGTATCACTTAGATGACTAGAGGGATGTCGATTTAAGTGGGAGTTCATACTTAATTTGATTAAATGAACTTAATTGTCATGAACTTAGTCTAAAAGTTGTCTTTATAAATATTGTAGATGGCCAACGTCAACCTCAATTTCAACGCATTCCTAGAGAAAAACAGGCCGAAAGATGATGGTAGCAACTATGCGGACTGGATTCGCAACTTGAAGCTCATCCTTGAAGCAGCTAAAAAGGCTTATGTCCTTGATGCGCCGCTAGGTGACCCTCCCGCTCCCGCAGCAGCCCAGGACATTCTGAATGTCTGGCAAACGCGGAGTGATGACTACTCTATGGTTTGGTGTGGCATGTTATACAGTTTAGAAACGGGGCTCCAAAGGCGTTTTGAGCAACACGGGGCATATGAGATGTTCCAGGAGTTGAAGCTAGTTTTTCAAGCTCATGCCCGTGTCGAGAGATATGAAGTCTCCGACAAGTTCTTTAGCTGTAAGATGGAGGAGAACAGTTCTGTCAGTGAGCACATACTGAAAATGTCTGGGTTACACGGTCGTCTGACTTCACTTGGAGTCGAACTTCCGGATGATGCTATAATTGACAGAATCCTCCAATCTCTCCCACCAAGCTACAAATTCTTTGTGCTTAACTACAACATGCAAGGGATGAAAGACCATTCCCGAGTTGTACTCGATGCTCAAGTCTGCAGAAGTAGAAATCAAGAAAGAGCATCAAGTGTTGATGGTCAACAAGACCACTAGTTTCAAGAAAGGCAAGGGTAAAAAGAACTTCAAGAAAGGCGGCAAAGATGTTGCCGCGCCCGGTAAGCCAGATGTTGGGAAGAAGAAAAAGAATGGACCCAAGCCTGAGACTGAGTGCTTCTATTGCAAGGGAAAAGGTCACTGGAAGCGGAACTGCCCCAAATACTTAGCGGACAAGAAGCCTGGCAACGTTAAAGGAATATGTGATATACATGTTGTTGATGTGTACCTTACCAGCGCTCGTAGTAGCTCCTGGGTATTTGATACCGATACTGTTGCTCACATTTGCAACTCAAAGCAGGAACTGCGGAATAAGCGGAGACTGGCCAAGGACGAGGTGACGATGCGCGTGGGGAATGGTTCCAAAGTCGATGTGATCACCGTCGGCACGCTACCTCTACATCTACCGTCGGGATTAGTTTTAAACCTTAATAATTGTTATTTAGTACCAGCTTTGAGCATGAATATTGTATCAGGGTCTTGCTTGATGCGAGACGGCTACTCATTTAAGTCAGAGAATAATGGTTGTTCTATTTATATGAGTGATATGTTTTATGGTCATGCTCCGCTGGTGAATGGTTTATTCTTGATGAATCTCGATCGTGATGTTACGCATATTCATAGTGTGAGTACCAAAAGATGTAAAGTTGATAATGATAGTCCCACATACTTGTGGCACTGCTGCCTTGGTCATATCGGCGTTAAGCGCATGAAGAAGCTCCATACTGATGGACTATTAGAGTCTCTTGACTTTGAATCATTTGACACATGCGAACCGTGCCTCATGGGCAAGATGACTAAGACTCCATTCTCAGGAATAATGGAGAGAGCAACCGACTTATTGGAAATAATACATACTGATGTGTGTGGTCCAATGAACGTTGAAGCTCGCGGTGTCTATCGTTATGTTCTCACTCTCACCAATGATTTGAGTAGGTATGGGTATATCTACTTAATGAAGCACAAATCTAAGAGGTTTGAAAAGTTCAAGGAATTTCAGAGTGAGGTTGAGAATCAACGTGGCAGAAAAATTAAATGTCTGCGATCTGATCGTGGAGGAGAATATTTGAGTCACGAGTTTGGCACACACCTAAGGAAGTGTGGAATCGTTTCACAACTGATGCCGCCTGGCACATCGCAACGCAAAGGACTGTCTGAACGTCATAATCGCACTTTATTAGATATGGTACGATCTATGATGTCTCTTACCAACCTACCGCTATCATTTTGGGGATACGCATTAGAAACTGCAGCAGTTACTTTAAATAGGGCACCGTCTAAATCCGTTGAGACGACACCGTATGAACTATGGTTTGGCAAGAAACCTAAGTTGTCGTTTCTTAAAGTTTGGGGCTGCGATGCTTATGTGAAGAAACTTCAACCAGAAAAGCTCGAACCCAAAGCGGAGAAATGTGTATTCATAGGATACCCTAAGGAAACTATTGGGTATACCTTCTATCTTAGATCCGAAGGTAAGACCTTTGTTGCCAAGAACGGATCCTTTCTAGAGAAAGAGTTTCTCTCGAAAGAAGTAAGTGGGAGGAAGGTAGAACTTGATGAGGTAATTACACCCCCTCTCGAACAGGATAGTAGCGCAGCGCGGGAAGTTGTTCCTGTGGCACCTACACCAACTGAAGAGGAAGTTAATGATGATGATCATGAAGCTTCGGATCAAGTTACTACGGAACCGCGAAGGTCCACAAGGGCATACTCCGCACCAGAGTGGTACGTCAACCGTGTGATGGAAATCATGTTGTTAGACAACGGTGAACCTTCGAACTATGAAGAAACAATGGCGGGCCCGGATTCCAACAAATGGCTTGAGGCTATGAAATCTGAGATAGGATCCACGTATGAGAACAAAGTATGGACTTTGGTGGACTTGCCCGATGACCGGCGAGCCATAGAAAATAAATGGATCTTCAAGAAGAAGACTGATGCAAACGGTAATGTAACCGTTTACAAAGCTCGACTTGTCGCAAAGGGTTTTCGACAAATTCAAGGAGTTGACTATGAAGAGACTTTCTCTCCCGTAGCGAAGCTGAAATCAGTCCGAATCATGTTAGCAATTGCCGCCTTTTATGATTATGAAATTTGGCAAATGGACGTCAAAACAGCGTTCCTTAACGGGAACCTTAAGGAAGAGTTGTATATGATGCAACCAGAAGGTTTTGTCGACCCTAAGGGTGCTAACAAAGTGTGCAAGCTCCAACGCTCCATCTATGGGCTGGTGCAAGCATCTCGGAGTTGGAACATTCGCTTTAATAAGGTGATTAAAGCATTTGGGTTCATACAGGTTTACGGAGAAGCCTGTCTGTACAAGAAAGTGAGTGGGAGCTCTGTAGCTTTCCTCATACTGTATGTGGATGACATATTATTGATGGGGAATAATATAGAGATGTTGGAGAGCATAAAGGCCTATTTGAACAAAAGTTTTTCAATGAAGGACCTTGGAGAAGCTGCATACATATTAGGCATCAAGATCTATAGAGATAGATCAAGACGTCTCATAGGTCTTTTGCAAAGTACATACCTTGACAAGATATTGAAGAAGTTCAATATGGAAAACTCAAAGAAAGGGTTCTTGCCAGTTTTGCAAGGTATGAGATTGAGTAAGACTCAGTCGCCGACCACGGCAGCAGATAGAGAGAAGATAAGTTCTGTCCCCTACGCTTCAGCCGTGGGCTCTCTAATGTATGCCATGCTGTGTACCAGACCTGATATAAACCTTGCCATAAGTTTGGTAGGGAGGTACCAAAGTGATCCCGGTATGGAACACTGGACATCGGTCAAGAATATCCTTAAGTACCTGAAAAGGACTAAGGAAATGTTTCTCGTTTATGAAGGTGACGAAGAGCTCGTCGTAAAGGGTTACGTCAATTCTAGCTTCGACACAGATCCGGATGACTCTAGGTCACAGACCGGATACGTATATGTGTTGAATGGTGGGGCAGTGAGCTGGTGCAGCAGCAAGCAAGAAGTCGTGGCAGCATCTACATGTGAAGCGCAGTACATAGCTGCTTCAGAAGCAGCTCATGAAGGAATTTGGATGAAGGAGCTCATCACCGACCTTGGAGTGGTTCCAAGCGCGTCGGGTCCAATGACACTCTTTTGTGATAACACTCGGGACATTGCTATAGCCAAGGAGCCCAAGTTTCACCGGAAGACGAAGCACATCAAACGCCACTATAACTCCATCCAGGACCATGTCCAGAGTGGAGTGATAGATATTTGTAAAGTACACACGGATCTGAATATTGCAGACCCGTTGACTAAACCTCTTCCACGAGCAAAACATGATCAACACCATAATGCTATGGGTGTTCGATACATCACAATGTAACTATATTATAGACTCTAGTGCAAGTGGGAGGCAATAATAAAATGGTTATTATCATATTTCCTTGTTCATGATAATCGTCTATTGTTCATGCTATAATTATATTAACAGGAAAGAGTAATACATGTGTGAATAAATAGATCACAATGTGTCCCTAGCAAGCCTCTAGTTGGCTAGCTCGTTAGTCAATAGATGATCATGGTTTCCTGATCATGGGCATTAGATGTCATTGATAACGGGACCACATCATTGGGAGAATGATGTGATGGACCAGACCCAATCCTAAGCATAGTACTAGATCATATTGTTCGTATGATAAAGCTTCTCTAATGTCAAGTATCTTTTCCTTCGACCGTGAGATTGTGCAACTCCCGGATACCGTAGGAGTGCTTTGGGTGTATCAAACGTCACAACGTAACTGGGTGACTATAAAGGTGCACTACGGGTACCTCCGAAAGTGTCTGTTGGGTTGGTACGAATCGAGATCGGGATTTGTCACTCTGTGTGACGGAGAGGTATCTCTGGGCCCACTCGGTAGAACATCATCATGAGCTCAATGTGACTAAGGAGTTAGTCACACGATGATGTGCTACGAAACGAGTAAAGAGACTTACCGGTAACGAGATTGAACAAGGTATTGGTATACCGACGATCGAATCTCGGGCAAGTTCTATACCTACAGACAAAGGGAATTGTATACGGGATTAATTGAATCCTTGACATCGTGGTTCATCCGATGAGATCATCGTGGATCAAGTGGGAGCCACCATGGGTATCCAGACTCCGCTGATGGTTATTGGCCAGAGAGGTGTCTCGGTCATGTCTGCGTGTCTCCCGAACCCGTAGGGTCTACACACTTAAGGTTCGGTGACGCTAGGGTTATAGGGAATTGTTATACGAGGTTACCGAAAGTTGTTCGGAGTCCCGGATGAGATACCGGACGTCACGAGGAGCTCCGGAATGGTCTGGAGGTAAAGGTTGATATATAGGACGGATGGTTTCGGACACCGGAAGTGTTTCGGCATCACCGGTAACGTACCGGGACCACCGGAGGTGGCCCCGGGGGTCCACCGGAAGGGGGCAACGACCCCGGGAGGCTAGATGGGCCAAGTGCGGGAGGGAACCAGCCCCTAGGTGGGCTGGTGCGCCCCCCATACTCAGCCCAAGGCGCAAGAGGTGGAGAGGGGGGGAACCCTAGGCGCTGGTGGGCCTAAGGCCCACCTAGGGGTGCGCCACCCCTTCCCCCTGCCCTGGCCGCCGCACCTCCCATCTGGGGGGGTTGCCGCACCACCTAGGGTGGGAACCCTAGGGGTGGCACCCCCCCTCCCCTCCTCCTATATATAGTGGGCACTTTTGGGCTTTTGGAGACACAGTTTTCCCTCTCCCTCGGCGCAGCCGTGCTCTTCTTGCTCCTCCTCTCTGCCGGTGCTTGGCGAAGCCCTGCCGGGAGACCTCGTCTCTCCATCGACACCACGTCGTCGTGCTGCTGGAGTTCTTCCCCAACCTCTCCCTCCTCCTTGCTGGATCAAGGTGCGGGAGACGTCACTGGGCTGCACATGTGTTGAACGCGGAGGTGCCGTAGTTCGGCACTAGATCGGAATCGCTGCGAGTACGACTGCATCAACCGTGTTCTAGCAACGTTGCACTTAGCGATCTTCAAAGGTATGAATATGCTCTTACCCCTCTCTCGTTGCTGGTCTCTCCATAGGAAGATCTGAATATGCGTAGAAAATATTGAATTTATGCTACGTTACCCAACAATAGCCGTGGCAGTGGTGGCGGCAACCTCCTTGGGCGCCTTACTGTCGGCTTTGAGCTTCTGAGCGGCAACACGGTAGGCGTCGGTTGGAGGAGACATGGTGATAATGAAGGCGACGCGTACGTAGAGGAAGAAGTCGAATAAAGGCAAGCAGTCGCGTGATCACTCCCCAAAAACCTAACCACCCCTCTCCTGTACATAACCCATAGAGGCGGGGTTTCAAAGGCCTGCTCTCCCGTCAACCGTGTACATATTGAACGGGACGGAGTCGCCGCCGGGGGCAACAGAAAAAGGAACGCCAGAGGTAGTTCGCGTGGAGCAGACGTGATCTATTCATGGTGGCTAGGGTTAGCCGAGACCTCATGTATATATGCCCGTATGGGTGGAGAGATGTGGGCTGGACCGATGTACGAGTCCGCAACAACCCACGATCCGACTTCTGAAATTGTGGCGCGTTTGTTACAAACTCTCTGTTCCTGACCGAAAAAATAAGCGCAAAGGTATGAGCTCGGCTCAATCCCACAACCCACGACGCGGCATGGCAATGTGGGCGGCGGAGGAGGAGTGTAGAAGGGCATCTTATCTTCTCAAGCTCCAATAACATGTGAAAGAGAATTCCTTATAAAGAGGTCCAACTCCTTCTCCACTAGCGAAATGGGACTAAACTTTCCATCATCCCCTTGTCATGACACCTACATGGACCCTTTGAGAGTTTTTTGAAATTGGTGGATGGGCCTAAATCCCACCCCATATTTCAACAGACAACCTGTCATTGATTGTATGATTGCCTCGTGGTGGTTGTTAAATGCTTCACTCAAACCATAGTACTGGGATAGCTAAGAGCATCTACACCCACGCTGGCATGTGAGTACCTCACATGTCATCTCCTAGATTCATACAAGCAATGCAAAGAAAAACCTACATACTAGTCTCAACTACGCTTTCTTGTCGTCGGAGATGGCCATGACGTCCGTGTCAGGTGCTTGGTAGTTGGGATCGTCGGAGGGCTCCGACTCCTTCTCCTCATCTATATGCGCGCGCATCTCGTTGATGTCCGGGACGTCCTCCACCTCCGCCTCCGCCTCCTGCATAAGACAATGCTTGGCCTCCGCAATGGATTCTGACCGAAGGAAATCAAGGACCGCCCGCTGCTCTGCCTGCAGATGCGTAGCCCTAGCGTCCCCATGTCCTCTAACTCCTTCAACTCCTCCTTCCCATCCTCCTCCCCTACCTCCTCCACCTCCAAGCCCTCCTCCGGATGTGGTGGATCCAGAGGTAGCCCTGTGGCGATCCAGTCTTCGTGCTTCGCCAAGTCTGCTTAAGGAGCTGCATCCGGCGCTCCGGCATTAGATATGTTGCCCAATGACACGGTAGCATGGCTACCTGCGGAAAGTGGCGGACGGTGAGTGGAAAGTGGCAGCGATGGCGGTCGGGAGGGGGAAAATGCGGATGGATAGAGTTTCGATGCCGGTGATCGGCTTAAATAGTTGGGCTACGACACTACGTGGCTCGCCCGGAGCGGCACCACGCCACAACAGAGCAGACGCTTGCCGGACTGTTGGGGTTTTCGGACGATTCCATATGAGACCCGGCCGTTAGTCTGACGTGACGGACACGCCTTGTCACGCCCGGACTTATCATATCCACTCCATATTTAAGTTAGATATGAGGGACGCCGGTCAATTTGGACGTTTGAGGTGCCCGTGTGAGTCGGATTTTTTTTTTTATCGCTCATTGACCGGGTCGTTCATCCAAAAGTTTGAGGCGGGTTTGAAGAGTGCGAGTGTAGAGGCTCTAGGCTCAAGTCACGGACAACAACGGAGATAGAAAAATGTGGTGTTTTGTACGATTCTTTACCAGTGATCTGCATTCGTTGTAGATACTGCATTTGGAGCAGTTGCAAAGCGCCGCCGGCTCGTGACAACTAACAGCAATACGTTATGTTTCCTATCATTCATTCTCTGCTCCTCTGTGGTTATCCTGTCGTAATTTTCATGCCACCGATGTGTCGCGTTTCCTGGAGCAATGGATTCCAACGGGACGAGATCTTGGGACGGCCAGATACTGCCCGCGCACTAATTAGAATTTAGGATACTACAAATGCAAGACAGATATGACGAACGCAAGTACGATCTGCTGACGGCCAGTAACAGAGTACTCAAGGAGCTGACGACCAGTAACAGAGTAGTCAAGGAGCTGACGACAAGTGTTCGTTGTCACTGTTGAACCATCTGAAGTAAGGATTCTATCTACGAGTAAACCCTGCAGGCTAGGCTTCTTGTCACTTGTCGAGGATCTGCCTATAAATTTGAGGCCGGCCGACCACTCATCCACTCGTACACACAAACTAAAGCATGATGAAGCACTTCGCTGCAGTGTTCGCTTCCTTGCTCGCGGTCGCCGGCCTCGCCGCCACGGCTTCCGGCGTGAGGTTCCAGGCAACGAACAACGCGACGATGACCCCCGGCGGGCAGCGCTTCGACCGGGAATACGGCGTGGGATACGCGGTGCAGGTCATGTCGGAGGCCTCCTACTTCACCTGGAATATCTTCAACCAGACGGCGCCCGCGGACCGCAGGCCCGCCGTGGACGACCGCGTCAAGCTCGTCGTCAACTTCGTAAGCAGCAACATCCTCGCCTTCGAACGCGACAGCGAGAGCAGCATCACGCTCAACGCGGGCTACGTCAACAACATCACCGGCGACGTGAGGACGCTGGTGACGGGGTTGCTGTACCACGAGGTGACGCACGTGTGGCAATGGGGGCAGCAGGACACGAGCCGGACCCACTCGTGGATCTACGAGGGGATGGCCGACTTCGTCCGGCTGCGCGCGGGCTATGCGGCGCCCTACTGGCTGCAGCCAGGGCAGGGGAGCAGCTGGGACACGGGCTACGACGTCACGGCGTGGTTCCTGAACTACTGCGACGAGCTGAGACCGGGGTTCGTGGCGGTGCTCAACGAGAGGCTCAAGGACGGGTACAGCGACGACGACTTCTTGCAGATTATGGGCAAGCCCGTGCAGGAGCTGTGGAGGGATTACAAGGCCAAGTACGGAGGCTAGCTGATCCATCGATGTTGTGGTGCTTCTAGGGGATTTGTCATCGATTGTGTGCTTAATATCATCCATCTTTCATATTTCCACACCTTATAGGGCTTTATTTCCAAGGTTTAGAGCAAATCTAGTAGATGCCCCATAAGTGTAGCCTCAAGAATATGTATTGCAATATTTAATTCCTATAACAAATTCTCTTTTGTTTCTATACTAGTCTTTTTACTCATAGAAACACCATTTTAACTCTAGTTTCACACCGTAATAAGTTTAAGCGCACACAATTCAACAACATTTCACATTCATAATTTTAAAGTTTTCTAGTTAATATTTAAACATGATGTCGGTACTAAATATGTGAGATCCTTGATGGGGTATCCTAAGCTAGGCAACTTAGCAAGATGGTAACAGAGGCAAGGGATTTATCCATGTTTGCGGTCTCACAAAGGAGATAATACCCTACGTCTTGCTTTTTTGCTTTACTATGTTGGGGTGTGCATTAAAGTATAAAGTACAAAGGATTTTAATTTGTCTATCTACGAATCGGGTCCCCAGTTTATATAACAAAGAGAGGGCTCTAGGATACATGAATTCTAGTTAGCTACATACGGTAAGACAGAGTCCTCCACGATACCAGCTTCTTGTCTTACACACCAAGCCCTTTGGAATATTTTGGTAATTCGCCATGGGCCGCCACAGTGCACCAATAGGGAACTGCAAAGGGGTCCACATCCTGGTCCATCTAGTGGCCGATGCCACAGACTTCCGTTCCGAGGCTCGCATTGCGGCGGGCTAAACCCTGGCCTCTCTGGAACCGAGCTCTTAGGAGGAGGAGGAAGATCCAATGTCCATGGTAGAGGTCGCGACGCAGAAGAACGGATAAACAAAAACTATCGATGCGGCACGTCGTCTTTAGATGTCAGCGCGAACCTATGGGAGTTGCCGACGTGTGTCTCTACAGCATGGTAGTCCTCGGCCAACATCTACTCCTTGACACGGAGCTTGCGGGCGTTCTGCACGGACACGAGCACCGCCCGGTTCACATCCACAATGTCCGTTTCACCTGTAGGAGGACCTCGATGGTAGCAGCATCCACTCGTTCCGCATCGAGTTGGGCCTCCGCCGCCCGATGCTCCTTTAGGACTACCAAGTTGATTAGTTGGTCTGCCTGCACCATGGAGGACCATTACGCCAGCAAGAAGTTAAAATCCATCATCTCCTCCACCGCAGGGGCCTTCTGCACTACGACCTTGCGATGACCATTGGATCACCGTCCTCCTCCCCGGAGCTCGGCTACAGAAAGCTCGGGATTTGGCATGCCATGATGCGAGCCTCGGAACGGAGGTTTGTGCCGCCGACCATCATCGTGATTTCTGCGCGGCGTTCCAGCATCATGATACTTGTGATTTGCCTTGTATTTTTTCCCCGAAAAGAAAGAAATGATGCAGCACAATATAGATAAGTATTTTCCTCAGCGAGAGTCAAGGTTATCGAACCAATAAAGAACCACGCAATTTCCCGTTTTCAATGACTACACACAAAAGAGTAAACACTTGCACCCGACGCGGACAACACAGTTGTAAATCCCCTTTTACTCGTTACTTGCAATCAATAAGTAGTGCAGTTGGATAGTTTGATAAATATTAAATATAAAATAAATGAAAAGTAAATAATGCCAACAAGGTATTTTGAGTTCTTGTATTTATATTTGTGAATAGACCCACGGGGCATAGTTTTCGCTAGGGGCTTCTCTGTTGGCTTTTGAACGTGCGTATGCAGCTGTACAGGCGTGCCTACGCGATTCTTGCTTCGGCCGGCTACTTGACGGAACTTGCGTAACTAGCGACACGAATAAAACTGATCGATGGATTTGATGGCTAAAGGCCCGTGTCGAGCCTTTGCTTTGTATTGATTTTCGTATTTCTGGTGTTACAATCAACACCCCTAGGGTGTCTTTTATACACGTCCACAAGAGACTATGGAAATAGACTAGGACTAGGAATCCTAATACTACTAGGACTCGGTTTGGCTTTCGTTCCTAATCCTAAAGAAACAACATGATTAACTTCTACATTCACCTCCTTAATCTTGTTGCTTGACTTCACTTCTTGCACTCCGACTTTCCTCCTCATCTCGATGAACTTCTGTCGACCGAGGGACTTGGTGAAAATATCGGCAAGTTGGTCTTTCGTGTTCACATGTTGAATCTCGATCAACCCTTCTTCAATGCACTCCGGGATATGGTGGAACCGGGTATCTATGTGCTTGCTCCTTTCGTGATGAACCGGATTTTTGCACAATGAGATTGCAGCTTGGTTATCGATCTTCAGTGACACCTTCTGCACCTCCCGCTTTGCAAGAACAGCTAGGAGTCTTCTCAGCCACACTGCTTGACAAGCCGCCGTGCTTGCCGCTATGTATTCTGCCTCGCATGAAGACAGTGCTACCACCTTTTGCTTATGAGAATTCTAGCTAATCGGATTCGGGCCAAGGTAGAAAACCATGCCCGTTGTGCTCTTTCGGTCATCAACATCACGTGCCATGTCACTATCGGAATATCCACGAAGGATCAATCCTTCCTTTCCCTTTCTGTACGTGCAACCAAGATTAATGGTGCCTTTCACATAGCGCAAGATTTGATTGACCGCGCTCATGTGCTCGGTTGTCGGATTCTCCATGAAACGACTCACGATCCCGACTGAATAAGCCAAGTCAGGTCGGGTATGCACCAAATATCTTAGGCTGCCCACAACGCTTCGATACATTGTGGTGTCCACCGGCGGATTTGAGCTACGCTTGCTCAACTTGTGACGTTGGTCCATTGGAACTTGTGTGTCGTAGCAATCTGACATGCCACACTTGTCCAATAACTTGACCGCGTAGGCTGATTGACATAGGGAAATCTCTCCGGAGCTTTGCTTCACTTCGATGCCCAAGTAATAGCTGAGTAACCCCAGATCACTCATGCTAAACTTGTTCTTCATTTGCGCCTTGAAACGTTCAATTTCTTGTACGCTATCTCCGGTGATAATCAGATCGTCGACATAAACTCCAACTAGCAGGTTTGAGCCTTTGGAGTTCTTGGTATAGACTGCGTGCTCAAGGGGACATCTCTTGAACCCGAGCGAGACCAGACTTCGGTCTAACTTTGAGTTCCAAGCTCTTGGCGCCTGCTTCCACCCATAAAGTGCCTTCTTGAGCTTGTAAACTTTTCCTTCTTCACCTTTCTTCTCGTAGCCGAGGGGTTGTTCCATGTACACTTCTTCTGTGAGATCGCCGTTGAGGAAAGCGGATTTAACATCCATATGATGAACCTTCCAATCCTCTTGTGCTGCCAAAGCTAGGAGCAGTCTCACCGTCTCGATTCAAGCAACCGGTGCAAACACCTCATCATAGTCAACTCCTTGACGTTGTACGTAGCCCTTTGCAACGAGTCTTGCCTTGTACTTCACAATGGCACCCTCCGTGTCCTTCTTTAACTTGTAAACCCACTTCAAACCTATCGTCTTTTGGTTTGGAGGTCGGGTTACCAAAGTCCACGTGCCATTGCTCTCAATCGCCTTCATCTCCTCATCCATGGCGTGCGTCCAGCTAGGACTTTTGCTCGCCTCTACGAAGTTCGCCGGCTCCTCAACTCCGAACAGACATAGTCCGGAGTACTTGAGCGTAACTGGCTTTGCGTACTTGTAGACTTTCTTGAGGGCCTTGTAGAGACGAGGCCCTGAGGAGTCCGTTGTGGCTTGCGAAGGAGGCGACACAAATTGTGTCGGTGTTGATGCACTCGAGGAAGACGGCTGAGACCCTAGTGTGTCATCGACATCCGCATCGTCGGCGTAGTCGTCGTGACCGTGATTATCATCTTGATTGTCATTGTCACTATGCACCTCGTTGTCGATGTTGTCGTCGAGATCTCCACCCGTGCCGTGCGCTTCGTTGTCGCTATCTCCTTGCGACCTATGCGCGTCGTCGTCGGTGTCGGCACCATGATGATCACTACCATTATGGTCACCTTGGTTGGGCGTCTTATCAACCACTTGGATATCCTCCCCTACATCATCATCAGTTGGAAATTCAACCGTGAATATGTTACTGTTTGGAGCATTGTCGGTTGCGGCGCTCCAATTCCACGCTTGGTTTTCTTCAAACACGACGTCGCGTGAAATCCGTAGACGCTTGGTTTGTGGATCATAGAAGCGGTATGCCTTGGTGCCAGAACTCCTCTCGTATCCAATGAACACCATCTTGGTGCTACGATCGACGAGCTTTGAGAGGTGCGGCTCCACCGTCTTCACATGTGCCACACACCCGAACGTCCGTAGATGAGACACATTCGGCTTACGTCCATAAATTGCTTCATACGGAGTCTTGCCGATCACTGCCTTCGTTGGAGCCCGGTTGAGAAGATAGACCGCCGTCGAAACAGCTTCTCCCCAAAAAATCCCCGGCAGGTTCTTGCTCTTGAGTAAACTCCTTGCCATGTCAACGACGGTTCGATTGCGCCTTTCAACGACCACGTTCTGCTGCGGCGTGTAAGGTGCCGTGAGGAACCTTTTTATGCCAATCTTCTCGCAATGATCGTTGAATTCGTTCGACGTAAATTCTCTGCCGCGATCTGTCCGTAGAGCGCGAACCTTCAACTTGTGTTCCATCTCCGTTGCAGCCTTCAGCTTCTTGAACGCTTCAAACGCCTCATCTTTAGATCGTAGGAGAACGACCCACATATATCTCGAGTAGTCGTCTACCACGAGGAAGAAATACTTCTTTCCCGCGTGAGTTGCTGGGGTGATAGGGCCACATAGATCACCATGGAGCAGCTCGAGTGCATCACTTGCACGATAGGTAGACTGAGCAGGGAACGGCGTGCGGTGCTGTTTTCCAACCAAGCACCCGTCACATACTCGATCAACATGGTCGATAAATGGCATCCCGGATACCATCTCCATCTTTGACATCTTCTTCAAGGCGTAGAAGTTAACGTGTCCAAATCTAGCATGCCATAACTACGAATCATCATCACTCTTGGCGAGCCAACACTCCGGTTGTGATTGATCAAGGTTGAGGATATAGAGCATATTCCGTGTGCGATTAACACGAGCTAGCATGTTTCGGAGGTTGTCGAAGATCGTCATCACTCTGTTCTCGATATTCACCTTGCATCCATTCTCGTCAAGCTTCCCAATAGAGATAATTTTGTTGTGAAGCCGTGAGATGTAGTACACTTCGGTGAGTATGCGATGTTCGCCTGTGAGACCCTCGAAGAGGACAGATCCTTGCCCGCAAATCTCCACAGCTGAACCATCACCGAACTTGACCGAGCCTTGAACATCATATTCCAGCTCGAGAAATTTCTCCTTGCATCCCGTCATGTGGTTACTGGCACCCGTGTCGAGATACCACGACACATTGTGATCCTCGGATAACTTAGGTGTCACATTCTTCTCATGAAGTAGCACCTTTCGGGTTGGTTTCACAACCACCGTTTCAGCGAGATCACAAACTTCGGCCATCAGAAGACCTGGACCTTCGTCTTCCTGCTTTGCCAAATTTTCCTTGATCTCCCGCTTGTTAGGCTTCGGACAATCCTGTGCAAAGTGAACCATCTCGTTGCAGTTATAGCACTTGACCTCGGACATATCCAAGTTTCGTTGCTTCCGCCCTTTAGATCGGTCTGCCTTACCACGATCTTGTGGCATGCCTTTTTCCTTTGCCTTTTCCGGTTTGTCCATCGTGCTTCACGTTGCTTGATCCTTCGCCACCATCACGCCTTCCTTTGCTACTTGGGGCCTCCCAATCTGCGCGCGAGTACATGAGTTGGTCACTACCTCCTCCTTTGCCTTTCTGACAGCCACGAGCATTCTCTTCCCATGTCTGCAGGCGTCCGATTGCCTCCGTTATGGTCAGGTCGTCGATGTCGTAAAGCTGCTCGAGCGTGCCGATGATGTACGTGAATTTGTCAGTCACCAAACTGAAAAATTTCTCCACAATCTCGGTCTCATCGAGCTTTGCACCAAGTGCGCGGATCTCTCCCACCAAAGTAGTAAGACACATGGCGTAGTCATTCACCGATTCAGTTTCCTCCATCTGCAACTTGTGAAATTGGTGCTTCAGCACTTGTGCCCGAGCCTTGGTGACGCGATCTTCTCCAATCCTCATCTCCTTGAGTGCGTTCCACGCCTCTCTTGCCGTCTAGAACTCCGCCAATGTCATTAGCACGGAATCCGGCACGGACTGGGCTATGGCGGCGATGGCACCTTCATTGGACTCGTCATCGACGTCGTCGTCCGTGATTGCCTGCCACACTCGAAGGGTTCGGAGAATAATTTTCATCTTCACCGCCCAAACGCCGTAGTTGGCGTCGGTGAGCATTGGGTACTAGATGGGGATGTTGCAATGCGCCTGGACATTGGCGCCGCTCGTTCCTCCACCACTGGTTGCTGACTTGACGCCCTTCTTCACCTTGTCACCGTTCTTGCTCGCCTTGGCACCGCCCTTGCCGGACTTGACCGACTCAACGTCGCTGTCCGTCATCGTAGATCATAGATCGTCGAGGCTCTAGATACCAATTGTTGGCTTTTGAACGTGCGTATGCAGCTGTACAGGCGTGCCTACGCGATTCTTGCTTCCGCCGGCTACTTGACGGAACTTGCGTAACTAGCGACACGAATAAAACTGATCGATGGATTTGATGGCTAAAGGCCCGTGTCGAGCCTTTGCTTTGTCTTGCTTTTCGTTTTTCTGGTGTTACAATCAACACCCCTAGGGTGTCTTTTATACACGTCCACAAGGGACTATGGAAATAGACTAGGACTAGTAATCCTAATACTACTAGGACTCGGTTTGGCTTTCTTTCCTAATCCTAAAGAAACAACATGATTAACTTCTACATTCTCTCTCATAAAAATCATACGGTTGGTAAGCAAATTATTATCGGGCAATTGATAGAAAAGCGTATGGTTATGTAATATTTATTCATGTCAATGATCATTACATATAGGCATCACGCCCGTAAGCAAGAAGACTGACTCCTTCCTGCATCTACAACTATTACTCCACCAACCGACCACTATCCAACATGCATCTAGAGTATTACGTGAAAGTGAGTAATGTTTGGAGACCAATGACATGATGTAGATAAAGCAAATCCAATTAATATGAATCAACCCCATCATTTTATCCTTAGTGGCAACAATATAATACGTGTCATGTCCCTTTCTGTCACTAGGATTGAGCACCACAAGATTGAACCCACTACAATGCACCTCCCCCGCTGAGATTAATTAGTCTAGTTGGTCAAACATAATCAATTGATTAGAGAGAATTACGAAGCTATCACAATCATACATATATATGAAAAGACGAGCAAGGAACTAAATATAATCTCATGAACAATCTAAACATGAACCCATAACTCATCGGATCCAAACAAACTTACCACAAAGTGTGATTACATAAGATAGATCACTGCGAGAATCGTGGTGATCATGTCAATGAAGAACATAGAGAAAGATATAGCCATTTAGGTACTAAATATGGACCCGTAGGTCTGTGGTGAACCACTCACACATCACAATGGAAATTATAAGGTTGATATAGAGGCAATCCGTGATCGATCCCCCTTCGACAGGGCACCAGCAAAGGACTCCGGATGGTCACACGACTGAACAGAAGCTTGCGGTGGCGGAAAAAGAGTTTAGGGAGGCTCCTTAGGGTTTTTGGAGAATATGTGGAATTATAGGACAAAGAGGAGGGCCAGAGGTCAAGGGAGGTGGCCCCAAGCCATCAGGGCGTGACCACCCATCCTGCGCGCGCCCTGTTGGCTTGATGCCACCTCGTGCACCCCATGGTCTTCCTCCGAAGTTTCGAGGTCTTTATTTTGCCAGAATAAATCATCAAAAAGTTTTAGGGTATTTGGACTTCAGTATTCCTGAAAATCTAAAAACATACACAAAATAATAACTGGCACTTGGCGTTGGGTTAATAGGTTAGTTCTCAAAAATAAGATAAATCAGCAAGTAAATGCCTAAAAAGGATCCTAGAATGATAATATAGTAGCATGGAACAATAAATAATTAATAGATACGTTGGAGATGTATTAGCATCCCTAAGCTTAATTCCTGCTCGTCCTCGAGTTGGTAAATGATAAAAACAGAATTTTTGATGTGACATGCTATCCAACATATAATCTCTTGCAAGTATGGTCACTGAGAAACGATGAATTAACAAACATCAACATAGTAATATCCATGAATATAAGTAACATAATCATCAACTTTCAAAATATACAATCCTTAAAGAATGTAAAATCCCCATTCATTTTATCATATCAGCATGACATGGCTCCGTATTCACCACATAAATACAAATGTCAAGCACCACGATGTTAAGCCAAGCAATTGGATCATACTTTTTAATGCACTTCAACTTTTTATTACTCACTCAATACAGGAGCGTGAACCATGGACATAGCATATAGGTGGAATAAAACATGGTGGTAGGTTTCAAAGGGATACAAGTGGACAAGAAAGTCTCACATCAACTATGCGGATCAACAAGCTATGGAGATGCCCATCAATCGATATCAATGCAAGGAGTAGGGATTGCCATGCAACGACTGCACTAGAGCTATAAGTTTATGAAAGCTCAACACAATCTAAGTGGGTGTGCATACAACTTGCTTGCTCAAGACCTCGGGCATTTGAGGAAGCCCGTCAACGGAATATATAGGCCAAATTTTCTAATGAAAAAATCCCACTAGCATATGAAAGTGACAAAACATGAGACTCTCTATATGAAAACCTTGGTGCTACTTCGAAGCACAAGTATGAAAAAGAGGTAGTTGCACCGTCCCTTCTCTCTTTTCTAACATTTAATTTTAATTTTTTCTTTTTCTCCCTTTTACTCTTTTTTTCTTTTTATTTTTTTATTTTTTCCCTTCCTCCTTTTTCTTTCTTTTTTTATTTTTTTATTTTTTGTCCGGAGTCTCATCCCGAATTTTGGGGGAATCATAGTCTCCATCATACTTTCCTCACTAATTAAGACAACATCCTAATAATGAATAGCATCACGCTATACTTACAATTTGATATGAAAAACTACTTAACAATATGACTCTATATGAATGCCTCTCGCAGTGTACCAAGATGTGCAATGATCTAGCATAACATGTATTAAAATGATGAACAGTGGCTTTGCCACAAATACTATGTGAGCTACATGATCATGCAATGCAATATGACAATGAGCGTACTAGTCATATGATGTGACAGTGGAAGTTGCATGGCAATATATGTCGGAATGGCTATGGAAATGCCATGATAGGTAGGTATGGTGGTTGTTTTGAGGAACATATAAGATGCCTTATGTGCAACAGAGCATATCATGTCGCGGAGTTTGGCTACACCGGCGATGTTTGCACCGATCCTCGAGGTGAGAATGGGCAATGCACGGTACCGAAGAGGCTAGCAAATATGAAGAGGTGAGAATGTGTGCATCCATGAATTCACATTAGTCATAAATAACTCACATATTTATTGCAAGATTTTATTAGTTCTGTCGTAGCAAAGTACTACTCACATGCCCCTAAGGAGGAGGTTGGTAGCAGTTTACCATTGCGCACCCCCGACCTAAACAACACTAGGATTTCAACAAGAATATGAATGATACACATCATCATCGTGCGATAACGAATATTTAGATGAACAACAAATTAACACCCTTTTACTATCGGTATATTTATTAACCAACAACCATGCACTCACGCCCTTTGATATTACCACATCAATATCATTAACCCACAATTTCTCTTCTATGTGCTACATGAAGGTTTTGATTATGCATTCTTTGAATACCTATTATTTTTTGGACTAGTATTATAACCCATGCAAATTACCTTCACTGTTTATTAACTCTCAATAAAATTTAAGTGAAAACAAGAGTGTGAATATTTCTATAAAATCTATACGCCACCGTGCTCTAAAAGATATAAGTGAAGTACGAGAGCAACTACTTAGCTCAAAAGATATAAGTAAAGCACATAGACTATACTAACAAATCATGGTGAACATGTTGGAAATATGCCCTAGAGGCAATGATAAATAGTTATTATTATATTTCCTGTTTAAAGATAATCGTTTATTATCCATGCTATAATTGTATTTAATGAAAAAATAGATACATGTGTGGATGCATAGACAAAAAAATGTCCCTAGCAAGCCTCTAGTTGGCTAGCCAGTTGATCAATGATAGTCAAGGTTTTCTGACTATATGCAAGTGTTGTCACATGATAACCAGATTACATCATTAGGAGATAATGTGATGGAATAGACCCAAACTATGAACGTAGCATATTGATCGTGTCATTTTATTGCTATTGTTTTCTGCATGTCAAGTATTTATTCCTATGACCATGAGATCATATAACTCACTGGCACTGGAGGAATGCCTTGTGTGTATCAAACGTCGCAACGTAACCGGGTGACTATATAGTTACTCTACAGGTATCTCCGAAGGTGTCCGTTGAGTTAGTATGGATCTAGTCTGGGATTTGTCACTCTGTGTGACGGAGAGGTATCTCGGGGCCCACTCGGTAATACAACATCACACACAAGCCTTGCAAGCAATGTGACTAAGTTTAAGTCACGGGATCTTGTATTACGGAACGAGTAAAGAGACTTGCCGGTAATAAGATTGGAATAGGTATGCAGATACCGATGATCGAATCTCGGGCAAGTAACATACTGAAGGACAAAGGGAATGCCATACATGATTATATGAATCCTTGACACTGGGTTCAACCGATAAGATCTTCGGAGAATATGTAGGATCCAATATGGGCATCCAGGTCCCGCTATTGGATATTGACCGAGGGGTGTCTCGGGTCATGTCTGCGTAGTTCTCGAACCCGCAGGGTCTGCACACTTAAGGTTCGATGATGTTTTAGTATAGTTGAGTTATATGTGTGTTTACCGAATGTTGTTCGGAGTCCCGGATGTGATCACGGACGTCACGAGGGTTTCCAGAATGTCCGGAAACGAAGATTGAAATATAGGATGGTTTCATTTGGTCACCGGAAAGTTTCGGGCAATTTCGGCAGTGTACCGGGAGTGACGAATGGGTTCCGGGTGTTTACCGAGAGGGTCCCACCCACCCGGGAGTGAGCCCAAGGCCCTAGGGTGGCGCACCAAGTCCTTAGTGGGCTGGTGGAGTCAGCCCAAGAGGTCTATGGCGCCACATGTAAAAATACCAAAGGAAAGAAGAAAAAAAAGGAAAGAGTGAGGTGGGAAGGAACGGGATGACTCCTCCTTCCCAAACCGAATTGGAGGAGGAGTCCTCCTCCTCCCTGGTAGCCGACGCACCCTTGGGGCCCTTGTGCCCCAATGCTAGCCCCTCCCCTCCTCCTATATATATTGGTGGTTTAGGGCTTTTTCAGACACAACTTTGCCACGTGCAACTCAAACCTATTCCACATAGTTTTGCCTCTAGATAGGATTTCTGCGGAGCTCGGGCGGAGCCCTGCAGGAGTACATCATCACCACCACCAGAGCGCCGTCACGCTGCTGGAGAACTCATCTATTTCTCCATCTTGCTTGCTGGATCAAGAAGGCCGAGATCATCGTCGAGCTGGACGTGTGTTGAACGCGGAGGTGCCGTCCGTTCGGCGCTAGATCAGAACAGATAGTGGGACGACGGTGATTTGAATCACGAAGCTGTACCACTACATCAACCGCGTTTCTTAGCGCTTCCCTCTTAGAGATCTACAAGGGTACATAGATCCACTCTCCCCTCGTAGATGGGCATCACCATGATAGGTCTTTGTGTGCGTAGGAATTTTTTTGTTTCCCATGCAACGTTCCCCAACAGTGGCATCATGAGCTAGATTCATGCGTAGATGTTATCTCGAGTAGAACACAAAAGGTTTTGTGGACGGTGATATTCGATTTTCTGCCCTCCTTAGTCTTTTCTCGATTCGGCGGTATTGTGGGATTGAAGAGGCCCGAACCGACATAACTCGTACACTTATGAGAGACTGGTTTCATCGACTGACATGCGACCTCATTGCATAAAGATGACTGGCGGGTGTCGGTTTCATCAACTTTAGTTGAATTGGTTTTGACCGAGGCGGTCCTTGGAGAGAGGTTAAATAGCAATTTGCACATCTCCATTGTGGTTTTTGCGTAAGTAAGATGCGATCATACTAGATACCCATAACAGCCACGTAAAACATGCAACAACAAATTAGAGGACGTCTAACTTGTTTTTGCAGGGTATGCTTGTGATATGATATGGCCAATGACGTGATGTGATACATTGGATGTATGAGATGATCATGTTGTAATAGTTAATATCGACTTGCACGTCGATGCTACGGCAACCGGCAGGAGCCATAGGGTTGTCTTTAAACTAACGTTTGTGTTTGTAGATGTGTTTACTATATTGCTAGGTTGTAGCTTTAGTAGTAATAGCATAGATAGCACGACAACCTCGATGGCGACACGTTGATGGAAATCATGATGATGGAGATCATGGTGTGGCGCCGGTGACAAGAAGATCATGTCGGTGCTTAAGTGATGGAGATCAAGAAGCACAATATGATGGCCATATCATGTCACTTATGAATTGCATGTGATGTTAATCCTTATATGCACCTTATTTTTCTTAGAACGACGGTAGCATAATAAGGTGATCTCTCACTAAAAAATTTCAAGATGAAATTGTGTTCTCCCCGACTTTGCACCGTTGCGACAGTTCGTCGTTTCGAGACACCACGTAATGATCGGGTGTGATAGACTCAACATTCACATACAACAGGTGCAAAACAGTTGCACACGCGGAACACTCGGGTCAAACTTGACGAGCCTAGCATGTGTATACATGGCCTCGGAACACATGAGACCGAAAGGTCGAGCATGAATCGTCTAGTTGATATGATTAGCATAGAGATGCTTACCACTGAAACTATTCTCAATTCACGTGATGATCGGACTTGAGTTAGTGAATTTGGATCATGGACCACTCAAATGACTAGAGATATGTAATTTTTGAGTGGGAGTTTATTAGTAATTTGATTAATTAAACTCTAGTTATCTTAAACATAGCCTAAATCCACTTTGCAATATTTGTGTTGTGGATCAATGGCTCACGCAATAGTCACCCTGAATTTTAATACGTTCCTAGAGAAAGCTAAGTTGAAAGATGATGGAAGCAACTTTGTAGACTAGGCTCGTAATCTTAAGTTGCTCCTGCAAGCTGGGAAGAAGGATTATGTCCTTAATGCTGCGCTAGGAGATGAACCACCCGCTACAGCTGACCAAGATGTTAAGAACGTCTGGTTAACACGTAAGGAGGACTACTCAGTAGTTCAATGTGCAGTCTTGTATGACTTAGAGCCGGGACTTCAACGTCGCTTTGAGCATCATGGAGCATATGAGATGTTCCAGGAGTTGAAGTTTATCTTTCAGAAGAATGCCCGGATCGAGAGGTATGAGACCTCCAATAAATTCTATGCTTGCAAGATGGAGGAGAATTCGTGTGTTAGTGAACATGTGCTCAAAATGTATGGGTACTCAAACCGTCTAGCTCAGTTGGGGATTGAACTCCCGCAAGAGGCTATCACTGAAAGAATTCTTCAGTCACTGCCACCTAGCTATAAGAGCTTTGTGTTGAACTATAACATGCAAGGGATGAAAAAGTCACCCGGCGAGTTATTCGCGATGCTGAAAGTCACAGAGTCAGAACTCCGGAAAGAGCATCAAGTGTTGATGGTCAATAAGACCACTATTTCAAGAGAAATGGCAAAGGCAAGAAGGGTAACTCCAAGAAGAGCGGCAAGCCTGTTGCCAATCCGACAAAGAAACTTAAGGCTGGACCGAAGCCTGAAACATAGTGTTATTATTGCAAGGGACTGGGTCACTAGAAGCACAACTGCCCCAAGTATTTGGCTGATATAAAGGCGGCCAAGGAAAAATCAGGTATATACGGTATACATGTTATTGATGTGTACTTAACCAACTCTCGTAGTAGTGCCTGGGTATTCGATACCGGTTATGTTGCTCATATTTGCAACTCGAAGCAGGAACTACGGAATAAAAGAAGGCTGGTGAAGGATGAAGTGACGATGCGCGTGGGAAAAGGTTCCAAGGGTGATGCAATCATCGTCGGCACAGTTTCACTTCATTTACCATCAGGATTAGTTATGAACTTAAATAATTGTTATTTAGTGTGTGCGTTAAGCATGAACATTATATCTGGATCTTGTTTATTGCGAGACGGTTACTTGTTTAAGTCAGAGAATAATGGTTGTTCAATTTCTATGAGTAATATCTTTTATGGTCATGCACCCAATGTGAGAGGATTGTTCAAATTGAATCTTGATAGCGATGAAACACATATACATAACATTGAGACCAAAAGATGTGGAGTTAACAATATAGCGCCATGTTTTTGTGGCACTGCCGCTTAGGTCATATTAGTGTAAAGCGCATGAAGAAACTCCATTCCGATGGACTTTTGGAGTCACTTGACTTTGAATCACTTGACACGTGCGAACCATGCCTCATGGGCAAGATGACTAAGACTCCGTTCTCCGGAACAATGGAGCGTGCAAGTGACTTGTTGGAAATCATACATACCGATGTGTGCAGTCCGAGGAGTGTGGAGGCGCATGGCGGATATCGTTATTTTCTGACCTTCACTGACGATTTGAGTAGGTATGGAGCACAAGTCTGAAACGTTTGAGAAGTCCAAGAAATTTTAGAGTGAAGTTGAAAATCATCATAACAAGAAGATCAAGTTCCTACGGTCTGATCGTGGGGGTGAATATCTGAGTTTCGATTTTGGTGCTCATTTAAGACAATGTGGAATTGTTTCACAGTTGACACCGCCTAGAACTACACAGCGTAATGGTGTGTCCGAACGTCGTAATCGTACTTTGTTAGAAATGGTGCGATCTATGATGTCTCTTACCGATTTGCCGTTATCATTTTGGGGTTATGCATTAGAGACAGCTGCATTCACTTTAAATAGGGCACCATCAAAATACGTTGAGACGACACCATACGAACTGTGGTATGGCAAAAGACCGAAGTTGTTGTTTCTTAAAGTTTGGGGATGTGATGCTTATGTCAAAAAGCTTCAGCCTGAAAAGCTGGAACCCAAAGCGGAAAAGTGCGTCTTCATAGGTTACCCAAAGGAGATAGTTGGGTACACCTTCTATCTCAAATCCGAGGGCAACGTGTTTGTTGCTAAAAATGGAGCTTTTCTTGAGAAGGAGTTTCTCTCGAAAGAATTGAGTGGGAAGAAGATAGAACTTGATGAGGTTGTCGAACCTCTAGTCCCTCTAGATGGTGGCACAGGGCAACGGGAAACCCCTGTCGAAGCGACACCGGTTGAGGAGGAAGTTAATGATTATAATCATGAAACTTCGGATCAAGTTCCTATCGGACCTCGCAGGTCGTCAAGATCGCGTACTACTCCTGAGTGGTACGGTAATCCTGTCTTATCAATCATGTTGTTAGACAACAATGAACGTGCAAATTATGAAGAAGCAATGGTGGGCCCGGATTCCAACAAATGGCTGGAGGCCACGAAGTCCGACATAGGATCTATATATGAAAACAAGATGTGGAATTTGGAAGTACTACCTGAAGGCCGCAAAGCTATTCAGAACAAATGGATCTTTAAGAAGAAGACGAATGCTGATGGTAATGTGACCGTTTATAAAGCTCGACTTGTGGAAAATGTTTTTTCACAAGTTCAAGGAGTTGACTACGATGAGACGTTCTCACCGGTAGCGATGCTTAAGTCCATCCGAATCATGTTAGCAATAGCTGCATTTTTCGATTATGAAATCTGGCAGATGGATGTCAAAACCGCGTTCCTTAACGGTTTCCTTAAGGAAGAGTTGTATATGATGCAACCCGAAGGTTTTGTCGATCCAAAGAATGCTAACAAAGCGTGCAAGCTCTCTAGTGATCCATTTATGGACTGGTGCAAGCATCTCGGAGTTGGAATAAGCGCTTTGAGGAGGTGATCAAAGCATTTGGGTTTATACAAGTGGTTGGAGAATCTTGTATTTACAAGAAAGTGAATGGGAGCTCTGTGGCATTTCTAATATTATATGTGGATGACATATTACTGATTGGAAACAACATGGAGTTTTTGGAGAGCGTAAAGGATTACTTGAATAAAAGTTTCTCTATGAAGGACCTAGGAGAAGCTGCTTACATTCTAGGCATTAAGATCTATAGGGATAGATCGTGACGCCTGATAGGACTTTCACAAAACACATACCTTGATAAAGTTTTGAAGAAGTTCAAAATGGAACAGTCCAAGAAGGGGTTCTTTCTAGTGTTACAAGGTATAAAATTGAGTAAGACTCAGTGTTGAGCAACTGCGGAAGATAGAGAACAAATTAGTATCGTTCCTTATGCTTTAGCCATAGGTTCTATCATGTATGCAATGATATGTTGGGGAACGTCGCATGGGAAACAAAAAAATTCCTACGCGCACGAAGGCCTATCATGGTGATGCCCATCTACGAGAGGGGATGAGTGATCTACGTACCCTTGTAGATCGTACAGCAGAAGCGTTAGTAAACGCGGTTGATGTAGTGGAACGTCCTCACGTCCCTCGATCCGCCCCGCGAACAATCCCGCGATCAGTCCCACGATCTAGTACCGAACGGACGGCACCTCCGCGTTCAGCACACGTACAGCTCGACGATGATCTCGGCCTTCTTGATCCAGCAAGAGAGACGGAGAGGTAGAAGAGTTCTCCGGCAGCGTGACGGCGCTCCGGAGGTTGGTGATGACCTTGTCTCAGCAGGGCTTCGCCCGAGCTCCGCAGAAACGCGATCTAGAGGAAAAACCGTGGAGGTATGTGGTCGGGCTGCCGTGGAAAAGTCGTCTCAAATCAGCCCTAAAACCTCCGTATATATAGGTGGGAGGGAGGGGACCTTGCCTTGGGGCTCAAGGAGCCCCAAGGGGGTCGGCCGAGTCCAAGGGGGGAGGACTCCCCCCCAAACCTAGTTGGACTTGGTTTGGTGGAAGGGAGTCCCCCTTCCTTCCCGCCTCCTCTTTTTTTTCTCTCTTGATTTTTCCTTCTTGGCGCATAGAGCCCTTTTGGACTGTCCCACCAGCCCACTAAGGGCTGGTGTGCCACCCTCAAGGCCTATGGGCTTCCCCGGGGTGGGTTGCCCCCCCCGGTGAACTCCCGGAACCCATTCGTCATTCCCGGTACATTCCCGGTAACTCCGAAAACCTTCCGGTAATCAAATGAGGTCATCCTATATATCAATCTTCGTTTCTGGACCATTCCGGAAACTCTCGTGACGTCCTGATCTCATCCGGGACTCCGAACAACATTCGGTAACCAACCATATAACTCAAATACGCATAAAACAACGTCGAACCTTAAGTGTGCAGACCCTACGGGTTCGAGAACTATGTAGACATGACCTGAGAGACTCCTCGGTCAATATCCAATAGCGGGACCTGGATGCCCATATTGGATCCTACATATTCTACGAAGATCTTATCATTTGAACCTCAGTGTCAAGGATTCATATAATCCCGTATGTCATTCCCTTTGTCCTTCGGTATGTTACTTGCCCGAGATTCAATCGTCAGTATCCGTATACCTATTTCAATCTCGTTTACCGGCAAGTCTCTTTACTCGTTCCGTAATACAAGATCCCGCAACTTACACTAAGTTACATTGCTTGCAAGGCTTGTGTGTGATGTTGTATTACCGAGTGGGCCCCGAGATACCTCTCCGTCACACGGAGTGACAAATCCCAGTCTCGATCCATACTAACTCAACTAACACCTTCGAAGATACCCGTAGAGCATCTTTATAGTCACCCAGTTACGTTGCGACGTTTGATACACACAAAGCATTCCTCCGGTGTCAGTGAGTTATATGATCTCATGGTCATAGGAATAAATACTTGACACGCAGAAAACAGTAGTAACAAAATGACACGATCAACATGCTACGTCTATTAGTTTGGGTCTAGTCCATCACGTGATTCTCCTAATGACGTGATCGAGTTATCAAGCAACAACACCTCATTCATAATCAGAAGACGCTGACTATCTTTGATCAACTGGCTAGCCAACTAGAGGCTTGCTAGGGACGGTGTTTTGTCTATGTATCCACACATGTAAATGAGTCTTCATTCAATACAATTATAGCATGGATAATAAATGATTATCTTGATACAGGAATTATAATAATAACTATATTTATTATTGCCTCTAGGGCATAATTCCAATAGTCTCCCACTTGCACTAGAGTCAATAATCTAGTCCTCACATCACCATGTGAATTACATTGTAATAAATCTAACACCCATACAGTTCTGGTGTTGATCATGTTTTGGCCGTGGAAGAGGTTTAGTCAGCGGGTCTGCTACATTCAGATCTGTGTGCACTTTGCATATATTCACGTCCTCTCCCTCGACGTAGTTGCGGATGAAGTTGAAGCGTCGTTTGATGTGTCTGGTCTTCTTGTGAAACCGTGGTTCCTTTGCCAAGGCAATGGCACCAGTGTTGTCACAGAACAAGGTTATTGGATTCAGTGCGCTTGGCACCACTCCAAGATCCGTCATGAACTGCTTCATCCAGACACCCTCCTTAGCCGCCTCCGAGGCAGCCATGTACTCCGCTTCACATGTAGAATCTGCTACGACGCTTTGCTTGGAACTGCACCAGCTTACTGCACCCCCATTAAGAATAAATACGTATCCGGTTTGCGACTTAGAGTCGTCCGGATCTGTGTCAAAGCTTGCATCGACGTAACCTTTTACGGCGAGCTCTTCGTCACCTCCATACACGAGAAACATCTCCTTAGTCCTTTTCAGGTACTTCAGGGTATTCTTGACCGCTGTCCAGTGATCCACTCCTGGATTACTCTGGAACCTACCTGCCATACTTATGGCCAGGCTAACATCTGGTCTAGTGCACAACATCGCATACATGATAGAACCTATGGCTGAAGCATAGGGGACGGAGCGCATATGCTCTCTATCTTCATCAGTTGCTGGGCACTGAGTCTTACTCAATCTAGTACCTTGTAGAACTGGCAAGAACCCTTTCTTGGACTGTTCCATTTTGAACCTCTTCAAAACTTTATCAAGGTATGTGCTTTGTGAAAGTCCTATCAGGCGTTTTGATCTATCCCTATAGATCTTAATGCCTAGAATGTAAGCAGCTTCTCCTAGGTCCTTCATAGAGAAACTTTTATTCAAGTAATCCTTTATGCTCTCTAAAAACTCTACGTTGTTTCCAATCAGTAATATGTCATCCACATATAATATTAGAAACGCCACAGAGCTCCCACTCACTTTCTTGTAAATACAAGATTCTCCAACCACTTGTATAAACCCAAATGCTTTGATCACCTCATCAAAGCGTTTGTTCCAACTCCGAGATGCTTGCACTAGTCCATAAATGGATCGCTGGAGCTTGCACACTTTGTTAGCATTCTTAGGATCGACAAAACCTTCGGGTTGTAGCATATACAACTCTTCCTTAAGGAAACCGTTAAGGAACGCCGTTTTGACATCCATCTGCCAGATTTCATAATCGAAAAATGGAGCTATTGCTAACATGATTCTGACGGACTTAAGCATCGCTACGGGTGAGAATGTCTCATCGTAGTCAACTCCTTGAACTTGTGAAAAACCCTTTGCCACAAGTCGAGCTTTATAAACGGTCGCTTTGCCGTCAGCGTCCGTCTTCCTCTTAAAGATCCATTTGTTCTAAATAGCCTTCCGGCCCTCAGGTAGTACCTCCAAAGTCCACACTTTGTTCTCATACATGGATCCTATCTCGGAATTCATGGCTTCCAGCCATTTGTTGGAATCTGGGCCCACCATTGCTTCTTCATAATTCGCAGGTTCATTGTTGTCTAACAACATGATTGATAATACGGGATTACCGTACCACTCTGGAGCAGCACGTGGTCTCGTCGACCTGCGTGGTTCGACAGAAACTTGAACTGGAGTTTCATGATCATCATCATTTAACTTCCTCCTCAACCGGCGTCACAATGACAGAGGTTTCCCCTTGCCCTGCGCCACCATCCAGAGGGATGAGAGGTTCGACAACCTTGTCAAGTTCTATCTTCCTCCCACTCAATTCTCTCGAGAGAAACTCCTTCTCGAGAAAAGCTCCGTTTTTAGCAACAAACACTTTGCCCTCGGATTTGAGATAGAAGGTGTACCCAACTGTCTCTTTTGGGTAACCTATGAAGACGCACTTTTCCGCTTTGGGTTCCAGCTTTTCAGGCTGAAGCTTTTTGACATAAGCATAACATCCCCAAACTTTAAGAAACGACAACTTTGGCCTTTTGCCATACCACACTTCGTATGGTGTCGTCTCAACGGATTTTGATGGTGCCCTATTTATAGTGAATGCAGCTGTTTCTAATGCATAGCCCCAAAATGATAACGGCAAATCAGTAAGAGACATCATAGATCGCACCATCTCTAATAGAGTAGGATTACGATGTTCGGACACACCATTACGCTATGGTGTTCCAGGCGGTGTTAACTGTGAAACAATTCCACATTGTCATAAGTGAGGACCAAACTCGAAACTCAGATATTCACCCCCACGATCAGACCGTAGGAACTTGATCTTCTTGTTACGATGATTTTCCACTTCACTCTGAAATTGCTTGAACTTTTCAAATGTTTCAGACTTGTGCTTCATCAAGTAGACATAACCATATCTACTTAAATCGTCAGTGAAGGTGAGAAAATAACGATATCCACCGCGTGCCTCCACGCTCATCGGACCACACACATCGGTATGTATGATTTCCAACAAGTCACTTGCACGCTCCATTGTTCCTAAGAACGGAGTCTTAGTCATCTTGCCCATGAGGCATGGTTCGCACGTGTCAAGTGAATCAAAGTCAAGTGACTCCAAAAGTCCATCAACATGGAGTTTCTTCATGCGCTTTATACTAATATGACCTAAGCGGCAGTGCCACAAAAATATGGCGCTATCATTGTTAACTCCAACTCTTTTGGTCTCAATGTTATGTATATGCGTATCGCTATCAAGATTCAATACGAACAATCCTCTCATATTCGGTGCATGACCATAAAAGATGTTACTCATAGAAATAGAACAACCATTATTCTCTGACTTAAAAGAGTAACCGTCTCGCAATAAACAAGATCCAGATATAATGTTCATGCTCAACGCAGGCACTAAATAACAATGATTTAAGTTCATCACTAATCCTGACGGTAACTGAAGTGACACTGTGCCGACGGCGATTGCATCAACCTTGGAACCATTTCCTACGCGCATCGTCACTTCATCTTTTGCCAGCCTTCGCCTATTCCGCAGTTCCTGTTTCGAGTTGCAAATATGAGCAACAGAACTGGTATCAAATACCCAGGCACTACTACGAGAGCCGGTTAAGTACACATCAATAACATGTATATCAAATATACCTGATTTTTCTTTGCCCGCCTTCTTATCTGCCAGATACTTGGGGCAATTGCGCTTCCAGTGACCCATACCCTTGCAATAGTAACACTCTGTTTCCGGCTTAGGTCCAGCTTTGGGTTTCTTCGTTGGATTGGCAACAGGCTTGCCACTCTTCTTTGAATTGCCCTTCTTGCCTTTGCCGTTTCTCTTGAAACTAGTGGTCTTATTCACCATCAACACTTGATGCTCTTTACGGAGTTCAGACTCTGCGACTTTCAGCATCGCAAACAACTCGCCGGGAGACTTGTTCATCCCTTGCATGTTGTAGTTCAACACAAAGCCTTTATAGCTTGGCGGCAGTGATTGAAGGATTCTGTCAGTGATAGCTTCTTGCGGGAGTTCAATCCCCAGCTCAGCTAGACGGTTTGAGTACCCAGACATTTTGAGCACATGTTCACTGACAGATGAGTTTTCCTACATCTTCCAGGCATAGAATTTATCGGAGGTCTCATACCTCTCGATCCGGGCGTTCTTCTGAAAGATAAACTCCAACTCCTGGAACATCTCAAATGCTCCATGACGCTCAAAGCGACGTTGAAGTCCCGGTTCTAAGCCATACAAGACTGCACCAAAGCACCGGCACGATCTTCTTGTCACCGGCGCCACGCCATGATCTCCATCAACGTGTTTCCATCGGGGTTGTCGTGCTACCCATGCTATTACTACTAAAGCTACATCCTAGCAAAATAGTAAACGCATCTGCAAGCACAAACGTTAGTATAAAGACAACCCTATGGCTCCTGCCGGTTGCCGTACCATCGACGTGCAAGTCGATATTTCTATTACAACATGATCATATCATACATCCAATATATCACATCACATCGTTGGCCATATCACATCACAAGCATACCCTGCAAAAACAAGTTAGACGTCCTCAATTTTGTTGTTGCATGTTTTACGTGGTGACCATGGGTATCTAGTAGGATCGCATCTTACTTACGCAAACACCACAACGGAGATATATGAGTTGCTATTTAACCTCATCCAAGGACCTCCTCGGTCAAATCCGATTCAACTAAAGTTGGAGAAACCGACACTTGCCAGTCATCTTTGAGCAACGGAGTTACTCGTAACGATGAAACCAGTCTCTCGTAAGCGTACGAGTAATGTCGGTCCAAGCCGCTTCAATCCAACAATACCGCGGAATCAAGAAAAGACTAAGGAGGGCAGCAAAACGCACATCACCATCCACAAAAACTTTTGTGTTCTACTCGAGAAGACATCTACGCATGAACCTAGCTCATGATGCCACTGTTGGGGAACGTCGCATGGGAAACAAAAATTTTCCTATGCGCACGAAGACCTATCATGGTGATGCCCATCTACGAGAGGGGATGAGTGATCTACGTACCCTTGTAGATCATACAGCAGAAGCGTTAGTGAATGCGGTTGATTTAGTGGAACGTCCTCACGTCCCTCGATCCGCTCCGCGAACAATCCCGCGATCAGTCCCACGATCTAGTACCGAACGGACGGCACCTCCGCGTTCAGCACACGTACAGCTCGACGATGATCTCGGCCTTCTTGATCCAGCAAGAGAGACGGAGAGGTAGAAGAGTTCTCCGGCAGCGTGACGGCGCTCCAGAGGTTGGTGATGACCTTGTTTCAGCAGGGCTTCGCCCGAGCTCCGCAGAAATGCGATCTAGAGGAAAAACCGTGGAGGTATGTGGTCGGGCTGCCGTGGAAAAGTCGTCTCAAATCAGCCCTAAAACATCCGTATATATAGGTGGGAGGGAGGGGACCTTGCCTTGGGGCTCAAGGAGCCCCAAGGGGGTCGGCCGAGTCCAAGGGGGGAGGACTCCCCCCCCCCAAACCGAGTAGGACTTGGTTTGGTGGGAGGGAGTCCCCCTTCCTTCCCACCTCCTCCTTTTTTTTTTTTTTTCTCTCTTGATTTTTCCTTCTTGGCGCATAGAGCCCTTTTGGGCTGTCCCACCAGCCCACTAAGGGCTGGTGTGCCACCCTCAAGGCCTATGGGCTTCCCCGGGGTGGGTTGCCCCCCCGGTGAACTCCCGGAACCCATTCGTCATTCCCGGTACATTCCCGGTAACTCCGAAAACCTTCCGGTAATCAAATGAGGTCATCCTATATATCAATCTTCGTTTCTGGACCATTCCGGAAACCCTCGTGACATCCGTGATCTCATCCGGGACTCCGAACAACATTCGGTAACCAACCATATAACTCAAATACGCATAAAACAACGTCGAACCTTAAGTGTGCAGACCCTGCGGGTTCGAGAACTATGTAGACATGACCCGAGAGACTCCTCGGTCAATATCCAATAGCGGGACCTGGATGCCCATATTGGATCCTACATATTCTACGAAGATCTTATCGTTTGAACCTCAGTGTCAAGGATTCATATAATCCCGTATGTCACTCCCTTTGTCCTTCGGTATGTTACTTGCCCGAGATTCGATCGTCAGTATCCGTATACCTATTTCAATCTCGTTTACCGGCAAGTCTCTTTACTCGTTCCGTAATACAAGATCCCGCAACTTACACTAAGTTACATTGCTTGCAAGGCTTGTGTGTGATGTTGTATTACCGAGTGGGCCCCGAGATACCTCTCCGTCACACGGAGTGACAAATCCCAGTCTCGATCCATACTAACTCAACTAACACCTTTGGAGATACCTGTAGAGCATCTTTATAGTCACCCAGTTACGTTGCGACGTTTGATACACACAAAGCATTCCTCCGGTGTCAGTGAGTTATATGATCTCATGGTCATAGGAACAAATACTTGACACGCAGAAAACAGTAGCAACAAAATGACACGATCAACATGCTACGTCTATTAGTTTGGGTCTAGTCCATCACGTGATTCTCCTAATGACGTGATCCAGTTATCAAGCAACAACACCTCGTTCATAATCAGAAGACACTGACTATCTTTGATCAACTGGCTAGCCAACTAGAGGCTTGCTAGGGACGGTGTTTTGTCTATGTATCCACACATGTAAATGAGTCTTCATTCAATACAATTATAGCATGGATAATAAACGATTATCTTGATACAGGAATTATAATAATAACTATATTTATTATTGCCTCTAGGGCATAATTCCAACATGATATGCACTAGACCAGACGTCAGCTTGGCCATAAGTATGGCAGGCAGGTTTCAGAGTAATCTATGAGTGGATCACTGGATGGCGGTCAAGAATATTCTGAAGTACGTGAAAAGGACTAAGGAAATGTTTCTCGTTTATTGAGGTGATGAAGAGCTCGTCGTAAAGGGTTACGTCGGCGCAAGCTTTGACACTGATCCGGATGACTCTAAGTCTCAAACCGGATACGTATTTATTCTTAATGGGGGTGCGGTAAGCTGGTGCAGTTCCAAGCAAAGCGTCGTAGCAGATTCCACATGTGAAGCGGAGTACATGGCTGCCTAGGAGGCAGCAAAGGAGGGTGTCTAGATGAAACAATTCATGACGGATCTTGGATTTGTGCCGAGCGCACTAAATCCAATAACTCTGTTCTGTGACAACACTGGTGCCATTTCTCTAGCAACGGAACCAAGGTTTCACAAGAAGACCTGGCACATCAAAGGACGCTTCAACCTTATCCGTGACTACGTCGAAGGAGAGGACGTGAATATTTGCAAAGTGCACACGGATCTGAATGTAGCAGACCCGCTGACTAAACCTCTTCCACGGGAAAAACATGATCAACACCAGAACTATATGGGTGTAAGATTTATTACAATGTAAATGGCATGGCGATGTGAGGACTAGATTATTGACTCTAGTGGAGGTGGGAGACTGTTGGAAATATGCCCTAGAGGCAATGATAAATAGTTATTATTATATTTCCTGTTTAAAGATAATCGTTTATTATCCATGCTATAATTGTATTGAATGAAAACATAGATACATGTGTGGATGCATAGACAAAACAATGTCCCTAGCAAGCCTCTAGTTGGCTAGCCAGTTGATCAATGATAGTCAAGGTTTTCTGACTATATGCAAGTGTTGTCACTTGACAACTCGATCACATCATTAGGAGAATCATGTGATGGACTAGACCCAAACTATGAACGTAGCATATTGATCGTGTCATTTTATTGCTATTGTTTTCCACGTGTCAATTATTTATTCCTATGACCATGAGATCATATAACTCACCGGCACCGGAGGAATACCTTGTGTGTATCAAACGTCGCAACGTAACTGGGTGACTATAAAGGTACTCTACAGGTATCTCTGAAGGTGTCCGTTGAGTTAGTATAGATCAAGACTGGGACTTGTCACTCCGTGTGACAGAGAGGTATGTCGGGGCCACTCGGTAATACAACATCACACGCAAGCCTTGCAAGCAATGTGACTAATTGTAAGTCACGGGATCTTGTATTACAGAACGAGTAAAGAGACTTGCCGGTAACGAGATTGAAATAGGTATGCGGATACCGACGATCGAATCTTGGGCAAGTAACATACCGAAGGACAAAGGAATGACATACAGAATTATATGAATCCTTAATACTGAGGTTCAATCGATAAGATCTTTGGAGAATATGTAGGATCCAATATGGGCATCCAGGTCCCGCTATTGGATATTGACGGAGGGGTGTCTCCGGTCATGTCTGCATAGTTCTCGAACCCGCAGGGTCTGTACACTTAAGGTTCGATGATGTTTTAGTGTAGTTGAGTTAGATGTGTAGTTATTGAATGTTGTTCGGAGTCCCGGATGAGATCACGGACGTCACAAGGGTTTCCAGAATGGTCCGGAAACAACGATTGGTTTCATTTGGTCATCGGAAAGTTTTGGGCAATTCCGGGAGTGACGAACGGGTTCCGGGTGTTTACCGGGAGAGGCCCACCCACCCGGGAGTGAGCCCAAGGCCCTAGGGTGGCGCACCAAGTCCTTAGTGGGCTGGTGGAGTCATCCCAAGAGGGCTATGGCGCCACATGTAAAAATACCATAGGAAAGAAGAAAAAAAGGAAAGAGGGAGGTGGGAAGGAAGAGGAGGACTCCTCCTTCCCAAACCGAATTGGAGGAGGAGTCCTCCTTCTCCCTGGCGGCCGGCGCACCCTTGGGGCCCTTGTGCCCCAAGGCTAGCCCCTCCCCTCCTCCTGTATATATTGGTGGTTTAGGGCTTTTTGAGACACAACTTTGCCACGTGCAACTCAAACCTATTCCACATAGTTTTTCCTCTAGATCGGATTTCTGTGGAGCTCGGGCGGAGCCCTCCAGGAGTAGATCATCACCACCACCGGAGCACCGTCACGCTGCCGGAGAACTCATCTACTGCTCCGTCTTGCTTGCTGGATCAAGAAGGCATAGATCATCGTCGAGTTGTACGTGTGCTGAACGTGGAGGTGCCGTCCGTTCGGCGCTAGATCGGAACGGATCGTGGGACGACGGTGATTTGAATCACGAAGCTGTACCACTACATCAACCGCGTTTCTTAACGTTTCCTGCTTAGCGATCTACAAGGGTACATAGATCCACTCTCCCCTCGTAGATGGACATCACCATGATAGGTCTTCGTGTGCCTAGGAAATTTTTTGTTTCCCATGCAACGTTCCCCAACAGAACATGTGTCTATCTCAAGTGGGTGTTTACAGCAAATAATGATTGTGGAGAACTAAAACAAAATCAAACTACAATACACGACGCTCCAAGCAAAACACATATCATGTGATGCATAAAAATATAGCTCCAAGTCACATACATATGGATTGAGACGAAAGAGGGGATGCCTTTCGGGGCATCCCCCAGCCGAGAAGGTTGAGTCTTCCTTGAAGTTTACTTAGGGTGCCTTGGGAATCCCCAATAGTAGGCTATTTTCTGCTCCTTATGTTGGGACCCCGATCCTAAGCCATAGGAATCCAGCCTGTAACACATCGCATCTCTTTGCGGTCTCACACACGGTTATCCCCACGGCTGCAGCCTTACCTTAGCCGGGACTGTTTGCGCCTTTTGACTCGCGTATGCAATTGTGTCTCTAGCAATCCAATGACAAAGAACCCGGATCGACATGTTTAGTCATAAACTAAAGCAGCAGTTCCGCACAGGGACATGCATACATGACCCAGCAAAGTAGGTGTCGATCACCAGCGAATGTAGACGAGTCATAGCAAGCTACAAGGACTCCATTACATCGCGTGACATTTCCCAAAGGGACAGACACAGCAGCTAAGGACACATGCCGGTCAACCAATGTGTTTGGAGCAGTAGCGAACTACCATGGCTCGTTGGAATCACAAAGGGGCATTTCCCTGTAAGGAGTGCTGCTAAAGCCTACGGCTAGGTATTCGAACCCCATACATTTCAAGTACAACACACGTACGCATGGCATACCGATATGCATAGATACATCGATGGCATCACAACATAACCATAAACATACAACTTTATTCAGAAGGCTCGGAAGAGCCACACACATAATATTACACAGGTAGGGGTCTCACGGCCCATCATCATGATTCATACACACAAGTCTTACAAACCAGCGGAAGAGTAAAATTGTCTGAATACAGACAGATGGAAATATAAAGGCACATGGCCTGACTATCTACAGACCCATCCTAGGGCCAGATCGTAGCTGGGATACCAGCTACTCGTCGTCGTCGATGTCTAGGTAGAACCCTCCATTTGGGTCATTAAAAACCTCTCCAACAATTATTAAGCAAACGTGAGTACAAAAGTACTCGGCAAGACTTTAGGAAATCTATCTACTCATGCAATGTATCGTCAAGGAGTTGTGGGGTTTCATGCGGAAAGACAACATTTGACTCTTGGCTAGGCAACTTGCATTTTCAAAATAGTTTTGACAACTTTGATTTCTCGCACACGAGTCCACTAACACCACAACAATACTCCATCATGGAATCATTCCGTCTCCCTACGGAAATGCCGTCCACGACACTCACACTTATCTTGTCAATTTTATGAGTAGCCATTATAATTATCTATGAACAACATATGCTTCCAAGTAGTCCATATCCCCGAACGCGGCTATTCGAATAGATCATAACCCTGCAGGGGTGTACCTCTTCACACACGCTCTCGCCACTTATCGCCATGTGCACGTCATGCACCTCGGCAACCTTCAAGCGGAAGCCTAGCAAGGGAGTCGGCCACGACCGTTAACCATGCTAATACTTAGTCCAGGTCTATCGCCTATCTGAGGGTAACCCGCACGGAAGTCCGGCCGAGGTTTCCGCCACGGCCCCAAACGATGTGCGCAGGGTTCCCAAGTCCACCACCCGGGTGCCACTTGGTACACCATGCCACTGCCTACCGCATCATAGCCCACCTCTAAGATCAGTGCCACGCACGGCCTCCAGCATGACTATAAACACCAGAAACTACTTGCAACTCCTGGACCGAGTACTAAGCGATTAATAAGTCGAGAGGGTCAATTAAGTATCCCAATGTGTGGTAGTATCTAGTCTTGGATTACATACACGGAACTCAGTCCCTAAGGACGGTTCCAATGAAACAACCCGCCATTTACTCCTGCATAGCCTTTCACTGGTACCTTTACCAAATCAGGTTCAACACACGACCTTTACCAACTGAACACATTCTCACGATCCTGTTCATCACCCAGATGAGAGACCATACACAACTCTAAGCATAGCATGCATAGCAGGATAAGGCACATCATGGTTCAAGCATCTACCAGGTATGCTAGGTTGCAAGGTTCAGCTATTTACTGTGACAAGGACAGGTCATGCAAAGGAAGTGGGTTCAACTAACGTGGTAAAAGCAGTGAAAGCATTTGCCCTAATGCAAGAAATAAGAGCAGGAGCGAGAACATGGGGTTTATCGGGATGATCAAATTGGTTGCTTGCCTTGTTGCTCAGCGGAGGGATAGTATCCGTCAGTCGGATATTCGGTGGAATCCGGAGGAGCGGGGCCTACCGGTAAAAACAACATCAATCAATAACAATCATATGCAACAAGATGATGCATGAGCATGGCATGAAAATGAAAGGTGGTAGGCTAATGTAGCTACCATTTCTTAAGTTGAAATTGATTTGAATCAAGATTCAAATATCACTTCAAACAAGGTATTTTCGAATACCATTTTAATTGATTGAGGGTTCGTTGGTCTGGTTGCTAGAGTGCAGGAGAGAGAGGGGAAACAGGGGGGAAACGCTCGTGAGCTCACGGTGGTGATGAAGATGTGCTCAGACTGCTCGGGGAGGTGCTATAGCCGGCGATCCAACGTCGATTTTCCAGCGGCGGGAGGTTGAAGACGACGACAATGGGGCGTTGTAGAGCTCAGGGAGGTTGATTCCTTTGGCGTGCGCGTCGAGCTCGATGAGGCGGAGAAGATGGAGTACTCGGGGAGGCTTCCCTGTGGCTAGAGAGCTCGGCTGGCTCGAGCTCAAGCTCCTCTAATGGCGGCAGGAGGAGAAGAGGAAGAAAACCGAGAGGAGGAGGGGAAATGGGGAGAGAGAGAGGATAAGGGAGCGCTCGGGGAACTCATTCCCATTGTCGCACTGTCCTGGGGGCACCCGACGGTGACACGGCGAAGCAGGAGGTGGAGGGGGTCGCCGTGGTCGATCTCTCCTCTGCCAGAAGGCAAAGGTAGAAGACGATCCTGCCCCTGGTGGGCTGGGCCTTGCACATGAGCGTAGGATAGTTTTTTTTCTTTTTTCTTCTGTTTCTGTTTTCTGTTTTATTTGCTGATATTAATTGCTATTTATTTTGGCTTCAAAAAGCAATTCAAAAATTAGTTTGAATAGCCCTGAGTGTTAGTTGGAATATTCCCAACTACTCCTAAAGTTTTCAACATTTTTGAAAACTTGAATGTTTTTGAATTCAAATTTAAGTTTGAATTCAGGGGCTTTCTGAATTTAAATAAAATGCCAAGGGTGTCTTGAAAATAGTTTTCTCCCCCAATAATTTGTTTTCAATATTTATCAGAAAAGATGAACTTTTCTTGAGGCCATTTTGGGTTCATTGATTTTGGCAAGTTTTAATTTCCTTTGAATTAAGAAGTGGCTAGGGTTTTTGGGTTGTGTTTCACCACTTCCTTTGGGTTTGTTTCAATTACTTGGATGCAATGGAAGAAAACATGAGCACAGTTACTAAACCTAATAGGGATCAGGGATGTGACAACTCACCCCCACTCAAAAGAATCTCGTCCCGAGATTTGGAAGTCGTCGGGAATAGCGCGGTATACTCAAGTGGGAGACGATCCTCTCTTTCCCATGTTGCCTCCTTTTCAGAATGATTTGACCACTGAACTTTAAGAAACTTATTATTTCATCCATCATGATAACGCCCAAAACTTGAAAGCTTCAGCACCCAAAACTCAATAGAAAACTCGTGAGATCCGTTAGTAGGATAGGCAAACCATAAACATTAGGTACTGTTATAAATTGATTCATATTTTATTATTTCATAAGATACTATATTCTAACTTTTCCATGACTTATACCCACGATGTAATCCATAGCATCATCAAAACAAGCAAACTATGGAAGCAAGAACAAAATCTGTCTAAAACAGAATAGTTTGTAGTGATCAACAAAGACACCCTACTTGTGTAAATCCGAAAATTGTGAAAATTAGGAGAACATGAGGAATTTGTATAAAAATATCGCATAATAATGACAGCTCAAAAACAATTCCAATAAAATTAGAGATATTCTACACTAGACGTAAAAGTTTCTCTTTGTGCACTTTGACAATTGTACTTATGATTTAAATCATCCCAAAGGCTTTACTTGGCACAAACACTAAATTAAACATAAAAACACAATCATTATTGTATAAATAATCATGTTATTTCACACAAACATAAACTAGAACAAGAAAAATAAAATAACTATTGGGTTGCCTCCCAACAAGCGCTATCGTTTTACGCCCCTAGCTAGGCATAAAGCATAGTTTCAAGTGTTGTCATCTTTCACACTCCACCCATATATATCCCTAATGATAGATTCATAAGTTTTTTTAATTATCTTCGTACGGAAGTGCTCCATACCTTTCTTTAATGGGAATAGTAACCTTATGTTTCCCTCTTTCATGTCAATAGTGGCACCTATAGTTCGTAATAAAGGTCTTCCAAGTATTATTTGATAAGATGGATTGCATTTAATATCAAGAACAATGAAATATACATGCACATAATTTCTATTGTCAATAATAGGCACATCATTTATTCTACCCAAAGGTTTCTTAATGGTAGAATCCACAAGATGCAAGTTAGGGGAACACTCATGTATGTCGGTGAGACCAAGCACATCACAAAGAGATTTAGGTATAGTTGAAACAACTAGCACCAAGGTCACACAAAGCATTGCATTCACAATCTTTGATATTAATTTTAATAGTAGGTTCCCATTTATCATGCTACTTCCTAGGTATATAAACTTCTAGCTCAAGTTTCACATCATAAGCTTTTATCATTGCTTCCACTATATGTTTAGTAAAAGCTTTATTTTATTCATAAGCATTGGGTGAGATAACAATGGATTGAAGAAAGGAAATACATTCTACCAAATAGAAACTCTCGTAATTAAAGTCCTTGTAATCCAAGATAGTAGGCACATCACTATTTAGAATTTTGACCTCTCCAAACCCACTTTTTTCATTTCTATCATTAGAATTATCACCATCCGAACAAACGAGACGCATTCTAGCTAAAGTTGACTCATATTCAATCCATTTATGATCCATTTTCATATTATTGAAATATATATTAAATGGTATAAGTACCAATCATTTTAAGATCTTCATCATGATTATGGTAAAAATCGGGTGGAAGAGCCCTTTCTAAGAATTCTCGTTTGGCTCTCAACCTTGCGGTCCTCTCCTTACTTTCATTAATATATATTTGGATGAATTTAATGGACTCATTGATATAATGCTTTTGTGTAAAATATGTTTTATAAGATTTTCCACATCAAGAGCAATTATATCCATGTTCCTAGCCAAATCATCAACTTTATGCAACTTTTCTTATACAGTATTAAAAATATTTTGGTAACTAATGAATTCTTTAATGGTGCTCTCAAGATTTGAGGATATCCTATTATTATTTGTAGAATAATTTCCATAAGAATCACCAAAATTATTATAGGAATTATCAGGGTACGGTCTAGTATTGAAATTTCCTCTATAAACATTGTTGTTGAAATTGTTTTGCAAGGCAAAGTTCACATCAATAGCATCATTTTTTTTATCCATCAAGGTAGGCAAAAGCATATAATTAATATCAACATAAGCATGTTTACTAGCAACTATATTCATAAGAGCATCCACTTTCTCACTCAAGGTAGCGATTTCCTCAACAGAATCTACCTTCTTACCAGTTGGAGCTCTTTTGGTATGCCATTGAGAATAGTTTGTCATGATGTTGTCTAGAATTTTGGTGGCTCCACTAATGTCACCTCCATGAAGGTACCACCCATGGCAGAATCTAGAAGATTTCTAGGTACAAACTTTACTCCAACATACAAATTTTGTATAATCATTCATAAGTTCAAACCATGAGTAGGGCAATATTTAATCGTCAATTTCATCATGTCCCAAGACTGTGCAACATGTTCTTGGTCATGTTTCTTAATATTCATAATTTGATTTCTCAGGGAGATGATCTTAGTTGGAACGAAATACTTTGTATGAAAGCATAATTACATTTATCATGTGTTACAATACTATTACGTGGTAAAGATCAAAACCAAGATTTAGCTTGATCTTGTAGTGAAAAAGGAAATAATTATAATTTGATAATATCATTATACATATATATTTTTATTTTGCATATCACATGATCGAACAAAGGTGTTGACATGAGAAGTGGGATCCTCATTAGGACTTCCCGAAAATTGTTCTTTCATCACAAGATTTAGCAATGCATCATTTATATCATAAAACTTCGCACTAGTGGCAGGTTGTATAGGAGTACTAATTGAAAGGACGTGGATGTAGCCTAGAGGGGGTGAATAGGAACTTTAAAATATTTACGGTTTAGGCTTGAAAATATGCGGAATAAAACTAGCATTTAATTAGTCGAGCACAAAACCTAAAACAACTAGGCTCACCTATGTGCACCAACAACTTATGCTAAGAAAGATAAGCAACTAAGTGATAGCAAGATATATAACAGGAAACAATATGGCTATCACAACGTAAAGTGCATAAGTAAAGGGCTCGGGTAAGAGATAACCGAGGCACGCAGAGACGACGATGTATCCCGAAGTTCGCACCCTTGCGGATGCTTATCTCCATTTGGAGCGGTGTGGAGGCACAATGCTCACCAAGAAGCCACTGAGGCCACCGTAATCTCCTCACACCCTCGCACAATGCAAGATGTCGTTATTCCACTAAGGGACCCTTGAGGGTGGTTACTGAACCCGTACAAACAAGGTTGGGGAAATCTCCAAAACTTAATTAGAGGCTCCCAACAACACCAAGATGCTTCACCATAATGGATTGTGGATTCGAGATGACCTAAATTGTTTAGGAAAATCTCCACAACTCTTATATAAAAAAAATGCTGCCAAGGACACATGGGAATTTATTTCAAGCTAGTTTTCATCATGCTCATATGATTCGCGTTCGTTACTTTGATAATTTGATATATAGGTGGACCGGTGCTTGGGTGCTGACCTTACTTGGACAAACCTCCCACTTATGATTAACCTCTCTCACAAGCATCCACAACTATAAAATAGGAATGAAGATAAATGTAACCATAGCATTAAACATATGGATCCAAATCAGCCCCTTACGAAGCAACATAAACTAGGATCTAAGATTCCGTCACTCTAGCAACCCATCATCTACATATTACTTCCCAATGCCTTCCTCTAGGCCCAAATAATGGTGAAGTGTCATTATAACAAGCCTTATCCCATGTCTTATCAAAATATCGTAAAAATACCAAATTCACATGATTACTTATAACAATCCTTATCCCATGTCCTCAGGAACAAACGTAACTACTCACAAAGCATATTGATATTCATGATCAGAGGAGTATTAATAATCATTAAGGATCTGAACATAAAATCATCCACAAAATAAACCAACTAGCATCAACTACAAAGAGTAATAAACACTACTAGCAACCCACATGTGCCAATCTGAGGTTTTGAGACAAAGATCGGATACAACAGATGAACTAGGGTTTGGAGAGGAGATGGTGGTGATGAAGATGTTGATGGATATTGACCCGCTCTCGATAAGAGGATCATTGGTGATGACGATGGCTTCGATTTCCCCCTTCGGGAGGGAAGTTTCCCCGGCGGAATAGCTCCGTCGGAGCTCTAGATTTGTTCTGTCGAAGTTCTGCCTCGAGACGGCGGCGTCGCGTCCTGAAAGCTCTGATATGAGTTTTTCTAGGTCAAAACCATTCATATAGCAAAAGATGGGCACCGGAGGCCTGCAGGATGCGGCCGGGGGGGGGGGGGGGTGGGCCGCGCCCCCTGGCTGGTGGCCACCTAGTGGGTCCCCATCGGTACTTCTTTCGCCCATTGTTTTTTATATATTCCAAAACAATTCTCCCTAACTTTTCAGGACTTTTGGAGTTGTGCAGAATAGGTCTCTCAGATTTGCTCCTTTTCCAGTTCAGAATTCCAGCTGCCGACATTCTCCCTCTTCATGTAAATCTTGTAAAATAAGAGAGAAAAGGCTTAAGTATTGTACCATAATGTGTATTAACAACCCATAATGCAATAAATATTGATATAAAATCATGATGCAAAATGGACGTATCAACTCCCTCAATCTTAGACCTCGCTTGTCCTCAAACGAAAGCCGAGATGAATAAATATGCCCACATGTTTAGAGATAGAGGTGTCGATAAAATAAAATACTTACATGAAGGCATCATGATTATATTTAGAATCACAACACATATTGACATTGAATATCTTATACTCCCTCCGTTCTTAAATATAAGTCTTTTTAGAAATTTCACTACGGACTACATACGGAGCAAAGTGAGTGAATCTACACTCTAAATTATGTCTATATGCATCTGTATATAGTCTCTAGAAGAATATATAAAAAGAATTATATTTAGCAACGGAGGGAGTACTTAGGTAAAAATTCATTCACAAGGTAAAATATGAATCAAGAACTCTATTGAGAACTAACAAACTATGATTTCAGTCATGGAGACAATTCCAATTTATCTCAACGTAGGAGAGAGTCAATATAAGAGCTTGTAAAGAAAATCCACCTACTCAATCATATTATGGTCTTTGATAATTACTAACACTCACGCGATACCTATGAGGTCAAAGGTTCAATCGGACATAGAGAAAGATAGGGGCTTATAGTTTTGCCTCCCAACTATTTACCTCAAGGGTAATGTCAACAATAATAACTCTTGATCACCCACATCCGAGTGGATATATTTGTCTAGATCATTCCACAAGACATGATGCTTGCCAAAAGAAAAGGCGAAATAAAGGAAATGGTGAAAATCACAATGACTCTTGCATAAAGGTAAGTACTAGAAAGTAAAAGTAACAGATAGACCCTTCGCAGAGGGAAGCAGAGGTTGTCATGCACTTTTTTAGTTGGATGCACAATCTCTTAATGCAAAAGAATTTCACTTTATATTGCCCCTTGTGATAAAGAACTTTATTCTGCAGTCTGTCGCTTTTATTTCTTCTATATCATGAGTTCGTATAAAGCTTATTTTCCTCGCACAAATAAACCACACATATTTAAGGAGCAATTTTTATTGCTTGCACCGATGACAACTTACTTGAAGGATCTTACTTAATCCATAGGTAGGTATGGTGGACTCTCAAGGCAAAACTGGGTTAAATGTTTCTTTGATGCACAAGTAGTATCTCTACTTGGTGAAAGAGTTTCTGGCTAATATGAGGTGGAAGCAAGCGACACATGTCGAAGGATCTACAACCATATAACTTCTATTCGAAAATAATCAAACATAACTCATTATGTTGTCTTCCTTGTCCAACATCAACCTTTTAACATATAATATTTTAATGAGTGCTCACAATCATAAAAGATGTCTAAGATAATATATTTATATGTGAACCTCTCTTTCTTTATTACTTCCTTTTAATTGCAACAATGACCAATAGCTTTGTTTGTCAACTCTATTGCTTTTATTCTATACTTCTTTCTATTTCTTTTTCTCATGATCATAGCAAGCAAGCAAATCCCTCAACTCAGAACTACTCTTTATTATACAACTCTTGGACTTGCTTACATAGGGGGGACAAAAAGAAAAATTTAAAACTAGATCACACTAAAACTTTATTCCTAGATCAAGATATAACCAAAAGGATCGAACGAAGAAAAACGAAGAAAAAGTAAAAAGGTGTGATACGATACCGGGGCACCTCCCCCAAGCTTGGCACAAGCCAAGGGGAGTGCACATACCCATGTGTTTAGTCGTCCTTCTTCGAAGGTAGCGGTGTTATATTCTTGGCGATGACGCCCCTCAGAATGTGATTTTCCTCCTCAAGCTTATTATTTCGACGTGTGAGATCCATTTATTTCCTTGTGAAGTTTTCCGGTGACGGTTAGAGCTACCATAACCCATGCATGTTCCATTGCTGTGCGTGGAAAGGCAACACCCTTTTTCATATTTTCATAAGTAAGAAATTTGGCATTGGGAGGGATAACCGAATTCGGAAGTGCTGAGCTCTGAATTTATTCCAACATGGCTTCAGGTTGTAAACGAGAGGTAACTTCTTGGTCTTCCTACATAGCATCTATCATTTTCAAGTCAACTTTCACCTTTTCCTCCGTGACCTGCCCGAAGTGGTGAAAGGCACGATTCTCTCCAACAGACTCTTGCAAAGATATATTGCTCTGAATCTGCTGTAGAAACAGCTCAAAACGAAAGCAAGAAATATTGTTGAGAAATGAAGGTCAAAACCTTCGGGAGATTATATAATAATTTTTTGCCGACCCGAAGGAGTCTTCCACAAGAAAACGGAGTTCGGAGGGTGCATGGGGTGGGCACAAGCCTGCAGGGTGCGGCCAAGGGGTAGGCCGCGCTCCCCTGGCTTGTCACCTCCTCGTGCACGCTTCAGACTGCTTTAAATTTTCCTAATTTTTTAATATCCCAAAACTGGTAAAAATTGCCATTGAAAACATTTTGGCGTCGGTTTGCTTACGTAGCACATACCTATTCCTATTTGAGGTCCGGGACGTTTTGATAGGTGTCCCTAATGTACTCTTCCGGAGTTATGGTATTGATAATATTAGTTCCAATATTTGTGGGAGTGTTTGAGATATAATGATTGATTCTTTGCCCATTGACCACCTTCGGCATTGTTGCTCTTGATGGCACCGGAACAATATACTTCCTCAGTAATGTAAGGACCTTCCCATTTAGAGAGAAGTTTTCCTGCAAAAAATCTTAAATGAGAGTTGTATAGAAAGACATGATCACCTACATTGAATTCACACTTTTATATCCTTCTATCATGCCATCTCTTAACCTTTTCTTTAAACAACTTAGCATGCTCATAGGCATGGGTTCTCCATTCATCAAGTGAGCTAATGTCAAATAACCTCTTTTCACCAGCAAGTTTGAAATCGTAGTTAAGCTCTTTAATTTCCCAATAAGCTTTATGTTCTAGCTCTAGAGGTAAGTGACATGCTTTACCATAGACCATTTTATAAGGAGACATACCCATAGGGTTTTTGTAAGCGGTTCTATAAGCCCATAATGCATCGTCAAGTTTCTTAGACCAATTCTTTCTAGATCTATTAATGGTCTTTTGCAAGATCAATTTTATTTCTCTATTTCTCAATTCTACTTGCGTACTAAACTAAGGATGATAAGGAGATGTAACTCTATGATTAATATCATACCTAGCAAGAAATTTACAGAACACGCCATGAATAAAGTCTGAACCACCATCAGTCATTAAATATCTAGGTACAACAAATCTAGGGAAAATAACTTCTTTCAGAATTTTGATATAAGTGGTATGATCAGCACTACTATTTGGAATAGGTTCTACCCACTTAGTAACATGATCAACAACAACTAGAATATGAGTATATCCGTTCGAATTTGGAAAAGGTCCCATATAATCAAAACCCCAAACATCAAATGGTTCAATAACTAGAGAGTAATTCATAGGCATTTCCTCACGTCTACTAATATTACCAATTCTTTGACATTCATCACAAGACAAGACAAACTTATAAGCATCCATGAAGAGAGTAGGCCAATAAAACCAGATTGTAATACCTTATGTCCAGTTCTATCTCCAGCGTGATGTCCTCCGTAGGCCTCACAGTGACACTTGTATAGGATCTGTCCCTGTTCATGCTCAGGTACACAATATCTAATAATACCATCTACTCCTTCTTTATAAAGGTGTGGATCATCCCAAAAGTAATGTCTTAAATCATAGAAGAACTTTTTCTTTTGTTGGTATGCGAAACTAGGCGGTATAAATTTAGCAACGATGTAATTAGCATAAGCATCATACCAAGGGGCATTGCGTGAAGCATTTATGACAGCTAATTGTTCATCAGGGAAGCTATCATCAATAGGTAGTGGGTCGTCAAGAACATTTTCTAATCTAGACAAGTTATCTGCTATGGGGTTATCAGCGCCCTTTCTATCAATAATATGCAAATCAAATTCTTGTAGCAGAAGAACCCATCTAATAAGTCTAGGTTTAGCAACTTTCTTTTCCATAAGGTACTTAATAGCAACGTGATCGGTGTGAACAGTTACTTTGGAATCAACAATATAAGGTCCAAAGTTATCACAAGCAAACACAACTGCTAAAAAATCCTTTTGAGTGGTAGCGTAGTTTCTTTGAGCACTGTCTAGAGTTTTACTATCGTAATGGATTACATTTAATTTGATATCAACTCTTTGTCCTAGAACAACACCAAAAACATAATCACTTGCACCACACATAATTTCAAAGGGTAGGTTTCAATCAGGTGGTTGAACAACAGGTGCAGTTATCAAGGCTTTCTTAAGAATTTCAAATGCTTCTACACAATCATCATCAAAAACAAATGGAACATCCTTTTGCAAAAGATTAGTGAGAGGCTTAGAACTTTTAGAAAAGTCTTTAATAAATCTCCTATAAAACCAGCATGAAAAAGGAAACTTCTTATACCTTTAATATCTGTTGGACACGACATTTTTTAATAGCATCAACTTTAGCTTTATCAACTTCAATACCTCTTTCGGAGATTTTCTGTGCCAAGACTATGCCTTCATTAACCAGAAAGTGGAACTTCACCCAATTCAAGACAAGATTAGTTTCTTCACATCTTTGCAAAACTCGATCAAGGTTGCTCAACAAATCATCAAAAGAAGTTCCGTAAATGAAAAAATCATCCATGAAAACCTCAACAATCTTTTCACAAAAGTTAGAGAATATAGCCATCATACATCTTTAAAAGGTAGCAGATGCATTGCATAAACCTAAAGACATACGTCTATAAGCAAAGATACCGAAAGGGCAAGTAAAAGTGGTCTTCTCTTGATTCTCTTTTGATACAAGTATTTGAGAGAAACCTGAATAACCATCTAGAAAGCAAAAAATGTGTATGTTTGGATAGTCTTTCTAGCATTTGATCAATAAAAGGTAGCGGGTAATGATATTTTCTAGTAGCTTTATTTAATTTCTAGAAATCTATTACCATTCTATATCCTGTAACAATCTTTGCAGGGTGAATTCATCTTTACATTAGGAACAACGGTAATACCTCCCTTCTTAGGGACACAATGAACGAGACTAACCCATCTACTATTGCTGCCTCTTGAGCTTGCGTTGGTTTTTCCCTTGAAGAGGAAAGGGTGATGAAGCACAGGAGCATTAAGTATTTCCCTCAGTTTGAGAACCAAGGTATTAATCCAGTAGGAGAATCAAGCCAAGTGTCCAGAGTACCTGCGCAAACACAAATGAGCTTGCACCCAACGCTATAAAGGGGTTGTCAATCCCTTCAAGATTGATTACAAAGTGAGATCTGAAGGCGGAAAGTGCAACGAAGTAAAAGTGTAAGGCTGAAAATATGGTGTGAAGTAGACCCGGGGGGCATAGTGTTCACTAGAGGCTTCTCTCAAAATAGCAAATATTACGGTGGGTGAACAAATTACTGTCGAGCAATTGATAGAACCGCACAAAGTCATGACAATATCTAAGGCAATGATCATACATATAGGCATCACGTCCGAAACAAGTAGACTGATACTTTCTGCATCTACTACTATTACTCCACACATCGACCGCTGTCCAGCATGCATCTAGTGTATTGAGTTCATGACGAACAGAGTAATGCCTTAAGCAAGATGAAATGATGTAGAGGGATAAACTCAAACCAATGATCTAAACCCATCTTTTTACCCTTGATGGCAACAACATGATGCGTGCCTCGCTACCCCTTTTGTCACTGGGTGAGGTCACCGCACGGTATGAACCCAAAACCAAGCACTTCTCCCATTGCAAGAATATTAGATCAAGTTGGCCAAACAAAACCCACAACTCATAGAGAATTACAAGGATATGAAATCATGCATATAAGAGATGAGAAGAAACTCAAATAAGATTCATAGATAATCTGATAATAAATCCACAATTCATCGAATCTCGACAAACACACCACAAAAGAAGATTACATCAGATAGGTCTCCATGAAGATCATGGAGAACTTTGTATTGAAGATCCAAGAGAGAGAAGAAGCCATCTAGCTACTAGCTATGGACCCGAAGGTCTATGGTGAACTACTCACGCATCATCGGAGAGGCCATGGTGTTGATGAAGAAGCCCTCCATATACGAATCCCCCCTCCGGCAGGGCACGAGAACGTGCCCCGGGTGGGATCTTGCGGAGATAGAAGCTTGCGGCGGCAGAAAAGTATTTTCGTGGATCTCTCTCGTAGTTTTGGATTTTTCGGGAATTTATAGGCGGAAGAGGTAGGGCAGACGAGCCACAGGGGGGCCACAAGCCTGCTAGGCGCGGGCCCCCCTGGCCGCGCCTAGGGGGCTTGTGGCCTCCCCTGGTGGCCTCTGCCTTGGTTCTCATGTCCCGTGCGTATCCTCTGTTCCGGAAAAAATCTTTTCGGAAGTTTTATTCCGTTTGGACACCGTTTAAAATCCTCCTTTGAAAAGGGTCAATAACGCGGAAAAAACAGGAAGTGGCACTTGGCACTAAGTTAATAAGTTAGTCCCAAAAAATACATAAAAGGCATAAAAAACATCCAAAGTTTGACAAGATAATAGCATGGAACCATAAAAAATTATAGATACGTTGGATACGTATCAACTATCAGCAACATGATAAATTATACCTACCTCCAGAAGCTTTAGTATTTCATTTCTTACCACTTCCTTCATTTTAGGATTTAATCGTCGTTGGTGATCAACAACTGGTTTAGCATCAGGCTCCATGTTGATTTTGTGCTGGCATAGAGTGGGACTAATGCCCTTAAGATCATCAAGAGTATATCCAATAGCAGCACGGTGCTTCCTCAGAGTGTTCAATAATCTCTTTTCTTCAAGCTCTGAATGGTTAGCACTAATAATAACAGGATATATCTCTTTTTCATCAAGATGGGCATACTTTAGAGTATCAGGTAATTGTTTAAGCTCAAACACGGGATCACCCTTGGGTGGAGGAGGATCCCCGAGTATTTCAATGGGCAGGTTGTGTTTTAGAATAGGTTGTCGATCAGAGAAAATCTTATCTATTTCATTCCTTTCATTCATATGCATATAATTTTCATGGTCTAGCAAATATTGTTCTAAGGGGTCGGTAGGAGGCACAACGATAGAAGCGAGACCAATAATTTCATCTTTACTAGGCAATTCTTTGTCATGGGTTGTCTATGAAATTTAGAGAAATTGAACTCATGAGGTGCATCCCCAAAACTTACAGTAACCGTTTCGTTTTCACAATCAATCTTAGCATTAACAGTATTCAAGTAGGGTCTACCGAATATAATGGGACAAAAATCATCTTGTGGGGAACTGAGAACAAGAAAATCAGTAGGATACTTTATTTTCCCACACAAGACTTCAACATCTCTAACAATCCCAATTGGTGAAATAGTATCTCTATTAGCAAGCTTGATGGTGACATCAATTTCCTCTAATTCTCCTGGTGCAATATCATTCATAGTTTCTTGGTATAAGGTAAAGGGAATTGCACTCACACTAGCACCCACATCACATAAGCCATGATAACAGTGATCTCCAATTTTAACAGAAACAACAGACACGCCAACAATAGGTCTATGTTTACCCTTAGTATCAAGTCTAGCAATTCTAGCGGCTTCATAACACAAGTGAATGACATGCCCATCATCATTATCAACCAAGAGATATTTAACCATAGCAATATTAGGTTCAACTTTAATTTGTTCAAGAGGTATAGGTGTTCTAGTACAACTTTTACGAACCACAATTGAAGCTTTAGCATGTTCCTTTATCCTAACACGAAAGAGTGGTTTCTCAATATAAGTAGTAGGAATAACAGGATCAGCCTTATAAATAGTATTTTCTTCTTCAACTTTAATAGGTTCTACCACTTTAACTTAAATAGGAGGATGATATTTAAACCACTTCTCCTTGGGGAGATCAACATGAGTAGCAAAAGATTCACAAAATGAAGGTACTACCTCAGAGTCAAGTCATATATAGTGCTAAAATCACAAAAAGCATTGGTGTCTTTAAAGAATTTAACACAATCAAACTTAAGGCTTATACCTGACTCATTACCTTTGTCGAGTTCCAAATCTTCAGAGTTGCGTTTAATTATTTCAAATAAGTCCCATTTGAATTCAATATATTTCTTCATAAAGGAACCAGCACAAGAAGTGTCGAGCATGGATTGATCATTACGAGAGAGCCAAGCATAAAAATTCTGAATAATAATTTCTCTCGGGAGCTCATGATTGGTGCATGAATATAAAATTGACTTAAGACTCCGCCAATCTTGAGCGATTCTTTCTCCTTCACGAGGCCATTATAAATATAATTCTGATCACGATGAACCAGATGCATAGGATAAAACTTTTGATGAAATTCCAATTTCAATCGGTTGTAGTTCCATGATCCAGTATCATCACATAGACTATACCATGTCAACGCCTTTTTCAAAGATAAAGGAAAGACCTTCTTCTTGACATCATCATCACATAGACTATACCATGTCAAGCTTAAATAATCCACAAACTTCATCCACATAGATTAGGTTCAAATCAGGATGTAGTGTTCCATCTCGTGCATAAGGATTAGCTAGCAGTGTTCTATCATATTCGAAGGAATTTCATAATAAATATTTTTCAGTAGGTGCACGAGGTTGAGGAGCATCTCTGTGTGCTTCCGGTCGGGGTGAAAATACCCCGAAGAAGCTCCTCCAAGGATTATTTTCTGTAGTGACAAGTGACTGTAAATTTCAGCACGGTATATAAAATTTTCCATACCAAAGGCACTTGACTCCCCGAAAATGGCTCCAGAAAAGAGTCTTGATGACCCACAATTGTAGGGGATCCATTGTAGTCCTTTCGATAAGTAAGACTGTCGAACCCAACGAGGAGCAGAAGGAAATGACGAGGGTTTTCACTAAGGTATTTTCTGCAAGCACTGAAAATATCGGTGACACATAGTTTTGTTATAAGGTAATTCGTACCGTGTAGCAAGTAACAATTGTAACTAGGGTGCAGCAAGGTGGCCTAATCCTTTTTGTAGCAAAGGACAAGCCTGTACCAACTCTTATATAAATAAAAGCGCTCCCGAGGACACATGGGAATTTATGTCAAACTAGTTTTCATCGTGCTCATATGATTCACGTTGATTACTTCGATAATTTGACATATGGGTGGACCGGTGCTTGGGTGCTGAACTTACTTAGACAAACCTCCCACTTATGATTAATTTCTCTCGCAAGCATCCGCAACTACAAAATAGGTGTTAAGATAAATCTAACCATAGCATTAAACATATGAATCCAAATCAGCCCCTTACGAGGCAACGCATAAACTAGGGTTTAAGCTTCTGTCACTCTAGCAACCCATCATCTACTTATTACTTCCCAATGCATTCCTTTAGGCCCAAATAATGGTGAACTGTCATGTAGTTGACATTCACATGACACCTCTAGAGGAGAGACACCATATATCTTAGCAAAATATCGAACGAATACTAAATTCACATGATTACTTATAACAAGACTTATCCCATGTCCTCAGGAACAAACGTAACTACTCACAAAGCATATTCATATTTATGATCAGAGGATTATTAATAATCATTAAGGATCTGAACATATAATCTTCCACTAAAAAACAACTAGCATCAACTACAAAGAGTAATCAACACTACTAGCAACCCACACGTGCCAATCTGAGGTTTTGTGACAAAGATCGGATACAAGAGATGAACTAGGGTTTGGAGAGGAGATGGTGTTGATGAAGATGTTGATGGAGATTAACCCCCTCTCTATGAGAGGATCGTTGGTGATGACGATGGCTTTGACGAAGTTCCGCCTCGAGACGGCGGGGACGCGTCCCGAAAGCTCTGATATGATTTTTTTAGGTCAAAACCATTCATATAGCAGAAGATGAGCACTGGAGGCCTGCCAGGGGGCCCACAAGCCTATAGGGCGCGGCCAAGGGGGTAGGTGGAACCCCTGGCTTGTGACCACCTGGTGGGTCCCCTCCGATACTTCTTTCGACCATTATTTCTTATATATTCCAAAACAATTTTGTGTAACTTTTCAGGACTTTTGGAGTTGTGCCGAATTGGTCTCTCAGATTTGCTCCTTTTTCCAGTCCAGAATTCCAGTTGCCGGCATTCTCCCTCTTCATGTAAATCTTGTAAAATAAGAGAGAAAAAGCATAAGTATTGTACCATAATGTGTATTAACAGCCCATAATGCAATAAATATTGATACAAAAGCATGATGAAAAATGGACGTATCACTACCATCCGACCCAGCGGTACTACCGGTGGACATACCGCACAAAAAAACTAAGTAGAAGTGAGAACGGAAGGGGAGGACAGGAGTACCGCTGGAGCGGTACTACCACCCCTCCCCAAGCGGTACTTCCGCTCAAACTGGAAAAAGCATCAAAGATGCCAGAAGAAAATACAAGCAGAAGTGAGGTCGGACCTGGAGGGTGGCAGTACCAACAGAGCGGTACTACCGCTCAGCCATAGTGGTACTTCTGCTTGAGAGAGAAAACCTGCCCTGAAGTGCCATAACTTTCGCATACGAGCTTCGAATTGAGCAAACTCAAGCTTGTTGGATAGCACACAACAAGTACTATCCAAACAACAATGTGAAACCTCTATGAATGAAGAACCGACAAAAACTCCAACATCGAAAACATCATAGAAGATGCACATGAACTCTAGTCATGAGGATGACAATACGTTGAAGAACCCTGCTACGGCAACAGACAACAGTGCCAGAAATTGACACGTTGACGGAGACTGGGATTGCATTGGTTTTTCCCTTGAAGAGGAAAGGGTGATGCAGCACAGGAGCAGTAAGTATTTCCCTTAGTTTGAGAACCAAGGTATCAATCCAGTAGGAGAATCTCGTCATGTCCAGAGTACCTCCTCAAACACAAAAGAGCTTGCACCCAACGCTTTAAAGGGGTTGTCAATCCCTTCAAGATTGATTGCAAAGTGAGATCTGAAGGCGGAAAGTGCAACGAAGTAAAAAGTGTAAGGCTGAAAATATGGTGTGGAGTAGACCCGGGGGCCATAGTGTTCACTAGAGGCTTCTCTCAAAATAGCAAGTATTATGGTGGGTGAGCAAATTACTGTCGAGCAATTGATAGAACCACGCAAAGTCATGACGATATCTAAGGCAATGATAATACATATAGGCATCACGTCTGAGACAAGTACACCGATACTTTCTACATCTACTACTATTACTCCACACATCGACCGCTATCCAGCATGCATGTAGTGTATTGAGTTCATGATGAACAGAGTAATGCCTTAAGCAAGATGACATGATGTAGAGGGATAATCTCAAACCAATGATGAAAACCCCATCTTTTTATCCTTGATGGCAACAACACGATGCGTGCCTCGCTACCCCTTCTGTCACTGGGTGAGGTCACCGCACGGTATGAACCCAAAACCAAGCACTTCCCCATTGCAAGAATCATAGATCTAGTTGGCCAGACAAAACCCACAACTCGAAGAGAATTACAAGGATATGAAATCATGCATAAGAGAGATCAGAAGAAACTCAAATAAGATTCATAGATAAACTGATCATAAATCCACAATTCATCGGATCTGAAAAACACATCCCAAAAGAAGATTACATCGGATAGATCTCCATGAAGATCATGGAGAACTTTGTATTGAATATCCAAGAGAGAGAAGAAGCCATCTAGCTACTAGCTATGGACCCGTAGGTCTATGGTGAACTACTCACGCATCAGCGAAGAGGTCATGGTGTTGATGAAGAAGCCCTCCGTATCCGAATCCCCCATCCGGCAGGGCACCAGAACATGCCCCAGATGGGATCTTGCGGAGACAGAAGCTTGCGGCGGCGGAAAAGTACTTTCGATGATCTCTTGATTTTTTCTGGGATTTTAGGGAATATATAGGCACAAAACCTAGGGCAGGGATGGCCCAGGGAGCCCACAAGCCAGGGTGGCGCGCCCCCCTGGCCGCGCCATGAGGGCTTGGAGGGTCCCTGCAGGCCCCTGCCTTGATTCTCCGGCTTCCCGATCTTTTTCTGTTTCGGAAAAAAAATCTTTTTGGCAGTTTCATTTCGTTTGGACTCCGTTCAAAATCCTCCTCTGAAAGGGGTCAAAAACATGGAAAAACAGGAACTGGCACTTGGCACTGAGTTAATAAGTTAGTCCCAAAAAATATATAAAAGGCATACAAAACATCCAAAGTTTGACAAGATAATAGCATGAAACCATCAAAAATTATAGATACGTTGGAGACGTATCAAGCATCCCCAAGCTTAACTCCTGCTCGTCCTCGAGTAGGGAAGTGATAAAGACTGAATTTTTTATGTGGAATTCTTCCTAGCATAGTTGTCCTTTGCAACTTCTTTCACGTGACATGAATGTTCAGATCCGTAAGATTCAAAACAATAGTTTGCTATTGACATGAAAACAATAATACTTCAAGCAAACTAGCAAGGTAATCATGAACTTTCAAAATAACAAGGCCAAGGAAAGTTATCCCTACAAAATCATATAGTCTGGCTATGCTCCATCATCCTCACACAACTAATGTAAATCATGCACAACCCCGGAATTGGCCGAGTAATTGTTTTTTGCATTCTTACTTTCTCAAACTTTTTATAACTATCACGCAATACATGAGCGTGACCCATGGATATAGCACTATAGGTGGAATAGAGTGTGGTGGTGGTTGTGAGACAAAAAGGAGGAGATGGTCACATTGACTTAGCGTATCAAAAGGCTATGGAGATGCCCATTAATAGATATCAATGTGAATGAGTAGGGATTGCCATACAAGGGATGCACTAGAGCTATAAGTATGTGAAAGCTCAAAAGAAGAACTAGTGGGTGTGCATCCAACTTGCTTGCTCACGAAGACCTAGGGCAATTTTGAGGAAGCCCATCATTGGAATATACAAGCCAAGTTATATAATGAAGATTCCCACTAGCATATGGTAGTGACAAAGCAAGAAGCTCTCAATCATGAAGAACATGGTGCTATTACGAAGCACAAGTGTGGAAAAAGATAGTAGCATTGTCCCTTCTCTCTTTTTTTTCTTTTTTTTGTTTGTGCTCTTGGCCTATCTTTTTTTGGGCTCTTTGGCCTCTTTTTTTATTTCCTCACATGGGACAATGCTCTAATTATGATCATCACACTTTTATTTACTCACAGCTCAAAGCTTAGAACGATGATGAGTCTACAGGAAATGCCTCCGGCAGTGTATCAGGATGTGCAACGATCTAGCTTGGCGTATGACGTTGAAACATCTCGCTATCTATCTTACGATCATGCAATGGAAATATGAGAGTGATGAGACAAGTCATGAGATAGAACAGTGGGAGTTGCATGGCAATATATCTCGGAATGGCTATGAAAATGCCATAGTAGGTAGGTATGGTGGCTGTTTTGAGGAAGGCATATGGTGGGTTTGTGTACTGGCGAAAGTTGCGCGGCACTAGAGAGGCTAGCAAAGGTGGAAGGTGAAAGTGCATCTATACCATGGACTCACATTAGTCATGAAGAACTCACATACTTGTTGCGAAAGTTTTATTAGTAATCGAAACAAAGTGCTAAACGCATACTCCTAGGGGAAAGGTTGGTAGGTATTAACCATCGCGCGATCCCGACCTCAACACAAAGGATGACAATCAATAGATCAATTATGCTCCGACTTCCTAACATAGCGGTTCACCATACGTGCATTCTACGGGAATCACTAACTTCAACACAAGTATTTCTAGATTCACAACACCCTACTAACATAACTCTTAATATTACCGAATCCACGTCTCAAAACTAATTGAGAGGAATCAAGACTTCTCTTTCTACTCAATGCACATGAAGATGGAGGTTTTTATATCCTCTTTGGGTACCTATCACCTTTGGGACTACTTTCATAGCATAAGCCAACTACCAAGTCACGCACCGCCGTGCTCTAAAAGATATAAGTGAAGCACATAGAGCAAAATTATCTAGCTCAAAAGATATAAGTGAAGCACTATGAGCATTCTAGAAAAATCACGATGAGTGCATGTCTCTCTCTCTCAAAAAGGTATGTAGCAAGCATGATTGTGACACAACAAAAAGAAAATATTCCTACGATACAAGACGCTCCAAGCAAAACACATATAATGTGGTGAAAAAAATATAGCTCCAAGTAATGTTACCGATGGATTGAAGACGAAAAAGGGGATGCCTTCCCGGGGCATCCCCAAGCTTAGGCTTTTTGGTGTCCTTGAATTTGACTTGGGATGCCTTGGGCATCCCCAAGCCTGAGCTCTTTCCACTACTTATCTCTTTGTCCATGGGAACATTACCCAAAACTTGAAAACTTCACAACACAAAACTTAAACAAAAACTCGTGATATCATTAGCACAAGAAAACAAACTACCACCTCTTTTGGTACTGTAGCAAACTTGAATTCTATATATATTGGTGTTGGGCTACTGTATTCTCACATTTCCATTGCTAGTACCCCCCGATACTAACCGTAGTTTCATCAAAACAAGCAACCAACTCAACAAAAACAGAATCTGTCAAAAACAGACCAGTCTGTAGCAATCTGTATACTTCGTATACTTCTCGTACCTCACAAATTCTGAAAAATTATGACTGCATGGGAAAAAGGCATATCAACCAGAAGCAAAAAGAATCAACTCAAAATTTCTTTCTGAATAAAAACGAAAAATCATCTCGTGAGCGAAAAGTTTCTATCTTTTTCCAGCAGGATCAAACAACCATTACCAAGACTAGTCATAAAGGTTTTGCTTGGCTCAAACACAAAAAGAAACACAAAAACCACAATCACAACAGAATTATGATGGTGTGGACGCAACAAAACAGAAAGAAAAAAGATAAATTCATTGGGTTGCCTCCCAACAAGCGCTATTGTTTAACGCCCTTAGCTAGGCATAAAAGCGATAGAATCACGTATCGTCGTCTTTGGTGCTCAAACCATAAGTGGCCCTCATCATGGATTGATAAGGCAATCTTATTTTCTTTCTAAGAAAGTGTTCCATGCCCTTATTTAAAGGAAATTGAAATCTAATATACCCTTCCTTCATATCGATGATAGCACCGATAGTCCTTAGGAAAGGTCTACCAAGAATAATAGGGCATGTAGGATTGCAGTCAATGTCCAGCACAATGAAATCCACGGGTACAGAGTTCCTATTTGCAATAATAAGAACATCATTGATCCTTCCCATGGGTTTCTCGATAGTAGAATCCGCAAGATGCAAATTAAGAGAACACTCTTCAATCTCATTAAAACCCAGAAAATCACATAAAGACTTTGGAATCGCGGAAACACTAGCACCCAAATCACACAAAGCATTGCATTCATAGTTTTTTATTTTGATTTTGATAGTAGGTTCCCACTCATCATGAAGCTTTCTAGGGATAGAGACTTCCAATTCAAGTTTCACTTCAAGAGATTTTATCATAGCTTTGACGATATGATCGGTAAAGGCCTTGTTGGCTATAAGCGTGTGGAGAGTTTAACATGGATTGCATCAAGAAAATGCATTCAATCAAGGAGCAACTATCATAATTGAATTCCTTGAAATCCATGGCAGTAATTTCATTACTACTCAAAGTTTTAATATCTTCTACTCCACTTTCAATGCTTTTAGCATCAAGATAGATGGACTCCGAATCATTGGGGCACTTTTCAACCAAAGTGGATTCATATCCAGCCCCATCATCATTAGGTTTGACACAAGAAAACAAAGATTCAATGGGAGTCACACCAAGCACTTTAAGATCTTCGTGACTCTTATCACAAGAACACGCCTTTTTAAGCCATTCATGTCTAGCACGAATTTGGGCGGTTCTTTCTTTACTCTCAATCATGGAAACACGCATAGCTTTCAAAGTTTCATCCATATTGATCTTGGGAGGAGCACATCTAACTTTCAAAGCATCAATATCACTAGACATTCTATCAAAGCTCTTAGCCAAATCGTCAATTTTGGGTAGTTTTTCCTCTATGGACGCATTGAAAATCTTTTGTGAGTTGATAAACTCTTTGATATTACTCCCTAGACCAGATGGTAATCTATTGTAATTTCCATGAGTATTGTTGTAGGAGTTGCCAAAGTTATTAGAGGAGTTACTAGGAAAAGGCCTAGGAACATAGTTTCCTCTAAAAGCATTGTTGTTGCCAAAATTATTCCTACCAACAAAATTAACGTCCAAGCTAGCGTTGCTACTCTCAATCAAGGAAGACAAGGGCATATCATTAGGATGTAAAGGACCACTTCTACTAGCAACCAAATTCATTAACTCATCCATCTTAGCACTCAACGAGTTAATTTCTTCTATATCGTGTACCTTCTTACTAGTAGGTGACCTTTCAGTGTGCCACTGAGAGTAGTTTGTCATGATATTGTCTAGGAGTTTTGTGGCTTCCCCTAACGTGATTTCCATGAACTTTCCACCTAAGGCGGAGTCCAAGATGTTTCTAGAAGCGAAATTCAAGCCAGCGTAAAAGATTTGTATAATCATCCAAAGACTCAAGCCATGAGTGGGTAAATTTCTAATCATCAATTTCATTCTCTCCCAAGATTGTGCAACATGTTCATGATTAAGTTGCTTGAAATTCATGATATCATTACGGAGAGAGATAATCTTAGCCGGTGGAAAATACTTGGATATATAAGCATCTTTTCACTTATCCCAAGAATCGATACTATTTTTGGGCAAAGAAGAAAACCAAGTTTTTGCGCGATCTCGCAACGAGAAAGGAAAAAAGTTTCAATTTAATCACATCATTATCCACATATTTCTTCTTTTTCATATCGCAAAGCTCAATGAAGGTATTAAGATGGGATGCGACATCTTCACTAGTAAGGCCGAAGAATTTCTCTTTCATAACAAGATTCAGCAAAGCGACATCAATTTCGTATGACTCCGCACTAGTGGCGGGAGCAATCGGAGTACTAATAAAATCATTATTATTAGTATCCGATAAGTCACAAAGTTTGGTGTTTTCATTCATGGTGACTTCAGCAAGCAAGCAAGCACACAAGCGAACAAAGAGCAAGCGAGAAAAAGGGAGAACGAAAAGGCAAACGGAAAAGGCAAACGAAAAAGGCAAATTGTGAAGTGGGGGAGAGGAAAACGAGAGGCAACTGGCAAACAAAGTAAATGCAAGATATGAGTTTGCGACACTTACTTGGATGAGTTCTTGACTTGATCCTCCCCGGCAACGGCGCTAGAAATTCTTCTGCTGCGGCAATAGACAACAGTGCGAGAAATTGACACGTTGACGGAGACTGGGCTTGCGTTAGTTTTCCCCTTGAAGAGGAAAGGGTGATGCAGCACAGGAGCAGTAAGTATTTCCCTTAGTTTGAGAACCAAGGTATCAATCCAGTAGGAGAATCTCGTCAAGTCCAGAGTACCTGCGCAAACACAAAAGAGCTTGCACCCAACGCTTTAAAGGGGTTGTCAATCCCTTCAAGATTGATTGCAAAGTGAGATCTGAAGGTGGAAAGTGCAACGAAGTAAACAGTGTAAGGCTGAAAATATGGTGTGGAGTAGACCCGGGGGCCATAGTGTTCACTAGAGGCTTCTCTCAAAATAGCAAGTATTACGGTGGGTGAACAAATTACTGTCGAGCAATTGATAGAACCACACAAAGTCATGACGATATCTAAGGCAATGATCATACATATAGGCATCACGTCTGAGACAAGTAGACCGATACTTTCTGCATCTACTACTATTACTCCACACATCACCGCTATCCAGCATGCATGTAGTGTATTGAGTTCATGACGAACAGAGTAACGCCTTAAGCAAGATGACATGATGTAGAGGGATAATCTCAAATCAATGATGAAAACCCCATCATTTTACCCTTGATGGCAACAACATGATGCGTGCCTCGCTACCCCTTCTGTCACTGGGTGAGGTCACCACACGGTATGAACCCAAAACCAAGCACTTCTACGATTGCAAGAATCATAGATCTAGTTGGCCAGACAAAACCCACAACTCGAAGAGAATTACAAGGATATGAAATCATGCATAAGAGAGATCAGAAGAAACTCAAATAAGATTCACAGATAATCTGATCACAAATCCTCAATTCATCGGATCTCGACAAACACACCACAAAATAGGATTACATCGGATAGATCTCCATGAAGATCATGGAGAACTTTGTATTGAAGATCCAAGAGAGAGAAGAAGCCATCTAGCTACTAGCTATGGACCCGTAGGTCTATGGTGAACTACTCACGCATCATCGGAGAGGTCATGGTGTTGATGAAAAAGCCCTCCGTATCCGAATCCGCCCTCCGACAGGGCACCAGAACGTGCCCCAGATGGGATCTTGCAGAGACAGAAGCTTGCGGCGGCGGAAAAGTACTTTCGATGATCTCCTGATTTTTTCTAGTATTTTAGGGAATATATAGGCGCAAAACCTAGGGCAGAGGTGGCCCAGGGAGCCCATAGGCCAGAGTGGCATGGGCCCCCTTGGCTGCGCCATGAGGGCTTGTGGGGTCCATGCAGGCCCCCTACTCGGATTCTCCGGCTTCCCGATCTTTTTTCTGTTTTGGAAAAAATCTTTTTGGCAGTTTCATTCCGTTTGGACTCTGTTCAAAATCCTCCTCTGAAAGGGGTCAAAAACATGGAAAAAATAGGAACTAGCACTTGGCACTGAGTTAATAAGTTAGTCCCAAAAAATATATAAAAGGCATACAAAACATCTAAAGTTTGACAAGATAATAGCATGAAATCACCAAAAATAATAGATACGTTGGAGACGTATCAAACCCACATAGAGAAAGAACCAAGAAAGATGATGATGCCAAGAATGAAATGGTTTGAGCTCCAAACAAACAATACGATCAAGCTACTCACTTGAGAGACCCCCTTGATAGTACGACAATGTACCCTATAACCTGGTGTCCCGACTAACACACCGAGACCGGTAAAATAGAAAACATATCAAGGACAAACCATTGCCTTGCGCATAGTCCACTTGAGCTAGATGATGACGATGTTGTCCTCCTCAAGATGGACCCCCTTTATTGATTATGACGGCTCGATGAAGACTAGTAGATTGCTTCCCCATACTCCGCTATGGGTGAGGCACTCTTCAGCACATCTTCACAAGTCCATTTTTGCCACAATGGACACCAAGCATCAAGCATGATCTCTTCGTGATGCCCCACTTGAACTTACACACCCCAATCTTCAATGGGTTGAATGAGATCTTCCTCTTGACGCAAGCCCATGGAAACACACCTAACCCCACATGGAACTCTCACGAAGACTGTGGGTTAGTACACAAGGGGTAATGGACAAAGCTTACCATACCATGGGATCACTTGACCCCTCTCGGTACATCTTGTACGCTTTGTGTGTTGATAAACTTGATTCACTCTTTGACTGAGTATTGATAAACCTTGTGTCTTTATGACCAATCTTTGAATAAAACCTTGAATACCACCTTGGTCATCATATAAACTCCTTGAAACCAACAAATGGACTTCAAGAAGTGCTTATGGACAAATCCTTCAAATATAACTCAAGGCAACTATTAGTCCATAGGGATTGTCATCAATTACCAAAACCACTGTAGCGACCCGACTCAAAACGAGTCAAGCCTCTGTGTATCTGTCCCATCCCTGGATCAGTATGCTGCCACACAGAGTACATCAATGTATATATCAAAGTGCAATCACATGTAAATAACGTAAAACTGATATATACCTCAAAATCTCAGCGGAAACAGTCAAGGGAGTGGAGTCCCAATAAACACCAACGGCAAGTTGAGTGCAGACCGTAACCCTGAATCGTACTCTTACTCGTCGAAGAAAGTATCTACAACATAAGACGTTGCAGCCGTGTAGGTCAGCATATTGAATATGCCGGCAAGTCACAAAAGAGAGAGGTGTAAATATCATCTATACTATATGCATATATGGCAGGTGGGGCTGTAGTTTAAGTTTTGCGTAAAGAAAATTTTCCTACAACAAGAGAGAGGGTAAAATAAAAATTTACTACATTGTTGGTCGTTAATGAGAAGGTTCCTCCAACCAATTCTCATACCCAAGTTATCAATATTACCCACATCAATAATAAATGGTGTTGAGAATTCTTGATAACTTCAGTTCCTTCGGCTCAAGTTGTCCATGACCATGGACACGGCTAATCGATTAGGTTTGAGTACTCTATAGAGTTTTGCACACGTTCCCCACAAGATTTGATCACCTCCGTTGGAGTCCTTGCACTTCAGGGTGTTTCAGAACCGGATGATCAAAACATGGTTTTCCAACAGGTTCCTCTCAGCCTCTGTTGGTGCCCATCCAATCCTACCGTTCGTCTACATCTCGTAGCACCGCCCGTCCAGAGTCACCACATTGTCCAACCAAGCCAGAGCCCATAATGACTTGTGGCTGTGCAGGTAAGCCTTGGGTCTTGAAATATCCATCCATCTCTCTGAGCCTGGGTGAAGCTTTCGCAAGATGTCATGGCGCTTCTCCATGCATCCCGGGTCCTCCGCTGGTTTATCCCAGGGGGGGCATCAAAACCGTCCTTCACCTAGAGGTGCATTTCATCACGAGGTCTCGAAAAGTCTTGACATATCCGGTCTTGATTATTAAAATTCTCTCACCACACTCGTGATAGACTCTCAACCAAAACCCGTCTACTTAAGCATAGCAAAATAACATGTTTCGTCCCGGGCCAAGTAACAAGGGTGATGGGTGCCTACCACATGATACTGCATCAAGAACCAAATTTTCGAGTTCCTACTTAGCATGCAATAGGTGAAGAAAGGTTGATCTACAATGCATATAAAACATAGGACATATGTCAACGTGACTTGCCTTGCTGACGACTATCGAACTCAAGCGCTTCTAGATAAGAAGCTTCGCACTCCGTGTGATCTAACGACCCAAATAAATTGAAACAATAAGCATCACAATGACAAGCAATCAAAATAAAGCATCTAATAAAAGAGTAGCTATAGCACAAGGAGTATAATTGTCTTCCATAACCAAATCAGAATCTGTTTTGGTGAAAACCCCAAGATAAAATATCTAAAAAATTCTGAAACTTAACCTACTGATTAATAAGATCAGTAGCAAAAATAATCTCTTAAAAATCTATTTTTAAACTCTCGGTATTCACAAAATAAGATTTAAACCAAGTTTTTTTGAACTCAAATTTTTACATTTTCAAACATGGGCAAATTATATATCTACAAAAACTACATAAATTTGTGATACAAGGCAAAAAGAATCACCTAATTCGGAGTTATAGACTAATATATATGAATTTTATAAGTTTGCTCTTTTTCTGAAAAAAAAACTATTAAAGCTCACTGGAGTTAGTCGTCGGAGTTGGAGAAGACGACGGGAAGGTGGCTCCGGTGGTCTGCCGGGGCGGTGGAGGGGCCAAGCGGCGGAGGGGAGCTCTAGACGAAGGTTGGTGGTGCCGGCGGGGCGTGGGGGCGACGGGAGGAGGCAGCAGGACCTCCGACGAGTTCCTGTTGAAGACTAACCCCGGCGAGGCGGGGGATGCGGCTAGAGGCGAGGAGAGGCACGGTTTCTTGGGGAAAATGGATAGAGGAGGGTGTGGGGGTTCTTATAAGGGCGATGGGGAGTGCGGGGAGGCAAGGGATCACGCGAATCCCAGAGAGGAAGGTTCGTGGAAGGTGTCTGCCATGGCCACACAAAGGAATGAACGTGAGGAAGAAGAAGGAGGTGTTATGGGCCAGATAGGTTTCCTAATATGGCCGAGATACCTTTCCTAATAAAAGCTAGTTTCCTATTTATTCAAAAACTGGAATGGAAACTAAATAAAAGAAAATCTATAATAGTTTTATATAGACATGTTATATATCAAAATTTGCAGAAAAAGATTTCCTACGAGATGAACATATTTTCGAGGCCAAATAAAATCCACACAAAATCAGAAAATCAAAGAGTGTTGCTGGTTTAAGAAAAATGCAAAGAAAACATTTTGAAAATACTAAAATGGATTCAAATTAATATCTCTCCATTTTTATATTGAAGGGAATCATTTACCCTATTTTCCATGTATTTTATTTTTGTAGAAAAATAAATTTGAAAACCACTTCAAAAATTGTTTTTGAAACATATTATAAAACATTTTTCAAAACAGTCTTGTGAGTTTCATATGTTCAAATATAATTTCAAATAGCCCCTGGTTTGGAGTGTCATATTGCTCCTCTCAAGATTTTGAATTTGGGCAAGGGGATTTGAATTCATTTAAACTTTCAAATAGGACCAAAATATGAAATACATTGCAAAAGGAATTATTTTCACAAACCACCCTTTTTCCAAGTCCTTTATTTTGAAGAAGTCATGTTATCTTCTCTTAGTGATTTTATTGGATGAAATTGGAATTCAAAAAAAATGGGAAAGTCATTTTGTTCCCTCTCATTCAAAAGTTTTAAAAAGTTTCAAATTTCACTCAAGTTTCAATCACTCAACAAACAAACAATCAATCTAATAATTATATTAACATTCCAAAATTTGGGATGTTACAAACCTACCACACTTAAAATTAATCTCGTCCTCGAGATTCGAAGAGGCTAGAAATAAAGGTTAGGGTTTGTGGTCTTCTAACAAATCCAATCTCCTGCAAAGTGGGATGCTACCACTCTTAAAAATGAGAGTTACCGGTCCCTCAAATTATTAACAATCCTGTGGGATCTTGGCATCTGACTCCTCACATTCTTCATGGTAACTACTTTGGTGAAGCTCTTCCATTATATTCATAATGTTTTCCATAAAAATTGAGTGCTCTTCTGTTGATATAAGCTTCTTCCGTCAGTGGGTCTTCTTAGCTGACAAGTCTCGTGACCCTTCTAAATAACCTATCAATGATACTCATGGTGGTCTACCATTTGTGGTTATCCTGCAGAGAGAAGGGTCTTGGCTTCAGCCTCACCGTAAAATTTCCTACGCGTGACAACAAAAGCCATGTACATGGGGCTTTCATCATACCGTTCTAAGTCTTAAACAAAAGCTTCAAAGAATGTCGTCTCTCTACTATGGGTAAGTCTCTCAGATTTACCATTCCGAATAACAAGAGAATGATAAGAGTAAGTCGTCATGGTGGCCAAGCCATGTCGCACTGAAATCATTACCTTGTATAAGGGTTAGTGAATCTCGTATTCTAACACTTGGGCATGCTCACAAGCATTGCAAAATTTCTCTTGTACACGAACTAAGTACGGATAAATCCAATGATTCTACAAGCTAAACAAACATCTATCGTTTCTTCACAACTCTCAGGTTTTCGTATCCTCCTAAGTAATCGTGTGCTGATTAATCATAGCTTATTCCTTCAATGCTCTTGGGATCACCTTCATGAAAATCTTGGGATGCAACCTTGGTACCGATTGAATTCCTTGAACTCATTTTGCCTTTCCATTGGTTTGTTTACCAAAAAGTGTTTGTTCCTCATTTTAAATATCTCCTCAAATTTCCAATTCCAAGGTACATTATTCAACTGTTGTCACGCCCGTAGTTTGATATTGATCCAGCATTTCCTTCAATTGTATTTAGTGGGTTTTGGCTTCTTGGTATGCATGGTACATTCCTACTCATTGGATCGTGTGGGTTTACCGTTTACTACCACACTTAAAATGAAATATACTCACGCCTGCATAGACCATATTTTCTCATATCCTCGAAAATGAATAGAGATCTTTGTACTTGGAGAAACAACTCATACAATTTCAACATAGGAAATCATGACACGATAAATTCCAATGATTCATGAAGTTATTACAATCTCTGAGTCTTCTATTAAAAAATTCAACTCCATAATCTCATGAACAGGAGTGCTTCATGTTACACTTATTGCCATTGTAAAAACTTAAGTACTCCATTTTAGCTTTCTTCCTGTGTGAACATTTAGTAGCATAATGTCCTGCTTCCTTGCAATGAAAACAAATGAGTTCCGATAAGTCTCGGGGCTTCTTGGTGTTTGCTTTTACTCCTTGGGTTTCCTGCTTCCTCCTTGCGAACATATTGGCATGGTGACCTAAGGTCTTGCATTTAAAACATGGGATATGACTCAGGTCCTTATCTGTAGAGATTTGGCTTTTCCGAGTGTACTTTCTCTTCTTTCCGGACTGCTTCGTTCTGGTTAGTACTTCCATTTCATGTGGATCAAACTCTACTTTTTCCGTCGGGAAGTTTCCCAGATATTTATGGCTTCCCTTCGTGCAATTCTGTGAGAAATTTCCTTCTTCTCCACATGAGTAATAGGCATTGGAGAAAGTTTTGGTTAGGCCTTGTCCATCAGGGTCTTCCAGATTTTCCTTCATCACATGTTCTTCTAAAATCTTGTTCTTGAGCGTTTCCTTCATTACTTCTTTCTGCTGCTTGACAACTTGTTGCACCTTGGGGTAAATGTGACACTGAGCTGGGTAGTGGGTGGTTCCTTCACACAAGAAGCAAGGCACCAGACTAGTTGGGCATTCCTTTGCTGGGTGATTTTCTTCACAATGAGGGCATCCATCATTGTGTTCTTCCTGGATGTGTCCTATTTCTCCATGGATCTTGCATGCACAAGGTTTCTTCATCGGGTTATCATAGCTCTTCTGAAACAGGCAAGATCTTAACAGAATCTTCTTGAATTTGTCCCAAGTTTCTGCTCCACTAAATCCTTGTATGGCATGATGCATTTTCCACCAAATAGGAGCACTTTGGGTAAAGTACTAAAGAGTGTGTGCAACTTCATACTTCCTTGAAATCAAATTGCTCTCGAAGTGGTTCTCCATGTTCTGAATCCATATTTCAACTTCCAACTGGGTCATTGGTACAGAGATTACAAGTCCAGCTTCATATGCCATTTATTGGGTCCAACATTTTTGGGATGAGATGGGTAAGAGAGAGAGGGATAGAGGAAGATACACGCAATACAAACAATATTTTTGAGAATAGGTTTTATTTGTGGTTGTCGGAAAACACACACAAATGACGCCTCACAAATCATCGTATCTAACGTGGGTATATAACATGTATTTGGACTTCTAATTGCCATATAAATATTGGAACACTTCAGGGTCTTCGAACTCTTCGGGTCTTGAGAGTCTTCAATTGGCGCGGCTTCAATTCTTCAAATGCATGGTGAAATCCTCTTTACTTTGAAGTGGGACTCAGTTGATCCTTCATTTGGTCAAAGGGGAAAGGGTATTGTCTAACTATTTGAGGTGAGAGAGAAAATTTGATGAAATGAGAAGAGATGATAAGTAAAGGATGTTCTTGGAAATAAAATTTTAGAGAGATCCTATCCTAAGGGATTTCCCGTTTCTAGGGTCACGTCCTATAGTCAACATGTGCTCTAATACCATATCTGTAGCGACCCGACTCAATACGAGTCAAGCCTCTATGTATCTGTGCCATCCCTGGATCAGTATGCTTGCACACATAGTACATCAATGTATATTTCAAAGTGCAATCACATGTAAATAACGTAAAACTGATATATACCTCAAAATCTCAGCGGAAACTATCAAGGGAGTGGAGTCCCAATAAACACCAATGACAAGTTGAGTGCAGACCGTAACCCTGAATCGTACTTTTACTCGTCGAAGAAAGTATGTGCAAAATAAGACGTTGCAGCAGTGTAGGTCAGCATATTGAATATGCTGGCAAGTCACAAAATAGAGAGGTGTAAATATCATCTATACTATATGCATATATGGAAGGTGGGGCTGTAGTTTAAGTTTGCGTAAAGCAAATTTTCCAACAACAAGAGAGAGGGTAAAAGAAAAATTTACTACATTGTTGGTTGTTAATGAGAAGGTTCCTGCAACCAATTCTCATACCCAAGTTATCAATATTACCAACATCAATAAAAAATGGTGTTGAGAATTCCTGATAACTTCAGTTCCTTCGGCTCAAGTTGTCCATGACCGTGGACATGGCTAATTGATTAGGTTTGGGTACTATGCAGAGTTTTGCACACGTTCCCCACAAGATTTGATCGCCTCCGTTGGAGTCCTCGCACTTCAGGGTGTTTGAGAACCGGATGATCAAAACATGGTATTTCAACAGGGTCCTCTGAGCCTCTGTCGGTGCCCATCCAATCCTACCGTTTGTCTACATCTCGTAGCACCGCCCGTCCAGAGTCACCACGTTGTCCAACCAAGCCAGAGCCCATAATGACTTGTGGTTGTGCAGGTAAGCCTAGGGTCTTGAAATATCCACCCATCTCTTTGAGCCTGGGTGAAGCTTTCCGCAAGATGTCATGGCGCTTCTCCATGCATCCTGGGTCCTCCGTTGGTTTATCCCAGGGGGGCCCATCAAAACCGTCCTTCACCCAGAGGTGCATTTCATCACGAGGTCTCGAAAAGTCTTGACATATCCGGTCTTGATTATTAGAATTCTCTCACCACACTCGTGATAGACTCTCAACCAAAACCCCGTCTACTTAAGCATAGCAAAATAACATGTTTCGTCCCGGGCCAAGTAACAAGGGTGATGGGTGCCTTCCACATGATACTACATCAAGAACCAAATTTTTGAGTTCCTACTTAGCATGCAATAGGTGAAGAAAGGTTGATCTACAATACATATAAAACATATGAAATATGATCAACGTGACTTGCTTTGCTGACGACTGTCGAACTCGAGCGCTTCTAGATAACAAGCTTCGCACTCCGGGTGATCTAACGACCCAAATAAATTCACAAAATAAGCACCACAATGACAAGCAATCAAAATAAAGCATCTAATAAAAGAGTAGCTATAGCACAAGGAGTAAATTTGTCTTCCATAACCAAATCAGAATCTTTTTTGGTGAAAACCCCAAGACAAAATATCTAAAAAACTCGGAAACTTAACCTACTGATAAATAAGATCACTAGTGATCAGTAGCAAAAAGAATCAATTAAAAATCTATTTTTAAACTCCCCGTATTCACAAAATAAGATTTAAACCAAATCTGTTTTAACTCAAATTTTACATTTTCAAACATGGACAAATTATATATCTACAGAAACTACATAAATTTTTTGATCCAACGCAAAAAGAATTACCTAATTCGGAGTTATAGACTAATAGATATGAATTTTATAAGTTTCCTCTTTTTGTGAAAAAAAAACTGTTATGGGATTTTTTTTGAAGCTCACCGGAGTTAGTCGCCGGAGTTGGAGAATACGATGGGAAGGTGGCTCCGGTGGTCTGCCGGGGCGGTGCAGGGGTCCAAGCGGCGGAGGGGAGCTCCGGACGAAGGTTGGTGGTGCCGGCGGGGCGTGGGGGCGACGGGAGGAGGCAGCAGGACCTCCGGCGAGTTCCTGTTGAAGACTAACTCGGGCGAGGCGGGGGCTGCGGCTAGAGGCGAGGAGAGGCACGGTTTCTTGGGGAAAATGGATAGAGCAGGGTGTGGGGGTTCTTATAAGGGCGATGGGGAGTCCGGGGAGGCAAGGGATCTCGCGAATCCCAGAGAGGAAGGTTCGTGGAAGGTGTGTGCCATGGCCACAAAAAGGAATGAACGTGAGGAAGAAGGAGGTGTTATGGGCTAGATAGGTTTCCTAATATGGCCCAGATACCTTTCCTAATAAAAGCTAGTTTCCTATTTATTCAAAAACCGGAAAGGAAACTAAATAAAAGAAAATCTATAATACTTTTATACATACATATTATTTATCAAAATTTGCAGAAAAACATTTCCTACGAGACGAACATATTTTCGAGGCCAAATAAAATCCTCACAAAATCAGAAAATCAAACATTGTTGCTGGTTTAAGAAAAATGCAAAGAAAACATTTTGAAAATACTAAAATGGATTCAAGTTAATTTCTCTCCATTTTTATATTGAAGGGACTCATTTACCCTATTTTCCATGTATTTTATTTTTGTAGAAAAATAAATTTGAAAACCACTTCAAAAATTGTTTTTGAAACATACTATAAAACATTTTTCAAAAAGTCTTGTGAGTTTCATATGTTCAAATATAATTTCAAATAGCCCCTGGTTTGGAATGTCATGTTGCTCCTCTCAAGATTTTGAATTTGGGCAAGGGGATTTGAATTCATTTAAACTTTCAAATAGGACCAAAATATGAAATAGATTGCAAAAGGAATTATTTTCACAAACCACCCTTTTTCCAAGTCCTTTATTTTGAACAAGTCATGTTATCTTCTCTCTGTGATTTGTATTGGATGAAATTGTAATTCAAAAGAAAACGGGAAGTCATTTTATTCCCTCTCATTCAAAAGTTTTAAAAAGTTTCAAATTTCACTCAAGTTTCAATCACTAAAACAAACAAACAATCAATCTAATAATTATATTAACATTACAAAATTTGGGATGTTACAACCACATATGGAGAAATATGCACTAACACTAATGAAATCTTTGTATTATTATTCGAGAAGTCACACAAAAGACAACTTAGTGTTGTCTTGACACATGGTGACCAAGCAAGCAAAGTAACAAGAAGAATGTGTAAACTAGCAAGGATAACAAGCAACCAAGTAAACAAGCGAAGATAAATATTTTTGGTTTTTTGGTTTTTATAGCAAGAAAAATATAATAACAAATAAAGTAGAACAAGTGAATCATAATTTGTGAGAAGGTACTTTGATAGGAAAAAATTTATACTCACCGGCAATGGCGTCACAAATCCTTCCTAATATTTGTGATCCGTGTTGGGTTTTTTCCCCGAAGAGGAGGGGATGGTGCATCACAATATAGATAAGTATTTGTCTCAGTGAGAACCAAGTTTGTCGAACCAATAGGAGGACCACGCAATTTCCCGTCTCCAGCCTACATACAAAAGAACACACACTTGCACCCAATGCGAGCAAGAGGGTTGTCAATCGCCTTAAACTCGTGACTTCCAAGCAATAAGTAGCGTAGTTGGATAGTTTGATAAATATAGAATAGAAAATAAATTAAAATAAAATAATTGCAGCAAGGTATTTGAGTTTTTGTATTTATATTTGTGAATAGACTGGGGGGCATAGTTTTCGCTAGAGGCTTCTCTCTCGTAGAAAACATACAGTGGGTAAACAAATTTCTATAGGGAAATTGATAGAAAAGCGCATAGTTTATTCATGGAAATGGTCATTACATATAGGCATCATGGCCGCAAGCAAGTAGCCCGACTCCTACCTGCATCTACTACTATTACTCCACCCATCAATCGCTATCCAGCATGCATCTAGAGTATTTAGTGAAACAAAGTAATTCTTGAAGAACAATGACATGTTGTAGACAAAGCAAATCCAATTAATATGAACCAAACCCATCATTTTACCCTTAGTGTCAGGAATATGATGCGTGTCATCTCTCTTTCTGTCACTGTGATTGAGCACCGCAAGATTAAACCCACTACAACACACCTCTCCCGCTGAAAATAAATTAATCATGCATATACATGAAAATACCAGCAAGGAACTCAATATAATCCTATAAATAATCTGAACATAAACCAATAATTCATCGGATGCCAACAAACACACCGCACAACAGTGATTACATAAGATAGATCACCGCGGGAATCACGGTGATCATGGAAACAAAGAACATCACCATAGGTTTGTGGTGAAATACTCACACATCACCATGGGAGCGGAAAGGTTGATATAGAGGCCTTCCGTGATTGTCCCCTGCTCTGACATGGCACCGGAAGACGGCTCCAGATGGGCACATGACTGAACAGAAGCTTGCGACAACGGAAATAGTGTTTCGGGAGGCTCCTTAGGGTTTTTGGACAATATATGAATTTATAGGATAGAGAGGAGGGCGAGAGGCCAAGGGAGGTGGCCCCAAGCCATGAGGGAGTGACCACCCCCTTGGTCGCGCCCTATTGTCCTAGCGCCACCTCGTGCGCCCTCCAACCTTCCTCCAAAGCTTCCATGTCTTTATTCTGTCCAGAAAAATCTTCAAAAAGTTTCAGGGTATTTGGACTTCGTTTTGTATCGTATTCTTGTCGGGCATATGACCCCATGGTATAACCCGCCATTTGGGCCGGGTTAGGCTGTAGGCGACTCAAGAAGTATGTACTCAATGGGGTGTAGAAAGGACAGAAGGACAGTAAGAAGACTTACTAAGTGAGCCGCATGGCGGCCAAGTACCCGAAGATGGCGAGTTAAGGCCCACGAGGTGGAAGATGCCAGAAGCTTTCCTAACTTGGGAAACGAGATGAGGTAGAATTATAATAGGTCATGGGCGTTCTTGACTCGGACTCTATTGTAAACTGAGGGCTTTACCTATATATAAAGGGGAGCCCTCGAGTTGGAAAGATCAAGCAAGAAACTCTCGAGGGCTAGGTTAGCTATTCCGCATCCTTGTAATTGACATCTCCATCAATATAGACACCAAAGCAGGATGTAGGCTTTTACCCCCATTGGAGGGGCCGTACCTGGGTAAATGCATCTCTCGTTCCCGATCAACCACTTCAAGTCGCCACACAGTGACGATGGCTGTTGGGGATATTATCCCGCCATGAGACCCGCCCTAGGGCTCCGGGTCAAGACAATGGCGGCTCAACATTTCATATTCAACGGGCCCTTAGTTAGGAAGCAGAAGGCACAAGGAGTTTACAACAAGAGCCGGCTGTGGTCCAAGATAAGAAGAAGGCGACTCACGTCCCATGCAGGTGAAGGGTCACCAGGAGTTTCCTTGCTTGAGGGGCAAGGCGAGTTAGGGACACACCAGGTCACGAATCATAGCGCGACCCGGACTCTTGTAAAACCTAGATCCTCGACCTGTATATTAAGGTGAGTTACTAGGGTTGGTAGATTTAAGTTAGCATCAATTGAGAGCTAGGTCACGCGAATCCGCACCCCATGTAATCGATTTCCACAACAACATAGCAGGACGTAGGCTCTTACCTCAATCTGAGGGGCCGAACCTGGGTAAAATCATCTCTCGTTCCCGATCAACCCCTTTGAATCCCCACATAGTTGTGATGGCTTCACCACTAAGTCCTTTGACGAGGACATCTGCCATGACAAAACCACGACAGTTGGCGCCCACCATGGGCCAGCGCACGGTGGAGTTGAGTCCTCGATGGGAGCCCTTCCAGGGTTCGGGAGCTACGCGGTCGGCCTCATGACCAAGAGTCACCGTGGAAAGTGTTACATCAACAATTCAAGCCGGGGTTCCGAGGCCGGTTCAATCGAATAGCATACCGGGTCCCCTTTGGCAAGATCCATGTCTTCATCGGCAAGATCGGAGCGCCAGTTCCCAAGCTGGACACCAGCACCGACATCATCGAGCCGGCTCGGTTCGCCCAACCCGCCACGTCTCGGATCAGACATCGTCGCGTCTTCGTCAGCTTTATATAGGGGGCTAGACTCCCGGAGGAACCAGAAGTTGGTGGAGTTACCCCTGTCAATTCTGACGGCGGGTCATCAATCGGTGATACCGACTCGATCTTCCCTCTCTACGAGGGAAGGCTGGGCGGTTTCCTAGAGGTAGCGATCTATGAAGGGCACAGGAGCCGCCCCGGCAAGTCGACATCTATATGGCGGGAGCCGCGGCGGCTCAAAGCCAACCAAACGCGGCAAACGCCAATGGGGCCAGCGGATCTAGGAAAATGCCAGCCCAGGCCATGTCAGATTTGATGGTTGAGATGTCAAAACTCATTGCAGTAGCCGTGATGGGTGATAACCAAGAGGAAGTTAACGCTGAATTGGCCAAGCTTCATGAAGAGATGGCTCAGATACTATGCCAGATCGATGCGGAGAAGACCTGGATGGCAGATCAGCAGGCTTAGATCGAAAAAGAGGTGGAGCGTTTGAAGGTGGAGGTGTGGCGACTTGAACGCGAGCGAGCCGCCTCAGACAGTGTTTATCAGAGAAGGCATCAGAGCCGCATCCCAGTCAACCTTAACCCTACTCTCCTGTTCAGCAACCCACATACACCTGGCGCGGACCATAACCCACCTCACCACAACGATCCACATGTTGATATTGTCTAGTAGCCGATGCAGCCCCCGTTGAACCCACATGCGATTCAACACTTCCAAACGCCTTAAGTTCACTTCTCCAAACTGGTGGATAATGTGTTGGCTGCGACCCGCCATTTGGAGTCTCTTCCTATTCGTGGGAATACCACATTGGAAGTGGAGGCAAGGAATGCCATTGAGATGTTAAAAACGACGGTAGTCTGATACGTCCATTTTGCATCATGCTTTCATGTTGATATTTATCGCTTTATGGGCTTTTATTACACTTCACGGTACAATACTTATGCCTTTTCTCTCTTATTTTGCAAGGTTTACATGAAGAGGGAGAATGCCGGCACCTGGAATTCTGGCCTGAAAAAGGAGCAAGCTTGAGATACCTATTATGCGCAACTCCAAAAGCCGTGAAAATCAACGAGGATTTATTTTGGAATTTATAAAAAATACTAGGCCGAAGAAGTACCACAGGGGAGCTAGCAGGAGGCCACAATCCTGCTAGGCGTGGCCTACCCCCTGGCCGCGCCTAGGGGGCTTGTGGGCTCCTTGTTGGCCCTTTGTCCCCCTCTTTTGCTATAAGGAGGGTTTCGTTCCAGAAAAAATCGAGAAGAGGCTTTCGGGAGGAATCGCCGCCGCCACGAGGCGGAACTTGAGAAGAACAATTCTAGAGCTCCGGCGGGGTCGTCCGGCCGCGGAAACTTCCCTCCCGGAGGGGGAAATCATCGCCATCGTCATCACCAACACTCCTCTCATCAGAGGGGACTCATCACCATCGACATCTTCATCAACACCACCTCATCTCCAAACCCTAGTTCACCTCTTGTAACCAATCGCCGTCTCGCGACTCCGATTGGTACCTGTAAGGTTTCTAGTAGTGTTAATTACTCTTTGTAGTTGATGCTAGTTGGATTACTCGGTGGAAGATTATATGTTCAGATCCTTGATGCTATTAAATACCTCTCTGGTCATGAACATAATTATGCTTTGTGAGTAGTTACTTTTGTTCCTGAGGAGATGGGATAAGTCATGCTATAAGTAGTCATGTGAATTTGGTATTCGTTCGATATTTTGATGCGTTGTATGTTGTTTTTCCTCTAGTGGTGTTATGTGAACGTCGACTACATAACACTTCACCATTATTTGGGACTAGAGGAAGGAATTGGGAAGTAGTAAGTAGATGATGGGTTACTAGAGTGACAGCTGCTTAAACCCTAGTTTATGCGTTGCTTCGCAAGGGGCTGATTTGGATCCACTAGTTTAATGCTATGGTTAGACTTTGTCTTAATTCTTCTTTCGTAGTTGCGAATGCTTGCAAGAGGGGTTAATAATAAGTGGGAGGTTAGTCCAAGTAAGGGCAGCACCCAAGCACCGGTCCACCCACATATCAAACTATCAAATTAGCGAACGTGAATCATATGAACATGATGAAAACTAGCTTGACAGAAATTCCCGTGTGTCCTCGGGAGCGCTTTACCTCCTATGATAATTTGTTCAGGCTTGTCCCTTGCTAAAAAAGGGATTGGGCCACTTTGCTGCACCTTTGTTACTATTGTTACTTGCTACTTGCTACGAATCATCTTATCACACAACTATCTGTTACCGATAATTTCAGTGCCTGCACAGAATACCTTGTTGAAAACCACTTGTCAGATCCTTTTGCTCCTCGTTGGGTTCGACACTCCTACTTATCGAAAGGACTATGATAGATCCCCTATACTTGTGGGTCATCAAGACTCTTTTCTGGCGCCATTGCAGGGGAGTGAACCGCCTTTGGTAAGTGGAATTTGGCAAGGAACCATTTATATAGTGTGCTGAAATTTATTGTCACTTGTCACTATGGAAACTAATCCTTTGAGGAGCTTGTTCGGGGTATATTCACCTCGAACAGAAGAACAAGGAGTTTCTCCTCAACCTGCTGCACCTACTGAAAATATTTTCTATGAATTTCCTTTGGGTATGCTTGAGAAACAGCCAGCTAATCCTTTTACAGGAGATGGAACATCACATCCCGACTTGAATCTAATCTATGTAGATGAAGTTTGTAGTTTATTTAAGCTTGCAGGTTTGCCCGAGGATGAGGTAAAGAAGAAGGTCTTTCCCTTATCTTTGAGGGATAAAGCATTGACATGGTATAGGCTATGTGATGATACTGGATCATGGAACTACAACCGGTTGAAATTGGAATTTCATCAAAAGTTTTATCCTATGCATCTAGTACATCGTGGTCAGAATTATATTTATAATTTTTGGCCTCGTGACAGAGAAAGCATCGCTCAAGCTCGGGGGAGGCTTAAATCTATGTTATATTCATGCCCCAACCATGAGCTCTCGAGAGAAATTATCATTCAGAACTTCTATGCTCGGCTTTCTCATGATGATCGCACCATGCTTGACACTTCTTGTACCGGTTCTTTTATGAAGAGAGATATTGAATTCAAATGGAATTTATTGGAAAGAGTTAAATGCAACTCTAAATATTGGGATTTTGACGAAGGTAAGGAGTTAGGTATGAATTTCAAGTTTGATTGCGTTAAATCATTTTTCGAAACAAATACTTTTTGTGATTTTAGCGCTAAATTTGGACTTGACTCTTAGATAGTAGCTTCATTGTGTGAATCATTTGCTGCTCATATTGATCTCCCTAAAGAGAAGTGGTTTAAATATCATCCTCCCTTAGAAGTCAATGTAGTTAAACCCAATCCAGTTGAAGAGAAAGTCATTGCCTATAATGATCCTATTGTTCCCAGTGCTTACATTGAGAAACCACCTTTCCGTGTTAGGATAAAGCATCATTCTAAAGCTTCAACTATGATACATAGGGGCTACATTAGAACACCTACACCCCCTGAGCAAATTAGAGTTGAACCTAACATTGCTATTATCAAAGATCTCCTGTCCGACAATGTTGATGGCCATGATATTTACTTCTGTGAAGATGCTGCTAGAATTGCTAAACCACATGCTAGAGACAAACATAGGCCTGTTGTTGGCATGCCTGTGGTTTCTGTTAAGATAGGAGATCATTGTTGTCATGGTTTATGTGCCGTGGGTGATAGTGTTAGTGCAATACCTCAATCCTTATATGATGAAATTAAAGACGATATTGCACGTGTTGAGATGGAACCTATTGATGTCACTATTCAGCTTGCCAATAGAGATACTATCTGCCCTGTGGGAATTGTTAGAGATATTGAAGTCTTGTGTGGAAAAACGAAATATCCTGCTGATTTTCTCGTTCTTGCTACCACACAAGATAGCTTTTGTCCCATCATATCTGGCAGACCTTTCCTCAATACTGTCAATGCTCATATCGACTATGAGAAGCAAACTGTCACTATTGGCTTTGAAGGTGTGTCACATGAGTTCAATTTCTCCAAGTTTGGTAGACAACCTCATGAAAAAGAGTTTCCTAGTAAGGATGAAATTATTGCCCTAGCTTCTATTGTTGTGCCTCCTACTGATCCTTTAGAGCAATACTTGCTTGAGCACGAAAATGATATGCATATGGATGAAAGGGATGGGATAGATAGAGTTATCTTTGAACAATATTCTATCCTTAAGAATAATTTGCCTGTTGAACTGCTTGGAGAACCACCCCCACCAAAGGGTGATCCTGTGTTCAAGCTCAAACAGTTGCCTGATACTCTTAAGTATGCTTATCTCGATGAAAAATAGATATATCCTGTTATTATTAGTGCTAGCCTCTCAGAGCATGAAGAAAAGAAGTTACTAAAAACTCTGAGGAAGCACCGTTCTGCTATTGGATATACTCTTGATGATCTTAAGGGCATTAGTCCCACTCTATGCCAGCACAAGATTAAAACCGATCCTGATTCCAAACCAGTTGTCGATCATCAATGGAGATTAAATCCTAAGATGAAAGAGGTAGTAATAAAAGAAATACTAAAGCTCCTGGAAGCAGGTATTATCTATCATGTTGCTCATAGTGATTGGGTGAGTCCGGTGCATTGCGTACCTAAGAAGGGAGGTATTGCCGTTGTCCCTAATGATAAGGATGAATTGATCCCACAGAGGGTTATTACTGGCTATAGGATGGTGATCGATTTTAGGAAATTGAATAAGGCCACTAGGAAATATCATTACCCTTTGCCTTTTCCCGACCAAATGCTAGAAAGACTGTCTAAACATACACACTTCTGCTTTCTAGATGGTTATTCTGGTTTGTCCCAAATACCAGTTGCACAATGTGATCAGGAGAAAACCACTTTCACCAGCCCTTTCGGTACCTTTGCTTACAGACATATGCCTTTTGGCTTATGTAATGCACCTGCCACCTTTCATAGATGTATGATGGCCATATTCTCTGACTTTTGTGAAAAGATTGTTGAGGTTTTCATGGATGACTTCTCCGTTTACGGGTCTTCTTTTGATGATTGCCCCAGCAACCTTGATCGAGTCTTGCAGAGATGTAAAGATACCAACCTTGTCTTGAATTGGGAGAAGTGCCACTTTATGGTTAATGAAGGCATCGTCTTAGGACATAAAATTTCTGAAAGAGGTATTGAAGTCGATAAGGCTAAGGTTGATGCAATCGAGAAAATTCCATGCCCCACATATATCAAAGGTATAAGAAGTTTCCTTGGTCATGTTGGTTTCTATAGAAGGTTCATTAAAGACTTCTCTAAGACTTCTAGGCCTCTTACCAATCTCTTGCAAAAGGATATTCCTTTTGTTTTTGACGATGATTGTGAGGAAGCCTTCGAAATACTTAAGAAGGCCTTGATAACTGCGACTATTGTTCAACCACCTGATTGGAACTTACCTTTTGAAATTATGTGTGATGCTAGTGATTATGTTGTAGGCGCTGTCCTAGGACAAAGAGTTGATAAGAAGTTGAAAGTTATTCACTATGCTAGTAAAACTCTAGACAGTGTCCAAAGAAACTATGCTACTACTGAAAAGGATTTTTTAGCAGTCGTGTTTGCATGTGAAAAGTTCACATCCTACATAGTTGATTCCAAAGTCACTATTCACAATGATCACGCTGCTATTAAGTACCTCATGGAAAAGAAAGACGCTAAACCTAGACTTATCAGATGGGTTCACTTGCTACAAGAATTTGATTTGCATGTTGTCGATAGGAAGGGTGCACAGAACCCAGTAGCAGATAACTTGTCTAGGTTGGAGAATGTTCTTGATGACCCACAACCTATTGATGATAGCTTTCCTGATGAGCAATTGAATGTCACCAATACTTCACGTAGTACACCGTGGTATGCTGATTATGCAAACTATATCGTTGCCAAATATATACCACCTAGTTTCACATACCAGCAAAAGAAGAAATTCTTCTTTGATTTGAGACATTACTTTTGGGATGATCCTCACCTTTATAAGGAAGGAGTAGATGGTGTTATTAGACGTTGTGTACCTAAACATGAACAGGGACAGATCCTACAGAAGTGTCACTCCGAGGCTTACGGAGGACACCATGCGGGAGATAGAACTCCACACAAGGTATTGCAATCAGGTTTCTATTGGCCCACTCTCTTCAAGGATGCCCGTAAGTTTGTCTTGTCTTGTGACGAATGTCCAAGAATAGATAATATCGGTAAACGTCAGGAAATGCCTATGAACTATTCACTTGTCATTGAACCATTTGATGGTTTGGGGCTTTTATTATATGGGACCTTTTCCAAAATCCAACGGCTATACTCATATCCTAGTTGTTGTTGATTACGTTACTAAGTGGATAGAAGCTATCCCAACTAGTAGTGTTGATCACAACACCTCTATCAGGATGCTTAAAGAAGTTATTTTCCTAGATTTGGAGTCCCTAGATATCTAATGACTGATGGTGGTTCACATTTTACTCATGGTGCTTTCCGTAAAATGCTTGCTAAGTATGATGTCAACCATAGAGTTGCATCTCCCTATAATCCTCAGTCCAGCGGTCAAGTAGATCTAAGTAATAGAGAGATTAAACTAATTCTGCAAAAGACTGTCAATAGGTCTAGAAAGAATTGGTCTAAGAAGCTTGATGATGCACTGTGGGCTTATAGAACTGCTTATAAGAATCCCATGGGCATGTCTCCGTACAAAATGGTTTACGGTAAAGCATGTCATTTACCTCTTGAGCTAGAGCATAAGGCTTATTGGGCAATCAAAGAACTCAACTTTGATTTCAAACTTGTTGGTGAGAAGAGGTTATTTGATATTAGCTCACTTGATGAATGGAGAGCTCAGGCATATGAAAATGCCAAGTTGTTCAAAGAAAAGGTTAAGAGGTGGCATGCTAAAAGGATACAAAAGAGTGAGTTCAATGTAGGTGATTATGTCTTGCTATATAATTCTTGTTGAAGATTTTTTGCAGGCAAGCTTCTCTCTAAATGGGAAGGTCCTTAAATTGTTGAGGAAGTATATCGTTCCGGTGCCATCAAGATCAACAACACGGAAGGTAATTTTCCGAGAGTGGTAAATGGGCAAAGAATCAACCATTATATCTCAGGTACTCCCATAAATGTTGAAAGCAATATTATCAATAGCATAACTCCGGAGGAGTACATAAGGGATATTTATCAGCCTGTTTCAGACTCCGAAAACGAAGAGGTATGTGATTCGGTAAGTAAACCGACTCCAAAACTTTTCCAGTAGGAATTCTTCTCCGTTTTGGAATTTTTAGAAAAGTAGAAAAATTTCAAGTAGTCCGGAAAGCGCACGAGGAGGCAACAAGCCTGCCAGGCGCGGGCCACCCCCTGGCCGCGCGTGGGGGGCTTGTGACCACCTCGTGTGCCTCCTGGACTCCGTTTTCTTGCGGAGTACTCCTTCTGATCGGAAAAAAATTATTATATATTCTCCCGAAAGGTCTAACCCTCGTATCACGAAAATTACCCTCTTTTTTTGTTTCGAGCCTGTTTCTGCCGCAGATTTAGGACAAAGATGTCGTATCAGGAATCTGTAGGGGAGGACGATCTCCCTCAAGTCTATGAAGAAGTAAATGCTGATCTGAAAAGAATGGAGGTCATGGAGGCCAAGGAAAGGCTACCTAAAGAAACTAAGGGCAAAAGTAAGGAGAAGAATCCAGCGTTGGATGAAGGGCAATCTGTGCTCAACAAAGGAGAAGCTGAGGAAGAGGATTTTCTTCAACCCTATCTCCACCTTTTACCTCCATCCCTGATCGAGCTCTTGAGGTTATGTGAAATAACTCATGTTCGTAATACTTATCTGATTCGTGAAGTTGTTTTGCTGGAGAAACATATCACAGAGCTCCAAGGTATAAATCAAAGATTGATGGCCCTCTTGGAATCAAAAGACAAGACAACTCCACCACCATCACCTTCAAAGGAAGACAACTAAGCACGGGTATGGGCAATCCCCTTGGCTTGTGCCAAGCTTGGGGGAGTTGCCTCGGTATCGTATCACCATCACATCTTTTGCCTTTACCTTTTCGTAGTTCGATTCTTTTTGGTTTTATCTTTCTCTAGTAGAATAAAGTTCTTAGTGTTTTAGGCTTGAGTTTTGCTTTGTGTCACCCCCGATGTATTCGAGTTTGTGAGTCATATAATAAAGAGTGTTTTAGTTAAGGGCCTTGCTTCATGCCATGATCTGAAAGAAAGAATGATAAAAGAACAAAAGCATGAAAGATCATGTAATGATCTTATGGGAAGTGATGACTTCACATATAAAAAGAATGTTGATTGAAACTTGTTGCGGGTGGACAAACGTAGACCTTGGTCATTGTTGCAATTAATAGGAAGTAATAAGGAAAGAGAGGTTCACATATAAATATATCATCTTGGGCACCATCTATGATTGTGAACACTCACTAAACTATTGCATGCTTAGACGTAGATGTTGGACAAGGAAGACAACATAATGAATTATGCATGCTTGGTTCCGAACAATGATTATATTACTAGAGATCCCTTAGCATGTGACGCTTGCTTCCACCTCATATCAGCCAAAACTTCCGCACTAAGTAGAGATACTACTTGTGCATCCATAAACCTTCAACCCCAGTTTTGCCATGAGAGTCCACCATACCTACCTATGGATTGAATAAGAACCCTCAAGTAAGTTGTCATCGGGGCAAGCAATAAAAATTGCTCCCTAAATATGTATGATCTATTAGTGTGTGGAAAATAAGCTTTGTACGAACCTCTGATGAGGAAGACATAAAGGCAACAGACTGCATAATAAAGTTATTTATCACACGAGGCAATATAAAGTGACGTTCCTTCACACTAAGAGGCCACACATCCAAACCTCAAAAGCGCATGACAACCTCTACTTCCCTCTGCGAAGGGCCTATCTTGTACCTTTACTTTTTTCCCTTGAAAGAGTCATGGTGATCTACACCAATTCCTTATTTCTCCTTTATCTTGGCTAACGTCATATGCTAGGGAAAGGTCTATATTCATATGTCAACTTGGAGGTAAGTATTCATGAATTATTATTGTTGACATTACCCTTGAGGTAAATGGTTCGGAGGCGAAACTATAAGCCCCTATCTTTCTCTGTGTCCGACTGAAACTTTGATCTCATGAGTACCACGTGAGTTGTAGCAATTGTAGAAGACAAAAGGACGATTGAGTATGTGGATTTGCTTTACAAGCTCTTATTTGACTCTTTCCGATGTTATGATAAATTGCAATTGCTTCAATGACTAAAGGCTATTGGTTGTTAATTCTCATTAAGGCTCTTGATCCATACTTTACTTTGTGAAGGAATTATCACTTTAGCATCAGAGTTGATATGGTGATATTGCTGTTCTGACTATGATCATGATGCCTGCATGTCCATATCTTGTTTTGTCGACACCTCTCTCTCTAAACATGTGGGCATATTTATTGATCTCGGTTTTCGCTTGAGGACAAGCGAGGTCTAAGCTTGGGAGAGTTGATACGTCCATTTTGCATCATGCTTTCATGTTGATATTTATCGCTTTATGGGCTGTTATTACACTTCAGGTACAATACTTGTGCCTTTTCTCTCTTATTTTGCAAGGTTTACATGAAGAGGGAGAATGCCGGCAGCTGGAATTCTAGCCTGAAAAAGGAGCAAGTTTGAGATACCTATTCTGCGGAACTCCAAAAGCCGTGAAAATCAACGAGGATTTATTTGGAATTTATAAAAAATACTGGGCCGAAGAAGTACCAAAGGAGAGCCAGCAGGAGGCCACAAGCCTGCTAGGCGCGGCCTACCCCCCTGGCCGTGCCTAGGGGGCTTGTGGGCTCCCTGTTGGCCCTCTGGCCCCCCCTCTTTTGCTATAAGGAGGGTTTCGTTCCATAAAAAATCAAGAGGAGACTTTCGGGAGGAATCGCCGCCGCCGCGAGGCGGAACTTGAGCAGAACCAATCTAGAGCTCCGACAGGGTCGTCCTGCCGCGGAAACTTCCCTCCCGGAGGGGGAAATCATCGCCATCATCATCACCAACACTCCTCTCATCGGAGGGGACTCATCACCATCATCATCTTCATCAGCACCATCTCACCTCCAAACCCTAGTTCATCTCTTGTAACCAATCTTCGTCTCGCGACTCCGATTGGTACTTGTAAGGTTGCTAGTAGTGTTAATTACTCTTTCTAGTTGATGCTAGTTGGATTACTCGGTGGAAGATTATATGTTCAGATCCTTGATGCTATTCAATACCTCTCTGGTCATGAACATAATTATGCTTTGTGAGTAGTTACTTTTGTTCCTGAGGACATGGGATAAGTCATGCTATAAGTAGTCATGTGAATTTTGTATTCGTTCGATATTTTGATGTGTTGTATGTTGTTTTTCCTCTAATGGTGTTATGTGAACGTCGACTACATAACACTTCACCATTATTTGGGCCTATAGGAAGGCATTGGGAAGTAGTAAGTAGATGATGGGTTGCTAGAGTGACATAAGCTTAAACCCTAGTTTATGCGTTGCTTCGCAAGGGGCTGATTTGGATCCACTAGTCTAATGCTATGGTTAGACTTTGTCTTAATTCTTCTTTCATGGTTGAGGATGCTTGCGAGAGGGGTTAATAATAAGTGGGAGGTTAATCCAAGTAAGGGCAGCACCCAAGCACCGGTCCACCCACATATCAAACTATCAAAGTAGCGAACGTGAATCATATGAACATGATGAAAACTAGCTTGACAGAAATTCCCGTGTTTCCTCGAGAGCGCTTTACCTCCTATAAGAGTTTGTTCAAGCTTGTCCCTTGCTAAAAAAGGGATTGGGCCACTTTGCTGCACCTTTGTTACCATTGTTACTTGCTACTTGCTATGAATCATCTTATCACACAACTATCTGTTACCGATAATTTCAGTGCGTGCAGAGAATACCTTCCTGAAAACCACTTGTCAGATCCTTCTGCTCCTCATTGGGTTCGACAATCTTACTTATCGAAAGTACTGTGATAGATCCCCCTATACTTGTGGGTCATCATAGTCCAGCAGGCGCAGTTTTCATACAATCGTTATTGTGTGGACTCCACACCGCAGACAAGCCACACAAAGAGTCGCCCATATGACCCTCCAACGGTTTCCAGCGATGCTCGTCGACACCAACCTCAGATCAATCCAGCAGAGCCGCCAACATCAAATGCTCAGGTGCTCATCAATGTTTCACGAGCCGCCCGGCAAGCAGAGGCAGAGGCAGCGGCGATATTGGCGAGTCAGGGAGTTCCACCATATACCCAGTTGGCTCGTGGATACAGTGGGCAAGGAGGATGGAATGTAGGTGTCCCCTGCCTATCTTTTTCCCTATGCAATGAGCGCATGGCCAGAGACTTTAAGGCCCCTCGTAAGGTACCCAACTATACACCTGATCTTGAGCCAGGGGCGTAGGTTGAGAGCTATGAGCTGGCTATGGACATGCTTGATGCTAGCGACGCAGTTTGCGCCAAATATTTCACCATGACGTTGGAAGGGCCGGCTCGCACGTGGTTGAAAAATCTACCCCCAAGTCCATTAACACTTGGGAGGAACTCATGGAGAGCTTCGTCAAAAAAATTCGAGGAACCTGCAAGCGTCTGATGACCATTGTAAATCTGCAACATTGTGTTCAGCGGGCGGACGAATCAGCTCATCATTGGACAAGGTGGGTTGCGGAGAACATCCACTCTTCGGATAATATTACAGCGGCTCAGGCTGTGCTGATCTTGGAGAAGAACTGTCATTTTCAACCCGTGGTGTTGAAACTTGGTTGCCTCAAGCATAAAGTGCAAGATATGGGCGAGTTGATGGACACCCTCACCAGGTATGCTGAGTCGGACGGTACGATGGATGCCGGCTCTGATGACGAGAAGGCCAGTGAGGTTAAAAGGGGTGATGGAGCTAAGGTTCACTTCCAGACTCTTGGACGCAATAACAATCTGGGAGGTCAAGGAAAAATAAGGCAGCAAGATGGCGCGTCTGATTTTGTTGCTGACACCATTGTCGGACCCCGTAACCAGCGTCGGAACATGAGTCAGGGCGGCTTTCAGGACCGGTGTTTTAGCGGAAGGAAGCCATGCAATTACGAAGAATTTCTCAAGGGACCTTGCCCTAAGCATAGTACTCCTGATGCCCCGTCTACTCACTCTTGGGAAACTGTTTTGTGATGCAGGAATTTCGTCTCCACGCATCCCGGGATCACCAAGGAGGTAATAATGGTGCCCATCAGGGTCAATTTGGCCCGGGCGGCTCACGAGGAGGCTCGTTTAGTGCTTTCCTAATCCAGATCCTCAGGGGTGAGGTGGCTCACATAATAATGGGGGACAGTCATCTGGCCAAGGCAGTCAGGAGTATAATGACGAGGACAGTTTCCAGCAGCCAAACAGCCAAGGCGGCTTCCAGAGAAAACCTAAGCAGTTGAATGGCGGGCAATACCATGTCTTCACCACTTGTACCTTTAAGAGGGACACAAAGGTAAAGCAGAGGGCCATCAATATGGTTGAGCCGACGGTTCCCAGATACTTAAACTGGTCTGAACAGCCTGTCACGTGGAGTAGAGGTGACCACCCGCCTCAGATTGATAACCCGGGAGACTTGGCATTGGTGGTGGCCCCTCAGGTTTGGGGATATACGCTCTCTAAGGTCCTTACGGATGGAGGAAACAGTATCAACATCCTGTACTATGACACCTTCCGACGGATGAACTTTGAAGAGAAGGATTTTATGCCCTCAACCACGGTTTTTCACGGCATTGTTCCGGGCAAGTCGGCATATCCTGTTGGGCGGATCAAGTTGAATGTGGCTTTTGGTAATGAGTCCAATTACAGGAGCGAGTCATTACTGTTTTAGGTGGTCAAAATTAAAATTCCTTATCATGCTTTTTCGGGCGGCCGGCTTATGCTCGCTTCATGGCTCGGCTTTGTTAAGTATACCTTAAGCTTAAAATGTCGGGTCTCAGGGCCACCATCATAGTCAATGGGGATCGAAAGATAGCTCAGGAGTGTGAGGAAGGAGACACCGCATATGCTGAGTCGGCATGAGCAGCCGAAGAGTTAAAGTTCCACAAGACGAATGTGGATCCGGCTGACATGAGCATGCCCAAGAAGCCAATGATTGATTCTGAGTCGCCCCTTAAGTTCAAACCAACATATGATACCAAGCAAGTTGATTTCATCCCTGGCGACTCTTCCAAGCAGTTTACTATTGGGACCGGCTTAGATCCCAAATAGGAAAGCGCGCTCATTAAAATCATCTGTGAGAATCGGGACATCTTTGCATGGAAACCTTCTAACATGCCTGGAGTACCGAGAGAATTCGTTGAGCACCATCTCAATGTGGATCCAAAGATGAAGCCAGTCCATCAGTACCTTCGTCGTTTTAATGAGGAGAAAAGCAAGGCAATTGGAGAAGAAGTCGCTCGGCTCTTGGCCGCCGGGTTCATCGTCGAGGTTTTTCACCCTGAGTGGTTGGCTAACCCGGTCTTAGTTCTCAAGAAGAACGGTGCTTTTCGCATGTGCATTAACTATACAGACCTCAACAAAGCTTGTCTGAAGGATCCTTTCGCCCTTCACCATATCGTTCAAATCATTTACTCTATGGCGGGTTGTGAGCGTTTGTGATTTCTGGATGCATACTCTGGTTATCATCAGATCAAGATGGCCAAGGAGGATCAGGAAAAGAAAGCTTTTATCACCCCCTTTGGTACTTTTTGCTATGTCTTGATGCCTTTTGGGCTCAATTGCACGGGGGCGACTCCTGAATGTTGCATTCAGAATTGTTTGCACAACCAGATTGGACTTAATGTCCATGCTTATGTTGATGACATCATGGTGAAGTCAGAGAAGAAGGAGACACCTCTAGGCGACCTCAAGGAGACGTTTGACAACCTCTGGGTGTATCAGATGAAGCTTAACCTGACCAAGTGTGTGTTTGGGGTTCCTGCGGGATAATTGCTGGGATTCCTAGTGTTCGAGCGTGGCATAGAACCTAACCTGGACAAGATCAAAGCGATAACTTTGCTTGGGAAGCCGACTAATATCAATTAGGTCCAACGTATGGCGGGTCGTATTGCAGCACTGAGCCATTTTATAAGTCGGCTTGGTGAGAAGGCTATTCCTCTTTATCAATTGCTCAGGAAAACAGATCACTTCGTTTGGACTCGTGCGACTGATGAGGCCTTCGAGGCCCTTAAGAAGCAACTTGCTGAGCCGCCCGTGCAGGCAGCCCCGGCTCACAAAGAGCCAATGCTCTTGTACATTGCCGCCAACTCTAAGGCGGTGAGTGTGGCGGTGGTTGTTGAACGAAAGGAAGAAGGCAAAGAGTATCATGTTCAGCAGCCAATGTATTTTATCAGTGAAGTATTGACCATGTCCAAACAGCAATATCTGCATTGGCAGAAGCTAGTCTTTGGGATTTTCATGGCAAGCCGGAAGTTGAAGCACAACTTCCTGGAGCACCCAATCACTGTGGTCAGTTCTACGCCAATCGGGGACATTATACAGAATCGAGAAGCCACTGGGCGGATTGCTAAATGGGCAATAGAGCTTGGTCCTCATCATGTGAAGTATATGCCTCGCACAACCATCAAATCGCGGGCTCTAGTACATTTCATCAATGATTGGACCGAGTTGCAGATTCTGGAAGATAGGCCTGATAGCACATATTGGACTATTCATTTTGATGGCTCTAGGCAGTTGGAAGGCTCAAGAGTTGCAGTGGTGTTATCGTCCCCAAGAGGTGACAAATTTTGTTATGTTCTGCGGCTCATGTTTCCTTGCACAAACAATGCAGCTGAGTACGAGGCATTGCTCCATGGGCTCAAGATAGCTAAGGAGATGAACTTGAGCCGGGTCAAGTGCTTAGGTGACTCAGATTTGGTGGCTTAGTGAGTATCAGGAACCTGGGATTCCAAAGATCCATTGATGGCGGCTGCATGCGGTAACCGAGGTGGCGGGTTATTTCCATGGCTACCAAGTTGATCATATTGATCATCGACACAACGAGGCGGCTGATGCTCTCTCCCGACTCGGATCACAACGTAGGCCCGTTCCCCCTAATGTGTTCTTGGACGTCTTGCATAATCCTTATGTGAAGCTGCTTTCTCAAGAAGACATAGTTGTTCTTGACCCGGAGTCACAATTGGTGGCGGCTCTCCGGGCGATTCCTGACTGGACGGTACCTTAAATGGCTTATCTAGCTCGAGGCGAGTTGCCAGCTAATGAAGTTTTTGCTAGGAAAATTGTGCGGCGATACAAGTCCATGGTCATACACAAAGGCGAGTTGCACAAGAGAAGTACATGTGGGGTTTTTTAGCGTTGTGTTTCGCTGGAAGAAGGGCAAGATATTCTCAACGAGATACATGCTGGCGACTGTGGACATCACGTCGGGTCACGATCTTTGGTGTCAAAAGCTTTTTGCCATGGTTTCTACTGGTTGACGGCTCACGTCGACATAGAGGATATAGTGCGCCGATGTGATGGATGTCAGAAGTTTGGACGTCAAGCACATGTGTCGGCTCAGGAGTTGCGCATGATCCCGATTACATGGCCTTTTGTAGTTTGGGGGCTTGATATAGTTGGCCCGTTTAAAATGTCTTCTGACAAAAAGAACCATCTATTGGTGGCAGTTGATAAGTTTACCAAGTTGGTTGAAGCGGAGCCGATCAGCAATTGCGAAGTAGAGACGGTTGTCAAGTTCCTCAAGAAGCTGATTTTCCATTTTGGTTATCCCCGCAACATCATTATTGATAGCGGTACTAACTTGTCTAAAGGGTCAATGAAGTAGTTTTGTCAACGGGAACACATCCGGCTTGATGTATCCGTAGTAGGTCATCCACAATCTAATGGTCAAGCTGAGAGGGCTAACCAGGAAATCTTGCGTGGGATCAAGCCCCGGCTCATGGTTCCTCTGCAGCGCACTCTGGGTTGTTGGGTCGAAGAGCTTCCTTCCATACTTTGGAGTATCAGATAGATCGACTGGTTATACTCATTTTTTCCTTGTCTATGGGGTTGAGGCGGTTCTCCCAAGTGATATAAGGCACGATTCCCCCAGAGGCGCCTCTTACGTAGAAGCCGATAATGAACAAGCACGTGAGGATTCTTTGGATGCTCTCGAGGAGGAATGGGATTTAGCTGCAGCACGATCGACTATCTATCAACAAGACTTGCGTCGTTACCATAGTCGATGAGTCAAGAGCCGGGTCTTCCAGGAGGGTGACTTGCTGCTTCGACTGATTCAAGATCATACGGGTATGCACAAGCTTTCGCCTCCATGGGAAGGACCCTTCACCGTCAGCAAAAACCTTCGCAATGGCTCTTATTACTTGATCGATCTACGTCTTGACAAGCCAACCTCGGAGGAGGAGACAACTCGCCCGTGGAACATTGCTCATCTACGGCCTTACTACAATTAGAGAGATTGGCTCCTTATCCATGTACATATTTTGGTATTTGTACTCTTTACATTACATCAACAAAGCCGACACCCATGAAATTCGGGGTCTCTGTCGTTTCAGCTTATATTTTGAGCATGAGTCTTTATTGATTAAATAAGCCGCCTAAGAGGATGAGTCGCCGCCAAGGAGGCCATCCGAACATGGTCGCGATTAGTATCAAAGAGAGTGAGTCGGCCTATTGTGATCGCTCATACATGGATACTAGTAAGCCAAAGAGGATCAAGTGCCAGGATGCACGGTTAATACATAGGCGCCAATGTATGGTCATGAACGATAAAAACTGGCTTACTTGGGGGTTACTAGTCCCCAGGTCATTTAGCAGTAATAGCATTGTCTTCTGCTATCCTATGCCCATTTTTCCTTGATCATAGGTCACTTGGGGGCTTCTGACTTATTGAGTCCCTCCTTTACTACCCTCTTGGCTAGCGAAAAATTAACACATTACAATGGTTATACTGGACTGTATGTTTTGCGACTCACCCATAAGCCCCATTTACTTTTGGCGAGTCAATCCAATATTGGACCCTCAACTTCCATTGAGGTGCTTGCGAGAGCCAGCATTATGGAAAATAGACTAACCATGGCTTCACTGAACCTGCTTCACTGAAGCTTGACTTTACCTGATCAGCCAGTCTAAAACCCTCTTAGGGGAAGACTAGAGCCTCGCAAGCCCGTCTACCCGTCGTGACTCACTGAGCCGACCTATTTATAACAATTCAATACCCTATATGGTGTTATCTGTATCTGGCACGGATTCAATATTCTTACCAGCTCATGCAAAGCATGGTGACTATGAAGTCCTTTTTCTCATAAAGGGAAAAATCCAAATTGAAAGGCAATAAAGCTCAGAAGGGCGGCTTATATTAAAAGGTAATGCCAAAAGCTTCAGCATCCATAAAGGTATTTTGCAAACATAGTAGTTTAAGTATACTCAACAGCAAATTAGATGGTTCGTAAAGGCCAAAAGTTTTCTATATTAACCCGGTGGCAAGTTTCCTCCAGGTTTAATCTTTTTCTTCAGGTTGAAGTTCCGAGGCTCGCCACATCTAAGCCGCCTCTGGGTCACCTTGTGCTGAGTTTTCGGGGTCTTGGATCTGGAAGTTGTCCACATCCCATGTGCAATTGATTAAAGCATGAAATTCAGCTTCCTGTGTCAAGATGGTTGACGGGTCAGCATCAGAGGCAAAAAGATGCTTACGACGCTGAGGAGTCAAGTCCATTAGTGCAAAACTAGGAGCCGCCATCCTCTTATAGTCATCATCATAAGTAGACTGATACTTTGACAGGTCGAGACTCTCGGCAAGCCGGCTTGCCGCGCGACGAACATCTTTTACGCACTGGGCGTAGTCTTCTTGTGTGAACTTTGAGCCGCCATCCTTATACTCAGGGAACCTGCCGGCAATTTCATCCGGTTTGAGCTCTAGAGCATAGGCTAAACACCGGCTCATAGCTGTGATTGGGCCTTTCCGTGCGGATGATTTCCTTATCTCAACTATATGTTGGGGTATGGTTGAAAGCCACCTCAGCATTTCCTTGATATATTTCACCGGGTCTTTGTCACCCCATACAACTTTGACGGTGAGTGAGCCGCCAGCATAGAGTTGTTCTGTTAGGGTATATATCACCTTTAGCTTTAGCACAGAGTCATCCTGAAGGTTGGCGGACCGAGGGCCTGCAAGGAGCAAATGAAACATAAGTCGCATGGCACCTTGTATCCTTTACGATGATTATAATAGGCACTTTCTCAAGGACTTACCAAAGATAGCATTGGTCATATTGGAGATGTGTTGACGAAGACTAGTTCACTCTTCCGTGACTTGTTTTAGGTGACCCTCGACGTTTTCAACATGTTTTACCAGGGCAGCTTTCTCAGCTTCAATTGCCTCTATGTATAATAGGTGCTGTGCTTTGGCTTTTTCAAGTTCTTCAAAAGTGGCTCGAAGTTGTTCTTCTTTCGTAGCTCTGGCGTCTTGCTGACGTCCCAAACTTTTTTTCATCCCACTTAAGGATGCGTCATCTTGACTTCTAGTCTCCTACAAAATCAAGAAGGGTGGATCAGTTACCTTGTTGCCACTTGGTTGAATTGATCGATTGTCATCAAGTCTCAAGCAGATTGCAAGCAATACACTTGACACTTGGGGATAATGTACTTGTTTTCTTAAAATTATTAACAAGACCCGACTCATCTTCAAGAAGTTGACCTGGACCTTGGGGGCTACAGGTTGAAATTTTCAAGATTATTAACGAGACCCAACTCATCTTCAAGAAGATGACCCGGCCCTTGGGGGCTACAGGTTGAAGTTTTCAATATTATTAACAAGACCCGGCTTATCTTCAAGAACATGACCCGACCCTTGGGGGCTACAGTTTGAAGTTTTCAAGATTATTAACAAGACTCGACTTATCTTCAAGAAGATAACCTGGCCCTTGTGGTCTACAGGTTGAAGTTCTCAAAATTATTAACAAGACTCGGCTCATCTTCAATAAGATGACCCAACCCTTGGGGGCTACAGTTTGAAGTTTTCAAGATTATTAACAAGACCCGACTTATCTTCAAGAAGATAACCCAGCCCTTGGGGGCTACAGGTTGAAGTTCTCAAAATTATTACACAAGGCCCGACTCATCTTCAAGAAGATGACCCGACCCTTGGGGGCTAAAAAGGTATATATGTGGTAATTAATGACACGACAACATACCTCGTATCTTTTCTTCATCATGTTTACCAGGCCGGCTTCAAGGTCCCGGCTCATGGAAAGGCGGTTTAGATATCCGGCGTGCAGCTCTTCAAAGTTCAGCTTCTCGGTACTGGGAAGCTCAAGTGTAGCTTTCCCTTTGGCTATCTTGGTTAAGACGTCCCTAGCAGTATACTTAGCCAACACATTACGGACGGGCGTCGTGTGACCCGTCCTAGTGATGAGAACAACATCTTCTTCGAACGTGACGTCTTTTTGATGACTTCAAGGGGCTTGGCGGGTTGAGATCTTGTTTCTAACTCGGATCCATGGTCGCATCATTAGTTTTTGGTCGATCGGCTTGAATATCAGGGATGTTATCCATGGCAGTACTCTCTGGAGCTTCAGTATAAGTTCCAGCTATTTCAGCCGGAATGTCATGGGTAGAAGCATTTATTTCTTCCACTTCAGGCATTTCAATGTTTGGAGCTAACCCGTCGGTTTTCCGTTTCTTCGCTTGAGCTCTAAAAATGAAAGGTCAAGGTACATATGATGACATGTGAATGACATGTGAAGTATTGGAGCAAGTGCTGATAGAACAAATAGTAACATTGCGGGGGAACGTTGCATGCAAAACAAAAAAATTCCTACACACACGAAGAACTATCATAGTGATGTTCATCTACAAGAGGAGATTAGATCCAAATACCCTTGTAGATCGCTAAGCGGGAAGCATTAAGAAACGCAGTTGATGTAGTGGTACAGCTTCGTGATTCAAATCACCGTCGCCCCATGATCCGTTCCGATCTAGCACTGAACGGACGACACCTCCGCGTTTAGCACACGTACAGCTCGATGACGATCTCGGCCTTCTTGATCCAGCAAGAGAGACGGAGAAGTAGATGAGTTCTCCGGTAGCGTGACGGCGCGCCGGTGGTGGTGATGATCTACTCCTGTAGGGCTCCTCCCGAGCTCCGCAGAAATCCGATCTAGAGGACGAACTACGTGGTATAGGTTTGAGTTGCAAGTGGCAAAGTTGTGTCTCAAAAGACCTTAGACCACCAATATATATAGGAGGAGGGGAGGGGCTAGCCTTGGTGCTCAAGGGATCCCCAAGGGCGCCGGCCGAAGGGAGAGGTGGACTCCACCCCAATTCGGTTTGGGGGAAGGAGTCCACTCATTCCTTCCCACCTCCCTCTCTCCTTTGGTATTTTTATCATGTGGCGCCATAGTCCTCTTGGGCTGGCCTCACCAGCCTACTAAGGGATGGTGTGCCACCCTAGGGTTACTGGGCTCACTCCTGGTGAATACCCGGAACCCATTCATCACTCCCGGTACACTGTCGGTAATGCCCGAAAACTTTCCGGTGACCAAATCAAACAATCCTATATATCATTCTTCATTTCCGGACCATTACGGAAACCCTCGTGACGTCCGTGATCTCATCTGGGACTCCGAACAACCTTCGGTCACCAACACATATAACTCAACTATACTAAAACATCATCGAACCTTAAGTGTGCAACCCCGCGGGTTCGAGAACTATGTAGACATGACCCAAAACACTCCTCGGTCAATATCCAATAGCGGGACCTGGATGTCCATATTGGATCCTACATATTCTACGAAGATCTTATCGGTTGAACCTCTGTGCAAAGGATTCATATAATCCCGTATCACATTCCCTTTGTCCTTCGGTATGTTACTTGCCCGAGATTTGATCGTCGGTATCCCTATACCTATTTCAATCTCGTTACCGGCAAGTTTCTTTGCTCGTTCCGTAATACAAGATCCCGTGACTTACATCTGAGTCACATTGCTTGCAAGGCTTGTATGTGATGTTGTATTATCGAGTGGGCCCCGAGATACCTCTCCGTCACTCGGAGTGACAAATCCCAATCTTAATCCATGCTAACTCAGCGGACACCTTCGGAGATACCTGTAGAGCACCTTTATAGTCACCCAATTACGTTCTGATGTTTGATACACATAAGGTATTCCTCCGGTGTCAGTGAGTTACATGATCTCATGGTCATAGGAATGAATACTTGACACGCAGAAAACAATAGCAACAAAATGACACGATCACATGCTACGCTCATAGTTTGGGTCTAGTCCATCACATGATTCTCCTAATGATGTGATCCATTTATCAAGTGACAACACTTGCACATGGTTAGAAAACCTTTACCATCCTTGATCAACTGGCTAGCCAACTAGAGGCTTGATAGGGACATTGTTTTGTCTATACATCCACACATGTATCTATGCTTTCATTCAATACAATTATAGCATGGATAATAAACGATTATCTTGAAACAGGAAATATAATAATAACTATTTTATCATTGCCTCTAGGGCATATTTCCAACAGTCTCCCACTTGCACTAGAGTCAATAATCTAGTCGTCACATCGCTATGCGATTCACATTGGAATGAATCTAACACCCATACAGTTTTGGTGTTGTTCATGCTTCGCTCGTGGAAGAGGTTTAGCCAGCGGATCTGCTACATTCGGATCCATGTGCACTTTGAAATATTTACGTCCTCTCCTTCGACGTAGTCGCGGATGAGGTTGAAGCATCGTTTGATGTGTATGGTCTTCTTGTGAAACCTCGGTTCCTTTGCTAAAGCAATGGCACCAGTGTTGTCACAGAACAGAGTTATTGGATTTAGTGCGCTTGGCACAACTCCAAGATCTGTCATGAACTACTTCATCGAGACACCCTCCTTAGCTGCGTCCGAGGCAGCCATGTACTCCGCTTCACATGTAGAATCTGCTATGACGCTTTGCTTGGAACTGCACCAGCTTACCGCACTCCCATTAAGAATATATATGTATCCGGTTTGAGACTTAGAGTCATCCGGATTAGTGTCAAAGTTTGCGTCGACGTAACCCTTTACGACGAGCTCTTCGTCACCTCCATAAACGAGAAACATTTCCTTAGTCCCTTTCAGGTGATTCAGAATATTCTTGACCGCCGTCTAGTGATCCACTCCTGGATTACTTTGAAACATGCCTGCCATACTTATGGCCAGGCTGACGCCTGGTCTAGTGCACATCATTGCATACATGATAGACCCTATGGCTAAAGCATAGGGGACGGTACTCATCTTTTCTCTATGTTCCGCGGTTACTGGACACTGAGTCTTACTCAACTTTATACCTTGTAATACTGGCAAGAACCCCTTCTTGGACTGTTCCATTTTGAACTTCTTCAAAACTTTATCAAGGTATGTGCTTTGTGAATGTCCTATCAGGCGCCTCGATCTATCCCTATAGATCTTAATGCCTAGAATGTAAGCAGCTTCTCCGAGGTCCTTCATAGAAAAACATTTGTTCAAGTAATCTTTTACGCTCTCTAAAAACTATATATTCTTTGCAACCAGCAATATGTCATCCACATATAATATTAGAAACGCCACAGAGCTCCCACTCACTTTCTTGTAAATACAAGATTCTCCAACAACTTGTATAAACCCAAATGCTTTGATCACCTCATCAAAGCGCTTATTCCAACTCTGAGATGCACACTGGAGCTTGCACACTTTGTTAGCATTCTCTGGATCAACAAAACCTTCGGGTTGCATCATATACAACTCTTCCTTAAGAAAACCGTTCAGGAACGCCGTTTTGACATCCATCTGCTAGATTTCATAATCGAAAAATGCAGCTATTGCTAACATGATTCGGACGGACTTAAGCATCGCTACGTGTCGTGGTTTTGTCACGGAAGATGTCCTCATGAAAGGACTTAGTGAAGGAGACATCGCACCTTGGTGGTGACTCAAAGGGGGTGAACGGAAGCATGACTCAGATTTACCCAGGTTCGGCCCCTCGTGTAGAGGTAAAAGCCTACGTCCTGCTTTGTGTATATTGATGGTGGATTCGATTACAAGGAGGGCGTAACTCGCCTGACCTAGCTTTCGATGATTTCTAACCTGCCCTATGTGCCCCAGAGACTCGCCTTTATATACAGGTCGAGGCCCTAGGGTTTACAAAAGCCTAGCCACGCTATAGATCGTGGCCTTCCATATCTCTAAGTTGTCGTGCTTTCCAAGACTGGAAACCTCCTTGGCGGCTTATCTTCTGCATCAATCCTGAATCGCCATCCGGTTCATGGGCCCCTAGGCTAAGGATTCCATTAACCATGTATGAGTCCCCCCTTTAGTGACCCGGCCCAGTCAGGGCGGGTTACACCGCGGGTAATATCCCCAACATTAGGCCCTAGATTGACTTGAACTTATTCATGTCAATGAACTTCCACACTCACTTTGGGCGACTTGTGTTACTTCCATCTTTTGACAAATGACAAGCCGCCATCCCTCATAAATTATCTCGACCTCCAAGTAGTTATTGATGACATCACCTTTTCCCTCCAGTTTCGGGATTCGCTGACGTAATTTCCCATGGATCTTTTTGTCTCCACCTTGTTATCCCGAAAATCCAGGCGACATCATTGCGGGTTTTCAATCTGTCGCCTCTATTCCTGTGCCTGTCGTTTCGTTTCCAGCGCCCGGCCTTTAAATAACCACAGGGGGGAGTGGGGGCGCCGTCACCTACCCCACTTCATGTTCCTCGTTAGCTTCGTCTTCCTTGCACCTGCGCTTCGGCCTTCTCGCCGTTCCCGAAGCTCCGTCGCCGGCCACTTCACTCCGGGCGTCTCCAGGCTAGTCGAAGGCGTGGTCTCCATCGCGGATCTTCCGCATCCATCTCCTGGCATCGTCCTCCTCTCTCAGGTAAACACCCTTCCTCCATTAGGGTTAGACCTCAAATCCATGTTCTTCTAGGTTAGCCTCGTAATGCGATGAACATCTCCCTTCTATCTTGGATCCGTCCAACATGCTTATGGTAGATCCTTCATAGTAGTAAATCACGGTAGTTTCACCGCATCTCCCGGCCATTTGATGTTTACTTCATAGATCCATATGGCATCCCTGTCGCATTCTTGCGTTCATAGCCTTCGTAATTTCGACAGGCATTATTTTTTCAATTTGGTCTACCCGTAGATCCGTAAATCATTGCTCGTTTTTAGAAACATGTTTATCCTCCTTCCGGGAATATCCCTAAGGAAAAAACCATTTTGGAGTTGCTATTCACCTTATTCCACCATGGCGAGTTAGAATATTCCCATAGCTACGCCTTTGATTACTGAACGCGAGTCATAATGTCCATGTAGACATACTGTAGATCACCCAACTGGCGAGTTGCCACTTACATGGTTTCTAATAAACCGCCTTGTTCCTTCCTTTTGTAGTCATGGGCAATATCTCGAAATGCAACTTGTTACCAACCAAAATCAATGACGCCTCTGTTGATAAATATGTTACGGCGGGTTATCTTGATCCCAAAGAAATTGTTGGCTGGCAGACTGCCCCAGGCGAGGCGACTCCTCATCCTGTCGAGGGGGAGGTACACATTTTTGTTGATCATCTTGAACGAGGCTTCAAGCCTCCCGGGTCAAAGTTCTTCAGAGATGCTTTGCACTTCCTCAATGTTCACCCTCAAGACTTGGGGCCAAACTCCATCATCAACCTCTGGCAATTCCAGGTGTTTTGCGAGGCCTATCTGCAGATAGAACCCACAGTGCTACTGTTCTGGAACTTCTTCTATCTGAACCGCCAGACCGAATTGATGAGCGGGCCTAGCTTGGAACTTGGGGGGGGGGGGCTAACACCCAGCGTCGTCGCGAATGTGGGTTCCCATCTGTCATTCTACCCAACCATCCCAAAGGCTAGGCCGAGTCATGGTTCTATTGTCGTGACACATCTCCTTCCGGCGAGAACCCACTTCCGGGTTACACAGAAGATCGCTTGCCCATGGATTTCAAGCTTCCAGAGAAACTTACTGAAGAAGAAGAATCAACCTTTATCCCCGTTTTCTCCCAGCTAATGTCTTTGACCAATAACGGGTTTACTAGGGTTGACCTAGTCCGTTGTTGGGCGGAGTGGAGGATTCTTCCTCTGGGTCGCTGATACATCTCCAACGTATCTACAATTTTTGATGGTTTCATGCTATTATCTTGTCAGACTTTGGATGCTCTGCATGCCTTTTATATATTTTTTGGGACTAACTTATTAACTCAGTGCCAAGTGCCAGTTCCTATTTTTCCATGTTTTTGACCCCTTTCAGAGGAGATTTTGAAACAGAGTCCAAACGGAATAAAATCCCCGAAAAGAATTTTTCCATAACGGAAGAAGATCAGGAGACTTGAGAGCCAAGGCAGGGGGGCCCCACGGGCCCCACAAGCCCTCACCCCGCGGCCAGGGGGAGACCGCGGCCCACAGGCTTGTGGGCCCCCTAGACGCCCTCTTTCCTAGGGTTTGCGCCTATATATTCCCTAAAAATCCCAAAAAAATGAGGAGATCATCGAAAGTACTTTTCCGCTGCCGCAAGCTTCTGTCTCCGCAAGATCCCATCTGGGGCACGTTCTGGTGCCCTGCCGGAGGGGGTTTCGGACACGGAGGGCTTCTTCATCAACACCATGACCTCTCCAATGATGCGTGAGTAGTTCACCATAGACCTACGGGTCCATAGCTAGTAACTAGATGGCTTCTTCTCTCTCTTGGATCTTCAATACAAAGTTCTCCATGATCTTCATGGAGATCTATCCGATGTAATCTTCTTTTGCAGTGTGTTTGTCGAGATCCAATGAATTGTGGATTTATGATCAGATTATCTATGAATCTTATTTGAGTTTCTTCTGATCTCTCTTATGCATGATTTCATATCCTTGTAATTCTCTTCGAGTTGTGGGTTTTGTCTGGCCAACTAGATATATGGTTCTTGCAATGGGAGAAGTGCTTGGTTTTGGGTTCATACCGTGCGGTGACCTCACCCAGTGATAGAAGGGGTAGCGAGGCACGCATCGTGTTGTTTCCATCAAGGGTAAAAAGATGGGGTTTTCATCATTGGTTTGAGATTATCCCTCTACATCATGTCATCTTGCTTAAGGCGTTACTCTGTTTGTCATGAACTCAATACACTAGATGCATGCTGGATAGCGGTCGATGTGTGGAGTAATAGTTGTAGATGTAGAAAGTATCGGTCTACTTGTCTCGGATGTGATGCCTATATGTATGATCATTGCCTTAGATATCGTCATGACTTTGCGCAGTTTTATCAATTGCTCGACAGTAATTTGTTCACCCACCGTGATATTTGCTATTTTGAGAGAAGCCTCTAGTGAACACTATGGCCCCCGGGTCTACTCCACACCATATTTTCAGCCTTACACTTTTTACTTCGTTGCACTTTCCGCCTTCGGATCTCACTTTGCAAACAATCTTGAAGGGATTGACAACCCCTTTGAAGCGTTGGGTGCAAGCTTGTTTGTGTTTGCGCAGGTACTCTGGACTTGACGAGACCCTCCTTCTGGATCGATACCTTGGTTCTCAAACTGAGGGAAATACTTACTCCTCCTGTGCTGCATCACCCTTTCCTCTTCAAGGGAAAAACCAACACAAGCCCAGTCTCCATCAACGTGTCAATTTCTGGCGCTGTTGTCTGTTGCCATAGCAGTCGCCGAACCACCCCCAATGTTTCTTCCATACAAGACTCACCGAAGAAGACATTGTTGAAATGATCAAGAAGTTAACCAACGAGCCCTTGGAGAACTGCGCCAAGATTGGGCTCAAGCCTTTCTGCCTCTGCAACCCGGCTCCAGTGGTAACAATCTAAGTCGCCTCCTTTCATTCTTTCAATATATTCACCAATGTTCCAGATTTGAACTTGTTATTCTATCAATCAGAAAGGATCATCATTTTGGTCTCGAAGGCCAAAGGTGATTGTCCAGAAAAAAACCAAGCCGCCTCCCAAGAAGAAAAAGAAGAACAAAGGCAAAGCCACCGCCAAGGAGTCATCTGTCGTGGGCGAGTCTCGAGCCAGTGAAGAACAATCAGAGGTAAAGATTTACCCTTTTGCTTGTTTTCACTATCTTCCGACTTATTATTATGCCCCGTTACCTTTCTTCATAGGAGGATGACTATGAGAGCCAAGATGACGTCGTCGAGGTAATTTCTATTTCTTCTGACTCAACTTCTTCTTCTCCTAAGCCAGCCAGGAGGATTTATGGAAAAGTTCCCATGTCTCACCCAAATGCTCATGTGGACCCTGATTTCCTTTTGAAGAAGGCAAGGTATACCCCCAAACGTCATACCCGAAGCCATTCTGGCGACTTAGTTTCCAGGTTACCCGAAAATACAACTGGTCGGAAATGACAAAGTGAGGTATACTCATGTTAACACCTTTCCCTTCTTGTGAAAAATGTTACTCGCAATTCGTTCACTCCTTGAACTCTTGTCCATCAGGTCTCTCCTCTTTCATCCCGCGACTCAGCAATGTCGGCTCTTCCCCCAATGGTTCGTGTACAGGGGTAAGTTATTTTATTAACCTTTTTCCTTCCCAATAATGATACCTGTCCTAACTTTGGTGTCTTTTCATCTCAAAGCACAAGCAAAGAAGAGGAAAACTGGCGACTTGTCTTCTGCTCCTAAAACAACTAAGGTGTTTGGTATGAGCACCTCTGTCCCAGAACTTGACGATGACCGTGATACGTCCATTTTGCATCATGTTTTCATGTTGATATTTATCGCTTCTTTGGGTGTTATTTCACTTCACGGTACAATTCTTATGCCTTTTTCGCTTATTTTGCAAGGTTTACATGAAGAGGGAGAATGCCGGCAACTGGAATTCTGGCGTGAAAGTGGAGCAAAGTTGAGATACCTATTCTACGCAACTCCAAACACCGTAAAAATCAACGAGGATTTTTTTCCCGATTTATGAAAAATACTGGGCCGAAGAAGCGCCAGAGGGGGCGTGCAGGTGGCCCCAAGCCTGCACGGCGCGGCCACCCCCCAGGTCGCGCCATGAGGGCTTGTGGGCACCCTGTAGGCCCACTTGCCCCTTTCTTTTGCTATATGAAGGGTTTCGTCCAGGAAAAAATCAGGGAGGAGCTTTCTCGTGGATTCGCCGCCGCCACGAGGCGGAACTTGAGCAGAACCAATCTAGAGCTCCGGCAGGACGATCCTGCCGGGGAAACTTCCCTCCCGGAGGGGGAAATCGTCGCCATCGTCATCACCAACACTCCTCTCATCGGAGGGGACTCATCACCATCAACATCTTCATCAGCACCATCTCATCTCCAAACCCTAGTTCATCACTTGTAACCAATCTTCATCTCGCGACTCCGATTGGTACTTGTAAGGTTGCTAGTAGTGTTGATTACTCTTTGTAGTTGATGCTAGTTGGATTATTGGTGGAAAAGTATATGTTCAGATCCTTGATGCTACTCATTACCTCTCTGGTCATGAATATGATTATGCTTTGTGAGTAGTTACTTTTGTTCCTGAGGACATGGGATAAGTCATGCTAATAGTAGTCATGTGAATTTGGTATTCGTTCGGTAATTTGATATGTTGTATGTTGTTTTTCCTCTAGTGGTGTTATGTGAACGTCGACTACATAACACTTCACCATTATTTGGGCCTAGAGGAAGGCATTGGGAAGCAGTAAGTAGATGATGGGTTGCTAGAGTGACCGAAGCTTAAACCCTAGTTTATGTGTTGCTTCGTAAGGGGCTGATTTGGATCCACTAGTTTAATGCTATGGTTAGACTTTGTCTTAATTCTTCTTTCTTAGTTGCGGATGCTTGCGAGAGGGGTTAATCATAAGTGGGATGCTTGTCCAATTAAGGGCAATACCCAAGCGCCGGTCCACCCACATATCAAACTATCAAAGTAACGAACGTGAATCATATGAACATGATGAAACTAGCATGACAGAAATTCCCGTGTGTCCTGGGAGCGTTTTTCCTCCTATAAGACTTTGCCCAGGCTTGTCTCTTGCTACAAAAGGGATTGGTCCATTTGCTGCACCGTTGCTACTTTTGTTACTTGTTGCTTGCTACGAATCATCTCACCACACAATCACTTGTTACCGATAATTTCAGTGCTTGCAGATATTTCCTTGCTGAAAACCACTTGTCAGATCCTTCTGCTCCTCGTTGGGTTCGGCACTCTTACTTATCAAAAGGACTATGATTGATCCGCTATACTTGTGGGTCATCACCCAGCGACGACTCATGATGACCCTGTGGATGACATTCCTGATGTCCGGACTGATCCTCCAAGCCCTGTGAAGGAGGCCACTAAAAATGTTAACCCGCCAAGCTCTTCCAAGGCGGCTGAAGACCCAGATACTATAGTTGTTACTGGTATTGGTTACTCTAAGCCTGCAACAGCGGTGTTAACAAAACAAGCATCCAAAGATACCCACTCTTCTGCAGAGCAAGCATCACCAAGCTGAAGCTTCCCAATTATGAGAAGCTTGAATTTGAGCAACTCTACTCTGGATTTGTAAGTCGCCTGGAAACAAGCTATGAAATGGAGAAGAGCTTGGTCAACATGATGCTAATCAAACATGAGGTACGTCCTTTGTTATTTGTATTTCCACCCATTAGCCTTCCAGAAGACTAGTTTTGTTTGATGAATTGTGTTCGTTGCATTATCTGGGAGACCCATATCTGTCTGTAGCATCATGGTAAAATACTTCTTCAGGAATTTGATAGCCGTGTCTGCATCACAACTACTGACCGGTTCTTCTTCGACCCACTTGGTAAATTTATCAACCGCCACCAATAGGTGAGTCTTTTTGTTGGACGACATTTTGAAAGGACCAACCATGTCCAGCCCCCACACTGCAAATGACCATGTGATTGGAATCATCCGGCACGTGCATCTGACGCCCAAATTTTTGGCAACCATCACATTGGCGAACTATATCTTCAGCATCTGCATGAGCCGTTAGCCAATAAAACCCATGCCTAAAAGCTTTGGAAACGAGGGAGCGTGACCCGGCATGACGACCACAGTCGCCTGCATGAATTTCATTGAGAATTATACATCCTTTCTCGGAAGAGACACACCTTTGAAATACTCCTGAAGTGCTTCACTTATGCAAGTCGCCGTTATGTATGACCATGGACTTGCATCGACGGATGATTTGGCGAGACAACAACTCATCAGTGGGTAACTCACCTCGTGTGAGATACGCCATGTAGGGAACCGCCCAATTCGGGATAGCACGAAAAGCCGCCACAAGTTGAGACTCAGGGTCTGGCACCGCCGAATCTTCCTCTGAAGGCAACCTTACCGATGGGTTATGTAACACATCCAAAATACATTAGGGGGAACCAGCTTACGTTGTGAACTGAGGCGTGAAAGGGCATCTGCTGCTTCGTTGAGTCGCCGATCGATGTGATCCACCTGATAACCATGAAAATGACCCGCTACGTCCGACACGGCTCGCCTGTAAGCCGCCATCAAGGGATCTCTGGAATCCCAAGTGCCAGAAACCTGTTGTGCCACTAGATCTGAGTCGCCCAAACATCTGACTCGGGTGAGATTCATCTCTTTGGTGAGTCGCAACCCATGGAGCAGAGCTTCATATTCTGTTGCATTGTTGGTACATGGAAACATGAGTCGGAGGACATAGCATAATTTGTCACCTTGAGGCGAAGTTAGCACCACGCCAGCCCCCGAGCCTTCCAACTGCCTAGACCCGTCAAAATGGATGGTCCAGTATGTGTGATCAGGCCTATCTTCTGGAATTTGCAACTCCGTCCAGTCGTTGATGAAACCCACTAGTGCTTGAGACTTAATGGCCGTACAAGGGGTATATCGTACATGGTGAGGTCCTAACTCGATGGTCCACTTAGCAATCCGTCCAGTCGCTTCTCGATTTTGTATAATATCACCAAGGGGGGCAGAACTGACCACCGTAATGGGATGCTCTTGAAAGTAGTGTTTTAGCTTCTGGCTCGCCATAAACACCCCAAAGACCAGCTTCTGCCAATGCGGGTAACGTTGTTTGGAGAGGGTGAGGACTTCGCTGATAAAATATACTGGTCACTGAACCGGATATTCCTTTCCTTCTTCTTTTCGCTCGATGACCACTGCCACGCTCAGTGCCTTAGAATTAGCCGCGATGTACAAGAGCATAGGCTCCTTGTCCGTCGGAGCAGCTAATACCGGTGGCTTAGCTAGTTGTTGCTTCAGGGCTTCAAAGGCTTCGTTGGCTTCATCCGACCAAACAAAACGATCAGTTTTCTTGAGTAACTCATAAAGAGGGATGGCTTTCTCCCCAAGGCGACTTATAAAGCAACTTAGAGCCGCGATACGACCTGCCATGCGCTGAACTTGATTGACATTGGCCGGCTTGCCTAGTGAAGTGATCGCTTCAATTTTATCTGGGTTAGCTTCAATGCTGCGCTCTGACACCAGAAAACCCAATAACTTTCCTGCGGGAACACCAAAAACACACTTGGTAGGGTTAAGCCTCATCTGGTATACGAGCAAATTGTCAAAAGTCTCCTTGAGATCCTCCAAGAGTGACTCCTTCTTTTGGGACCTGACTACGATGTCGTCAACATAGGCATGAACATTGCGTCCAATCTGGCCATGCAAGCAATTCTGGATGCAACGTTGATAAGTCGCCCCGCGCTCTTGAGCCCGAACAGCATAGACACCTAACAGAAGGCTCCACAGGGGGTTATGAAGGACGTTTTCTCCTGGTCTGCCACAACCATCTTGATCTGGTGGTATCCTGAGTAAGCATCCAAAATACACAAACGCTCGCAACCTGCCGTCGAGTCAATGATTTGATCAATGCGGGGAAGGGCAGAGGTATCCTTTGGACAGGCTCTGTTGAGGTCGGTGTAGTCGATGCACATGCGGAAGGTGCCGTTCTTTTTGAGCACCAGGACCGGGTTAGCCAACCATTGAGGATGAAAAACCTCGATGATGAATCCGGCGGACAAAAGCCGGGCGACTTCCTCTCCAATTGCCTTACGCCGCTCTTCGTTAAACCTGCGAAGATACTGCCGAACCGGCTTTACTTTGGGATCAGTATTAAGATGTGATATGTCCATTTTGCATCATGTTTTCATGTTGATATTTATCGCTTCTTGGGCTGTTATTTCACTTCATGGTACAATACTTATGCCTTTTCTCTCTTATTTTGCAAGGTTTACATGAAGAGGGAGAATGTCGGCAGATGGAATTCTGGCCTGAAAAGGAGCAAAGTTGAGATACCTATTCTGCGCAACTCCAAACACCGTGAAAATCAATGTGGATTTTTTTTCCGGATTTATAAAAAATACTGGGCCGAAGAAGCGCCACAGGGGCGCCAGCAGGTGGCACAAGCCTGCATGGCGCGGCCACCCCCTTGGCCGCGCCAAGGGGGCTTGTGGGTAGCCTGCTGGCCCACTGCCCCCCCCCCTCTTCTGCTATATGAAGGGTTTCATCGAGAAAAAAATCAAGGAGGAGCTTTTTCGTGGATTCGCCGCCGCCACGAGGCGAAACTTGAGCAGAACCAATCTAGAGCTCCGGCAGGACGATCCTGCGAGGGAAACTTCCCTCTCGGAGGGAGAAATCGTCGCCATCGTCATCACCAACACTCCACTCATCGAAGGGGACTCCTCACCATCAACATATTCATCAGCACCATCTCATCTCCAAACCCTAGTTCATCACTTGTAACCAATCTCCGTCTCGCGACTCCGATTGGTACTTGTAAGGTTGCTAGTAGTGTTAATTACTCTTTGTAGTTGATGCTAGTTGGATTATTTGGTGGAAGAGTTTATGTTCAGATCCTTGATGCTACTCATTACCTCTTTGGTCATGAATATGATTATGCTTTGTGAGTAGTTACTTTTGTTCTTGAGGACATGGGATAAGTCATGCTAATAGTAGTCATGTGAATTTGGTATTCGTTTGGTATTTTGATGTGTTGTATGTTGTTTTTCCTCTAGTGGTGTTATGTGAACGTCGACTACATAACATTTCACCATTATTTGGGCCTAAAGGAAGGCATTGGGAAGTAGTAAGTAGATGATGGGTTGCTAGAGTGACAGAAGCTTAAACCCTAGTTTATGCGTTGCTTCGTAAGGGGCTGATTTGGATCCACTAGTTTAATGCTATGGTTAGACTTTGTCTTAATTCTTCTTTCGTAGTTGTGGATGCTTGCGAAAGGGGTTAATCATAAGTGGGAAGCTTGTCCAAGTAAGGGCAGTACCCAAGCGCCGGTCCACCCACATATCAAACTATCAAAGTAACGAACGCGAATCATATGAACATGATGAAAACTAGCATGACAGAAATTCTCGTGTGTCCTCGGGAGCGTTTTTCCTCCTATAAGACTTTTTCCAGGCTTGTCCCTTGCTACAAAAGGGATTGGGCCACTTTGTTGCACCGTTGCTACTTTTCTTACTTGTTTCTCACTACAAATCATCTCACCACACAATCACTTGTTACCGATAATTTTAGTGCTTGCAGATATTTCCATGCTGAAAACCACTTGTCAGATCCTTCCGCTCCTCGTTGGGTTCGACACTCTTACTTATCGAAAGGACTATGATTGATCACCTATACTTGTGGGTCATTAAGACTCTTTTCTGACGCCGTTGCCGGGGAGTGAAGCGCCTTTGGTAAGTGGAATTTGGTAAGGAAACATTCATATAGTGTGCTGAAATTTATTGTCACTTCTCGCTATGGATACTAATCCTTTGAGGGGCTTGTCCGGGGTATCTGCACCTCGAACGGAAGCACAAATAGTTGCTCCTCAACCTGCTGCACCTACTGAAAATATTTGCTTTGAATTTCCTTCGGGTATGTTTGAGAAACTGCTGGCTAATCCTTTTATAGGAAATGGAACATCACATCCAGACTTGCATCTAATCTATGTAGATGAAGTTCGTGGTTTATTTAAGCTTGCAGGTTTGCCCGAGGATGAGGTCAAGAAGATGGTCTTTCCTTTATCCTTGAAGGATAAGGCGTTGACATGGTATAGGCTATGTGATGATACTGGATCATGGGACTACAATCGGTTGAAATTGGAATTTCATCAAAAGTTTTATCCTATGCATTTAGTACATCGTGATCGGAATTATATTTATAATTTTTGGCCTCGTGACAGAGAAAGCATCGCTCAAGCTTGGGGAGGCTTAAATCAATGTTATATTCATGCCCCAATCATGAGCTCTCGAGAGAAATTATCATTCAGAACTTCTATGCTCGGCTTTCTCATGATGATCGCACCATGCTTGACACTTCTTGTACCGGTTCTTTTATGAAGAGAGATATTGAATTCAAATGGAATTTATTGGAGAGAATTAAGAGCAACTCTGAAGATTGGCAGCTTTAAGAAGGTAAGGAGTCAGGTATGAATTTCACGTTTGATTGCGTTAAATCCTTTGTTGAGACAAATACTTTTTGTGACTTTAGCGCTAAGTATGGACTTGACTCAGAGATAGTAGCTTCCTTGTGCGAATCATTTGCTTCTCATATTGATCTCCCCAAAGAGAAGTGGTTTAAATATCATCCTCCTTGAGAAGTCAATGTAGTTAAACCCAGTCCAGTCATTGCCTATCATGATCCTGTTGTTCCCGGTGCTTACATTGAGAAACCACCTTTCCCTGTTAGGATAAAGGATCATTCTAAAGCTTCAACTGTGATACGTAGAGGCTATATTAGAACACCTACACCCCCTGAGCAAATTAGAGTTGAACCTAGCGTTGCTATCATCAAAGATCTTTTGTTCGACGATGTTGAGGGACATAATATTCACTTCTGTGAAGATGCTGCTAGAATTGCTAAACCTCACGCTAGAGACAAACATAGGCTTGTTGTTGGCACGCCTGTTGTTTCTGTGAAGATAGGAGATCATTGCTACCATGGTTTATGTGACGTGGGTGCTAGTGTTAGTGCAATACCTCAATCCTTATACGATGAAATCAAAGATGAGATTGCACCTGTTGAGATAGAGCCTATTGATGTCACTATTCGGCTTGCCAATAGAGATACTATCTGCCATGTGGGAATTGTTAGGGATGTTGAAGTCTTGTGTGGTAAAACAAAGTATCCTGCTGATTTCCTCGTTCTTGCTACCACACAAGTAACTTTTGTCCCATCATATTTGGTAGACCTTTTCTCAATACCGTCAATGCTCATATTGATTGTGAGAAGCAAACTGTCACTGTCGGCTTTGAAGGTGTGTCACACGAGTTCAATTTCTCCAAGTTTGGTAGACAACCTCATGAAAAGGAGTTGCCTAGTAGGGATGAAACTATTGCCTTAGCTTCTATTGCCGTGCCTCCTACTGATCCCTTAGAGCAATACTTGCTTGAGCATGAAAATGATATGCATATGGATGAAAGGGATGAAATAGATAGAGTTATCTTAGAACAATATCATATCCTTAAGAATAATCTGCCTATTGAACTGCTTGGGGATCCACCCCCACCAAAGGGTGATCCTGTGTTCGAGCTTAAACAGTTGCCTGATACTCTTATGTATGCTTATCTTGATGAAAAAGAGATATATCCTGTTATTATTAGTGCTAGCCTCTCAGAGCATGAAGAAAAGAAGTTGCTAAAAACTCTAAGGAAGCACCGTGCAGCTATTGGATATACTCTTGATGATCTTAAGGGCATTAGTCCCACTCTAAGCCAGCACAAGATTAAAACTGATCATGATTTCAAACCAGTTGCTGATCATCAAAGGAGATTAAATCCTAATATGAAAGAAGTAGTAAGAAAAGAAATACTAAAGCTCCTGGAAGCGGGTATTATCTATCCTGTTGCTCATAGCGATTGGGTGAGTCGGATGCATTGCGTCCCTAAGAAGGGAGGTATTACCGTTGTCCCTAATGATAAGGATGAATTGATCCCACAGAGGATTAGTACTGGCTATAGGATGGTGATCGATTTTAGGAAATTGAATACAGCCACTAGGAAAGATCATTACCCTCTGCCTTTTATCGACCAAATGCTAGAAAGACTGTCTAAACACACACACACTTCTGCTTTCTAGACGGTTATTCTGGTTTCTCCCAAATATCAATTGCACAATCTGATCAGGAGAAAACCACTTTCACCTGCCCTTTTGGTACCTTTGCTTATAGATGTATGCCTTTGGGCTTATGTAACACACCTGCCACCTTCCAAAGATGTATGATGGCTATATTCTCTGATTTTTGTGAAAAGATTGTTGAGGTTTTCATGGATGACTTCTCCGTTTAAGGGTCTTCCTTTGATGATTGCCTCAGTAACCTTGATCGAGTCTTGCAGAGATGTAAAGACACCAATCTTGTCTTGAATTGGGAGAAGTGCCACTTTACGGTTAATGAAGGCATCGTCTTAGGACATAAAATTTCTGAAAGATGTATTGAAGTCGATAAGGCTAAGGTTGATGCAATCGAGAAAATGCCATACCCCACATATATCAAAGGTATAAGAAGTTTCCTTGGTCATGCTGGTTTCTATAGAAGGTTCATTAAAGACTTCTCTAAGATTTCTAGGCCTCTTACCAATCTCTTGTAAAAGGATATTCCTTTTGTTTTTGACGATGATTGTGAGGAAGCCTTCGAAATACTTAAGAGGGCTTTGATAACTGCACCTATTGTTCAACCACCTGATTGGAACCTACCTTTTGAGATCATGTGTGATGCTAGTGATTATGTTGGTGCTGTTCTAGGGCAAAGAGTCGATAAGAAGTTGAATGTTATTCACTACGCTAATAAAACTCTAGGCAGTGCCCAGAGAAACTATGCTACTATAGAGAAGGAATTTTTAGCAGTCGTGTTTGCATGTGAAAAGTTCAAGTCTTACATAGTTGATTCCAAAGTCACTATTCACACTGATCATGTTGCTATTAAGTACCTCATGGAGAAGAAGGACGCTAAACCTAGACTTATCAGATGGGTTCTCTTGCTACAAGAATTTGATTTGCATGTTGTTGATAGGAAGGGTGCTAATAACCCCGTAGCAGATAACTTGTCTAGGTTAGAGAACATTCTTGATGACCTACAACCTATTGATGATAGCTTTCCTGATGAGAAATTGAATGTCATCAATGCTTCACGTAGTGCACCGTGGTATGCTAATTATTCAAACTATATTGTTGCCAAATATATACCACCTAGTTTCACATACCAACAAAAGAAGAAATTCTTCTTTGACTTGAGACACTACTTTTGGGATGACCCTCACCTTTATAAGGAAGGAGTAGATGGTGTTATTAGACGTTGTGTACCTGAATATGAACAGGGACAGATCCTACAGAAGTGTCACTCCGAGGCCTACGGAGGACACCACGCGGGAGATAGAACTGCACACAAGGTATTGCAATCAGGTTTCTGTTGGCCTACTCTCTTCAAGGATGCCCGTAAGTTTGTCTTGTCTTGTGACAAATGTCAAAGAATAGGTAATATTAGCAAACGTCAGGAAATGCCTATGAACTATTCACTTGTCATTGAACCATTTGAGGCTTTGATTATATGGGACCTTTTCCAAAATCCAACGGGTATACTCATATCCTAGTTGTTGTTGATTACGTCACTAAGTGGGTAGAAGTTATCCCCACTAGTAGTGCTGATCACAACACCTCTATCAGGATGCTGAAAGAAGTTATCTTCCCTAGATTTGGAGTCCCTAGATATCTAATGACCGACGGTGGTTCACACTTCATTCATGGTGCTTTCCGTAAAACGCTTGCTAAGTACGATGTCAACCATAGAACTGTGTCTCCCTACCACCCTCAGTCTAGTGGTCAAGTAGAGCTAAGCAATAGAGAGATTAAACTGATTCTGCAAAAGATTGTCAACAGGTCTAGAAAGAATTGGTCAAAGAAGCTCGATGATGCACTGTGGGCTTATAGAACTGCCTATAAGAATCCCATGGGCATGTCTCCGTACAAAATGGTGTACGGTAAAGCATGCCATTTACCTCTTGAGCTAGAGCATAAAGCTTATTGGGCAATCAAAGAGATCAACTTTTATTTCAAACTTGCCAGTGAGAAGAGGTTATTTGACATTAGCTCGCTTGATGAATGGAGAACTCAGGCATATGAGAATGCCAAGTTGTTCAAAGAAAAGTTTAAGAGGTGGCATGATAAGACGATACAAAAGTGTGAGTTCAATGTAGGTGATTATGTCTTGCTATATAACTCTCGTTTAAGATTCTTTCCACGCAAGCTTCTCTCTAAATGGGAAGGTCCCTATGTTGTTGAGGAAGTATATCGTCCCGGTGCTATCAAGATCAACAACACGGAAGGTAATTGTCCGAGAGTTGTAAATGGGCAGAGAATCAAGCATTATATCTCAAGTACTCCCATAAATGTTGAAAGCAATATTATCAATACCATAACTCCGGAAAAATACCTAAGAGATATTTATCAGCCTGTTTCAGACTCCGAAAACGAAGAGGTATGTGATTCGGTAAGAAAACAGAGTCCAAAACTTTTCCAGTAGGAAATTTTCTCCGTTTTGGAATATTTGAAAAAAATACAAAAATTGGAAGTAGTCCGGAAAGTGCGCGAGGAGGCGACAAGCCTGCCCGGCGCGGGCCCACCCCCTGGCCGCGCCGGGAGGGCTTGTGACCACCTCATGCGCCTCCCGAACTCCGTTTTCGTGCGGAGTACTCCTTCTGGTCTAGAAAAAATCATTATATATACTCCCGTTTGGTCTGACCCCTGCATCACGCAGATTTCCTCTGTTTTTCGTTTCGAGCCTGTTTTCTGCCACAGATTTAGAGCAAGATGTCGTCTCAGGAATCTGTGGGGGAGAACAATCTCCCCCAAGTTTATGGAGAAGCAAGTGCTGATCTGAAATGGATGGAGGTCATGGAGGCTAAGGAAAGGCTACCTAAAGAAACCAAGGGCAAAACCAAGGAGAGGAATCAGGCATGGGACGAAGTGCAATCTGTGCTCAACAGGGAAGAAGTTGAAGAAGTGGATTTCCTCCAACCCTACCTCCACCAACTGTCTCCATCCTTGATTGAATTCTTGAGGTTTTGTGAAACAACTCGTGCTCGCAATACTTGTCTCACTCGTGAAGTTGTTTTGCTGGAAAAACATATCGCAGATATCCAAGGTATAAATCAAAGATTAATGGCCCTCTTGCAGTCAAAGATTGCAACAACTCCTCCACCACCACCAAAGGAAGACAACTAAACATGGGTATGGGCAATCCCCTTGGCTTGTGCCAAGCTTGGGGGAGTTGCCCCGGTATCGTATCACCATCACATCTTTTGCCTTTACCTTTGTTTTAGTTTTCCTTTTCAGCTTTCTTTTTCTCTAGTAGAATAAATGTCTTAGTGTTTTAGTCTTGAGTTTTGCTTTGTGTCACCCCCGATGTATTTGAGCTCGTGAGCCATATAATAAAGAGTGTCTTAGTTGAAGGGCTTTGCCTCTTGACATGATCAAAAGAGTGAGAATAGAACTAAAGCATGAAAGATCATGTAATGATCTTATGGGAAGTGATGGCTTCACATATAGAAAGAATGATGATTGAAACTTATTGAGGGTAGACAAACGTAGACCTAGGTCATGGTTGCAATTAATAGGAAGTGATAAAGAAGGAGAGGTTCACATATAAATATATCATCTCTGACACCATCTATGATTGTGAACACTCGCTAAACTATTGCATGCTTAGAAGTAGATGTTGGACAAGGAAGACAACATAATGAATTGTGTTTGCTTGGTTCCGAACAATGTTATATGATTAGAGATCCCTTAGCATGTGATGACTGCTTCGACCTCACATTAGCCAAACTTCCCGCACTAAGTAGAGATACTACTTGTGCATCCATAAACCATCAACCCAATTTTGCCATGTGAGTCCACCATACCTACCTATGGATTGAATAAGATCCCTCAAGTAAGTTGTCATCGGTGCAAGCAATAAAAATTGCTCTCTAATATGTATGATCTATTAGTGTGTGGAAAATAAGATTTGTACGAACCTGTGATGAGGAAGACATAAAATCGACAAACTGCATAATAAAGTTCTTTATCACAGGAGGCAATATAAAGTGATGTTCCTCCGCACTAAGAGGACACGCATCCAAACCTCAAAAGCGCATGACAACCTCTGCTTCCCTCTGCAAAGGGCCTATCTTGTACCTTTACTTTTTTCCCTTGAACGAGTCATGGTGATCTTCACCAATTACCTATCTCGCCTTTATCTTGGCTAACGTCATATGCTTGGGAAAGATCTATATTCATATGTCAACTTGGAGGTAAGTATTCATGAATTATTATTGTTGACATTACCCTTCAGGTAAGCAGTTGGGAGGCAAAACTATAAGCCCCTATCTTTCTCTGTGTCCAGCTGAAACTTTGATCTCATGAGTACCACGTGAGTTGTAGCAATTGTAGAGAACGAAAGAATGATTGAGTATGTGGATTTGCTTTACAAGCTCTTATTTGACTCTTTCTGATGTTGTGATAAATTGCAATTGCTTCAATGACTAAATGCTATCGGTTGTTACTTCCCGGTAAGGTTCTTGATCCATGCTTTACTTTGTGAAGGAATTATCACTTTGGCATGAAAGATTATATGTTGGTATTGCTGTTATGATCATGATCATGATGCATGCATGTTCGTATCTTGTTTTGTCGACACCTCTCTCCCTAAACATGTGGACATATTTATTGGGCTAGGCTTTCGCTTGAGGACAAGCGAGGTCTAAGCTTGGGGGAGTTGATACGTCCATTTTGCATCATGTTTTCATGTTGATATTTATTACTTCTTGAGCTGTTATTTCACTTCACGGTACAATACTTATGCCTTTTCTCTCTTATTTTGCAAGGTTTACATGAAGACGGAGAATGCCGGCAGCTGGAATTCTGGCCTGAAAAAGGAGCAAAGTTCAGATACCTATTCTGCACAACTCCGAACGCCATAAAAATCAACGAGGATTTTTTTCCGGATTTATAAAAAATACTGGGCCGAAGAAGCGCCACGGGGGCGCCAACAGGTGGCCACAAGCCTGCATGGCGCGGCCACCCCCTGGCCGCGCCAAGGGGGCTTGTGGGCAGCCTACTGCCCACTGGCCCACCTCTTCTGCTATATGAAGAGTTTCATCCAAAAAAATCAAGGAGGAGCTTTTTCATTGATTCGCCACCGCCACGAGGCGGAACTTGAGCAGAACCAATCTAGAGCTTCGGCAGGACGATCCTGCCGGGGAAACTTCCCTCCCGGAGGGGGAAATCGTTGCCATTGTCATCACCAACACTCCTCTCATCGGAGGGGACTCATCACCATCAACATCTTCATCAGCACCATCTCATCTCCAAACCTTAGTTCATCACTTGTAACCAATCTCCATCTCGCGACTCCGATTGGTACTTGTAAGGTTCCTAGTATTGTTAATTACTCTTTGTAGTTGATGCTAGTTGGATTATTTGGTGGAAGAGTTTATGTTCAGATCCTTGATGCTACTCATTACCTCTCTGGTCATGAATATGATTATGCTTTGTGAGTAGTTACCTTTGTTCCTAAGGACATGGGATAAGTCATGCTTATAGTAGTCATGTGAATTTGGTATTCGTTCGGTATTTTGATGTGTTGTATGTTGTTTTTCCTCTAGTGGTGTTATGTGAACGTCGACTACATAAAACTTCAACATTATTTGGGCCTAGAGGAAGGCATTGGGAAGTAGTAAGTAGATGATGGGTTGCTAGAGTGACAAAAGCTTAAACCCTAGTTTATGCGTTGCTTCGTAAGGGGCTGATTTGGATCCACTAGTTTAATGCTATGGTTAGACTTTGTCTTAATTCTTCTTTCATAGTTGCGGATGCTTGCGAGAGGGGTTAATCATAAGTGGGATGCTTGTCCAAGTAAGGGCAGTACCCAAGCGCCGGTCCACCCAATATCAAACTATCAAAGTAACGAACGCGAATCATATGAACATGATGAAAACTAGCATGACAGAAATTCTCGTGTGTCCTCGGGAGCGTTTTTTCTCCTATAAGACTTTGTCCAGGCTTGTCCCTTGCTACAAAAAGGATTGGGCCACTTTGCTGCACCGTTGCTACTTTTGTTACTTGTTGCTCGCTACAAATCATCTCACCACACAATCACTTGTTACCGATAATTTCAGTGCTTGCAGATATTTCATTGCTGAAAACCACTTGTGAGATCCTTCTGTTCCTCGTTGGGTTCGACACTCTTACTTATCGAAAGGACTATGATTGATCCCCTATACTTGTGTGTCATCAAGATGGTGCTCAGCGAATTCTCTCGGCACACCTGGCATGTGTGAAGGTTTCCATGTGAAGATGTCCCGATTCTCACAGATGAATTCGATGAGCGCGCTTTCCTATTTGGGATCCAGACCCGTCCCAATGGTGAACTGCTTGGTTGAGTCGCCTGGTGTGAAGTCTATCACCTTTGTGTCATCCGTGGGTTTAAACTTGAGGGGCGACTCTGAGTCAATTGTTGGTCTCTTGAGCGGCGTCATATCCGCCGGGTCAACATTGGCTTGGTGAAACTTGAGCTCCTTGGCCGCGCAAGCCGTGTCGTCATAAGCTGCATCTCCTTCCTCACATTCTTATGCTATTTTCCTGTCCCCATTGATTGTGATAGGCCCCCTAGGACCAGGCATTTTGAGCTTGAGGTAAACGTAACATGGGCGGGCCATGAACCGGGCATAAGCTGGCCTTCCAAACAATGTGTGGTAAGGGCTCTTGATCTTGACCACCTCAAACATGAGGGACTCGCTCGTGTAATTGGACTCCATACCAAAAGCTACGTTAAGTTTGATCCGCCCAATGGGGTATGCCGATTTACCTGGAACGATACCGTGAAAAACTGTGGAAGATGGCATCAAGTCTTTCTCTGAGAAATTCATCCTTCGAAATGTATCGAAATATAAGATGTTTATGCTGTTGCCACCATCCATAAGGACTTTGGAAAGGGTGTAACCTCCGACTTGGGGAGCCACGACCAAAGCTAAGTCACCAGGGTTATCAACTCGGGGCGGGTGATCCTCCCTACTCCAGGTGATGGGCTGCTCAGACCAATGGAGGTACCTAGGGAGCGCCGGCTCAACCAGGCTGAAAGTTTTATGTTTCACCTTTTGGTCTCATTTGCAAGTGCTCGTGGTGAACACATGATATTGTCCACTGTTCAACTGCTTAGGATTATTCTAGAAGCAGCCATTGTCATCCTGCCACTGGGGATCTCCTTGCGGGGGTGGTTGCTGAAACATGCCATGTGGGTTGTACCGCTGTTGATTGTGAACTTGGTACTGTCCAGTATTAGGCTGTGACCCGCCCTACGGGCCCAGGTTAGGGAACCCACCGAACGGGTTTCATTGTGACCCGGGTGTGTTGAATTGTTCCTGTCGCCCGCCTTGATCACCTCCTTGACCTTTCTTGAGCGCCTCAGCTTGGAACTCCTGCATCACATAGCAATCCTCCCAAGAGTGGGTAGACGGTCCTTCGGCGGTGGCGTGCTGCGGGCAGGGGCCCTTGAGCATCTCGTGATAATTGTGTGGCTTCTTCTCACTGAAGCCCCGTTTCTTCTGGCGCTGGTTACCGTTGTCGGCATTTGTATTGGCGACGAAGTCTGTCGCACCGTCTTGCTGCCTCCTCTCACTTTGCCCCGCGTGGTTGTGGTTGCCTCGCCCCTGGAACTGGGAGTGACCCTTGGATGACTCGCCTCTCCTGGCAGTGCTAACCTTATCATCATCTTCCCCGGGGTCCTTAGTGTCGTCTGACTCGGCATACCTGGTCAGGGTGTCCATCAACTCGCCCATGTTCTGCACCTTACGCTTGAGTCGCCCAAGCTTCAGCACCAAAGGCTCGCAATGGCAATTTTTCTCCAGAATTAGCACTGCATGAGCCACCGAAATGACGTCCGATGAATGAATGACCTCTAAAACTCGCCGCGTCCAATGATGGGCCGACTCGTCCGCTCGCTGAACGCAGTGTTGTAAGTCGACGATGGTCATTGGGCGTTTGCAAGTCCCTCGGAAATTCTTGATGAAACGTTCCTTCAACTCTGCCCAAGTGTTGATGGAGTTAGGCGGCAGGTTTTTCAACCATGTACGCGTCGTTCCTTCAAGCATCATGGTAAAATAATTGGCGCAGACCACCTCATTCACATCAAGCATATCCATTGCAAGCTCGTAACTCTCGATCCATGACCCTGGCTCGAGATCTGGTGTGTAATTGGGTACCTTCCTCAGTCCCTTGAAATCCCTTGGCATTCGCTCGTTTCGGAGAGCAGGCATGAGACAGGGCACACCAATGTGCCTGCCGCCTGTATCGATCGATGCGGGAGGGGTCTGGGTATAAGCCAAATAGCCTTGACCCACCGCCGCCGCCGTCTCTATCAGGCGGGCGCTTCGTGTTGCATCCACAATTTTTTGGGCTCGGGTATTGTGGTGGTTTTGTCATGGCAGATGTCCTCGTGAGAGAACTTAGGTGCGAGGCCATCGCAACCATGTGGCGGCTTGAAGGGGTTGGTCGGAACCGAGAGACGCAAGTTTACCCAGGTTCGGCCCCTTCGATGGAGGTAAAAGCCTACGTCCTGCTTGTGCTTCATTGATGAAGATGATTATCTCGATTACAAGGGTGTAGACTCGCCACCTTTAATCTCGTGGGTGGCCAATCTGTCTATCTCATGATTTGTCTTGTCTAGACCTAAGTTGTGAATCTTGTCCCTCTTGGGGCGCCTTACCCCTCCTTATATAGGCGGAAGGGGTAGGTTTACATGTAGAGTCCTACTAGAAGTAGGAATAGGACTAGTCTCTCTTGAATCCTAATCCGGGTCTTGTTTCCTTTGTGAGGGAGTCTCTCCTCTTCTTGGGCCTTCTCTTGCTTCGGCGGATTATGATTGACAATGGCGGGTCATGATTGCTAATGGCGGGTCATGATTATTGGTGGTGTCTCGTCAAACAATTGAACTCCAATTGACTGTCAAATTATTGGGCATAAAGAAACCTGTGTGATGTTGAGCCGGTCTTTCAATGCTTCAACTAGATAAAAATATGCTGAACCGGACTCGCAATACTTCACCTCCATGACGAAATGAAATGTGCTCTTCAATTTTTTGATATATCCATATTACGTGTAGCCCCCAAGGGCCGGGTTATCAGTGTGTGATGGGTCGGGTCTTCAATTTGAACCTCATGATCTATGAAACAACTTAGTGATATAGCCCCCAAGGGCCGGGTTGTCTTGCCTGCAACAACCTGGGACTTTAGAAATTATGATCTAAATAGTGTAGCCCCCAAGTGCCGAGTCGGTTGCTTGTGGCGACTTGGGACTTCCACGTTCTTCTCCTTTGAAAATAAAACATCATATGATGTAGCCCCCAAGGGCTGGGTCATTATGCAATAATGAGAAGGGACTTTGTAAATCTGATGATGTAACCTTGAGCAGCAATGCATAGCCCCCAAGGGCCGGGTCTTTATAAAAAATGATGAGCCGGATCTTCCTTGAATCCATACTTTGAACAATGAGCGACCTGTAGCCCTCCAAGACCGGTTTATCTCCTTGAGGTAGCCGGGTCTGTTGATGATGTGATGATTTGAAAAGCGGATTGCATTAGCCCCCAAGTGTCATGGTGTATGTTTGCAGCGACATGGGACTTTCATACTTTGATGTAATCTTGATTTGAATAATGTAGCCCCCAAGTGTCGGGTTGTGTGCCTGCAGCGACTCGGGGCTATTCCTTCCATTGTAGAATAAAATCATATCCACTTTGTGAGCTGATGATGCCTTTGTGATAAAAGAAATCCTTGACCGTGGTTGCAATGTAACCCGACAAATATATCCTTGAGAAATCCATATGTCGGAGAAATCCATAAGTGTTGTAGTTTACTACGGAACACAAGTTGAAGAAATCCAAGGGCCGGTCAATTAGATGACTCGGCATAATATGTGATAGGGCGGCTCTTTGACAATAACAATTCTTCCGAGCTGGCTTTAAAAACCCCCAATCATTTAACACTGGTTATGATAAACCATGATAAAAATCCAGCCAAATTGGCTATTCAAAGATTTATTTGCACCTGCAAGAATTTATGCTTTGACCCGGTTTGAAGACCGGCATGATATGTATGTATGATGTGTGATGCAATGCAATATGATGCATGTATATGATATAATAAGTATGGCATCAAGCTATTTTAAATAAGACGGCTTAGTGAGTCACGGTGGCTAGCACCTCAGTGAGTAATGGGTGATAATAAATAGCAAATCGGCCTAAGATATTTTGAGGCGAGTCATCAAAAAGCCTGAAAAACCTTGTGGCAGTGCCAGGAAGGTAAAAAATAGCAATTTCGTTGGCTCATTAGGTCACGACAGGATGGGGCGAGTCAGAAAGCTCAAGCGCGCACCCTAGATGATGGTTTCGTCGGCTCATAAGGTCGCGACAGGATAGGGCGAGTCAGAAAGCTCAAGCGCCACCCTAAGATAATGATTTCGTTGGCTTATAAGGTCGCGACAGGATAGGGCGAGTCAGAAAGCTCAAGTGCCACCCTAAGATGATGGTTTCGTCGGCTCATAAGGTCGCGACAGGATGGGGCGAGTCAGAAAGCTCAAGCGCCACCCTAAGATTATGGTTTCGTCGGCTCATAAGGTCGCGACAGGATAGGGCGAGTCAGAAAGCTCAAGCGCCACCTAAGATGATGGTTTCGTCGGCTCATAAGGTCGCGACAGGATGGGGCGAGTCAGAAAGCTCAAGCGCCACCCTAAGATGATGGTTTCGTCGGCTCATAAGGTCGCAACAGGATGGGGCGAGTCAGAAAGCTCAAGCTCCACCCTAAGATGCAGGTTTCGTCGGCTCATAAGGTCGCGACAGGATGAGGCGAGTCAGAAAGCTCGAGCACACACCCTAAAATGCAGGTTTTGTCGGCTCATAAGGTCGCGACAGGATGAGGCGAGTCAGAAAGCTCGAGCACACACCCTAAAATGCAGGTTTCGTCGGCTCATAAGGTCGCGACAGGATGAGGCGAGTCAGAAAGCTCGAGCACACACCCTAAAATGCAGGTTTTGTCGGCTCATAAGGTTGCGACAGGATGAGGCGAGTCAGAAAGCTCGAGCACACACCCTAAAATGCAGGTTTCGTCGGCTCATAAGGTCGCGACAGGATGAGGCGAGTCAGAAAGCTCGAGCACACACCCTAAAATGCAGGTTTCGTCGGCTCATAAGGTTGCGACAGGATGGGGCGAGTCAGAAAGCTCGAGCACACACCCTAAAATGCAGGTTTCGTCGGCTCATAAGGTCGCGACAGGATGAGGCGAGTCAGAAAGCTCGGGCACACACCCTAAAATGCAGGTTTTGTCGGCTCATAAGGTCGCGACAGGATGAGGCGAGTCAGAAAGCTCGAGCACACACCTTAAAATGCAGGTTTCGTCGGCTCATAAGGTCGCGACACGATCGGGCGAGTCAGAAAGCTCGAGCACACACCCTAAAATGCAGGTTTCGTCGGCTCATAAGGTCGCGACAGGATGGGGCGAGTCAGAAAGCTCGAGCACACACCCTAAAATGATAATTTTTCTGTAATGACCCGTGGTTCTTGAATTATTCATCCCAGTTGAGTCTGCCGAGCCATGCCCATGTAGCCCCCGAGTCTTAAGTCGACTCAAGGAGGCGGCTTGAGAGTCTCCATACTTGATTGTGGTATAAACCGGCAGAGATAAGATACTGGTACTCGCTCCATTTTCGAGATATAAAGCCACTGCACCGGCAAGTTGATGTTGTCCGGACCGTGAGGGTGGCGACTTGCGTCCTTCTGTTAGGCGACTCGTACAGGCGAGCATTGCACCGACAGGTTGATGTAATCCGGGCCGTGAGGGTGGCGTCTTGCATCCTTCTGTTGGGCGACTCATACAGGCGAGCACTGCACCGGCAGGTTGATGTAATCCGGTCCGTGAGGGCGGCGACTTGCGTCCATCTGTTGGGCGACTCGTACAGGCGAGCATTGCACCGGCAGGTTGATGTAATCCGGGCCGTGAGGGTGGCGTCTTGCATCCTTCTGTTGGGCGACTCATACAGGCGAGCACTGCACCAGCAGGTTGATGTAATCCAGTCCGTGAGGGCGGCGACTTGCGTCCATCTATTGGGCGACTCGTACAGGCGAGCATTGCACCTACAGGTTGAGTTGAACACAAGAATTGTCTGGCGATTGGGTACAGACTCAAAAATCAGCCGTGGTGTTGTAAGCCGTCTTGGTTGCGCGGGCAGGAAAGTTGGTCGTGTCATTTGTGAACCGTCTTGGTCGCGCAAACGTGAGAGTTGGCTGCGTCATTGTAAGCCGCCTTGGATAATGATTCACCCTCGTCGTTTGTAGATCGGCGCGGACGGTGAGTCGCCCATGACATTACAGGCCGACGCGAATAGTGAGTCGTTCGTGGCGTTGATTGACACGAGCTTTGTGCTCGCAATATAACGCCAATTTAGTAATGAGTATTTGTCCTGCGTAAAAAATATCACAGACCGAAGTAATTGTTTTCAAGAAAATTAATATGAATTGACAAAGTATATAGGATGGATATCACCTGGATTAGGGGACGTTGTGTATTTCCTGAATGGCTTCCGGTGATAGACGGAATAAAATGTACGAGTCGTACTTTTTCTATCTTCTTTTTGTCTTGATGTGATGAAGAAAACACACCGTGGCTCTTGAGCTCCACCTTCACATGAGAAGTAGTACTAGTAGGAGTACTACGCAACATAGCAACAACAGCCCTTTGCAGTCTGTACATGACGGAGCTCATCTTCGTCATGCATGAAGAAACGGATGTGGTGGGCGCAAGCAGCTCCTGCTCTGCAGAACCTGATGTAGTACTATGTCGGTCGCAGTCGGCTCAAGGCAAGGCGAGCCACGACAACGGCGGCAGGCGCGACAGGGAGAGCTGGCTCAAGGCGAGGCAGCAGTGGCATGGCGAGCCACGGCGGTGGCGGCAAACGTGACGAGGCGAGTCATGACGGCGACGGCAGAGCGTGACGAGGTGAGTTACAACAGCGGAGGTAGGCGCGACGGGGCGAGCCGACTCAAGGTGAGGCGACGGGGGTGAGGCGAGTCACGGTGGCGGCAGCAGGCGGGCCAGGTGAGTCGACTCCACGCAAGGCCGTGACGGCGGCGACTGAGTTCGTTGTCACATATCCTTCCTGTTCGCGACTTGCTTCGTAACTTTTCCTTCCTTTATTCTTAAAGTAATCTCCTGATAGCCTCCTCGTATCTGCGTAGGAATTAGGCTTCTCGTGAAGTAGTACTAGTGGAGTACTACATGACGATCCCTTGTATTTTACGTGGTCTTCACGGATTTGGCGAGGCGGTTGTGGCTTGTGCGGGCACAGTGGAGGCGACAGTAAGCGGGCTATGACACGAGGAGGCCAGAGAGGCGGAAACGGCAGCTGTAAGCCATCGACTGGGTGTGTATACAGCGGTGGCGGAAGACGTCTCTGCGGTGAGAGGCGGCCGTGGTGGAAACCGGCATGTGAGACATCCCCGCGTGCGTGAAAGCTAGTCTCCGGGCAAACCATCCACCTCCCTGCCTGCTTGTAAGCTAGCTTCCGAGCAAACCATCCACCTCCCTGCCTTCTTGTAAGCTAGCTTCCGAGCAAACCATCCACCTCCCTGTGAATGAAGCAGGGCAACCAAGAGGACGAGTTGAGGCGACAGCGGCTCAGCGGCAGGAGCGCGGACGGAGCCGTCCGGGGGCGGCGGACGAGAGGGCTAGCCGCGGGCGGTGCCGGTCATGGAGTGGCAGGAGCAAACGTGGCACAGCGCGAGGCGACGAAGGAGAACCGTCGTGCCATGGGAGACCGCGCTGGGACGGTTTGGCGATTCAAGGCCGGCTCGGAGTGGGCGTGGTGGATGACGAATCGGGTGCAGAGCAACCGCGGTGAGCTGTCTTGACGGAAGCCTCGGCGAGGCGATTTGACAGCAACGAAGTAGCGAGTCCGTGTCCTTCTCGATCTGGTCAACCTAAACATGCTCTTCTTTTCTTTGCGTTGACCTCCATTGCAAGAACTAGTACTAGTAGTACTACTTGATGCGTTGGTGCTCACGGAGATGCCTATGACGACGTCATTCATGAAGATTGCCAAGGCGGTGACGAGCTTATGCAGGCCCATGGACCAGTCTTTGCGCGGCGTCTTTGTGGAAGTAGTCGCTCTCGTCGGCCTTGCCGCCACTGCCCCGACCTCGCCCAGAGCGGCACGCACGGGAAATCGCCGCCTGGTCGGATGGATTTATCACGACGAGCCTTTGAAGTAGATCTGTGGTTGTTTCGCCGGCTCAATCATGAGCCATACGACGAAGGCTAATTTGTTTTGATTGCCTGACGACTGTTTGACTGTCGCTGGATAATTTCTTTTATTCCAGAATTCCAATCTTTACTGATGAACAAACACAGAGTCAATGTAAATTGTTGTCGATCTCGCCGGATTGCAGGATGCGGCGGTGCACAGATGCAACCCTAATTTTGCATGATCTTGAATCTTGAATACTTTTCTTTGACTATTTGTCGATGATGTGGTCTTCTGCATCGGCTCTGACGGATCTGGCGAGTCATAAACTTTCTCGATCCCTAGGAGAGATCCCTTCAAGAACACAAATCCACCGTGTGATCAGCCCCATGGTGGGCGCCAACTATCGTGGTTTTGTCACGGCAGATGTCCTCGTGAGAGAACTTAGGTGTGAGGCCATCGCAACCATGTGGCGGCTTGAAGGGGTTGGTCGGAACCGAGAGATGCAAGTTTACCCAGGTTCGGCCCCTCCGATGGAGGTAAAAGCCTACGTCCTGCTTGTGCTTCATTGATGAAGATGACGATCTTGATTACAAGGGTGCAGACTCGCCACCTTTAATCTCGTGGGTGGCTAATCAGTCTATCTCATGTTTTGTCTTGTCTAGACCTAAGTTGTGAATCTTGTCCCTCTTGGGGCGCCTTACCCCTCCTTATATAGGTGGAAGGGGTAGGTTTACATGTAGAGTCCTACTAGAAGTAGGAATAGGACTAGTCTCTCTTGAATCCTAATCCGGGTCTTGTTTCCTTTGTGAGGGAGTCTCTCCTCTTCTTGGGCCTTCTCTTGTGAGTCGGCCCTCTTGGCCTCTCTATGAGTCGCCTTATGCCAGGGTGTACGCTGGGCCTTGGGCCTTCGTCATTTATCTAAGTCGCCTGTGGGGACAAGTATGAGTCGCCCGCTAGGTCACTACTGAGTCGTCGGTGAGTCGCCAAGCCCTTTGGCGGGTCATACTCCAAGCCGGGTTACACTGTGGGGTATATCCCCGACAGGTATCGTGCATCCCGGGCGGGTTGGTCTGCGATGGACGTCGTTGCTCGCTGGTCACCGCGGGCTGATCCTCATGGCGACTCCTGGTGTGACTCGCCTGGGGTGTAGAGTGTATCCGGTCAAGGTTGTGTGAATATTGCGCGTGTTGGACCACCGCCGTTTTCAGCATCTCGATGGCGTTTCTCGCCTCCACCACCGCCAGGGAGTTTCCATAAATTGGGAGGGACTCCAAGTGGCGGGTTGCCGCGAGCACGTTATCCATGGGATTCGAGAAGTGGCCCCGTGGTGTCTGGAAACGAGGCGCGTGGGCCTCCGTCGGCTCAGGTGGTGGCGTGTTAGGCGGTGGTTGAACCAGACCATCTCCTGGAGCGGCCTGCCAAGGCCGATTGGGTCCCATCTCAGGAGTATGTGGGGTATCGAAGAGGCAAGTTGGATGTAGATCGGCCGGGAGACGACCATGATGCCTCCTCTAGTGAATAGCATCGGACGCACGTTGTTGTCGCTCGAGCCGCCAGCCTTTGGTGTTCAGCCGCTCTGTCTCCGTGGTGATTCGGGCCTGCTGTGCCACCATCCTGGCGGCTTCCGCTTCCATGTCCCGCTGAGTCTTGGCCAACTCCTCCCGCAGCTTCGCCAGTTCAGCATTGATCGTTTCCTGATTCTCCGCTGTTACAACAATTGCCATGAGCTTGGTGATTTCCGCCGCCAAGTCTGCCATGACTTGAGCCGGAGCTTTCGACGACCCGCCAGTCTAATTGTGGCCGGCCAGGTTTGGCTGAGGTGGTGCCGCCCCCGCCATGTAGTTGGCGACTTGTTGATGGGGTCCCGCGAAGTCCTCGGAGTTTGCCGCCCGCGGCAACCCTCCGAGTTGTCCCTCATAAAGAGGCCAAATTGAATCTGTGTCGCCCATGGATGACTCGTCGTCTGAGTCGATGGGGGTGATCTCCTCGATCACCGGTTCGTCCTGTACGCTGGCTCCCTGCGTAAAGCCGACGAAAACATGGCGTCTCCTGTCCTCACGCGTGGTGGGGTGGTGTACCGGGCCGGCTCAATGATGTCGGTGGAGGTGTCCGGCTCAGGTACGGGCGCCCCAAGCATGCCGATGAAGACGTGGATCTTGCCGAAGGGGACCCTGTAAGCAGATTCAGCTGAATCGGCTTCAGGTTCCCACTGCGAGTTGTCGATGTAGTATCTTCCGCGGCGGCTTTTAGTCATGATGCCGACCGCATAGCTTCCTGACCCTGGAAGGGCTCCCTTTGAGAACTCAACTCCACCATGCGCTAGCCCCACGGTGGGTGCCAACTGTCGTGGTTTCGTCACGGCAGATGTCCTCGTGAAAGGACTTAGTGAAGGAGCGATCGCACCTTGGTGGCGACTCAAAGGGGGTGAGCGGAAGCGTGACTCAGATTTACCCAGGTTCGGCCCCTTGTGTAGTGGTAAAAGCCTACGTCATGCTTTGTGTATATTGATGGTGGATTCGATTACAAGGAGGGCGTAACTCGCCTGACCTAGCTCTCGATGATTTCTAACCTGCCCTATGTGCCCCCGAGACTCGCCTTTATATAGAGGTCGAGGCCCTAGGGTTTACAAAAGTCCTAGGCACACTACAGACCGTGGCCTTTCATATCTCTAAGTTGCCGTGCTTTCCAAGACTGGAAACCTCCTTGGCGGGTTATCTTCTACATCAACCCTGAACCTCCATCCGGTTCATGGGCCCCTGGGCTAAGGCTTGCATTAACCATGTATGAGTCGCCCCTTTAGTGACCCGGCCCAGTTAGGGCGGATTACACCGCAGGTAATATCCCCAACACTACTGGTGAGAATGTCTCATTGTAGTCAACTCCTTGAACTTGTGAAAAACCCTTTGCCCCGAGTCGAGTTTTATAAACGGTTATATTACCGTCCGCGCCCGTCTTCTTCTTAAAGATCCATTTGTTCTTAATAGCCTTGCGGCCTTCAGGTAATACTTCCAAAGTCCACACTTTGTTTTCATACATAGATCCTATCTCGGACTCCATGGCCTCTAGCCATTTGTTGGAATCCGGGCCCACCATTGCTTCTTCATAATTCGCAGGTTCATTGTTGTCTAATAACATGATTGATAAGACAGGACTACCGTACCAGTCAGGAGCAGTACATGATCTTGTCGACCTGTGAGGTCCGATAGGAACTTGATATGAAGTTTCATGATAATCATCATTAGCTTCCTCCTCAACTGGTGTCGCGTTGATAGAGGTTTCCCCTAGCCCCGCGCCACCATCTAGAGGGAGTAGAGGTTCGACAACCTCATCAAGTTCTATCTTCCTCCCACTCAATTCTTTCGAGAGAAGCTCCTGCTCAGGAAAAGCTCTGTTCTTAGCAACAAACACTTTGCCCTCGGATCTCAGATAGAAGGTGTACCCAACTGTCTCCTTTGGGTAACCTATGAAGACACACTTTTCCGCTTTGGGTTCCAGCTTTTCAGGCTAAAGCTTTTTGACATAAGCATCACATCCCCAAACTTCAAGAAACGACAACTTTGGCCTCTTGCCATACCACAGCTCGTATGGTGTCGTCTCAACGGATTTTGACGGTGCCCTATTTAAAGTGAATGCAGCTGTCTCTAATACATAACCCCAAAACGATAACGGCAAATCGGTAAGAGACATCATAGATCGCACCATATCTAACAAAGTACGATTACGACGTTCGGACACACCATTACACTGTGGTGTTCCAGGCGGTGTTAAGTGTGAAACGATTCCACATTGTCTCAAGTGAGCACCAAACTCGAAACTCAGATATTCACCCCCACGATCAGAACGTAGGAACTTGATCTTCTTGTTACGATGATTTTCAACTTCACTCTGAAATTACTTAAACTTTTCAAACATTTTAGACTTGTGCTTCATCAACTAGATATATCCATAGCTACTCAAATCTTCAGTGAATGTGAGAAAATAACGATATCTGCCACGCGCCTCCACACTCATTGGACCGCACACATCGGTATTTATAATCTCCAACTAGTCACTTGCACGCTCCATTGTTCCAGAAAACGGAGTCTTAGTCATCTTGCCCATGAGGCATGGTTCGCACGTGTCAAGTGATTCAAAATCAAGTGACTCCAAAAGCCCATTGGAATGGAGTTTCTTCATGCGCTTTACACCAATATGACCTAAGCGGCAGTGCCACAAAAACGTGGCGCTATCATTGTTGACTCTACATCTTTTGGTCTCAATGTTATGTATATGTGTGTCATCACAATCAAGATTCAATATGAACAATCCTCTTACATTGGGTGCATGACCATAAAAGATATTACTCATAGAAATAGAACAACCATTATTCTCTGACTTAAACGAGTAATTGTCTCGCAATAAACAAGATCCAGATATAATGTTCATGCTTAACGCAGGCACTAAATAACAATTATTTAAGTTCATAACTAATCCTGATGGTAACTAAAGTGAGACTGTGCCGACGGCGATTGCATCAACCTTGGAACCATTTCCCACGCGCATCGTCACTTCATCCTTCGCCAGCCTTCGTTTATTCCGCAGTTCCTGCTTCGAGTTGCAAATATGAGCAACAGAACCGGTATCAAATACCGAGGCACTACTACGAGAGTTGGTTAAGTACACATCAATAACATGTATATCACATATACCTGATTTCTCTTTGGCTGCCTTCTTATCAGCCAAATACTTGGGGCAGTTGCGCTTCCAGTGACCCATCCCCTTGCAATAATAACACTATATTTCTGGCTTAAGTCCAGCCTTGGGTCTCTTTGTCGGATTGGCAACAGGCTTGCCGCTCTTCTTGGAGTTACCCTTCTTTCCTTCGTCGTTTCTCTAGAAACTAGTGGTCTTATTGACCATCAACACTTGATGTTATTTCCGGAGTTCTGACTCTGCGACTTTCAGCATCGCGAATAATTCGTCGGGTGACTTGTTCATCCCTTGCATGTTATAGTTCAACACAAAGCCCTTATAGCTAGGTGGCAGTGATTGAAGAATTATGTCAGTGATAGCCTCTTGCGGGAGTTCAATTCCGAGCTCAGCTAGACGGTTTGAGTACCTAGACATTTTGAGCACATGTTCACTGACAGACGAATTCTCTAGCATCTTGCAAGCATAGAATTTATCAGAGGTCTCATACCTCTCGATCCGGGCGATCTTCTAAAATATAAACTTCAACTCCTCGAACATATCATATGCTCCATGACGCTCAAAGCAACGTTGAAGTCCCGGTTCCAAGCCATACAAGACTGCACATTGAACTACTGTGTAGTCCTCCTTACGTGATTGCCAATCGTTCAAAACATCTTGGTCGGACGTAGCGGGTGGTTCATCTCCTAGCGCAGCATCAAGGACATAATTCTTTTTCCCAGCTTGTAGGATGAGCCTAAGATTACGTGCCCAGTCTACAAAGTTGCTTCCATCATCTTTCAACTTAGCTTTCTCTAGGAACGTATTGAAATTCACGGTTGCTACTGCGTGAGCCATTGATCTACAACATAAAATATTGCAAAGTGGACTTAGACTATGTTCAAGATAATTAGAGTTTAACTAATCAAATCACTAATAAACTCCCACTCAAAAAGTACATCCCTCTAGTCATTTGAGTGGTGCATGATCCAAATCCACTAACTCAAGTCCGATCATCATGTGAGTTGAGTATAGTTTTAGTGGTGAACATCTCTATGCTAATCATATCAACTATATGATTCATGCTCGACCTTTCGGTCTCTTGTGTTCCGAGGCCATGTCTGCACATGCTAGGCTCGTCAAGTTTAACCCGAGTGTCCCGCGTGTGCAACTGTTTTGCACCCGTTGTATGTGAACGTTGAGTCTATCACACCCGATCGTCACGTGGTGTCTCGAAACGACGAACTGTTGCAATGGTGCACAGTCGGGGAGAACACAATTTCATCTTGCAATTTTAGTGAGGGATGATGTCAGCTATGCTAATGCACAAAATTCCTTCCAATGGCGCCAGAAACAGGTGTGTCGACGGCACCAGGAATCCTTCAGCTGCGGCTACGCCTTAAGGGACTTCCTAGGCAAGTATGCAAAGGATTTCCCCCGTGGCCTTGGAGCCTTGCGTTGGTGTTCCCTTGAAACAGAAAGGGTGATGTAGCACAGCAACGGTAAGTATTTCCCTCAGTTTGAGAACCAAGGTATCAATCCAGTGGAGGAGTATCTCAAGATCCTGCACAAACACAAAAGCTTGCTCCCAACGCTATGAAGGGGTTGTCAATCCCTTATAGATTGTTTGCCAAGTGAGAACTGAAAGTAACAACGTAACAAAGCAAAGTAAAAGCGAAGGTGTAAACGATGGATGTGAATAGACCCGGGGGCCGTAGTGTTTACTAGTGGCTTCTCTCATGAAAGCAAGTAGACGGTGGGTGAACAAATTACTGTCGAGCAATTGATAGAACCGCGCAAAGTCGTGACGATATCTATGCAATGATTATATCTATAGGCATCACATCCAAAACAAGTAGACCAATACTTTCTGCATCTACTACTATTACTCCACACGTCGACCGCTATCCAGCATGCATCTAGTGTATTAAGTCCATAAGAACAGAGTAACGCCTTAAGCAAGATGACAAGATATAGAGGGATAATCTCAAACCAATGATTAAAACCCCATCTTTTTACCCTTGATGGCAACTACTTGATGTGTGCCTTGCTGCCCCTACTGTCACTGGGAAAGGTCACCACATGGTAGAACACAAAACCAAGCACTTCTCCCATTGCAAGAATCATAGATCTAGTTGGCCAAACAAAACCCAAGACTCGGAGAGACTTACAAGGATATCAAATCATGCATATAAGAAATCAGCAAAGACTCAAATATATATCATAGCTAATCTGATCACAAATCCACAATTCATCGGATCTCAACAAACACACCGCCAAAGAAGATTACATCGGATAGATCTCCATGAAGATCATGGAGAACTTTGTATTGAAGATCCAAGAGAGAGAAGAACCATCTAGCTACTAACTACGGACCCGTAGGTCTGAAGTGAACTACTCACGAGTCATTGGAGGGGCGATGATGATGATGAAGAAGCCCTCCAACTCCAAAGTCCCCTCCGACACGGCGCCGGGATGGGTCTCTAGATGAGATCTCACGGAAACGGAAGCTTGCGGCAGCGGAAAAGTATTTTCGAGGATCCCCTGATTTTTTTCGGAATATTTGGGAATGTATAGGCCAAGGATCTAGGTCAGGGGGCGGCCAGGGAGGCCACATGCCTGCCCACCGTCGCCTCCCCTGGTGGCGGAGTGGGGGCTTGTGGGCTCCCTGGAGCCCACCTGGCTTGGCCCAAAGGACCCCTGATCTTCTTCCATTCGGGAAAAAATCATTTCGGGGTTTTTATTCCGTTTGGACTCCGTTCCAAAATCAGATCTGAAAAGAGCCAAAAACACGGAAAAAACAGGAGCTAGCACTTGGCACTGAATTAATAAGTTAGTCCCAAAAAAGATATAAAAGGTACATAAAACAACCAAAGAAGACAAGATAACAGCGTGAAACCATCAAAAATTATAGATACGTTTGAGACGTATCAAGCATCCCCAAGCTTAACTCCTGCTCGTCCTCGAGTAGGGAAGTGATAAAGAATGAATTTTTGATGCTTTCATGCTACCTAGCATAGGTGTCCTTTGTAATTCCTCTTATGTGATGTGAATGTTCAGATCCATTAGATTCAAAGCAATAGTTTGCTATTGACGTGGAAACAATAATAATTCAAGCAAACTAGCAAGGTAATCATGAACTTTCAAAATAACAAGGCCAAAAGAAAGTTATCCCTACAAAAGCATATAGTCTGGCTATGCTCTATCATCATTGCACAACGAATTTAAATCATGCAGAACCCCGGTATTGGCCAAGTAATTGTTTCACACCTTTACTTTCTCAAACCTTTTCAACTCTCACGCAATACATGAGCGTGAGCCATGGTTATAGCACTATAGATGGTGTGGAATGTGGTGGAGGTTGCGAGACAAAAAGGAGAAGATAGTCACATTAACTAGGCATATCAATGAGCTGTGGAGATGCTCATCAATAGATATCAATGTGAATGAGTAGGGATTGCCATACAAATGATGCACTAGAGCTACGAGTATATGAAAGCTCTTAAAGAAAACTAGTGGGTGTGCATCCAACTTGCTTGCTCACGAAGACCTAAGGCAATTTTGAGGAAGCCTATCATTGGAATATACAAGCCAAGTTATATAATGAAAATTTCCCACTAGCTATATGGTGGTGACAAAACGAGAGACTCTCAATCATGAAGATCATGGTGCTTAATATGCACAAGTGTGGAAAAAGTGGTAGCATTGTCCCTTCTCTCTTTTTCTCTCATTTTTTTTATTTTTTTGGTGGGCTCTTTGGCCTCTTTTTTTTATTTTGGTGGGCTTCTTTGGCCTCTTTTATTTCCTCACATGGGACAATGCTCCATTAATGATGATCATCACACTTTCAACTCAAAAGTTAGAGCAACTATGACTCTATATGGAATGCCTTCGGTAGTGTACCGTGGCAATGATCTAGCATGGCATAGACATCAATGGAAACATCATGCTAGCTATCTTACGATCATGCAATGGCAATGTAGACGTGATGGCACATGTCATGGTGGTAGTTGCATGGCAATATATCTTGGATTGACTTTGAAAAAACCATAATAGGTAGGTATGGTGGCTGTTTTGAGGCAGGCTAATGGTGGGTTTTGTGCACCGGCAAAAGTTGCACGGCACTAAGAAGATAGTGATGGTGGAAGGTGAAAGTGCATCTAAACCATGGACTCAACATTAGTCATGTATAACTCATATACTTGTTGCAAAAGTTTTATTAGTAATCGAAACAAAGCATTCAACGCATACTCCTAGGGGAAGGGTTGGTAGGTATAAACCATCGCGCGATCCCGACCGCCACGCAAAGGATGACAATCAATATACTAATCATGCTCATATTTCATCACATAGCGGTTCACCATACGTGCATGCTATGGGAATCACTAACTTCAACACAAGTATTTCTAGATCCACAACACCTTACTAGCATGACTTCAATATTACCATAACCACAACTCAAAACTAATTGAGATGAATCAAACTTCTCTAACTATTCAATGCACATGAAGGTGGAAGTTTTCGTATCCCTTTGGATAACTACCCCTTTTGAGACTACTTTAAAAGCATAGATCAACTACCAAGCCACGCACCGCGGTGCTCTAAAAGATATAAGTGAAGCACATAGAGCAAAAGTATCTAGCTCAAAAGATATAAGTGAAGCACATGTGAGCTGAATTGTCTACCAAAAGATATAAGTGAAGCTCGACAAAATCACGGTGTGTGCATGTCTCTCTCTCTCTAGGTGTGCAGCAAGGATGATTGTGACACAACAAAAATAAAAGACTCCTACGATACAAGACTCTCCAAGCAAAAACACATAACATGTGGTGAATAAAAATATAGCCCCAAGTAACGTTACCGATGGATTGAAGGCGAGAGAGGGGATGCCTTCCCGGGGCATCCCCAAGCTTAGGCTTTTACGGCATCCTTGAATCTCTTGGGGTGCCTTGGGCATCCCCAAGCTTGAGCTCTTGCCACTCTTTATCTCTTTGTCCATGAGAACTTCACCCAAAACTTGAAAACTTCACAACACGAAACTTAAGCAGAAACTCGTGATAACATTAGTACAAGAAAGCAAACCACCACTTCCTTAGGTACTGTAGCAAACTTAAATTCTACTTGTTCCGATGTTGGGTTACTGTACTTTCAATCTTCCATGGCTAATACCCCCGATACTATCCATAGTTTCATCAAAATAAGCAACCAACACAACAAAAATAGAATCTGTTAACAGCAGACCAGTCTGTAGCAATCTGTATATTTCGTATACCTCAGGTACTTCAAAAATTCTGAAAACTTTCGACCGTCTGAAGAATTTGCGTAGAAATGAGCATAAAAAAGAATCAACTCAAAATCTCTTACAGAAAAAAAAATTATTTTCGTGAGCACACAGTTTCTGTCTTTTCCGGCATGACCAAACGATCATCCCCAAGACTAATCATAACGGCTTTGCTTGGCACAAACGCAAAAAGAAACACAAAAACACAATCATAACAGAATTATGAAAGTGTGGAAACACAAAACGGAAAGAAAAAGGATAGATTCGTTGGGTTGCCTCCCAACAAGTGCTTTTGTTTAACGCCCTTAGCTAGGCATTGAATGATGCTCTCACAAAAGACAAGAATTGAAGCACAACGAGAGCATCCTAAAGCATGTGAAAACCACATCTAAGTCTAACATACTTCCTATGCATAGGCATTTTATAGGAAAAAAAATTGCCAAGACAACCAATAGTTGTCGTATGCAAGGAAAGAGACAAGAGCAATCTCAACATCACGAGAGGTGATTTAGTAACATGAAAGTTTCTACCAAAATATTTTCCTCTCTCATAGCAATTACATGTGGGATCATATTCAAATTCAACAATATAGCTATCCCATAGGATATTCTTTTCATGATCCACATGCATGCAAAGTTGACGCTCTTAAAAAATAGTGGGATTATCATCAAATAAAGTCATGACTTATCCAATCCCACTTTCAGTATTGTTGCAAATATCATATTCATCATGATGTTTGAACAAATTTTCAAGATCATAAGAAAGATCATCACCCCAATCATGATTATTGCAATAAGTAGTGGTCATAGTAAAACTAGCATCCCCAAGCTTAGGGTTTTGCATATTCTTAGCATGATTGTCACTAATAGAATTTATAGTGAAACCATTGCAATCATGCTTTTCATCCAAGGAGCCCTTGTGAATCACTTCATGAATTTCTTCCTCACAATTTTCAGATTCACGCATCTTAAGCAAAAATCCATAGAAATAGTCAATTGCCCTCAACTCACTAGCAATTTGTTCCACATAAGTGGGTCTCTTAAAGAGATTAACAAACGAAGATGCAAGCATATTGAAGGCACGTGGCACACAAGCGAACAGAAAGCAAGCGAGAGAAAAGGGCGAACGAAAAAGGCAAAAGGCAAAAGAAAACGCGAAGGAGAAAGGCAAATTGAAACGGCAAATGTGAAGTGGGGGAGAGGAAAACGAGAGGCAACTGGCAAAAAAAGTAAATGCAAGAGATGAGTTTGTGAGACCTACTTGGATAGATCTTGATTTCTCCTCCCCGGCAACGGCACCAGAAATGCTTCTGATGTCAGCTATGAAAATGCACAAAAGTCCTTCCAATGGCGCCAGAAACAGGTGTGTCGACCGCACCAGGAATCCTTCAGCTGCGGCTACGCCTTAAGGGACTTCCTAGGCAAGTATGCAAAGGATTTCCCCCGTGGCCTTGGAGCCTTGCGTTGGTGTTCCCTTGAAGCGGAAAGGGTGATGTAGCACAGCGACTGTAAGTATTTCCCTCAGTTTGAGAACCAAGGTATCAATCCAGTGGAGGAGTATCTCAAGATCCTGCACAAACACAAAAGCTTGCTCCCAACGCTATGAAGGGGTTGTCAATCCCTTATAGATTGTTTGCCAAGTGAGAACTGAAAGTAACAACGTAACAAAGCAAAGTAAAAGCGGAGGTGTAAATGATAGATGTGAATAGACCCGGGGGCGTAGTGTTTACTAGTGGCTTCTCTCATGAAAGCAAGTAGATGGTGGGTGAACAAATTACTGTCGAGCAATTGATAGAACCGTGCAAAGTCGTGACGATATCTATGCAACGATTATATCTATAGGCATCACGTCCAAAACAAGTAGACCGATACTTTCTGCATCTACTACTATTACTCCACACGTCGACCGCTATCCAGCATGCATCTAGTGTATTAAGTCCATAAGAACAGAGTAACACCTTAAGCAAGATGAAATGATGTAGAGGGATAATCTCAAACCAATGATAAAAACCCCATCTTTTTACCCTTGATGGCAACTACTTGATGTGTGCCTTGCTGCCCCTACTGTCACTAGGAAAGGTCACCACATGGTAGAACCCCAAACCAAGCACTTCTCCCATTGCAAGAATCATAGATCTAGTTGGCCAAACAAAACCCAAGACTCGGAGAGACTTACAAGGATATCAAATCATGCATATAAGAAATCAGCAAAGACTCAAATATATATCATAGATAATCTGATCACAAATCCACAATTCATCGGATCTCGACAAACACACCGCCAAAGAAGATTACATCGGATAGATCTCCATGAAGATTATAGAGAACTTGGTATTGAAGATCCAAGAGAGAGAAGAAGCCATCTAGCTACTAACTACGGACCCATAGGTCTGAAGTGAACTACTCACGAGTCATTAGAGGGGCGATGATGATGATGAAGAAGCCCTCCAACTCCAAAGTCCCCTCCGGTAGGGCGCCGGGAAGGGTCTCCAGATGAGATCTCATGGAAACGGAAGCTTGCGGCGGCAGAAAAGTATTTTCGAGGCTCCCCTGATTTTTTGCGGAATATTTGGGAATATATAGGCCAAGGATCTAGGTCAGGGGGCAGCCAGGGAGGCCACAAGCCTGCCCATCGCCGCCTCCCCCTGGTGGCGGAGTGGGGGCTTGTGGGCTCCCTGGAGCCCACCTCGCTTGGACCAAAGGCCCCTGGTCTTCTCCCGTTTGGGAAAAAATCATTTCGGGGTTTTTATTCCGTTTGGACTCCGTTCCAAAATCAGATCTGAAAAGAGTCAAAAACATGGAAAAAACAGGAACTGGCACTTGGCACTGAATTAATAAGTTAGTCCCAAAAAAGATATAAAAGGTACATAAAACAATCAAAGAAGACAAGATAACAGCATGAAACTATCAAAAATTGTAGATACGTTTGAGACGTATCAAGGGATCACCTTATAATGCTACCGTCGTTCTAAGAAAAATAAGGTGCATAAAAGGATTAACATCACATGCAATTCATAAGTGACATGATATGGCCATGATATTGTGCTTCTTGATCTCCATCACCAAAGCATCGGCATGATCTTCTTCTCACCGGTGCCACACCATGATCTCCATCATCGTGCCGCCTTCGAGGTTGTCATGCTATCTATGCTATTACTACTAAAGCTACAACCTAGCGATGTAGTAAACGCATCTCCAAACACAAACGTTAGTTTAAAGACAACCCTATGGCTCCTGTCGGTTGCCGTAGCATCGACGTGCAAGTTGATATTAACTATTACAACATGATCATCTCGTACATCCAATATATCACATCATGTATTTGGCCATATCACATCACAAGCTTACCCTGCAAAAACAGGTTAGACATCCTCTAATTTGTTGTTGCATGTTTTACGTGGTTGCTATGGGTATCCAGTATGATCGCATCTTACTTACGCAAAAACCACAACGGAGATGTGCAAATTGCTATTTAACCTCTCTTCAAGGACCGCCTCGGTCAAATCCAATTCAACTAAAGTTGAAGAAACCGACACCCGCCAGTCATCTTTATGTAATGAGTTGCATGTTGGTCGATGAAACCAGTCTCTCGTAAGCGTACGAGTAAGGTCGGTCCGGGCCGCTTCAACAATACCGCTGAATCGAGAAAATACTAAGGAGGGCACCAAATCAAACATCAATGCCCACAAAACCTTTTGTGTTCTACTCGAGATAACATCGACGCATGAACCTAGCTCATGATGCCACTGCTCGGGAACGTTGCATGGGAAACAAAAAAATTCCTACACACATGAAGACCTATCATGGTGATGTTCATCTACGAGAGGAGATTAGATCCATATACCCTTGTAGATCGATAAGCGGGAAGCGTTAAGAAACACTGTTGATGTAGTGGTACAGCTTCGTGATTCAAATCACCGTCGTCCCACGATCCGTCCCACTATCCGTTCCGATCTAGTGTCGAACGGAAGGCACCTCCGCGTTCAGCACACGTACAGCTCGATGACGATCTTGGCCTTCTTGATCCAGCAAGAGAGACGGGGAAGTAGATGAGTTCTCCGGCAGCGTGACGACGCGCCGGTGGTGGCGATGATCTAGTCCTGCAGGGCTCCGCCCGAGATCCCCAGAAATCTGATCTAGAGGACTAACTACGTGGTATAGGTTTGAGTTGCACGTGGCAAAGTTGTGTCTCAAAAGCTCTAAAACCACCAATATATATAGGAGGAGGGGGGGCTAGCCTTGGGTCTCAAGGGAGCCCCAAGGGCGCCGGCCGAAGGGAGAGGTGCACTCCCACCCCAATTCGGTTTGGCGGAAGGAGCCCACTCCTTCCTTCCCACCTCCCTCTTTCCTTTTTTTTCTTTCCTTTGGTATTTTTTTCTTGTGGCGCCATAGCCCTCTTGGGCTGGCCTCACCAGCCCACTAAGTGCCGGTGCGCCACCCTAGGGTTACTGTGCACACTCCCGGGTGGGTGGGCCTCTCCTAGTGAATACCCGAAACCCATTTGTCACTCCCGGTACACTGCCGGTAATGCCCGAAAACTTTCCGGTGACCAAATGAAACCATCCTATAGATCAATCTTCGTTTTTGGACCATTCCGGAAACCCTCATGACATCCATGATCTCATCTGGGACTCCGAACAACCTTCGGTCACCAACACATATAACTCAACTATACTAAAACATCATCGAACCTCAAGTGTGCAGACCCTGCGGGTTCGAGAACTATGTAGACATGACCTGAGACACTCCTCGGTCAATATCCAATAGCGGGACCTGGATGTCCATATTGTCACCCAGTAACGTTTTGACGTTTGATACACACAAGGTATTCCTCTGGTGCCAGTGAGTTATTTGATTTCATGGTCGTAGGAATGAATACTTGACACACAGAAAATAATAGCAATAAAACGACACGATCAATATGCTACGTTCATAGTTTGGGTCTAGTCCATCACATGATTCTCCTAATGATGTGATCCAGTTATCAAGTGACAACACTTGCACATGGTTAGAAAACCTTAACCATCCTTGATCAACTGGCTAGCCAACTAGAGGCTTGCTAGGGACATTGTTTTGTCTATACATCCACACATGTATCTATGCTTTCATTCAATACAATTATAGCATGGATAATAAACGATTATCTTGAAACAGGAAATATAATAATAACTAATTTATCATTGCCTCTAGGGCATATTTCCAACAAACATACCCATGCGAGACGAACAAGGGGTGCTAATTTTGAGGATGCTGAGTCGCTAGATGAAGGAGGAGACAGCTATTACAGTGGAGAATTTTGGTGAGCTTGAGCAAATTGACATTATATTTGATATGGAAAAAGAAGGCACCTCAGTTCGGCATTTGCGGCCCGATGTTCTCTCATGCAGACTCACCACAAGATCACCAGAGGAGCTGCGGGTGTGGCGTTTTGGAGTATACAAAGCCTTCTTCGAAAGGAAGTTAGGATCCAAATGAGCGTCTGGATGATTCATAGGGACTTTCCTACAAACCCGCCTTTGAGGTATTTCCAAGGAAATATTTGAGTCAGAAGATATAGAAATTACCTCTGCATCTTCGGCGTCACTTTCCACATCATCTCCCTGGGAATAAAATAAGTGATTAGAACAGCATGTGACACAACAAAAGGGGTGGTCTAGACATTTACCTCAAACAATTCCTTAATATTTGGCGACTCGCCCATAATAGATGACTCGCCTGCACCTGTCTTGGTTTTCTTCTTCTTTTTTGCAGGAGTATTTACCCTTTTTACACGCAGCTTTACTCGCCTACGCTTCCAGAAGGGCGCGTTTTTCTATAAACAAGGGAAGTTAGTCCTACAGAGAACAAGGGAAATACCAAATAAGGTGGGTGATGGTTGGATTTATTTACCTCAGGAGCTGGATTCATGATGCAAAATGGTTTCAAACCAATTTTGGAACAAGCTTCTTTAGGCTGACCACACAATTTCTTCACAAGACTGTTAACTTCGTCAGTGTCAAACATTATGTTGGTGAAGCATTGAGCATTGTTTAAGTCATCGTTGTAATGACACATCAATCCATCTCGGCGTCTTAAGGGCATAATACTCCATTCCACCTAGCATTGGATTAAGTCAACTCCAGTCAAGCCATTGCATTCAAAGCTCTTAGTTTTGCCCAAACAAAGGTATGGGCGCCTTTTTCCTTTGGAGTCAGTGTGCCGGGGAGCTGGAAATCCATCGGAAGACGCTCTTCTGTGAAACCTGCAGAGGACTTTCTTGAGCCGGCACGGTATTTTTGCATTAGAACCAGGTTTTCCCAGCCTTTGGGGTGACTGGGTAAGGTGGCAGCAGAAAAAACGATCTCACGCCGCCTCTGGATTGTGACACCACCGAGTTCTAAGCTCGGGCCGTCAGCCCACTGTGTTTGGCGGTTTAAGTAGAAGAACTCCCTAAATAAGGGAACGGTAGGTTCTATTCCAAGGTATGCCTCACAAAAGACTTGAAACTGGCATAAGTTACTGATTGAATTGGGACCTAGATCTTGGGGGTGAAGGTGGTAAAAGTTGAGAGCATCCGAAAAAAATTTGAGCCAGGAGGAGAGAAGCCTCATTCTAAATGATCAGCGAAAACCACGACCTATCCTTCGTCGGGTTGAGGTTGCACTTCTCCAGCAGCGGCTATCCATCCAACACAAATCGTTGCAAGGCAGCATCGCTAATTTCATAGGGTAACCAGTCGCATTTTGACGGTCTCGACATGACTCACTGATTCAGGAAGGAGCGAGCTGCATTAGTATGATTGGCGGGTTATTCTAGCAACTGAAAATCATTGAGAGAAATGAGGAGTTCAAGAAATAGGCAATAAAGGAGTTCATGATTCTTAAGTCGCCCGAATACAAGGCGACCCACGAAGACAGTGAGTTACAAAATGTTTAAACCGGCTTGTGAGAGAATAACACTCGTTCACAAGGGAACTGCGATAGTGGATTTTGCTAAGTGTTGGATAAACAGTTTTCTACCAAAACTTATGGAAAGATGGATCTATCAAGAGTACGAAAAAATAAAATTTAATGGCTCTACATAGCATTGAAATATGGGGTCAGCACAGCTAATGTACGCGGGGTTCCCGCAAAAATACCTATGATGTCTAGGCGAGATTAGATTCATCTCCATCCCGCAACCTATCGACGGAGGATGTTGTTGCTAAAAAGGTCAAGCAAATCTATGCCATCAATGGCGGCGGGACGAACCCCAAGAACTCCGGTGAGCTAGGGAAGGCAACCTAAAGCAGATCTATTGCGGGATATAAGACCTTACTTGATGGCTTCGATGGAGGCGGAAGGAAGTCGCGACTCGATGCAGAAGATGTGCAGCGATGAAACCCTCGTACCGGAGTGCTCGTCGGTGGGAGGCACAGCGGCGGCGCGTCGCAGACTGAAGGCTCGAGGTCAAGATTAAGAGAGGCTAGGGTAAAAGTGAAGGAGATCCCCCTATTGGTATTTAAAGGCAGAGGGGGAAATGAAAATGGCAGGCGTGGGAATCTAGGAGATGCCGTAAATCTTGGAATTGATGGCGCCTGGATTGTCGGGCTAGACAAATAGACCAAAGGGGCCATTGGGATGACGTCATGAGGGTTCCTAAAATTTTGGAATAGCTGATGTCATTAACTTCCACAGCGGAAAATCAAGAGAAGTTTATAAGCCGGAAGTGTCTCCGTTGAAGGCAAGCTGAGATTGTGTTTCAGCCGCCAAGAATGTGAGAGGTTTATTGACGCGAACAAGTTCAAGTCAATCTGGGGCCTAATGTTGGGGATATTATCCCGCCATGAGACCCTTCCTAGGGGTCCGGGTCAAGACAATGGCGGCTCAACACTTCATACTCAACGGGCCCTGAGTTAGGAAGCAGAAGGCACAAGGCGTTTACAACAAGAGCCGACTATGGCCCAAGACAAGAAGAAGGCGACTTGTGGCCCATGCAGGAGAAGGCTCACCAGGAGTTTCCGTGCTTGAGGGGCAAGGTGAGTTAGAGACACACCGGGTCCCAAATCATAGCGCGACCCGGACTCTTGTAAAACCTAGAACCTTGACCTGTATATAAAGGTGGGTCTCTAGGGCTGGTAGATTTAAGTTAACATCAATTGAGATCTAGGTCAGGCGAGTCTGCACCCCTTGTAATCAATTTCCACAACTATATACACATAGCAGGACGTAGGCTTTTACCTCAATCTGAGAGGCCGAACCTGGGTAAACTCATCTCCCGTTCCCGATCAACCCCTTTGAGTTGCCACATAGTTGCGATGGCTTCACCACTAAGTCCTTTGACGAGGCCATCTGACGTGACAAAACCACAAAATGGCCTCACCTCTAAGTCCTTTCAAGAGGACATGTGCCGTGACAAAACCACGACATTTGGCACCCACCGTGGGGCTATCGCAACATCGAGTTGAGTTGTCGGAGGGAGCTCTTCCAGGGTTCGGGAGCTACGCGGTTAGTCTGATGACCAAGAGTCGCCGAGGCAAACTCAGCATCGACAAATCAGGTTGGGTCCCTAAGGCCGGTTCAATTGAGTCGAGGGACTGGTTCCCCTTTGACAAGATCCACATCTTCCTCAGCAAAATCGGTGCGCCAATACCTGAGGCAGATACCTTCACATACATCGTAGAGTCGGCTCGGTACGCCCAACCCAGCCGGCCTCACGTCTTCATCGACTTCACTCAAGGAATCGGCCTCCTGGATGAGTCAGCAGATGGCGAGGACACCCTCATCAACACCGATGGCGAGTCATTGATGGGAGACACTAAATCAGTTTGTCCTCTCTATGATGGGGGACTTGGGGGCTTCTAGGAGATAGAAGCCTCCAAGGAATCTTGTGAGCCGCCCCGATAGGCCACTGTCTACGTGGCGGGAACCACGACAGCTCTAGGACCGTCGGAGGTAGAAGCCGCTGTCGGTGCCAGTGGCTCAGGCAAAACACCAGCTCGGGCCATGAACGACTTAATGACTGAGATGACCAAGATCTTGGAGGGTCCTGTCACTACGGAGAACCAGGAGGAGTGCAACATGGAACTAGTAAAGCTTCGTGCGGAGATGGTCAATGTCCAGCAAGAGATCGACACCAAAAACAACCAGATGGTGGAGTTGCAAGCTCGTGTCTGTGATGAGTCGGAGCGCTTGAGGAAAGATGCTTGGCGGCTAGGGCTTCGACAAGGTGGTTCTGAGGCGGTTCACCTTAGGAGGCACCAATCCCGGTTGTCGCCAAACATGGCACCGACTCGCTTATTTGCTAGTCCACACACACTAGGCATTGCACAAAATCCACCGCGCGGGCAGGAAGAGGCGACTCAGCCCTCGCTGGCTCAGCCGTCGCCACAATGTTTTTGTACACCGCAAGGTCACTTCTCCAACCGAGTTGACAATATGCTGGCAGCAACACGTAATTTGGAGGCGCTCCATATTCATGGAAATTCCCTGTTTGATATTGAAGCTAGGAACGCCATTGAGATGTTGAAGACAGAAGTGGTCCAATAGGCACAACACTAGTACAGTTGATATCGGATGCACTCTACACTGTATGCCAGCCGCCGCGAAGATTCCCTGGCTACTTCCTGCAACGGGCATCGACAACAGCCCTGTGTTTCCCCAACCTGGCTAGGATTACAAAATGCTTAAGACCTTGTTGATGTGGCGAGAGCCGCCCAACAAGCGGATGCAGAAGCAGCGGCAAGGCGGGCAGCTCAACCACATTTCTTAGATCCCCAGCCAGCAACACACGGGACTAGAATCAGCACCAGAACGATTTGCATCCCTTCCTTATGTATGTCTCTTCGCAGTAAACCTATGCCTAGGGACTTCAAGGGGACTCGCAAGGTACCAAACTATACAGCCGACCTTGAGCGGGTAGCATCGATTGAAAGTTACAAACTAGCCATGGATATGCTCGACGTCAGCGATGTGATGGTTAAGTGGTGAGGTTGCAGCAGCGGCTAAGCATATATTTAGTGGCTAAACTTACGAGTACAAGAAATAAGAGGGGGACGATCTACGCATAGCGGACGTGAACTACTGATGATCAAATGAATGATCCTGAACACCTACTTACGTCAGACATAACCCCACCATGTCCTCGATCGGAGAAGGAAATCACGAAAGAGACAGTCACGGTTAAACACTCAGTTGGCATGTTTTAATTAAGTTAACTTCAAGTTGTCTAGAACCAGTGTTAAACAAAAGTTTCCACGTTGCCACATAACCGCGGGAACGGCTTTCCGAAATATTTTAACCCTGCAGGGGCGCTCCAACTAGTCCATCACAAATTACCACAAGCCGCATAGAAATCCTCGATCACGAAGCTCGCGATCTCGTCGGACTCCTTAGTGGAAAACCTCAACTCTGAGATTACCCAAAGCATCACCGGAAACGTGATGCACAAGATATCTCGTCAAAGGTAAAACTAATCCAGCAAGGTCGCCCGGCGTGTCGACGACCCCGATAGGAGCCGCGTATCTCGTTCTCAGGACACGACGGATGAGCGACGCGTACGGTGGCCTGATAGAAATCACCGAAGTTTCCCTGGGTTGGCCCCGCACAGTGCTCTATTTTGGACCAGCACCATCAACACTGGCCCTCCCTGTATTATGTAGAATTACTCCTCGGTAGCGCTAACTCCCTATGCATTTCAGTACTAACAGAATTATTATGTTGGGCAAATGTAGTACCAATGTTGGGCCTTGCCACACCAGCTTTAATCTAAAATGAATTATCAAGGGTGTCCCCATAACAACCCCGATCGTGTTAGGAGCGCTCAATTATGGAACATAACACGGGTAGACGAAACTAAGGGGGCAAAGGTGGAACAAAACACCAGGCTAGAAAGGCCAAGCCTTCCACCTTTGACCAAGTATATAGGTGCATTAAAATAAATAGCATTTATTAGGGTGATATAACAAAGAACCCATGTTATCACATGGAAGCAACTGCACCTGGAACTAGCAACGCTAACACATGGTTAAGCAACCGATAACATAGCCAATTAGTGGTTTGCTAGGTTGTGAACAGGGTGAAGGTTTCATGGCATTGTTGAGAGGCTCACATTTAACAGGTGGTAGGCAACGAGACAATAACGATAGCATCGAAATAACTAGCATGGCAATGATAGTAATGGTATCTGGGGAAATGGTCATCTTGCCTGAGATCCCGCTTGGAAGAAGAATGACTCCGTGAAGCAAACGAACCGACGTAGTCGAACGGGTCCTCACTTTCCGACACGCTTGCGGAACTCTAACGAGATGAAGCAAACCGGAAACAAAAATCAACACACGATATTCACTACACGACATGCACAACATGATGCACTAACTAAAATGATGCATGGATGCTCAATCCCTAACTATGCTCTTACACCAACCTACAAAGGTAATCAAGTGCCACCTCATCACAAAGTGACACTTCTGCAGAACTGTTCAAAACTGGAATCCAGTGCAACCATTGGATTCCTTGGGTTCTGCTATCCCAAATCCATATATCATACTGCCCATGTTACATGCAGGAAAACACCATAAACAGTAAAAGAAAATAACACACGATCAAACTACAACATATAGTCAAGAACAGGAACTGTTCCTGAGCCTGTCCCATTTGGGATATATCAGATTAGGCCATTCCATTTCTGGAATTATTCCAAACAAGGAGATATCACACTAGTCATAGTCACCAGGGCCACTAGTGCATGACAGGTGGGCCGTGGGACCACCTGTCAGTGGCACACACAAACCACAACAACCATTGGATTCCCTGGGTTCTGCTATCCCAAATCCATATATCATACTGCCCATGTTACATGCAGGAAAACACCATAAACAGTAAAAGAAAATAACACACGATCAAAGTACAACATATAGTCAAGAACAGGAACTTTTCCTGAGCCTGCCCAATTTGGGATATATCAGATTAGGCCATTCCATTTCTGGAATTATTCCAAACAAGGAGATATCACACTAGTCATAGTCACCAGGGCCACTAGTGCATGACAGGTGGGCCGTGGGACCACCTGTCAGTGGCACACACAAACCACAACACATAAAAGGAAATACGAGAGAGGTGGGAGTCGAACCCACCATCTCCCTGGTGGAGTGCACGGCCACCACCAGTGGGCTAGCCACATGTAGCTGTTCTAATAGGGGTAGAAATGCAGACATACATCGCCTAAACTACTGATCCACAGCAAGAAAGTCAAAACAAAAAAAGGGGCGACATGGGGACTCGAACCCGAGATGCTGCGAAGGGAAACACGCTCGATGTCACTGCGCTACCATGGGGCTTCTTCCCTAAGAAGGAAGCAAAACATAAATTAAAAAGAAAACATGGGGCGACTTCCTGCTGGAGCAGAGAGACGCCGGCGACGACGACGCTCGCGAGAGCACACGCACCTGCACGCGCACACACGACGCACATCTACGAGCTACGCGCTACAGCCCCTCGCGGCACTACACAACAGGCTCTGAACCTAAGCATATATGGATGCATGCAAACAGGATGCGCCAATTGCACAACCTGCCGGTGCAACTCCGGCAGGGCGGCACCCACGCGCAACAACGACGCTAGCGGAGGGGAAAACGGAGGGGAGCAGGGCTGGGCTCACCCAGGGTGTAGAGAGAGGGGCTCGCGGATGGAGAGGCATGTCGGCACGACGACGACCTGCTGCAGAAAGCTCGCCGGAGAGGAAGAAGCACCGACCGCCGAGGAGGTCGGGGCCGTCGTCCTTGGCGGTTGCTCCCCGCGGGAATGGAACCCCATGGGCGCCCGCGAGCTCGTGATCCAGGAGGGGGAAGAAGAGGGTGCCGGATTACCACGCATCGGGCTCTTGCCAGAGCCGGCCATGGCGCGGTGGAGCTCGGGAACTCGTCCCGACGGCGCTAGGAGGGAGAGGAGGAGGGGTACGGCGAGGGTTAGGGTTTAGAGAGGTCAGGGTTGCTAAATAGCTCGAACCACAAGCCCGGGGCCATCTGATGGAGGAGAGAAGGGATCTGGTGGCTGCCATGGCGTCGTACACAGGTGACACACGCGAGGTGGGAGAAGGAACGTGCTATGGGCTGGATCGAACAGGTATGGGCCTAACTAAATAACACTTGGGCTGCTCTCCCTCTCACTCTAAAAATAAAAGAAAAGGCTTTTGCAAATAAAAAATAAATGGATATGTAGAACAAAAAGAAAAAAAATGCAATGCATGAAGGCATGATGCACATGAAATGATGACACAATGTTAGGCTCACCCCACATAACATTAACATGCCAAGGTTGCCATACAAGGAAGATACAAAAGGGGAGGGGAAATTGCATTTGGGCTGTTAGAGTGGAATATATATAAAATACTGGCGCAAGAATCAACTGGAGGGGTGGAGCTGAGAGCCCACAAGCCCACCAGGCGCCCCCCCCCCGGTCGCGCCTGGAAGGCTTGTGGGGCTCACGTTGCTCCATGCTGCGGCAACAAAAGACCTTCTCCGGTAGTGGCGCCAAAGATCCTTCTGCTGTTGGCTACGCCTACATGGACTTCATTGGCAAATATGCAAACGATTCCCCCGCGGCCTTGGAGCCTTGCGTTGGTGTTCCCTTGAAGAGGAAAGGGTGATGTAGCACTGCGGCAGTAAGTATTTCCCTCAGTTTGAGAACCAAGGTATCGATCTAGTAGGAGGATCACGTCAAGTCACAAGTACCTGCACAAACACAAAGAGCTTGCACCCAACGCTATGAAGGGGTTGTCAATCCCTTATAGATTGTTTGCAAAGTGAGAACTGAAAGCAAAAAGTAAACAAAGCAAAGTAAAAGTGAAAGCTCAGATGATAGTTGTGAATAGACCCGGGGGCGTAGTGTTCACTAGTGGCTTATCTCATGAAAGCAAGTAGACGGTGGGTGAACAAATTACTGTCGAGCAATTGATAGAACCGCGCAAAGTCATGACGTTATCTATGGCAATGATCATCATATAGGCATCACATCCAAAACAAGTAGACCGATACTTTCTGCATCTACTACTATTACTCCACACGTCGACCGCTATCCAGCATGCATCTAGTGTATTGAGTTCAAAAGAACAGAGTAACGCCTTAAGCAAGATGACATGATGTAGATGAACAATCTCAAATCTATGATGAAAGCCCATCTTGTTACCCTTGATGGCAACAACATGATGTGTGCCTTGCTGCCCCTTCTGTCACTGGGAAAGGTCACCGCACGGTATGAACCCAAAACCAAGCACTTCCCCATTGCAAGAATCATAGATCTTGTTGGCCAAACAAAACCCAAGACTCGGAGAGACTTACAAGGATATCAAATCATGCATATAAGAAATCATCAAAGACTCAAATATAATTCATCGATAATCTGATCACAAATCCACAATTCATCGGATATCGACAAACACACCGCCGAAGAGGATTACATCGGATAGACCTCCATGAAGATCATGGAGAACTTTGTATTGAAGATCCAAGAGAGAGAAGAAGCCATCTAGCTACTAACTACGGACCCGTAGGTCTGAAGTAGACTACTCAAGAGTCATTGGAGAGGCGATGATGTTGATGTAGAAGCCCTCCAGCTCCAAAGTCCCCTCCGGCAGGGCATCGGGAAGGGTCTCCAAATGAGATCTTGCAGAAACGGAAGCTTGCGGCGGTGGAAAAGTGGTTTCGTGGATGCCCTGATTTTTTCTGGGATTTTAGGGAATATATAGGCCAAAGAGTTAGGGCAGGAGAGCGCCATGAAGGCCACAAGCATGGTCGCCGCGAGCCCCCCTGGCCGCGGCGTCAGGGCTTGTGGGCTCCCTGTGGGCCTCCTGCCTTGGCCCTCAAGTCCCCCGATCTTCTTCTGTTTTGGAAAAATTTATTTCGGGGATTTTATTCTGTTTGGACTCCGTTCCAAAATCAGATCTGAAAAGAGTCAAAAACACAGAAAAAACAGGAACTGACACTTGGCACTGAATTAATAAGTTAGTCCCAAAAAATATATAAAAGGTATATAAAACATCCAAAGTTGACAAGATAACAACATGAAACCATCAAAAATTATAGATACGTTTGAGACGTATCACTCCACCACCTCCAGTCTCAGCTCTATTTAGTCCCTTTCATCCGGAAAAAAATCAAAGAGAAGAGTTCATCTCGTTTTACGATACGGAGGCGCCGCCACCTCCTGTTCTTCCTCTGGAGGGCAGATCTGGAGTCCGTACTGGGCTCCGGAGAGGGGAGATCGTCGCCATCGTCATCACCAACCTTCCTTCATCGCCAATTCCATGATGCTCTTCACCGTTCGTGAGTAATCTCATCCTAGGCTTGCTGGATGGTGATGGGTTGGATGAGATCTATCATGTAATTGAGTTAGTTTTGATGGGGATTGATCCCTAGTATCCACTATGTTCTGAGATTGAAGTTGCTACTACTTTGCCATGCTTAATGCTTGTCACTAGGGCCCGAGTGCCATGATTTCAGATCTGAACCTATTATGTTGTCACCAATATATGTGTGTTCTTGATCCTATCTTGCAAGTTGTAGTCACCTACTATGTGTTATGACCCGGCAACCCCGGAGTGACAATAGCCGGAACCACTCCCGGAGATGACCTTAGTATGAGGAGTTCATGTATTCACCAAGTTTTAATGCGTTGGTCCGGTTCTTTATTAAAAGGAGAACCTTAATATCCCGTAGTTTCCATTAGGACCCCGCTGCCACGGGAGGGATGGACAATAGATGTCATGCAAGTTCTTTTCCCTAAGCATGTATGACCACGTACGGAATCCATGCCTACATTACATTGACGAACTGGAGCTAGTTACATATCTCTCCGTGTTATAACTATTGCATGATGAATAACATCCGGCATAATCATCCATCGCCGATCCAATGCCTACGAGTCTTTTGTTGGAATTATGCCCTAGAGGCAATAATAATATAGTTATTATTATAATTCCTGTATCAAGATAATCGTTTATTATCCATGCTATAATTGTATTGAATGAAGACTTATATACATGTGTGGATACATAGACAAAACACTGTCCCTAGCAAGCCTCTAGTTGGCTAGCCAGTTGATCAAAGATAGTCAGTGTCTTCTGATTATAAACAAGGTGTTGTTGCTTGATAACTGGATCACGTCATTAGGAGAATCACGTGATGGAGTAGACCCAAACTAATAGACGTAGCATGTTGATCGTGTCATTTTGTTGCTACTGTTTTCTGCGTGTCAAGTATTTGTTCCTATGACCATGAGATCATATAACTCACTGACACCGGAGGAATACTTTGTGTGTATCAAACGTCGCAACGTAACTCGGTGACTATAAAGATGCTCTACAGGTATCTCCGAAGGTGTTCGTTGAGTTAGTATGGATCGAGACTGGGATTTGTCACTCCGTGTGACGGAGAGGTATCTCGGGGCCCACTCGGTAATACAACATCACACACAAGCCTTGCAAGCAATGTGACTTAGTGTAAGTTGCGGGATCTTGTATTACGGAACGAGTAAAGAGACTTGCCGGTAAACGAGATTGAAATAGGTATACGGATACTGACGATCGAATCTCGGGCAAGTAACATACCGAAGGACAAAGGGAATGACATACGGGATTATATGAATCCTTGACACTCAGGTTCAAACGATTAGATCTTCGTAGAATATGTAGGATCCAATATGGGCATCCAGGTCCCGCTATTAGATATTGACCGAGGAGTCTCTCGGGTCATGTCTACATAGTTCTCGAACCCGCAGGGTCTGCACACTTAAGGTTCGACGTTGTTTTATGCGTATTTGAGCTATATGGTTGGTTACCGAATGTTGTTCGGAGTCCCAGATGAGATCACGGACGTCACGAGGGTTTCCGGAATGGTCCGGAAACAAAGATTGATATATAGGATGACCTCATTTGATTACCGGAAGGTTTTCGGAGTTACCGGGAATGTACCGGGAATGACGAATGGGTTCCGGGAATTCACCGGGGGGGGCAACCCACCCCGGGGAAGCCCATAGGCCTTGGGGGTGGCACACCAGCCCTTATATATACGGAGGTTTTAGGGCTGATTTGAGACGACTTTTCCACGGCAGCCCGACCACATACCTCCACGGTTTTTCCTCTAGATCGCGTTTCTGCGGAGCTCGGACGGAGCCCTGCTGAGATAAGATCACCACCAACCTCCGGAGCGCCGTCACGCTGCCGGAGAACTCTTCTACCTCTCTGTCTCTCTTGCTGGATCAAGAAGGCCGAGATCATCGTCGAGCTGTACGTGTGCTGAACGCGGAGGTGCCGTCCGTTCGGCACTAGATCGTGGGACTGATCGCGGGACGGTTCGCGGGGCGGATCGAGGGACGTGAGGGCGTTCCACTACATCAACCGCGTTCACTAACGCTTCTGCTGTACGGTCTACAAGGGTACGTAGATCACACATCCCCTCTCGTAGATGGACATCACCATGATAGGTCTTCGTGCGCGTAGGAAAATTTTTGTTTCCCATGCGACGTTCCCCTTCAGTGGCATCATGAGCTAGGTTCATGCGTAGATGTCTTCTCGAGTAGAACACAAAAGTTGTTGTGGGCGGTGATGTGCGTTTTGCTGCCCTCCTTAGTCTTTTCTTGATTCCACGGTATTGTTGGATCGAAGCGGCTCGGACCGACATTACTCGTACGCTTACGAGAGACTGGTTTCATCGCTACGAGTAACTCCGTTGCTCAAAGATGACTGGCGGGTGTCAGTTTCTCCAACTTTAGTTGAATCGGATTTGACCGAGGAGGTCCTTGGATGAGGTTAAATAGCAACTCATATATCTCCGTTGTGGTTTTTGCGTAAGTAAGATGCGATCCTACTAGATACCCATGGTCACCACGTAAAACATGCAACAACAAAATTAGAGGACGTCTAACTTGTTTTTGCAGGGTATGCTTGTGATGTGATATGGCCAATGATGTGATGTGATATATTGTATGTATGAGATGATCATGTTGTAATAGATAATATCGACTTGCACGTCGATGGTACGGCAACCGGCAGGAGCCATAGGGTTGTCATTATACTAACGTTTGTGCTTGCAGATGCGTTTACTATTTTGCTAGGATGTAGCTTTAGTAGTAATAGCATGAGTAGCACGACAACCCCGATGGCGACACGTTGATGGAGATCATGGTGTGGCGCCGGTGACAAGAAGATCGTGCCGGTGCTTGGTGATGGAGATCAAGGAGCACATGATGATGGCCATATCATGTCACTTATGAATTGCATGTGATGTTAATCCTTTTATGCACCTTATTTTGCCTAGAACGACGGTAGCATTATGAGGTGATCTCTCACTAAAATTTCAAGACGAAATTGTGTTCTCCCCGACTGTGCACTGTTGCTACAGTTCGTCGTTTCGAGACACCACGTGATGATCGGGTGTGATAGACTCAACGTTCACATACAACGGGTGCAAAACAGTTGCGCACACGGAACACTCGGGTTAAGCTTGACGAGCCTAGCATGTGCAGACATGGCCTCGGAACACATGAGACCGAAAGGTCGATCATGAATCATATAGATGATATGATTAGCATGGGGATGCTTACCACTCAAACTATGATCGAGAGGTATGAGACCTCCGATAAATTCTATGCTTGCAAGATGGAGGAGAACTCGTCTGTCAGTGAACATGTGCTCAAAATGTCTGGGTACTCAAACCGTCTAGCTGAGCTGGGGATTGAACTCCCGCAAGAGGCTATCACTGACAGAATCCTTCAATCACTGCCGCCAAGCTATAAAGGCTTTGTGTTGAACTACAACATGCAAGGGATGAACAAGTCACCCGACGAGTTGTTTGCGATGCTGAAAGTCGCAGAGTCTGAACTCCGTAAAGAACATCAAGTGTTGATGGTGAATAAGACCACTAGTTTCAAGAGAAACGGCAAAGGCAAGAAGGGTAAATCAAAGAAGATCGGCAAGCCTGTTGCCAATCCGACGAAGAAACCCAAAGCTGGACCTAAACCTGATACAGAGTGTTACTATTGCAAGGGTATGGGTCACTCGAAGCGCAATTGCCCCAAGTATCTGGCTGATAAGAAGGCGGCCAAAGAAAAATCAGGTATATTTGATATACATGTTATTGATGTGTACTTAACCGGCTCCCGTAGTAGTGCCTGGGTATTCGATACCGGTTCTGTTGCTCATATTTGCAACTCGAAACAGGAACTGCGGAATAGACGAAGGCTGGCGAAAGATGAAGTGACGATGCGCGTAGGAAATGGTTCCAAGGTTGATGTAATCGCCGTCGGCACAGTTTCACTTCAGTTACCATCAGGATTAGTTACGAACTTGAATCATTGTTATTTAGTGCCTGCGTTGAGCATGAACATTATATCTGGATCTTGTTTATTGCGAGACGGTTACTCTTTTAAGTCAGAGAATAATGGTTGTTCTATTTCTATGAGTAACATCTTTTATGGTCATGCACCCAATGTAAGAGGATTGTTCATATTGAATCTTGATAGAGATACACACATACATAACATTGAGACCAAAAGAGTTAGAGTTAACAATGATAGCGCCATATTTTTGTGGCACTGTCGCTTAGGTCATATTGGTGTAAAGCGCATGAAGAAACTCCATGCCGATGGACTTTTGGAGTCACTTGACTTTGATTCACTTGACACGTGCGAACCATGCCTCATGGGCAAGATGACTAAGACTCCGTTCTCCGGAACAATGGAGCGTGCAAGTGACTTGTTGGAAATCATACATACCGATGTGTGTGGTCCGATGAGCGTAGAGGCACGCGGCGGATATCGTTATTTTCTCACCTTCACTGACGATTTGAGTAGATATGGTTATGTCTACTTAATGAAGCACAAGTCTGAAACATTTGAAAAGTTCAAGCAATTTCAGACGGAAGTTGAAAATCATCGTAACAAGAAGATCAAGTTCCTACGGTCTGATCCTGGGGGTGAATATCTGAGTTTCGAGTTTGGTGCTCACTTAAGACAATGTGGAATTGTTTCACAGTTGACACCGCCTGGAACACGACAGCGTAATGGTGTGTCCGAACGTCGCAATCGTACTTTATTAGAGATGGTGCGATCTATGATGTCTCTTACCGATTTGTCGTTATCGTTTTGGGGTTATGCATTAGAAACAGCTGCATTCACTTTAAATAGGGCACCATCAAAATCCGTTGAGACGACACCATACGAACTGTGGTATGGCAAAAGGCCAAAGTTGTCATTTCTTAAAGTTTGGGGATGTGATGCTTATGTCAAAAAGCTTCAGCCTGAAAAGCTGGAACCCAAAGCGGAAAAGTGCATCTTCATAGGTTACCCAAAAGAGACAGTTGGGTACACCTTCTATCTCAAATCCGAGGGCAAAGTGTTTGTTGCTAAAAACGGAGCTTTTCTCGAGAAGGAGTTTCTCTCGAGAGAATTGAGTGGGAGGAAGATAGAACTTGACGAGGTTGTCGAACCTCACATCCCTCTGGATGGTGGCGCAGGGCAAGGGGAAACCTCTGTAGTTGCGACGCTGGTTGAGGAGGAAGTTAATGATGATGATCATGAAACTCCGGTTCAAGTTTCTGTCGAACCACGCAGGTCGACGAGACCACGTGCTGCTCCAGAGTGGTACGGTAATCCCATCTTATCAATCATGTTGTTGGACAACAATGAACCTGCAAATTATGAAGAAGCAATGGTGGGCCCAGATTCCAACAAATGGCTAGAAGCCATGAAGTCCGAGATAGGATCCATGTATGAGAACGAAGTGTGGACTTTGGAAGTACTGCCTGAGGGCCGCAAGGATATTCAGAACAAATGGATCTTTAAGAGGAAGACGGACGCTGACGGCAATGTGACCGTTTATAAAGCTCAACTTGTGGCAAAGGGTTTTTCACAAGTTCAAGGAGTTGACTACGATGAGACATTCTCACCCGTAGCGATGCTTAAGTCCGTCAGAATCATGTTAGCAATAGCTGCATTTTTCGATTATGAAATCTGGCAGATGGATGTCAAAACGGCGTTCCTTAATGGTTTCCTTAAGGAAGAGTTGTATATGATGCAAGCCGAAGGTTTTGTCGATCCTAAGAATGCTAACAAGGTGTGCAAGCTCCAGCGATCCATTTATGGACTGGTGCAAGCATCTCGGAGTTGGAACAAACGCTTTGATGAGGTGATCAAAGCATTTGGGTTTATACAAGTGGTTGGAGAATCTTGTATTTACAAGAAAGTGAGTGGGAGCTCTGTGGCATTTCTAATATTATATGTGGATGACATATTGCTGATTGGAAACAACGTAGAGGTTTTGGAGAGCATAAAGGATTACTTGAATAAAAGTTTCTCTATGAAGGACCTAGGAGAAGCTGCTTACATTCTAGGCATTAAGATCTACAGGGATAGATCAAAACGCGTGATAGGACTTTCACAAAGCACATACCTTGATAAAGTTTTGAAGAGTTTCAAAATTGAACAGTCCAAGAAAGGGTTCTTGCCAGTTTTACAAGGTACGAGATTGAGTAAGACTCAGTGCCCAGCAACTGATGAGGATAGAGAGCATATGAGCACCGTCCCCTATGCTTCAGCCATAGGTTCTATCATGTATGCAATGTTGTGCACTAGACCGGACGTTAGCCTGGGCATAAGTATGGCAGGTAAGTTCCAGAGTAATCCAGGAGTGGATCACTGGACGGCGGTCAAGAATATCCTGAAGTACCTGAAAAGGACTAAGGAGATGTTTCTCATGTATGGAGGTGACGAAGGCTCACCGTAAAAGGTTACGTCGATGCAAGCTTCGACGCAGATCCGGATGACTCTAAGTCACAGACCGGATACGTATTTATTCTTAATGGGGGTGCGGTAAGCTGGTGCGGTTCCAAGCAAAGCGTCGTAGCAGATTCTACATGTGAAGCGGAGTACATGGCTGCCTCGGAGGCAGCTAAGGAGGGTGTCTGGATGAAGCAGTTCATGACGAATCTTGGAGTGGTGCCAAGTGCACTGAATCCAATAACCTTGTTCTGTGACAACACAGGTGCCATTGCCTTAGCAAAGGAACCACGGTTTCACAAGAAGTCCAGACACATCAAACGACGCTTCAACCTCATCCGCGACTACATCGAAGGGGAGGACGTGAATATATGCAAAGTGCACACGGATCTGAATGTAGCACACCCGTTGACTAAACCTCTTCCACGGGCAAAGCATGATCAACACCAGAACTGTATGGGTGTTAGATTTATTACAATGTAATTCGCATGATGATGTGAGGGCTAGATTATTGACTCTAGTGCAAGTGGGAGACTGTTGGAATTATGCCCTAGAGGCAATAATAATATAGTTATTATTATAATTCCTGTATCAAGATAATCGTTTATTATCCATGCTATAATTGTATTGAATGAAGACTTATATACATGTGTGGATACATAGACAAAACACTGTCCCTAGCAAGCCTCTAGTTGGCTAGCCAGTTGATCAAAGATAGTCAGTGTCTTCTGATTATAAACAAGGTGTTGTTGCTTGATAACTGGATCACGTCATTAGGAGAATCACGTGATGGACTAGACCCAAACTAATAGACGTAGCATGTTGATCGTGTCATTTTGTTGCTACTATTTTCTGCGTGTCAAGTATTTGTTCCTATGACCATGAGATCATATAACTCACTGACACCGGAGGAATGCTTTGTGTGTATCAAACGTCGCAACGTAACTGGGTGACTATAAAGATGCTCTACAGGTATCTCTGAAGGTGTTCGTTGAGTTAGTATGGATCGAGACTGGGATTTGTCACTCCGTGTGACGGAGAGGTATCTCGGGGCCCACTCGGTAATACAACATCACACACAAGCCTTGCAAGCAATGTGACTTAGTGTAAGTTGCGGGATCTTGTATTACGGAACGAGTAAAGAGACTTGCCGGTAAACGAGATTGAAATAGGTATACGGATACTGACGATCGAATCTCGGGCAAGTAACATACCGAAGGACAAAGGGAATGACATACGGGATTATATGAATCCTTGGCACTGAGGTTAAAACGATAAGATCTTCGTAGAATATGTAGGATCCAATATGGGCATCCAGGTCCCGCTATTGGATATTGACCGAGGAGTCTCTCGGGTCATGTCTACATAGTTCTCGAACCCGCAGGGTCTGCACACTTAAGGTTCGACGTTGTTTTATGCGTATTTGAGTTATATGGTTGGTTACCGAATGTTGTTCGGAGTCCCGGATGAGATCACGGACGTCACGAGGGTTTCCGAAATGGTCCGGAAACGAAGATTGATATATAGGATGACCTCATTTGATTACCGGAAGGTTTTTGGAGTTACCGGGAATGTACCGGGAATGACGAATGGGTTCCGGGACTTCACCGAGGGGGCAACCCACCCCGGGGAAGCCCATAGGCCTTGGGGGTGGCACACCATCCCTTAGTGGGCTGGTGGGACAGCCCAAGAAGGCCCTATGCGCCATAGGAAGAAAATCAAAGAGAAAAAAAAAGAGGAGGTGGGAAAAGGGGGAAGGACTCCTCCTTCCAAACCGAGTTGGACTCGATTTGGAAGGGGAGGGCTGCCCCCCTTGGCTCGGACGAAACCCTTAGGGGTCCTTGGACACCAAGGCAAGGCTCCCCCTCTTCCCCCTACATATACAGAGGTTTTAGGGCTGATTTGAGACGACTTTTCCACGGCAGCCCGACCACATACCTCCACGGTTTTTCCTCGAGATCGCGTTTCTGCGGAGCTCGGGCGGAGCCCTGCTGAGATAAGATCACCACCAACCTCCGGAGCGTCGTCACGCTGCCGGAGAACTCTTCTACCTCTCCGTCTCTCTTGCTGGATCAAGAAGGCCGAGATCATCGTCGAGCTGTACGTGTGCTGAACGCGGAGGTGCCGTCCGTTCGGCACTAGATCGTGGGACTGATCGCGGGACGGTTCGCGGGGCGGATCGAGGGACGTGAGGACGTTCCACTACATCAACCGCGTTCACTAACGCTTCTGCTGTACAGTCTACAAGGGTACGTAGATCACACATCCCCTCTCGTAGATGGACATCACCATGATAGGTCTTCGTGCGCGTAGGAAATTTTTTGTTTCCCATGCGACGTTCCCCAACTTCTTTTACTACAGGTCCTTGCTATGTTACTTTGCTGCTACTGTTGTCACTGCTGCTACTGTTACTCTGTTGCTACTGCTGTTACTTTGCTGCTACTGCTGTCACTTTGCTGCTACTGGTTACTGTAGCTACTGCTGCTATCGTACTACCTTGCTACTGATACTTTGCTGCAGATACTAAATCTTTCAGGTGTGGTTGAATTGACAACTCAACTGCTAATACTTCAGAATACTCTTTGGCTTCCCCTTGTGTCGAATCAATAAATTTGGGTTGAATACTCTACCCTCGAAAACTGTTGCGATCCCCTATACTTGTGGGTTATCAAGACCTTTTTCTGGCGCCGTTGCCGGGGATGCCAAAGTCATGAATAGTCTCCCGTCAACGTGCCTTTTTCTGGGGCCGTTGCCGGGGAGGCATAGGTATATTCTCTGAGTCACTTGGGATTTAAATCTGCTGGTCACTATGAGGAATCTGAAAGATCCAAGAACTAAAGTCTTGCCCTCAACTACGAGGACAGGTAAGGAACTGCCATCTAGCTCTACTTGATTCACCTTCAGTTATGAGTAAGTTTGCGACACCACCTCCTGCTAGAAATCTTGATATGTCGCCTGTGCTTGATGATGCTACTTCTGCTGCCCATGATGCTTATGATGATGCTAGGCTTGATACTTCTTTGCCACTAGTTGCATTCCTTGATGCACAAATTGCTAGAGTTGCTGCTAGATGTGATGATACTTCTGAAACTGCTGATACTATTGAAGTAGAACCTGCTATTTTGCCTGTTAGAACTAGCTCTCCTAGATATGAATTGCCTGATATGCCTGAGGGTTATGTTATGGACGGAGAGATAGCTGAGGACTTTCTTGCTTGTAAGGATAGCTATGATGTTGAGAAATTACTGCGCAAGTGAAAAGAAAAATCTTTGTACGCTAGGATGAAATACGACCCGAAGTTTGCTACTTCGCCTATCTTTGTGACCGATAAGGATTATGAATTCTCTGTCGACCCTGAGTTAATCACTGTGGTCGAATCTGATCCTTTTCACGGTTATGAGTCTGAAACGGTTGTAGCCCATCTTACCAAACTGCGCGATATAGCCACCCTATTCACGAGTGGGGAAAAGATCCTCCACTACTATATCCTCAAGCTATTTCCTTTCTCACTAAAGGATGATGCTAAGACCAGGTTCACTTCTCTTGCCCCTGGTTGTGTGCGTAGCCCCCAGGATATGATCTACTACTTCTCTGAGAATATTTCCCTGCCCATAAGAAGCAAGCTGCCTTGCAAGAAATATACAACTTTGCGCAAGTTGAACAAGAGAGTCTCCCACAAGCTTGGGGGAGGCTCGTCCAGCTACTGAATGCTTTGCTTGATCACCCTCTTGAGAAGAATGAAATACTTGATATCTTCTATAATGGACTTACCGATGCTTCCAAAGATCACCTAGATAGTTGTGCTGGTTGTGTTTTTAGGGAACGAACCGTAGAACAAGCTGAGATCCTATTGAATAATATCTTGTGCAATGAGAATGCTTGGACTATTCCCGAACCACCTCCTAAGCCAACTACGAAGAAAAGATGTATTCTATTCCTAAGTCCTGAAGATATGCAAGAAGCTAAGAAATCTATGAAAGAGAAAGGCATTAAATCTGAAGATGTAAAAAATCTACCACCTATCGAAGAGATCCATGGTCTTGATAACCCGATACAGGTAGTAGAAGCAAATTCTCTTCGTAGGTTCGATGAGAGTGATATTCCTTTTGATAAACCTGCTAGCTTATGCCTGGATGAATTTGATAACTTTATTGCCAAACAACAAAGTTTCAATGATTATGTTAGCAGACAATTGGAACAGAATGCTCGTATGCTTAGTCATTTAAGTGCTTGTGTGGACAGAAACGTCAATGATCTTAAGCTCTTGAGTAAACATGCCTCTATGGTTACTACTCAGGTAGAACAAGTACTTAAGGCTCGAAATGACTTGCTCAATGAGTTGAATGACAATTCTGTCAGAGTCGTCACTAGAGGCGGTAGAATGACTCAGGAACCTTTGTATCTTGAGGGCCATCCTAAGAGAATTGAACAAGATTCTTAAGGAGTTAGCACTGATGCACCTAGTCATCCTAGGAAGAAGAAGAAGGATGATAGGAACTTGCACGCTAGCAACCCTATTGCTGTTACACCTGAGAGTCCAAACGATGTCTCTGCTTCTGATGCTGAAACACAATCTCGTGATGAACATGAGGCTAATGATAATATCGATAGTGATGTTCATGTTGATGCTCAACCTAGCAATGATAAGGATGTGGAGATTGAACCTGTTGATCTTGATAACCCACAGCCTAAGAATAAAAGATACGATAAGAACGACTTCACTGCTAGGAAGCATGGTAAAGAAAGGGAACCATGGGTTCAGAAACCCATGCCCTTTCCTCCCAAACCATCCAATAAAAAGCATGATGAGGATTTTGAGCGATTTGTTGAAATGATTAGACCTATCTTTCTGCAAATGCGTTTGACAGATATGCTCAAAATGTCTCCGTATACTAAGTACATGAAGGATATTGTGACTAATAAGACGAGGATACCTGAGGTTGAGATTTCCACCATGCTCACTAACTATACCTTCAAGGGTGGAACTCCTAAGAAACTAGGTGATCCCGGAGTGCCCACTATACATTGCTCCATTAAAGGAAACTACGTTAGAACTGCTTTATTCGAACTTGGAGCCAGTGTTAGTGTTATGCCTCTCTCTTTATCGTAGACTTGAACTGGATAAGTTTACACCCACTGAAATTTCTCTGCAAATGGCCAATAAATCAACTGCTTTCCCTATCGGCATTTGCGAGGATGTGCCTGTTGTGGTTGCAAATGTTACTATCTTAACAGACTTGGTTATCCTGGATATTCCCAAGGATGACGCCATGGCGGTGATGACCCACAAGTATAGGGGGTCTATCATAGTCCTTTCGATAAGTAAGAGTGTCGAACCCAACGAGGAGCAGAAGGATCTGACAAGTGGTTTTCAGCAAGGTAATATCTGCAAGCACTGAAATTATCGGTAACAAGTGGTTGTGTGGTGACATGATTCGTAGCAAGCAACAAGTAACAAAAGTAGCAACGGTGCAGCAAAGTGGTCCAATCCCTTTTGTAGCAAGGGACAAGCCTGGACAAAGTCTTATAGGAGGAAAACCGCTCCCGAGGACACACGGGAATTTCTGTCATGCTAGTTTTCATCATGTTCATATGATTCACGTTTGTTACTTTGATAGTTTGATATGTGGGTGGACTGGCGCTTGGGTACTGCCCTTACTTTCACAAGAATCCCACTTATGATTAACCCATCTCGCAAGCATCCGCAACTATGAAAGAAGAACTAAGACAAAGTCTAACCATAGCATTAAACTAGTGGATCCAAATCAGCCCCTTACGAAGCAACGCATAAACTAGGGTTTAAGCTTCTGTCACTCTAGCAACCCATCATCTACTTACTACTTCCCAATGCCTTCCTCTAGGCCCAAATAATGGTGAAGGGTTATGTAGTTGACATTCACATAACACCACTAGAGGAAAAACAACATACAACACATCAAAATATCGAACGAATACCAAATTCACATGACTACTATTAGCATGACTTATCCCATGTCCTGAGGAACAAAAGTAACTACTCACAAAGCATAATCATATTCATGACCAGAGAGATAATGAGTATCATCAAGGATCTGAACATAAACTCTTCCACCAAATAATCCAACTAGCATCAACTACAAAGAGTAATTAACACTACTAGCAACCTAACAAGTACCAATCGGAATCGCGAGACATAGATTGGTTACAAGTGATGAACTAGGGTTTGGAGATGAGATGGTGCTAATGAAGATGTTGATGGTGACGAGTCCCCTCCGATGAGAGGAGTGTTGGTGATGACGATGGCGACGATTTCCCCCTCTGGGAGGGAAGTTTCCCCGGCAGGATCGTCCTGCCGGAGCTCTAGATTGGTTATGCTCAAGTTCCGCCTCCTGGCGGCGGCAAATCCTCGAAAAAGCCTCCTCCTGATTTTTTTTCGGAATGAAACCCTTCATATAGCAGAAGAGGGGGGCCAGTGGGCCAGCAGGGAGCCCACAAGCCCCCTAGGCGCGGCCAGGGGGGTGGTCGCGCCTACCAGGCTTGTGGCCTCTTTGGTCCAGTATTTTTTATATATTCCCAAAACAATCCACATTGATTTTCACGGCTTTTGGAGTTGCGCAGAATAGACATCTCAAACTTGCTCCTTTTTCAGGCCGGAATTCCAATTGTCGGCATTCTCCCTCTTCATGTAAACCTTGCAAAATAAGAGAGAAAAGGCATAAGTATTGTACCATGAAGTGAAATAACAGCCCAAAAAGCAATAAATATGAACATGAAAGCATGATGCAAAATGGACGTATCAGGCGGTCATCCTTTGAAGACCCTTTTTAAACACTGCAGCGGCTGTTATTGATTGCAACAAATGCAATGTCACTTTCCATGTCAATAGTAAGGAGCATACGGTGCACTTTCTGAAGAAACAATATCGAGTACATTGGATCAATGTTATCGAAAAAACTTCATCGATTCTTATTGGGAGCTTTGAATGCCCTATACCTACTCTTAAGATGAAGTATGATTTGCTTGTTGGGGATATGCACATCCCCATTGAGGTAACCTAGTGACTATTCAAAAATTCTCCGTTTTCTTTTGTGATTCGAAAAAGTTTGTCAAGGAGACTTGATCAACCTCATTGACAGATTTCTTTCGATGACCATGAGATGGATGAATCGAGGAGTCACAAACCTCTGTTCCAAGCTTTCAACTTCGGTTGCTTAGAAGAAAAATGATAGATTTAGCTTTAGATTTTCCTGTTTTCTGCTTTTTGCGTCCCGTAGAAAAGTACCCCGGATACGGTTACTTCCCTCTTTGGGAGTAGACCAACTTAGGCCAAAATCCTAAGCTTGGGGGAGTACATGTTTCTCACCGACTTTATATTCATGCTTACGCTTTCACTTTGTTAGTCGGTGTTCACACTTTGCCACTGTATCATCCATGCTAGTTTATTTATTTTTCTCGTTTTCTTTTCGTGTGTTTGTCTAGTTTGAGAAAAACCCAAAAAGATTTTTCCATTCTTCTTTTGCTTGTTGGGAGCTTTCCTGTGTAAATAGTTTTCTTTTTCTTTGGGTCAAGGTAGAAGACCATGGTTACAATGTTTAGTGGCTCTCGCATGCATATCTGTTTATCTGTCCAAGAGCCATATTACTTTGTCTTCTCCTTTGTGTTTGCTTGCAGATTCTAGCTTAGTCCAATGCACGAGCACTCTTATTATTGTTCACATCGTTCGTTCGTGCAAGTGAAAGGCAATAATGACGATATATGATGAAGTGACTGAGCCTGGAAAAGCTCGTATGAACTCGATCTATTTTGTTTTTGTAAATATGACTAGCTCATCGTTCCTGATTCAGCTTTGTTGTGAGAGAAACATGTTTGCAATGACAACTTAGAGATCATAGTTTCTGATGCCATGCTTAATTATCTAGGAGCTTATAATTGTTTGTCTTGGATGCCAACATGAATTTTGAGATGACTATGATGTAGTATGACAGGATGGTATCCTCCTTTCAATGATTCAAGTGGCTTCACTTGGCACATGTTCGCGCATGTAGTTGAAACAAAATCAACATAGCCTCTATGATATTCATGTTCATGGTGATTTATGTCCTACTCATGCTTGCACTCAATGTCGGTTAATCTCAATGCATTTTGATGACTGTTGTCGCTCTCTAGTTGGTCGCTTCCTAGTCTTTTGCTAGCCTTCACTTGTACTAATCGGGAATACTGCTTGTGCATCCACTTCCATAAACACAAAGTTGTTCCTTATGAGTCCACATGCCTACCTATATGTGGTATCTACCTGTCGTTCCAAGTAAATTTGCATGTGCCACTCTCTAAACCTTCAAGAAATAATCTGTTTTGTATGCCCGAACCGCTCATGTGGTGACAGGGGGCTATCAGTATCTTCCATGCTAGGCGTGTTATCCTTGATATGTGTTTATTCACTATCACTCACGAGAAAGGGGCCGGTAATTGGAATGCCCAGTTCCATGCTCAAATCGAAAAGATAATTGCAAACAAAACTCCCCCTGGATTGATGTTGGTATGGACGGCACCCGAGGATTCAGCTCGTCGTGGAGTGTGATTGATCGGTGGTGGGGGAGTCAAAACTTTACTTTTCTGTTTGGGAACCGCCTATAGCATGTGTAGCGTGGAAGATGGTGAGAACTCTTGGTCATTGCGTTGACAATGAAAGCATGCCACCCAAAATTATTATCTCTGTTTTGAAAGCTTGAGCTCTGGCACCTCTTCAAATCAGTGCTTCCCTCTGCGAAGGGCCTGTCTATTTATGTTCCTGTTGAGTCATCCTCTTCTTATAAAAGCACCAATTAGAGAGCACCTCTGTTATTTTTATGCTTTGCTTTTGACTGTGATTGAGTATGACTGTGACTGGATCTTCTTTGCCATGAATTACAATGTTTAGTCAGCCCTTGGTCTTTGAAGGTGCTCTGCATTTATGTTTTGCGGTCTCAGAAAGAGCTAGCGAGATACCATCTGTTCGTACTGCTTCGTGATTGTTTTTTATTGAAGTGTTGACGTTTGAGACTTATTATTATTTGCTTGCTAGTTGATTATGCCATTGATATGAATTTACTGTGAGACCTAGATGTCATTTGCTTATGTGGTTAGCTCGTGATCTTGGTGAAATTCTGGATATGAGTTAGACATAGTTGCAACAACAAGATCAAACAGAGTTCGTAAAAGTTTTTATTTTGTCTCTTTCAGTTTGTCAACTGAATTGCTTGAGAACAAGCAAGGTTTTAAGCTTGGGGGAGTTGATACGTCTCCGTTGTATCTACTTTTCCAAACTCTTTTGCCCTTGTTTTGGACCCTAATTTGCATGATTTGAATGGAACTAACCCGGACTAACGCTATTTTCAGCAGAATTGCCATGGTGTTGTTTTTGCGCAGAAATAAAAGTTCTCGGAATGACCTGGAAATTTATGGGGATTTTTTGCGGAATATATAAAAAATATTGGCGCAAGAATCAACTGGAGGGGTGGAGCTGAGAGCCCACAAGCCTGCTAAGCGCGGCCCACGTTGCTCCACCGCCTCCAATCTCAGCTCTATTTAGTCCCTATCGTCCGGAAAAAAATCAAGGAGAAGAGTTCATCGCGTTTTACGATATGGAAGCGCCACCACCTCCTGTTCTTCCTCTGGAGGGCAGATCTGGAGTCCGTTCTGGGCTCCGGAGAGGGGAGATCGTCGCCATCGTCATCGCCAACCTTCCTTCATTGCCAATTCCATGATGCTCTTCGTCGTTCGTAAGTAATCTCATCGTAGGCTTGCTGGACGGTGATGGGTTGGATGAGATCTATCATGTAATCGAGTTAGTTTTGACGGGGATTGATCCCTAGTATCCACTATGATCTGAGATTGATGTTGCTACTACTTTTCCATGCTTAATGCTTGTCATTAGGGCCCGAGTGCCATGATTTCAGATCTGAGCCTATTATGTTGTCACCAATATATGTGTGTTCTTGATCCTATCTTGCAAGTTGTAGTCACCTACTATGTGTTATGACCCGGCAACCCCGGAGTGACAATAGCCGGAACCACTCCCGGAGATGACCTTAGTATGAGGAGTTCATGTATTCACCAAGTGTTAATGCGTTGGTCCGGTTCTTTATTAAAAGGAGAACCTTAATATCACATAGTTTCCATTAGGACCCCGCTGCCACGGGAGGGATGGACAATAGATGTCATGCAAGTTCTTTTCCCTAAGCACGTATGACTACATACGGAATACATGCCTACATTACATTAACGAACTAGAGTTATTTACATATCTCTCCGTGTTATAACTGTTGCATGATGAATAACATCCGGCATAATCATCCATCACCGATCCAATGCCTACGAGTCTTTTACTACTAGTCCTTGCTACGTTACTTTGCTGCTACTGATGTCACTGCTGCTACTGTTACTCTGTTGCTACTACTGTTACTTTGCTGCTACTGCTGTCACTTTGCTGCTACTGGTTACTGTTGCTACTGTTGCTATCATACTACCTTGCTACTGATACTTTGTTGTAGATACTAAATCTTCCAGGTGTGGTTGAATTGACAACTCAACTGCTAATACTTGACAATATTCTTTGTCTTCCCCTTGTGTCGAATTGATAAATTTGGGTTGAACACTCTACCCTCGAAAACTATTGCGATCCCCTATACTTGTGGGTTATCACTTGGTTGCTGAAATCATCCACTCGTCGAACAGCATTACGGCCTCCAAAGTCATCCTCATCTTGGACAAAAAATGTCACTTCAAGTCGCTAGTCCTGAAGCTGGGTTGCCTAAAACAGAAGACTCAAGATATGGGCGATTTAATGGATGTTCTGACGAGGTATGCTGATTCGGACGGCATGAAGGATCCCGGCTCGAACGAGAAGAAAGTTGGCAAGAACAACAAAGGCGAAAGTGGCAAGGGTAACCAACAAAGTGGAAACCCTGGAGGTCAAATTAACAAACGGAAGCAGCCTCAGGGCAGGTTAGAATTTGTGGCCAATACCAATACTGGGTTCAAGAACCAGTGCCAAAATAATCGCTCTGGAGGAGCTTACAATGAGAATAAGCCACGCAATTATGAGGAAGCACTCAAGGGGCCTTGCCCAAAGCATAGTACACAGGACAAGTCGTCTACTCACTCATGGGAGAATTGTTATATTATGCAGGAGTTTCGGAATCAAGCCTTCCAAAGTCACTTGGGGGTTAATGGTGGAGGACATCCGGGTCAGTATGGTCAAGCCGGCTAACAGGATGCCCCGCCTAGCGGGTTCTCGGGATCATGCTTCAATGAACCATGCGGCTCGCGATCATGTTATCAGCACCAAGGATACACTAGCAATGGGCAGCACTCTTCTCAGGGCAATCGGCAGCATAACAATCAATCTAGGTTTCAGAGAAACCCTAAGCAGCTAAATAATGGTCAATACAAAATTTTCACCACCAACGCTTGCAAAGAGGACAAGAAACGCAAGCATAGATCCATCAATATGATTGAGCCGATGGTCCCAAGGTGCCTCAATGTCGGTGAATACTCACAACATAAGCCATGGGTAGGCTAAAGAAGGTAGGAACCGAAGTGGCAACGGAGGGTGCTGGGGGTGAGGTTGGTACAAGCATGGGACGCACGATGTACCCAGGTTCAGGGCTCTCTGTAGAGATAATACCCGTAGTCCTGCCGGAGTGTATGATATGTATGGATGGGATTACAAGGTTGCTCCTGGAGCTGTATTGCGGAGGAGGAAGAAGGAGCAGCCGGCTCGTCCCTCCCTCTCCTATGTGGTTGGTGTGTGTGTGATCAGTTGACCGACCCTCTGCATGGAGGGGGGCGGGGGGTTTTATAGATGAACCCACCGGCCTACAATATGGATAAAGAGTACAAGAGTGGGACCCGGCTGGCCAGGGGGCCCGCGGGGGTCTTGTCTTGTCGCTTGAGAGGCCCGCCGACTGCGAGGTCCCGTCTGGCCGTGGGACCCGCCGGCTAGCCAATGAGGCTCTCGCGTAAGGTTGTCGCAGGACACGCGTGGTACGTCCGGCGTCGTCCAGCGAGATTCGTCATGGGAAGACGGTACGGCCGCCTCCACTGTTCCCACGTCGAGTGCGGTAATGGAGTGGGAGTTTGACGGCCGACACTATGCTGGGTGATGGATCAGAGCCGGGGGAGGTCAGCGGCGTGGCCGCTGACGCTGGTACCCGCCGTGCACTCTAATCCAGTACCTTTGCTGACGCGTAGCCACCTTTAATCGTAGGGTCTCGTCATGACCTACAATCTGATGTGACTTGAGATCCCCGGCCGGCTAGCCTGCTTGACTAGCCGGCTTGGGCACGACCGCCTCGTCCCTAGCCGGCTAGCTTGGCCTAGGCAGCCAGGAAGAGGTAGCAATCTTGCTTCTAGTCGGCATGTAGTGCATGGCCGGCCAGCGTGTTGGCCGTCTCGCCCCCTATCCGGTAGGTGTCGCCTAGCCGGCCAGGGGACTTAGGCCTTGTAGAATTGCTCTTGGTCATTCCTCTTGGGCTGAAGATAAAGGAGCAGGCTCGTTGAGCCTACCCCGGGGTTATCCCCCCGACAGTAGTCCCCGAAGCTAGGGAGGCCCGCCGCTTGGTTGCGGGCGGCCTCACCAGCTTGATTGTTTGTCACTGTATTCCTGCCGCCTCCTGCGGCAGGGGGCGCCGGCTCGAAAGCCGGCTGGCTTCCAAGCGACGCCTCGGCTTTGTCGTAGGCTACGCAAATCGCACCACATGCCAGGCCCGCCCTGACATGATGATGGTTTATACTGGTGACGGGACCAAGCCTCGGCCCTGCATCCCGCCACGACGCCCCCTCGGCCGCCACATGGAGGATCCCCTGTGGATTTACTCCACGACGGTTGGGTTTCGAGAAACGCTACCACCCGTAATACACGGGATTAGTGGGGCTCCGCACGCACCGGATCCCCTCCCCACGATCCTTCGTGGGGTTTAAATGGGATGCGGGGGTACCGAGGAGGCCATTCGCCCCCTTCTCGCCCCGCATCGACGCCCTCTTCCTCCGTGAGCCCAAAGAGAAAGAGTTCGTCCATCTTCGTCTACTTCCTCTCCATCGTCGTCGCGCCACCAGCCTTCCCGAGCATCCGTCGCCCGTAGTCATGGCGAGTGATACGTCTCCAATGTATCTATAATTTTTGATGGTTTCACGCTATTATCTTGTCAAACTTTGGATGTTTTGTATGCCTTTTATATCTTTTTTGGGACTAACTTATTAACTCAGTACCAAGTGCCAGTTCTGTTTTTTTCGTGTTTTTGACCCTTTTCAGAGGAGGATTTTAAACGGTGTCTAAACGGAATAAAACTTCCGAAAAGATTTTTTCCGGAACAGAAGATACGAGTCAAGCTTGAGAACCAAGGCACGGGCCAGCAGGGGACCCCACAAGCCTCCTAGGTGCGGCCAGGGGGGTCGTGCCTAGCAGGCTAGTGGGCTCCCTAGGCCTCCCCTGCCCTAGCTCCTTCGCCTATATATTCCCTAAAATCCTAGAAAAAATCAAGAGATCAACGAAAACACTTTTCCGCCGCCGCAAGCTTCTGTCTCCGCAAGATTCCATCTGGGGCACGTTCTGGTGCCCTGCCGGAGGGGAGATTCGGATATGGAGGGCTTCTGTATCAACACCATGACCTCTCCGATGATGCGTGAGTAGTTCACCATAGACCTACGGGTCCATAGCTAGTAGCTAGATGGCTTCTTCTCTCGCTTGGATCTTCAATACAAAGTTCTCTATGATCTTCATGGAGATCTATCAGATGTAATCTTCTTTGCGGTCTGTTTGTCGAGATCCGATGAATTGTGGATTTATGATCAGATTATCTATGAATCTTATTTGAGTTTCTTCTGATCTCTCCTATGCATGATTTCATATCCTTGTAATTCTCTTCGAGTTGTGGGTTTTGTTTGGCCAACTTGATCTATGATTCTTGCAATGGGAGAAGTGCTTGGTTTTGGGTTCATACCGTGCGGTGACCTCACCCAGTGACAGAAGGGGTAGCGAGGCACGCATCGTGTTGTTGCCATCAAGGGTAAAAAGATGAGGTTTTCATCATTGGTTTGAGTTTATCCCTCTACATCATGTCATCTTGCTTAAAGCGTTACTCTGTTCGTCATGAACTCAATACACTAGATGCATGCTGGATAGCGGTCGATGTGTGGAGTAATAGTAGTAGATGTAGAAAGTATCGGTCTACTTGTCTCGGGCGTGATGCATATATGTATGATCATTGCCTTAGATATCGTCATGACTTTGTGCGGTTCTATCAATTGCTCGACAGTAATTTGTTCGCCCATCGTAATATTTGCTATTTTGAGAGAAGCCTCTAGTGAACACTATGGCCCCCGGGTCTACTTCACACCATATTTTCAGCCTTACTCTTTTACTTCGTTGCACTTTCCGCCTTCAGGTCTCACTTTGCAATCACTCTTGAAGGGATTGACAACCCCTTTATAGCATTGGGTGCAAGCTCTTTTGTGTTTGCACAGGTACTCTGGACTTGACGAGATTCTCCTAATGGATTGATACCTTGGTTCTCAAACTGAGGGAAATACTTACTGCTCATGTGCTGCATCACCCTTTCCTCTTCAAGGGAAAAACCAACGCAAGCCAAGTCTCCGTCAACGTGCCAATTTCTGGCGCTGTTACTTGAGAAGTAGCAGGCTGCTGGAAGAAACTAAGGGCAAAACTAAGGAGGAGAATCCGGCATCGGACGAAGGGCAATCTGTGCCCAACAAGGAAGAAGCTGAGGAAGAGGATTTTCTTCAACCCTACCTCCATCCTTGATCTAACTCTTGAGGTTATGTGAAATAACTCGTGTTTGTAATACCTATCTCACCCATGAAGTTGTTTTGCTGGAGAAAAATATCATAGAGCTCCAAAGTATAAATCGAAGATTGATGGCCCTCTTGGAATCAAAAGACAGGACAACTCCACCACCATCACCTTCGAAGGAAGACAATTAAGCACGGGTATGGGCACTCCTCTTGGCTTGTGCCAAGCTTGGGGGAGTTGCCCCGGTATCGTATCACCATCACATCTTTTGCCTTTACCTTTTTCTTAGTTCGATCCTTTTTGGTTTTATCTTTCTCTAGTAGAATAAAGTTCTTAGTATGATCTAGTCTTGAGTTTTGCTTTGTGTTACCCCCAATGTAATCGTGTTCGTGAGTCATATAATAAAGAGTGTTTTAGTTAAGGGCCTTGCTTCATGCCATGATCTAAAGAAAAGAACAATAAAATAACAAAAGCATGAAAGATCATGTAATGATCTTATGGGAAGTGATGGCTTCACATAAAAAAAGAATGTTGATTGAAACTTGTTGTGGGTGGACAAACATAGACCTTGGTCATTGTTGCAATTAATAGGAAGTAATAAAGAAAGAGAGGTTCACGTATAAATATATCATCTTTGACACCGTATATGATTGTGAACACTCATTAAACTAGTACATGCTTAGAAGTAGATGTTGGACAAGGAAGACAACATAATGAATTATGTTTGCTTGGTTCCGAACAATGTTATATGACTAGAGATCCCTTAGCATGTGACGCTTGCTTCCACGTCATCTGAGCCAAAACTTCTGCACTAAGTAGAGATACTACTTGTGCATCCATAAAACTTCAACCCAGTTTTGCCATGAGAGTCCACCATACCTACCTATGGATTGAAGAAGATCCCTCAAGTAAGTTGTCATCGGTGCAAACAATAAAAATTGCTCCCTAAATATGTATGATCTATTAGTGTGTGGAAAATAAGCTTTGTACGAACCTATGATGAGGAAGACATAAAAGCGACAGACTGCATAATAAACTTCTTTATCACAGGAGGCAATATAAAGTGACGTTCCTTCACACTAAGAGGTCACACATCCAAACCTCAAAAGTGCATGACAACCTTTGCTTCCCTTTGCAAAGGGCCTATCTTGTACCTTTACTTTTTATCTTTAAAACAGTCATGGTGATCGACACCAATTCCTTATTTCGCCATTATCTTGGCTAACGGCATGTGCTAGGGAAAGATCTATATTCATATGTCAACTTTGAAGTAAGTATTCATGAATTATTATTGTTGACATTACCCTTAAGGTAAGTAGTTGGGAGGCAAAACTATAAACCCCTATCTTTCTGTGTGTTCGACTGAAACTTTGATCTCATGAGTACCACGTAAGTTTTAGCAATTGTAGAAGACGAAAGGATGATTGAGTATGTGGATTTTCTTTACAAGCTATTATTTGACTCTTTCCAATGTTATGATAAATTTCAATTGCTTCAGTGACTAAAGGCTATTGGTTGTTAATTCTCAATAGGGTTCTTGATCCATACTTTACTTTCTGAAGGAATTGTCACTTTAGCATAAGAGATCATATGACGTTATAATTTTTCTAATTATGATCATCATGCCTGCATGTCCGTATTTTGTTTTATCGACACCTCTATCTCTAAATATGTGGGCATATTTATTGATCTCGGCTTCCGCTTGAGGACAAGCGAGGTCTAAGCTTGGGGGAGTTGATACGTCCATTTTGCATCATGCTTTTATGTTGATATTTATCGCTTTATGGGATGTTATTACACTTCACGGTACAACACTTATGCCTTTTCTCTCTTATTTTATAAGGTTTACATGATGATTGAGAATGCCGGCGGCTGGAATTCTGGTCTGAAAAAGGAGCAACTTTGAGATACCTATTCTACGCAACTCCAAAAGCCGTGAAAATCAACGAGGAATTATTTTGGATTTTATAAAAAAATATTGGGCGGAAGAAGTACCGGAGGGGAGCCACCACGAGGCCACAAGCCTGCCAGGCGCGGCCTACCCCCTGGCCGCGCCTGGGTGGCTTGTGGGCCCCCTGTAGCCCGTCCGGCTCCCATCTTCTGCTACAAGGAGGGTTTCGTCCAAGAAAAAATCAGGAGGAGGCTTTCGGGAGGAATTGCCGCCGCCACGAGGCGAAACTTGAGCAGAACCAATCTAGAAATATCTGCAAGCACTGAAATTATCGGTAACAAGTGATTGTATGGTGAGAGGATTCATAGCAAGCAACAAGTAACAAAAGTAACAACGGTGCAGAAAAGTGGCCCAATCCCTTTTGTACCAAGGGACAAGCCTCAACAAAGTCTTATAGGAGGAAAAACGCTCCTGAGGACACACGGGAATTTCTGTCATGCTAGTTTTCATCATGTTCATATGATTCGCGTTCGTTACTTTGATAGTTTGATATGTGGGTGGACCAGCGCTTGGGTACTGCCCTTACTTGGACAAGCATCCCACTTATGATTAACCCCTCTCACAAGCATCCGCAACTATGAAAGAAGAATTAAGAGAAAGTCTAACCATAGCATTAAACTAGTGGATCCAAATCAGCCCCTTACAAAGCAATGCATAAACTAGGGTTTAAGCTTCTGTCACTCTAGCAACCCATCATCTACTTACTACTTCCCAATGCCTTGCTCTAGGTCCAAATAATGGTGAAGTGTTATGTAGTCGACGTTCACATAACACCACTAGAGGAAAAACAACATACAACACATCAAAATATCGAACGAATACCAAATTCACATGACTACTATTAGCATGACTTATCCCATGTCCTCAGGAACAAAAGTAACTACTCACAAAGCATAATCATGTTCATGACCAGAGAGGTAATGAGTAGCATCAAGGGTCTGAACATAAACTCTTCCACCAAATAATCCAACTAGCATCAACTACAAGGAGTAATTAACACTACTAGCAACCTTACAAGTACCAATCGGAGTCGTGAGACGGAGATTGGTTACAAGTGATGAACTAGGGTTTGGAGATGAGATGGTGCTGATGAAGATTTTGATGGTGACGAGTCCCTTCCGATGAGAGGAGTGTTGGTGATGATGATGGCGACGATTTCCCCCTTCGGGAGGGAAGTTTCCCCGGCAGGATCGTCCTGTCGGAGCTCTAGATTGGTTCTGCTCAAGTTCCGCCTCGTGGCGGCGGTGAATCCTCCGAAAAGCTCCCTTCTGATTTATTTTTGGACGAAACCCTTCATATAGCAAAAGATGGGCGCAAGAGGAGCAACAGGGGGCCCACAAGCCCTCCAGCCCCGGCCAGGGGGGTAGGCCAGGCCTAGCAGGCTTGTGGCCTCCAGGTGGCGCCCCTCTGGTACCTCTTCCGCCCAATATTTTTTATATATTCCCAAAAAATTCCACGTTGATTTTCACGGCTTTTGGAGTTGCGCAGAATAGGCATCTCAAACTTGCTCCTTTTTCAGGCCAGAATTCCAGGTGTCGGCATTCTCCCTCTTCATGTAAACCTTGAAAAATAAGAGAGAAAAGGCATAAGTATTGTACCTCGAAGTGTAATAACAGCCCAAAAAGCAATAAATAACAACATGAAAACATGATGCAAAATGGACGTATCAAGTTCCACCACCCTCCCACTCAATTCTTTCGAGAGAACCCTTTCCTCGAGAAAGGACCCGTTTCTAGAAACAAAGACTTTGCTTCTGGATCTAAGATAGGACATGTATCCAATTGTTTTGGGTATCCTACGAAGATGCATTTATCTGCTTTGGGTTCGAGCTTATCACACTGAAACTTTTTCACATAAGCATCGCAGCCCCAAACTTTCAAGAAACGACAGCTAAGGTTTCTCCAAACCATAGTCTATAATGTGTCATCTCAACGGAAATATGTGGTGCCCTATTTAAAGTGAATGCGGTTGTCTCTAATGCATAACCCATAAACGATAGTGGCAATTCGATAAGAGACATCATAGTATGCAACATATCTAAATAGGGCGTGGCTATGACGTTCACACACACCATCACACTATGGTGTTCTAGGTGGCATGTATTGTGAAACAATTTCCACATTGTCTTAATTGTGTACCAAAACTCGCAACTCAGATATTCATCTCTATGATCATATCGTAGACAGTTTATCCTCTTGTCACGATGATCTTCACTCTGAAATAGCTTTGAACTTTTCAATATTTCAGACTTGTGATTCATCAAGTAAATACTCGTGTATCTACTCAAATCGTGAGTGAAGTAAGAACATAACGATATCCACTGCGTGCCTGAGCACTCATTGGACTGCACACATCAAAAATGTATTACTCCCAACAAGTTACTCTCTTGTTTCATGTGGCATGATTTGCATGTCTCAAGTGATTCAAAATCAAGTGAGTCCAAACGATCCATCTCTATGGAGCTTCTTCATGCATTTATACGAACATGACTCAAGTGGCAGTGCCACAAGTAAGTGGTACTATCATTATTACTTTGTATCTTTTGGCACCAATATTATGAAAATGTGTAGCACTACGATCGAGATTCAATAAGCCATTGAAGGGTAATTATTCAAGCAAATAGAACAACTATTATTCTCTTTGAATGAATAATCGTATTGCAATAAACACGATCCAATCTTGTTCATGCTCAACGCAAACACCAAATAACAATTATTTAGGTTTTACCACCAATCCCGATGATAGAGGGAGCGTGCAATGTTTGATCACATCAACCTTGGAAACACTTCCAACACTTATCGTCACCTCGCCTTTAGCTAGTCTCCGTTTATACAGTACCTTTCATTTCGAGTTACTAATCACTTAGCAACCAAACCGGTATCCAATACTCTCGTGCTACTAGGAGTACTAGTAAAGTACACATCAATATCATATATATCAAATATACTTCTGTCGAATTGCCAGCCTTCTTATCTACCAAGCATCTAGGGTAGCTCCGCCTCAGTGACCGTTCCCCTCATAACAGAAGCACTTAGTCTCGGGTTTGGGTTCAATCCTGGGTTTCTTCATTAGAGCAGCAACTGGTTTGCCGTTTCATGAAGTATCCCTTCTAGCCCTTGCCTTTCTTGAAACTAGTGGATTTACTAACCATCAACAATTGATGCTCCTTCTTGATTTCTACTCTTGCAGTGTCAAACATTGCGAATCGCTCAAGGATCATCATATCTATCCTTGATATGTTTATAGTTCATCACAAAGCTCTAGCAGCTTGGAAGCAGTGACTTTGGAGAACCATCACTATCTCATCTGGAAGATTAACTCCCACTTGATTCAAGCGATTGTTGTACTCAGACAATCTGAGAACATGCTCAATAATTTGAGTTTTTCTCCTCTACTTTTTAGACAAAGAATCTTGTCAGGGGTCTCACACCTCTCAACAAGTGCACGAGCATGAAATCTCAACTTAATCTCCTAGAACATCTCTTATGTTCCTCGATGTTTCAAAACGTCTTCGGCGCCTTGCTTCTAAGCCATTAAGTATCACGCACTGAACTATCACGTAGTCATCAAAACGTGTATGTCACATGTTCGCAACATCCAAAGACGATGTTCGAGGTGCAGCACACCGAGTGGTGCATTAAGGACATAAGCCTTCTACCACTGCAACAAAAGACCTTCCAACGGCACCAGAAACAAGCATGCTGACTGGAGACTATTCTTGTCTTCATACTCCTCAGCAACGGCACCAGGAATATTTCTGCTATGGCTATGCCTTTAGGGACTTCCTTGGAAAATATGCAAAGGATTCCCCCGTGGCCTTGGAGCCTTGCGTTGGTGTTCCCTCGAAGCGGAAAGGGTGATGTCGCACAGCGGCGGTAAGTATTTCCCTCGGTTTTGAGAACCAAGGTATCGATCCAGTGAAGGATTGTCACAAGTACTTGCACAAACACAAAGAGCTTGCACCCAACGCTATGAAGGGGTTGTCAATCCCTTATAGATTGTTTACCAAGTGAGAACTGAAAGCAAAAATAAACAAAGCAAAGTAAAAGCGAAAGTGGAAACAATAGGTGTGAATAGACCCGGGGGCCGGAGTGTTCACTAGTGGCTTCTCTCATGAAAGCAAGTAGACGGTGGGTGAACGAATTATTATCGAGCAATTGATAGAACCGCGCAAAGTCATGACGTTATCTAAGGCAATGATTATATCTATAGGCATCACGTCCAAAACAAGTTGACCGATACTTTCTACATCTACTACTATTACTCCACACGTCGACCGCTATCCAGCATGCATCTAGTGTATTAAGTTCATGAGAACAGAGTAACGCCTTAAGCAAGATGACATGATGTAGATGGACAATCTCATATCTACGATAAAAGCCCATCTTATTACCCTTGATGGCAACAACACGATGTGTGCCTTGCTGCCCCTTTTGTCACTGGGAAAGGTCACCACACGGTATGAACCCAAAACCAAGCACTTCTCCCATTGCAAGAATCATAGATCTAGTTGGCCAAACAAAACCCAAGACTCGGAGAGACTTACAAGGATATCAAATCATGCATATAAGAAATCAGCAAAGACTCAAATATATATCATAGATAATCTGATCACAAATCCACAATTCATCGGATCTCAACAAACACACTGCCAAAGAGGATTACATCGGATAGATCTCCATGAAGATCATGGAGAACTTTGTATTGAAGATCCAAGAGAGAGAAGAAGCCATCTAGCTACTAACTACGGACCCGTAGGTCTAAAGTGAACTACTCACGAGTCATTCGAGAGGCGATGATGTTGATGTAGAAACCCTCCAACTCCAAAGTCCCCTCCGGCAGGGCACCGGGAAGGGTCTCTAGATGAGATCTGGCGGAAACGGAAGCTTGCGGTGGCGGAAAAGTGTTTTCGTGGATTCCCCTATTTTCTGTATTTTAGGGAATATATAGGCGAAGGAGCTAGGTCACGGGGCGCCAGGGAGGCCATAAGCCTGGTAGCCGCCGCCCACCCCCTGGTGGCGGCTACAGGGCTTGTGGGCCCCCTGTGGCTCTCCTGCCTTTGCCCTCAAGTCCCCTGATCTTCTTCCGTTCTGGAAAAAATTATTTCGGGGATTTTATTCCATTTGGACTCCGTTCCAAAATCAGATCTGAAAAGAGTGAAAAACACAGAAAAAAACAGGAACTGGCACTTGGCACTGAATTAATAAGTTAGTCCCAAAAAAGATATAAAAGGCACATAAAACATCCAAAGATGACAAGATAACAGCATGAAACCATCAAAAATTATAGATACGTTTGAGACGTATCAAGCATCCCCAAGCTTAACTCCTGCTCGTCCTCGAGTAGGGAAGTGATAAAAAATGAATTTTTGATGCTTTCATGCTACCTAGCATAGATGTCCTTTGTAACTCCTCTTATGTGACGTGAATGTTCAGATCCATTAGATTCAAAACAATAGTTTGCTATTGACGTGGAAACAATAATACTTCAAGCAAACTAGCAAGGTAATCATGAACTTTCAAAATAACAAGGCCAAAAGAAAGTTATCCCTACAAAAGCATATAGTTTGGCTATGATCTATCATCCTTGCACAATGAATTTAAATCATGCACAACCCCGGTATTGGCCAAGTAATTGTTTTCACACCTTTACTTTCTCAAACCTTTTCAACTCTCATGCAATACATGAGCGTGAGCCATGTTTTTAGCACTATAAGTGGTGTGGAGTGTGGTGGAGGTCGCAAGACAAACAAGGAGAAGATGGTCACATTAACGAGGCATATCAATGAGCTGTGGAGATGCTCATCTATAGATATCAATGTGAATGAGAAGGGATTGCCATACAAATGATGCACTAGAGCTAAGAGTATGTGAAAGCTGTTAAAGAAAACTAGTCGGTGTGCATCCAACTTGCTTTCTCACGAAGACCTAAGGCAAATTTGAGGAAGCCTATCATTGGAATATACAAGCCAAGTTATATAATTAAAATTTCCCACTAGCTATATGGTGGTGACAAAACGAGAGACTCTCAATCATGAAGATCATGGTGCTTAATAAGCACAAGTGTGGAAGGATAGTAGCATTATCCCTTCTCTCTTTTTATCTCATTTTTTTGTGGGCTCTTTGGCCTCTTTTTTTGGTGGGCATCTTTGGCCTCTTTTTGTATATGGGCTTAGCTGGCCTCTTTTATTTCCTCACATGGGACAATGCTCCATCAATGATGATCATCACACTTACAACTCAAAACTTACAACAACGATGACTCTATATGGAATGCCTTCGGTAGTGTACCGTGACAATGATCTAGCATGGCATAGACATTAATGGAAACATCATGCTAGCTATCTTACGATCATGCAATGGCCATGTAGACGTGGTGGCACATGTCATGGTGGTAGTTGCATGGCAATATATCTTGGAATGACTTTGAAAAAGCCATAGCAGGTAGGTATGGTGGCTGTTTTGAGGGAGGCTAATGGTGGGTTTTGTGCACCGGCGAAAGTTGCACGGCACTAAGAAGATAGTGATGGTGGAAGGTGAAAGTGCATATAAACCATGGACTCAACATTAATCATGAAGAACTCGTATACTTGTTGCAAAAGTTTTAGTAGTAATCGAAACAAAGCATTCAACGCATACTCCTAGGGGAAGGGTTGGTAGGTATAAACCATCGCGCGATCCCGACCGCCACACAAAGGATGACAATCAATAGACTAATCATGCTCAGACTTCATCACATAGCGGTTCACCATACGTGCATGCTACGGTAATCACTAACTTCAACACAAGTATTTCTAGATCCGCAACACCTTACTAGCATAACTTCAATATTACCACAACCACAACTCAAAACTAATTGAGATGAATCAAACTTCTCTAACTATTCAATGCACATGAAGGTGGAAGTTTTCATATCCCTTTGGATAACTACCTATTTTTTAGACTACTTTCATAGCATAGATCAACTACCAAGCCACGCGCTTCCGTGCTCTAAAAGATATAAGTGAAGCACATAGAGCAAAATCAACTAGCTCAACGATATAAGTGAAGCACATGTGAGCTGAATTGTCTACCAAAGGATATAAGTGAAGCTCGACAAAATCACGGTAAGTGCATGTCTCTCTCTCTAGGTGTGCAGCAAGGATGATTGTGACACAACAAAAATAAAAGACTCCTACGATACAAGATGCTCCAAGCAAAACACATAACATGTGGTGAATAAAAATATAGCCCCAAGTAACGTTACCAATGGATTGAAGACGAAAGAGGGGATGCCTTCCTGGGGCATCCCCAAGCTTAGGCTTTTACGGCATCCTTGAATCATCTTGGGGTGCTTTGGGCATCCCCAAGCTTGAGCTATTGCCACTCTTTATCTCTTTGTCCATAAGAACTTCACCCAAAACTTGAAAACTTCACAACACGAAACTTAAACAGAAACTCATGATAACATTAGTATAAGAAAGCAAACCACCACTTCCTTAGGTACTGTAGCAAACTTGAATTCTACTTATGTTGATGTTGGGTTACTATATTTTCAATCTTCCGTGGCTAATACCCCCCGATACTATCCATAGTTTCATCAATATAAGCAACCAACTCAACAAAAACAGAATCTGTTAACAACAGACCAGTCTGTAGCAATTTGTATACTTCGTATACTTGTGGTACTTCAAAAATTCTGAACAATTATGACAGTCTGGAGAATTTGTGTAGCAATCAGCAGCAAAAAGAATCAACTCAAGAGCTCTTACAGAAGAAAAATGAAGATTCTTTTCGTGAGCAGAAAGTTTCTGTCTTTTCCAGCATGACCAAACGATCATCCCCAAGACTAATCATAACGGTTTTGCTTGGCACAAACGCAAAAAGAAACATAAAAAACACAATCATAACAGAATTATGAAAGTTTGGAAAACATAAAACAGAAATAAAAAGGATAGATTCGCTTGGTTGCCTCCCAACAAGCGCTATTGTTTAACGCCCTTAGCTAGGCAAAAGGTGATGGAATCACGTATAGTCATCTTTGGTGCTCAAATCATAAGTAGCCCTCATCATAGATTCATAAGGCAGTCTTATTTTATTTCTAGGAAAGTGCTCCATGCCCTTCTTTGGAGGAAATTGAAATCTAATATTCCCTTCCTTCATATCGATGATAGCACCAATAGTCCTTAGGAAAGGTCTACCAAGAATAATGGGACATGAAGGATTGCAATCTATGTCAAGTACAATGAAATCCACGGGTACATAGTTCTTATTTGCAACAATAAGAACATCATCGATACTTCCCATGGGTTCTTGACAGTAGAATCCGCAAGATGCAAATTAAGAGAACACTCTTCAATCTCATGAAAACCAAGAATATCACATAAAGACTTTGGAATCGCGGAAACTGAAAGTGCAGTCATGCCCTTAATCGTGTTTTGGTGTTGCTGACAACACACATATAGATAACTAATCACTTCATATACTTGTGGTACTTCAAAAATTCTGAACAATTATGACAGTCTGAAGAATTTCCGTAGCAATCAGCAGCAAAAACAATCAACTCAAAAGCTCTTATAAAAAAAAATGAAGATTCTTTTCGTGAGCAGAAAGTTTCTATCTTTTCCAGCATGACCAAACGATCATCCCCAAGACTAATCATAACGGTTTTGCTTGGCACAAACGCAAAAAGAAACATAAAAAACACAATCATAACAGAATTATGAAAGTGTGGAAAACACAAAACAGAAATAAAAAGGATATATTCGTTGGGTTGCCTCCCAACAAGCGCTATTGTTTAACACCCTTAGCTAGGCAAAAGGTGATGGAATCACGTATAGTCATCTTTGGTGCTCAAATCATAAGTAGCCCTCACCATAGATTCATAAGGCAATTTTATTTTATTTCTAGGAAAGTGCTCCATGCCCTTCTTTAGAGGAAATTGAAATCTAATATTCCCTTCCTTCATATCAATGATAGCACCAATAGTCCTTAGGAAAGGTCTACCAAGAATAATGGGACATGAAGGATTGCAATATATGTCAAGTACAATGAAATCCACGGGTACATAGTTCTTATTTGCAACAATAAGAACATCATCGATCCTTCCCATGGGTTTCTTGACAGTAGAATCCGCAAGATTCAAATTAAGAGAACACTCTTCAATCTCATGAAAACCAAGAATATCACTAAAAGACTTTGGAATCGCGGAAACTGAAAGTGCAGTCATGCCGTTAATCGTGTTTTGGTGTTGCTGACAACACACATATAGATAACTAATCACTAATCCCCTTTAAGCTGTTGTTAATGATCATGTGTTGATAAGGACAAGCTCATGTGCTAACAAGGACAAGATCAAGATAAGCATTCCTGAGTACTACATGCTTGAATCTTGTGGATGCTCACATGGTGGACAGATGAAGATGAATACACAAGCTCGGCTTTCCACATTGTGTATGGGAGAGCTTCTTGAAGACTTCATCATGTCTTGCTTTCAACTTGAGTCAAGAAGGAACAACAACACCAAGCTCAAGTGAAAGGCTAACTCAAAGGTATCAGTTCCTTTGACGTTAGTGGTGCGGAGTGATGATCAGCGAATAAAAGTATACACGCAAGTATAGATCATCGGTACCCCTTCTTTTTATGATTCTTGAGTCTTTAGGGATCCCGCAATATTAAGAGGGGATCACTGGGTATTGCGATAAATTTGCTCAAAACTACATCTCTACTTCTCTGCTCAAGCCACATCTCCACTGCTCTTGTTTGATTCCAAAACATAACCAAAGCCTCGGACATCCGCTCTCTCCGGACGTCCGAGGGCCGGACGCCCGACCACTTCGGAAATCCAGAACCTTATACCAGAGTCAAAGTATCGGACACCCGGCTTCCTCCGGACGTCCGAGGGCCGGACGCCCGACCACTTTCGGAAATCTGGTGCCCTTGAACAGAGCTGAACTCTCGGACATCCGACCCTCTCTTCGGACGTTCGGTCCCTGTTCGACTACACAGTGGCCAACTGATATGAACACTCCTTCAGTCGTCCGACGCCTGTCGAACGTCCGGAAACCGTCGGACGTCCGACCACTTCCACACTTAAGTGACCCCAACGGTTACTTTAGTTTCCCCACTATATATACCCCCCTCCCACTTCGTGAGAAGGGGCCCAACACAGCCATATCTTCACAAGAACACATTTCTACCTCACACACATTTTCTCACACCAAATCTCATATCCCAAGAGCATTTGTGAGCCCCTTTGAGAGTTGTTCCAATCAAAAGATAGATCGTCTCCCTCTCCTCCTCTCAACCCGAGCTATTTGAGATTTGAGCAAGTTTTGAGCATTCCCCGTGATCTTGTTACTCTTGGAGGTTGGAGACTCCTAAGCGGTAGGAGTTCTTCGGAGAGGAATCAATCCGTGTGATTACCCCCCGAAAAGTTTGTGAGGGTTTGGAAGCCACCTAAAAGGCTTACCACTAGTGGTTGAGAAACGCCTTCGTGGTGTTATATCAAAGGGAGAATAGGGTGAGCCTTCGTGGCGTCTGTGTGCCTTCATGGTAACATCTACCTCCCTAACGGTGACTAGCTTCCCTCCAAGGAAGTGAACATCGGGATACATCTTTGTCTTAGTGACCTTGGTTATCCCTAACCCTAACTCCTTACTTGTAGTTTACTTGTGTTACTTGAGCATACATACATTGCATATTGTTTGTGCTCATTATATTGTGTTGGCTATTTCTTTGTACAAGATTAATCGTTCAACCATACCCCCTATATCCACACGTTCACACTTGCAGCTTTTGATATATCGTGTGCTATAGTGTGATATAGTATCTTGTGTCGTTCACCTACTCGTCGTGTGATATAGCTCAAGTAAGTTTGTGTAATTTACTTGTGTTTGTTAGTAACCGTGTTGTGTCCATCTTGGTAGATCGTGTTGTTGGTGCACGTTGTGGTGCCTATTGCATTTAGGATTTGTGCTTGAAAAGTATCCTCTTAGTTTATTTCTGAATCAGGTTTAAGCCAAATCCGAAGAAGTTTTTAAATAGCCTATTCACCCCCCCCCCCCTCTAGGCGTCATCGTGGTCCTTTCAATTGGTATCAGAGCAAGGTCTCTCTTTAATTATGTTTCATGACCTAGAGAGTATCGATGTCGACTATTGGACTAGTGCACAATGACACCTTTGACTTTGATGGCACAAATTATACCCTATGGAAAATTCGTATGCTCCATCACTTTCGGGCCATGGGCCCAAATACTTTACGAATTGTTCTTGTAGGGATTGCCGACAAAAAGGATGATGCATCTTCATCTACTAATGAAATGTATCTTGATTGTGAGGCTTTTCTTGCCATTCATCGAACCATAAGTCCTGAAGTGTTTAAGTCTATCTCGACTTGCAAGTCAGCTCATGAAGTTTGGACAAAACTTGAAGATATATATGGTGGGTACAATCTTGATGAAGACGATATTATGATCAAGGAGTTGGTTCATGAGCTCTTCACTCTTTTCGATCATAAAGAGTCCACCACTACTTCCATATCCGATTGCTTGCACACCTCAGCATCTTCAATCTCACAAGGTAATGACATGGTCAGTGAAGAAATATATGGTGATGAAAATGTCATAGCCTCTATAGACACGAGCATATCTAGCACCACACATAGTGTAAATTATTGTGCTGATAGGTCATGCATTTCACCTAAAGATCCCTCGACAAATGTTTATGGTGATATGCCTGCTTTCCCGTGTCCTCTTGATAAAAATATCTTGTTTCTCCCTAGTTGCTCTATGACTATTCATTTAGGGGAAATCAAGAAATATGAAGTACTTTTGACTAATGAAGAATCTGATTCACCAAAAGAATCATCATCAACTCCTCCAGTTCACATGTGCCTCATGGCAAGAGGTAATAATGAGGTATCATCTTCCCTGTGCAATAACGATGATATTTGCGATGAGGATGATGATGATGACTTGACTGAAAATATCTATGTGATCAGTAAAATTCTTCATAAAGCTAAAAATAACGCTCTTCAAAGATTCCAAGATGTTCTTGCTTACTTTGAAAATTGTAATGATTCACTTAATTATGAACAAGCTAAAAGTGAACAACTTGAACATGAACTTGAGAAGAGTCATCAAGCATGTAGAGACTTAAGATCTTCAAAAGGAGAGATTGAAGTTGCTCATGATAAACTTAAAAAGGATTTTGAGGTCCTTCTCCTTGAATGCAATAATTTCAAGGGAGAGCTCATCAAAACCTCTAAGATCTATGAGGAGCTTCAATCTACTCATGAGAAGTATCTATTTGCTACTTACTCCTCTCATATTGTTGATGATACTTGTACATCTAACTCTACCTCATTTGAAGTATCAACATTGAAGGAGAATGTTGAGATACGTGCTCAACTTGATTTACTAACTAGCAATTATGGGAAGTTGGAAGAAAACCATGTAATGCTCACAAACGCTCATGCCGATCTTCTAACATCCTATAATGTGCAAAAGTTAGCTCATGAGGTTATCATCACCAAGGTAACATCAAGTGAGCCTCATGTGGACAATGGCACTACTTCTGGTCAAAGTACTATATTTCCATGTGCTAGTCCTCGTAATTCGTCTACTCATAATGTTGCTACCTCGTGTGATGAATTACTTTCCTTGCCTTGTTGCTCTAACATTGAAGCTTACACTTCCTCTAGTACTTGCGTTGATACTAACCGTGCAGAGGAAATCGAAGAGCTCAAGGCCCAAGTCACTTCTTTGAAGAAAGACTTCGAACAGTGTCATGAAGGGATGTCCATACTCAACAACGTCCTGTGTGAGCAAACATCTCCGAATGACAAAAACGATGTTGGAGTAAACTCAAACAAGAACAAGAGGGGCCTAGAACAAGTCAAGAATTCGGCCAAAATCATTTCCTTCAAGTGTAAAGTTAAAGGGCACCATGTTAGATCTTGCCCTCTGAAGACGAAGTCTCAAAGTCACAAGCAACAAGGGAAGCGGCCACAAACTCAATCACATACTCAGCTACAAGTTGAAGGAAGGCCTCTTCCCAATAAGACCCAAGCCAACACTCCCCGAGGTGACAAATCAACTGGGAAGAAAGCAAAGGGTAGATGTTGCTACTTATGTCGTGAGAAGGGACACGTCGCTTCGTCTTGCACAAGAGGTAACTTATCCAACCCAATCACTATTGATGATATCTATTCCCTTGGGAAGGATAAGGTTGGCAATGTGTTTGCCAAGTTTGTTGGTACTCAAAATGGTGTCAAGAAAAGAACCATTTGGGTTGCCAAGCCTATTGTGACTAACCTCTTAGGACCCAACGTAGTTGGGGACCAACAAGCTCAAACTTGGTCAATAGGTGACTTTGGAGGACATTGGAGACTTGGATACACAATGAAGATTTGAGGACTCTTCATCATTTGTATTATCTCAAGCCAAGTCATTTGGATTATCGATCTCATATCCCATATCCAATGTGCCTCTTTGCGGTAACTTGTACTTAAATTGTTTACATTGAAATTTTCATGCCCCACTCCTTCCCAGGTCTAGGTTTGGTACCTAGCATGTACTTTGACATGTTGTGCCTACTAGTATGATTGTTATGTGTTATCTATCATGTGTAGGTCGTTATGTATGTCATATAGTTGTGTGTAGTCCTGATCATTACTTGCATCCTAGTTGCACCGTTGTGTGGGTCTTTTGAGACGTTAATAGCTCATCACATTAAGGGGGAGTGTTCTGCTCTACGCACATCACTAACCCAAAATGTGTATATATGTATTGGAATCCATCTAGTATCCATGGTGCAAGATTATCCAATCATTTCGTTGGATGTCAAAGCCATCCGAAGTTCAAATTGGCATCCACTTATCAGCTTAGTTGGATGATTTATTGCCTTGTATGATAAATACATGGATTATCACATTAAGGGAGTGTGATATGCTTTGTGCACATCACAACCCTTGGTAAGATAAACATCCGATGTATGTCACTCAGAATCTACCACATGGGGTTATTCTATAACTGTGTGGCTTGTCGTGCTCCACGTGACTTAATTCGCATAATAACCCTTTTGGTGTTTAAATCCCTTAGATGTGCGTGAGTATGACATTCTACTACACCTATACTCATGGCTTAGTCGCTAGATCGTACTTGAAGGAAGGGCATATATGATGCAAGCCTTTAAAATTATTTCTCTACACTATGATCTAGCTAATTGGGATGTTAATGTATGGTATCTAAACATTATGCTTATGGCTAAACTCCCATATCACACTTGTGTGAGTATATCTGTGTGCTCGTTTGGCATCTACCACCACTGATAATTCCAAATACCATTGTGTTCACTCACACATGGTATCTCTTGCTTGGTAGTGTTTTCATGGTCATCCTATTTCAGCCTTTCCTCCATTTGACCTACATAACTTGCCGAGAAATTCATGTGTCTTATGGTAATCTCCCATGCATGTGTTTGAGGTTGTATTATTTACTTTATAATGTTGTGGGAGATAATCGTATTACCTACACTGATATATCTACTGGAGTGAGACATGCATGTAAGTTTATGCAAAATGCATACCTTACATGGTTTGATGCTTTGACCGGTTCATGTGTTGAACTTGGGTTGCTATCATATGTTGATTTGTCACCATGATCCATCTTGGACAACATGAATGTTTCGTAATTGACAGTTATGTGTTCATTTGTCCAATTTGTATATTCTTGGTTTTTGATAGGCTTGCGTAGGCATATCTACTATGTGTAGATTCACATGCCTTGTCTATCGTATCTTTGATGCAATATATGTATATGGTAAATCTGACATATCCATTAAAAGGTTAAGGTGTGCATGAAAGTAAAAGTTATATCTATGAGCACATAATTAAGTGATTTTACCCTATATATATGGTAGTTGGACTAACTACTTCGGACTCAATGAGTTTGGGGACCATATTGTACTTGAATGGTGGTTTAGGTACTTTGGAGAAGCATTGCTATCTTGACTTATTCTCAGAAGAAATTGGTGGTGCTGGTCACGAAGAAATTAGCGTCAAGGCAGGACTCTGCTACTTCTACGTCATATCAATGCTTTTCGGTAACAAGTATTTACTTCATGCATGTATAACATTAGAGTCAACCCTGTGTAGGTTGCATCATCGCATGAACATAATACTTTTTCCACTTTGTAATTTCCTGCATGTCCTTGTCAATCACACTGATGAAATGCTTAGTGTTGGTGCTCTCTTAGCTCTTCATGGTCATATGTATGAGACAAATGTGTGCCATGGCCCTTGTGTCATGTGCCTTGCTCTTATAATAGGTTAACATGTGCATAACACTATGCACTCATGCGTCTGACCGTATTTTGGACCAGCACTTATCATAGTAATCGAGATAGAAGATTTATAGCATACCATGTCCAAAATATGTTAGTTGAGAGGCTCTTGGTTGCTACACACGCGAAAATGCTCCTTATCACTTCACCATCATGAGCATGACAGAAAATGCTTAAGTGTCCCTGTCTCAATGTAGCACTTGAACTTGGTGGTTAAACCCACCACATACTCCATTGTTCGAGCGATGGGAAGTTATAGTTACTATATGAAATAACTGTTGGATGATACCTCCGCTTGATTCACTCAAATCACCTCATCATCAAGATTCCAGAAATTGCCTCTGTCTACTTCCCTCTCGGACGTCCGACGCGCCTCGGACGCCCGACGGCTGACACACTCCGGACGTTCGGCACCTGTCGGTCATCCGACGGCTGATGCCCTCCGGACGTCCAACGCCCGTCGGACGTCCGACGCATTGGGAGCCTCTATAAATAGAGGGGCACGGGCTGGGCCTTGCCCTAGCCACCACGCGTCCTCTCCCTCTCCCTCCACAGCCGCCGCCAGCCGCCATAGGAGTTGTACCCCGTGATTTCTTCTTCTGGTTGCCCTCTTCCTCCGCGGGATCCTTCTTCTGGCCATACCCTTGGCTGATTCCATCCCTTTCTCCTTCCGATCTGCAGGTAAATCTCGGTTTCCCTCTTGATTGGTTCCCCTTCTCACTAGTTCATGTGTTCGTTCATGTGTCTTGACCATGACTGTTCCCCATTGGGTTTCCAATCGTGTAGGCCTACCAATCATGCCCAAGATTAAGCACACTGCCCGGAAGAACTCTGCTGGCTCATCCGCTCGTGCCGCTCCTGGCACGGGGTCGGATGACACCGATGTACCATGTCGTCCCTTCAAACGGCTCGCCCAGTGTCCTCCTCCACAGCCCAGCTCCTCGTCTGATGGCTCTGACTTCGAGGATGAGCTTGCAGCGGAGGAACGTGTTGAATACCTTGCCGTTCGGAAGACTGTGCCGAAGTCGGGGACTCGCAGGCCCTCATATATGCCACCGCCTCCTCCTGAACAGCCAACAGGTGATGCTCGACGTATCTCCTTAGAGCCTCCTCCCTCCTTGGGTCGTGAAGTCACGGACTTCACCAAAAAACCCAAATCCGCCTATTTTACTTTCTGTAGAGATGTCAACCAATTCGATGCTGAACATGATTCTCTGGATTCACGGTTTCGCACAAATGTCCAAGCGGACATTTTCTCTACTGTCATAGTTCCTAAAGGTATTTCAGTTCATCATTGCATTGACCTTGAGCACATCCGCACTCACCCGACGAAATATCCGGGTGCCATTGGGCTTCTTGAGTCCTCGGGGCTAGCTGCTCCCCTTGCCTTTAAGTGCGATTTTAACTGTGGCGCCATCAACCAATTCTATGCCACTTGTTACTTTCATTCTGATGACTCCGTTAGCTGGATGACCTCTTATACGGAGTTTAGGGCCACTTATGCGGAGTTTGTTGCCGCTCTGGGTTTTCCGACACCGGTTTCAAAATTCACAAAAGTGACCCTAACCATGCTCCCAAATCCATTGTGGCATGTGGTTCTCTTCTCAAACCACGTCATGAACTTGATGCTGATGAAAAACAGAAAGATCTCAACCAAGTGTCTATCTGGCGGTCTCCATACTTTATCATTTTTCAATGCCTTATCCGCACCATCTACCCCAAGATGGGTGACAGGGGAACCTGCAACGGCTACTGCATTGATATCATGTCACACTTGCATGATTTTCCCAAGCGCAAGCTAAATGTGCCTCATTTTTTGTGGCACGAGATTCGGCTCGCTAGTCTTCAATACAAGCCAGCCTTCCCTCATGCCCCTTCATCCAGGCCTTCATCAACTTTATTGTTGCTTTCCCGCTTGCTCCTACTCACACGCACCACAAGTGGGTCATCCCCACTCATATGGCGGATGACTATGCTCCTAGGAAAACCCCATCCACCTCCACTCATCGTGCTGCTTCCCGGTCAGACACTCCTTCATCCAGCTCTGCCCCTCTCAGTCACTTTGCCAAATTCATTGGCAAAGCCCATTCTGCCATGATGAAGGTGTTCTCCTTCTAGTGTGCTCAGAACCACGATGTGGTTTCGCGCCTGATCACCTCCAAGAATGCCCTCAAGGCTCGTCTGAGAGACTCGGGCAATCTTGATGTCAGTGATGATGAGGCTCTTCCTGCTATTCCTCCTTCTGATTTTAGCTTCCCATCTGGTCCTGAGTGGGCTGATTTTCTTGACTAGGCTGGTGGCAGTGGCTTGCCTGAGGATGAGGATGATGAGGATGATGGTGCTGATGATCTTTGAGCATTGTGGATGTTTCTGATGCCTCCCTTTTCGGTACTTGATGCCAAAGGGGGAGAAATGTATCCTAGTTTTGGTCTTTGGAGTTTTAGCTTTTGAACTCATTTGCATAGTGGAACTACGATAATGTATGGATAAACGACTATGATGTACTGTGTATGAATGTCGTGCATCATCGTATGTTGTTATGTTTTGTTATATTACTCCATGTGATGATCTACTGCCATATGATTTCTTCGATACACACATTAAGGGGGTGCTCCCGCATTTACCTGTTTTACCATGCACATAATCAGGGGGAGTTTCGACAAAACTCTCACTCTCCCTTTCATTCTTACCATGCATATAATCAGGGGTAGCCTCGTAACAAATCTCTCCTAAGCCACACATGTTTATTACTATTTTGGAGAGCTATATGTATGTTGTCATCAACTACCAAAAAGCGGGAGATTGAAAGTGTAGTCATGCCCTTAATCGTGTTTTGGTGTTGCTGACAACACACATATAGATAACTAATCACTAATCCCCTATAAGATGTTGTTAATTATCATGTGTTGATAAGGACAAGCTCATGTGCTAACAAGGACAAGATCAAGATAAGCATTCCTGAGTACTACATGCTTGAATCTTGTGGATGCTCACATGGTGGACAGATGAAGATGAATACACAAGCTAGGCTTTCCACATTGTGTATGGGAGCGCTTCTTGAAGAATTCATCATGTCTTGATTTCAACTTGAGTCAAGAAGGAACAACAACACCAAGCTCAAGTGAAAGTCTAACTCAAAGGTATCAGTTCCTTTGACGTTAGTGGTGCAAAGTGATGATCAGCGAATAAAAGTATACACGCAAGTATAGATCATCGGTACCCCTTCTTTTTATGATTCTTGAGTCTTTAGGGATCCCGCACTATTAAGAGGGGATCACTGGGTATTGCGATAAATTTGCTCAAAACTACACCTCTACTTCTCTGCTCAAGCCACATCTCCTCTACTCTTGTTTGATTCCAAAACATAACCAAAGCCTTGGACATCCGGCTCTCTCCGGACGTCCGAGGGCCGGACGCCCGACCACTTCGGAAATTCGGAACCTTATACCAGAGTCAAAAAGTCTCGGACACCCGGCTTCCTCCGGACGTCCGAAGGCCGGACGCCTGACCACTTTCGGAAATCCGGTGCCCTTGAATAGAGCTGAACTCTCGGACATCTGACCTCTCTTCGGACGTCCGGTCCCTGTTCGACTACACAGTGGCCAACTGATATGAGCACTCCTTCGGTCGTCCGACGCGTGTCGGACGTCCGGAAACCGTCGGACGTCCGACCACTATCACACTTAAGTGACCCCAACGGTTACTTTAGTCTCCCCACTATATATACCCCCCCTCCCACTTCGTGAGAAGGGGCCCAACACATCCATATCTTCACAAGAACACATTTCTACCTCACACACATTTGCTCACACCAAATCTCATATCCCAAGAGCATTTGTGAGCCCCTTTGAGAGTTGTTCCAATCAAAAGATAGATCGTCTCCCTCTCCTCTTCTCAACCCAAGCTATTTTGAGATTTGAGCAAGTTTTGAGCATTCCCCGTGATCTTGTTACTCTTGGAGGTTGGAGACTCCTAGGCAGTAGGAGTTCTTCGGAGAGGAATCAATCCGTGTGATTACCCCCGGAAAAGTTTGTGAGGGTTTGGAAGCCACCTCAAAGGCTTACCACTAGTGGTTGAGAAACGCCTTCGTGGTGTTATCTCAAAGGGAGAATAGGGTGAGCCTTCGTGGCGTTGGTGTGCCTTCGTGGTAACATCCACCTCTCTAACGGTGACTAGCTTCCCTCCAAGGAAGTGAACATCGGGATACATGTTTGTCTCAGTGACCTTGGTTATCCCTAACCCTAACTCCTTACTTGTAGTTTACTTGTGTTACTTGAGCATACATACATTGCATATTGTTTGTGCTCATTATATTGTGTTGGCTATTTCTTTGTACAAGATTAATCGTTCAACCATACCCCCTATATCCACACGTTCACACTTGCAGCTTTTGATATATCGTGTGCTATAGTGTGATCTAGTATCTTGTGTTGTTCACCTACTCGTCGTGTGATATAGCTCAAGTAAGTTTGTGTAACTTACTTGTGCTTGTTAGTAACCGTGTTGTGTCCATCTTGGTAGATCGTGTTGTTGGTGCACGTTGCGGTTCCTATTGCATTTAGGATTTGTGCTTGAAAAGTATCCTCTTAGTTTATTTCCAAATCAGGTTTAAGCCAAATCCGAAGAAGTTTTTAAATAGCCTATTCACCCCCCTCTAGGCGTCATCGTGGTCCTTTCAGAAACACTAGCACCCAAATCACACAAAGCATTGCACTCATAGTTTTTAATCTTGATTTTGATAGTAGGTTCCCACTCATCATGAAGTTTTCTAGGTATAGAGACTTCTAGTTCGAGCTTCTCTTCAAGAGATTTCATCATAGCATCTACGATATGCGCGGTAAAGGCTTTGCTTTGGCTATAAGCATGTGGAGAGTTTGCAATGGATTGCATCAAAGAAATGCATTCAAACAAGGAGCAACTATCATAATTGAATTCCTTGAAATCCAAAGTGGGAGTTTCATTACTACCCAAAATTTTGATTTCTTCAACTCCACTCTCCACACCTTTATCATCAAGATAGGTGGACTCCGAATCATTGGGGCGTTTTTCAACCAAAGTGGATTCATATCCAGCCCCTTCATCAATAGGTTTGACACGTGAAAACAAAGATTCAAGAGGAGTCACACCAAGCACTTTAAGATCTTCATGATTTGCATCACTAGAACGCACCCTTTTAAACCATTCATGCCTAGCGCGAATTTGGGCGGTTCTTTCTTTGCTCTCATTCATGGAGACACGCATAGCTTTTAAAGTTTCATCCAAGTTGACCTTGGGAGGAGCACATCTAACTTTCAAAGCATCAATATCACAAGACATCCTATCAACGCTCTTAGCCAAATCGTCAATTGTGAGTAGTTTTTCCTCAATGGACGCATTCAAAATCTTTTGAGAGTTGATGAACTCTTTGATATTACTCTCTAAATCAGAGGGTAATTTGTTGTGATTTCCATAAGTGTTGTTGTAGGAATTGCCATAATTGTTACAGGAGTTGCTAGGAAAAGGCCTAGGAACATAGTTTCCTCTAAAAGCATTGTTGTTGCCAAAATTGTTCCTACCAACAAAATTAACGTCCAAACTAGCGTTGCTACTCTCGGTCAAGGAAGATAGTGGCATGTCATTAGGATCTAAAGGAGCATTTCTACTAGCAACCAAATTCATCAACTCGTCCATCTTAGCACTAAGCGAGTTAATTTCTTCTATAGCATGTACCTTTTTGCTAGCAGGTGACCTTTCAGTGTGCCACTGAGAGTAGTTGGTCATGATATTGTCTAGGAGTTTTGTAGCGTCTCCTAACATGATTTCCATGAACGTTCCACCTGAGGCGGAGTCCAAGATATTGCGAGAGGCAAAATTCAAGCCAGCGTAAAAGATTTGTATAATCATCCACAAACTCAAGCCATGAGCGGGACAATTTCTAATCATTAACTTCATCCTCTCCCAAGATTGTGCAACGTGTTCATGATCAAGTTGCTTGAAATTCATGATATCGTTACGTAAGGAGATAATCTTAGCCGGCGGAAAATACTTGGATATGTAAGCATCTTTGCACTTATCCCAAGAATCGATACTATTTTTAGGCAAAGAAGAATACCAAGTTTTTGCGCGATCTCACAACGAGAAAGGAAAAAGCTTCAACTTAATCACGTCATTATCCACATCTCTTTTCTTTTGCATATCGCAAAGCTCAATGAAGGTATTGAGGTGCGATGCGGCATCTTCACTAGGAAGGCCAGAGAATTGCTCTTTCATACCAAGATTCAGCAAAGCTGCGTTGATTTCATACGATTCCGCACTAGTGGCCAGAGCAATCGGAGTACTAATAAAATCGTTATTATTGGTACTCGAGAAGTCGCAAAGTTTTGTGTTTTCAGCCATGATGACTTCAACAAACAAACAAGCACACAAGCAAGCAAGAAAACTGGCAAAGGAAAACGGCAAAAAGGCAAAAGGCAAAAGAAAACGGCAAAGGAGAAAGGCAAATGAAAACGGAAAATGTGAAATGGGGTAGAGGAAAACGAGAGGCAACTGGCAAAAAAAGTAAATGCAAGAGATGAGTTTGTGATACATGCTTGGATAGATCTCTCCTTCCCCGGCAACGGTGCCAGAAATACTTCTGCAACTGCAACAAAAGACCTTCCAACGGCGCCAGAAACAAGCGTGCTGACGGGAGACTATTCTTGTGTGGATACTCCTCAGCAACGGCACCAGGAATCTTTCTGCTACGGCTACGCCTTTAGGGACTTCCTTGGCAAATATGCAAAGGATTCCCCCATGGACTTGGAGCCTTGCGTTGGTGTTCCCTCGAAGCGGAAAGGGTGCTGTAGCACAGCGGCGGTAAGTATTTCCCTCAGTTTTGAGAACCAAGGTATCGATCCAGTGAAGGATTGTCACAAGTACCTGCACAAACACAAAGAGCTTGCACCCAACTCTATGAAGGGGTTGTCAATCCCTTATAGATTGTTTGCCAAGTGAGAACTGAAAGCAAAAAGAAACAAAGCAAAGTAAAAGCGAAAGTGGAAACGATAGGTGTGAATAGACCCGGGGGCCGTAGTGTTCACTAGTGGCTTCTCTCATGAAAGCAAGTAGACGGTGGGTGAACGAATTACTGTCGAGCAATTGATAGAACCGCGCAAAGTCGTGATGTTATCTAAGGCAATGATTATATCTATAGGCATCACGTCCAAAACAAGTAGACCGATACTTTGTGCATCTACTACTATTACTCCACACGTCGACCGCTATCCAGCATGCATCTAGTGTATTAAGTTCATGAGAACAGATTAACGCCTTAAGCAATATGACATGATGTAGATGGACAATCTCATATCTATGATAAAAGCCCATCTTGTTACCCTTGATGGCAACAACATGATGCGTGCCTTGCTGCCTCTTCTGTCACTGGGAAAGGTCACCACACGGTATGAACCCAAAACCAAGCACTTCTCCCATTGCAAGAATCATAGATCTAGTTGGCCAAACAAAACCCAAGACTCCGAGAGACTTACAAGGATATCAAATCATGCATATAAGAAATCAGCAAAGACTCAAATATATATCATAGATAATCTGATCACAAATCCACAATTCATCGGATCTCGACAAACACACCGCCAAAGAGGATTACATCGGATAGATCTCCATGAAGATCATGGAGAACTTTGTATTGAAGATCCAAGAGAGAGAAGAAGCCATCTAGATACTAACTACGGACCCGTAGGTCTGAAGTGAACTACTCACGAGTCATTGGAGAGGGGATGACGTTGATATAGAAGCCCTCCAACTCCAAAGTCCCCTCCGGCAGGGCACCGGGAAGGGTCTCCAGATGAGATCTCACGGAAACGGAAGCTTGCGGCGGCGGAAAAGTGTTTTTGTGGATTCCCCTATTTATTCTGTATTTTAGGGAATATATAGGTGAAGGAGCTAGGTCAGGGGGGCACCAGGGAGGCCACAAGCCTCGTAGTCGCCGCCCCCCTTGTGGCGGCTACAGGGCTTGTGGTCCCCCTGTGGCTCTCCTGCCTTCGCCCTCAAGTCCCCTGATCTTCTTCTGTTCTGAAAAATATTATTTCAGGGATTTTATTCCGTTTGGACTCCGTTCCAAAATCAGATCTAAAAAGAGTCAAAAAGACAGAAAAACAGGAACTGGCACTTCGCACTGAATTAATAAGTTACTCCCAAAAAAAGATATAAAAGGCACATAAAACATCCAAAGATGACAAGATAACAGCATGAAACCATCAAAAATTATAGATACATTTGAGACGTATCACCTTCTGCGCAACAATGAGGACCATCCTCAGTTTTACGGACTTAGTCCGTAAAGTTTCTGCTATCAACTTTCAACTAAATTTTCTCTAGGATCATATAAAAACAGTAGAGCTATAGCGCAAGCTACATCATAATTCGCAAAAGACCTTTTGACTATGTTCATGATAATTAGAGTTTAACTAATCAAATTACTTAATAAACTCCAACTCAAAAAGTACATCTCTCTAGTCATTTGAGTGGTACATGATCCAAATCCACTAACTCAAGTCCGATTATCACGTGGGTTGAGAATAGTTTCAGTGGTAAGCATCTCTATGTTGATCATATCAATTATACTATTCATGCTCGACCTTTCGGTCTCTTGTGTTTCGAGGCCATGTCTGCACATGCTAGGCTCGTCAAGTTTAACTCGAGTGTTCCATGTGTGCAACTGTTTTGCACCCGTTGTATGTGAACGTTGAGTCTATCACACCCGATCATCACGTGGTGTCTCGAAACGAAGAACTGTTGCAACGGTGCACAGTCGGGGAGAACACAATTTCGTCTTGAAATTTTAGTAAGAGATCACCTCATAATGCTACCGTCGTTCTAAGCAAAATAAGGTGCATAAAAGGATTAACATCACATGCAATTCATAAGTAACATGATACGGTCATCATCTTGTGCTTCTTGATCTCCATCACCAAAGCATCGGCATGATCTTCTTGTCACCGGTGCCACACCATGATCTCCATCATCATGATCTCTATCAACGTGTCGCCATCGAGGTTGTCGTGCTACTTATGCTATTACTACTAAAGCTACGTCCTAGCAATATAGTAAACGCATCTGCAAACACAAACGTTAGTTTAAAGACAACCCTATGGCTCCTGCCGGTTGTCGTACCATCGACGTGCAAGTCGATATTAACTATTACAACATGATCATCTCATACATCCAATATATCACATCACGTCATTGGCCATATCATATCACAAGCATACCCTGCAAAAACAAGTTATACGTCCTCTAATTTGTTGTTGCATGTTTTACGTGGCTGCTATGGGTGTTTAGTATGATCGCATCTTGCTTACGCAAAAACCACAACGGAGATGTGCAAATTGCGATTTAACCTCTAAGGACCGCCTTAGTCAAAACCAATTCAACTAAAGTTGAAGAAAGCGACACCCGCCAGTCATCTTTATGCAACGAGGTTGCATGTCAATCGATGAAACCAGTCTTTAGTAAGCGTACGAATAATGTCGATCCGGGCCCCTTCAATCCAACAATACCGCCGAATCGAGAAAAGACTAAGGTGGGAAGGAAATCGAACATCACCGTCCACAAAACCCTTTGTGTTCTACTCGAGATAACATCTACGCATGAACCTAGCTCATGATGCCACTGTTGGGGAACGTTGCATGGGAAACAAAAAATTTCCTACGCACACGAACACCTATCATGGTGATGTCCATCTACGAGAGGAGATTTGGATCTACGTAACCTTGTAGATCGCACAACAGGAAGCGTTAGGAAACGCGGTTGATGTAGTGGAACATCTTCACGCCCCTCGAACCGCCCCACAAACCGTTCCACGAACCGTCCCGCGATCCATCACACAATCCGTCTCGCGATCCGTCTCACGAACCGTCCCGCGATCCGTCTCACGAACCGTCTTGCGATCCGTCTTCATGATTGATACATCCATTTTGCATCATGTTTTCATGTTGATATTTATCGCTTCTTGGGTTGTTATTTCACTTCACGGTACTATTCTTATGCCTTTTATCTCTTATTTTGCAAGGTTTACATGAAGAGGGGGAATGCCGGCAACTGGAATTCTGGCCTGAAAGTGGAGCAAAGTTGAGATACCTATTATGCGCAACTCCAAATGCCGTAAAAATAAATGAGGATTTTTTTTCCGGATTTAACAAAAATACTGGGCCGAAGAAGTGCCAGAGGGGCGCCAGGGGTTGGACACAAGCCTGCACGGCGCGACCACCCCCCAGGCCGCGCCATGAGGGCTTGTGGGCAACCTGCTGGCCCACTTGCCCCCCTCTTCTGCTATATGAAAGGTTTCGTCCAGAAAAAAATCAAAGAGGAGCTTTTTTGTGGATTCGCCACCGCCATGAGCAGAACAAATCTAGAGCTCCGTGTCACGCCCAAGATGCGACCCTATCCTCAATTTGGCACGGGGGCCTCGTCAGGGATAGAAGCGCATCTCGTCGTGTCGCAAGAATGGATATCGTTACAAGTACATGTACTGAAAAGAAGATATATATATAGAATTGGCTTACACTTGCCACAAGCTACATCAGAGTCACATCAGTACATTACATAATCATCAAGAGTAAGAGCAGGGTCCGACTACGGACGAAAACAAACGAGAAAAGAAGAACGACGTCCATCATTGCTATCCCAGGCTACCGGCCTGGAACCCATCCTAGATCGATGATGAAGAAGAAGAAGAAGCAACTCCAAGTTAACAATCAACGCGCTCGCGTCAAGTAACCTTTACCTGTACTTGCAACTGGTGTTGTAGTAATCTGTGAGCCATAGGGGACTCAGCAATCTCATTTCCAAAGGTATCAAGACTAGCAAAGCTTAATGGGTGAGGTAAGGTTAAGTGGTGAGGTTGCAGCAGCGGCTAAGCATATATTTGGTGGCTAAACTTACGAGTACCAGAAATTTAGAGGGGGGAGATCTACGCATAACAGACGTGAACTACTGATGATCAAAGGAATGATCCTGAACACCTACCTACGTCAGACATAACCCCACCGTGTCCTCGATCGGAGAAGGAACTCACGAAAGAGACAATCACGGTTACGCACACAGTTGGCATAATTTAATTAAGTTAACTTCAAGTTATCTAGAACCAGTGTTAAACAAAAGCCTCCACGTTGCCACATAACCGCGGGCACGGCTTTCCGAAAAGATTTAACCCTCCAGGGGTTCTCCAACTAGTCCATCACAAATTACCACAAGCCGCATAGAAATCCTCAATCACGAAGCTCGCGATCTCGTCGGATTCCCTAGTGGAAAACCTCAACTCTGAGATTACCCAAAGCATCACCGGAATCCCGATGGACAAGATATTTCGTCAAAGGTAAAACTAATCCAGCAAGGACGCCCGACGTGTCGACGATCCCGATAGGAGCCGCGTATCTCGTTCTCAGGACACGACGGATGGGTCACACTAGGAGAACCAAACCTCGGGTTGCCCTGCGGTGGCCCCGTAGTCTGCCAATTTGGACCAACACTCATGAGGAGCACTGGCCCGGGGGTTGATTAAATTATCCTCGGGTTAATTACTCCCTATGCAGTTCATTAGTTATTAGGCAAATGTAGTACCAAAGTTGGGCCTTGCCAGACCAGTCTTAATCTAAAACGAATTATCAAGGGGGTCCCCATAACAACCCCGATTGTGTTAGGAGCGCTCAATTATGGAACATAACACCGGTAGCCGAAACTAAGGGAGCAAAGGTGGAACAAAACACCAGGCTAGAAAGGCCGAGCCTTCCATCTTTTACCAAGTATATAGGTGCATTAAATTAAATAGCATTTAAATATGATGATATAACAAGGAACCCATGTTTTTACATGGAAGCAACTGCACCTGCAACTAGCAACGCTAACACAGGGTTAAGCAAGCAGTAACATAGCCAATCAGTGGTTTGCTAGGTTGAACAGGTTGAAGGTTATCATGGCATTGTTGAGAGGCTGATATTTAACATGTGGTAGGCGACGAGACTTAATCGATAGAAGCGATAAAACTAGCATGGCAATGATAGTAATGGTATCTGGGGAAATGGTCATCTTGCCTGAGATCCCGCTTGGAAGAAGAATGACTCCGTGAAGCAGACGAACCGACGTAGTCGAACGGGTCCTCACAATCCGGCACGCTCCGGAACTCTACCGAGACGAAGCAAACCGGAAACACAAATCATCACACGGAATTCACCACACGATGCACAACACAAATGATGCATGAGCAGCTGAGAACAAACAAGACACGGCATGACAATTCACGCATACAGACACTACACATTAAGTGAAGTTCAATATGCAACGAGTTGCATATCGACGAAACTCCACGTTTAATTATTTAGTTCACTCCCGGTTATTTACACGGCAATACTAAATTGTAGTTAACATGGCAAGGGGTGAGCGATGATCCTACATGGCATCCTAGACGGTAACACGCGAAACAAAGATCGGAGCTACGACACAAGAGACATGCAACACACGATATATGCCATGAATGCGACATGCATGCAAGTTACAACATCACGGCAAGAAGAGAAAGAAGCAGGTGTCGCCACGGCGAGCGAAAGGGGAACTATGGCGGCAAGACGGAAACGATGCCACGACAATGTTCCTATCCCGATACTCAACGAGATGTCGTGCCAACGTATAGGGAGCCTGTGCGGGAAAGCTAAAATAACGATGGGGTGATCCCGTATATCGGGTTCCCATGTGTCGGGGCACAACAAAAGACAACGTGCAACGAGCATACATATGGTGCAACATACATTCAACTCATACAACACATGCATACGGTTCTCGGCCACGTCTCATCGGTATACCTTCGACGGGTGCGAATCAGAGCGGTTCGGTTCGGTGAAGGGGAACAACGGTCGTCCTGGACGTCGTGGAAGTAGTTGTCGTAGTGGTCGTCGTGGAAGTTGGGGTACTCCGGTCTCGTCGACGGTAGTCATTCGCTCGGCGTCGTGATTCTCGGGTCTTCGGCGTCGGTAGTCGAACTCGTTTTCCGAAGATGGTCGGAGTCGTCGTTGTGCACGGTGATCTTGTCGGTTCCATGGCGGAGGGGAACGGCGCACGCGGCGACGCAAGCGGCAACATAGCAAATATGCAACGGCGCCAGCAAACAACGACAAGCAGCACAGCAACCAAGCCTAGCAGGGCATCTACAGCCACATAGCAGCAACTACATCTCTTTGCAAGAGCAGGCCAAACGCAAGCAGGCAAGGCAACGACAGCACAAGCTAGCTAGCAACGCTACAACATGCATCAGGAAGAGCAACTCCAAGCAGCTAGGCACAGCAAGCTCCGCAACCTAGCGAGCTAGCATCTATAGCAACAGCAAACGCAGCAGGCAACATCAGCGGCTCGGCACATCTAGCAAAACGACAGCAGCAAGCTACGGCACTAGGCAAGCAAGCACAGCAAGCAGCGACAGTAGCCTAGCAGGCAATGACAGCAGCATGCAGCAGGATCAGTAAGCAACGGCAGCAGCTTCGGCACAGCAACAACACAAGCAGCAAAGCGGCAGCAGACAACGCAAGCATCAGAACAGCATGCAGCAGCAGCAAGAAACGGCAGCGGTAGCATAGGCGAGAAACATCACATGGTAGCAGCAACTTGGCAGCCACAGGCAGGGGCGATGGCAAGGGAACAAGCGGCAAAACGGCTACGGCGAGCACGCGGTGATGCAGCGAGGCCGGCGGCGTTTGCTCGGCATGGGGTGAGGTTGGGCCTCGGCATCGGGCTGGCGACCGGCGAGAGAGAGCACGACGGGGTGGCGCCGCAGAGGCGCAACGCGGGGATGCCGGAGGCACGCGAGGGACGACGACTCGGGCAGGAGGTGACCTGAGCGGGCGGCGCGGGGAGCAACGAGGTTGGGCACGGGGAGGCGGCGAGGCGCATGGGGCTGGCGCGGCGAGGCTGGCGGCGACCACGCGGGGAGAGGAGAGGGTGGCTCGGGGAGGCGAGGCCGAGGCCGCCGGCGGCGCGCAGGGGCGGGAGACGCGGGCACAGGATGACGGGAGGAGGGGATCGGGAGCTTGGGGGAGGCGACAACGCTGGGAGGACGACGAGAGGATCAGGGCGCTGCGGGGTTGTTCGCTGGGGCAAGGGGAGGCCTCGGCCTTGGCCTGCTGGGCCTTGGCCTAGGTCCTCCCCCTTTGGTTTTGTTTCTTTTTTTTCTTAAACTCTGAATACAAAAAAATTTAAAGAAAGAAAGGCTTTTAACAAAAAATAAAATAAAATAAATGCCTTTGACCCCTTTTGAAAAAAATATTCCCAACTATATGAAATAGTTGGGCATTTTAAAAGAAATAATATAAACCCTTTTTTAAGAATTAAAATTAAAATCTTTTTGAAGAATAAAATAAACCTCTTTTATTCAAAGAAGAAAATAAAAGCGCTTTAAAAGAGAAAAGGAAATGATACGGATTTAAAATAAACAAAAGGATAAAATAAAGAAAACCCAAGGGTTGCCCCCACATTTAATAAAAGGGTCTTTTATTGAAAGAAGAAGACGAACCCTTTTTTAAATAGGGTTTAAAACGGGACTTTAGCAAAACCACAAAAATGAAATAAGAGGAGAGAGAGGGGGAGTTCCTACCGCCCTAAGACTCGGAGAGCACTCGAAGCACCACACGCGACAGACGATGCAAAATGCCATGCATGATGCGATGATGCAACAAATAAAACTAATCACACGACGGAAATGGAATAAAGGGGGGAATCTTCTGCAACGTCGGTCTCGGGCTGTCACACTCCGCCAGGACGATCTTGCCGGGGAAACTTCCCTCCCGGAGGGGGAAATTGTCGCCATCGTCATCACCAACACTCCTCTCATCGGAGGGGATTCATCACCATCAACATCTTCATCAGCACCATCTCATCTCCAAACCCTAGTTCATTTCTTGTAACCAATCTCTGTCTCGCGACTCCGATTGGTACTTGTAAGGTTGCTAGTAGTGTTGATTACTCTTTGTAGTTGATGCTAGTTGGATTACTTGGTGGAAGAGTTTATGTCCAGATCCTTGATGCTACTCATTACCTCTCTGGTCATGAATATGATTATGCTTTGTGAGTAGTTACTTTTGTTCCTGAGGACATGGGATAAGTCATGCTAATAGTAGTCATGTGAATTTGGTATTCGTTCGATATTTTGATGTGTTGTATGTTGTTTTTCCTCTAGTGGTGTTATGTGAACGTCGACTACATAACACGTCACCATTATTTGGGCCTAGAGGAAGGCATTGGGAAGTAGTAAGTAGATGATGGATTGCTAGAGTGACAGAAGCTTAAACCCTAGTTTATGCGTTGCTTCGTAAGGGGCTGATTTGGATCCACTAGTTTAATGCTATGGTTAGACTTTGTCTTAATTCTTCTTTCGTAGTTGCGGATGCTTGCGAGAGGGGTTAATCATAAATGGGATGCTTGTCCAAGTAAGGGCAGTACCCAAAGCACCGGTCCACCCACATATCAAACTATCAAAGTAACGAACGTGAACCATATGAACATGATGAAAACTAGCATGACAGAAATTCCCGTGTGTCCTCAGGAGCGATTTTCCTCCTATAAGACTTTGTTCAGGCTTGTCCCTTGCTACAAAAGGGATTGAGCCACTTTTCTGCACCGTTGCTACTTTTGTTACTTGTTGCTTGCTATGAATCATCTCACCACACAATCACTTATTACCGACAATTTCAGTGCTTGCAGAATTTACCTTGCTGAAAACCACTTGTCAGATCCTTCTCTCCTCGTTGGGTTCAACACTCTTACTTATTGAAAGGACTACGATTGATCCCCTATACTTGTGGGTCATCAAGACTCTTTTCTGGCGCCGTTTCCGGGGAGTGAAGCGCCTTTGGTAAGTGGAAATTGGTAAGGAAACATTCATATAGTGTGCTGAAATTTATTGTTGCTTGTCACTATGGATACTAATCCTTTGAGGGGCTTGTTCGGGGTATCTTCACCTCGAACGGAAGCACAAATAGTTGCTCCTCAACCTTCTGCACCTACTGAAAATACTTGCTTTGAATTTCCTTCGGGTATGCTTGAGAAACTGCTGGCTAATCCTTTTACTGGAGATGGAACATCACATCCAGACTTGCATCTAATCTATGTAGATGAAGTTTGTGGTTTATTTAAGCTTGCAGGTTTGCCCAAGGATGAGGTCAAGAAGAGGGTCTTTCCTTTATCTTTGAAGGATAAGACGTTGACATGGTACAGGCTATGTGATGATACTGGATCATGGGACTACGATCGGTTGAAATTGGAATTTCATCAAAAAAATTATCCTATGCATTTAGTACATCGTGATCGGGATTTTATTTATAATTTTTGGCCTCATGACAAAGAAAGGATCGCTCAAGCTTGGGGGAGGCTTAAATCAACGCTATATTCATGCCCCAATCATGAGCTCTCGAGAGAAATTATCATTCAGAACTTCTATGCTCGGCTTTCTCATGATGATCGCACCATGCTTGACACTTCTTGTACCGGTTCTTTTATGAAGAGAGATATTGACTTCAAATGGAATTTATTGGAGAGAATTAAACGCAACTCTGAAGATTGGGAGCTTGAAGAAGGTAAGGAGTAAGGTATGAATTTCAAGTTTGATTGCGTTAAATCCTTTGTTGAAACAAATACCTTTAGTGATTTTAGCGCTAAGTATGGACTTGACTCTGAGATAGTAGCTTCATTGTGTGAATCATTTGCTGCTCATATTGATCTCCCAAAATAAAGTGGTTTTAATATCATCCTCATTTAGAAGTCAATGTATTTAAACCCAATCCAGTTGAAGAGAAAGTCATTGCCTATAATGATCATGTTGTTCCCAGTGCTTACATTGAGAAACCACCTTTCCCTATTAGGATAAAGGATCATTCTAAAGCTTCAACTGTGATACGAAGAGGCTATATTAGAACACCTACACCCCCTGAGCAAATTAGAGTTGAACCTAGCATTGCTATTATCAAATATCTTCTGTCCGACGATGTTGAGGGACATAATATTCACTTCTGTGAAGATGCTGCTAGAATTGCTAAACCTCATGTTAGAGACAAACTGTGACAGCCCGATGTTGATGTTCCAGAAGATTCCCCCTTCCTTCCATTTTCGTCGTGTGTCTATTTTCTTTTGTCGCATCATTCGCATCATCTGCATTGCATCGGCATCTCCGTTGCCGCCAGTTTTCAAACTTGCATCCGTTGTTAGTTGTCGGTTCTCGTTGTTGTTCGTTCTGAGCCTGTCCGCACTCGCACGCGCCCGCGACATCGTCAAACCCTGTTTTAAAAGTGTGTTGAAAACTTTCTATGATTGGGGTGAGATTTGCCGTACGGTGTTATCTTAATATAGCTAGGCCGCCTGTCGAATTTCGTCGCGATCGGAGTCCGTCTGGTACCCGAACGGTCGACCGTAGAGGCACCGTATTCGGTCTACCGTCGGACGTTTGTCGGTGTTTTAAAATTCGTTGTCGCGCCGCCCGTTCTCCCTCTCGTCTCCGGATAACCACTCTACACGTCCTCATAACCGTTCCCGTGTTCGGAATCGTCCGAATCCGACCGCACGGTTGGATCCGGAATGAAATTCCGGCTAACCTAGCCCCCCATTTGTTATAAATAGACCCACATGCCTTTGTTTTAGACAGCCACCCTCTCTCCTCCTCGTTTTCCTCGCAGCCCCACCAAACCCTAGCCTGCCCTCTCTCTCTCATCCCACCAGCCAGGCCCGCCGAGCCCCTGATCGGGCCCGGGCGAGCCCATCCGGCGCGCCGCCTCCCGACCGAGCCTCCCGTGCTCCTCCTCCTCGTCTTCCCGTGGGTAGCCGGCCGAAGCCCTCGTCGTCACCGGCCGGAGCTCGCCATCCCTCTCCCATGCAGGTCGCGGCCGATCTACGCCGTCCTCCGCCCAGAGCTCGCCGCCGCCGCCGGGAATGGAGCTCCCGTGCCCGGATCCCTCCAGATCCGGCCGGCCCCCACCGATTCCCCTTCCCCTCGCTGGGATATCGTCGGCGTCGCCCCGCATCTCGGCCGCCGCCATGGCCACTTCTTCCCGCTTCGGCTCACGATGGGAGGGAGACGAGGCTCCTCCTGCAGGCCTCCAGTTGCTCGCGCCAGGTGGGCCACGCGAGTACGCCCTCGGCCCAGCTCGCCGCGCCAGGCTGGCCTCCCACGTGGGCCGCCTCCTCCTCCAACTGCCCGCGCCCAGGCCTGCCTCATGGGCCAAGCCCACGAGGTGAGCAGATCCCCCTCCTAGTCGCTATAAAACGCTCAGGGCATAGGATAGTATGTTGCGCTCACTTTGTTTCAGCCCGTTGCTAATTTTAGGATTTCTGCGATTTATTAATTTCAAGGTAATATTAGTTTTTCAAACGCGTGTATCTTTTATTCCGTATATCGGATCGTAGCGAGCAATATATGAAAATCGTGTAGTTTTGCGCGTAGAATCCGAATTTGCAACTTGCGTATTTGTTTGACGACGTTAGCATGCCGTATGCATAGATTAACATGCTGTCCTAATATGTTTGCGTCCCATATTTATTTTTCGCGCGTGTTCGGTTTGCCCGAATGCCTTAGATAAAATGTTCATGCTCTAGGGACCCATTTGCCATGTATTTTAGAGTAGTCATTCGTATTTTTGCGCGTAGGGATTTGTCGTTAGTTTGTTTTCCGTGTTTAGGATAATATCTCGCATTTACGTGTGGCAATATTTTAGTTGTGCAACCCCACATATTTTATATGTTTTCGGGGTGGATTTTTCTACACAATTAGTTTTAGCTTTTGAGCAAGTTAGTTCGCGCGATATTTTGCCGTGTTGCCCTCTTGTCTTTTTCGTAGGATTTATTCCGTGTTTCGTTTGAAGGAGTTGTCAACTTGAGAGTTGATCTTGGATGTTTTGTCTAGCCCCTGGTAATTTTGGTTGCAATAGAAATGCATGTTTAGGTGTGATTTGCTTGCTCTCAAGTTGCTAGAAATAGTGCTGATTTGGAGGAGCTGAGATATTTCTAAGTCTGGAATCTGTTATATTTTGTTGCTGTTTTGTTTTGCTTCTATCTTGTGATCTGTAGCTCTTTTGAGGTTGGTCCAATGGAGTTAGTTGTAGCCCTTGTGTTTCTCTAGCATGCTGTGAATTTTCATGCCATTTGGAGTCATGTAGCTATTGGTTTTGCTGTTGTCAATATGGCTTCAGATCGAAAACTGCACTTTCATGAGGTGTAATTTTCACTAAGTCTGAAATAGTGTGTGGGATGCCATTTTGTGACTTCTTTTCCTAGTGATCCATGATGCCATGCTAGTTGTTGTTAGTTGTTTGTATTAGTGCTTCTTGCCCTCTTTCGTGTCATGCCTTGCTTGAGTTTATCGAAGTTGTGTAGCCCGTAGTTGTGGGGCGTAGAAAATGCTATGTGGCTGATTTTGGCATATTGTAGTGATTTCTTGTTTTGCTCGTAGCTGTTGAACCGTAGCTTCGATTTGAATGTGTCCTACATGAAACTTGCTTAGAATCTCGTGTAGTTTCGTTTTCTCTTGCTGGTTGTATGTTTTGAAGTGCTCGTGTCCGCCGTTGCACACATATTGCATTCATGCCATCATATCTTGCGGTGCTTGTATCTTTTGATCCGTAGCTCCGTTGGAGATGTTCTCTATGTGTAAATTTCTTGTAACGACGCGTAGAATCACGTGAACCTATTTGTTTTGCTGTTTAACAACAAATTAAATGTGGTAGTTCAGATCTGGACAGAATTGTACATTAACATGTGAGGTCGTTTCGGAGGTGCTATATGTCATTTCCGACCTCATTTAAAATGCTTAGATAGGTAGTTTAATTACGCTTCACCTCTTGCCATGTGTAACCACATTTAATATTGCCGTGTACCTAATCGGTATAGAACTAAATAACTCGTATGTGGAGTTTCGTCAATATGCAACTCGTTGCATATTGAACTTCACTTAATGTGTAGTGTTTGTTTGTCGTGAATTGTCATGACGTGACTTGCATGTATTCAGTTGCTCATGCATCATATGTGTTGTGCATCGTGTGGTGAATTTCGTGTGTTGATTTGTGTTTCCAGTTTGCTTCGTCTCGATAGAGTTCCGTAGCGTGCCGGATTGTGAGGACCCGTTCAACTACGTCGGTTCGTCTGCTTCACGGAGGCATTCTTCTTCCAAGCAGGATCTCAGGCAAGATGACCATTTCCCCAGATACCATTACTATCATTGCCGTGCTAGTTTATCGCTTCTATCGTTTATGTCTCGTTGCCTACCACTTGTTAAATATCAGCCTCTCAACAATGCCATGATTACCTTCAACCAGTTCGACCTAGCAAACCACTGATTGGCTATGTTACTGCTTGCTTAACCATGTTGTTAGCGTTGCTAGTTGCAGGTGCAGTTGCTTCCATGTGATAACATGGGTTCCTTGTTATATCACCATATTAAATGCTATTTACTTTAATGCACCTATATACTTGGTAAAAGGTGGAAGGCTCGGCCTTTCTAGCCTGGTATTTTGTTCCACCTTTGCCCCCTTAGTTTTTCGGCTACCGGTGTTATGTTCCATAATTGAGCGCTCCTAACACGATCGGGGTTGTTATGGGGACCCCCTTGATAATTTGTTTTAGATTAAAGCTGGTCTGGCAAGGCCCAACATTGGTACTACATTTGCCTAATAACCTAATAAAATTGCATAGGGACTTTCCGGACCCCGAGGATAATTTAATCAACCCCCCGGGCTAGTGCTCCGCATGAGTGTTGGTCCACCCACCTAGCAGTCGGCGGTGCCACCTTGGGGCAACTCGAGGCTTGGCTACCGTCCACTATGCATAGACGGTGTGTCCTGAGAACGAGATACGCGGCTCCCATCGGGTTCGTCGACACACCGGGTGGCCTTGCTGGATTAGTTTTACCTTTGACGAGATATCTTGTGCATCGGGATTCCAGTGATGCTTTGGGTAATCTCAGAGTTGAGGTTTTCCACTAGGAAATCTGACGAGATTGTGAGCTTCGCGATTGAGGATTTCTATGCGTCTTGTGGTAATTTGTGATGGACTAGTTGGAGCACCCGTGCAGGGTTAAATCTTTTCGGAAAGTCGTGCCCGCGGTTATGTGGCAACGTGGAAACTTTGTTTAACACTGGTTCTAGATAACTTGAAGTTAACTTAATTAAAATATGCCAACTGTGTGTGTAACCGTGACTGTCTCTTTCGTGAGTTCCTTCTCCGATCGAGGACACGGTGGGGTTATGTCTGACGTAGGTAGGAGTTCAGGATCATTCATTTGATCATCAGTAGTCACGTCCGTTATGCGTAGATCTTCCCCCTCTTATTTTTCTTGTACTTGTAAGTTAGCCACCATATATATATGCTTAGCCGCTGCTGCAACCTCACCACTTAACCATACCTCACCTAATAAGCTTTGCTAGTCTTGATACCTTTGGAAATGAGATTGATGAGTCCCCTATGGCTCACAGATTACTACAACACCAGTTACAGGTACAGGTTAAGGTTACTTGACGCGAGTGCGTTGATTGTTCATTTGGAGTTGCTTCTTCTTCTTCTTCTTCGATCTAGGATGGGTTCCAGGCCGGCAGCCTGGGATAGCAAGGATGGACGTCGTTCTTCTTTTGTCGTTTGTTTTCGTCCGTAGTCGGACCCTGCTCTTCTTCATGATGATTATGTATTGTACTGATGTGACTCTGATGTAGCTTGTGGCGAGTGTAAGCCAATTCTATTATATATCTCTTCTTTTCAGTACATGTACTTGTAACGATATCCATTCTTGCGACACGACGAGATGCACTTCTATCCCTGACGAGGCCTTCGTGCCAAATTGAGGATAGGGTCGCATCTTGGGCGTGACACAAACATAGGCCTGTTGTTGGCATGCCTATGGTTTCTGTTAAGATGGGAGATTATTGTTATCATGGTTTACGTGAAGTGGGTGCTAGTGTTAGTGCAATACCTCAATCCTTATACGATGAAATTAAAGACGAGATTGCACCTGTTGAGATAGAACCCATTGATGTCACTATTCAGCTTGCCAATAGAGATACTATCTGCCCTGTGGGAATTGTTAGGGATGTTGAAGTCTTGTGTGGTAAAACAAAGTATCCTGCTGATTTCCTCATTCTTGCTACCGCACAAGATAGCTTCTGTCCCATCATATTTGGTAGACCTTTTCTTAATACCGTCAATGCTCATATTGATTGTGAGAAGCAAACTGTCACTGTTGGCTTTGAAGGTGTGTCACACGAGTTCAATTTCTCCAAGTTTGGTAGACAACCTCATGAAAAGGAGTTGCCTAGTAAGGATGAAACTATTGCCTTAGCTTCTATTGTCGTGCCTCCTACTGGTCCCTTAGAGCAATACTTGCTTGAGCATGAAAATGATATGCATATGGATGAAAGGGATGAAATAGATAGAGCTGTCTTAGAACAATATCCTATCCTTAAGAATAACTTGCCTATTGAACTGCTTGGGGATCCACCCCCACCAAAGGGTGATCCTATGTTCGAGCTTAAACAGTTGCCTGATACTCTTAAGTATGCCTATCTTGATGAAAAAGAGATATATATCCGGTTATAACTAGTGCTAGCCTCTCACAGCATGAAGAAAAGAAGTTACTAAAAACTCTGAGAAAGCACCGTGCTGCTATTGGATATACTCTTGATGATCTTAAGGGCATTAGTCCTACTCTATGCCAGCACAAGATTAAAATTGATCCTGATTTCAGACCAGTTGTTGATCATCAAAGGAGATTGAATCCTAAGATGAAAGAAGTAGTGAGAAAAGAAATACTAAAGCTCCTGGAAGCAGGTATCATCTATCATGTTGCTCATGGCGATTGGGTGAGTCTGGTGCATTGCGTCCCTAAGAAGGGAGGCATTACCGTTGTCCCTAATGATAAGGATGAATTGATCCCACGGAGGATTATTACTAGCTATAGGATGGTGATCGATTTTAGGAAATTGAATAAAGCAACCAGGAAAGATCATTACCCTTTGCCTTTTATCGACCAAATGCTAGAAAGGTTGTCCAAACACACACACTTGTGCTTTCTAGACGGTTATTCTGGTTTCTCCCAAATACCAGTTGCACAATCTGATCAGGAGAAAACCACTTTCACCTGTCCTTTCGGTACCTTTGCTTATAGACATATGCTTTTTGGCTTATGTAATGCACCTGCCACCTTTCAAAGATGTATGATGGCTATATTCTCTGACTTTTGTGAAAAGATTGTCGAGGTCTTCATGGATGACTTTTCCGTTTACGGGTCTTCTTTTGATGATTGCCTCAGCAACCTTGATCGAGTCTTATAGAGATGTAAAGACACCAACCTTGTCTTGAATTGGGAGAAGTGCCACTTTATGGTTAATGAAGGCATCGTCTTAGGACATAAAATTTCTGAAAGAGGTATTGAAGTCGATAAGGCTAAGGTTGATGCAATCGAGAAAATGCCATACCCCACAGATATCAAAGGTATAAGAAGTTTCCTTGGTCATGTTGGTTTCTATAGAAGGTTCATTAAAGACTTCTCTAAGATTTCTAGGCCTCTTACCAATCTCTTGCAAAAGGATATTCCTTTTGTCTTTGACGATGATTGTGAGGAAGCCTTCAAAATACTTAAGAGGGCTTTGATAACCGCACCTATTGTTCAACCACCTGATTGGAACTTGCCTTTTGAGATCATGTGTGATGCTAGCGATTATGTTGTTGGTGTTGTTCTAGGGCAAAGAGTTGATAGGAAGTTGAATGTTGTTCACTATGCTAGTAAAACTCTAGACAGTGCCCAAAGAAACTATGCCACTACGAAAAAGGAATTTTTAGTAATCGTGTTTGCATGTGAAAAGTTCAGGTCTTACATAGTGGATTCCAAAGTCACTATTCACACTGATCATGCTGCTATTAAGTACCTCATGGAGAAGAAAGACGCTAAACCTAGACTTATCAGATGGGTTCTCTTCCTACAAGAATTTGATTTGCATGTTGTTGACAGAAAGGGTGCTAATAACCCCGTAGCAGATAACTTGTCTAGGTTGGAGAACATTCTTGATGACCTACAACCTATTGATGATAGCTTTCCCGATGAGCAATTGAATGTCATCAATACTTCACATAGTGCACCATGGTATCCTGATTATGCAAACTATATCGTTGCCAAATACATACCACCTAGTTTCACGTACCAGCAAAAGAAGAAATTCTTATTTGACTTGAGACATTACTTTTGGGATGATCCTCACCTTTATAAGGAAGGAGTAGATGGTGTTATTAGACATTGTGTACCTGAACATGAACAGGGACAGATCCTATAGAGTGTCACTCCGAGGCCTACGGAGGACACCATGCGGGAGATAGAACTGCACACAAGGTATTGCAATCAGGTTTCTATTGGCCCACTCTCTTCAAGGATGCCCGTAAGTTTGTCTTGTCCTGTGACGAATGTCAAAGAATAGGTAATATTAGCAAACGTCAGGAAATGTCTATGAACTATTCACTTGTCATTGAACCATTTGATGTCTGGGGCTTTGATTATATGGGACCTTTTCCAAAATCCAATGGGTATACTCATATCTTAGTTGCCGTTGATTACGTCACTAAGTGGGTAGAAGCTATCCCCACTAGTAGTGCTGATCACAACACCTCTATCAGGATGCTGAAAGAAGTTATCTTCCCTAGATTTGGAGTACCTAGATATCTAATGACCGACGGTGGTTCACGCTTCATTCATGGTGCTTTCCGTAAAACGCTTGATAAGTACGATGTCAACCATAGAATTGTGTCTCCCTATCACCCTCAGTCCAGTGGTCAAGTAGAGCTAAGCAATAGAGAGATTAAACTGATTCTGCAAAAGACTGTCAACAGGCCTAGAAAGAATTGGCCTAAGAAGCTCGATGATGAACTGTGGGCTTATAGAACTGCCTATAAGAATCCCATGGGCATGTCTCCGTACAAAATGGTGTACGGTAAAGCATGTCATTTACCTCTTGAGCTAGAGCATAAAGCTTATTGGGCAATCAAAGAGCTCAACTTTGATTTCAAACTTGCAGGTGAGAAGAGGTTATTTGATATTAGCTCGCTTGATGAGTGGAGAACTCAGGCATATGAGAATGCCAAGCTGTTCAAAGAGAAGGTTAAAGAGGTGGCATGATAAGAGGATACAAAAGCGTGAGTTCATTGTAGGTGATTATGTCTTGCTATATAACTCTCGTTTAAGATTCTTTGCAGGCAAGCTTCTCTCTAAATGGGAAGGTCCCTATGTTGTTGAGGAAGTATATCGTTCCGGTGCCATCAAGATCAACAACACGGAAGGTAATTGTTCGAGAGTGGTAAATGGGCAGAGAATCAAGCATTATATCTCAGGTACTCCCATAAATGTTGAAAGCAATATCATCAATACCGTAACTCCGGAAGAATACCTAAGGCATATTTATCAGCCTGTTTCAGACTCCGAAAACGAAGAGGTATGTGATTCGGTAAGAAAACAGAGTCCAAAACTTTTCCAGTAGGAAATTTTCTCTGTTTTGGAATATTTGAAAAAATACAAAAAATGGAAGTAGTCCGGAAAGTGCGCGAGGATGCGACAAGCCTGCACGGCGTGGGCCCACCCCTGGTCATGCCGTGAGGGCTTGTGGCCACCTCGTGCGCCTCCCGGACTCCGTTTTCGTGCGGGGTACCCCTTCTGGTCTAGAAAAAATAATATATACTCTCCCATTTGGTCTGACCCCTACATCACGCAGATTTCCTCTGTTTTTCGTTTCGAGCTTGTTTCTGTTGCAGATCTAGATCGCTATGACTTTCCCAAAATCTCTGAAGGACAAGATATTCGAGAATATCATCAATCCCTACCTCACGGGAGTGTTGCAACACCCTCAATCTATCGAGATGCGTGAGGGGATGTTGCACCTACGTGATGTTGAGGGGCCTAAGAAGACCGGAAGCATGGAGACGAGGCTCAAAGCAATGGAGCAACAAGTCTTCAAGTGCCAAGGGATGGTGGAGTGTGGACTCAACGCCAACCACATGATGATCACGGAGTTCACCAACAAGCACAGGATTGATGCCAATGACATTGGGAAGCACCTCTCCAGGCTCTATGACAGGATTGATCAACTCCAGGCCCAGATCTATGACCTGCAGAACCAAAACTGTGAGTATGAGTATAGATTTAAATCAATACGGTTGGCTGCAGATTTGAGGATTCCGGAGACTCGTTCATCTTTCCATGATGGAGCACCTATGCATTGGAAGACGGAGGATCAAACTCATGCTGCAACAACTCCTCCACCATCACCACCAAAGGAAGACAACTGAGCATTGGTATGGGCAATCCCCTTGGCTTGTGCCAAGCTTGGGGGAGTTGCCCCGGTAGCATATCACCATCACATATTTTGCCTTTACCTTTGTTTTAGTTTTCCTTTTCAGTTTTCTCTTTCTCTAGTAGATTAAAAGTCTTAGTGTTTTAGTCTTGAGTTTTGCTTTGTGTCACCCCCGATGTATTCGAGCTCGTGAGCCATATAATAAAGAGTGTCTTAGTTGAAGGGCTTTGCCTCTTGCCATGATCAAAAGAGTGAGAATAGAACAAAAGCATGAAAGATCATGTAGTGATCTTATGGGAAGTGATGGCTTCACATATAAAAAGAATGAGGATTGAAACTTGTTGAGGGTAGGCAAACGTAGACCTTGGTCATGGTTGCAATTAATAGGAAGTGATAAAGAAGGAGAGGTTCACATATAAATATATCATCTCTGACACCATCTACGATTGTGAACACTCACTAAACTATTGCATGCCTAGAAGTAGATGTTGGACAAGGAAGACAACATAATGAATTATTTTTGCTTGGTTCCGAACAATGTTATATGATTAGAGATCCCTTAGCATGTGACGATTGCTTCCACCTCACATTAGCCAAACCTCCCGCACTAAGTAGAGATACTACTTGTGCATCCATAAACCATCAACCCAGTTTTGCCATGTGAGTCCACCATACCTACCTATGGATTGAATAAGACCCCTCAAGTAAGTTGTCACTGGTGCAAGCAATAAAAATATCTCTCTAATATGTATGATCTATTAGTGTGTGGAAAATAAGCTTTATACGAACCTGTGATGAGGAAGACATAAAAGCGACAGACTGCATAATAAAGTTCTTTATCACAGGAGGTAATATAAAGTGACGTTCCTCTGCACTAACAGGACATGCATCCAAACCTCAAAAGCGCATGACAACCTCTGCTTCCCTCTGCGAAGGGCCTATCTTGTACCTTTACTTTTTGCCCTTGAAAGAGTCATGGTGATCTTCACCAATTCCCTATCTCGCCTTTATCTTGGCTAACGTCATATGCTTGGGAAAGATCTATATTCATATGTCAATTTGGAGGTAAGTATTCATGAATTATTATTGTTGACATTACCCTTGAGGTAAGTAGTAGGGAGGCAAAACTATAAGCCCCTATCTTTCTCTGTGTCCAGCTGAAACTTTGATCTCATGAGTACCACGTGAGTCGTAGCAATTGTAGAGAACGAAAGAATGATTGAGCATGTGGATTTTCTTTACAAGCTCTTATTTGACTCTTTCTGATGTTGTGGTAAATTGCAATTGCTTAAACGACTAAAGGCTATCGGTTGTTACTTCTCGGTAAGGTTCTTGATCCATGCTTTACTTTGTGAAGGAATTATCACTTTAGCATGAGAGATTATATGTTGGTATTGTTGGGGAACGTCGCATGGGAAACAAAAAAATTCCTACGCGCACGAAGACCTATCATGGTGATGTCCATCTACGAGAGGGGATGAGTGATCTACGTACCCTTGTAGTTCGTACAGCAGAAGCGTTAGTGAACGCAGTTGATGTAGTGGAACGTCCTCACGTCCCTCGATCCGCCCCGCGAACAATCCCGCGATCAGTCCCACGATTTAGTACCGAACGGACGGCACCTCCGCGTTCAGCACACGTACAGCTCGACGATGATCTCGGCCTTCTTGATCCAGCAAGAGAGACGGAGAGGTAGAAGAGTTCTCCGGCAGCGTGACGGCGCTCCGGAGGTTGGTGATGACCTTGTCTCAGCAGGGCTCCGCCCGAGCTCCGCAGAAACGCGATCTAGAGGAAAAACCGTGGAGGTATGTGGTCGGGCTGCCGTGGAAAAGTCGTCTCAAATCAGCCCTAAAACCTCCGTATATATAGGTGGGAGGGAGGGGAGGAGGCAGCCTCAAAACCTAAAGGTTTGGCCGAAATTGGAGGTGGAGGAGTCCTACTCCAATCCTACTTGGAGTAGGATTCCACCTTCCCACTTGGAAACTCTTTCCACCTTGTGTTTTTTCCTTCTCAAACCTTATGGGCCTTAGTGGGAACTTATTCCAGCCCACTAGGGGCTGGTTTATCTCTTCCCATAGCCCATGAGACCCCTTGGGGCGTGACACCCCTCCCGATGGTCCCCGGCACCCCTCCCGGCACTCCCGGTACACTACCGATGAGCCCGAAACTTTTCCGGTAATGCACGAAAACCTTCCGGTAACCAAATGAGGTCATCCTATATATCAATCTTCGTTTCCGGACCATTCCGGAAACCCTCGTGACGTCCGTGATCTCATCCAGGACTCCGAACAACATTCGGTAACCAACCATATAACTCAAATACGCATAAAACAACGTCGAACCTTAAGTGTGCAGACCCTGCGGGTTCGAGAACTATGTAGACATGACCCGAGAGACTCCTCGGTCAATATCCAATAGCGGGACCTGGATGCCCATATTGGATCCTACATATTATACAAAGATCTTATCGTTTGAACCTCAGTGCCAAGGATTCATATAATCCCGTATGTCATTCCCTTTGTCCTTCGGTATGTTACTTGCCCGAGATTCGATCGTTAGATTCCGCATACCTATTTCAATCTCGTTTACCAGCAAATCTCTTTACTCGTTCCGTAATACAAGATCCCGCAACTTACATTAAGTTACATTGCTTGCAAGGCTTGTGTGTGATGTTGTATTACCGAGTGGGCCCCGAGATACCTCTCCGTCACACGGAGTGACAAATCCCAGTCTCGATCTATACTAACTCAACGAACACCTTCGGAGATACCTGTAGAGCATCTTTATAGTCACCCAGTTACGTTGCGACGTTTGATACACACAAAGCATTCCTCCGGTGTCCGTGAGTTATATGATCTCATGGTCATAGGAACAAATACTTGACACGCAGAAAACAGTAGCAACAAAATGACACGATCAACATGCTACGTCTATTAGTTTGGGTCTAGTCCATCACATGATTCTCCTAATGATGTGATCCCGTTATCAAGTGACAACACTTGCCTATGGCCAGGAAACCTTGACCATCTTTGATCAACGAGCTAGTCAACTAGAGGCTTACTAGGGACGGTGTTTTGTCTATGTATCCACACAAGTATTGTGTTTCCAATCAATACAATTATAGCATGGATAATAAACGATTATCATGAACTAAGAAATATAATAATAACTAATTTATTATTGCCTCTAGGGCATATTTCCAACAGTCTCCCACTTGCACTAGAGTCAATAATCTAGTTCACATCACCATGTGATTCCAACGAATCCAACACCCATATAGTTATGGGGTCTGATCACGTCTTGCTCGTGAGAGAGGTTTTAGTCAACGGTTCTGAAACTTTCAGATTCGTGCGTTCTTTACAAATATTTATGTCATCTTATAGATGCTGCTACTACGTGCTATTAGGAAATGCTCCAAATATCTACTCTACTATACGAATCCGTTTCACTACTCATAGTTATCCGGATTAGTGTCAAAGCTTGCATTGACGTAACCCTTTACGACAAACTCTTTAACCACCTCCATAATCGAGAAAAATTCCTTAGTCCATTAGTTACTAAGGATAAATTTCGACCGCTGCTAGTGATTCAATCATGGATCACTCTCTGTACCTCTCAACATACTTTGAGTCAAGGCACACTTCAGGTGCGGTACACAGCATGGCATACTTTAGATTCTACGGCTAAGGCATAGAAAACGACCTTCGTCTATTCTCTTTATTCTGCCATGGTCGGGTTATGAGTCTTACTCAAATTCACACCTCACAACGCAACCAAGAACTCCTTCTTTGCTGGTCTATTTTGAACTCTTTCAAAAACTTGTCAAGGCATGCATCTTGTTGAAACTTCTATTAAGCGCTTTCGATCTATCTCCATAGATCTTTGATGCTCAACGTTCAAGTAGCGTAATCCAGGTACTCCTTTGAAAACTTCTTTCAAACAACCTTGTATGCTTTACATAAATTCTACATTACTTCTGATCCACAATATGTCAACCACATATACCTATCAGAAATTCTATAGTGCTCCCACTCACTTCTTTGGAAATACAAGTTTCTCATAAACCTTGTACAAACCCAAAATCTTTGATCATCTCATCAAAGTGTATATTCCAACTCCGAGATGCTTGCACCGGTCCATTGAAGGATCACTGGAGCTTGCATACTTGCTAGTATCTTTAGGATCGACAAAACCTTCTGGTTGTATCACATACAATGTTTGCTCAAGGAAACCGTCGAGAAAACAATGTTTTGACATCCTACGTGCAATATTTCATAAATAATGCATCAACAACTAACATAATTCTAACAGACTTTTAGCATCGCTACGAGTGAGAAAGTCTCATCATAGTCAACTGTTTGATCTTATCGAAAACATCTTTGCGACAAGTCGAGCTTTTCTTAATAGTGACTTATCACCATCATCGTCTGTCTTCTTTTAAAGATCCATTTTTACTCAATAGTCCTATGACCATCAAGTAGTTCTACCAAAGTCTACACTTTGTTTTCACACATGGATCCTCTCTCGGATTTCATGGCTTCCAGCCATTTGTCGGAATCTGGGCCCAGCATTGCTTTCTCCATAACTCGTAGGTTCACTGTTGCTCAACAACATGACCTCCAAGACAGGGTTACCGTACTACTCTGCAGCAGTACGCGACCTTGTCGACCTACGAGGTTTGTAGTAACTTGATTCGAAGCTCAATGATCATCATCATCAGCTTCCACTTCAATTGGTGTAGGCGCCACATGAACAACTTCCTGCGCCCTGCTACACACTGGTTGAAGTGATGGTTCAATAACCTCATGAAGTTCTACTACCCTCCCACTCAATTCTTTCGAGAGAAACCTTTCCTCAAGAAAGGATCCGTTTCTAGAAACAAACACTTTGCTTTCGGATCTGAGATAGGAGATGTACCCAACTGTTTTGGATATCCTATGAAGATGCATTTATCCGCTTTGGGTTCGAGCTTATCAGACTGAAACTTTTTCACATAAGTGTCGAAACCCCAAACTTTCAAGAAACGACAATTTAGATTTCTCTAAACCTCAGTCTATACCGTGTCATCTCAACGGAAATACGCGGTGCCCTATTTAAAGTGAGTGCGGTTGTCTCTAATGCATAACCCATAAACGATAGTGGTAATTCGATAAGAGACATCATAGTATGCACCATACCAGATAGTGCGTGGCTATGACGTTCAGACACATCATCACACTATGATGTTCCAGGTGGCATGAACTGCGAAACAATTTCCACATTGTCTTAACTGTGTACCAAAACTCGTAACTCAGATATTCATTTCCATGATCATATCGTAGACAGTTTATCCTCTTGTTACGACGAACTTCACTCTGAAACGGAATTGAACTTTTCAACATTTTAGACTTGTGATTCATTAAGTAAATACTCCTGTATCTACTCAAATCGTCAGTGAAGTAAGAACATAATGATATCCACTGCGTGCCTCAGCACCCATTGGACTGCATACATCAAAATGTATCACTTCCAACAAGTTACTATCTTATTTCATCTCAATGAAAACAAGGCCTTGCTCATGTGGTATGATTCGCATGTCACTAGTGATTCGAAATCAGGTGAGTACAAAGATCCATCAGCATGGAGCCTCTTCATGCAATTTATACTAACATGACTCAAGCGGCAGTGCCACAAGTAAGTGGTACTATCATCATCAACTCGTATCTTTTGGCACCAATATCATGAACATGTGTAGCACTACGATCGAGATTCAATAAACCATTGAAGGTGATTATTCAAGAAAATAGAGTAACCATTATTCTCTTTAAATGAATAACCGTATTGCAATAAACACGATCCAATCATGTTCATGCTTAACGCAAGCACCAAATAACAATTATTTAGGTTTAACACCAATCCCGATGGTAGAGGGAGCGTGCGACGTTTGATCATATCAATCTTGGAAACACTTCCAACACGTATCGTCACCTCGCCTTTAGCTAGTCTCCGTTTATGCCGTAGCTTTCATTTCGCGTCACTAATCACTTAGCAACCGAACCGGTATCCAATACCCTCGTGCTATTAGGAGTACTAGTAAAGTACACATCAACATTATGTATATCAAATACACTTCTTTCGACTTTTGCCAGCCTTCTTATCTACCAAGTATCTTGAGTTGCTCCGCCTCAGTGATTGTTCCCCTCATTACAGAAGCACTTAGTATCGGGTTTGGGTTTAATCTTGGGTCTCTTCATTAGTGTAGCAACTGTTTTGCCGTTTCACGAAGTATCCCTTCTAGCCCTTGCCTTTCTTGAAACTTAGTGGTTTTACAAACCATCAACTATTGATGCTCCTTCTTGATTTCTACTTTCGCAGTGTCAAACATCGCGAATCGCTCAAGGATCATTGTATGTATCCTTGATATGTTATAGTTCATCACGAAGCTCTCACAGCTTGGTGGCAGCGACTTTGGAGAACTATCACTATCTCATCTGGAAGATTAACTCCCACTTGATTCAAGCGATTGTCGTACTCAGACAATCTGAGCACATGCTCAACGATTGAGCCTTTTCTCCTGTGCTTTGTGGACAAAGAATCTTGTCGGAGGTCTCGTACCTCTTAACAAGGGCACAAGCATGAAATCACAATTTCATCTCTTTAGAACATCACTTATGTTCCGTGACGTTTTACAACGTTTTCGGCGCCTTGCTTCTAAGCCATTAAGTATTTTTGTACTGAACTATCGTGTAGTCATCAGAAACATGTATGTCGGATGTTCACAGTATCCACAGACGAGCTCGAGGTGCATCACACCGAGTGGTGCATTAAGGACATAAGCCTTCTGTGCAGCAACGAGGACAATCCTCGGTTTTACAGACTCAGTCTGCAAAGTTTGCTACTATCAACTTTCAACTAAATTTTCTCTAGGAACATATAAAACAGTAGAGCTATAGCGCAAGCTACATCGTAATTCGCAAAGACCATTAGACTATGTTCATGACAATTAGTTCAATTAATCATATTACTTAAGAACTCCCACTCAAAAAGTACATCTCTCTAGTCATTTGAGTGGTACATGATCCAAATCCACTATCTCAAGTCCGATCATCATGTGAGTCGAGAATAGTTTCAGTGGTAAGCATCTCTATGCTAATCATATCAACTATACGATTCATGCTCGACCTTTCGGTCTCATGTGTTCCAAGGCCATGTCTGCACATGCTAGGCTCGTCAAGCTTAACCCGAGTGTTCCGCGTGCGCAACTGTTTTGCACCCGTTGTATGTGAACGTTGAGTCTATCAAACCCGATCATCACGTGGTGTCTCGAAACGACGAACTGTAGCAACGGTGCACAGTCGGGGAGAACACAATTTCGTCTTGAAATTTTAGTGAGAGATCACCTCATAATGCTACCGTCGTTCTAAGCAAAATAAGGTGCATAAAAGGATTAACATCACATGCAATTTATAAGTGACATGATATGGCCATCATCACGTGCTTCTTGATCTCCATCACCAAAGCACCGGCACGATCTTCTTGTCACCGGCGTCACACCATGATCTCCATCATCATGATCTCCATCAACGTGTCGCCATCGGGGTTGTCGTGCTACTCATGCTATTACTACTAAAGCTACGTCCTAGCAAAATAGTAAACGCATCTGCAAGCACAAACATTAGTTATAAAGACAACCCTATGGCTCCTGCCGGTTGCCGTACCATCGACGTGCAAGTCGATATTATCTATTACAACATGATCATCTCATACATCCAATATATCACATCACATCGTTGGCCATATCACATCACAAGCATACCCTGCAAAAACAAGTTAGACGTCCTCTAATTTTGTTGTTGCATGTTTTACGTGGTGACCATGGGTATCTAGTAGGATCGCATCTTACTTACGCAAACACCACAACGGAGATATATGAGTTGCTATTTAACCTCATCCAAGGACCTCCTCGGTCAAATCCGATTCAACTAAAGTTGGAGAAACCGACACTTGCCAGTCATCTTTGAGCAACAGGGTTACTCGTAGCGATGAAACCAGTCTCTCGTAAGCGTACGAGTAATGTCGGTCCAAGCCGCTTCAATCCAACAATACCGCGGAATCAAGAAAAGACTAAGGAGGGCAGCAAAACGCACATCACCGCCCACAAAAACTTTTGTGTTCTACTCGAGAAGACATCTACGCATGAACCTAGCTCATGATGCCACTGTTGGGGAACGTCGCATGGGAAACAAAAAATTTCCTACGCGCACGAAGACCTATCATGGTGATGTCCATCTACGAGAGGGGATGAGTGATCTACGTACCCTTGTAGATCGTACAGCAGAAGCGTTAGTGAACGCGGTTGATGTAGTGGAACGTCCTCACGTCCCTCGATCCGCCCCGCGAACAATCCCGCGATCAGTCCCACGATTTAGTACCGAACGGATGGCACCTCCGCGTTCAGCACACGTACAGCTCGACGATGATCTCGGCCTTCTTGATCCAGCAAGAGAGACGGAGAGGTAGAAGAGTTCTCCGGCAGCGTGACGGCGCTCCGGAGGTTGGTGATGACCTTGTCTCAGCAGGGCTCCGCCCGAGCTCCGCAGAAACGCGATCTAGAGGAAAAACCGTGGAGGTATGTGGTCGGGCTGCCGTGGAAAAGTCGTCTCAAATCAGCCCTAAAACCTCCGTATATATAGGTGGGAGGGAGGGGAGGAGGCAGCCTCAAAACCTAAAGGTTTGGCCGAAATTGGAGGTGGAGGAGTCCTACTCCAATCCTACTTGGAGTAGGATTCCACCTTCCCACTTGGAAACTCTTTCCACCTTGTGTTTTTTCCTTCTCAAACCTTATGGGCCTTAGTGGGAACTTATTCCAGCCCACTAGGGGATGGTTTATCTCTTCCCATAGCCCATGAGACCCCTTGGGGCGTGACACCCTCCCGATGGTCCCCGGCACCCCTCCCGGCACTCCCGGTACACTACCGATGAGCCCGAAACTTTTCCGGTAATGCACGAAAACCTTCCGGTAACCAAATGAGGTCATCCTATATATCAATCTTCGTTTCCGGACCATTCCGGAAACCCTCGTGACTTCCGTGATCTCATCCAGGACTCCGAACAACATTCGGTAACCAACCATATAACTCAAATACGCATAAAACAACGTCGAACCTTAAGTGTGCAGACCCTGCGGGTTCGAGAACTATGTAGACATGACCCGAGAGACTCCTCGGTCAATATCCAATAGCGGGACCTGGATGCCCATATTGGATCCTACATATTATACAAAGATCTTATCGTTTGAACCTCAGTGCCAAGGATTCATATAATCCCGTATGTCATTCCCTTTGTCCTTCGGTATGTTACTTGCCCGAGATTCGATCGTTAGTATCCGCATACCTATTTCAATCTCGTTTACTGGCAAGTCTCTTTACTCGTTCCGTAATACAAGATCCCGCAACTTACATTAAGTTACATTGCTTGCAAGGCTTGTGTGTGATGTTGTATTACCGAGTGGGCCCCGAGATACCTCTCCGTCACAAGGAGTGACAAATCCCAGTCTCGATCTATACTAACTCAACGAACACCTTCGGAGATACCTGTAGAGAATCTTTATAGTCACCCAGTTACGTTGCGACGTTTGATACACACAAAGCATTCCTCCGGTGTCCGTGAGTTATATGATCTCATGGTCATAGGAACAAATACTTGACACGCAGAAAACAGTAGCAACAAAATGACACGATCAACATGCTACGTCTATTAGTTTGGGTCTAGTCCATCACATGATTCTCCTAATGATGTGATCCCGTTATCAAGTGACAACACTTGCCTATGGCCAGGAAACCTTGACCATCTTTGATCAACGAGCTAGTCAACTAGAGGCTTACTAGGGACAGTGTTTTGTCTATGTATCCACACAAGTATTGTGTTTCCAATCAATACAATTATAGCATGGATAATAAACGATTATCATGAACTAAGAAATATAATAATAACTAATTTATTATTGCCTCTAGGGCATATTTCCAACAGGTATTGCTCTTCTGATCATGATCATGATGCATGCATGTTCGTATCTTGTTTTGTCGACACCTCTCTCCCTAAACATGTGGACATATTTATTAAGCTAGGCTTTCGCTTGAGGACAAGCGAGGTCTAAGCTTGGGGGAGTTGATACGTCCATTTATCGCTTCTTGGGCTCTTATTTCACTTCACGGTACTATTCTTATGCCTTTTCTCTCTTATTTTGCAAGGTTTACATGAAGAGGGAGAATGCCGGCAATTGGAATTCTAGCCTAAAAGTGGAGCAAAGTTGAGATACCTATTCTGCGCAACTCCAAACGCCGTAAAAATCAACGAGGATTTTTTTTCCGGATTTATCAAAAATACTGGGCCGAAGAAGTGCCAGAGGGGCGCCAGGGGTTGGCCACAAGCCTGCACGACGCGGCCACCCCCCCAGGCAGCGCCATGAGGGCTTGTGGGCAACCTGCTGGCCCACTTGCCCCCCTCTTCTGCTATACGAAGGGTTTCGTCCAGAAAAAAAATCAAAGAGGAGCTTTTTCATGGATTCGCTGCGGCCACGAGGCGGAACTTAAGCAGAACCAATCTAGAGCTCCGGCAGGACGATCCTGCCGGGGAAACTTCCCTCCCGGAGGGGGAAATCGTCGCCATCATCATCACCAACACTCCTCTCATTGGAGGGGACTCGTCACCATCAACATCTTCATCAGCACCATCTCATCTCCAAACCCTAGTACATCTCTTGTAACCAATCTCCGTCTCGCGACTCCGATTGGTACTTGTAAGGTTGCTAATATTGTTGATTACTCTTTGTAGTTGATGCTAGTTGGATTACTTGGTGGAAGAGTTTATGTTCAGATCCTTGATGCTACTCATTACCTCTCTGGTCATGAATATGATTATGCTTTGTGAGTAGTTACTTTTGTTCCCGAGGACATGGGATAAGTCATGCTAATAGTAGTCATGTGAATTTGGTATTCGTTCGATATTTTGATGTGGTGTATGTTATTTTTCCTCTAGTGGTGTTATGTGAACGTCGACTACATAACACTTCATCATTATTTGGGGCTAGAGGAAGGCATTAGGAAGTAATAAGTAGATGATGGGTTGCTAGAGTGACAGAAGCTTCAACCCTAGTTTATGTGTTGCTTCATAAGGGTCTGATTTGGATCCACTAGTTTAATGCTATGGTTAGACTTTGTCTTAATTCTTCTTTCGTAGTTGTGGATGCTTGCGAGAGGGGTTAATCATAAGTGGGATGCTTGTCCAAGTAAGGGCAGTACCCAAGCGCCAGTCCACCCACATATCAAACTATCAAAGTAACGAATGCGAATCATATGAACATGATGAAAACTAGCATGACATAAATTCCCGTGTGTCCTCGGGAGCGCTTTTCCTCCTATAAGACTTTGTTCAGGCTTGTCCCTTGCTACAAAAGGGATTGGGCCACTTTGTTGCACCGTTGCTACTTTTGTTACTTGTTGCTTGCTACGAATCATCTCACCACACAATCACTTGTTACCGACAATTTCAGTGCTTGCAACATTTACCTTGTTGAAAACCACTTGTCAGATCCTTCTGCTCCTCGTTGGGTTCGACACTCTTACTTATCGAAAGGACTACGATTGATCCCCTATACTTGTGGGTCATCAATGATCCGTTCCGATCTAGTGCCGAATGACGGCACCTCCGTGTTCAGCACACGTATAGCTCGATGACGATCTCCACCTTCTTGATCCAGCAAGAGGTGGCGGAGAGGTAGAAGAGTTCTCCGGCAGCGTGACGACGCTCCGGTGGTGGTGACGATCTAATCCTGCAGGGCTCCGCCCGATCTCTGTAGAAATACGATCTAGAGGAAGAACTATGGTGTCTAGATCTGAGTTGCACGTGGCAAAAAGTTGTCTCAAATCAGCCCTAAATCACCACTATATATAGGAGGGAGGGACACGAGGAGGCAGCCTCAAAACCTCAAGGTTTAGCCAAAATTGGAGGTGGAGGAGTCCTACTCCAATCCTACTTGGAGTAGGATTCCACCTTCCCACTTGGAAACTCTTTCCACCTTGTGTTTTTTCCTTCTCAAACCTTATGGGCCTTAGTGGGTGTTAGAGGATATATCTCCATATGTGGTTTTGGTAATTGATGACAACTCCTATGGACTAATGGTTGCTTTAAGTTATATTTATAGGATTTGTCCATAGGCACTTTTTGAAGTCCATCTGTTGGGTTCAAGGAGTTTATATGATGACCAAGATGTTATTCAAAGTATTATCCAAAGAATGGTCATAGAAACACTAGGTTGATCAAGATCTCAGACAAAGAGTAAATCAAGATGATCAACACACAAAGCGTACAAGATGTACCGAGAGGGATCAAGTGATCCCATGGTATGGTAAGCATTGTCCATTACGTGTTTGTGTACTAACCCATGGTCTTTGTGAGACTCCTATGAGGGGATTAGGTGTGCTTCCATTGGGCTTGCGTCAAAAGGAAGATCTCATACAACCCATGAAGGATGACGTCAAGTGGTGATCGTCATCAAGATTGTGGTGTGCAAGTTCAAGCGGATCAACACGAGTATATCATTGAAACTATTGTCAATGATCATGTGCTGACAAGGACAACCTCATGTGCTAACAAGGACAAGATCAAGATAAGCATTCCTGAGCACTACATGCTTGATTCTTGTGGATCTTCACATGGTGGACAGGACAAGATCAAGATGAGCATTCTTGAGAACTTCATGCTTGATTCTTGTGGATGTTCACATGGTGGACAAATGAAGATGAATACATAAGCTAGGCTTTCCGCATTGTGTATGGGAAAGCTACTTGAAGACTTCATCATGTCTTGCTTTCAACTTGAGCCAAGAAGGAACAACAACATCAACCTCAGGTGAAAGGGCTAACTCAAAGGTATCAGTTCCTTTGACGTTAGTGGTGCAGAGTAATGATCAGCGAATCAAAGTATACACTCAAGTATGGATCATCAGTACTCTTTTATGATTCTTGAGTCCTTAGGGATCCCGCACTGTTAAGAGGGGATCACAGGTTTTGCGATGAACTTGCTCAAACTACATCTTCTCTTTCTGTTCAGACCACATCTCCACTGCTGTGCTGTTATCTGAAAACAGAATCAGTGCCTCGGACATCCGGCCTCCTCCGGACGTCCGAGGGCCGGACGGCCGACAGCTTCGGAAATCCGGAATCCTATACCAGAGAAATCAGAGCCATATAACTCGGACTTCCGGCTCTCTCCGGACGTCCGAGGCCCGGATAGCCGACCAGCCTCGGAATTCCGAAACTATGCACCGGAGAAACTTGAGCCATATAACTCGGACTTCCGGCTCCCTCCGGACGTCCGAGGGACGGTCAAGGCTTGGACGACCGACAGGCTTCGGAAATCCGGAGCCCTGCACCAGAAGAACATGAGCTCTATAACTCGGATTTCGGGCTCCCTCCGGACGTCCGAGGGCCGGACGTCCGACCCTCGTCGGTAATCCGGAACCTACCACCAGTAGAAGTTGAGTTGTATAACTCGGATTTCCGGTCCCCTCTGGACGTCCGATCGCTGTGTAATTCAAAATAGTTCCAGTCGTATCTACAGGCCTCGGACGACCGACCCCTGTCGGACGTCCGACCCCTCGCGGACGCCCGGACTTCCGACAACTGTCGGACGTCCGGACCCTGTGTGACTTAAAGTATCCCCAACGGCTGTATTTCTCTCCCCACTATAAATACCCCCCTCCCACTTCGTGAGAGGGTTGCCCAACACAGCCTTATCCTCATAAGAACACATTTCCACCTCACACACATTTTCTCACTCCAAATCTTAGATCCCAAGAGCATTTGTGAGCCCCTTTGAGAGTTGTTCCAATCAAAAGATAGATCGTCTCCCTCTCCTTCTCTCAACCCAAGCTATTTGTGATTTGAGCAAGTTTTGAGCATTCCCTGTGATCTTGTTACTCTTGGAGGTTGGAGACTCCTAGGCGGTAGGAGTTCTTCGGAGAGGAATCAATTCGTGTGATTTCCCCCGGAAAAGTTTGTGAGGGTTTGGAAGCCACCTCAAAGGCTTACCACTAGTGGTTGACAAACGCCTTTGTGGTGTTATCTCAAAGGGAGAATAGGGTGAGCCTTCATGGCGTTGGTGTGCCTTCGTGGTAACATCCACCTCTCTAATGGTGACTAGCTTCCCTCCAAGGAAGTGAACATCGGGATACATCTTTGTCTCAGTGACCTTGGTTATCCTTAACCCTAACTCCTCACTTGTGGTTTACTTGTGTTATTTGAGCATACGTACATTGCATATTGGTTGTGCTCATTATATGGTGTTGGCTATTTCTTGTACAAGATTAATCATTCAAGCATACCCTCTATATCCACACGTTCATACTTGCAACCCTTGATATTTTGTGTTGATATAGTGTGATCTAGTATCTTGCGTTGTTCACCTACTTGTCGAGTGATATAGCTCAAGTAAGTTTGTGTAACTTACTTGTGCTTGTTAGTAACTGTATTGTGTCCATCTTGGTAGATCGTGTTGTTGATACACGTTGCAGTGCCTAGTGCATTTAGGATTTGTGCTTGACAAGTACCCTCTTAGTTTATTTCCACATTAGGTTCAAGCCAAATCCGAAGAAGTTTTTAAATAGCCTATTCACCCCCCTCTAGGCGTCATCGAGGTCTTTTCAGTGGGAACTTATTCCAGCCCACTAGGGGCTGGTTTATCTCTTTCCATAGCCCATGAGACCCCTTGGGGCATGACACCCCTCCCGATGGTCCCCGGCACCCCTCCCGACACTCCCGGTACACTACCGATGAGCCCGAAACTTTTCATGTGACCAAAACAGGACTTCATATATATTAATATTTACCTCCATACCATTCCGGAGCTCCTCGTGACGTCCTGGATCTCATCCGGGACTCCGAACAACTTTCGGTTACCAACACCTATAACTCAACTATACCGAAATGTCACCGAACCTTAAGTGTGCAGACCCTGCGGGTTCGAGAATTATGCAGACATGACCCGAGACACTCTCCGATCAATATCCAATAGCGGGACCTGGATGCCCATATTGGATCCTACATATTCTACAAAGATCTTATCGGTTGAACCTCTATGTCAAGGATTCAGTTAATCCTGTATGATGTTCCCTTTGTCCTTCGGTATGTTACCTACCCGAGATTCAATCGTCGGTATCTTCATACCTAGTTCAATCTCATTACCGGCAAGTCTCTTTACTCGTTATGTAATACAAGATCTCGTGACTAACTCATTAGTCACATTCCTTGCAAGGCTTGTTGTGATGTTGTATTACCGAGTGGGCCCCGAGACACCTCTCCGTCACACGGAGTGACAAATCCCATTCTTGATCCATGCCAACCCAACAAACACCTTCGGAGATACCTGTAGAGCACATTTATAGTCACCCAGTTACGTTGCGACATTTGATACACACAAGGTATTCCTCCAGTGTCCGGGAGTTGCATGATCTCATGGTCATAGGAACAGATACATTGACATGCAGAAAATAGTAGCAATAAACTGACACGATCATATGCTACGTTTATAGTTTGGGTCTTATCCATCACATCATTCTCCTAATGATGTGATCCCGTTATCAAGTGACAACACTTGCCTATGGCCAGGAAATCTTGACCATCTTTGATCAACGAACTACTCAACTAGAGGCTCACTAGGGACAGTGTGTTGTATATGTATCCACACATGTATTTGAGTTTCCAATCAATACAATTCTAGCATGGATAATAAACGATTATTATGAACAAGGAAATATAATAATAACCAATTTATTATTGCCTCTAGGGCATATTTCCAACAACCTCTCCGTCACACGGAGTGACAAATCCCAGTCTTGATCCATACTAACTCAACGGACACCTTCAGAGATACCTGTAGAGCACCTTTATAGTCACCCAGTTACGTTGCGACGTTTGATGCACACAAGGTATTCCTCCGGTGCTAGTGAGTTATACGATCTCATGGTTATAGGAATAAATACTTGACACACATAAAACAATAGCAATAAAACGACACGATCAATATGCTACGTTCATAGTTTGGGTCTAGTCCATCACATGATTCTCCTAATGATGTGATCGAGTTATCAAGTGACAACACTTGCACATAGCCAGAAAATTTTGACTATCTTTGATCAACTGACTAGCCAACTAGAGGCATGCTAAGGACATTGTTTTGTCTATGTATCCACACATGTATATATGTTTTCATTCAATACAATTATAGCACGGATAATAAACGATTATCACGAACAAAGAAATATAATAATAACTAATTTATTATTGCCTCTAGGGCATATTTCCAACAGACATGACTACCTTTGATATTATCACAATCATTACATATTCATATTTATTTGAGGTGATTTCTGATAAAACTCATGCAATAATTTATTTATGTTATCCAAAACAAAAAATACTTCACCAGTTTTTATTTTATACCTAAATGCAGAATGGTCGAAACTTGTATGAATCACGTGTGATGACAAGGGAAGAGGAAATGGTTGGATGCTATTCAAGAGGTCCTCTCATGTCAAAGGAAATAATTAGTTGTTGTTCAATAAGTTCTCTCACGTCACTTTTAGCCCAAGAGAAGATAGAGTCCAAGTCTTTCACGTTCTGGACTCAGATTCGGACTTCAAAGACATACCTGTACCAAAATGTCTTCAATTTTTTCATCCGGAGTCCAAATTGCGTGATTCTTTTTGGGCTGCAAAGTAGATTTTACTGGCTTTCCGGCCCAATTGGAAGCACCTTCAAATGCGTCCGGAGCATGAAGATATCGACCAAACAAAATGAGGTTGCACCAGAATCCGAGTCAAACAACAAGTTCAAAGGTGTTGCACCACCTCCACTTGGGCCCATAGGCCTTGTACGACCTAGGGTTACTTTTAGGCTGTCTTGGATGTCATCCCACCTCCTTGGCCGCCACCCCTTGCTCCTATATAAGTAGATCAACCTAGTAGCTTTCTGCTTGGGATTTGTTTAGTTAACAGTTAGCCATTGCAACTTCGTGTACTTCGTTTGTGTCCAACGACCAGATGAAGACCGCTTTCGGATCCTCACCCTTATCAATACTTCATATATATTCGCAATATTCACACTGCAATATCATATTCTTGCTTGTTCTTCGATTGCTTGTAGGAATAGACCTTCGTGGTCAGGTTAATCGTGCTCCGGCGTGGTCAATAACCTCTTGGAGATTGGTTTAGCGATTGCTAAGGCGCAACGTCGTGCACGTTTATAGTCGGATCATCAAAGTCGTCTCCACCAAATCGATAGTTACCATCTCATTGAAAGATCGGGACACCCTCGCCTCTATCAAGTGCTCTATCATGTTGCACAAGTTTATATGGGTTATGTGAAGAGTAACCTCACAAAGCATATTAGTACCAAGTTCTTCTATGCACACGAACTGCAACAGTTGAACGAGGTGAGAATTTTGCATACCAAGTCATGTGACAATCTTGCTGATATGTTCATTGAATCATTATCCGCATCATCCTTTGAGAGGTGTGTGCATGGAATCGATATGATGAGACTTAGAGAGATGCAAGGTTTAGGGGGGAGAAACTTCACAAACTCGTCGCTAAAATCTCGATCCCGATGGTTGAGTACTCGGCCTGATGGTTGAGTGAATTGTACTCTTTTTTCCTTCATCCTGATGTTTCTCACCTAAGGTTTTTGACGAGGCAATTCGTGCAATACAACAACGTATACTATGCGCTATTTCTTCATATTTGTTCCCACTTGGTTTTTCGGAGTTTTGAGACATGGATATAAGGATAATTACCCAAGAAAGAGTGTTGGGAAACCGAACCCATCGTGGGACGAGGCAACGACGGCTTTCGTGCGAGGCACGAAGTCAACCCCTCTCTTTGTTTCCCCTCTTTTGGTTAAGTGGTTACTTATCCCTTGACCCCTACTCCTATATTAAGAGACGAGGAGCAATCATTGTAACGAAGATCATCATTAATAAAGATAATTCTTCCTCTACTTTCTGTGTTCTTCTACCTATTATGTAATTGTATACAACGTTGCTCCGCTTTGCAACCTAGGACTAGGGATGGCACCCGTAGGGTATGGGTATGAGTGGAGCCATCCCATACCCTTACATGCCCCCTGAGCTTACCCATCACCCTTACCCATACCTGTCAACGGATATAATTTTCCCCATACCCGTTACCCGATAGGGTAGACTGGTATCCACGGGTAAAATTATCCATGTTTGCAAATCAACAATTTGAACAATTTATAGTCATAAACAACAAGATATAATCATAGTTTACAAAAATAGATATAACAACAACATATACTTATAAACAACATCATATAGTCATAAACAACAACACATAGTCATACAGTTTCATTTCACAAGCTATTGATATAGTGTAGATTGTATAGGTAATAATGAGTTTACAAAGATTTATATGGGTATATGGGTATGTGGGTATGAGTTATATGATCGCATACCCATAACCGCTCTACCCAATGAGTTTTAGATTTTTCTATTTATATACCCATGACTAATTTTTTTATCTCATACCTTTATTTTTATAGAGTTTTTACTCGCAGGATAGGTGGGTGATGGGTATCCATTACTATCCCTGCCTAGGACCGAATTCACTAGCACGAGTTGCGAAACAGAAAGTTCCGCTGAAGCCCAACTCTAGCCCATACTAGCCCATACTCTCTCAAGTCGGCCTGAACGGTTAATCCGGGTAAGTAAAATTGGGTGGGCGTTTATTTTATTTCGTTTACCCTTTTTTTACCTGTGGGTATCGCGAGCACGCCGCCCACCTCCCGCATCTCTCTCCCCCTCACGTCGCAAACCCTGTGTCGCCACCACCGCCTCCTCCTCTCGCGGCGACCCCGCCCCCCTCCTCCGGTCGGCGCCGCCCCGGTCTCCTGACCGCCGTGGCCCCGTCGGCGCGCGCCCTCCCGTCGCCTCCGCCGCCTCCGCCGCATCCTCCTGCCTCCACCGAGACATCTGCGGGTGCTCCTGCCCCTGCCGCCGTCTTCGACACCCGCCGATGCCACCGCGGAGCCTCGTCGAGAAGGGTAATTCTCCCTCGCACCCCCTCCGTTTCAAGGATCGGCCCCATTCCTCTTATTCCGGGATTTGAATCGCTGGGCGCGCAGATACAGGCGCCTATAGGAAATAGAAATCTAAACTCCGTCGCGGGAGTCCTGAAGGATCCTGATGCTTTCAGAGTGGATCCCATGGGCGCATTAATTCGTGGGCTGAGTTCGTCCTACCACGGGAGTTTTTCATAGGCATTGAAGCGGCTCGTTAGGGTTTTGATGGTACAAATAATTAATGATACCGATTCCAGTAGGCCAATGCCGCCCCTCTGTGCCAGTAATGTACGTATAACCAATACCGTACAATCCTCGTGTGTTTTTGCCATAGCAGTATTTCGTAATTTTTTTGGGAGTGCGTCGTACTTGTATGATTCATGTAAATTTGATTGCTCCCGTGCATTCTAAATTTTCGCTCGATGGTGTATTTGCGTATTTTCTCCGAAGGGACATCTGTTGTGTCTTGGTACCAGTCTCAGCATCAGTACCATATCTCAGGTATTGAATTCCTGTGGCTAAGTTGTTATGTACTCCCTCCATAGAAACGGAGGGAGTAGTATGTACTGCCAACTGTCGCATAATAACCTGTCATGTTTCTTATTTAAACTGTTATAAGTAGCCGATTGCAAAACCAAGATTTGTTGAGTACATGAGTGCAAACGCTTTGTGTTTACTGGCAAGAAATTTGCTTGGTTAATCAAATGGAACTGCAAGTCATTATGCATAGCCAATAAAGTTGTAACTTCAAATATGACCATAAAGCTGAACTTTAATCATTTTACCATTTTCTGTTTAAGCTGGAGCTCCATTATCTGTTCAGTAAGTTTATTTTTGTTCCTTCTGCTATACATTTGTTTTCATATGAAATTTCTACACTCCTAAACCACACTTTTGTTTCTAGGTGTTGAATAAGTCATAAGCGTTTATGGACTTGAAGCCAGTAGAGGATTTTTCCTGCACTGCTTTTAGAAATCCTGCTTTTTTTCACAGTGGATTGGCAGATCTGAACTTATCAAAGAAATGCTGATGGATCCACCTGTTATGCAAGCGGATTGCCAATTACAGAATGACGTGGAGAAAATTTCATCTATTTCGTATGATAGGAAACATACCTTATCATGTAATGACCACGGGTGGCAAGCCTCTGATGTTCATCAAACAAATGTCGTGATAAGTTCTAACCCTGTTCAAGTTAACAATTCTTCTGGCTCGAGCACAGATGAGAAAGTAGATGGTTCCTCTGAAAAGTCTTCTGTTAGCTTGGATGGTTTATCAGAGGTGAACTTTTTTGTACCACATAAAGAAAAGAACGTCCAGGATGCTTACTTCAATGATGTAAGGTTTCAGTTGAATGCAAGCTTGGAAAATAATAGCTCCCCAGGGGATGTCAACTGCAGCAAACACTGCATCAGTAAGGAGGATTTACATCATTCCCAGGAGATGTGTTCACCACCCAATATAGTGACTGGACTTAGGTCATGCCAGTCAAATGGAGATGTCCGTCCTTCCAAAGGCAAGAAAACGACAGAAGTAGAAGTCAAATATAACGTCAATGTTGATGCAGAAAGTAAGGAATTTGGGACTGACATGGCAAGTAAGGGAGTCGGGGCTGACTTGGTAAACAAGGAAGTCAGCAATGATATGGCCGGATCTCATGATGTCCAAAAGGAGTCGTCATGCCCACTTCAAGGTCTATCAGAAAGAGCTTGTGATGGGTTAGTAAGTAAAATATTTTCTCAGGAAGAGAACGAGACATCTGTCTCACCTAAAAACGGCATGGATATGCTTGTTCATAACAACAGTTGTTATGGTAATGCTAATGATGCTGGCGGAGAGATGGATACAAGAAGTACCGAAGAAGATCATGCTGTGGCACTTTGGGTAAAGGTATGTCTATTTAGGATTAGATGATTGTGGCTATGAACTTTGTTGTATTAGTTCCTTATATTGAAATTATATGTCAAGTTGTGAACTTATACAATGAGAAACCAGCCCTGGAAAAGTCGTGGTTGTTGAAAGTATACGCTAGATGTCTATCCCATATAAATTTTCTTGAAGAATCGTGGTATGTTCTTCGATTCCTACTTAAATGTTCCTATTTCATACTAGATGCATCTATAAATCTGTAAACTATACAAAGGCATTTCTTTTCCTTTAACAATTTTTTAGTATGATCTATGATCCCTATACACTATACAGAAAGCAGGTCTTTTTTTTACGGTTTTATCTAAGATTTGTGATATATAATCTGCCTTCAAATTTCTAAACGTAGTGTAAACACTCTGTTCTGTTTACTCCATCCATTAGTTTATTATTACTGGACCATTCATCAAGTTACCAATGGGGTTTCATGAATCGAAGCAGAACTATATATTCATCTCAAAAGATAAATACTCTTGCTATAAAACAGGCTTGTATTTATCTTTCTTACCGTTTCGTAACTATGAGAGCGAAAAGCACTTTCAAGCCCAGTCAATTTCAACAATTACAGGTTCTAGAGTCTAGACCCAGAAAAAATAGACATGTTCCTCAATTAACGCAAAAGTACAATTCCAATCGAAACTTAAGAATCTACAGCCAAAATTTAAGAAACAAATGAGGTGATTTTTGTCTGAGCTATTCAGAACACCACCTTGGAACCCAAGCTCTATGATTTCCCTGGGGCTATGTTCCTACTTTTCTATTTCTTTTTGCATATTGACCACTTCCTGTATCTCTAATGGCTCCACCCTGAACAACCATTTTACTTTTTCATTTGAAAACAGTGGAGAGGAAAATGGCGAACAGGAATTCGATGCTGTAGAGTGGACTGTCCTTTGTCCACTCTCAAGGCAAAACCAACGATTGACAGGAAGACCTATATTGTTGTTTTCTTCCCACAAACAAGGAGTTATTCTTGGGTGGACATGCTACTTGTCGATCCAATTGATCATTACCCTGTGCCACTTGCGAATGGAACTCATCGCAAATGGCGAAAGATGGTGAAGGATTTGAGTGTTCCTCGACGATTCATCATGCAGAAGCTTGCTATCTCAATGCTAAACTTTGGCGATGAACTTCACACTGAGGTATGCTCTTCCCTTGCAGTATTTGTATTCATGTGGTATCATTGCTCTTGACACTGTTTATATGTCGAATAGGCCATAATTGAGAATGCTCGGAAGGCAACAGCATGGAAGGAATTTGCTCGGGAAGCATCATGCTGTAGAGATTACACTGATCTCGGGAAGATGCTTGTCAAACTTCAAAAGGTAAATCCAAGGACCTTATTCCATATGCATATCTCACGGTGCCTTGTGCTAATTTGCACCTAGTGAGTTTCATACTCTTGTTATATTCTCCTATGTTTTTTTCTTGAGGCAATTATCTAAGCATTTTTCCTCATCGTGCAATGGAAAGATCTCTGTAATTGTTATATCTTTATATCCGTTCACCACCTTATGTGTGTACGCATCCCCTACAATATTTTGGTACTTTGTTCCCCAAGGCATTTTTATACGGGAAATAACTTTGTGTGTTCTCCTGGTAAGCGACACTAATTATTGTGTACTTTATTCCTCTATTTGAGCGAGGATCCAAAATGTTCCTATCGTGTTACTAGTGTAATTGCCACAACTCTGCCAAGTCTTAAAAAATAGCTCTTCTATGGCAGTTTTTGGCTATAACTTAGCAATATTTATACGAAAGGTTAAATCAGCATTATTAGCAGTTGATTTGGAGACTGCTGAAGCCTGAAGGTTTCTTTCTATGCTTTAAGATAATTGTAATGAAAGGCATATTATGCGTGGGACGTTGCTCAAGGTCCATTGCAGCTATGGTCATATATAGAAATAAGACAGATAAACATAGTCGGAAATAATTTGCTACCCATGGTGGTAGCTACACACGGGCCAAATTTTTATCACTTAATTATTTTGGACTATGAAAACTAATTCTAAAACGAAAATATCGTGACTTTGGACAAGTCAAGCAAGCAAACTGGCTTTTATGCCAAAAAGGCAAGCAAAAATACTAAGAGAACTGAGAAACACCAGTTCTACACAACAAAAAGGCACTTGTGTTAAAAAGATAAATAAAAATTGATAAAAAGTCATTTCTATACAACAAACATGCACTTGTGCCAATTCCATTGAAACCCAACACCTCATATATAAAAAAAGGCACCTATATCACAGGGTGTGTACACCATGCATAGGAAATCGCCTCTCTAAACATAGTTTTTGATTGCATGAGGTCAATACATCATCCAATTTATCGGTGCTATATATTTTTTTAAAGCACAGCTTAGCAGCAAGGTGTTCATTATGTCCATCTATGCTTCACCAAGCTTCACTGCTGATGCTGCAAAAATAATATAAATGCTTGAAGTAGCCTCTTCCTGGCGTTTCTTGGCATTATTTCACCTTTTCTTTGCGAGGAAGCATTGGTTCACCTTAGTTGTTTGATTTCAGATGATTCTTCCAGACTACACAAGCTGTCATTGGCTCAAAAATTCTTCTGACTTGTGGGGACAGAAGTGTAATATTGCTCATGACGCTGAGACTGTTGAAATTCTTACCGAGGTAATGTTGAATCCATTCGCCTTTCGGTCTCATTTTTTTTTGGAGCGATTAAGTTTGTATGCAATAATTGTCATGCAGTTTTTTCAGTTTTTGATCAGGTTCCATTACTTTCAAAACCTCAATTTACTTGTTTTCTTATGTTCATTCTCGTTTCAGTCGAACTTAAATATTTTAATATGATTGTACAGATAAAAGTATGTATACGGTGTTAACCTTGTTCTTGAGTTACGGTTATTTTTTGGAGAACGTGTTCTGTATATTGATTTCCTTGCACAAGCTGCATAGATTTGGAAGGAAGCTAGTAAATAATCATTTCTATGGTCTAGCTAGCCCAGTTCTACCCTCACAATATAGGCTGCTTCTGTGGCTTATAGTTAAACTTGTTTCGTGTATTCAGCTGTAATATTTATGGTGGTGTCCATGTGTCAGCTGTTTGGGCTTCACTTATGTGAACATCGAAGGTTTTCAAGTCGCAAATCCAGCCGACTCGCAACTGGATGACTAGCCATCCAGTTTGCCATGATTCACCACTCCTAGTCTTTACCCCATCCCACGGGAACCAAGTCTGGCTAATTGTAAATTATTGCACAATTACATCAAATGAGATGTTTACATGATCGTTTCTTGCCTACCAGAAGATATTCTGGCAACTGTTACCTTGTTAGATTTAGTGGATGAAATGGTATTTGAAATACATGTCACGAGCTTTTTGAGCTGTACCTGCACTTTCCTGTCTATATCCATCTGATCTTATATATTACATTTAGGATGGATAAACTCAGTAGGAAGTGTACTCTCGTGCACATAATTTTGTTAATGACTACTTCGTTTTCATGTTATTCCCTAGAGCTCAGTAATTTGTTTGGATTAGCTATTTTTCATCATCCCAGCCCAGCATGGTAACACTAAATCTGAAACAGTTAATGAGAAATGACATGCACACCCCTGTTAAACAGCATGCTTCAACCACTTCTTCTGAAGCATTAAATTAGGGGTAGAGAGCGGAAGCATCGCATAAAATATACTCATTTGCATTGAATAGAGGAAGTATTGTGTTGATTGTGTGTTAACATGTAGAAATGCCCGCTATTTTCAAAATAAAATAGATCACCTCTTACCTAATAGGCTATGCTAATAAAAGAATAGAAGCCTGTTAAATTTCATGCTGTAACTTGAGCTCCGTGCAGCATCAAGTTTGTCAACGATGTCACTCATTGCTGCTACACTATAAACTCTCTGCAGCAAAAATATAGGCCTCTAGAGCATCTCTAGTGGATGGTGTATATGGAGGTGGATGGTAAATATACACGTTGCTAGCAGAAAAATGCCTCCCAGTGGAACGTGTATACGGGCGTGGAAGTTATACACGTCCATCCACGAGGCTACTCGTCGTGCAAATAAACACGAGCGAGCCACGCTCGTGAGCTCGCGTCGTCCCACGCCCGCGTCCCAGAGCTCCTTCCTCTTCCTGCGCGTGCCCGCCCCGGCCCTCCTCTCGGCCTCCCTCGGCGCCCGCCTCCTCGCGGCCTTCGCGTCCAGGGAGCCCGAGCTCGGCGGCGGCGGATCGGAAGGCGGAGACGGTGCGGGATCTGGGGGCAGAGGCGGCGGGGGACGGGATCCGGGGGCAGAGGCGGCGGCGGATCGGATCAGCAGGACCAGCGCCGCCGGCCAACGCACGCCACTGCATCACGTGCACAGGCGGCGGGGCGCTGTGCGGGCTGGCGGCGGGGCGGCGGGGTGCGGGGCGGCGGCGGGGCGGCGCTGCGGGGTGCGGGCTGGCGGCGGCGGGGCAGGGTGGCCGGGGTGCGGGGCGGCGGCGGGGCGGGGTGCGGGGCGGCGGCGGTGCGGGGCGGGCTGCTGGCGGGGTGCTGGCGGGCTGGCGGTCCACCGCCGCCTCCTCCTCCCTGAGAAGCAAGGCCGGGGCTCCCTGTGCCCGGACGCCCAGTTCGGCCTGCAGAGCTTCGGGTACTCGTCGGAGACGAGGTTGGGGCCGTCGCTGTGGTGGCCCACCGGTCACCCTAGCGATGGGAATGGAACGAGGGAGGCACCCTCGAGTCCATGGACATCTTGGATGCCACGGGGAAGGCTGCCGGCGACGAGGGAGACGGCTGCAATGCGGCAAAGCTCCCCTGTCTTGTTCTCTGAACTACTGAATCTCTTATCTTGCAGAGGGGGAAAGAATGAGGGGAATATACACGTCCTAATTTACACGTTCCACTGAAAAACTAGACGTGTATAATTTCCACGCCGTGTATATGGACGTGTATATCTTCATATACACGTTCAAATATACACCATCCACTAGAGATGCTCTAAGGAGGATTGTACTTTCCACCTCTTCAATGAAACGAAACGCAAAGAGTCTTTTGCGTTTTCTCGAAAAAAAAGGTCTCTGTTGTTGCTTTACCAATACAATTGCAAAACAGAAATTGAAGATTTTGTGCGCTACTTCTCTTGGCGTATATCGATTATTTCCTTTATTAGATTTGGCATATACTACTGTTTCTCAGGCTTGTTAAAACTTGGCCAACCTCGTTAATTCTTTCCTTCTAACGCAGGAACTTAGGCAATCTGTTCTTTGGGACAAGGTTGATGAGTTGTGGAATGCACCAATGCAGCCTGAATTAGTACCAGAGTGGAAAACATGGAAACAAGAAGTCATGAAACAGTTCTTTTCATCACATGCTGTAGGTAATACGGGCAACTTTGATCAAAGCAATAGCTATGATGATCCAGGTATGGATCAACAAGCTCGCAGAAAGCGTCCCAAACTTGAAGTACGCAGAGGAGAACCACATTTTTCTCATGTGAATGATGCTAACTGCAGCATTCTCAGCGAGGGCCTGAACGGTAATAACTTCCCTAGTAGATCTATCACCGATGGTAATATCGAAGTGTTAGCATCAATGGATCAGAATAACACTGTCACCTTCCTGAGTAATTCTGCCCCCCATGAGATTGCAGAATCAGGCCGCATCAACCCAGCTTTACAGAATGCCAGACATGAGTTTGATTCAAAGAATTCTCGGCAGTGTTCTGCATACATAGAAACAAAAGGAAGACAGTGCGGCAGGTGGGCTAATGATGGTGATATTTATTGCTGTGTGCATCAAAGCATGCATTTTGTTGACCGCAGGGATGACAAGGGACTTGGTGATGCTATGGTGTGCAGTGGTATGACTAATTTGGGTAGACAATGCAAGCATCGAGCCCAGCATGGTTCTGTTTTCTGCAAAAAACATCGTTCCCAGACAAGCCTGGATACTGTAAGCTCTGATAATTTATTCAGTTCCTCTGGGGGTCTCCAGAAGAGGGAAGAGTCTCCAAAAGGGATGGAAAAAAATTCCAACTCAAGTGCAATATGCATCGTAGATGCAGAAAGGGTCAGTAGTTCCCAAGTTCCTCTTCAGATTCAATTGACCTCGGCCATGGCTGTGGAGATTTCAGGTGATAAAGCTTCTGGATTGGAGAACACTGATATGTTCTACCCCATGTCAACGTCCATGGCAAAAGCTAATTCAGATACAGATCTTTGCATTGGAATTCTTTCTCATGACAATATTGTTGAATGCCAGGATTATGCTAAGCGACACACTCTTTACTGTGAGAAGCATCTTCCAAAGTTCCTTAAGCGTGCCAGGAACGGAAAGAGTCGACTCATATCTAAAGATGTTTTTACTAATTTATTGAAGGGCTGTGCATCAAGGCAAGAAAAAATATGTTTACACCGGGCATGTGAGTTTCTTTATTGGTTCTTGAGAAACAACTTTTCTCGTCAACAATCTGGTCTTGGTAATGACTATATGCCTCAGTTACTAGCGGAAGTGTCGAAGGATACTGATGTTGGAGAATTTCTGTTAAAGTTGATCTCTAGTGAAAGAGAAAAACTAACAAATCTTTGGGGCTTTGGTACAAATGAATCTCAGCAAATAAATCCTGATAACCAAGAGGGATCTATGATGATGTTGCAAGAAGAGAGAACTGGCCATTCAGCTGGTTTGAAGTGCAAAATATGTGCCCAGGAGTTCTCTGATGATCAGTGTCTAGCATTACATTGGACAGAAGTTCACCGAAAGGAGACCCGATGGCTGTTCAGAGGGTATTCCTGTGCTGTTTGCATGGACCCATTTACCAACAGAAAAGTTCTTGAAAAACATGTACAGGAAAAACATGGCGCTCAGTATCTCCAATATTCGATTCTCTTCCGTTGTATGTCATGCGACAGCAATTTCTTGAACATGGATCTGCTATGGCAACATATTGTTTCTGATCATGCCCATGAGTTCGGGCTTCTTGATGCCCCACAACGACCTAAAGGTCAATCTGTAAGAACAGAAGGGACAAGTTTCAAGGCCCTATATGATAACCATGACCTTGGGAAGGATGATGGCTCACAGAAGTTGACCTGTAGACTATGTGGGTTGAGATTTGATCTACTGGCAGATCTTGGCCGCCACCATCAAGTTGCTCATATGGACCAAGGTACGGTTGGACACATTCCACCAGGACGTGGGAAGTATCAACTTAACCGTGGTCGACACTATTATTCTGCATTCAAGAAAAACCTACGACCATCGAGTTCATTAAAGAAGAGGAGTAGCTCAGGGATTGAGAAACATTTCGACATTTCAAGCTCTGATCTATCTATGATAACATCGCAAATTGTGGAACCTGAAACAGCCAACCTTGGTAAATTAGTGGATTTCCAATGCTCAGATGTGGCGCAAACTTTATTTTCAAAGATTCAAAAGACAAGACCCCATCCAAGTAACCTTGATATTTTATCCGTGGCCCGTTCTGTATGCTGTAAGACAAGTCTTCTTGCTGCATTGGAAGTGAAATATGGAACCATGCCTGAAAACATATTTGTGAAAGCTGCAAAGCTTTGTAGTGACATTGGCATACCAATCAATTGGCATCAAGAGGAATTCACTTGCCCTATGGGATGCAAATCTGGATATAGTTCAAATACCCTTCCACCTTTACAGCTTACTCACGTTGGTTTCCCCGTAGTAGCTTCTGTGATGAATCCTCCAGAAAATGACGGAACATGGGGCATGGAAGAATACCATTATGTTCTTGATTCAGAGCACTTCATGTGGAAGCTTAAAAATGAGAGGATTGTTCTTTGTGAAGATGTAAGCTTTGGCAGGGAGAAAGTTCCAATTGTGTGTGCAATTGATGTTGATGCAAAAGAATCTCTCCATATGAAACCTGAAGAATTATTGCAGGATTGCAGTTCGGTGCCATGGCAAGGTTTTCACTACGTCACAACTCGTTTGATGGATTCATCTCTTGTTGATTCAGAGGTACTCTTTTGGAACAAATTATCATCTATAAATGGAAGCATATCAATTCCACAAAGAGGGCTTGGTCTTCTTCCTTTTTTCATTCCCATCTATGTATATTTGGTTTATTTATCAAATCAGTTTCTAATAAATTATGTATCTGCAGAGTTACATGGTTGGCTGTGCATGTTCTTATGCTCATTGCTCTCCTGAGAAATGTGATCATGTGAACCTCTTTGACAGTGTTTATGAGAACCTAGTGGATATGTATGCTATGCCGATGCATGGCAGATTTGCTTATGATGAAAATGGCAAAATCATTTTGCAGGTAATAATTGTTGACACTGACACATATTTTATTATAGATGTTGTGAAAGAGTTGAAAAAAAGCACACTAAACAAGTAAACAACTGTCTGTAATATCGTGATTATTCTGCACTTAGCATGCCACTATGCCATTGATAGGCTGGTTGATGTCACGGTATGTGACCAGCAGGCAATGTAATTTGTTATCTTTATTTATGAGTCTAGAAAGGCAATGTAATTTGTTATCTTTATGAGTCTAGAAAGGTTTGTGGTTGTGTCTGATATCATGTCCATGTGTATATTTTTCATGCACTCTTGTACAGTGTCCCATCCACAATGATCATTCTACATAGCTAACCTACTTTATATTGTCAAAGCAATCTCATCTGTGTCACATAAGGTTGTAATTGTGTCAAGACTGAAAGGCCTGCTTTTGTCCTCCATACTATTGTGAGCTGCTCAAACAATTCTGCACAGGTCCTTGGACCACCATTTACTGTTTCTGTGCATCCATGTCGACTATTTTTGAATCATGAGATCATATCATTATCATCCCATGTGCTTTTTAGCGATTTAACTTATTTGATTCGTTCGAAACTTTCGGCAAATGTCAAATTTGCTGTGCCTGACCCATGGCTTGAGGCCTGAACGATGTAGAGTTGCTCTGTGTGTCTGCGTGTAAATCTTGTCCCACTGAGTTCTTCTATTTAAAAAATGTCACATTTCCATCCTCTAGTATTATTTTCATCTCTGTATATGGTTTGATGCATGCACATGTTTTGTTGAATTGGCAGGAAGGATATCCCATATACGAGTGCAATTCGCTATGTACCTGCGATGCATCCTGTAAAAATAAAGTTTTGCAGCAAGGGCTGCTGGTTAAATTGGAACTCTTCAGAACTGACAATAAGGTGAAATACTTCAACCTGGTTTTGGTTTCCCTGAACCCTGCTCGCAGTCCTTAGCTGTTATTATTATTAAACATGCTTCACAAGTCATACTGTAATGGTTTCGATTGCTTCAGGGCTGGGCTGTTCGAGCTGCAGAACCTATTCCACAGGGGACTTTTGTGTGCGAGTATGTTGGGGAGGTTGTAAAGGATGACGAGACCATCAGAAACGCAGAAAGGTCTGTTAATTCTTTCTCATGCCTTACTGTAGTTATCAGATGTACAGAAGGAGAACATGAACATCATTGAAAATTTCATGTTTAGTTTGATATCCACTGTCTGGTCCTTGATGATTATTAACGACTACTCTTATTCTCCAATCTTACATTCAATTGGTATTTTCATCCTATGGATTCTCATCCTGCAAAAATCTGACCTCAATTGCAGAGCAATATCATGCAATTTCCTACTCCCTCCGTTCCTAAATATAAGGTGTATTAATTTTTTAAAAAGTCAACCATTGTCTATGTTTGACCAATGTTGTAGCAAAAAATATAAATACTTACAATACCTAACATATATAATATGAAAATATATTTCAGGGTGAATCTAGTGATAATGATTTCGTATTCTATATATTGATATTTTTGTCAATAAACTTGGTCAAAGTTTGACTTTTTGAAAAAATAATACACCTTATATTTAGGAACGGAGGGAGTATACTCTAGGAATCATTAGTGTTTTATGTTCTTGTGGAATCGTTTTATTTTCTTCCAGAAATCTGACAGGAAAGTACTTGAATTTCAGTGAGGCAAAAAGTGGGTATAGCTACCTTTTTGATATTGCTTCACATATTGATCGGGAAAGAGTTAAGACTTTAGGCACTACGGCATACATGATTGATGCTACAAGATATGGGAATGTGTCACGATTTATTAATCATAGGTAATTTGACTACTTTATAGTATATTTTTTACGCTTTACTTTATACTCCCTCTGTACCTAAATAATTGTAGTTGGGGAGAACTACTAGTTCTCCCCAACTACAATTATTTAGGTACAGAGGGAGTAGTGTATTTTAGGAGCATCTATACCACTGGAGCAAACTAATTCTGAAGCAATGCTTATTTGTGTGTTTCTTCATGACAGTTGTTTGCCTAACCTTAGTGCCCGCTTAGTTCTGGTGGAGAGCAAAGATTGCCAGCTTGCTCACGTTGGCTTATTTGCCAGTCAAGATGTAAGAATATTGTAGCTGTACTATTTCAACATAAATGATGAGTAGTGCAATCTACTTATTTCGTTTTAGCTAATTGTTGCTCTGGTTTTTCTCTAGATTGCTGTTGGAGAAGAATTGTCCTTTGATTATCGACGAAAGCTGCAATCAGGTGATGGCTGCCCGTGCCACTGTGGAGCTCAGAATTGCCGAGGCCGTGTTTACTGAATTTGCAGGGTGAGAAAATAAAAGGAATGATCTATTGCCTGTAGCGTTTCTTCAGAAGCTCGTAGAATGGTGATAACTTAGCAACTGTTAACATTGTTTTTCCTAGAGCTTGAATGCAGAGGTAGGATGCTCATTCATGACTCAACCAATTGAGTGCAAGGGTTAGGGTCTCATTCTGCTTGCAACCAAATAGTTTTTATGATATAGGACTCTCACAACAGTGACACTAGGTACATCGTAGCATTGATTTTAGTCATGGCAACATCATGTTTGATTGATGATTTGTTAGAAGCAGCCCGGGATTAGAGTGATTCAGGCTTCATTTTCGTAGGCGAGAATTCTGCGTCTTTGTAAAATATGTTCATTCAATTTTTACTGCTCATGGGCTCCCACCATCGAAGTTGAAGCAAAGAGTCTGTACTTGTTAGTGAGACTGGTGCGTGTGTTGGGGTGCCTGTTTTCCGAAATTGTAATGCACTGTAATTATGGATTTGCGAACCTGAAAAGAAGGAAAGCAATCTGCAATCGTTGTTAATTACGGAGTACTATATCTAATACGTGATTCTGTGGTGGTAGTAGGACAATGTGTTGTCTTGTCGTCAGACCTGACAACTGGGATCGGTGCTGTGGAATGTGGCTACGGGACGCTGTGCCTCTTGGTCGAATGCATCTTCCGAACCACAACCACATAATGAAAACGCACGGTTAATAACCCGAGTTCCTTTTGCCCTCTCGCAACAGCACAGCACCGGCGAGAAGGGATCCCTCTGGATATTCATTCGTGAGTGTGTCGAAAGGACAAGTTTTCCGCGCAGGACAGGGACGGCAACAGAGAATGTGATGGGGAATGAAGGGGAGGGAGAAAGCTGCCGGGTGATTCCCCATTGACCACCTTTCTCGCAGCAACGTATCACATGTGCTCCAATGCTCTCCTGTTGCGAGCTAGCGACTTGCAAAACCAGTAAATCCTCAACACACTAAGTCTTAATAAGAGGTAAAACATAAAAACCCTCCTGCAGCTAAGACTGTTGTATCATCACGCACAAGGGTGTCAACACCGGATACGATTCTTATCCGAGGTAAATTTAAGATAGCATTGTACCTCAGCCACCACAATGTACGATTCCTATCTTATCCGAGGTAAATTTGCGTGCGCAGGTAGCAATGCCAATCTTTTAGCTAGGGATAAATAAACAGGATAAGCGGAACGCCACTTTGAAGGGTATTTGAAGGGTGTACCGGGAATCTCATTCACCCACGCTTTGCATATCTGATAGATTATGGATCTTTTGCTTTACAAAGGAATCATCTCAAAGTTGGCGCATGTACGTTCAAGGCCACAGTGCAATAACGTCGACCAGACCCATCTATGTTTGTTCACGGCAGTCCCTTGGTAATACATTAGCTGATAAGGAGTAGGTTATGGTTTGAACCACTCAAATTCAATCGAGTTGTGGGAACATCGGTCCTGTTTGATGGACAAAAAGTTGCAGGAACACCAAACTAAACTTTGCGACAATCCTTGACATTGACTCGATTGGACCAACAATGCTTAAACTTAAGGAAAAAAAATAGTGAACAACAAAATCTAGTACGTAATATTCTTTTCTTATAGATGGTCATGCTTAGGAATTTTCACAGTTCAAAATATTAAAACGACCTATATTTTGATATTTCCCGCTTTACAAGGAATCATCCCCAAGTTGGCATATACATAAATAATATTGATGGCTACAATGCAATGGCGTCGACTACTTCCACGTGTGGTCGCGCACTAGCCACTTGGTCAAACTTTAGGTTACCTTAATTACATTATGCACCACCCGTACCGAAGCAAGTAGCACAGATATTCGCCCTTTTGGGAACATCCGATAAAAAGAAGTTGCACAAACATCAAATTGCACATTGCAACAACATTTGGAATCGACTCGGTTGGACTTGGACCCAACAACACATGAACTTGCCATGTACTTCATTCGTTCCAAAATTTATGTCTTTTCTGACATTGACACAATCTTCAAGTCAGTTTCTCTACACGCATCTTGTCTCGCATAAAATAATTATACATGATAAAACTATTGTTCATAAGAGCTTTGACGAGTGAAAAATAAAAACATGGCATATATTTTGGAAATGAGGTAGTATTTCGACATCATGAGAGCTTTATTCTTTTGACAAAGCGTTTGACTACAACCATTATCAACAACATGAACAATTGGCGAATGGACCTACTGGTGCCACACCTTGCTAGTTGCGGGTGTCATTGATCAGAGCAATTGTATCACTCTCATGAGCCATCTTCTGTTCTGCTCTCCCTCCCTCTTTTATATATCATATTCTCTCCAAAGTTACTTCTTTTAACTAGGGAGCATATGCTCCTGGATGGATACTAAATTTAAAACAAATATTAAATAAAATCTAAAAATTCTGATTTTTTGTGGATGTTCATGTTAGTCTAATAGGTGTGCGTGGCAATTTTCATTCGAAACGGGATAGCAGTGCTTCATCGGTAAAAAAAGAAAAATTATGTGTAACATTTGGCATTCGATTTGTTTTGTTCGCACATGTCAAAATGCTTAGACTTTTCCACTAAAACAAATTATAGGTAGCATTTAAGTGTGACAATGAACCCATCTGTTTTTTTAACATTTGAAAAAAACACTTTTGATAGGCAAGAGCATAGGCGCCCAAGAACCGATTGGATTTGTGCTTTTAACTCTTCTGAATCGAGCATAGTAGAACAATGACGGAACTAGGAAATTATCACATGTGGCTACAAGAGGCTTGCAATTTACAATGTAAGATGCTTAGAATAATAAACCGGTTCTTTTGCTCCGGTGTTGGTACTTATTTACATCGGTTATTTAGATAAATTTATCATAGAAACTATCATAGGTGCTTAAGAAAAACTTGTTTATTTTTATAAACTACTCCGTCTGTTCACATATATAAGATGTTCTAACTTTTTTCTAAATTACATGTATTAGACATGTATTAGTGTTTTTTATTCATTTAATTCTTTATGTAGTCCATATTGAAATATCTAAAACATCTTATATTTGTGAACGAAAAGGAGTAGCTAATGCCACATTTCTTCATGCGAGAATTTATAGAAGTACATTTATTAAGAATAAAATTAGAATATATGAGAATATTGCCCCTTCACATTCTCGTCATATACGATGCTAGCTGAACTAGCAACAAATGGAGGTGGCTTGCATTTATAGTTCATCATGACCTTCTTCCTTGGGGGCAATGATTTATTGCTCAAAAAATGGTGATGGTGAGGGCTTTGCCTGTGCTTGATAGCATGTCGTGGAAAAAGGAATACAAAAGGATTGAATGTACCTAATGATGTTGAGGCCTATGTGCTATGTGTGTATGTTGACAAAAATAGAAGTAGCGAGGATCAACTATTTAGTTATACTACATGATACCCCACGCGTTGATGAGGGATTTGGTTGCAATATATTTGATTGAGATTTAGTTGTATGGAAACTCATATTACCTGGGGATATTAGGAAGAAGTCAGGGCCCAACATGACCTCTGTTGTTGTTAGGCACATTATTCTTGTTTGTTGTTGTTGTTGTATGGAACATGAATATTAGATTAATAATAATAGAACTGATGTAAATATTCCTTATTATTAATTTCCAACAGGAATCCTACTAGGCCCTAATTTCTTCCTAATATCCTAGTTAATACAATGTGCCTATTAGATGAATATTCATTGGGACCTGAAGATCAATGGTTTGTAGCATCAGAAAAAAACCCCGTCATTATTTGAGAACCAATGTATGAAATACCTGAAGACCCCCTACAAGTCAATGATCAACCTTGCACACAACTAGAGAACTTCTCTTGGTTCCCAACTTCGTCTAGTGCGTTTGTCAACCTCACGAGCTTTGCTAGTTACATGAATTAGTGTATCTAGTGGTTGGAAATGATTTTTTCGTAAAGGAAAGTAAAATTCATAATACAAAAAGACCAAAAAAGTAAACGAGGTTGTATTTATGAGGAATATATAAAGGACCACAATCCATAATTTCACTAGTGGCATCTCTCCAAAGCAGCATATGTGTGGTGAACAAATTATAATTGCACATTGATTAACTGAAGTTTTATATTTGCACATAGGCATGACCTTATATCTCTATAGACCATTATCCAGCTGCATCTATAGCTAATATTGCAGTCCAAGACCTCTATCCAATATGCATCCCAAAGTATCAAGTAAAGTTAGAACAATGGATCAAGCGAGATTTTTTATGATAATTTATTGGCGGAAATGCATTAAGCAAGATGACATAATGTTGATAGTATATTCCGTTTACTTCCAATTCATCATCGAGATAACTAGTCGACTATCCTTTTACCCTTAGTGACAGTAACATGCTATAGTCCTTTCCCTTTGTTGTCACTAGGATCGGTTACTTGCAAGGTTAACACCTCCATAGTAGTTCCAACAATATCCTCAATATTGCCTCCTCTTCCCTTTACTCTCAGCAGCGGCATAAGCCTAGCCACACATCACTAACAGAAACCTTCACTACCCATAGTACCTACCAACACCACCTCCATCTTACACTGACCAAGCCACACCACGTTCTCTCACTCAACCTCGCCACGCCACTCACATGCCGCCTCCTCATCGCCATTGCTCGTGCACACCCACTAGCACAACTCCCTTCCAACCGTGAGATTCCATTTGCCGCAGAACCACAAGAGGGAGAAATAGGAGTCCATGCCACTGCCTTCCCATCACGCCTTGCCGTCGTCTCCATCTTCACCTCATGTTGAATCGAGAGACGAACTCGTATTTGTGCGCGCGCGCGCGCGCGTGTGTGTGTGTGTGTGCATGCAGTGGCAGAGATAGCCAAATATCAAAGAGAGGGGGAGGGCGAAACATAAAACTTGAAGACCAGGGAAAAAAAGATATTTGCCCCCTCATCTAAGCCCTTCAGATTTTTTATTTGTAGCTGGTGTTGGAAATATGCCCTAGAGGCGATCATAAATTGGTTATTATCATATTTTCTTGTTCATGATAATCATTTATTATCCATGCTATAATTGTATTGATTGGAAACTTAGATACATGTGTGGATACATAGGCAACACAGAGTCCCTAGTAAGCCTCTACTAGACTACCTCGTTGATTAAACATGGTTAAGGTTTCCTAACCATATACATGTGTTGTCATTTGATAACGAAATCACATCATTAGGAGAATGACGTAATGGACAAGACCCAACCGTAAGCATAGCATGTGATTGCATCATTAAGTTTATTGCTATTGCTTTCTACATGTCAAGTATCTGTTTCTAAGACCATGAGATCATGCAACTCCGTGACATCGGAGGAATGCCTTGTGTGTATCAAACGTCACGACGTAACTGGGTGATCATAAAGTTGATCTAAAGCTGTCTCCGAGGGTGTCTGATGGGTTGGCATGGACCGAGATTGGTATTTGTCACTCCGTATGATGGAGAGGTATCTCTGGGCCCTCTCGGTAATACAACATGAAAAGAAGCTTGCAAGCAATGTGACTAAGGAGTTAGTCATAGGATCTTGTATTAAGAAATGAGTAAAAAGACTTGCGAGTAATGAGATTGAACTAGGTATGGAGATACCACGATCAAATCTCGGGCAAGTAACATACCGCTAGACAAAGGGAACTACATAAGGCATTGACTAAATCCTTGACATCGTGGTTCGACCAATAATGATCTTCGTGGAATATGTAGGAACCAATATGGGCATCCAGGTCCCGCTATTGGTTATTGACGGAGAGGTGTCTTGGTCAGATCCACATGATTCTCGAACCCGTAGGGTCCGCACGCTTAACGCTCGATTGATGCTAGAGTAGTATTGAGATATGTACATTGGTGACCGAATGTTTTCCGGACTCCCAGATGAGATCCCGGACGTCATGAGGAGTTATGGAATGGTCTGGAGGTAAATATTTATATATTAAAAGTCCTATTTTGTCTACCGGAAAAATTTCGAGCATTACCGGTAGTGTACGGTGTGCCGAAAGGGTTCCGAGGGTCCACCGGGGGATCCACCTGCCCCGTGGGCCCACAAGGGCTGTAGGGGTGGCGCTCTAGCCATCCTAGGCCAGGGGTACCAGCCTCTAGAGGCGAATTGTGCTTGGGGGCAAGAGTCCCAAAGGGATAAGGCAACCCGAAGGTGCCTTGGAGGAGGGAACTCCTCCCTTCCTTGTGGAGGGAAGACTCCACCCTAGTCGCCGTCCCTCCTTGGAGGAGGGGCCAAGAGTTGCGACCTAACCCTGCCCCTTATCTCCTATATATAGTAGAGGAGAAGGGGAGGGCTGTACACAACAATCCACGCCCCGGCGGCAGCCCTCTCCCTCCCGTCACCCCGTTCCTCCATAGATGTGTTTTTGAGTAGTGCTTGGCGAAGCTTTGCTGGATTCAGCGCCACCACCATCACCACCATGCCGATGTGATGGTTTTGATCCCATCTAATTCTCCTCCCTTGCTTGCTGGATCAAGAAGGAGGAGACGTCATCGAGCCGCACGTGTGCTGAACGCGGAGGTGTCGTTCGTTCGGTGCTGGATTGATTTGGATCGCGATTGGATCATGAAGAGTACGACTACATCAAGCACGTTATATACGATTCCACTTAGAAAACTACAAGGGTATGTAGATGCACTCCCTTATCATAGCTATTGATCTCCATAGATTTGTCTTGGGTGTTCGTAGGATTTTTGTTGCTTCCCATGCAACGTTCCCCAACAGTGGCATCATGAGCTAGGTCTATGCATAGATAACATGCACGAGTAGAACACAAAGTGTTTTTGGGCATTCATGTTCAGATTGCTTACTTCCTTGGCCTTATCTTGATTCGGCAGTATTGTGGGATGAAGCGTCCTGAACCAACTTTACTCGTCCACGTACGAGAGACCGGTTCCATCGACTGACATGCAACTTGTTGCATAAAGATGGTTGGCAGGTGTGTGTATCTCCCAGTTTAGTTGAATCGGATTCGACAAAGGCGGTCCTTGTAGAAGGTTAAATAGAAACTTGAATATCATCATTGTGGCTTTGCGTAGGTAAGAACAGTTCTTGCTAGTTGTCCATAACAACCACGTAAAACTTGCAACAACAAAGTAGAGGACGTCTAACTTGTTTTTGGATGGCATGTTGTGTTGTGATATGGCCAAAGACATGATGTGATATATGTGATGTATGAGATGATCATGTTTTGTATAGATTATCACGACTTGCATGTCAATGAGTACAACAACCAGAAGGAGCCATAGGGTTGTCTTTAATTTATTTGTGCCTTTTTGCTTTACTTTATCGCTACGAGTTAGCAATAGTTGTAGAAGCATAGTTGGCGTGACAACCCCAATGGCGACACAATGATGGATATCATGATGATGGAAATCATGGTGTCATGTTGGTGACAATGGAGATCATGCCACTGCTTTGGAGATGGAGATCAAAAGCACAAGATGATGATGGCCATATCATGTCACTTTTATGATTTGCATGCGACGTTAATCCTTTTATGCATATTATTTTTCTTAGGACAACGGTAGCATTATAAGATGATTCCTCACTAAAATTTCAAGAAAAAAATATGTTATCCCCAAGTGAGCACCGTTACGAAGGTTACTCGTTTCGAAGCACCACATGATGATCGGGTGTGATAGACTCTACGTTCGCATACAACGAGTGTAAGCCAGTTTTGCACATGCAGAACATTTAGGTTAAACTTGACGACCCTAGCATGTACGGACATGGCCTCGGAACACATGAGACCGATAGTTCAAACATGAGTCATATAGTAAATATGATAAACATGGAGATGTTCACCATTACCAACTCATCTCACGGGATGATCAGACTTGGGTTGATGGATTTGGATCATGTTACACTCAAACAACCTCAAGGATGTTGATTTGAGTGGGAGTTCTTAAGTAATATGATTAATTGAACTCATTACCATGAACATAGTCTAAGTTGTATTTGCAAAGTATGTTGTAGAGCAATAGCTTGCACTGTAGCTCCCCTGTATTTTTGATACGTTCCTAGAGAATACTAAGTTCAAAGATGATAGTAGCATTTTTGCGGATTGGGTTCGTAAACTGAGGATTATCCCCATTTCCGCACAAAAGGCTTATGTCCTTGATGCACCGCTCGGTGTGCCACACCCAAGCTTAGTATGTGGATGTTGTGAACATCTGACACACATGCTTTTGATGACTACTTTATAGTTCACCGCGTCATGCTTTACGACTTTGAATTGAGGCTTCAAAGATGTTTTGAACTTCACGGAGCATATGAGATGTTCCAAGAGCTGAAATTGGGATTTCAGGCTCGTAACCGTGTTGAGAGGTAGGAGACCTCCGACAAGATTCTTTGCCTGAAAGATGATGGAGAATAGATCAATTGGTGAGCATGTGCTCAGATTGTCTGGGTGCTACAATCTCTTGAATCCAGTGGAAGTTGAGATATGGTAGGGATTGTCATAGTTCTCCAAGTCATTGACACCAAGCTACTGGAGCTTCCTGATGAACTATAACATGCCAGGGATGGAGATGATGATCTGTGAGCTATTCGTGACGTTTTATACCACGAAGGTAGAAATCAAGAAGGAGCATCAAATGTTGATGGTTAGTAAAACCACTAGTTTCAAGAAGGGCAAGGGCAAGAAGGGAAACTTCGAGAATGGAATGCCAGTTGCCGCTCCAATGAAGAAACCCAAGGTTGAACCCAAACCCGAGACTGAGTGCTTCTGATGTGAGGGGAATGATCACTGAGAGCGGAACTACCCCAGATGCTTGGCAGATAAGGAGGCTTGCAATGCTAATAAAGTATATTTGATATCCATGTTATTTATGTGTGCCTTGCTAGTGCTTGTTGTAGATCCTGGGTATTTGATACCGATTTAGTTGCTAATGTTAGTAACTCATAACTCGAAACAGGAGTTATGGAATGAACAAAGACTAGCTAAGGGCGAGGTGTCGATGTGTGTTGGAAGTGTTCCCAAGGTTGATGTGATCACCATCGCATGCTCCATCTACCTTCAGGATTAGTATTAAACCTAAATACACATTATTTGATGTCTACGTTGAACATTAACATTATATTTATTTTGTTTATTGCGAGACGATTATTCATGTAAGTTAGAGAATAATGAGTTATTCTGTTTACATGAATAATATCTTTTATGATCATGCAACCAACGTGAATGGTTTATTGAATCTTGATCGTAGTGATACACATGTTCATAGTATTGATGCCAAAATATGCAAAGTTGGTAATGATAGTACCACTTACTTGTGGCACTGCTGCTTAGGTCATATTGGTGTAAACTGCATGAAGAAACTCCATGCTGATGGAACTTTGGACTCACTCGGTTTTGAATCGTTTGAGACATGCAAACCATGCCTATTGGTGTAAAACGCATGAAGAAACTCCATGCTGATGGGTCTTTGGACTCATTCGATTTTGAATCACTTGAGACATGTGAACCATGCCTCATGGGCAAGATGACTAAATACCTCGTTTTTCCAATGAGATGAACGGGCAAGTTACTTATTGGAAATGATACATTTTGATGTATGTAGTGTCGGGGAGATAACCCCGGGGTAGGCTCATCGAGCCTGCTTCTTCATTTCCGGCCCAAAGGATATGAACATATACAGTTTCCTAAGGCCCAAGTCATCTGGCTGGCTAGGCTGCGTCTACGGGCTAGAGGATGAGGCGGCCATCCCTCTGGCCGACCAGGCAACCCCTGCCGGCTAGAGTCGAGGCGGTTACCTCTTCTGAGCCGGCCTGGTCCAGCCAGCCGGCTAGGAATGAGGCAGCCGCGCCCCAGCCGGCTAGCCAGGCAGGCTAGCCGGCCGGGGATCACAAGTCACATCAGATCGTAGGTCAGGATGAGACCTTACGATTAAAGGTAGCTACAACAAAGGTACTGGATCGGGGCGTCCGGCAGGTACGAGCGTCGGCGGCCACGCCGCTGACCTACCCCGGCTCTGATCCATCACCTAGCATAGTGTCGGACCGTCGTACTCCCACTCCATTACTGCACTCGGCGTGGGGAACAATGGAGGCGGTCGTACTACCTACCCATGACGAATCTCGCTGGACGATGCTCGACGTACAACGCGTGCTCGGCGTCAACCTTACGCGAGAGCTTCATTGGCCAGCCGGTGGGTCCCACTGCCAATCGAGACCAGGCAGCCGGCGGGCCCCTCAAGCGACAAGACAAGACTCTAGTGGGCCCCTGGCCAGCCGGCAAGGCTGCCAGCCGGGTCCCACATTTGTACCCTTTATCCATATTGTAGGCCGACGGGTTCGTCTATAAAACCCCCCGGTCGCCCTCCATGCAAGGGGGGGCGATCATTCCACGGACGAACAACACTACACACTCACCAACCACATAGAGAGAGGCAGAGACGAGCCGGCTGCTCCCCTCTCCCTCCTCCCAACACAGCTCCAGGAGCAACTGTGTACCCTGTTCATACACAACAAACACTCCGGCAGGACTAGGGGTCTTATCTCTATGGAGAGCCCTAAACCTGGGTACATCGTGCGTTCCATGCTTGTACCAACCTCGTTCCCAGCGCCCTCCTTTGTCCCTTCGGTTCTCACCGACTTTGGCCTACCTATGGCATATGTTGTGAGTATTCACCGACATGTAGTCAAATGAGTGATGAAACATGCAGTGGATATCATTATTTTCTTACTTCGCATATGATATGAGTATATATGGATATATTTTCTTGATAAATCACAAGTCTAAAATGTTGAAAAGTTCAAGCAATTTCAGAGTGAAGTTGAAGGTCATCGTGACAAGAAGATGAAATGTCTACGATATGATCGTAGAGGTGAATACCTGAGTTACGAGTTTGGTATACATTTAAGACAAATGTGGAAATTGTTTCACGACTCATGCCACCTAGAACACCATAGTGTGATGGTGTGTCCATATGTCGTAGCCGTGCTCTGTTAGATATGGTGCGTACTATGATGTCCCTTACCATTTTGCCGCTATCGTTTTGGGGTTATGCATTAGAGATAACCACATTCACTTTAAATAGGGCACCATCTAAACCCGTTGAGATGACACAGTATGAACTATGGTTTGGCAAGAAATCTAAGCTGTCATTTCTTAAAAGTTTGGGGCTCAAACGCTTATGTCCAAAAGATTCAACCTGATAAGCTCGAACCCAAAGCGAATAAGTGCGTATTCATAGGATATCCATGTTGGAAATATGCCCTAGAGGCAATAATAAAGTGGTTATTCTTATATTTCCTTGTTCATGATAATTGTTTATTATCCATGCTATAATTGTATTGATTGGAAACTAAAATACATGTGTGAATACATTGACAACAAAGTGCCCTTAATATGCCTCTACTAGACTAGCTCGTTGATCAAAGATGGCTAATGTTTCCTAGCCATCGACATGAGTTGTCATTTGATGACGGGATCACATCATTAGGAGAATGATGTGATGGACAAGATCCAAACCTTAAGCATAGCGTTTGATTGTATGTAGTTTACTGCTATGGCTTTCTGCATGTCAATGTATCTATTTCTATGCTCATGAGATCACGCATCACTGACATCGAAGGAATGACTTCTCTATATCAAACGTCGCAACATAACTGGGTGACTTTAAAGATTCTCAACACATATCTCCGAAGGTGTTGTGGATTGGGCATGGATCAAGACTCGGATTTGTCACTCCATGCGATAGAGAGGTATCTCGGGGCCCACTCAGTAATACAACATCACAATAAGCTTGCAAGCAATGCGAATAAGGAGTTAGTCAAGGGATCTTGTGTTACAGAACGAGTAAAGAGACTTGCTGGTAACGAGATTGGACTAGGCATGGAGATACCGACGATCAAATCTCGGGCAAGTAACATACCGATGGACAAAGGGAACTGCATACATGATTGATTGGATCCTTGCCATCGTGGTTCGACCGATAAAGATCTTCATAGAATATGTAGGAGCTAGTATGGGCATCCAGGTCCTGCTATTGGTTATTGACGTGAGAGTGTCTCGGTCATGTCTGCATAATTCTCGAACCCGCAAGGTCTGCACACTTAACGTTCAGTGATGATTTGGTATCGTTGAGTTATGTATGTTGGTGACCGAAGGTTGTTCGGACTCCCGCATAAGATCCTGGACGTCACGTGGAGTTCCGGAATGGTCCAAAGGTGAATATTGATATATGGGAAGTTCCATGTTGGTCACTGGAAGGAATTTGGGCGTCACCGGTAGTGTACCGGGGAGTGCCGAAGGGTTCCAAGGGTCCACCGGAAGGGGCCACCAGCCCCGGAGGGGCCACATGGGATGAGAAGGGTGCGCACCAGCCTCTGGTGGGCTGGGATCCCCTCCCCACCTAGGACCATGCGGCTGGGCTGGTGAAGGGCCAACCCTAGGAGGTGGCTGCTACTTCTCAAACAACAACGCCATAATTTGACACGTTGACGGAGACTTGCTTGCGTTGGTTTTTCCCTTGAAGAGGAAAGGGTGATGCAACACAGGAGTAGTAAGTATTTCCCTCAGTTTGAGAACCAAGGTATCAATCCAGTAGGAGAATCTCGTCAAGTCCAGAGTACATGTGAAAACACAAAAGAGCTTGCACCCAACGCTATAAAGGGGTTGTCAATCCCTTCAAGATTGATTGCAAAGTGAGATCTGAAGGCGGAAAGTGCAACGAAGTAAAAGTGTAAGGCTGAAAATATGGTGTGAAGTAGACCCGGGGGGCATAGTGTTCACTAGAGGCTTCTCTCAAAATAGCAAATATTACGGTGGGTGAACAAATTACTGTCGAGCAATTGATAGAACCGCACAAAGTCATGACAATATCTAAGGCAATGATCATACATATAGGCATCATGTCCGAAACAAGTAGACTGATACTTTCTGCATCTACTACTATTACTCCACACATCGACCGCTATCCAACATGCATCTAGTGTATTGAGTTCATGACGAACAGAGTAATGCCTTAAGTAAGATGACATGATGTAGAGGGATAAATTCAAACCAATGATGAAAACCCTATCTTTTTACCCTTGATGACAACAACACGATGCGTGCCTCGCTACCCCTTCTGTCACTGGGTGAGGTCACCGCACAGTATGAGCCCAAAACCAAGAACTTCTCCCATTGCAAGAATCATAGATCAAGTTGGCCAAACAAAACCCACAACTCGAAGAGAATTACAAGGATATGAAATCATGCATAAGAGAGATCAGAAGAAACTCAAATAAGATTCATAGATAATCTGATCATAAATCCACAATTCATCGGATCTCGACAAACACACCGCAAAAGAAGATTACATCTGATAGATCTCCATGAAGATCATGGAGAACTTTGTATTGAAGATCCAAGAGAGAGAAGAAGCCATCTAGCTACTAGCTATGGACCCGTAGGTCTATGGTGAACTACTCACGCATCATCGGAGAGGTCATGGTGTTGATGAAGAAGCCCTCCGTATCCGAATCTTCCCTCCGGCAGGGCACCAGAACGTGCCCCAGATGGGATCTTGCGGAGACAGAAGCTTGCGGCGACGGAGAAATATTTTGGTGGCTCCCCTGATATTTTCTGGGATTTTAGGGAATTTATAGGCGAAGGAGCTAGGGCAGGGGAGACCCAGGGAGCCCATAAGCCTGCTAGGTGCGCCCCCTGGCCGCGCCTAGGGGGCTTGTGGGGTACCCTGCTGGCCCCTGCCTTGGTTCTCAAGTTTGACGCGTATCTTCTGTTCCGAAAAAAAATCTTTTCGGAAGTTTTATTCCGTTTGGACTCCGTTTAAAATCCTCCTTTGAAAAGGGTCAAAAACACGAAATAAACAGGAACTGGCACTTGGCACTGAGTTAATAATTTAGTCCCAAAAAAGATATAAAAGGCATACAAAACATCCAAAGTTTGACAAGATAATAGCATGAAACCATCAAAAATTATAGATACGTTGGAGACGTATCAAGCATCCGCAAGCTTAACTCCTGCTCGTCCTCGAGTAGGGAAGTGATAAGGACTGAAATTTTGATGTGGAATGCTACCTAGCATAGTTGTCCTTTGTAACTTCTTTCATGTGACATGAATGTTCAGATCCGTATGATTCAAAACAATAGTTTGCTATTGACATGGAAACAATAATACTTGAAGCAAACTAGCAAGGTAATCATGAACTTTCGAAATAACAAGGCCAAAGAAAGTTATCCCTACAAAATCATATAGTCTGGCTATGCTCCATCATCCCCACACGACTAATGTAAATCATGCACAACCCCGGTATTGGCCAAGTAATTGTTTTTGCACTCTTACTTCTCAAACCTTTTTCAACTATCACGCAATACATGAGCGTGAGCCATGGATATAACACTATAGGTGGAATAGAGTGTGGTGGTGGTTGTGAGACAAAAAAGGAGGAGATGGTCACATTGACTCGGCGTATCAAAGGGTTATGTAGATGCCCATTAATAGATATCAATGTGAATGAGTAGGGATTGCCATACAAAGGATGCACTAGAGCTATAAGTATGTGAAAGCTCAAAAGGAGAACTAGTAGGTGTGCATCCAACTTGCTTTCTCACGAAGATCTAGGGCAATTTGAGGAAGCCCATCATTGGAATATACAAGCCAAGTTATATAATAAAGATTCCCACTAGCATAAAGCGGTGACGAAACGAGAGGCTCTCAATCATGAAGAACATGGTGCTATTATGAAGCACAAGTGTGGAAAAAGATAGTAGCATTGTCCCTTCTCTCTTTTTCTCTTTTTTTTGGGTTCTTTGGCCTCCTTTTTTTTCTCTTTTTTTATTTGGGCTCTTTGGCCTCTTTTTTTATTACCTCACATGGGACAATGCTCTAATAATGATGATCATCACACTTTTATTTACTCATGGCTCAAAGCTCAAAGCGATGATGACTCCTTAGGAAATGCCTCCGGCAGTGTACCGGGATGTGCAACGATCTAGCTTGGCGTATGACGTTGAAACATCTCGCTAGCTATCTTACGATCATGCAATGGAAATATGAGAGTGACGACACAAGTCATGAGACGGAACGGTGGGAGTTGCATGGCAATATATCTCGGAATGGCTATGAAAATGCCATAGTAGGTAGGTATGGTGGCTGTTTTGAGGAAGGAATATGGTGGGTTTGTGCACCGGCGAAAGTTGGGTGGCACTAGAGAGGCTAGCAATGATGGAAGGTGAAAGTGCATATATACCATGGACTCACATTAGTCATGAAGAACTCACATACTTATTGGGAAAGTTTTTATTAGTAATCGAAACAAGGTGCTAAACGCATACTCCTAGGGAAAGGGTTGGTAGGTGTTAACCATCGCGCGATCCCGACCGCAACACAAAGGATGACAATCAATAGATAAATTATGCCCCTACTTCCTAACATAGCGGTTCAACATACATGCATGTTACGGGAATCACTAACTTCAACACAAGTATTTCTAGATTCACAACACCCTACTAACATAACTCTTAATATTACCAAGTCCACGTCTCAAAACTAATTGAGAGGAATCAAACTTCTCTTTCTACTCAATGCACATGAAGATGGAAGTTTTTGTATCATCTTTGGGTACCTATCACCTTTGGGACTAATTTCATAACACAAACCAACTACCAAGTCACGCACCGCCGTGCTCTAAAAGATCTAAGTGAAGCACATAGAGCAAAATTATATAGCTCAAAAGATATAAGTGAAGTACGATGGGCATTCTAGCAAAATCACGATGAGTGCATGTCTCTCTCAAAAGGTGTGCAGCAAGGATGATTGTGACACAACAAAAATAAAAAACTCCTACGATACAAGACGCTCCAAGCAAAACACATATCATGTGGTGAATAAAAATATAGCTCCAAGTAATGTTACCGATGGATTGAAGACGAAAGAGGGGATGCCTTCCCAGGGCATCCCCAAGCTTAGGCTTTTTGGTGTCCTTGAATTTGGCTTGGGGTGCCTTGGGCATCCCCAAGCTTGAGCTATTTCCACTCTTTATCCATTTGTCCATGAGAACATCACCCAAAACTTGAAAACTTCACAATACAAAACTTAAACAGAAACTCGTGATATCATTAGCACAAGAAAACAAACTACCACCTCTTTAGGTACTGTAGAAATCTTGATTTCTATTTATATTGGTGTTAGATTACTATATTCTCACTTTTCCATGGCTAGTACCCCCCGATACTATCCATAGTTTCATCAAAAGAAGCAACCAACTCAACAAAAATCAGAATCTGTCAAAAACAGACCAGTCTGTAGAAATCTGTATACTTCGTATACTTCTGTTACCTCAAAAATTCTGAAAAATTACGACTGCCTGGGAAAAAGGCATATCAACCAGAATAAAAAGAATCAACTCCAAAGCTATTTCTGAATAAAAATGAAAAATAGTCTCGTGAGCGAAAAGTTTTTGTCCTTTTCTAGAAGGATCAAACAACCATCACCAAGACTAGTCATAAAGGTTTTGCTTGGCTCAAACACAAAAAGAAACACAAAAGACACAATCATAACAGAATTATGATGGTGTGGACGCAACAAAACAGAAATAAAAAGATAAATTCATTGCGTTTCCTCCCAACAAGCGCTATTGTTTAACGCCCTTAGCTAGGCATAAGGCGATAGAATCACGTATCGTCGTCTTTGGTGCTCAAACCATAAGTAGCCCTCATCATGGATTCATAAGGCAATCTTATTTTATTTCTAGGAAAATGCTCCATGCCCTTATTTAAAGGAAATTGAAATCTAATATTCCCTTCCTTCATATCGATGATAGCACCGACAGTCCTTAGGAAAGATCTACCAAGAATGATAGGGTATGTAGGATTGCAATCAATGACAAGCACAATGAAATTCACGGGTACATAGTTCCTATTTGTAATAATAAGAACATCATTGATCCTTCCCATGGGTTTCTTGACAGTAGAATCCGCAAGATTCAAATTAAGAGAACACTCCTCAATCTCATTGAAACCCAGAACATCACATAAAGACTTTGGAATCGCGGAAACACTAGCATCCAAATCACACAAAGCATTGCATTCATAGTTTTTGATTTTGATTTTGATAGTAGGTTCCACTCATCATGAAGCTTTCTAGGGATAGAAACTTCCAATTGAAGTTTCTCTTCAAGAGATTTTATCATAGCTTCGACGATATGATCGGTAAAGGCCTTGTTTTGGCTATAAGCGTGTGGAGAGTTTAGCATGGATTGCATCAAGGAAATGCATTAAATCAAGGAGCAACTATAATAATTGAATTCCTTGAAATCCAAAGTAGTAATTTCATTACTACTCATAGTTTTAATATCTTCTACTCCACTTTCAATTCTTTCAGCATCAAGATAGATGGACTCCGAATCATTGGGGTGTTTTTCAACCAAAGTGGATTCATATCCAGCCCCATCATCATTAGGTTTGACACAAGAAAACAAAGATTCAATGGGAGTCACACCAAGCACTTTAAGATCTTCGTGATTCTTATCACGAGAACACGCCCTTTTAAGCCATTCATGTCTAACACAAATTTGGGCGGTTCTTTCTTTGCTCTCACTCATGGAAACACGATAGCTTTCAAAGTATCATCCATATTGATCTTGGGAGGAGCATATCTAACTTTCAAAGCATCAATATCACTAGACATTCTATCAATGCTCCTAGCCAAATCTTCGATTTTGAGTAGTTTTTCCTCTATGGACGCATTGAAAATCTTTTGTGAGTTGATAAACTCTTTGATATTACTCTCTAGATCAGAGGGTAATCTATTGTAATTTCCATGAGTATTGTTGTAGGAGTTGCCAAAGTTATTAGAGGGGTTACTAGGAAAAGGCCTAGGAACATAGTTTCCTCTAAAAGCATTGTTGTTGCCAAAATTATTCCTACCAACAAAATTAACGTCCAAGCTAGCGTTGCTACTCTCAATCAAGGAAGACAAGGGCATATCATTAGGATCTAAAGGAGCACTTATACTAGCAAGCAAATTCATTAACTCATCCATCTTAGCACTTAACGAGTTAATGTAAGTGCATCTAGTGCCCCTTAGTGATTTTGGTGGTTTGAAGACATATAGGTTAAGTATCTAATGTGTTTATGAGTATACACATGATCTATAAGTCATTGAGGAGTTTGAGATATTTGAAGAATATCGACCCCTAAAAATATATATCTTCGGTTGAAAAAATTGGTCTGAAGCTGAAGAAATGAATCGCGAGGAATCTGTGATGAAATTGATATTCCTCATGAAGATACTGATATTGAGGAATCCGGTGTGTCATGAAGAAATCACTCTGAAGAATTTGAAGCATGAAGATTTACACTTTCTGTTTTATTTTCTTCGCATTTGAGTAATAGGAACACCGTACTGTTAAAGGGGGTCGAAGTTACACTTTGGAATGATTTTCCTCATGATGCTCAACCCAAGCCTAATCCTACCAAAAGCCTCAAGTGAGGAATACGAGTGACATGAGGACTTTCACAGTTGAGGGTTCCGACCGTTTCGATAGCCACGCCAAGTAATTGGTCTTATCCACTCCAACGGTCATATTATTTAAGGGCATTAGTGTCAAATCATGTCGGGATGCTCCCAGGCTATAAATAGCCACCCCCACAACCATTAGCTGGTTGGCTGCTCCGTTAGAATCTGACACTTGTCATAAGAGCAACCCAATTCCTGAGAGTCTTCGAGAGTAATTCATCAGTGAGGAAATACCCCATACACCGAAACCACAAACCAAACCTAGTGATTGAGCATCACTGAAGAAGTTGTTCCTGTGTGGGACTGAAGCCTTTTACCTTTGAGGACTGTGCATCCTCCAGACGGTTAGGCGTCATGGTCTAGAGATTTCCATCAGTCAATTGTGGATCGCCGGGTGACCAAGTTTGTGAGGGTTTGGAAGTCTGCCCTGAAGACTTACCACGAGTGTTGGGCGAGGACTGTGTGTTCTTAGCCCAAGGAGAACACGGTAGGGACTGTGTGTCCCGGGACTGTGTGTCCTTTGGTTTCAATACCAAGCCGCTCCAAACCAGATGTACGACTGTCACAACAGTTGGAACTGGGTCATCAACGACTGTCTTCACTGAGAAACGGGTTCTAATTCCTCAACTCCTTACTTTCCTCGTAGTATGTGTTGATGACTTTCACTGCTACTGTTTGAAGAATTTGCTGAAGACTTTCTCTGAATTTCCTCAACCCCAAATTCTTCACGTCAGTTAATCCTCATCTGTATTGTGCGTCTCCGCTCACTGTGCAATCTGTTTTCACACTCCTCACTCTAAAAAACTGCTGTTGTGAAACTTTGCACTTCTGATCCTTTACTGTTTCCGCTGTGAGTTAGTCATTAGTGAGGAATTTCCTCAAAAGGAATTTCCTTAGTGATGAAATTCTAAAAATCTCCTATTCACCCCCGTCCAGTCGATATAACGCACTTTCAATTGGTATCAGAGCAAGGTACTCCCTTGTTCTGTGTGATTTTGGTTTAACCACCTGGAGTTTTAGTTATGTCGACTGCAGGCATGTTTAAGGTGACTGCATCATGTCCTACCTTCAAAGGAAAGAACTTTCCCTTCTGGAAGAACAAAATCCAAATGCATCTACAAGCTATTGATAATGATCTCTGGTATATTGTGGAACATGGCGTCCCCATCATCTCTACTAGTGTCTCTGCTGCTGATGTGAAGAAATTCAAGCAACTCGATTCTCAAGCGAAGAATATTATCTTCGGCCATCTGAGCCCAGGCCAGTTTGGAAGAGTAAGTGCTTTGGGCTCTGCGACACTGATCTGGGAGAGACTGTGCAAGGTAAATGAAGGAGTATCAACCCAGCGTGACTCTCGTGTTGATATTCTTCGCAATCTCTTCAATCGCTTCAAGAGACATGACAATGAAAGCTGCTAAGACACCTTTGATCGCCTCACTGACATATCAAATAAGCTGCAAGCACTGGGAGCTCGAGACATCACTGATCACGAAGTTGTGAAGAAACTGCTGAGATCTTTGGATTCTTCATTTGATACTTTAGTTCCGATGATTCAAGAAAGACCAGACTACAAGATGCTTGATCCAGCTGATATACTCGAAAGGCTAAATACTCATGAATTCCAGCTAGAAGAAAAGAAAGATCTATATGGACCAAGCTATTCCAGACCACGTGCACTGAAGGCTAGAGCAATTTCCTCATCTGAAGAAGAAGACACAGATGACAACATTGGTGACCCCGAAGAATTTGGACAGGAGCTTGCAATGCTCGTGAGGAAATTGCAGAGATTTACATGACGTGGCCAGTTCGGTAAATCTTCAAGAAGAGACATGAGGAAATCAGAATCCTCATCTGAGGACTACAAGAAACGAACCTGCCACAAGTGCAAGAAATCAGGTCATTACATTGCTGATTGTCCCCGTTGGGGAAAGGAATCAAAGAAAAATAAATACAAGGATGACAGTTCTGATGACTCGAAGAAGAAGAAGAAATCTTCAAAATCCTCATCTTCAAAGCCCTCATCGCACAAGAAGACTAGTTTCAGAAAGGCTCGGGCACTTATTGGCAAGGAAATGGACTCAGAGGCAGAATCAGAGGAAGGTGATGAAGAAGAGGGTTCTGATGAAGACTCAGAATCCGGACATGCTAGTCTTGCACTGGCAACCACTTTCGTCAGCAAGTCAATCTTCAATCTTGAAGAAAATGATAGCACCATCCACACTGATGACTATGCTGATGACTTCGCTCCAACCTATTGCTTCATGGCAAAAGGTTCAAAGGTACCAAATAATGCCTCTTCCTCTGATTCAAGTGACTGTGAACCTGATGATTATAAGAAACCCAGTTACAGTAAACTTGCTATCATTGCCACTAAACAACAAACTGCCCTGGAAAAGCTTCAGAAACTGCTAGATAAAAGTGATGATCTGTTGAATGATGAAATGAACCTTACCCAAATCCTCACTGAAGATGTGAAAAGTCTTCAGTCTAGATTTGATAATCTTCAGGATCGTTATGATACACTCCTCACTGATCATGAGAAGCTTTCCTATGAATTTCTTCAACGGAAGCTTGATCTTGAGAAGCTGAGGATGTCTCATGATGATCTTCGTATGGAAAATGATTCATTACTACCTCAACAGATCAGCGCTTGTCAAGTTGAATTCATTCCTCCATGTCTTAAATGCATTGAACGCGAAACTGCTAATTCCTCACCAGAATCATCAAATGCTACCATTGCTACAAATTCTTCAACTGCACCTGTTGTGTCTATTTCCTCACTTGAGGAAAACACAAATGTTACTGATGAAAATGCAGGGTTGAAGGAATTGTACGTGACAGGCATATACAAAAGCCTCAAAGGACATCAAACCCTTTGTGATGTTCTCAAAAAGCAGATCTTGAACAGGAACCCGAGGAAAGAAGGAATTGCCTTTGAGAGGAAATTAAATGCTGATGGATCTTATTGGAAACCTGAGCAGTATCCCAAAACCTCATGGGTTGCTGCTACTGGGCCTCCTTTTGATCCATCTAATCTAACTGGCTTTTCATGTGAATTATCCTATTCCTCAGATGAGTCATTTGACTCCAACTATAAACTGTTCAAAAATCAATCTGGTGAAGTATTTGCTCGATATGTTGGAACTAACTGCAAGAATGGCCCTCCCTTGAGGAAAATCTGGGTTCCCAAAAGCTGTCTTGAAAATCTTCAGGTGAATGTCCTCATGACACCACCACTGAAGAATCTGAACCCCAGATCAAATTCCTCAGGAGGACCAAGGTCTTCAAGAGGATCAAAATCCTCAACTGGTCAAAACTATGCTCATACCCGTGCTAATGCATCTAACATGCAGGGAAACTACAAGGAATATGAATATGAACGTTACTCCTCAAATCATTATGTTCATAAATCCTCTAACCAGTTCTCTGCATATTCATATGAGTACTTTAACCCCCCTACTGTTAAGAGAAGCGCATTGGCTTCAATGCCACCTTCCTCACATGGTGCTCGCAGGATGATGAATGCTTTGCCACCCCTTTAGATGTGGGTGGTGAAGAAATCGGACTAATCACTTCTACAGGTCAGGTCTCGAGATGAAAATCATCATCTGAAGAATTTGCTGGAGACCCGAGGAAATACTTGATAGGACGCAAGCTAATGATTGATGAAATAGAAATATTTCACACGTCCTTATATTTTTGTTATGATGAAATTCTTATCAGATGAAATCAATATCATATTCTTCAAATCTGAAGCATATGATATGGTAAGCTGTACTAATTCATCTGCAGGATGACAAACCCAAGAATACTGAGTGGGTTCTTGATAGTGGCTGCACACATCACATGACTGGTGATAAAAGCTTACTGATGAATATGCCACTAACTCCATCACCTGTGAAGCAAATCACATATGCTGACAAAGGTAAAAGCAAGGTATTGGGACTTGGCAAAGTGGCTATTTCCAAGGATAGGCATATGGACAAAGTGATGCTTGTTGAATCCCTTGGTTTTAACCTCATGTCTGTCTTGATGCTTTGTGATCTTGATATGATTGTTATCTTTGGTAGATATAGATGTGCAGTCATCATGGAATCTGACAGATCCAAAATCTTCGAAGGTGTAAGAAGAGGGGATTTGTACATTGTTGATTTCTCTACATGTCCTCAACCAGCCACTTGCTTACTAGCAAAAACCTCAGAAGGATGGTTGTGGCACCGAAGACTAGGTCATGCAGGCATGAGGAATTTGCACACGCTAGCGAAGAAGAAGTATGTCATCGGCATCAAATCAGTCAAATTCCTCAAGGATCATCTCTGCGGTGGATGTGAATCTGGGAAAATGACCAGATCCAAGCATCCCTCGAAGACTATCATGACCACTACACGTCCATTCGAATTGCTTCATATGGATCTATTTGGACCTACTCACTATGCCACACTAACCAATGCAGCGTCTTTATCTGGCTTCGTCATAGTTGATGATTATTCCAGATATACTTGGGTGCATATCATAGTGTATAAAACTGAAGTGCAGGAAATCTTCAAACGATTTTCTTCAAGGGCCTCGACGAACTTTGGCATCAAGATCAAACATATCAGGAGTGATAATGGAACCGAGTTCAAAAACACTGGTCTTGATAATTATCTTGATGAACTTGGTATTACTCATGAATTATCTGCTCCTTATACTCCTCAGCAGAATGGTGTCCTCGAAAGGAAGAACATGACTCTGGTTGAAATGGCAAGAACTATGCTTGAAGAATATCAGACTCCTCGTCGCTTTTGGCCTGAAGCAATCAACACTGCATGCCATATCATCAACAGGGTATATCTTCACAAATTCCTCAAGAAAACCTCATATGAACTCCTCACTGACAAGAAACCCAATGTAAGTTATTTCAAAGTCTTCGGTGCAAAATGTTGGATTAGAGATCCTCACCATAGCTCAAAATTTGCACCTAAGGCACATGAAGGTTTTATGCTCGGTTATGGAAAGGACTCGCACACTTACAGAGTCTTCAAAAACTATCACAACAAAGTTGTTGAGACTGTAGATGTGCGGTTCGATGAAACTAATGGCTCGCAAAGAGAGCAATTGCCTTCTGATCCAGATAAACTGTCTCCTGAGGAAGCAATAAAGCTCAAACCTACTGAAGACATTGTCCCCACTGAGGAAATTGGTGAAGAAATGATCCCCATCACTGATGAAAATAAAGAAGATGCTCCTGAGGAAATTGCACCAGAACCACTTCCTCAGCCTAGACGAAATCCTCAACCAGCTCATCCAAGGATTGCAAACGAAGTAGAACTTGACAAAATCCTCAACGACATCAACGCACCAGGTCCTCTCACTCGCTCAAAAGCTTCACACTTAGTTAACTTTTGTGGGCATTTTTCCTTTGTATCCATCACAGAACCCTCAAAAGTTGTTGAAGATTTTCTGGAACCGGAGTGGATCCAAGCTATGCAAGACGAACTTCTTCAATTCAAGCTGAATGACATATGGGAGCTCGTCAAACGACAAGATCCTTGCAAGCACAACATCATCGGCACCAAGTGGATTTTCCGAAACAAGCAAGATGAGGACGGTCAAGTGGTGAGGAACAAGGCACGACTTGTAGCCCAAGGCTACACCCAGGTTGAAGGAATAGATTTCGATGAAACTTTTGCACCTGTTGCTAGACTTGAAGCTATTCGAATACTACTTGCTTATGCTAATCATCATAACATCATCTTATATCAAATGGATGTGAAAAGTGCATTCCTCAATGGTAAGCTTGAGGAAGAAGTATATGTTGCTCAGCCCCCAGGTTTTGAGGATCCAAAGAATCCAGACAAAGTCTTCAGACTCAAAAAGGCTCTTTATGGTCTCAAGCAAGCCCCTCGGGCATGGTATGATACATTGAAGGAATTCCTCATGAAGGAAGGCTTCAAACCTGGTTCACTCGATCCAACTCTTTGTTGGAAATATGCCCTAGAGGCAATAATAAATTAGTTATTATTATATTTCTTAGTTCATGATAATCGTTTATTATCCATGCTATAATTGTATTGATTGGAAACACAATACTTGTGTGGATACATAGATAAAACACTGTCCCTAGTAAGCCTCTAGTTGACTAGCTCGTTGATCAAAGATGGTCAAGGTTTCCTGGCCATAGGCAAGTGTTGTCACTTGATAACGGGATCACATCATTAGGAGAATCATGTGATGGACTAGACCCAAACTAATAGACGTAGCATGTTGATCGTGTCATTTTGTTGCTACTGTTTTCTGCGTGTCAAGTATTTGTTCCTATGACCATGAGATCATATAACTCACGAACACCGAAGGAATGCTTTGTGTGTATCAAACGTCGCAACGTAACTGGGTGACTATAAAGATGCTCTACAGGTATCTCTGAAGGTGTTCGTTGAGTTAGTATGGATCAAGACTGGGATTTGTCACTCCGTGTTACGGAGAGGTATCTCGGGGCCCACTCGGTAATACAACATCACACACAAGCCTTGCAAGCAATGTAACTTAATGTAAGTTGCGGGATCTTGTATTACGGAACGAGTAAAGAGACTTGCCGGTAAATGAGATTGAAATAGGTATGCGGATACTAACGATGGAATCTCGGGCAAGTAACATACCGAAGGACAAAGGGAATGACATACGGGATTATATGAATCCTTGGCACTGAGGTTCAAACGATAAGATCTTCGTAGAATATGTAGGATCCAATATGGGCATCCAGGTCCCGCTATTGGATATTGACCGAGGAGTCTCTCGGGTCATGTCTACATAGTTCTCGAACCCGCAGGGTCTGCACACTTAAGGTTCGACGTTGTTTTATGCGTATTTGAGTTATATGGTTGGTTACCGAATGTTGTTCGGAGTCCCAGATGAGATCACGGACGTCACGAGGGTTTCCGGAATGGTCCGGAAACGAAGATTGATATATAGGATGACCTCATTTGGTTACCGGAAGGTTTTCGTGCATTACCGGAAAAGTTTCGGGCTCATCGATAGTGTACCGGGAGTGCCGGGAGGGGTGCCGGGGACCATCGGGAGGGGTGTCACACCCCAAGGGGTCTCATGGGCTATGGGAAGAGATAAACCAGCCCCTAGTGGGCTGGAATAAGTTCCCACTAAGGCCCATAAGGTTTGAGAAGGAAAAAACACAAGGTGGAAAGAGTTTCCAAGTGGGAAGGTGGAATCCTACTCCAAGTAGGATTGGAGTAGGACTCCTCCACCTCCAATTTCGGCCAAACCTTTAGGTTTTGAGGCTGCCTCCTCCCCTCCCTCCCACCTATATATACGGAGGTTTTAGGGCTGATTTGAGACGACTTTTCCACGGCAGCCCGAACACATACCTCCACGGTTTTTCCTCTAGATCGCGTTTCTGCGGAGCTCGGGCGGAGCCCTGCTGAGACAAGGTCATCACCAACCTCCGGAGCGCCGTCACGCTGCTGGAGAACTCTTCTACCTCTCCGTCTCTCTTGCTGGATCAAGAAGGCCGAGATCATCGTCGAGCTGTACGTGTGCTGAACGCGGAGGTGCCGTCCGTTCGGTACTAGATCGTGGGACTGATCGCGGGATTGTTCGCGGGGCGGATCGAGGGACGTGAGGACGTTCCACTACATCAACCGCGTTCACTAACGCTTCTGCTGTACGGTCTACAAGGGTACGTAGATCGCTCATCCCCTCTCGTAGATGGACATCACCATGATAGGTCTTCGTGCGCGTAGGAAAATTTTTGTTTCCCATGCGACGTTCCCCAACAGTGGTATCAGAGCTAGGTTCATGCGTAGATGTCTTCTCGAGTAGAACACAAAAGTTTTTTGTGGGCGGTGATGTGCGTTTTGCTGCCCTCCTTAGTCTTTTCTTGATTCCGCGGTATTGTTGGATTGAAGCGGCTTGGACCGACATTACTCGTACGCTTACGAGAGACTGGTTTCATCGTTACGAGTAACCCCCTTTGCTCAAAGATGACTGGCAAGTGTCGGTTTCTCCAACTTTAGTTGAATCGGATTTGACCGAGGAGGTCCTTGGATGAGGTTAAATAGCAACTCATATATCTCCGTTGTGGTGTTTGCGTAAGTAAGATGCGATCCTACTAGATACCCTTGGTCACCACGTAAAACATGCAACAACAAAATTAGAGGACGTCTAACTTGTTTTTGCAGGGTATGATTGTGATGTGATATGGCCAACGATGTGATGTGATATATTGGATGTATGAGATGACCATGTTGTAATAGAAATATCGACTTGCACGTCGATGGTACGGCAACCGGCAGGAGCCATAGGGTTGTCTTTATACTAACATATGTGCTTGCAGATGCGTTTACTGTTTTGCTAGGATGTAGCTTTAGTAGTAATAGCATAAGTAGCACGACAACCCCGATGGCAACACGTTGATGGATGATCATGGTGTGGCACCGGTGACAAGAAGATCGTGCCGGTGCTTTGGTGATGGAGATCAAGAAGCACGTGATGATGGCCATATCATGTCACTTATGAATTGCATGTGATGTTAATCCTTCTATGCACCTTGTTTTGCTTAGAACGACGGTAGCATTATGAGGTGATCTCTCACTAAAATTTCAAGACGAAATTGTGTTCTCCCGGACTGTGCACCGTTGCGACAGTTCTTCGTTTCGAGACACCACGTGATGATCGGGTGTGATAGACTCAACGTTCACATACAACGGATGCAAAACAGTTGCACACGCAGAACACTCGGGTTAAGCTTGACGAGCCTAGCATGTGCAGACATGGCCTCGGAACACATGAGACCGAAAGGTCGAGCATGAATCGTATAGTTGATATGATTAGCATAGGGATGCTTACCACTGAAACTATTCTCGACTCACGTGATGATCGGACTTGAGATAGTGGATTTGGATCATGTACCACTCAAATGACTAGAGAGATGTACTTTTTGAGTGGGAGTTCTTAAGTAATATGATTAATTGAACTAATTGTCATGAACATTGTCTAATGGTCTTTGCGAATTACGATGTAGCTTGCACTATAGCTCTACTTTTTTTTTTCCTAGAGAAAATTTAGTTGAAAATTGATAGTAGCAAACTTTGCAGACTGAGTCTGTAAAACCGAGGATTGTCCTCGTTGCTGCGCAGAAGGCTTATGTCCTTAATGCACCACTCGGTGTGATGCACCTCGAGCGTCGTCTATGGATGCTGTGAACATCCGACATACACGTTTCTGATGACTACACGATAGTTCAGTGCAAAGTACTTAATGGCTTAGAAGCAAGGCACCGAAAACGTTTTAAAACGTCACGGAACATAAGTGATGTTCTAAAGAGATGAAATTGTGATTTCATGCTTGTGCCCTTGTTAAGAGGTACGAGACCTCCAACAAGATTCTTTGACCACAAAGTAAAGGAGAAAAGCTCAATCGTTGAGCGTGTGCTCAGATTGTCTGAGTACGACAATCACTTGAATCGAGTGGGAGCTAATCTTCCAGATGAGATAGTGATGGTTCTCCAAAAGTCACTGCCACCAAGCTTTGAGAGCTTAGTGATGAACTATAACATATCAAGGATAGATACAATGATCCTTGAGCGATTCGCGACGTTTGACACTGCGAAAGTAGAAATCAAGAAGGAGCATCAATAGTTGATGGTTTGAAAAACCACTAAGTTTCAAGAAAGACGAGGGCTAGAAGGGATACTTCGTGAAATGGCAAAACAGTTGCTGCGCTAATGAAGAGACCCAAGATTAAACCCAAACCCGAGACTAAGTGCTTCTATAATAAGGGGAACAGTCACTAAGGCGGAGCAACTCTAGATACTTGGTAGATAAGAAGGCTGGCAAAAGTCGAGAGAAGTATATTTGATATACATAATATTGATGTGTACTTCTCTAGTGCTCCTAGTAGCACGAGGGTATTGGATACCGGTTCGGTTGCTAAGTGATCAGTAACGCGAAATGAAAGCGACGGCATAAGCGGAGACTAGCTAAAGGCAAGGTGACGATACGTGTTGGAAGTGTTCCCAAGGTTGATATGATCAAACGTCACACGCCCCCTCTACCATCGGGATTGGTGTCGAACCTAAATAATTGTTATTTGGTGCTTGCGTTAAGCATGAACATGATTGGATCGTGTTTATTGCAATACGATTATTCATTCAAAGAGAATAATGGTTACTCTATTTGCTTGAATAATCACCTTCAATGGTTTATTGAATCTCGATTGTAGTGTTACACATTGGTGCCAAAAGATACAAGTTAAATGATGATAGTACCACTTACTTGTGGCACTGCCGCTTGAGTCATTTAGTATATAAATTGCATGAAGAGGCTCCATGCTGATGGATCTTTACTCACCTGATTTCGAATCACTAGTGACATGCAAATCATACCACATGAGCAAGGCCGTGTTTTTCATTGAGATGAAACAAGATAGTAACTTGTTGGAAGTGATACATTTTGATGTATGCAGTCCAGTGAGTGCTGAGGCACGCAGTGGATATCATTATGTTCTTACTTCACTGACGACTTGAGTAGATACAGTAGTATTTACTTAATGAATCACAAGTCTGAAATATTGAAAAGTTCAATTCTGTTTCAGAGTGAAGTTCGTCGTAACAAGAGGATAAACTGTCTACGATATGATCATAGAAATGAATACCTGAGTTACGAGTTTTTGGTACACAGTTAAGACAATGTGGAAATTGTTCCACAGTTCATGCCACCTGGAACATCATGGTGTGATGATGTGTCTGAACGTCATAGCCACGCACTATTTAGTATGGTGCATGCTGTGATGTCTCTTATCGAATTACCACTATCGTTTATGGGTTATGCATTAGAGACAACCACATTCACTTTAAATAGGGCACCGCGTATTTCCGTTGAGATGACACAGTATAGACTGAGGTTTAGAGAAATCTAAACTGTCGTTTCTTGAAAGTTTGGGGCTTCGAAACTTATGTGAAAAAGTTTCAGTCTGATAAGCTCGAACCCAAAGCGGATAAATGCATCTTCATAGGATATCCAAAACAGTTGGGTACATCTCCTATCTCAGATCTAAAAGCAAAGTGTTTGTTTCTAGAAACGGATCCTTTCTCGAGAAAAGGTTTCTCTCGAAAGAATTGAGTGGGAGTAGAACTTGATGAGGTTATTAAACCATCACTTCAACCAGTGTGTAGCAGGGCGTAGGAAGTTGTTCCTGTGGCGCCTACACCAATTGAAGTGGAAGCTGATGATGGTGATCATTGAGCTTCGAATCAAGTTACTACAAACCTCGTAGGTCGACAAGGTCGCGTACTGCTGCAGAGTAGTACGGTAACCCTGTCTTGGAGGTCATGTTGTTGAGCAACAGTGAACCTACGAGTTATGGAGAAAGCAATGGTGGGCCCAGATTCCGACAAATGGCTGGAAGCCATGAAATCCGAGAGAGGATCCATGTGTGAAAACAAAGTGTAGACTTTGGTAGAACTACTTGATGGTCATGGGACTATTGGGTAAAATGGATCTTTAAAAGAAGACAGACGATGATGGTGATAAGTCACTATTAAGAAAAGCTCGACTTGTCGCAAAGATGTTTTCGACAAGATCAAACAGTTGACTATGATGAGTCTTTCTCACTCGTAGCGATGCTAAAGGTCTGTTAGAATTATGTTAGTAGTTGCTGCATTGTTTATGAAATATTGCACGTAGGATGTCAAAACATTGTTTCCTCGACGGTTTCCTTGAGCAAACATTGTATGTGATACAACCAGAAGGTTTTGTCGATCCTAAAGATACTAGCAAGTATGCAAGCTCCAGTGATCCTTCAATGGACTGGTGCAAGCATCTCGGAGTTGGAATAAGCACTTTGATGAGATGATCAAAGATTTTGGGTGTGTACAAGGTTTATGAGAAACTTGTATTTCCAAAGAAGTGAGTGGGAGCACTATAGAATTTCTGATAGGTATATGTGGTTGACATATTGTGGATCAGAAGTAATGTAGAATTTCTGTAAAGCATACAAGGTTGTTTGAAAAAAAGTTTTCAAAGGAGTACCTGGATTACGCTACTTGAACGTTAAGCATCAAAGATCTATGGAGATAGATCGAAAGCGCTTAATAGAAGTTTCAACAAGATGCATGCCTTGACAAGTTTTTGAAAGAGTTCAAAATAGACCAGCAAAGAAGGAGTTCTTGGTTGCGTTGTGAGGTGTGAATTTGAGTAAGACTCAAAACCCGACCACGGCAGAATAAAGAGAATGGACGAAGGTCGTCTTCTATGCCTTAGCCGTAGAATCTAAAGTATGCCATGCTGTGTACCGCACCTGAAGTGTGCCTTGACTTAAAGTATGTTGAGAGGTACAGAGAGTGATCCATGATTGAATCACTAGCAGCGGTCGAAATTTATCCTTAGTAACTAATGGACTAAGGAATTTTTCTCGATTATGGAGGTGGTTAAAGAGTTTGTCGTAAAGGGTTACGTCAATGCAAGCTTTGACACTAATCCGGATAACTATGAGTAGTGAAACGGATTCGTATAGTAGAGTAGATATTTGGAGCATTTCCGAATAGCACGTAGTAGCAGCATCTATAAGATGACATAAAGATTTGTAGAGAATGCACGAATCTGAAAGTTTCAGAACCGTTGACTAAAACCTCTCTCACGAGCAAGACGTGATCAGACCCCATAACTATATGGGTGTTGGGTTCGTTGGAATCACATGGTGATGTGAACTAGATTATTGACTCTAGTGCAAGTGGGAGACTGTTGGAAATATGCCCTAGAGGCAATAATAAATTAGTTATTATTATATTTCTTAGTTCATGATAATCGTTTATTATCCATGCTATAATTGTATTGATTGGAAACACAATACTTGTGTGGATACATAGATAAAACACTGTCCCTAGTAAGCCTCTAGTTGACTAGCTCGTTGATCAAAGATGGTCAAGGTTTCCTGGCCATAGGCAAGTGTTGTCACTTGATAACGGGATCACATCATTAGGAGAATCATGTGATGGACTAGACCCAAACTAATAGACGTAGCATGTTGATCGTGTCATTTTGTTGCTACTGTTTTCTGCGTGTCAAGTATTTGTTCCTATGACCATGAGATCATATAACTCACGAACACCGAAGGAATGCTTTGTGTGTATCAAACGTCGCAACGTAACTGGGTGACTATAAAGATGCTCTACAGGTATCTCCGAAGGTGTTCGTTGAGTTAGTATGGATCAAGACTGGGATTTGTCACTCCGTGTTACGGAGAGGTATCTCGGGGCCCACTCGGTAATACAACATCACACACAAGCCTTGCAAGCAATGTAACTTAATGTAAGTTGCGGGATCTTGTATTACGGAACGAGTAAAGAGACTTGCCGGTAAATGAGATTGAAATAGGTATGCGGATACTAACGATGGAATCTCGGGCAAGTAACATACCGAAGGACAAAGGGAATGACATACGGGATTATATGAATCCTTGGCACTGAGGTTCAAACGATAAGATCTTCGTAGAATATGTAGGATCCAATATGGGCATCCAGGTCCCGCTATTGGATATTGACCGAGGAGTCTCTCGGGTCATGTCTACATAGTTCTCGAACCCGCAGGGTCTGCACACTTAAGGTTCGACGTTGTTTTATGCGTATTTGAGTTATATGGTTGGTTACCGAATGTTGTTCGGAGTCCTAGATGAGATCACGGACGTCACGAGGGTTTCCGGAATGGTCCGGAAACGAAGATTGATATATAGGATGACCTCATTTGGTTACCGGAAGGTTTTCGTGCATTACCGGAAAAGTTTCGGGCTCATCGGTAGTGTACCGGGAGTGCCGGGAGGGGTGCCGGGGACCATCGGGAGGGGTGTCACGCCCCAAGGGGTCTCATGGGCTATGGGAAGAGATAAACCAGCCCCTAGTGGGCTGGAATAAGTTCCCACTAAGGCCCATAAGGTTTGAGAAGGAAAAAACACAAGGTGGAAAGAGTTTCCAAGTGGGAAGGTGGAATCCTACTCCAAGTAGGATTGGAGTAGGACTCCTCCACCTCCAATTTCGGCCAAACCTTTAGGTTTTGAGGCTGCCTCCTCCCCTCCCTCCCACCTATATATACGGAGGTTTTAGGGCTGATTTGAGACGACTTTTCCACGGCAGCCCGAACACATACCTCCACGGTTTTTCCTCTAGATCGCGTTTCTGCGGAGCTCGGGCGGAGCCCTGCTGAGACAAGGTCATCACCAACCTCCGGAGCGCCGTCACGCTGCTGGAGAACTCTTCTACCTCTCCGTCTCTCTTGCTGGATCAAGAAGGCCGAGATCATCGTCGAGCTGTACGTGTGCTGAACGCGGAGGTGCCGTCCGTTCGGTACTAGATCGTGGGACTGATCGCGGGATTGTTCGCGGGGCGGATCGAGGGACGTGAGGACGTTCCACTACATCAACCGCGTTCACTAACGCTTCTGCTGTACGGTCTACAAGGGTACGTAGATCGCTCATCCCCTCTCGTAGATGGACATCACCATGATAGGTCTTCGTGCGCGTAGGAAAATTTTTGTTTCCCATGCGACGTTCCCCAACACTCTTTTCACTAAATCCTATGATAATGAGCTATTTGTGTGTCAAATATATGTCGATGATATCATATTTGGTTGTACTGACAAATGATACAGTGATGAATTTGCCTACATGATGAGTGAAGAATATTAGATGTCCATGATGGGGGAGCTGGAATTCTTCTTAGGTCTTCAAATTCGTCAACAAAGCAATGGAATCTTCATATGACAGGAGAAATACCTCAAGGATGTTCTGAGGAAATTCGACATGCATGAATGCAAAGGTGCCAAGACTCCAATGCCTACCAACGGCCACCTCGGCACTGATGAAAATGTTAAAGATTTCGATCAGCAGGTATATCGTTCTATGATTGGTTCTTTATTGTATCTATGTGCATCTAGGCCAGATATAATGCTTAGTGTTTGCATGTGTGCACGTTTTCAAGCAAAACCGAAGGAATCACACCATAAGGCTGTGAAATATATTCTTCGATACTTAGCTCACACACCAACACTAGGATTATGGTATCCCAAGGGCTCAAATCTTCATCTGGTAGGGTATTCTGATTCTGACTATGCTGGTGACTGTGTGGATCGCAAGTCAACTTTTGGCTCATGCCATTCCCTCGGAAGATCACTAGTTTGCTGGTCCTCAAAGAAGCAGAACTGCGTATCACTCTCCACTACCGAAGCTGAGTACATTGTTGCTGGTTCTTGCTGTGCTCAATTACTATGGATGAAGCAAACCCTCAAGGACTACGACATCAACATGAAGAATGTGCCTCTCTACTGTGACAATGAGAGTGCTATAAAGATTGCATACAACCCAGTACAACACTCGAAGACCAAGCACATCCATATTCGTCATCATTTTCTTCGGGACCATGTCCTCAAGGGCAATATCCTCATCGACCATGTGAAGACTGATGATCAACTGGCAGATATCTTCACTAAGCCCTTGGATGAGAAAAGGTTTTGCAAGTTGCGGTGTGAGCTAAATATCTTAGAATCTTCAAATGTTTTGTAAAAACATGCACACATCCTAACACTTATGGAAAATTGATGACTTAGATGTGCAACACATGATGAATCGATTTTCTTCAACTGATGAAGAATGTCACTCTGAATGTGAAGAAATCAATGAAGAAATTGATTCTTAGGGCCCTACGACAATTGTACGCGGCGTCTGTAATCAACATTCTTATATGGTGGGTCACGCCACCGCCCAATGTGAAATTCCTCAAGTTGATTTTCTTCAAATGTTCTATTTCCTCAAAATGTGTTTTTCTTCAAAACAGTTGTTCTTCATTGTGACGATTTATCACAAAATCTTCTAAAACACTTGATGACTTTCATTTGACCAGATAGACTGTGATTTCAAGTCCTCAACATCATTCACTTATAGCTTATTCTTCATGGGATGATACCGAGACTCGTCCGGCAAGCCCTGTTCCTCCTCGCGTGATGAATACAAGAGAGCTCCTCCTCAGTCTTCACCAGAAGGTGGATCGCAATCACAAGTGGGTCAAACGCCAGTTTGGCGCCATTGTGAAAACCCTCACTGAAACACAGAACTCTGTGAAGCTCAACCATCATTATCTGCCTGAGGTTTTTGATCGCACCTGGGCTACACTTGCACATCTGAAGACTCAGACTGAGCTTGAAGAAATGGACTTTGAGCGAGACTTTGAATGGTCGTGGCCTCCCAAGAAGAAGTTCAGGCGTATTCCAGTTCCAGACCTTGAAGACAACTCCTTTTCTTCATTCCGCACTGCTGAAACTGATGAAGAACAGCTCGACACTGCTACCGGTACAAGGAAGAAGACTACTCCCAAGAAGCATCACGACTCTTCCTCAACCGCCAAGAAGTGAAGTCTTCATGGGCGTTAGTCCTCAGTTTGTCCCTTTTTGTCACTTGATGACAAAGGGGGAGAAACTTGAGAGTTAGTCTTCAAGCGGGATATTTTTGGGGCTTATGAACTATATTTAAGTTACAAACTCTTGGCTCTTCTGAAGTTTTTATGTAATGAGTTGTAACTTAAGCCCGATGGTACTCTGACGCTTTTGAACGTTTTTCTTCGCATGCTTATTTCTCAAGTTTTAATGCACGCATGCTGGAATTCGTCAGATACCATTTGTCATCATGCATTTTCATTTGCTTCATATGATATGTTACATGTATGCATGATTTACAAGACTCAGGGGGAGATCTCCATGATATAAATCATCAATGTGCATTTGCTGTGAAAAGCAAAATCCTCAAGATATGCACATCTTCAGGGGGAGTCTCTCTGAATCTTGATTTCAAATTCCTCAAATGAGTATGTACACTTCATATTTTTGATCCCTGTTGAAGACTTAACCTAATTGTCATCAACCACCAAAAAGGGGGAGATTGCAAGTGCATCTAGTGCCCCTTAGTGATTTTGGTGGTTTGAAGACTTATAGGTTAAGTATCTAATGTGTTTATGAGTGTACACAGGATCTATAAGTCATTGAGGAGTTTGAGATATTTGAAGAATATCGACCCCTAAAAATATATATCTTCGGTTGAAGAAATTGGTTTGAAGCTGAAGAAATGAATCGCGAGGAATCTGTGATGAAATTGATATTCCTCATGAAGATACTGATATTGAGGAATCCGGTGTGTCCTGAAGAAAATCACTGTGAAGAATTTGAAGCATGAAGATTTACACTTTCTGTTTTATTTTCTTCGCATTTGAGTAATAGGAACGCCGTACTGTTAAAGGGGGTCGAAGTTACACTTTGGAATGAATTTCCTCATGATGCTCAACCCAAGCCTAATCCTACCAAAAGCCTCAAGTGAGGAATACGAGTGACATGAGGACTCTCACGGTTGAGGGTTCCGACCGGTTCGATAGCCACACCAAGTCATTGGTCTTATCCACTCCAACGGTCATATTATTTAAGGGCATTAGTGTCAAATCATGTCGGGATGCTCCGAGGCTATAAATAGCCACCCCCACAACCATTAGCTGGTTGGCTGCTCCGTTAGAATATGACACTTGTCATAAGAGCAACCCAATTCCTGAGAGTCTTCGAGAGTAATTCATCAGTGAGGAAATACCCCATACACCGAAACCACAAACCAAACCTAGTGATTGAGCATCACTGAAGAAGTTGTTCCTGTGTGGGACTGAAGCCTTTTACCTTTGAGGACTGTGCATCCTCCAGACGGTTAGGCGTCATGGTCTAGAGCTTTCCAGCAGTCAATTGTGGATCGCCGGGTGACCAAGTTTGTGAGGGTTTGGAAGTCTGCCCTGAAGACTTACCACGAGTGTTGGGCGAGGACTCTGTGTTCTTAGCCCAAGGAGAACACGGTAGGGACTGTGTGTCCCGGGACTGTGTGTCCTTTGGTTTCAATACCAAGCCGCTCCAAAACAGATGTACGACTGTCACAATAGTTGGAACTAGGTCATCAACGACTGTCTTCACTGAGAAACGGGTTCTAATTCCTCAACTCCTTACTTTCCTCGTATTATGTGTTGATGACTTTCACTGCTACTGTTTGAAGAATTTGCTGAAGACTTTCTCTGAATTTCCTCAACCCCAAATTCTTCACGTCAGTTAATCCTCATTTGTATTCTGCGTGCCTGCTCACTTTGCAATCTGTTTTCATACTACTCACTCTGAAAAAACTGTTGTTGTGAAACTTTGCACTTATGATCCTTTACTGTTTCCGCTATGAGTTAGTCATCAGTGAGGAATTTCCTCAAAAGGAATTTCCTCAGTGATGAAATTCTAAAAATCTCCTATTCACCCCCCTCTAGTCGATATAACGCACTTTCAGTTAATTTCTTCTATAGCGTGTACCTTCTTACTAGTAGGTGACCTTTCATTGTGCTACTGAGAGTAGTTCGTCATGATATTGTCTAGGAGTTTTGTAGCTTCTCCTAACGTGATTTCCTTGAACGTTCCACCTGAGGCGGAGTCCAAGATATTTCTAGAAGCGAAATTCGAGCCAGTGTAAAAGATTTGTATAATCATCCAAAGACTCAAGCCATGAGCGGGACAATTTCTAATCATCAATTTCATTATCTCCCAAGATTGTGCAACATGTTCATGATCAAGTTGCTTAAAATTCATAGTATCATTACGGAGATAGATAATCTTAGCCGGCGGAAAATACTTGGATATGTAAGCATCTTTGCACTTATTCCAAGAATCAATACTATTTTTGGGCAAACACGAAAACCAAGTTTTTGCTCGATCTCGCAAGGAGAAAGGAAAAAGCTTCAATTTAATCACATCATTATCCACATCTTTCTTCTTTTGCATATCACAAAGCTCAATGAAGGTATTAAGATGGGATGCGGCATCTTCACTAGGAAGGCCGGAGAATTGCTCTTTCATAACAAGATTCAACAAAGCAGCATTGATTTCGTATGATTCCGCACTAGTGGCGGGAGCAATCGGAGTACTAATAAAATTATTATTATTAGTATTCGAGAAGTCACAAAGTTTGGTGTTTTCAGTCATGGTGACTTCAACAAGCAAGCAAGCACACAAGAGAACAGAAAGCAAGCGAGAGAAAAGGGTGAACGAAAAAGGCAAATATTTTTGTAAATTTTAGTTTTTCAGAAGTGGGGGAGAGGAAAACGAGAGGCAAAAAGTAAATGCAAGAGATGAGTTTGCGACACTTACTTGGATGAGTTCTTGACTTGATCCTCCCCGTCAACGGCGCCAGAAATCCTTCTGCTACTTCTCAAACAACAGCGCCAAAATTTGACACGTTGATGGAGACTTGCTTGCGTTGGTTTTTCCCTTGAAGAGGAAAGGGTGATGCGGCACAGGAAAAGTAAGTATTTCCCTCAGTTTGAGAACCAAGGTATCAATCCAGTAGGAGTATCTCGTCAAGTCCAGAGTAACTGCGCAAACACAAAAGAGCTTGCACCCAACGCTATAAAGGGGTTGTCAATTCCTTCAAGATTGATTGCAAAGTGAGATCTAAAGGCGGAAAGTGCAACAAAGTAAAAGAGTAAGGCTGAAAATATGGTGTGAAGTAGACCCGGGGGCCATACACTAGAGGCTTCTCTCAAAATAGCAAATATTACGGTGGGTGAACAAATTACTGTCGAGCAATTGATAGAGCCGTGCAAAGTCATGACGATATCTAAGGCAATGATCATACATATAGGCATCACGTCCGAGACAAGTAGACCGATACTTTCTGCATCTACTACTATTACTCCACACATCGACCGCTATCCAGCATGCATCTAGTGTATTGAGTTCACGACGAACAGAGTAACGCCTTAAGCAAGATGATATGATGTAGAGGAATAAACTCAAACCAATGATGAAAACCCTATCTTTTTACCCTTGATGGCAACAACATGATGCGTGCCTCGCTACACCTTCTGTCATTGGGTGAGGTCACCACACGGTATGAACCCAAAACCAAGCACTTCTCCCATTGCAAGAATCATAGATCAAGTTGGCCAAACAAAACCCACAACTCGAAGAGAATTACAAGGATATGAAATCATGCATAAGAGAGATCAGAAGAAACTCAAATAAGATTCATAGATAATCTGATCATAAATCCACAATTCATCGGATCTGGACAAACACACCGCAAAAGAATATTACATCGGATAGATCTCCATGAAGATCATGGAGAACTTTGTATTTAAGACCCAAGAGAGAGAAGAAGCCATCTAGCTACTAGCTATGGACCCGTTGGTCTATGGTGAACTACTCACGCATCATCGAAGAGGTCATGGTGTTGATGAAGAAGCCCTCCATATCCAAATCTCCCCTCCGGCAGGGCACCAGAACGTGCCCGAGATGGGATCTTGCGGAGACAGAAGCTTGCGGCGGCGGAAAAGTATTTTCTTGGCTCCCCTGATTTTTTCTGGGATTTTAGGGAATTTATAGGCGAAGGAGCTAGGGTAGGGGAGGCCCAGGGAGCCCACAAGCCTGCTAGGCACGGCCCCCCTGGCCGCGCCTAGGGGGCTTGTGGGGTCCCCTGCTGGCCCCGACCTTGGTTCTCAAGTTTGACGCGTATCTTCTGTTTCAAAAAAAATCTTTTCGGAAGTTTTATTCCGTTTGGACTCCGTTTAAAATCCTCCTCTTAAAAGGGTCAAAAACACGGAAAAAACAGGAACTGGCACTTGGCACTGAGTTAATAAGTTAGTCCCAAGAAAGATATAAAAGGCATACAAAACATCCAAAGTTTGACAAGATAATAGCATGAAACCATCAAAAATTACAGATACGTTGGAGACGTATCAGTGGCGCCACCCTAACTTGGGTGGCAAGCCACCCCTAGGGCTGCCACCCCTCCTCCTCTTGGCCTCCGCCCCTAGTGGGGAACCCTAGGGTGCAACTCATCCTCCTTCCCCCGTATATATAGTGGAGAGGAGAGAGGGATGTCACACCTGAAAAAGGCCACGACGCAGCCCTGTCTCCCTCTAGATCAGTTTTCTCCACTAGATCGGTTTTGGTAGTGCTTGGAGAAGCCCTGCCGGGACAACTCCACCACCATCGCCGCCATGCCGTCATGGAGCCGGAGAACTATTCCACCTCCCCGCCCTTGCTTGATAGATCAAGAAGGCGGAGACGTCATCGAGTTGTACGTGTGCTAAACGCGGAGGTGCCATTTGTTTGGCGCTAGATCAGGACGGGTCGTGATAGGATCGCGAAGACGTTCGACTAAATCAACCACATTTCCTAATACTTCCCGCTTATTGATCTACAAGGGTATGTATATGCACTCCCTCTCTCGTAGATGTTGATCTCCATAGATTGATCTTGGTGAGCGTAGGATTTTTTTGTTTCCCATGCGACGTTCCCCTACAGTGGTATCAGAGCTAGGTCTATGCGTAGATAACATGCACGAGTAGAGCACAAAAGAGTTTGTGGGCAATGATGTTCAGATTGCTTACTTCCTTAGTCTTATTTTGATTCAGTGGTATTGGGGGATGAAGCGGCCTGGACCAACCTTACTCGTCCACGTACGAGAGACCGGTTCCATCGACTGACATGCAACTTGTTGCATAAACATGGTTGGCAGTTGTCTGTATCTCCCACTTTAGTTGAATCGTATTCGACACAGGCGGTCCTTGTAGAAGGTTAAATAGCAACTTGAATATCACCATTGTGGCTGTGCGTAGGTAAGAACAGTTCTTGCTAGTTACCCATAACAACCACGTAAAACATGCAACAACAAGTAGAGGACATCTGACTTGTTTTTTGCAGGGTATGTTGTGATTTGATATGTGCAATGACATGATGAGATATATGTGATGTATGATATGATCATGTTTTGTATAGAATTATCACGACTTGCATGTCGATGAGTGCGGCAGCCGGCAGGAGCCATAGGGTTGTCTTTAATTATTTGTTCCTTTTTGCTTTACTTGATCGGTATGAGTTAGCAATAGTGGTAGAAGCATAGTTGGTGCAACAACCCCTATGGTGACATGATGATGGAGATCATGGTGTCCCGCCGGTGACGATGGAGATCATGTCGGTGCTTTGGAGATGAAGATCAAAAGCACAAGATGGTGATGGCCATATCATGTCACTATTATGATTTGCATGTGATGTTAGTCCTTTTATGCATTTTATTTTTCTTAGGACGACGGTAGCATTATAAGATGATCCCTCACTAAAATTTCAAGATGAAATTGTGTTCTCCCCAAGTGTGCAGTGTTGCGAAGGTTTGTCATTTCGAGGCACCATGTGATGATCGGGTGCGATATACTACATTCGCATACAATGGGTGTAAGCCAGTTTTTCACATGCAGAACACTTTGGTTAAACTTGACGAGCCTAGGTCCTCGGAACACAGGATACCGAAAGGTCGAACATGAGTCATATAGTAGATTTGACCAATATGGAGATGTTCACCATTTAAACCACCTCATCTCACATGATGATCAGACTTGTGTTGGTGGATTTCAATCATGACACACTTGAACAACGTGAGGGATGTTGAGTTAAGTGGGAGTCCTTAAGTAATATGATTAATTGAACTCATTATCATGAACAATAGTCTAAGTTGTCTTTGCAAATTATGTTGTAGATCAATGGCTCGCGCGGTAGCTCCCCTGAATTTTAATGCGTTCCTAGAGAAAGCTAAAATTAAAGATGATGGAAGCAACTTTGCGGACTGGGTCCATAATCTAAGGATTATTCTCACGGCTTCACAAAAGGCTCATGTCCTTGATGCACCGCTTGGTGCGCCACCCCCTCCGGTGTCGTTTGTGGATGTTGTGAATGTGTGGCGGACACGTGTTGATGACTACATGATAGTTTAGTGCGCCATGCTGTATGACTTAGAATCGGGACTTCAAAGGCGTTTTGAACGTCATCGAGCATATGAGATGTTCCAGGATTTGAACTTTATTTTTCAAGCAAATGCCCGGATCGAGAGGTATGAGACCTCCAATAAATTCTTTGCCTGCAAGATGGAGGAGAATAGTTCTGTCAGTGAGCACATACTCATAATGTATGGGTACTACAACTTTTTAACTCAGCTGGGAGTTGAGCTTCCACGTGAGATGGCCACTAACAGAGTTCTTCACTCAATGCCACCTAGCTATAAGGGCTTTGTGATGAACTATAATATGCAAGGGATGAACAAGTCAGTCTCTGAGCTGTTCGCGATGCTGAAAGTCGCAGAAGTAGAAATCAAGAAGGAGCATCAAGTGTTGATGGTCAATCAAACCACTAGTTTCAAGAAGGGCAAGGGAAAGAAGGATAGCTTCAAGAAGAACAGTAAAGAAGTTTCTGCTCTCATGAAGAAACCCAAGTCTGGACCCAAGCCGGAGACTAAGTGCTACTACTGCAAGGGAACTGGCCACTGGAAGCGGAACTGCCCCAAGTATCTGGTCGATAAGAAGGCCGACAACGTCAACAAAGGTATATATGATATACATGTTATTGATGTGTACCTTACTAGCTCTCATAGTAGTACATGGGTATTTGATACCGACTTGGTTGCTTATATTTGTAACTCAAAGCAGGGACTACGGAATAAATGAAGGCTAGCAAAGGATGAAGTGATGATGCACATGGGAAATGCTTCCATGTTGATGTGATCGTAATCGGCACACTCGCTCTTTGATTACCATCGGTATTAGTTATGAACCTACATACTTGTTATTTGGTGCATGCTTTGAGCATGAGCATTATATCTAGATATTGTTTAATGCGAGACGGTTACTCGTTTAAATCAGAGAATAATGGTTGTCCTATTTATATGAGTAATATATTTTATGGTCATGCACCCAGTGTGAACAGTTTGTTCTTGTTGAATCTCGATAATGATGATACACATATTTATAGCATTGATGCCAAAAGATGTAGAGTTAATAATGATAGTACCACTTTCTCGTGGCACTGCCGCTTATGTCATACTGGTGTAGAACACATGAGGAAGCTCCATGCTGATGGAATTTTGGAGTCACTTGATTTTGAATCACTTGACACATGTGAACCATGCCTCGTGGGCAAGATGACTAAAACCCAGTTTTCCGATACAATGGAACGAGCAAGTGACTTATTGGAAATCATACACACTGATGTGTGCGTTCCAATGAGTGTTGAGGCGCATGGTAGATATCGTTACTTTCTCACCTTCACCGATGATTTAAGTAGATATGGGTATATTTACTTGATGAAGCACAAGTCTGAAACATTTGAAAAGTTCAAGCAATTTCAGAGTGAAGTTGAGAATCATCATAACAAAAAGATTAAATTCCTGCGATCTTATCGAGGAGGAGAATATCTGAGTTATGAATTTGGCATGCACTTGAGACAATGTGGAATTGTTTCACAACCCACGCCACCTAGAACACCATAATGTAATGGTGTATCCGAACGTCATAATCATACTTTATTAGATATGGTACGTTATATGATGTCTCTTACTGATATGCCACTATCGTTTTGGGGTTATGCATTAGAGATAACTGCATTCACTTTAAATAGGGCTCCATCAAAATCCATTGAGACAACACCGTATGAATTATGGTTTGGCAACAAACCTAAGTTGTCATTTCTTAAAGTTTGGGGCTGTGATGCTTATGTCAAAAGGCTTCAGCCTGATAAGATCGAACCAAAGCGGATAAATGCGTCTTCATAGGATACCCGAAGTAAACTGTTGGGTACACTTTCTATCTCAGATCCGAGGGCAATGTGTTTGTCACTAAGAACATGTCCTTTCCCGAGAAAGAGTTTCTCTCGAAATAATTGAGTGGGAGGAAGATAGAACTTGATGGGGTTGCTGAACCGTCACTTCATCCAGAGAGTAGCATGATGAAGGAAGATGTTCCTTTAGCACCTACATCAGTTGAAGAGAAGCTAATGATGGTGATCATGAAGCTTCAGATCAAATCACTATCGAACCTCGTAGGTCAACAAGAGTTTGTACTGCTCCTGAGTGGTACAGTAATCCTGTCTTGGAGGTCATGTTGTTGGACAACGATGAACCTACGAGCTATGGAGAAGCAATGATGGGCTCGGATTCCAACAAATGGTTAGAGGCCATGAAATGTGAGATGGGATCCATGTACGAAAACAAAGTGTGGAATTTGGAAGTATTACCTGAAGGTCGGAAGGCTATTCAGAACAAATGGATCTTTAAGAGGAAGACATACGCATACGGTAATGTCACCGTTTATAAAGCTCGACTTGTGGCAAAGGTTTTTTCACAAGTTCAAGGAGTTGACTATGATGAGACTTTCTCACCTGTAGCGATGCTTAAGTCCGTCACATGTTAGCAATAACTGCATTTTTCGATTATGAAAGTTGGCAGATGGATGTCAAAACAACATTCCTTAACGGTTTCCATAAGGAAGAGTTGTATATGATGCAACCGGAAGGTTTTGTCGACTCAAAGAATGCTGACAAAGTATGCAAGCTCTAGCGATCCATTTATGGACTGGTCCAGGCATCTCAAAGTTAGAATATCACTTTGACGAGGTGATCAAAGCGTTTGGGTTTATACAAGTTTATGGAGAAACTTGTATTTACAAGAAGGTGAGTGCGATCTCTGTAGCGTTTCTGATATTATATATGTATGACATAGTACTGATTAGAAACAATATAGAATTTCTGGAAAGCGTGAAGGTATATTTAAACAAGAGTTTTTCAATGAAAGACCTTGTAGAAGCTTCTTACATATTAGGCATCAAGATCTATAGGATAGATCGAGGCGCTTAATAGGATTTTCACAAAGCACATACCTTGACAAGGTTTTGAAGAAGTTCAAAATGGATCAGTCCAAGAAGGGGTTCTTGCCGGTCCTGCAAGTTGTAAAGTTGAGTAAGACTCAATGCCCAGCGACTAGAGAGGATAGAGAAAATACGAGTGCCAACTCCTATGCTTCAGCCATAGGCTCTATAATGTATGCGATGTTGTGCACAAGACCAGGTGTCAGCCTTGCCATAAGTATGAGTGGAAGGTTTCAAAGTGATCCAGGAGTGGAACACTGGACAACGGTCAAGAATATTCTCAAGTACCTAAAAAGGACTAAGGAGATGTTTCTCGTTTATGGAGGTGATCAAGAGCTCGTCGTAAAGGGTTACATCAATGCAAGCTTTGGCACTGATTCAGATGACTCTAAGTCTCAATCTGGATACGTATTTATTCTAAATGGTGGAGTGGCGATCTTGTTTCACAAAAGGACCAAGCATATAAAGCGACACTTCAATTCCATCCACAGTTATATCAAGGAGGAGGACATAAACATTTGCAAAGTACATACGGATCTGAATGTTGCAGATCTGTTGACTAAACGTCTTCCACGGACAAAAGATGATCATCACCAGAACTCTATGGGTGTTAGATTATTGACTCTAGTGCAAGTGGGAGGTTGTTGGAAATATGCCCTAGAGGTAATGATAAAGTGGTTATTATTACATTTCCTTGTTCATGATAAGCGTTTATTATCCATGCTATAATTGTATTGATTGGAAACTAAAATACATGTGTGGGTACATAGACAACAAAGTGTCCCTAGTATGCCTCTACTAGACTAGCTCGTTGCTCGAAGATGGCTAAGGTTTCCTAGCCATAGACACAAGTTATCATTTTATAATAGGATCACATAATTAGGAGAATGATGTGATGGAGAAGACCCAAACCTTAAGCATAACGTTTGATCGTGTCCAGTTTACTGCTATTGCTTTCTGCATGTCAATGTATCTGTTCCTATGACCATGAGATCATGCAACTCAGTGACATCGGAGTAACGCCTTGTATGTATCAAATGTTTCAACGTAACTGGGTGACTATAAAGATGCTCTACACGTATCCTTGAAGGTGTTTGTGGAGTGGGCATGGATGAAGACTGGGATTTGTCACTCTGTGTGACGCAGAGGTATCTCGGGGCCCACTCGGTAATACAACATTACAATAAGCTTGCAAGCAATGTGAATAAGGAGTTAGTCAAGGGATCTTGTGTTACGGAATGAGTAAAGAGACTTGCTGGTAACGAGATTGAACAAGATATGGAGATACCGACGATTGAATCTCGGGGAAGTAACATACCGATGGACAAAGGGAATTGCATACGAGATTGATTGGATCCTTGCCATCGTGGTTTGACCGATAATGATCTTCATAGAATATGCAGGAGCCAGTATGGGCATCCATGTCCTGCTATTGGTTATTGACGTGAGAGTGTCTCGGTCATGTCTGCATAGTTCTCGAACCCGCAGGGTGTGCACACTTAACGTTCAGTGATGATTTGGTATTGTTGAGTTATGTATGTTGCTGACCGAATGTTGTTCAGAGTCCCAGATAAGATCCCAGACGTCACATGGAGTTTCGGAATGGTCAGGAGGTGAAGATTGACATATGGAAAGTTCCATGTCGATCACCGGAAGGAATTCGGGATTCACCGGCAGTGTACCGGGGAGTGCCGAAGGGTTCTCGGGGTCCACGGGAAGAGGCCACCAGCCCCGAAGGGGCCACATGGGCTGAGAAGGGTGCGCACCAGCCCCCGGTGGGCTGGGCACCCCTCCCCACCTAGGCCCATGCGAATAGGCTGCTGGAGGGCCACCCTAGGAGGGGCGCCACCATAACTTGGGTGGCAAGCCACCCCTAGGGTCGCCTCCCCTCCTCCTCTTGGCCGCCGCCCCTAGGGGGGAACGCTAGGACGCAACCCCTCCTCCCTTCCCCCTATATATAGTGGAGAGGAGAGAGGGCTGCCGCACATGAGAAAAGGCCATGGTGCAGCCGTGTCTCCCACTAGATGAGTTTTGTCCATTAGATCAGTTACGGTAGTGCTTGGCGAAGCCCGGTTAGGACAGCTCCACCACCATCGCCTCCATGCCGTCGTGCTGCCAGAGAACTCTTCTACATCGCTACCCTTGCTTTGTAGATCAAGAAGGTGGAGACGTCATCGAGATGTACGTGTGCTAAACGCGGAGGTTCCGTCCGTTCGGCGCTGGATCAAGACGGGTCGTGATTGGATCGTGAAGACGTTCGACTACATCAACCACATTTCTTAATGCTTCTCTCTTAGTGATCTACAAGGGTATGTATATGCACCCCCCCTATCATAGAAGTTGATCTCCATAGATTGATCTTGGTGAGCATAGGATTTTTTTTGTTTCGAGTGCAACGTTCCCCAACAATCCAAAGGAGACAATTGGATATACCTTCTATCTGAGATCCGAGCGAAAAGTGTTTGTTCCTAGGAACATGTCCTTTCTCGAGAAAGAGTTTCTCTCAAAAGAATTGAATGGGAGGATGGTGGAACTTGATGAGATTAATGAACTTTCACTTCAACCAGAGAGTAGCAGGGTGCATGAAGTTGTTCTTGTGGCGCCTACACGTGGTGAAGAGGAAGCTAGTGATGGTGATCATAACACTTCAGATCAAGTTACTACTGAACCTCATAGGTTGACAAGGACGCATACTCCTCTTGAGTGGTACGATAATCCTGTCTTAAGAGATCATGTTGTTGGACAACGATGAACCTACGAGCTGTGGAAAAGCAATGGTGGGCCCGGATTCCAACAAATGTCTAGAAGCGATGAAATCTGAGATAGGATCCATGTATGAAAACAAAGTGTGGACTTTGGAAGAATTACTTGATGGTTGTAAGGATATTAAGTACAAATGGATCTTGAATAGGAAGACAAACGATGATGGAAAATGGCAGCATTTAGAAAGCTCGGCTTGTCACAAAGAGGTTTTTGAGATGTTCAAGGAGTTGACTATGATGAGACTTTCTCACCCGTAGCGATGTTGAAGTTTGTTGGAATTATGTTAGTAGTTGCTGCATTTTTCAATTATGAAATCTAGCAGATGGATGTCGAAACATCATTTCCTTAACGATTTCCTTGAGGGAAGGTTGTATGTGATACAACAAGAAGGTTTTGTCGATCCTAAGGATGGTAAAAGGCAGGCGAGCTCCAGCGATCCATTTATGGACTGCTGCAAGCATCTCGTAGTCGGAATAAGCGCTTTGATGAGTGACCAAATCTTTTGGTTTATACATAATTTATGAAGAAACTTGTATTTACAAGAAAGTGAGTGGGAGCACTATAGAATATCTGATAAGTATATGTAGATGACATATTGTTGATCATAAATGATGTAGTATTTCTGGAAAGCATATAGCGTTGTTTGAAAGGAGTTTTTCAAAGGAAAACCCTGATAAAGCTACTTAAATATTGGGTATCAAGATCTATAGAGATAGATCAAGACGCTTGACAAAACTTTCAGTGAATACATACCTTGACAATATTTTGAAGGAGTTCAAAATGAATCAGTCAAAGAAGGAGTTCTTGCATGTATTGTAAGGTGTGAATTTGAGTAAGACTCAAAGCTCGACCATGATAGAACAAAGAGAAAGGACGAAGGTCGTCCCCTATGCCTTAGCCATAGGCTCTATAGTATGCCATGTTGTGTACCACACCTGTTGTGTGCCTTGCCATGAGTTTGCCAGGGGGTACAAGAGTGATCCATGAGTGGATCACTAGACATCGGCCAAATTTATCCTTAGTAACTAGAGGACTAAGGAAATGTTTCTCGGTTATGGAGGTTATAAAAGAGTTTGTTGTAAAGGGTTACGTCGATGCAAGCTTTGACACCAATCCGGATGACTCTGAGTAGCAAACTGGATTTGTATAGTGGAGGCGTCATTTGGAATAGTTCCAAGTGGAATGTGGTAGTAGCATCTACAATATGACATGGAGATTTGCAAAGCACACACGAATCTGAATGTTGAAGACCCGCTGACTAAAACCTCTCTCACAAGCAAAACATGATCAAACCCCAAAACTCATTGGGTGTTAATCACATGGTGATGTGAACTAGATTATTGACTCTAGAGCAAGTAGGAGACTGTTAGAAATATGTGCTAGAGGCAATCATAAATTGGTTATTATCATGTTTCCTTGTTCATTATAATTTTTTATTATCCATGTTATAATTGTATTGATTGGAAACTCAGATACATGTGTGGATACATAGACAACACAAAGTCCCTAGTAAGCCTCTACTAGACTAGCTCGTTGATCAAAGATGGTTAAGGTTTCCTAACCATAGACATGAGTTGTAATTTGATAACAGTATCACATCATTAGGAGAATTACGTGATGAACAAGACCCAACCGTAAGCATAGCATGTGATCGTATCATTAAGTTTATTGCTATTGCTTTCTACATGTCAAGTATCTGTTCCTAAAACCATGAGACCATGCAACTCCGTGACACCGGAGGAATTCCTTGTGTGTATCAAACGTCACAACGTAACCGGGTGATCGTAAAGTTGCTTTATAGGTGTCTCTGAGGGTGTTTGTTGGGTTGACATGGATCGAGACTAGATTAGTCACTCCGTATGACAGAGAGGTATCTCTGGGCCGACTCGGTAATACAACATCACAAGAAGCTTGCAGGCAATGTGACTAAGGAGTTAGTTACGAGATCTTGTATTACAGAACGAGTAAAAAGACTTGCCAGTAATGGGAATGAACTATGGAGATATCGATGATCGAATCTCGGGCAAGTAACATACCGCTGGACAAAGGGGACTACATACGGGATTGACCGAATCCTGGACATCGTGGTTCGACCGATAACGATCTTCGTGGAATATGTGGGAAACAATATGGGCATCCATGTCCCGCTATTGGTTATTGACCGGAGAGGTGTCTCAGTCATGTCCACATGATTCTCGAACCCGTAGGGTCCTCACGCTTAACGCTCGACTAACGCTAGAGTAGTATTGAGATATTTACGTTGGTGATGGAATCTTGTTTAGAGTCTAAGATGAGATACCAGACGCTACGAGGAGTTCCGAAATGGTCTGGAGGTAAAGATTTATATATAAGAGTCCTACTTTGCCTACCGAAAAAGTTTCGGGCATTACCGGTAGTGTACCAGGGTGCCGAAACAGTTTTGGGGTCCACCTGTCCTGTGGGCCCACATGGGATGTAGGGGTGGTACCCTAGCCACTGTAGGCGAGGGGAAACATCTCCTAGAGGCGAATTGGGCCAGGGGGCAAGAGTCCCAAAGGGACAAGGCATCTCAGAGGTGTCTTGGAGGAGGACTCCACCCTAGCCACCGGCCCTCCTTGAAGGAGGGGCGAAGGGCTGCGACCTAACCATGCCCCTTGCCTCCTATATATAGTAGAAGAGAAGGGGAGGGCTGTACACAACAATCTTATGCCCCGACGGCAACCCTCTCCCCCCCCCCTTTACCCCGTTCCTCCACACATCTAGTTTTCAGTAGTGCTTGGTGAGGCCCTGCTGGAATCAGCGCCACCACCATCACCACCACGCCGACATGATGGTTTTGATCCCATCTACTTCTCCTTCCTTTCTTTCTGGGTCAAGAAGGATGAGACATCATCGAGCCGCACATGTGCTGAACGCGGAGGTGTCATCCGTTCGGTGCTAGATCAGTTTGGATCGCGATTGGATCGTGAAGAGTACGACTACATCAACTGCATTATATATGTTTTCGCTTAGCGATCTACAAGGGTATGTACATGCAGTCCCCTCTCGTAGTTGTTGATCTCCATAGTTTGATCTTGGGTGTTCGTAGGAATTTTGTTTTTTTCCCTTGCAATGTTCCCCAAGAGTTGGCTCCAAGAATGGGCTAGGAGGGGGGGGGGGGAGCGCCCAGAGATAACACATAGCTCCGCCGTTGTGTGTGTGTGTGTGTGTGTGTGTGTGTGTGTGTGTGTGTGGAGGCACCCCTGAGGAGAGAACACCCATCCCCTCCTCTTCTAGGTCTAGCATATGGGCTGGCCCCCATGGGCCTAAGTGAGGATGCCGGTTCAACAAGTAGCTCATACTACGTGTGTATTAAAGAACAAAAGAGAGTAGACGACACATAACTACTATTATGGACTAATAGCCAAAGGCGGACTATTCACATATGGTCACCAGAGTAGCAAAATTGATGAAGATCGCGTCGGCTGCAATTTCCCTCTACTATACAGTACAGAGGAAGACCCCAAGACTGGATCACCTGAGTTCACGAAGAAGAGATGACGCAAAAATTCTCATATTTTTAGGGTGGGGCATTGGGGGGGGGGCTGTCTACAAAGATATGAGCACTAAGAAGTGCGAGCGGTAGGCCTATGGGCTCCACACACCCAGTTGGTGCGACCCAGGCCTAGGGGTGGGGGGGGGGGGGCTTAGGTACTGCACCTTGAGACACACTGTGGACCCCTAGGTCATTTCCATCAAAGTGATTTTTGGTGTGTTTTCTTGTTCTAGATGAAAGTGCATTCTCGCCCTTAACAGTTTTTCACATCTATGAAAATTTCATTTGTGTTTCTAACCACATGATCTAGTATAAACATCACCGTCAAATCTGAAGTGAAGCCTGGATGGTTATCCTCCCTCTACTCGAAAAAAGTAAAAAGCATGGGCCATAGTGTTTTCTTCTTTCTGGAGTCCTTAGGGAAGCCACACTATTAACATAGGGTACATCATGAAAACACCTCGGATTCAACTTCATGTACACATATGATGTGATACAACTAATTCTCAAAGGAGGTCTGAATTGTATACTCATACAATGATTTTGATAAAGCCGGATCTTCCGAGACGGCCAAAACTAATTCTCAAAGGAGGTCTGGATTGTATACTCATACAACTAATTCTCAAAGGAGGTCTGAATTGTATACTCACCCCCTAGGTTCATCTCGATCCTTTTCACTAGAAAACATTTATTTTTGTTGTAACGAAAACAACATGCACATAAAAAATGATTGATACATTTAAGACTTATCACTCTACAATTGTCCCTCGTGGCTTTTCTTCGGTCGGTTTGATCTATTATGCTTATTTTATTATCCAATATTTTTATTTTATTTACTATACTCATTTCTACACAAAAATAGAGTACTTTTTTCTTGAAAAAATGACGTTAGTAATAATTGTTATAAAATAATTTGTTTGTGGATATAAACAAATGAAGTAATCAGGAAACTTATACATATTGGACGTATGAAAAGCATATGAGAAATGCTTGTAGCCGACGCGCCGGCCGAACCTTTCGGCCGGTCGTGCGTGACCCGTGCGTGTGGCTGGCCAGGCATGCAACATTTTCCCCCGTGGCGACCGTCTAAATTTGCTACAATCGGCGTTCAAATTTACTATAATTTGTCCACTAAAAAGCTGCGTCCACATTTGGTTGCAACCAGAGTTTGTCAGATTTTTTTGCTACAACCGGTATTTGATTTTTGCTAAAACCGGTATCAATTTTTGCTACAACCATTCACTAAAAAAGCGGCATGCACGTTCGTTAGAGTTGCAATCTGAGTTCATCGGATTGTTTTGCTACCACGCATCATCATCGTTGTTTTTTTTTGCTACGACCACATTGATATTTTTTTGCTACAACCATGTTTTTGCTGTATCCGTGATCGAAATTTAATACATCGCTGCTTGTTTTTGCTATCATCGACGATTTTTGCTGCATTGACGAATTTGACGGCCAAACATGATTCAATCTGACGGATCTGACAGCTCACATGTGGGTGCCGGCATAGATCAGTGCCCAAAGCATATGCAAAAATATATATTCACATGCATGGGCCTCACTTCGGGAAACAAACTCTTAGGACTAACCTCTTGACTGAAAGATGAGGAACTACCGAGGCTCGATAGATTGATCGTTGACACGAGCGCGCATGTGTAGGCAATAAACGAGAGATGTTTGGTTTAAGATGGGCGACGATGGAGCTATAGCCAGCCAGCGATGGAGCGAGAGCGCGCGCACGGTGTCGCCTGCCGGACAGGACAGGAATCCGGCGCCGTCGCCGTCAAGAAGCTCATAATTCCTTTGACTAGCTTGGCCCATGATATGCCACAGCGCGGCTTCTCCGACGGGCGGGATTCCGGCCGGTAATACCCTCGCCTGGCCGTCGCCGTCGATGGCACGTCCGTCCCAATCCCCCGCTCCGTCTTTCCACGCCCATCTTTTTGACCGGGAATATATATCCCGATCCCTACGACCGTCCCTCCCAAAGAGGGAGGCCAGATTAAAGCCGGCCGGACCTAGAGCTGTCCAGGTCGACCCATCGATATCGATAATACTATGCCTATATGCTCGTGTGCTTTCTCGCATGCACGTACGGCTCTCATACTCTCCTCTTCTTTCCGGGTAAATTGTCCACTAGCTCGCTAGCTCCAGGTGTAGATCAGATGAGCCATTAGCGGTCAACTGCATGGCAATCCATCGGCACGGGCCAATCAGGTGCCTGCAGGATGTGAGCTCCAGAGACGCAGGATCTAACCCAGCGTTGCTTATAAGCTAGCAGACCATTCTCGGACGTTAACCATTGTTCCCGACTTTTAGCCCATCTAGAGGCCGAAAACCCCTCTGGTTTTGAAGCTAAAAAGTTGCACAAACCTGCATATTCTTGGTCAAGATGACACGTGCGTGCACCTGGGCCGTGATGTTAAAGGGTTGCTGCTGCTGCTGCTATATACATATATATGGCGCCATTATTTCTTGACGTTGAGACATCCGTTGAACTAAGGTTATCTGGTCGGCAGTGTAGGGCATATTTCCGATGATGTTAAAGGGCTCCGCTGCTAGTATGTGGTGCATTGTTTTTTTTTACGTTGAAACATCCGCTGAATTGTGGTTAACTGGTCGGCAGTGTGTCTGTGTGGGGCATTATTGTTGTTCCCTGAGAAGTGATAGGCAGCATTTTCATGTTCTTGGTGTACAAAATGCCTCTGCTACGCATGATTTATTCTCACGAACAAACAAAAGGAAAAATATCTATGTTGGTATGTGTAATGCTTTTGGTTAGACTAGCAAAAAGAGTCCGTGCGTTGCAATTGGAGAAAAAATACCACACACTTTTAATTTTTTAATAATCATTTTGATTTATTAAAATAATAAGCTAACTAACTAATGTAGTTAGTCCTATCCTATTTTGTTGAGAAATCAACCCGTCCATTGTTAATTCCACCATGATGAGAAATTGAGCGGGACAAACAAAGCAAAACAAAGAGGCTACGTGAATTGATCAATAGTCTGTTATCTTATTTCACTCATGGGGTAGAGAATGTGGGATCAAATGACAAACTGAAGGTGGTGTTCCATTCTCTGTCTCTACAACAATATAATCTTACATTCAATACATTCATTCATCAGCAAACGAATTCCCACAAAACAAAATTTCTTGCCGGTGCTTGGCACACGGTTGGAGGCATGGGGAGGGGATCTCACCAGATGATGAGTTCCTGCCGGAGGAGGGGATACGATGAGGGGAGCAAGGGTTAGGCGCCTCTATCTGGCCATAAGGAGTCACCGTTGCCGCGCCATAACCTCGGAGTTCCTCGTGTGAGCTATGGAGACCGCCTCCACCTGCAAGTATTTCGCTCCGCCGCGCCTTATCCGCGCGCCGCCGCCTTCTGCGTCGAGCAGACGCATCATCCCCAATCACTGTAGCCGTCACGTTGATTTGATCCAGAAGTTGTGCTCGAGCGCCAAAACGGGGGCAACAAGCGGGCAGAGGTACGACCGCGGAGGCGGGTGGGTTGAGATCGACAACAGTGGTGGTTGAGGTCGGCCGCGGCGGTGAGTGGTATGACAGCGGCCTGGGCACATGCCAGGGTGGACCAGGGTCGACGCAATGCGCTTGAGCGCCGCAACGGGGGCAGTGAGCGGGGAGAGGTACGGCCGCGGAGGCGGGTGGGTTGAGATCGGCAGCGGTGGCGGTTGAGGTCGGCCGCGGCGGCCAGTGGTGTGGCGGCGGCCTGGGCACACGCCAGGGTGGCCTAGGGTCGACGGGAGGAGGCGATGCTTACGGGTATAATTTTTGCAGCGAATCTTTTTTTCCTTTTGCGTTGCAGATAAATGATGGAGCGTGGGTTGAATAACAAAAATTACAGGGAATTTTTTATAAAAATAACGCGGTGGGTTTTCCGACGGAACCGATAGCCTCTTTATTATTAGGTATAGAAGTATGTTAGGTTACAGTTTGCACGAGATCCTCTCATGGCTGCGCCTCTCTTGCCTGCTGCCCAATAACGATCCCACTCTGCACGACTGGTGGTGCTCTGCACGACACGACACCCCTAAGCCTATGCACAAGGGATTGGCTTCCGCCGCCTTGCTCGTCCCTTGGATGATTTGGAAGCATCGCAACGGATGCGTGTTTGAGGGTGCAACACCGTCGGTTACCTCCCTGGCGGCTACGATTAAAGAAGAGGCCGCCCTCTGGGCCAGAGCGGGCGCCTTGGGGCTCCGGACCATCTTGCCACAAACATGGGATGTTCACTAGTGTGTATGTGCTCACCTTGTAAATATGCCTCCTAGGAGGAGTGTACTAAAACCCTTCTTTTCAATACAATGAACCGCAATTGCGCTTTCTCAAAAAAAAAACAGTTTGCAGCCAAACCAAGTGAACATATGTCTACTTTTGTGCAACAACTGATATTAGTTCCACATGACATAGTTTAACAACTCAAACAAAAATCCTGAGTTGAGGCACTCTAGTGTTTCCAAATGTGGGATAAATACCAGTTTTAAGGCAATGTTGCTTGTGCCATATCATTTATCGAAAATCTTAAAGAACAAAGGTTCACCCCATAATCTCATATTGCAACATCCAGCGGCGCCGCACAATATAGACGTCGCGTTGTAGTGGCGTTAATTAATTATTTATCTCTTGTCCTTTTTACACGAGGTGTATATTTTTCATGAATTTTGCAAGTTAGTAAGACATATAATTCCTGACATCCACACATGGTTTCTTTAGAAGAAAACTTGTCTTGTATGGCATGTGTGATGATGTCATTTTTATTCTTTTTACGTTACAATGGTGCTAACTTAGTAATGTCACTATGACGACGGCAACAGTGGTGTTCACTTAGCAATGACACACATATCGTATGACGATAGATGATGTGGGAGAGAGATAGACAAAAAAAAGTTATTTGCTTTTCTCTTACCTAAGAGATGATCTCTTCAAATGAAAGACAAAACAATTCACATCATTGTACGATATGCTATCTTTTCATTATATTTTTTTGTTGCGAGAATCTTTTCATCAAATCTTATCTTAATTAATTTAATCGTCACATATTTGTATATGCCTTGAAACGTATAAGAGAACACCGTCTTTAAATGGCCTGAACCGATATGAGACATTTAGATGCTCGTGCACTGGGAGTCACGTAGGGATTTGAGTCTCTCATAGCTTAGAGCATGGTCAATAGTATAACCACCTGCTGGCTGTAAGATATTGTCATGTCATCTATAACTCATTTTATAGTTAATTAACATATACAATAGTTGATTAGAAAAATGTATTACTTTTTTATTATATGGTCCATCTTTTATTCTCATAAAATGTTTAGGAGCACGTGCTAAAGCTGACTCTTAACTAAGAGCCCAGATACCTTCTCTCTTCTTCTCTTTCCTCCAACTGAACAAAAATATACTACCCCTGTACCATAATGCTTGTTGCTGTCTTTATATGTTTATTTCTTACAGCCAGCTGAGTCAACTCTATTATACTTGCTCTTATTGATTTATTACTTCCTTCATTCTTAAATATTTGTCTTTTTAGAGATTTCACTACGGACTACATATGGATGTATATAGACATAATTTAAAGTGTATATTCACTCGTTTTGCTTCGTTGAATTTAAAAAAAACAAATATTTAGAAACGAAGGGAGTAGATGGTATGTAGTAACAACGCCTGCATGCAGGTTTAACTCTTATTCCTCACTCGGAATGGAGCAATGGCAGTCTAATAGGCCTCTTCTCGTGCAGGTTCCATCTCTTCACGAAGTTGGCCTATAAATAGCCGCTCCCATACCGCTCATCCTCGCCAACCTCGAGATTTGAGAGATCTTGATCGACCTGCAGGAAGAATCTCCAGGAGCGCGATGGACAGCAGAAGGGAGTCCGCGGAGACCTTGAGGTATGAAGACGTTGAGAAACGCCATTTTTCCTTACCATAGCTAGTGACCTGCTAACATACAGCAGTAGCCGGTAGGGTTGCCTAGCTCGAAGGAAGGGTGCCAGGAGAGATGATGGACGCTTGCCTGACTGAAGCATGTGTGTGTGTGTACCAGGAACAAGTGCTCGGCCTGCTTCCGGCAGTACAACAAGATGGAGCACCTTGTGGAGCACATGAAGGTGTCGTACCACTCGGTCCACGAGCCCAAGTGCGGCGCCTGCAGGAAGCACTGCCGCTCCTTCGAGTCCCTCAGGGAGCACCTCATCGGTAAGCTACCAGCAAACTCAACCACTACCATATCTCTAGCTATGGCATCCTCCGTCTATGTCTTGGGCTGAACAGCTGAACTGAACACGCCGCTCCTTGTGATCCTGGCAATGAAGGGCCGTTGCCCAAGGCGGAATGTGCGCGTGTCTTCAGCGCCCGGGGCTGCAGCATCTGCCTCAACATCTTCGACAGCCCCGCCACCGCCAGATATCACCGTCACACCTGCCAGTACTCCCGCGCTGCTCCGGTAATTAGTGTTCTCCTTCTCCACTCCCTTCAGTCGCCGCCATCGAGCTCTACGTGGCTTGGATGCTAGAGCTCCCGGCCAACTTTTTACAGAAATGTTGTTGGGAGAACAGAAATCAGAATCTGATGTTTCTCTTCTTTTTTCTCAGATGCCAAAGGGTGGCGCAGGTGGACGCGCGGTCGCCATGGCCTGCAAGATGGTCGGGGGAGGGAGCGACGGATCGGTGGACCTCTGCGCGAGAGTGTGCCTTGTTGGAGAAGATGAGAACATCATCTTCCAGACCTATGTAAAACCCACGGCGCCCGTCACAAACTACAGGTAGCCTACGTACCTTGGGACTCACTACTGCTCTTGCTTACTAGCTTGACAAGATCAACTAGATGGATTGTTTTCTGAAGCGCAAAAGATCAAGCTGACCATTTGGCTCTTCAGGTATGAGGTGACTGGGATAAGGCCCGAGTACCTGCGGGACGCAATGCCACTGAAACTTGTGCAGAGGAGGATCCAGGACATCCTGTGCAACGGGGAGCCGCTGTGGAAGATACGGCCGAGGAGCTATGGAAGGGCAAGGATCCTCGTCGGACATATCGTGGACCATGACCTTGAGCGCCTAGGTTTGGAGTACCCGGCATTCATGATCAGGTACAGATCTTTGCTCCGCGAGCTACAGCTTGTTCCTACTATCTCTTCGTGAATTCCCTCGAAATTTACTACTATTTTCTTAACACAATTTATCTATGGACGTGCAGGGACACCGCAAAGTACCCGCCCCTGATGAAAACCACCAAGCTGAGCAACACCCTGAAGTACCTCGCACAAGCATATCTTGGGTATGTCACTTGATAACTGAGGATTACAACAAACTCTCAGAATTTTTCTGGTATTTTGCATAATCCTCAAGAGGTTGTCCTTCTATCGCGTTGTAGATATGATGTCCATACTGGCATTCAGGATCCATATGAGGATTGCGTCGCGGCGATGCGACTATATATCAGGATGAGATCACAAGCTCACCCGCGAGACTACGCCACCGGTTCAGGGGAGGTGCAGAATAACTATCCGGCCTGGAGGCAGAGGGAGCTGGAGAGGATGAGCCCGGAAGAACTCCTGGCACTTTCAGGATCAGACTACTACTGCTGGTGCCTGGACCCCTAGACGGATGAGCTGAAGAGAACAAGGCCCGGCCGGCCGACCGATGCTGGTTCGGTCATACTCCATCCGTAGTAATAAGGACTACGTATGTCTAATTATCTTTGGACTTATATATGTATGGTGGGATTGAGTATAATATTGGTGATCAAGAGTTGTATGAGTCGTATTTAAGAGCAATGATATATAGTAAGAGGATTTCTACTTTGCTTTATGTATCTAGAAAATGACAAACCCAGCTCCGTAGCTAATAAACACCGCGGAGGCAGATAAACAGGCATATAACATTGCATTTATACATATATAATGAAGGTACATTTTGTACAGCTTGTGAGACTATGCCAGTGCTAAATATACATCATACTGCAGAAGATCATACCTGTGCGAATCAGTGATGATCTTCTATGCGCACAACTATAGAAATGCCTTACATTTGTGTCACTAAACTTTAGGTGCTGTTTTAGCATCTGCCTGTGTGTCTGCCTGCTTGGGGGTTTTCTCATCCTTTTGACTCCTATTTAGCTTGATGAACTCAAGACACTGTCGAATGATTGTCAGCACGGTGAAATGTGTCCCAAAGTCGTTCTTGATGACAGGAGGGTGGAGGAGGTTGGGGCCATTGTTGCTCCAGGTGTAGTTCTCGATGAAGTATACACAATCCGTCCTTGCCCTGAACGAAACCTCTTTTAAAAGCTCTTCAGCTTGCCTTAATGATCTCACGGACTTCTTAAAAGTCAATACAACGATCAAATTAAGCCCTGTTAACAGATGTTAAGTAACAATCAGATTAGGCCTCGCTAATATATGAAATGAATAATAAGAAGTTATATATGTTGTTTGCAACATCCAACCTAATATGGTAACTTGGATTATCATCACCCTTAACTCCAAATAAATCTAACTAGGACGTATACATATAGGATAACAGCATTTATCAGAGCATCCATGTGATTGATTAGTACAAAGCTTATCATCAAATAATCAATCTTTTGATCACCAATAAAGGCTGTATCTCAAACCACCATGATACATACATACAAATGCAAGAAACAGTGAGCATTACAACTCCCGGATCTAAGAATACTCCCTACGTCCGGAAATACTTGTCCTAGGAATTGATGAATCTAGACTTATTTTAGTTATAGATCCAATATATCCATTTTTAGGACAAGTATTTCCGGACGGAGGGAGTATAACACAAGGAAAACAATAATAAGCTATTTAGTATATGTTGTTTGTAACATCCAACTGATTAAAAGGAATCATATGAGTGCGACAAGGGGAGAAACCCTAGCCGCCACCGCCACCTCCTCCGCCACCCTCTTCCTCCCTTTGTTGTCCCTAGAGGAGGCCGTTAGGAAATCCTGCGGGCCGCCAGTGAAGGGGACGGCGGGGCCCCGACACCTCGTGACCAAGGCGCGGTTGGGAGGGCCATCGCATGGCAGCGGATCGGATTGGCTGCACGCCCTCTTCCTTTGGGTGCTTCTCCTGGCGGCGCGGCATGGAGGGCGACTTCGGTAGGGGGCGTCGTCCAATCTGCGGCGCAAGGATCCCGGAGCGGCGGCTCCGGACATGGTTGTGATGGTGTCCCCTCCGCCGGGGATGATGGGTCTAGAGGCGGCTCCTTGTGGCGGCGCCTAGGAGCGGTGGATCACGGGATCCCGAGCCCAGGTTCGTCGTAGGAGGTCCCCATGGCGACGATATGGCGGTAGAGGTGCGTGGATTTGGGGGATCTTTTTGAAATCCCAGGTCGTGGCCTCACCACTGCTCTTCGGCTGCCGCCAGAAGATCGTGCACCGGTTGTCATGGCCCTTCGGCTCGTGCCCAGGCGCGAGGCGGAGCGACGAGGCACGGGCAAGTGGCGCGCGCGCATGCGGTGTCGTAGTTGCCTTCTTCACTGTTCTGCTGGGGCTGCTGGTTTAGCTTCAATAATGGAGGCTGTCCTAGGGTTCTTCTAGCGTCAAGACGGTGTTCTGCTTGATGTCAACCCTCTTTGATCTGGTCATTGACGAGTTTCGAAAGGCTTCGTCGGAGATCTCCTTTAGCTGCTCGACGCGTGTAGATTGCTGGATCGGATGAGATTCGGTCATGCGCGCCCCTATTTCAGCTCGTGTGGATTCAGGAGGGCGTGACACAGAGCTTCATTGTCTGTTGACATTATGGGACATGTCTGTATTTCGATTTCCATTGTAAAGACAATAGCGGAGAAGGTCATTGTGGGTCTAAAGCCTAATAATGGCGGATTGGGTCTTCCAGACGATGAGGACTTTGCTTGGTGTTTTATGACTTGTAGCAACATCATCGGTAAGTGGGGGAGGCAACACATGAGGAATACAAGATCTTAGCTTCCAGGTTGAAAGCCCAACGTATGGCCTTAACTGGTTGTGTGTGGTAATAACCTTGTTGAAGGTATTGTTTCTTTAGAGCACGGATTTTCTCTAGGCTGAAAAACTAAGATCTATGATCGGATGACGATGACGCTTCAACACTCTTTCCTTCTTGGAGGCGTCGCACATGGAGAATTTGGACTTCGGGTGTTGTCTTGGTGGTGGTTCGTGCTGCTGTTACAAGGAATTGATCATTGTAGCGAGATTTTCTTTTTTTCTTTTTGTTTTTGGGTTGTGTGCATTCATAATATTTTAGGACATTTCGTTGTTGTAAAGACTGGGTGTAATTTTTTATCTTCGCTATATTAATATATTCCCTTTATAAAATGATAAATCAACTACAGTTAATCTCACATAAATCTCCTTTTGTGAACTCCACATAAAACTGACTAAGAAGTATGCATATGGACCATAACATTTAGCAGAGCATACATGTTGATTAATGGCCAGTATTGGGCGTCGACGCGCAGGCGCAAGCGCGAGCGCCGGTCGCAGCGCGACCGTCAGATCCGTGCGGGGCACCGTTAGATCTATCCATGCAGCAATTTTCCTCGATGCAACAAATTTCGTTCACGATGCAGCAATTTCGTCAACGGTTGCAACAAAAAAAAGTTGTAGCCAAAAAAACATCTACGTGACCGTAGCAAAAAAACGAAGCTGATGATGCGTGGTAGCAAAACAAAAAAAGAGTTGTAGCAAAACAATCCGATGAACTCGAGGTGCAACTCTGACAAATGTGTATGCAACTTTCTAGTGAACGGTTGCAGCAAAAAATAATACGGTTGTAGGAAAAATTAGCAAAAATAAAAAAACACCGGTTTGTAGCAAAAAAACCGACGAAGTCAAGTTGCAACCAAACATGAATGCAGCTTTTTTAACGAACAGATGTAACAAATGAAAAATGCTAATAGCAAATTTAAACACTAGTAGCAGCAAATTTATACGGAATAAAAGTTACATGCCCTGACCATCGCGCGAAAAATGCTGTATGGCCCGCGCGAGACAGCAAGCGACCGGCGCGTCGGTTCCGCCGATGCGCCGAAGGGAAACGTTTCCCTTGATTAATTTGATGGTTACAGATCACAACTATTGACCTATTGTTAAGGAAAATGCTTACAGCCGGAGCGCCGGCCGCATGAAATATTGTTTTATTGCAGATTTGTTGTAACCATATATAAATTTGATAAATTAATCCACACATGTAACTTTTTTTAAGTGTAGATTTGCTACAAACGCGGTTAAATTTGCTACAAGTCTTTTCTGTTTTGTTGCAACTTGTTCATTAAAAAAGTTGCATCAATGTTTGGTTGCAACTCGAGTTCGTTGAATTTTTTGCTATAATCGACGTTTGATTTTTGCTACAGCCGTGTTAATTTTTGCTATAACCGGCATCATCTTTTACTGTAATCGTTCACTAAAAAAGTTGCATACACGTTCGTCAGAGTTTGCAACCCGAATTTACCGGATTGTTTTGCTACAATATTTTTTTTTGCTACCACGCATCATCAGCTTCGTTTTTTGCTACGACCACGTATATAATTTTTTGAATAATTTTTTTTTTATTGCAACCGTTAACGAAATTGCTGCATCGAATTTTTTTTGCTGTATGAAGATCTAACGGTTCAGCCCGCATACAGTTGACGGATAGGCGGGCCGCACGGGGCCGGCCGAACTATTCGGTCGACGCGCCCGCGCATAGCATTGTCCTATTGTTAATCTGCAAGATATAGATCCGTGGATTGAATGCTGCTAGTTGGGCCACAACCGCAAGCAGGGAATTCCCCACTCGTGTCCTCACGGCTCATAAACAGTACGACAAACTAGTCAGGCGAAAATTCTCTCCAAAAATAAAGCAGTCACACGAAAAGTTCTAGAACCTTCTCGAAACCAACTGACCTTTTGCCCTCACGACGGCAGAGATCTCCGGCAGGCGCTTCACGGCCGCGTTCCGCTCCTTGGTGGGCGCGTCGCAGCGCAGCACCAGCACCACGCACTCCGGGTCCCCGACGCTGACCGCGGCTTCGATGGCGTCCCTCGTCAGCCTCGCGGCCTCAGGGAGCGGCGGCGCGTCCAGCAGCTCCACCACCGCCTCCTCCGCCCCCATTTCCCCGTCCGCGCCGGAGATGACCGCCTTCACCTTCAGCCTCCTCCTCGTGCTGTCGGACCCGCCGCCCGGCGGCGACGCCTCCGCGCGCAGCAGCAGCGGGCCCTCCTCTGCCGCGAGCGCGCGGCACGCCGTGTTCACGAGCGAGCTCTTCCCGTGGGCCCGGAACCCCGTGATCAGGATGGACGGCGGCGGGGCGTCCTCGTCCCCCTGGTCGTCGCCGCCGGTGGCGGCGCTGTCCCCGTCCTCGCTGGAGACCAGGGCGGCGACGGCCTCGCGGATGTCCCGGCGGAGGGAGGAGACCGCGTCATCCCGCAGGAGGCGCGCCGCCGCGACGATCGCCAATGCGCCGGCGGCCGCCGCGGCGGCGATCTTGAGGAGGAGGGGCAGCTGCCGCGGCGCGGGCATTCGTGAGGAGGAGGAGGAGGCGGCGGCGGCGAGGCGCCTCTTCGTGAAAAGAGATTTTGCGAGCGGCTATATCGGGAAGGGTGCATCGGTGTTACGGTTTGTGAAAGATTCGGTATTCCGTAAACGGCACAAGGCGTGGTTTTGGGGGGAAGGTTTGGGGGGAATAAAGCTTTTGTCTTCCAATGAAGCATTCGATATGCAAGCCGAGCACGTCGATCTGCAAGACGAGCACGAATAGAATATGGGTACGGGCTACTGTCCTCTCTCCCTCTCTTTGCCTCTTTGGGATTTCACGAGGGCCATGTCTGATTTGTCTCAAATTGTGAGACATGGTTTTCCTTCCAAAGTTCCAAGAGTGTTTTCGTGGGTCTCCTTCTCCCTCCCCCGATACATCATTCATGGAAAGTACAAAGTATTTTTTAAACATAATAAAAGTTACCTCGAGGTTCTCCAGTGAAGGCCTCTACAGCTGGAAATATTAACACATTTTTATTACTTTAATTCATGAGTAAATGCTGCCATTGAACAAATTAGATAAATTTCAATTCTAAGCTGAGAGATCCCTCTCGATCCCCTTCCCTTCGCCTTCCCTCCCCTCCCGATCCCTTCCGACTCCCTCCACCTCCCCTTCCCTCCGCCTCCCCTTCCTTCTACCCCCCTCCTCCCCCTAGTCGTCGTCGGATGCCGGCTGGCCAAAGCCCGTGCCGGAGGATGATGGCGGCGACGAGATGTCCCTCTGTCGCTGCTTGGAGGCGGGGCTGTGACGGTGGATCTTGTGCGGGCATCTCGGAACGACATTTATATGGCCATGGCGCCGGTCACGCATCGATGTGACCTCCTCTATCTTTGGTTGACTTTATCGTCGGTCCAAAGGGATCTCGTTGGTGGGTGTTGCCTCGTGGTGGCTTTTCGGCGACGGATCAAGTGGAGGAGGAGATGGTGGCCTAGCTGCCGAAGTGGGTGAGGATGCCACCATCGTCATCGACGCCCGTGTGTGTCGTTTTCCTCGTTGGAGGCGATGGTGGGGGCGTTCCTTGCTCCATTGTTTTTGAGGGGGTGGGGAACCTCACATGTGGAGGAGGCTTCCATTGACGGCGGCGCCCGTGGGAGTCGTAGCCCTCGTTGGTAGCGCTGAGGGGACTCCTAGATTCGATGATGGCGACGTCTTCGTCGTCACCCCCGTGGGGGCATCATCTTTGGAGACATTCGTCGGTTGGATGAACATGTGAACGACTTCGTGGTTGGGCGTCGGTAGGTGGTGGAGCGGTGCTTCATCCTACACATCGATGGCAGCGAATCTCGGTGGCGTGGCACAATGAATACTCAGCATCGGATGGGTGGTGATGGACTCATGCAGGAGGACGACAATGTCTGGCGTCGTGGTGGCGTCGATGGCAAAGAGGCCTCGCAAGGTTGATGCGTCAGTATTTGATCTAAGGATGGATCGATGGATGAAGGAGGTAACGACCCTTGCAGTGTGCACATGTGGTGCCCACTGAAAATGCACCGGACCGGTGTGTAACCGAGTTCAGGTACTGTGGCTTGGATGGGGCATCTGTCATTAGATGTTAGGTGTTGATGTGATGTCTATTTGGTATTAGGCTCAGACATTCGACACACATTCATCACGGCGATAGGAGTAGCGACAGGTGTTGTCAACATGATGGCTTCGGGCTTAATAATATATTACCTTGTAAGGGCTTTGTTAATAATTAATAGAATGGTTGCATGCATCGCCCAGATGTAGAGGCCGGGGGTACATCCTCCTTTTCAAAAAAGAGGGTAAATGATAAACATGGCATCGACAGTATGCAAATCATACCGATGGGTAAACATGTGAGTAAATATGAAACATAGAACCGAACATCTATGTACGAAACATATACGGCTAGCATATGAACGAGCATATAGATGATGCACAAATCATATCCTCCGGTAGGCCAGGCTAAGGCCACAGCGAGCGAACGGCTTCGGCGTCGTCTGTGGCCTTCTTTTTTCCAGCGTCTTCTTCATCCATGGGGTAACCTTATGACCCTTCTCTCAGTGTAGGATCTCGAAGGACGGGGTTCCGGAGCCCTGCTATCTCGATCGGCCGTGGACGCAGTCTTCGGGATGGGTTCGTCGGAGGCAACACAGTTAAAGGATGTAAGTGCATGTAGTGCCCCTTAGTGATTTTGGTGGTTTAAAGACTTATAGGTTAAGTATCTAATGTGTTCATAAGTATACACAGGAGCTATAAGTCGCCGAGGAGTTTGAAATATTCGATGAATATCGACCCTAAAAATGTATATCTTCGGCTGAAGAAATTGGTCTGAAGCTGAAGAATTGAATCGCGAAGAAATTGTGATGAAATTGATATTCCTCATGAAGATATTGAAAATGAGGATTCGGTGTGTCCTGAAGAAAATCAATCTGAAGACTTTGAAGCATGAAGATTTATCGTTTCTGTTTTATTTTCTTCACACTTGAGTAATTGGAACACCGTACTGTTAAAGGGGGTCGAGGTAACACTTCGGAATGAATTTCTTCATGATGCTGAACCCAAGCCTAATCCTACCAAAATCCTCAAGTGAGGAATATGAGAGACACGAGGACTCTCACAGTTGAGGGTCCCGACCGTTACCGATAGTCGCGCCACATCATTGATCTTATCCACACCAACGGTCATATTATTTAAGGGCATTAATGTAAAATCATGTCGGGATGCTCCTAGGCTATAAATAGCCGCCCCCACAACCATTAGCTGGTTAGCTGCTCTGTTAGAAACTGACACTTGTCATAAGAGCAACCCAAATTCCTCAGTCTTCGAGAGTAATTCATCAGTGAGGAAATACCCCAAACACCAAACCACAAACCGAAAACCAAGTGATTGAGCATCACTGAAGAAGTTGTTCCTCTGTGGGACTGAAGCCTTTTACCTTTGAGGACTGTGCATCCTCCAAACGGTTAGGCGTCATGGTCTAGAGCAATCCAGCAGTCAATTGTGGATCTCCAGGTGACCAAGTTTGTGAGGGTTTGGAAGTCTGCCCTGAAGACTTACCACAAGTGTTGGGCGAGGACTGTGTGTTCTTAGCCCAAGGAGAATACGGTAGAGACTGTTTGTCCCGGGACTGTGTGTCTTTTGGTTCAATACCAAGCCGCTCCAAACCATATGTACAACTGTCACAACAGTTGGACCTGGGTCATCAACCACTGTCTTCACTGTGAAACGGGTTCTATTTCTTCATCTCTTTAAATTTCTCATATTGTATGTTGATGATTTTCACTGTCACTGTTTGAAGAATTTGCTGAAGACTTTCTCTGAAATTCCTCAACCCCAAATTCTTCACGCGAGTTAATCCTCATCTGTTTTCTCCATGCCTGCATACGATGCAAACTGTTTTTCACATCCCTCACCCTGAAAAACTGTTGTAGTGATACTTTGCACTCCTGATCCTTTTGCTGTTTCCGCTGCAAGTTAGTCATCAGTGAGGAATTTCCTCAAAAGGAATTTCCTCGGTGATGAAATTCTAAAAATCTCCTATTCACCCCCCCTCTAGTCGATATAACGCACTTTCAATTGGTATCAGAGCAAGGTACTCCCTTGTTCTGTATGATTTTGGTTTAACCACTTGGAGTTTTAAGTTATGTCGACTGCAGGAATGATCAAGGTTACTGTAGCATGTCCTACTTTCGAAGGAAAGGACTTTCCCTTCTGGAAGACCAAGATGCAGATGCACCTACAAGCTATTGATAATGATCTCTGGCATATTGTGGAACATGGCGTCCCTATCGTCACTGCTACTGTCTCTGCTGCTGATGTGAATAAATTCAAGCAACTTGACTCTCAAGCGAAGAATATCATCTGTGGCCATCTGAGCAAAGGTCAGTATGGCAGAGTGAGTGCTTTGGGCTCAGCAAAACTTATCTGGGAAAGGCTGTCCAAAGTTAATGAAGGAGTATCAACCCAACGTGATTCTCGTGTTGATGTTCTTCGCAATCGCTTCAAGAGGCTTGACAATGAAAGCTGCCAAGATACCCTTGATCGCCTCAGTGACATATCAAATGAACTGCAAGCACTGGGAGCTTGAGACATTACTGATCATGAAGTTGTGAAGAAACTGCTAAGATCTTTGGATTCTTCATTTGATACTTTAATTCTGATGATTCAAGAGAGACCAGACTACAAGATGCTTGATCCAGCTGATATATTCGAAAGACTCAATACTCATGAATTCCAGCAAGAAAAAAAGAGAGATCTATATGGACCAAGCTATTCTAGACCACGTGCACTCAAGGCCAAAGCAATTTCCTCATCTGAAGAAGAAGACTCAGATGGTAGCATTGGTGATCCTAAAGAATTTGGACAGGAGCTTGTAATGCTCGTGAGGAAATTCCAGAAGTTTACACGACATGGCCAGTTTGGTAAATTTTCAAGAAGAGATATGAGGAAATCAGAATCTTCATATGAGGACTACAAGAAAAGAACCTACCACAAATGCAAGAAATCAGGTCACTACATTGCTGATTGTCCTCGTTGGGGAAAGGAATCAAAGAAGAAGAAATACAAGGATGAAAGTTCTGACGACTCGAAGAAAAAGAAGAAACCTTCAAAATCCTCATCTTCAAAGTCCTCATCTCACAAGAAGACTAGTTTCAGAAAGGCTCGGGCACTTATTGGCAAGGAAATGGACTCCGAAGTAGAATCCGAGGAATGTGATGAAGAGGAGGGTTCTGATGAAGACTCAGAATCTGCACAGGCTAGCCTTGCACTTGCAACCACATTCGTCAGCAAGTCAATCTTCAACCTTGAAGAAAATGATAACACCATCCACACTGATGACTATGCTCATGACTTCGCTCCAACCTATTACTTCATGGCAAAAGGTTCAAAGGTACCGAATGATGCTTCCTCCTTTGATTTAAGTGACTGTGAACCTGATGATTATAAAAAACCCAGTTACAGTAAACTTGCTATCATTGCCACCAAACAACAAACTGCCCTGGAAAAGCTTCAGAAACTGCTAGATAGAAGTGATGATCTGTTGAATGATGAAGTGAATCTTACCCAAATCCTCACTGAAGATATGAAAAGTCTTCAGTCCATATTTGATAATCTTCAAGATCGTGATGAAGATATGAGAAGCTGAGGATTTCTCATGATGATCTTCGTGTGGAAAATGATTCATTACTAGCTCAACAGATCAGTGCTGCTCAAACTGAATTCATTCCTCCATGTATTAAATGCATCGAACGTGAAACTGCTAATTCTTCACCAGAATCATCAAATGCTTCTATTGCTACAAATTCTTCAACTGCTCCTGTAGTGTCAAATTCCTCACTTGAGGAAACCACAAATGTCACTGATAAAAATGCAGGGCTGAAGGAATTGTATGTGACAGGCATATACAAAAGTCTCAAAGGACACCAAACCCTTTGTGATGTGCTCAAAAAGCAGATCTTGAACAGGAACCCGAGGAAAGAAGGAATTGCCTTTGAGAGGAAATTGAATGCTGATGGATCTTATTGGAAACCTGAGCAGTATCCCAAAACCTCATGGGTTGCTGCTACTGGGCCTCCTTTTGATCCATCCAATCTAACAGGCTTTTCATGTGAATTATCCTATTCCTCAGACGAGTCATTTGACTCCAACTATAAACTGTTCAAAAATCAATCTGGTGAAGTGTTTGCTCGATATGTTGGAACTAACTGCAGGAATGGGCCTCCCCTGAGGAAAATCTGGGTTCCCAAAAGTTGCCTTGAAAATCTTCAGGTGAATGTCCTCATGACACCACCTATGAAGAATTTGAACCTCAGATCAAATTCCTCAGGAGGACCAAAGTCTTCAAGAGGATCAAAATCCTCAACTGGTCAAAACTATGCTCGTACTTGTGCTAATGCTACTAACATGCAGGGAAATTACAAGGAATATGAATATGAGCGTTATTCTTCAAATCATTATGTTCATAAATCCTCAAATAAATACTCTGCATATTCATTTGAGTACTTTAACCCCCCTACTATTAAGAGAAGTGCATTAGCTTCAATGCCCCCTTTCTCATATGGTGCTCGCAGGATCATGAATGCTTTACCACCCCTTCAAATGTGGGTGGTGAAGAAATTGAACTAATCACTTCTGCAGGTCACGTCTCCAGATGAAAATCATCATCTGAAGAATTTGCTGGAGACCTGAGGAAAATGATTGATAGGATGCAAGCTAATATTGATGAAATAGAAATATTTCACACGTCCTTATAATTCTGTTTATGATGAAATTCCTATCTGATGAACTTGATATCATATTCTTCAAAGCTGAAGCATATGAGATGGTAAGCTGTACTAATTCATCTGCAGGATGACAAACCCAAGAGTACTGAGTGGGTTCTTGATAGTGGTTGCTGTTGGGGAACGTCGCATGGGAAACAAAAAATTTCCTACGCGCACGAAGACCTATCATGGTGATGTCCATCTACGAGAGGGGATGAGTGATCTAAGTACCCTTGTAGATCGTACAGCAGAAGCGTTAGTGAACACGGTTGATGTAGTGGAACGTCCTCACATCCCTCGATCCGCCCCGTGAACAATCCCGCGATCAGTCCCACGATGTAGTACCGAACGGACGGCACCTCCGCGTTCAGCACACGTACAACTCGACGATGATCTCGGCCTTCTTGATCCAGCAAGAGAGACGGAGAGGTAGAAGAGTTCGCCGGCAGCGTGACGGGCTCCGGAGGTTGGTGATGACCTTGTCTCAGCAGGGCTCCGCCCGAGCTCCGCAGAAACGCGATCTAGAGGAAAAACCGTGGAGGTATGTGGTCGGGCTGCCGTGGAAAAGTCGTCTCAAATCAGCCCTAAAACCTCCGTATATATAGGTGGGAGGGAGGGGACCTTGCCTTGGGGCTCAAAGAGCCCCAAGGGGGTCGGCCGAGCCAAGGGGGGAAGGCTCCCCCCCCAAACCGAGTTGGACTTGGTTTGGTGGGTGGGAGTCCTTCCTTCCCTTCCCACCTCCTCTTTTTTTTCTTTTCTCTTTGATTTTCTTTCCTAGGCGCATAGGGACCTTTTGGGCTGTCCCACCAGCCCACTAAGGGCTGGTGCGCCACCCTCAAGGCCTATGGGCTTCCCCGGGGTGGGTTGCCCCCCCGGTGAACTCCCGGAACCCATTCGTCATTCCCGGTACATTCCCGGTAACTCCGAAAACCTTCCTGTAATCAAATGAGGTCATCCTATATATCAATCTTCGTTTCCGGGCCATTCCGGAAACCCTCGTGACGTCCGTGATCTCATCCGGGACTCCGAACAACATTCGGTAACCAACCATATAACTCAAATACGCATAAAACAACGTTGAACCTTAAGTGTGCAGACCCTGCGGGTTCGAGAACTATGTAGACATGACCCGAGAGACTCCTCGGTCAATATCCAATAGCGGGACCTGGATGCCCATATTGGATCCTACATATTCTACGAAGATCTTATCTTTTGAACCTCAGTGCCAAGGATTCATATAATCCCGTATGTCATTCCCTTTGTCCTTCGGTATGTTACTTGCCCGAGATTCAATCGTTAGTATCCGCATACCTATTTCAATCTTGTTTACCGGCAAGTCTCTTTACTCGTTCCGTAATACAAGATCCCGTAACTTACACTAAGCTACATTGCTTGCAAGGCTTGTGTGTGATGTTGTATTACCGAGTGGGCCCCGAGATACCTCTCCGTCACACGGAGTGACAAATCCCAGTCTTGATCCATACTAACTCAACTAACACCTTCGGAGATACCTGTAGAGCATCTTTATAGTCACCCAGTTACGTTGCGACGTTTGATACACACAAAGCATTCCTCCGGTGTCAGTGAGTTATATGATCTCATGGTCATAGGAATAAATACTTGACACGCAGAAAATAGTAGCAACAAAATGACACGATCAACATGCTACGTCTATTAGTTTGGGTCTAGTCCATCACGTGATTCTCCTAATGACGTGATCCAGTTATCAAGCAACAACACCTTGTTCATAATCAGAAGACACTGACTATCTTTGATCAACTGGCTAGCCAACTAGAGGCTTGCTAGGGATGGTGTTTTGTCTATGTATCCACACATGTAAGTGAGTCTTCATTCAATACAATTATAGCATGGATAATAAACGATTATCTTGATACAGGAATTATAATAATAACTATATTTATTATTGCCTCTAGGGCATAATTCCAACAGTCTCCCACTTGCACTAGAGTCAATAATCTAGCCCTCACCTCATCATGCGAATTACATTGTAATAAATCTAACAACCATACAGTTCTGGTGTTGATCATGCTTTGGCCGTGGAAGTGGTTTAGTCAGCGGGTCCGCTACATTCAGATCCGTGTGCACTTTGCATATATTTACGTCCTCTCCCTCGACGTAGTCGCGGATGAGGTTGAAGCGTCATTTGATGTGTCTGGCCTTCTTGTGAAACCATGGTTCCTTTGCTAAGGCAATGGCACCCGTGTTGTCACAGAACAAGATTATTGGATTAGTGCGCTTGGCACCACTTCAAGATCCGTCATGAACTGCTTCATCCAGACACCCTCCTTAGCCGCCTCCGAGGCAGCCATGTACTCCGCTTCACACGTAGAATCTGCTACGACGCTTTGCTTGGAACTGCACCAGCTTACCGCACCCCCATTAAGAATAAATACGTATCCGGTTTGCGATTTAGAGTCGTCCGGATCTGTGTCAAAGCTTGCATCGACGTAACCTTTTACGACGAGCTCTTCGTCACCTCCATACACGAGAAACATCTCCTTAGTCCTTTTTAGGTACTTCAGTATATTCTTGACCGCTGTCCAGTGATCCACTCCTGGATTACTCTGGAACCTACCTGCCATACTTATGGCCAGGCTAACATCCGGTCTAGTGCACAACATTGCATACATGATAGAACCTATGGCTGAAGCATAGGGGACGGAGCGCATATGCTCTCTATCTTCATTAGTTGCTGGGCACTGAGTCTTATTCAATCTCGTACCTTGTAAAACTGGCAAGAACCCTTTCTTGGACTGTTCCATTTTGAACCTCTTCAAAACTTTATCAAGGTATGTGCTTTGTGAAAGTCCTATCAGGCGTTTTGATCTATCCCTATAGATCTTAATGCCTAGAATGTAAGCAGCTTCTCCTAGGTCCTTCATAGAGAAACTTTTATTCAAGTAATCCTTTATGCTCTCCAAAAACTCTACGTTGTTTCCAATCAGCAATATGTCATCCACATATAATATTAGAAACGCCACAGAGCTCCCACTCACTTTCTTGTAAATACAAGATTGTCCAACCACTTGTATAAACCCAAATGCTTTGATCACCTCATCAAAGCGCTTGTTCCAACTCCGAGATGCTTGCACCAATCCATAAATGGATCGCTGGAGCTTGCACACCTTGTTAGCATTCTTAGGATCGACAAAACCTTCGGGTTGCATCATATACAATTCTTCCTTAAGGAAACCGTTAAGGAACGCCGTTTTAACATCCATCTGCCAGATTTCATTATCGAAAAATGCAGCTATTGCTAACATGATTCTGACGGACTTAAGCATCGCTACGGGTGAGAATGTCTCATCGTAGTCAACTCCTTGAACTTGCGAAAAACCCTTTGCCACAAGTCGAGCTTTATAAACGGTCACATTACCGTCAGCGTCCGTCTTCCTCTTAAAGATCCATTTGTTCTGAATGGCCTTGCGGCCCTCAGGCAGTACCTCCAAAGTCCACACTTTGTTCTCATACATGGATCCTATCTCGGACTTCATGGCTTCCAGCCATTTGTTGGAATCAGGGCCCACCATTGCTTCTTCATAATTCGCAGGTTCATTGTTGTCTAACAACATGATTGATAAGACGGGATTACCGTACCACTCTGGAGCAGCACGTGGTCTCGTCGACCTGCGTGGTTCGACAGAAACTTGAACTGGAGTTTCATGATCATCATCATTAACTTCCTCCTCAACCAGCGTCGCAATGACAGAGGTTTCCCCTTGCCCTGCGCCACCATCCAGAGGGATGAAAGGTTCGACAACCTCGTCAGGTTCTATCTTCCTCCCACTCAATTCTCTCGAGAGAAACTCCTTCTCGAGAAAAGCTCCGTTTTTAGCAACAAACACTTTGCCCTCGGATTTGAGATAGAAGGTGTACCCAACTGTCTCTTTTGGGTAACCTATGAAGACGCACTTTTCCGCTTTGGGTTCCAGCTTTTCAGGCTGAAGCTTTTTGACATAAGCATCACATCCCCAAACTTTAAGAAACGACAACTTTGGCCTTTTGCCATACCACAGTTCGTATGGTGTCGTCTCAACGGATTTTGATGGTGCCCTATTTAAAGTGAATGCAGCTGTTTCTAATGCATAACCCCAAAACGAGAACGGCAAATCGGTAAGAGACATCATAGATCGAACCATCTCTAATAAAGTACGATTACGACGTTCGGACACACCATTACGCTGTGGTGTTCCAGGTGGTGTTAACTGTGAAACAATTCCACATTGTCTTAAGTGAGCACCAAACTCGAAACTCAGATATTCACCCCCACGATCAGACCGTAGGAATTTGATCTTCTTGTTACGATGATTTTCAACTTCACTCTGGAATTGCTTGAACTTTTCAAATATTTCAGACTTGTGCTTCATCAAGTATACATAACCATATCTACTCAAATCGTCAGTGAAGGTGAGAAAATAACGATATCCGCCGCGTGCCTCCACGCTCATCGGACCACACACATCGGTATTTATGTTTTCCAACAAGTCACTTGCACGCTCTATTGTTCCGGAGAATGGAGTCTTAGTCATCTTGCCCATGAGGCATGGTTCACACGTCTCAAGTGAATCAAAGTCAAGTGACTCCAAAAGTCCATCAGCATGGAGTTTCTTCATGCGCTTTACACCAATATGACCTAAGCGGCAGTGCCACAAAAATATGGCGCTATCATTGTTAACTCTAACTCTTTTGGTCTCAATGTTATGTATGTGTGTATTGCTATCAAGATTCAATATGAACAATCCTCTCACATTGGGTGCATGACCATAAAAGATGTTACTCATAGAAATAGAACAACCATTATTCTCTGACTTAAAAGAGTAACCGTCTGGCAATAAACAAGATCCAGATATAATGTTCATGCTCAACACAGGCACTAAATAACAATGTTTTAAGTTCATCACTAATCCTGATGGTAACTGAAGTGAAACTGTGCCGACGGCGATTGCATCAACCTTGGAACCATTTCCTACGCGCATCGTCACTTCATCTTTTGCCAGCCTTCGTCTATTCCGCAGTTCCTGTTTCGAGTTGCAAATATGAGCAACAGAACCGGTATCGAATACCCAGGCACTACTACGAGAGCCGGTTAAGTACACATCAATAACTTGTATATCAAATATACCTGATTTTTCTTTGGCCGCCTTCTTATCTGCCAGATACTTGGGGCAATTGCGCTTCCAGTGACCCATACCCTTGCAATAGTAACATTCCGTTTCAGGCTTAGGTCCAACTTTGGGTTTCTTCGTCGGATTGGCAACAGGCTTGCCGCTCTTCTTTGAATTACCCTTCTTGCCTTTGCCGTTTCTCTTGAAACTAGTGGTCTTATTCACCATCAACACTTGATGCTCTTTACGGAGTTCAGACTCTGCGACTTTCAGCATCGCAAACAACTCGCCGGGAGACTTGTTCATCCCTTGCATGTTGTAGTTCAACACAAAGCCTTTATAGCTTGGCGGCAGTGATTGAAGGATTCTGTCAGTGATAGCCTCTTGCGGGAGTTCAATCCCCAGCTCAGCTAGACGGTTTGAGTACCCAGACATTTTGAGCACATGTTCACTGACAGACGAGTTTTCCTCCATCTTGCAAGCATAGAATTTATCGGAGGTCTCATACCTCTCGATCCGGGCGTTCTTCTGAAAGATAAACTTCAGCTCCTGGAACATCTCAAATGCTCCATACGCTCAAAGAGACGTTGAAGTCCCGGTTCTAAGCCATACAAGACTGCACATTGAACTACTGAGTAGTCCTCCTTACGTGCTAACCAAGCGTTCTTAACATCCTGATCAGCCGTAGCGGGTGGTTCATCTCCTAGCGCAGCATTAAGGACATAATCCTTCTTCCCAGCTTGTAAGATTAGCTTTAAGATTACGAGCCCAGTCTACAAAGTTGCTTCCATCATCTTTCAACTTAGCTTTCTCTAGAAACGTATTAAAATTCAGGGTGACTGTCGCGTGAGCCATGATCTACAACACAAATATATTCAAAGTGGACTTAGACTATGTTCAAGATAATTAGAGTTTAACTTTAATCAAAATTATACGCTAAACTCCCACTCAAAAAGTACATCTCTCTTAGTCATTTGAGTGGTTCATGATCCACTTACACTAGCTCAAGTCCGATCATCACGTGAGTTGAATATAGTTTCAGTGGTAAGCATCCCCTATGCTAATCATATCATCTATATGATTCATGATCGACCTTTCGGTCTCATGTGTTCCGAGGCCATGTCTGTGTTGGAATTATGCCCTAGAGGCAATAATAAATAAAGTTATTATTATAATTCCTGTATCAAGATAATCGTTTATTATCCATGCTATAATTGTATTGAATGAAGACTCATTTACATGTGTGGATACATAGACAAAACACCGTCCCTGGCAGGCCTCTAGTTGGCTAGCCAGTTGATCAAAGATAGTCAGTGTCTTCTGATTATGAACAAGGTGTTGTTGTTTGATAACTGGATCACGTCATTAGGAGAATCACGTGATGGACTAGACCCAAACTAATAGACGTAGCATGTTGATCGTGTCATTTTGTTGCTACTGTTTTCTGCGTGTCAAGTATTTATTCCTATGACCATGAGATCATATAACTCACTGACACCGGAGGAATGCTTTGTGTGTATCAAACGTCGCAACGTAACTGGGTGACTATAAAGATGCTCTACAGGTATCTCCGAAGGTGTTAGTTGAGTTAGTATGGATCAAGACTGGGATTTGTCACTCCGTGTGAACGAAGAGGTATCTCGGGGCCCACTCGGTAATTACAACATCACACACAAGCCTTGCAAGCAATGTAACTTAGTGTAAGTTGCGGGATCTTGTATTACGGAACGAGTAAAGAGACTTGCCGGTAAACGAGATTGAAATAGGTATACGGATACTGACGATCGAATCTCGGGCAAGTAACATACCGAAGGACAAAGGGAATGACATACGGGATTATATGAATCCTTGGCACTGAGGTTCAAACGATAAGATCTTCGTAGAATATGTAGGATCCAATATGGGCATCCAGGTCCCGCTATTGGATATTGACCGAGGAGTCTCTCGGGTCATGTCTACATAGTTCTCGAACCCGCAGGGTCTGCACACTTAAGGTTCGACGTTGTTTTACGCGTATTTGAGTTATATGGTTGGTTACCGAATGTTGTTCGGAGTCCTGGATGAGATCACGGACGTCACGAGGGTTTCCGGAATAGTCCGGAGACGAAGATTGATATATAGGGATGACCTCATTTGATTACCGGAAGGTTTTCGGAGTTACCCGGGAATGTACCCGGGAATGACGAATGGGTTCCGGGAGTTCACCCGGGGGGGGGGGGGGGCAACCCACCCCGGGGAATCCCATAGGCCTTGAGGGTGGCACACCAGCCCTTAGTGGGCTGGTGGGACAGCCCAAAAGGGCTCTATGCGCCAAGAAGAGAAAATCAAGAGAAAAGAGAAAAAAAAGGAGGAGGTGGGAAGGAAGGGGGGACTCCCTCCCACCAAACCAAGTCCAACTCGGTTTGGGGGGGGGGAGTCCTCCCCCCTTGGACTCGGCCGACCCCCCTTGGGGTTCCTTGAGCCCCAAGGCAAGGTCCCCCTCCCTCCCACCTATATATATGGAGGTTTTAGGGCTGATTTGAGACGACTTTTCCACGGCAGCCCGACCACATACCTCCACGGTTTTTCCTCTAGATCGCGTTTCTGCGGAGCTCGGGCAGAGCCCTGCTGAGACAAGGTCATCACCAACCTCCGGAGCGCCGTCACGCTGCCGAAGAACTCTTCTACCTCTCCGTCTCTCTTGCTGGATCAAGAAGGCCGAGATCATCGTCGAGTTGTACGTGTGCTGAACGCGGAGGTGCCGTCCGTTCGGTACTAGATCGTGGGACTGATCGCGGGATTGTTCGCGGGGCGGATCGAGGGACGTGAGGACGTTCCACTACATCAACCGCGTTCACTAACGCTTCTGCTGTACGATCTACAAGGGTACGTAGATCACTCATCCCCTCTCGTAGATGGACATCACCATGATAGGTCTTCGTGCGCGTAGGAATTTTTTTTGTTTCCCATGCGACGTTCCCCAACAGTGGCATCATGAGCTAGGTTCATGCGTAGATGTCTTCTCGAGTAGAACACAAAAGTTTTTGTGGAGGGTGATGTGCGTTTTGCTGCCCTCCTTAGTCTTTTCTTGATTCCGCGGTATTGTTGGATTGAAGCGGCTTGGACCGACATTACTCATACGCTTACGAGAGACTGGTTTCAATCGTTACGAGTAACTCCGTTGCTCAAAGATGACTGGCAAGTGTCGGTTGCTCCAACTTTAGTTGAATCGGATTTGACCGAGGAGGTCCTTGGATGAGGTTAAATAGCAACTCATATATCTCCGTTGTGGTGTTTGCGTAAGTAAGATGCGATCCTACTAGATACCCATGGTCACCACGTAAAACATGCAACAACAAAATTAGAGGACGTCTAACTTGTTTTTGCAGGGTATGCTTGTGATGTGATATGGCCAATGATGTGATGTGATATATTGGATGTATGAGATGATCATGTTTTAATAGAAATATCGACTTGCAAGTCGATGGTACGGCAACCGGCAGGAGCCATAGGGTTGTCTTTATACTAACGTGTGTGCTTGCAGATGCGTTTACTATTTTGCTAGGATGTAGCTTTAGTAGTAATAGCATGAGTAGCACGACAACCCCGATGGCAACACGTTGATGGAGATCATGGTGTGGCGCCGGTGACAAGAAGATCGTGCCGGTGCTTTGGTGATGGAGATCAAGAAGCACGTGATGATGGCCATATCATGTCACTTATGAATTGCATGTGATGTTAATCCTTTTATGCACCTTATTTTGCTTGGAACGACGGTAGTATTATGAGGTGATCTCTCACTAAAATTTCAAGACGAAATTGTGTTCTCCCTGACTGTGCACCGTTGCTACAGTTCGTCGTTTCGAGACACCACATGATGATCGGGTGTGATAGACTCAACGTTCACATACAACGGGTGCAAAACAGTTGCGCACAGCGGAACACTCGGGTTAAGCTTGACGAGACTAGCATGTGCAGACATGACCTCGGAACACATGAGACCGAAAGGTCGATCATGAATCATATAGATGATATGATTAGCATAGGGATGCTTACCACTGAAACTATACTCAACTCACGTGATGATCGAAGTTGAGCTAGTGTAAGTGGATCATGAACCACTCAAATGACTAGAGAGATGTACTTTTTGAGTGGGAGTTTAGCGTATAATTTGATTAAGTTAAACTATAATTATCTTGAACATAGTCTAAGTAAACTTCGAATATATTTGTGTTGTAGATCATGGCTCACACGACAGTCATCCTGAATTTTAATACGTTCCTAGAGAAAGCTAAGTTGAAAGATGATGGAAGCAACTTTGTAGACTGGGCTCGTAATCTTAAGCTAATCTTACAAGCTGGGAAGAAGGATTATGTCCTTAATGCTGCGTTAGGAGATGAACCACCCGCTACGGCTGATCAAGATGTTAAGAACGCTTGGTTAGCACGTAAGGAGGACTACTCAATAGTTCAATGTGCAGTCTTGTATGGCTTAGAACCGGGACTTCAACGTCGCTTTGAGCGTCATGGAGCATTTGAGATGTTCCAGGAGTTGGAGTTTATCTTTCAGAAGAACGCCCGGATCGAGAGGTATGAGACCTCCGATAAATTCTATGCTTGCAAGATGGAGGAAAACTCATCTGTCAGTGAACATGTGCTCAAAATGTCTGGGTACTCAAACCGTCTAGTTGAGCTAGGGATTGAACTCCCGCAAGAAGCTATCACTGACAGAATCCTTCAATCACTGCCGCCAAGCTATAAAGGCTTTGTGTTGAACTACAACATGCAAGGGATGAACAAGTCTCCCGGCGAGTTGTTTGCGATGCTGAAAGTCGCAGAGTCTGAACTCCGTAAAGAGCATCAAGTGTTGATGGTGAATAAGACCACTAGTTTCAAGAGAAATGGCAAAGGCAAGAAGGGCAATTCGAAGAAGAGCGGCAAGCTTGTTGCTAATCCGACGAAGAAACCCAAAGCTGGACCTAAGCCGGAAACGGAGTGTTACTATTGCAAGGGTATGGGTCACTGGAAGCGCAATTGCCCCAAGTATCTGGCAGATAAGAAGGCGGGCAAAGAAAAATCAGGTATATTTGATATACATGTTATTGATGTGTACTTAACCGGCTCTCGTAGTAGTGCCTGGGTATTCGATACCGGTTCTGTTGCTCATATTTGCGACTCGAAACAGGAACTGCGGAATAGGCGAAGGCTGGCGAAAGATGAAGTGACGATGCGCGTAGGAAATGGTTCCAAGGTTGATGCAATCGCCGTCGGCACAGTGTCACTTCAGTTAACGTCAGGATTAGTGATGAACTTAAATCATTGTTATTTAGTGCCTGCGTTGAGCATGAACATTATATCTGGATCTTGTTTATTGCGAGACGGTTACTCTTTTAAGTTAGAGAATAATGGTTGTTCTATTTCTATGAGTAACATGTTTTATGGTCATGCACCGAATGTGAGAGGATTGTTCATATTGAATCTTGATAGCAATACGCATATACATAACATTGAGACCAAAAGAGTTAAAGTTAACAATGATAGCACCATTTTTTTGTGGCATTGCCGCTTAGGTCATATTGGTGTAAAGCGCATGAAGAAACTCCATGCTGATGGACTTTTGGAGTCACTTGACTTTGATTCACTTGACACGTGCGAACCATGCCTCATGGGCAAGATGACTAAGACTCCGTTCTCAGGAACAATGGAGCGTGCAAGTGACTTGTTGGAAATCATACATACCGATGTGTGTGGTCCGATGAGCGTGGAGGCACGCGGTGGATATCGTTATTTTCTCACCTTCACTGACGATTTAAGTAGATATGGTTATGTCTACTTGATGAAGCACAAGTCTGAAACATTTGAAAAGTTCAAGCAATTTCAGAGTGAAGTGGAAAATCATCGTAACAAGAAGATCAAGTTCCTACGGTCTGATCGTGGGGGTGAATATCTGAGTTTCGAGTTTGGTGCTCACTTAAGACAATGTGGAATTGTTTCACAGTTAACACCGCCTGGAACACCACAACGTAATGGTGTGTCCGAACGTCATAATCGTACTCTATTAGAGATGGTGCGATCTATGATGTCTCTTACTGATTTACCGTTATCATTTTGGGGCTATGCATTAGAAACAGTTGCATTCACTTTAAATAGGGCACCATCAAAATCCGTTGAGACGACACCATACGAACTGTGGTATGGCAAAAGGCCAAAGTTGTCGTTTCTTAAAGTTTGGGGATGTGATGCTTATGTCAAAAAGCTTCAGCCTGAAAAGCTGGAACCCAAAGCGGAAAGGTGCCTCTTCATAGGTTACCCAAAAGAGATAGTTGGGTACACCTTCTATCTCAAATCCGAGGGCAAAGTGTTTGTTGCTAAAAACAGAGCTTTTCTCGAGAAGGAGTTTCTCTCGAGAGAATTGAGTGGGAGGAAGATAGAACCTGACGAGGTTGTCGAACCTTTCATCCCTCTGGATGGTGGCGCAGGGCAAGGGGAAACCTCTGTCATTGCGACGCTGGTTGAGGAGGAAGTTAATGATGATGATCATGAAACTCCAGTTCAAGTTTCTGTCGAACCACGCAGGTCGACGAGACCACGTGCTGCTCCAGAGTGGTACGGTAATCCCGTCTTATCAATCATGTTGTTAGACAACAATGAACCTGCGAATTATGAAGAAGCAATGGTGGGCCCTGATTCCAACAAATGGCTGGAAGCCATGAAGTCCGAGATAGGATCCATGTATGAGAACAAAGTGTGGACTTTGGAGGTACTGCCTGAGGGCCGCAAGGCCATTCAGAACAAATGGATCTTTAAGAGGAAGACGGACGCTGACGGTAATGTGACCGTTTATAAAGCTCGACTTGTGGCAAAGGGTTTTTCACAAGTTCAAGGAGTTGACTACGATGAGACTTTTGAAGGGGAACGTCGCATGGGAAACAAAAATTTTCCTACGCGCACGAAGACCTATCATGGTGATGTCCATCTACGAGAGGGGATGAGTGATCTATGTACCCTTGTAGATCGTACAACAGAAGTGTTAGAGAACGCGGTTGATGTAGTGGAACGTCCTCACGTCCCTCGATCCGCCCCGCGAACAATCCCGCGATCAGTCCCACGATCTAGTACCGAACGGACGGCACCTCCGCGTTCAGCACACGTACAGCTCGACGATGATCTCGGCCTTCTTGATCCAGCAAGAGAGACGGAGAGGTAGAAGAGTTCTCCGGCAGCGTGACGGCGCTCCGGAGGTTGGTGATGATCTCGTCTCAGCAGGGCTCCGCCCGAGCTCCGCAGAAACGCGATCTAGAGGAAAAACTATGGAGGTATGTGGTCGGGCAGCCGTGAGAAAGTCGTCTCAAATCTGCCCTAAAAGCCCCATATATATAGGAGGAGGGAGGGGGACCTTGCCTTGGGGTCCAAGGGACTCCCAAGGGGTCGGCCGAGCCAAGGGGGGGAGGACTCCCCCCCCAAACCGAGTTGAACTTGGTTTGGTGGGAGGAGTCCCCCTCCCTTCCCACTTCTTCCCTCCTTTTTTTTTTCTTTTCCTTTGATTTCTTTCTCTTGGCGCATAGGCCCCCTTGGGGCTGTCCCACCAGCCCACTAAGGACTGGTGTGTCTCCCCAAAGCCTATGGGCTTCCCCGCGGTGGGTTGCCCCCCCGGTGAACTCCCGGAACCCATTCGTCATTCCCGGTACATTCCCGGTAACTCCGAAAACCTTCCGGTAATCAAATGAGGTCATCCTATATATCAATCTTCGTTTCCGGACCATTTAGGAAACCCTCGTGACATCCGTGATCTCATCCGGGACTCCGAACAACATTCGGTAACCAACCATATAACTCAAATACGCATAAAACAACGTCGAACCTTAAGTGTGCAGACCCTGCGGGTTCGAGAACTATGTAGACATGACCCGAGAGGTTCCTCGGTCAATATCCAATAGCGGGACCTGGATGCCCATATTGGATCCTACATATTCTACGAAGATCTTATCGTTGGAACCTCAGTGCCAAGGATTCGTATAATCCCGTATGTCATTCCCTTTGTCCTTCGGTATGTTACTTGCCCGAGATTCGATCGTCAGTATCCGCATACCTATTTCAATCTCGTTTACCGGCAAGTCTCTTTACTCGTTCCGTAATACAAGATCCCGCAACTTACACTAAGTTACATTGCTTGCAAGGCTTGTGTGTGATGTTGTATTACCGAGTGGGCCCCGAGATACCTCTCCGTCACACGGAGTGACAAATCCCAGTCTTGATCCATACTAACTCAACTAACACCTTCGGAGATACCTGTAGAGCATCTTTATAGTCACCCAGTTACGTTGCGAAGTTTGATACACACAAAGCATTCCTCCGGTGTCAGTGAGTTATATGATCTCATGATCATAGGAATAAATACTTGACACGCAGAAAACAGTAGCAACAAAATGACACGATCAACATGCTACGTCTATTAGTTTGGGTCTAGTCCATCACGTGATTCTCCCAATGACTTGATCCAGTTATCAAGAAACAAGACCTTGTTCATAATCAGAAGACACTGACTATCATCGATCAACTGGCTAGCCAACTAGAGGCATGCTAGGGACGGTGTTTTGTCTATGTATCCACACATGTAAATGAGTCTTCATTCAATACAATTATAGCATGGATAATAAACTATTATCTTGATACAGGAATTATAATAATAACTATACATTTATTATTGCCTCTAGGGCATAATTCCAACAACTTTCTCACCCGTAGCGATGCTTAAGTCCGTCAGAATCATGTTAGCAATAGCTGCATTTTTCGATTATGAAATCTGGCAGATGGATGTCAAAACGGCGTTCCTTAACGGTTTCCTTAAGGAAGAGTTGTATATGATACAACCCGAAGGTTTTGTCGATCCTAAGAATGCTAACAAGGTGTGCAAGCTCCAGCGATCCATTTATGGACTGGTGCAAGCATCTCGGAGTTGGAACAAACGCTTTGATGAGGTGATCAAAGCATTTGGGTTTATACAAGTGGTTGGAGAATCTTGTATTTACAAGAAAGTGAGTGGGAGCTCTGTGGCGTTTCTAATATTATATGTGGATGACATATTACTGATTGGAAACAACGTAGAGTTTTTAGAGAGCATAAAGGATTACTTAAATAAAAGTTTCTCTATGAAGGACCTAGGAGAAGCTGCTTACATTCTAGGCATTAAGATCTATAGGGATAGATCAAAACGCCTGATAGGACTTCCACAAAGAACATACCTTGATAAAGTTTTGAAGAGGTTCAAAATGGAACAGTCCAAGAAAGGGTTCTTGCCAGTTCTACAAGGTACGATATTGAGTAAGACTCAGTGCCCAGCAACTGATGAAGATAGAGAGCATATGCGCTCTGTCCCCTATGCTTCAGCCATATGTTCTATCATGTATGCGATGCTGTGCACTAGACCGGATGTTAGCCTGGCCATAAGTATGGCAGGTAGGTTCCAGAGTAATCCAGGAGTGGATCACTAGACAGCGGTCAAGAATATCCTGAAGTACCTGAGAAGGACTAAGGAGATGTTTCTCGTGTATGGAGGTGACGAAGAGCTCGCCGTAAAAGGTTACGCCGATGCAAGCTTTGACACAGATCCGGACGACTCTAAGTCGCAAACCGGATACGTATTTATTCTTAATGGGGGAGCAGTAAGCTGGTGCAGTTCCAAGCAAAGCGTCGTAGCAGATTCTACATGTGAAGCGGAGTACATGGCTGCCTCAGAGGCGGCTAAGGAGGGTGTCTGGATGAAGCAGTTCATGATGGATCTTGGAGTGGTGCCAAGCGCACCGAATCCAATAACCTTGTTCTGTGACAACACTGGTGCCATTGCCTTAGCAAAGGAACCACGGTTTCACAAGAAGACCAAACACATCAAACGACGCTTCAACCTCATCCGCGACTACGTAGAGGGAGAGGACGTGAATATATGCAAAGTGCACACGGATCTGAATGTAGCGGACCCGCTGACTAAACCTCTTCCACGGCCAAAGCTTGATCAACACCAAAACTGTATGGGTGTTAGATTTATTACAATGTAATTCACATGGTGATGTGAGGGATAGATTATTGACTCTAGTGCAAGTGGGAGACTGTTGGAATTATGCCCTAGAGGCAATAATAAATATAGTTATTATTATAATTCCTGTATCAAGATAATCGTTTATTATCCATGCTATAATTGTATTGAATGAAGACTCATTTACATGTGTGGATACATAGACAAAACACCATCCCTGGCAAGCCTCTAGTTGGCTAGCCAGTTGATCAAAGATAGTCAGTGTCTTCTGATTATGAACAAGGTGTTGTTGCTTGATAACTGGATCACGTCATTAGGAGAATCACGTGATGGACTAGACCCAAACTAATAGACGTAGCATGTTGATCGTGTCATTTTGTTGCTACTGTTTTCTGCGTGTCAAGTATTTATTCCTATGACCATGAGATCATATAACTCACTGACACCGGAGGAATGCTTTGTGTGTATCAAACGTCGCAACGTAACTGGGTGACTATAAAGATGCTCTACAGGTATCTCCGAAGGTGTTAGTTGAGTTAGTATGGATCAAGACTGGGATTTGTCACTCCGTGTGAACGGAGAGGTATCTCGGGGCCCACTCGGTAATAAAACATCACACACAAGCCTTGCAAGCAATGTAACTTAGTGTAAGTTGCGGGATCTTGTATTACGGAACGAGTAAAGAGACTTGCCGGTAAACGAGATTGAAATAGGTATACGGATACTGACGATCGAATCTCGGGCAAGTAACATACCGAAGGACAAAGGGAATGACATACGGGATTATATGAATCCTTGGCATTGAGGTTCAAACGATAAGATCTTCGTAGAATATGTAGGATCCAATATGGGCATTGAGGACAAAGGGAATATGTAGGATCCAATATGTAGGATCTTGAGGACCAGGGGGGAGGCCGCGGCAACCAATCTTGTGCCCCCTGGCGCTCCCCTGCCCTAGCTCTTTGGCCTATAAATTCCCTAAAAATCCAGAAAAAATCAGGGCATCCACGAAAACACTTTTCCGCCACCGCAAGCTTCCGTTTCCGCGAGATCTCATCTGGAGACCCTTCCCGCTGCCCTGTCGGAGGGGACTTTGGAGTTGGAGGGCTTCTACATCAACATCATCGCCTCTCCAATGACTCGTGAGTAGTCCACTTCATACCTACGGGTCCGTAGTTAGTATCTAGATGGCTTCTTCTCTCTCTTGGATCTTCAATACAAAGTTCTCCATGATCTTCATGGAGATCTATCCGATGTAATCCTCTTTGGCGGTGTGTTTGTCGAGATCCGATGAATTGTGGATTTGTGATCAGATTATCTATGAATTATATTTGAGTGTTTGGTGATTTCTTATATGCATGATTTGATATCCTTGTAAGTCTCTCCGAGTCTTGGGTTTTGTTTGGCCAACTAGATCTATGATTCTTGCAATGGGAGAAGTGCTTGGTTTTGGGTTCATACCGTGTGGTGACCTTTCCCAGTGACAGAAGGGGCAGCAAGGCACACATCATGTTGTTGCCATCAAGGGTAACAAGATGGGCTTTTATCGTAGATATGAGATTGTCCATCTACATCATGTCATCTTGCTTAAGGCGTTACTCTGTTCTTTTGGACTTAATACACTAGATGCATGCTGGATAGCGGTCGACGTGTGGAGTAATAGTAGTAGATGCAGAAAGTATCGGTCTACTTGTTTTGGACGTGATGCCTATAGATATAATCATTGCCTTAGATAATGTCATGACTTTGCGCGGTTCTATCAATTGCTCGACATTAATTTGTTCACCCACCGTCTACTTGCTTTCATGAGAGAAGCCACTAGTGAACACTACGACCCCCGAGTGTATTCACAACTATCGTTTCCACTTTCACTTTTACTTTGCTCTGTTTACTCTTTGCTTTTAGTTCTCACTTTGCAAACAATCTATAATGGATTGACAACCCCTTCATAGCGTTGGGTGCAAGCTCTTTGTGTTTGTGCAGGTACTTGTGAACGCTCCTCCTACTGGATTGATACCTTGGTTCTCAAAACTGAGGGAAATAGTTACCGCCGCTGTGCTACATCACCCTTTCCTCTTCAAGGGAACACCAACGCAAGGCTCCAAGGCCGCAGGGAAATCCTTTGCATATTTGCCAAGGAAGTCCCTATAGGCATAGCCGCAGCAGCAGGATTCCTCGCGCCGTTACCAGGGAAGGTCTGTTGTCGCAGTAGCAGAAGGATTTCTGGCGCCGTTGCCGGGGAAGGTCTGTTGTCGCAGTAGCAGAAGGTTTTCTGGCGCCGTTGCCAGGGAGGAGATCTAACCAAGTAGGTGTCACAAACTCATATCTTGCATTTACCTTTTTGCCAGTTGCCTCTCGTTTTCCTCCCCCCACTTCACATTTGCCGTTTTCATTTGCCTTTCTCCTTTGCCGTTTTCATTTGCCTTTTTGCCTTTTTCCTTTGCCGTTTTCTTTTGCCCTTTGCCTTTTTCCTTTGCTAGTTTTCTTGCTTGCTTGTGTTCTTGTTGGTTTGTTGAAGTCATCATGGCTGAAAACACCAAACTTTCCGACTTCTCGAGTACCAATAATAATGATTTTATTAGTACTCCGATTGCTCCCGCCACTAGTGCGGAATCGTATGAAATCAACACAGCTTTGCTGAATCTTGTTATGAAAGAGAAATTCTCTGGCCTTCCTAGTGAAGATGCCGCATCCCATCTTAATACCTTCATTGAGCTTTGCGATATGCAAAAGAAAAGATATGTGGACAATGACGTGATTAAGTTGAAGCTTTTTCCTTTCTCGTTGCGAGATCGCGCAAAAACTTGGTTTTCTTCTTTTCCTAAAAATAGTATCGATTCTTGGGATAAGTGCAAAGATGCTTACATATCCAAGTATTTTCCATTGGCTAAGATTATATCCTTACATAACAATATCATGAATTTCAAGCAACTTGATCATGAACACGTTGCACAATCTTGGGAGAGGATGAAGTTAATGATTAGAAATTGTCCCGCTCATGGCTTGAGTTTGTGGATGATTATACAAATCTTTTATGTTGGTTTGAATTTCGCTTCTCGCAATATCTTGTACTCCACCTCAGGTGGAACATTCATGGAAATCACGTTAGGAGACGCTACAAAACTCCTAGACAATATCATGACCAACTACTCTCAGTGGCACACTGAAAGGTCACGTGCTAGCAAAAAGGTACACGCTATAGAAGAAATTAACTCGCTTAGTGCTAAGATGGACGAGTTGATGAATTTGGTTGCTAGTAGAAATGCTCCTTTAGATCCTAATGACATGCCACTATCTTCCTTGATTGAGAGTAGTAACGCTAGTTTGGACGTTAATTTTGTTGGTAGGAATAATTTTGGCAACAACAATGCTTTTAGAGGAAACTATGTTCCTAGGCCTTTTCCTAGTAACTCCTCTAACAATTATGGCAATTCCTACAACAACACTTATGTAAATCATAAAAAATTACCCTCTGATTTAGAGAGTAATATCAAAGAGTTCATCAACTCTCAAAAGATTTTCAATGCGTCCATAGAGGAAAAACTACTCAAAATAGACGATTTGGCTATGAGCGTTGATAGGATGTCTTGTGATATTGATGCTTTGAAAGTTAGATGTGCTCCTCCCAAGGTCAACTTGGATGAAACTTTAAAAGCTATGCGTGTCTCCATGAATGAGGGCAAAGAAAGAACCGCCCAAATTCGCGCTAGGCATGAATGGTTTAAAAGGGTGCGTTCTAGTGATGCAAAACACGAAGATCTTAAAGTGCTTGGTGTGACTCCTCTTGAATCTTTGTTTTCGCGTGTCAAACCTATTGATGAATGGGCTAGGTATGAATCCACTTTGGTTAAAAAACGCCCCAATGATTCGGAGTCCACCTATCTTGATGATAAAGGTGTGGAGAGTGGAGTAGAAGAAATCAAAAATTTGGGTAGTAATGAAACTCCCACTTTGGATTTCAAGGAATTCAATTATTACAGTTGCTCCTTGTTTGAATGCATCTCTTTGATGCAATCCATTGCAAACTCTCCGCATGCTTATAGCCAAAGCAAAGGCTTTACCGCACATATCGTAGATGTTATGATGAAATCTCTTGAAGAGAAGCTCGAATTAGAAGTCTCTATACCTAGAAAACTTCATGATGAGTGGGAACCTACTATCAAAATCAAGATAAAAAACTATGAATGCAATGCTTTGTGTGATTTGGGTGCTAGTGTTTCCGCGATTCCAAAGTCTTTATGTGATATTCTTGGTTTTCATGAGATTGAAGAGTGTTCTCTTAATTTGCATCTTGTGGATTCTACTGTCAAGAAACCCATGGGAAGGATCGTTGATGTTCTTATTGTTGCAAATAAGAACTATGTACCCGTGGATTTCATTGTACTTGACATAGGTTGCAATCCTTCATGTCCTATTATTCTTGGTAGACCTTTCCTAAGGACTATTGGTGCTATCATCGATATGAAGGAAGGGAATATTAGATTTCAATTTTCCCTAAAGAAGGGCATGGAGAATTTTCCTAGAAAGAAAATAAGATTGCCTTATGAATCTATGATGAGGGCTACTTATGGTTTGAGCACCAAGGATGACTATACGTGATTCCATCACCTTTGGCCTAGCTAAGGGCGTTAAACAATAGCGCTTGTTGGGAGGCAACCCAACGAATCTATCCTTTTTCTTTCTGTTTTGTGTTTTCCACACTTTCATAATTCTGTTATGATTGTGTTTTTTGTGTTTATTTTTGCGTTTGTGCCAAGCAAAACCGTTATGATTAGTCTTGGGGATGATCGTTTGGTCATGCTGGAAAAGACAGAAACTTTGTGCTCACGAAAATAATTTTCGTTTTTGTTCTGTAAGAGCTTTTGAGTTGATTCTTTTTGCTTATGATTTCTACGCAAATTCTTCAGATTTGCTTTCTAAGATCAGAGGAGGAAAAGAATGAAGGTGTGGGCGGGAAGGAGGAGGCAAGGCCCCCTCAATGTGTATTCGACTACTCATTACGGAACCACCGATTGATCCGATTAGACTTCCCGCGGGGTAGCGCGGGGAACTTGCTGAATCAACTCCTTGGAATCGGAGGCCTGACTGAGGGTCAATCCTATGGTAACCTCAACCTAGGAATGCCTGCTTCACTTCCTTTCGTAATTTGTCAGAAGTTTTGAAGTACCAGAAGTATACGAAGTATACAGATTTCTACAGACTGGTCTGTTGTTAACATATTCTGTTTTTGTTGAGTTGGTTGCTTATTTTGATGAAACTATGGATAGTATCGGGGGGGGGGGGGTATTAGCCATGGAATATTGAAAATAAAGTAACCCAACATCAACATAAGTAGAATTTAAGTTTGCTACAGTACCTAAGGAAGTGGTGGTTTTCTTTCTTATACTAATGTTATCACGAGTTTCTGTTTAAGTTTCGTGTTGTGAAGTTTTGGGTGAAGTTCTTATGGACAAAAAGATAAAGAGTGGAAAGAGCTCAAGCTTGGGTATGCCCAAGGCACCCAAGTTGATTCAAGGATGCCGAGAAATCCTAAGCTTGGGGATGCCCCGGGAAGGCATCCCCTCTATCGTCTTCAATCCATCGGTAACGTTACTTGGGGCTATATTTTTATTCACCACATGTTATGTGTTTTGCTTGGAGCGTCTTGTATCGTAGGAGTCTTTTATTTTTGTTGTGTCACAATCATCCTTGCTGCGCACCTAGAGAGAGCGACATGTACTCACCATGATTTTGTCGAGCTTCACTTATATCCTTTGGTTAGACAAGTCAGCTCATATGTGCTTCACTTATATCTTTTGAGCTAGTTGCTTTTTCTCTATGTGCTTCACTTATATCTTTTAGAGCATGGCGGTGCGTGGCTTGGTAGTTGATCTATGCTTTGAAAGTAATCTCAAAAGGGGTAGTTATCCAAAGGGATATGAAAACTTCCACCTTCATGTGCATTGAATAGTTAGAGAAGTTTGATTCATCTCAATCAGTTTTGAGTTGTGGTTGTGGTAATATTGAAGTTATATTAGTAAGGTGTTGTGGATCTAGAAATACTTGTGTTGAAGTTAGTGATTCCCATAGCATGCACATATGGTGAACCGCTATGTGATGAAGTCTGAGCATGATTAGTCTATTGATTGTCATCCTTTGTGTGGCGGTCGAGATCGCGAGATGGTTTATACCTACCAACCCTTCCCCTAGGAGTATGCGTCGAATGCTTTGTTTCGATTACTACTAAAACTTTTGCAAAAAATATACGAGTTCTTCATGACTAATCTTGAGTCCATGGTTTAGATGCACTTTCACCTTCCACCATCATATCTTCTTTAGTGCCGTGCAACTTTCGCCGGTGCACAAAACCCACCATTAGCCTCCCTCAAAACAGCCACAATACCTACCTACTATGGCTTTTTCAAAGCTATTCTGAGATATATTGCCATACGACTACCACCATGACATGTGCCACCACTTCTACATTGCCATTGCATGATCGTAAGATATCTAGCATGATGTTTCCATTGATTTCCATGCCATGCTAGATCATTGTCACGATACACTACCGAAGGCATTCCATATAGAGTCATCATTGCTCTAAGTCTTGAGTTGTAAGTGTGATGATCATCATTGATGGAGCATTGTCCCATGTGAGGAAATAAAAGAGGCCAAAGATGCCCACGAAAAAAAAGAGGCCAAAAAGCCCACCAAAAAAAAATGAGAGAAAAAGAGAGAAGGGATAATGCTACCACCTTTCCACACTTGTGCATATTAAGCACCATGATCTTGATGATTGAGAGTCTCATGTTTTGTCACCACCATATAGCTAGCGGAAAATTTTCATTATATAACTTGGCTTGTATATTCCAATGACAAGCTTCCTAAAAATTGCCTTAGGTCTTCGTGAGCAAGCAAGTTGGATGCACACCCACTAGTTTTCTTTAAGAGCTTTCACATACTCTTAGCTCTAGTGCATCATTTGTATGGCAATCCCTACTCATTGACGTTGATATCTATTGATGAGCATCTCCATAGCTCATTGATATTCCTAGTCAATGTGACCATCTTCTCCTTGTTTGTCTTGCGACCTCCACCACACTCCACACCACTTATAGTGCTAAAACCATGGCTCACGCTCATGTATTGCGTGAGAGTCGAAAAAGTTTGAGAAAGTAAAGGTGTGAAAACAATTACTTGGCCAATAACGTGGTTGTGCATGATTTAAATTCGTTGTGCAATGATGATAGAGCATAGCCAGACTATATGATTTTGTAGGGATAACTTTCTTTTGGCCTTGTTATTTTTAAAGTTCATGATTATCTTGCTAGTTTGCTTGAATTATTATTGTCTCCACATCAATAGAAAACTATTGTTTTGAATCTAATGGATCTGAACATTCACGTCACATAAGGGAGTTACAAAGTACATCTATGCTAGGTAGCATGAAAGCATCAAAAATTCATTCTTTATCACTTCCCTACTCGAGGACGAGCAGGAGTTAAGCTTGGGGATGCTTGATACGTCTCAAACGTATCTATAGTTTTTGATGGTTTCACACTGTTATCTTGTCAACTTTGGATGTTTTGTTTACCTTTTATATCTTTTTTGGGACTAACTTATTAATCCATTGCCAAGTGGCAGTTCCTGTTTTTTCTGTGTTTTTGACTCTTTTCAGATCTGTTTTTGGAACGGAGTCCAAACGGAATAAAATCCCCAAAATAATTTTTTCCAGAACGGAAGAAGATCGGGAGGCTTGAGGGCCAAGGCAGTGGGCCCACAGGGAGCCCACAAGCCCTGTTGCCGCGGCCAGTGGGAGGCCGCAGCAACCAAGCTTGTGCCCCCCTGGCGCTCCCCTGCCCTAGCTCTTTGGCCTATAAATTCCCTAAAAATCCAGAAAAAACAAGGCATCCACGAAAACACTTTTCCGCCGCCGCAAGCTTCTGTTTCCGCGAGATCTCATCTGGAGACCCTTCCCGGTGCCCTGCTGGAGGGGACTTTGGAGTTGGAGGGCTTCTACATCAACATCATCGCCTCTCCAATGACTCGTGAGTAGTCCACTTCACACCTACGGGTCCGTAGTTAGTATCTAGATGGCTTATTCTCTCTCTTGGATCTTCAATACAAAGTTCTCCATGATCTTCATGGAGATCTATCCGATGTAATCCTCTTTGGCGGTGTGTTTTTCGAGATCCGATAAATTGTGGATTTGTGATCAGATTATCTATGAATTATATTTGAGTCTTTGCTGATTTCTTATATGCATGATTTGATATCCTTGTAAGTCTCTCCGAGTCTTGGGTTTTGTTTGGCCAACTAGATCTATGATTCTTGCAATGGGAGAAGTGCTTGGTTTTGGGTTCATACCGTGTGGTGACCTTTCCCAGTGACAGAAGGGGCAGCAAGGCACACATCGTGTTGTTGCCATCAAGGGTAACAAGATGGGCTTGTATCGTAGATATGAGATTGTCCATCTACATCATGTCATCTTGCTTAAGGCGTTACTCTGTTCTTTTGGACTTAATACACTAGATGCATGCTGGATAGCGGTCGACGTGTGGAGTAATAGTAGTAGATGCAGAAAGTATCGGTCTACTTGTTTTGGACGTGATGCCTATAGATATAATCATTGCCTTAGATAACGACACGACTTTGCGCGGTTCTATCAATTGCTCGACAGTAATTCGTTCACTCACCGTCTACTTGCTTTCATGAGAGAAGCCACTAGTGAACACTACGGCCCCCGGGACTATTCACAACTATCGTTTCCACTTTCACTTTTACTTTGCTCTGTTTACTCTTTGCTTTCAGTTCTCACTTTGCAAACAATCTATAAGGGATTGACAACCCCTTCATAGCGTTGGGTGCAAGCTCTTTGTGTTTGTGCAGGTACTTGTGAACGCTCCTCCTACTGGATTGATACCTTGGTTCTCAAAACTGAGGGAAATACTTACCGCTGCTGTGCTATATCACCCTTTCCTCTTCAAGGGAACACCAACGCAAGTCTCCAAGGCCGTAGGGAAATCCTTTGCATATTTGCCAAGGAAGTTCCTATAGGCGTAGCCACAACAGCAGGATTCCTGGCGCCGTTACCAGGGAAGGTGTGTTGTCGCAGTAGCAGAAGGATTTCTGGCACCGTTGCCGGGGAAGGTCTGTTGCCGCAGTAGCAATCATCGATAGGGTATATCTTCACAAATTCCTCAAGAAAACCTCACATGAACTCCTCACAGACAAGAAATCCAATGTAAGTTATTTCAAAGTCTTAGGTGCAAAATGTTGGATTAGAGATCCTCACGATAACTCAAAATTTGCACCTAAGGCACATGAGGGTTTTATGCTCGGTTATGGAGAGGACTCGCACACCTACAGTGTCTTCAACAACTATCACAACAAGGTTGTTGAGACTGTAGATGTGCGGTTCGATGAAACTAATGGCTCGCAAAGAGAGCAATTGCCTACTGATCCAGATAAGTTGTCTCCTGAGGAAGCAATAAAGCTCAAAGCTACTGAAGACATTGTTCCCACTTAGGAAATTGATGAAGAAATCATTCCCAGCACTGATGAAAATCAAGAAGATGCTCATGAGGAAATTGCTCCAGAACCAATTCCTCAGCCCAGACGAAATCCTCAACCAGCTCATCCGAGGATTGCAAATGAAGTGGAACTTGACAAAATCCTCAAGGACATCAACGCGCCAGGTCCTCTCACTCGCTCAAAAGCTTCACACTTAGTTAACTTTTGTGGGCATTTTTCCTTTGTGTCTATCATAGAACCTTCAAAAGTTGCTGAGGCTTTCATGGAACCGGAGTGGATCCAAGACATGCAAGACGAACTTCTTCAATTCAAGCTGAATGACGTATGGGAGCTCGTCAAACGACCAGATCCTCGCAAGCACAATATCATCGAAACCAAGTGGATTTTCCAAAACAAGCAAGATGAGTATGGTCAAGTGGTGAGGAATAAGGCACGACTTGTAGCCCAAGGCTACACACAGGTTGGAGGAATAGATTTCGATGAAACTTTTGCACCTGTTGCTAGACTTGAAGCTATTCGAATACTACTTGCTTATGCTAATCATCATAACATCATCTTATATCAAATTGATGTGAAAAGTGCATTCCTCAATGGTAAGCTTGAGGAAGAAGTATATGTTGCTCAGCCCCCAGGTTTTAAGGATCCAAAGAATCCAGACAAAGTCTTCAGACTGAAAAAGGCGCTCTATGGTCTCAAGCAAGCCCCTCGGGCATGGTATGATACATTGAAGGAATTCCTCATGAAGAAAGGCTTCAAACCTGGTTCACTCGATCCAACTCTTTTCACTAAATCCTATGATAATGAACTATTTGTATGCCAGATATATGTCGATGACATCATATTTGGCTGTACTGACAAACGTTACAGTGATGAATTTGCTTACATGATGAGTGAAGAATATCAGATGTCTTTGATGGGGGAATTGAAATTCTTCTTAGGTCTTCAAATTCGTCAACAACGCAATGGAATCTTCATATCACAGGAGAAATACCTCAAGGATGTTCTGAGGAAATTCAACATGCATGAATGCAAAGGTGCCAAGACTCCAATGCCTACCAACGGCCACCTCTGCGCTCACGAAAATGGTAGAGAATTCGATCAGCAGGTATATCGCTCCATGATTGGTTCTTTACTGTACTTATGTGAATCTAGGCCAGATATAATGCTTAGTGTTTGCATGTGTGCACGTTTTCAAGCAAAGCCGAAGGAATCACACCATAAGGCTGTGAAGCATATTCTTCGATACTTAGCTCACACACCAACACTAGGATTATGGTATCGTAAGGGCTCAAATCTTCATCTTGTGGGATATTCTAATTCTGACTATGCTGGTGACCGTGTGGATCGCAAATCGACCTCTGGCACATGTCATTTCCTCCGAAGATCACTAGTCTACTGATCCTCAAAGAAGCAGAACTGCGTTTCACTCTCCACTGCCGAAGCTGAGTACATTGCTGCTGGTTCATGCTGTGCTCAATTGCTATGGATGAAGCAAACCCTCAAGGACTACGGTATCAACATGAAGAATGTGCCTCTCTACTACGACAATGAGAGTGCAATCAAGATTGCATACAACCCAGTACAGCACTCGAAGACCAAGCACATCCAGATTCGTCATCATTTTCTTCGGGACCATGTCCTCAAGGGCAATATCCTCATCGACCATGTGAAGACTGACGATAAACCGGCAGATATCTTCACTAAGCCCTTGGATGAGAAAAGGTTTTGCAAGTTGCGGTGTGAGCTAAATATCTTAGTATCTTCAAATGTTTTGTAAAAACATGCACACATCCTAACACTTATGCAAAATTGATGACTTAGATGTGCAACACACGATGAATCGATTTTCTTCAACCAATGAAGAATCTCACTCTTACTGTGAGGAAATCAACGAAGAAATTGATTCTCAGGGCCCTACGACAATTGTACGCGGCGTCTGAAATCAACATTCTTATATGGCGGGTCACGCCGCCACCCAACTTGAAATTCGTCAAGTTGAATTTCTTCAAAGCTGAATTTCTTCAAAACAGTTGTTCTTCAAACTTGTTTTTCTTCAAAACTGAAATTCATCATCATGACGCTTTGTCACAAAATCCTCAAGATAATCAAAATCTTCAAAAACACTTGATGTTTTTCGTTTACCTAGATAGACTGTGATTTCAAAGTCCTCAACAACATTCACTTATAGCTATTTCTTGAATTTGATATTTCATCTAAGTGAATGTGATCGGACCCTACTTTCCCTCTATGCTACTCTCACCCAGTCTATTCAATTCTTCATATGCGTTCTACTTGAAACTTTGTTCAAAATCCTCTCTGCGTCCTTGTCAGCTGATGATTTTGTAACAAAATCCTTAAATCTTCAAAAATATGTTTTTGTTGTTACACAGTAACTGAACCCCACTTTCCCAGTTCGGATAACCACGACCTCCACGATCTCCACCGCTTCGGTCGTGGGCTACACGTGTCTTGCGGAGACGTAGAGAGAGAGGCTATTTGGTCCGATACTTTCGCGCCAACAGTTACCAGCTGGCTATAAATATGTTCCTTCTTCGTCCCATCGCCCTCCTGCTACAGCAAAGCTCAAAAGCCCTAGCGCCATCGCTAGAAGTCTCGACGCCAGCGAGGAAAAGCTTGACTGCCTCGACCTCTCCGTCGCCGAAACCACGCCGGAACCGGACCATCTTCGTCCGCCGCCGCCCTAGCTGTCCTCTCTTGCCGAGTTAGGGCGCAGTGGACTCGCACCGAAGAGCATCTACTGCTACTTCCTTCTCTATTCTTCGTGCATCCAATCTAAGGTAAATAAAAACCCTATTTTTACAGCTCTTTCGATCTACTATTTTACCTTAGAGATGTGAAATCTGTTTTTCCTCAAGTATCCATCAATTTCTTTTCTTCAAACACTGCTTATTCCTCAACTATTGATGAACTTCACTAAGCATCTAAAATTTTCACGAGATTCCTCAATTGTGCAAATTTTCAAATCTGTACAACTATGGAACCCAAGAACAATGTGCTTAGACGAATTCCTCATCCACTGGTCAAATTCCTCAACTTTCAAATTTTTCCATTTCATCAAATCTGAGAACGCATATGACCTCTTCAAATTCCTCGCAACTATACTCTGTTCACAGGTACAAACATGTCAGCTGATGAATCTCAAGGTTCTCATCAACTTACCTCATTTGCAGCGTTTCTTGAAGAAAATCTGCAAGTTTCATCAGAATCCTCAAGAGTTCAATTTCCTCAGCAAAAGCCTCAGCTGAAGAAAATGGAAGATGAAAGGAAGCAAAAGGGTGGCAAGAAGCTCGAGCAGAACACTGCCATTGATATCCCTAAGGATATATACTTGGAATACTGCACTCCTGATGAGCAAGAGACTATGCCCAAGAGGAAGATAAGGCTTCAAAAGGTAGAACGCCGATGGGCTAAGGAGTGGAAGGAATACAGACTCGTCACTCCCAAGTATGCGAAGAAATTCGCTCTGAAGCCTCCTGGCAAACGACCTCCTCTTGAGGATTATCAGGATGCACACCCCTCAAGCCTCAAGACAATTGATGACTATCCTGAAGAAAAGTCAAAACATTTGTCAAAGCTTTAGAAGCAAGCAGAAGCCGTCGTGAGGGAATTCAATGAAGAATCTGCTGCCGCAACTGCCGCCACCTCCTCTACAGCTGAAACTTCTGGTACGGCCATTCCTCAAATGAAGTCTGTGCAACCAAAAACAAAGGCTTCAAAACCTCAAGAGAAAATGCCTCATAAAGCTGCACCAGCATCTGCACCAAAACCCTCAGCACCACCAAAGGCTTCAAAGCATGAACATAAGCAGATTGTGAAGCAACTGCTCACTGTCTCCAGTTCCTCTGTTCCATCTGCAACAAGCTCCAAGACAAAGTCTTCACCGACTCCCCTGAAGACTAAGGTGACTGCTGGGAGAGGAACCAGACCAAGCCCTAGCAAAACCATCAAGGTCCCTTCTGCATCAGAGGGTAGTGATGAATATGATGATGAGACTCCGCAAGCCATCATCAAAAACAAGCAGGAGAGGGTATCACAAGCTTCAGGCATCTCTATTCCTCTGGCCATGGACCCTAAAGTCCTCTTGGATTACATCACCATCTGGTATGAGGACCCCAACACTCCAATCGACGATTTGAAGCTTCCCCCAGGCATCAGCCACATGGTGGCCACATTCATCAATGAGGCCAAGTGGAAAGAGCAGCAAGCCAAACAAGCTAAGGTTGCAAAGCTCAAAAAGGAGAAATTCCTCAGATAGAATCTCCTCAACCTGACGCCTGATGCACTTGTGTCCACACAGGCTAAATTGAAGACTTTGACTGACAAGTACACTAAGCTCTCTGATCATCAAAGTCTCAAAAACACTTTCATCAAATTTGCTACAGGCGCAGTTGATGATTACAACAAGAAGGCTGCCCCTCCAGCAACAACACCTCAGCCTCTGATTGAGGAACAAGCTGATGAAACTGCTCATGCTGAGGAAATCCCTCAAGAAAGCCGTGCTGATGAACCGGCTATTGAGGAAATTATCAAGGAAAATCCAGCTGATGACTCTGCTACAGCTGGTGAAACTGCTCCAGTTGCTTCTAAGCAAGCTGATGACTCTGCTCCAGCTGATGAAACTGCTTCAGCTGAGAAAACGCCTTCACCAAAAGCTTCAAAGGTGAAGAAAATGACTCCGTCTGCAGCAGACGTGACGAAGACCAGAGCTGCTGAAAAGGAAGCCAAGAAGAGAAAAGCTTCCTCAGTAGAAGAATCAACTGAGGCCAAGCGCCTCAAATCTCTTGATGAAAATGCATCTCTGGATCCTGTGCCTCTCAACGTTGCTCCATCTTATGAGATGTCTCCCTTCGAAAGCAAAGACAAAGAGCACTTGGCTGATGAAGAAATGACGAATGCTGAGTCTGAGGAACACAGTGATGAGGAAATTTGAATTGATGACAGTCCTCAGACCTTCATTCCTCCTGAAGAAACTGCTCAAGGATCAGCTGCACCAGCTGATGAATCTGGCTCCTCCACCAAGCAAGCTCCTCAAGCTGAGGAAAAACAAAGCAAAAATCCTCAGCCTGACGAAACTCAAAATCTTGAGCAAAATCCTCAACCTGAGGATCAGGATGAACCAATTCCTCCTCCTGAGAAAAATCCTCAACCTGAGGCTCACGATGAACCAATTCCTCCGCTTGAGCAAAATCCTCAATGAGAGGCTCCCGTTGATGATATTCCTCAACCAGAGCAAGCTCCCCAGCCTGAAGCACAAGCTGATGAAATTCCTCATCCTGAGGTACATGCTGAGGAAAATGCACCAAATCCAAAGAATGCGCTTGTCGTCATCAATGCAGAAACTGTGATGATTGTCTCTCCTCCAGGGAAGAAGCAAAACCTTCAGCCGATACAGCGTCAGCCGTTCTCCAAGCGGCCAAAGTTTCAAAAGGAATCCTTCTTTGAAGAACGCATATACTTCATCGGAGAAAATCCCTATGACAAGCCTCGCATCAGGCATCTGAAGTTTTGGACAAGGACACAGCTCAACTACTATGCATCTGTGTTGTGTGGAAGAAACAAGATTTTCCAGCACAAGCATATTCCTCATGTTGAGCTTGAAGAAATTCCATGCTTTGCTCCAGTCCTCAACGTTCTTCATGAAGCAGGACTACTCCCCATGTGCTCAGATATTTGCGATTGGAACAACAACATTGTTCTTAAATTCTATGCAACTCTGCACATCTCTGGAGATCCAACAGACATCAACACATGGGTGCTGGATTGGATGACGCAGCACACACACTTCAAGGCTCCAGCCAATGAGCTGCTGCGTGAACTTCCAGTGTCAATTCCCTCAGAGCAGGCAGTAAAGTTGTATGATGAACGTGAGCTGGCAAACAAGCTGATGGAAGTCCTCATGAAGCCTTTGGCTAAGGGGCAACCACCAAGAACAACCTTCCTGGTCCATGAGCTGAAGTATGAACCCAGGTCGGTTTACATAATCCTCTGCAGTGTTCTTGCGCCTATCAAGGGTCATGATGATGAAGAAGACGTCGTAGTCATCATGAAGAATATCCTCTTCAACATCATCCATGGCATTCCCATCAACATCCATGATTTCTTCTTGAGGACTCTGGCGGAAAATGCTATGTCTCCTTTTGACCTAAAGATTTACGCTCCATGGATCATGAGATTCATCAGACGCAGGTCAGGCATCAACTATCACGTTGATTTCAACAATCATATAGGTTATATGCCTCCTCTAAGGGTCAACAAGAATACTTTCGATCCTATTGAAGGAAAAGGCAAGCCTGTCATTGATGAAGGGAGTCGGCCCCTTGATGGCTAGTTCCGAGAGCCAGATGCTTATTCCTCATGGGATGACACGGAAACCCATCCACCAAGTCCTGTTGCTCCAAGGGTGCTGAATACCAGAGAGCTTCTTCTCAGTCTTCACCAAAAGGTTGATCGGAATCACAAGTGGGTCAAATGCTAGTTCGGCGCCATTGTGAAAACCCTCAATGAAACACAGAATGCCGTGAAGCTTAACCATCATTATCTTCATGAGGTTTTTGATCGCACCTGGGCCACACTGGCTCATTTGAAGACTCCAGCACAACTTGAAGAATTGGAGTTTGTACAGGACTTCGACTGGTTGTGGCCACCAAAGAAGAAATTCAGGCCAATTCCAGTTCCAGACCTTGAGGGTAGTTCATTTTCTTCATTCCGCACTGCTGAATCAGATGAAGATCAACAAGATACTGCCACTGGTCCAAGGAGGAAGTCTGCTCCCAAGAATCCTCACGCGTCTTCCTCAACTGCCAAGAAGTGAAAGTCTTCACGGGCGTTAGTCCTTAGTTTGTCCCTTTTTGTCACTTGATGACAAAGGGGGAGAAATCTGAGAGTTAGTCTTCACGCGGGATATATTTTGGGGGCTTATAAACTTTATTTAAGTTACAAACTCTTGGCTCTTCTGAAGTGTTTTATGTAATGAGTTGTAACTTAAGCCTGATGGTACTCTGACGCTTTTGAATGTTTTTCTTCGCATGCTTATTCCTCAAAATTTTAATGCACGCATGCTGAAATTTGTCAGATACCATTTGTCATCATGCATCCTCAATTTCTTCATATTATATGTCGTATGTATGCATGATTTACAAGACTCACGTGGAGATCTCCATGATATAAATCATCAATGTGCATTTGCTGTGAAAAGCAAAATCCTCAAGATATGCACATCTTCAGGGGGAGTCTCTCTGAATCTTGATTTCAAATTCCTCAAATGAGTATTTACACTTCATATTTTTATCCCCATTGAAGACTTAACCTAATTGTCACCAACCACCAAAAAGGGGGAGATTGTAAGTGCATCTAGTGCCCCTTAGTGATTTTGGTGGTTTGAAGACTTATAGGTTTAGTATCTAATGTGTTCATAAGTATACACACGAGATATAAGTCGCCGAGGAGTTTGAAATATTCGATGAATATCGACCCCTAAAAATGTATATCTTCGGCTGAAGAAATTGGTTTGAAGCTGAAGAATTGAATCGTGAAGAAATTGCGATGAAATTGATATTCCTCATGAAGATATTGAAAATGAGGAATTCGGCGTGTCCTGAAGAAAATCAATCTGAAGACTTTGAAGCATGAAGATTTATCCTTTCTGTTTTATTTTCTTCACACTTGAGTAATAGGAACACCGTACTGTTAAAGGGGGTCGAGGTAACACTTCGGAATGAATTTTCTCATGATGCTCAACCCAAGCCTAATCCTACCAAAAGCCTCAAGTGAGGAATATGAGAGACATGAGGACTCTCACTGTTGAGGGTCCCGACCATTACCGATAGTCGCGCCACATCATTGATCTTATCCACACCAACGGTCATATTATTTAAGGGCATTAATGTGAAATCATGTCGGGATGCTCCCAGGCTATAAATAGCCGCCCCCCCACAACCATTAGCTGGTTGGCTGCTTCGTTAGAAACTGACACATGTCATAAGAGCAACCCAAATTCCTTAGAGTCTTGGAGAGTAATTCATCAGTGAGAAAATACCCCAAACAACAAACCACAAACCGAAAACCAAGTGATTGAGCATCACTAAAGAAGTTGTTCTTGTGTGGGACTGAAGCATTTTACCTTTGAGGACTATGCATCCTCCAGACGGTTAGGCGTCATGGTCTAGAGCAATCCAGCAGTCAATTGTGGATCGCTAGGTGACCAAGTTTGTGAGGGTTTGGAAGTCTACCCTGAAGACTTACCAGGAGTGTTGGGCGAGGACTGTGTGTTCTGAGCCCAAGGAGAATACGGTAGGGACTGTGTGTCTTTTGGTTTCAATACCAAGCCACTCCAAACCAGATGTACAACTGTCACAACAGTTGGAACTGGGTCATCAACCAGTGTCTTTAGTGTGAAACGGGTTCTATTTCTTCAACTCTTTAAATTCCTCATATTGTATGTTGATGATTTTCACTATCACTGTTTGAAGAATTTGCCGAAGACTTTCTCTGAAATTCCTCAACCCCAAATTCTTCATGCGAGTTAATCCTCATCTGTTTTCTCCGTGCCTGCATACTGTGCAAACTGTTTTTCATATCCCTCACCCTCAAAAACTGATGTAGTGATACTTTGCACTCCTGATCCTTTTGCTGTTTCCGCTGCAAGTTAGTCATCAGTGAGGAATTTCCTCAAAAGGAATTTCCTCAGTGATGAAATTCTAAAAATCTCCTATTCACCCCCTCTAGTCGATATAACGCACTTTCAAAGGAACAGTGGTTAACGACTAGGGTTGCATGAGTAGGAAGTGAGTTTGTTGGATATATTGGCCAATGCCTTCAATATATATGTTGTCACATAGATGGGACTCGACTTAGGCCACGAGCGAGTCCGCGAACGGCCCACGGTCCAATATCTTGAATAGTGGCACTTATGTTAGCAACTTATACGTCCCAACGTATCTATAATTTTTGATTGTTTCTTGATATTATATTATCAATCTTGGATGCTTCATATGCATTTATACACTATTTTATATTATTTTTTGGGATTAACCTATTAACCCACTTCCTAGGGTGAGTTCCTGTATTTTGCATGTTTTTGACTTTTTAGCGAATCAGTACCAAACAAAGTCCAAACACGATGAAACTTTATGTGGATTAATTTTGGACATAAATATACCCTATAAGCTTCAGGAGGAGACCATATGAGCCACGAGAGAGCAAGAAGCACATATGGCATGCCCTGGGGGATAGGCCACGCCGTGTAGGCTCGTGACTCCCTTGGAGCCTCCCGACCTAATTCCACTTCTGTATATTCCCATACACTCCGAAACCAACACAGAGACACCCGAAATACTTTTTTCGCTGTCGCAAGCCTTTGCTCTGATGCGATCCCATGTGGAGGCCTTTTCCAGTAATCTGCCCGAGGATAAATCGATCACGGAGGCCATCTACATCAACCTTGTTGCCTCCATGATGATGTGTGAGTAGTTTGTTGGGATGGCATCTGCTCTCTCTTTGTTCTTAAATACCATGTTCTCTTCGATCTCCTTGGAGTTCTATCCGATGTAATCTCCTTTCGCGGTGTGTTTGTTGGGATCCGATGAATTGTGGGTTTATGGTCAGATTATACAATAAAAGTAATTAATTATTTTCTAAACTTTATTATGCATGATTCTGGTAGCTTCGTATTTCTCTTTGATATATCCGTTTGGTTTGGCCAACTATATTGATTTATCTTCAGTGGTAGAGGTGTGTTCTAATGGGTTCGACCTTGCGGTTCTCTATATCCCAATGATAGAAGGGGACAAGACTCGTATTTGTATTGTTGAAATTAAGGATAATACGATGGTGTTTATTCATATTGATTGGGGTTATTTTGTCTAGATCATGTCATCTTGCTTAAGGCGTTACTATGTTTGTATGAAATTAATTACAATAGATGCAGGCAGGAGTTGGTCGATTGGTGGACTAATAGTAGTAGATGCACGCAGGAGTCGGTCTACTTGTTTCGGACGTGATGCCTATATACATGATCATTGCCATGAATAACATGATAACTACTTTCTTTTCTATGAATTGCCCAATGTTAATTTGTGTACCCATCATACGTATGTGTTCGAGAGAGAAGCCTCTACTAAAAACTATGGGCCCCTGGTCTACTTAATAATATTGATAAAAACCAAAAATACCCTCCTCAAGTTTATTTACTTTCTTTTTACTTATATATATATATCACTACCAGAATTAACCCTTGCAAGTAATGGGTTCAATGAGATTGACAACCCTCTTGCCCGCATTGGGTGCAAGTATTTGCTTTTGTGCGTGTAGTTGCTGAAGACGAGGATTTGTGTGGTTCTCCTATTGGTTCCATAACCTTGGTTCTCCCCGGGTAATTGCTTATTCACTGCTGCATTCTTCACCCTTCCTCTTTAGGGAAAATCTTGACCCAGCTCACAAGTGGCACAAAGAATTTGTGGCGCTGTTTCCTGTGAGACATAATCAAATTCTCATCACGTACCTACATACAAACTATCATCCATTTGTTCTTCTTTTTATTTGTCTTGCTTCTCTTTTTCATCTCCCTCGACTTCCCAAAAAAAATCAAAAAACACATTTTTTTGTTTGATAGTTTACTTGCTTTGCCACTATTTCTCAAAAAAATACCAAATTGCGGGACCTCTGGAATACTAATAACAATGATTTTAGTAGTAATCTCGTACCACTCGCCACTAGTGCGGAGTTTTATGATATTAATGTTGTCTTGCTAAATCTTGTTAGAAAGAACAATTTTGTGGCAATCCTAATGAGGATTCTCTTTCCACAATTAATGCCTTAGTTAAATTATGAGATATGCAGAAGAAAAAAGTATGTGGACAATTATATTATTAAGGTCAAATTATTTCCTTTCTCACTAAGAGATCATGCTAAAACTTGGTTTTCATCCTTGCCTCGCAATAGTATTGATTCATGGGATAAGTGTATGTATGCTTTATTGCCAAGTATTCTCCTCTCTTTATGATTATTTCTCCGAGAAAACAAATTATGAATTTTAAGTTACCCGAGCAAGAACATGTTTCCCAATCTTGGTAGAGATTGAAATTAATGATAGAAAGTGTCCCACTTATGGTTTAAGTTTATGGATGATAATAGAAAATTTCTATGTGGGACTATACTTTGTGTCGAGAAATCGTCTAGACTCTAGTGGAGGTGGTACTTTCATGGGAATTACATTGGGCGAAGCTATAAAGCTCCTTGACAATATGATGAAAACTTATTCCTAGTGGCACACCGAACGAGCACAAACTTGTAAGAAGGTAAACTCTATCGAGGAAATTACACTTTGAGTGATAAGATGGACGCTCTTATGAATATGTTTGCTAGTAAAAATGCTCATGTCGATCCTAATGATGTGCCACTATCCACTTTGATTGATAAAAAAATGATGCTATAGATGTGAATTTTATATCGAGAAATAATTTTAAGAACATAGAAGGAATTACAATCCTAGAACGTATCTCGGTAATCCCACTGATAATTATGGTATTTCCTTTGGTAATTCATATAATAACAATAATAATAGTAATAACAATAATAATAGTGATGATGATGTTGACTATGATAATAATAATAATAGGATACCCTCTGATCTTGAGAGCCATATTAAAGAAATTATTAGTTCCCAAAAGACTTTCAATGCTATGGTTGAACAAAAACTACATAAAGTTGATGATTTGGCTAGAAACATGGATGGAATTGCTCATGATGTGGAAACTCTTAAAAGTAAAAAATCCACCTAAGCGTGATATTAATGAGTCTATTAAGTCTGTTTAAGTCTCCATTAATGAAAGCAAGGAGAGAACCACTAGGTTGAGAACTAAGCGACAATTCCTAGAAAAAACTATTTTGCCAAGTTTCTACCGTAATCATGATGAAGGTATTAAAATGATTAGTGTCTCACCTATTGAATAACTATTTAGTAATATAAAGCGGATGAAAAAGGGATTGTAGTTGAGTCAACTTTAGCTATAAGGCATCCCAACTGTTCGTAGGGTGATGATCTTAATAATAAAAATGATAAAAGTGGGTTTGGAGAGTCAAAACTTCAAATAGTGATGTGCCCACTACTTTGGATTACAAGGACTTTAATTATGTTAGTTGTTCTTTGATTGCATGTATTTGTTGTAATCCATGATAAATTCACCTAATGCTTACAAACAAAATAAAGCTTTTACTAAACATATTGCGGAAGCTATGATAAGAGCTATGATAAAAGCTTGATTTAGAGGTTCAATACCTAAAATATTGCATGATGAATGGGAACTAATATTAAAATTAAAGTTAAGGATTATGAATTTAATGTATTGTGTGATCTTGGTGCTAGCGTCTCTATTATACAAAAATATTTATGTTATGTGCTAGGTCTCACCGATATGAACGAATGTTCCCTTAACTCACATCTAGTGGATTCCACTATTAAGAAACCATTGGGTCGAATAAATTATGTGATTATACTTGATAGTAGGAATTATGTGGGTGTAGATTTCATTGTGTTTTATATTGAATGCAAACCATCTTGTCCTATAATACTTGGTAGGCCTTTCCTACGAACCGTAGGTGCTATTGTTGATATGAAGGAAGGAAATATAAGATTCAATTCCCAATAAATAAAGGGATGGAACTCTTCCCTAGAAATATAAGTAAACCACCATATGAATCTATTATGAAGGTCATCTATATAATCAATATGAAGGATGACAACACTTGAAACTATGCATTATGCCTAGCCAGGGGCATAAAACAATATTGCTTGTTCGGAGGTAACCCAATAGTTATCTTGATTTTTTTCTTTTACTTTTTGTTTTTGTAAGTGTTTTAGTGCCCCTTAGTTATTTTGGTGTATTGAAGACTTATAGGTTAAGGGACTAATATGTTTGTACGTGTACACATGATCTATAAGTCGTTGAGGAGTTTGATATCTCCGTTGAAAGTCGACCCCTAAAAACGAATGTCTTCAATTGAAGACTTGATAATACCTTGAAGACTTGGAAAGTGAGGAAATCGGTCTATCCCTCAAGGGATTGATCTATGAACAATGAAGCATGAAGACTTATACTTTTACTGTTTCATTTTCCTTTTCTTGAGTCATAGGAACACCATATTGTTAAAGGGGTCGAGGTTATACTAAGGAAAAGATTCCAAGTGATGCTCATCTCAAAGCCTACACATACCCAATCATTTGAGTGAAGCCTTTGGACATATTTTACAACTTAGTCAATTTATTTAGTGACAGAGACGAAGATCTTCTGGTCTCTGAGGAAATTGCTCTAACTCAGAAGTTAGAATTTCGCTAGTGCGAATTGCCTATAAGTGAGGAACATGAGAGACATGAGAACTTTCACATCTTGAAAGTTTCGATCGTTGCTGCGACACACACGAGCTATCCCCAAACCTTATCCACCTAATGGTCATATCATTGGGGAATTTATGTCAAATCATGTCGGGATTGCTCCCACGCTATAAATAGCGGCCCCATAACCACAAGCTGGTTGGCTGCTCCGAGAGAGGACTTGACACTTGTCATTTAAGAGTAAACCATCCTCTGAAGACATTGAAAGAAAATCATCAGTGAGAAAAAACACAAACACCCAAACCAAAACCAAAAACCCAAAGTGATTGAGCATCATGATACGTCTCCAACGTATCTATAATTTTTGATGGTTCCATGCTATTATCTTGTCAAACTTTGGATGTTTTGTATGCCTTTTATATATTTTTTTGGGACTAACTTATTAGCTCAGTGTCAAGTGCCAGTTCCTGTTTTTTCCGTGTTTTTGACGCCTTTCAGAGGAGAATTTTAAACGGAGTCCAAACGGAATAAAACTTCCGAAAAGATTTTTTACAGAATAGAAGATACGCACGGGACGTGAGAACCAAGGCAGAGGCCACCAGGGGACCCCACAAGCCCCCTAGGCGCGGTCAGGGGCCCGTGCCTAGCAGGCTTGTGGGCCCCCAGTGGCTCGTCTGCCCTACCTCTTCCGCCTATAAATTCCCGAAAAATCCAAAACTGCGAGAGAGGTTTATGAAAATACTTTTCCGCCGCCGCAAGCTTCTGTCTCCGCAAGATCCCATCTGGGGCACGTTCTGGTGCCCTGCCAGAGGGGGATTCGGATACGGACGGCTTCTTCATCAACACCATGACCTCTCCGATGATGCGTGAGTAGTTCACCATAGACCTTCGGGTCCATAGCCAGTAGCGAGATGGCTTCTTCTCTCTCTTGGATCTTCAATACAAAGTTCTCCATGATCTTCATGGAGATCTATCCGATGTAATCTTCTTTTGCGGTGTGTTTGTTGAGGTCCGATGAATTGTGGATTTATGATTAGATTATCTATGAATCTTATTTGAGTTTCTTCTGATTCTTATATGCATGATTTCATATCCTTGTAATTCTCTTCGAGTTGTGGGTTTTGTTTTGCCAACTTGATCTATGATTCTTGCAATGGGAGAAGTGCTTGGTTTTGGGTTCATACCGTGCGGTGACCTCACCCAGTGATAGAAGGGGTAGCGAGGCACGCATCATGTTGTTGCCATCAAGGGTAAAAAGATGGGGTTTACATCATTGGTTTGAGTTTATCCCTGTACATCATGTCATCTTGCTTAAGGCGTTACTCTGTTCGTCATGAACGCAATACACTAGATGCATGCTAGATAGTGGTCGATGTGTGGAGTAATAGTAGTAGATGCAGAAAGTATCGGTCTACTTGTCTCGGACGTGATGCCTATATGTATGATCATTGCCTTAGATATCGTCATGACTTTGCGCGGTTCTATCAATTGCTCGATAGTAATTTTTTCACCCACCGTAATATTTGTTATTTTGAGAGAAGCCTCTAGTGAACACTATGGCCCCCGGGTCTACGTCACATCATATTTTCAGCCTTACACTTTTACTTCGTTGCACTTTTCGCCTTCAGATCTCACTTTGCATTCAATCTTGAAGGGATTGACAACCCCTTTATAGCGTTGGGTGCAAGCTTGTTTGTGTTTGCGCAGGTACTCTGGACACTTGGCTTGATTCTCCTACTGGATTGATACATTGGTTCTCAAAACTGAGGGAAATACTTACTGCTTCTGTGCTGCATCACCCTTTCCTCTTCAAGGGAAAAACCAACGCAAGCTCAAGAGGTAGAAGAAGGATTTCTGTCGCCGTTGCCGGGGAGGATCAAGTCAAAGAATAGTCTCCCATCAACGTGTAAATTTCTGGCACCGGGGGTTATTCTAGGTGAAGCTCATCCAAGTAAGTGTCGCAAACTCATCTCTTCCATTTAAATTGTTGCCTCTCGTTTTCCTCTCCCCCTCTTCTGAAAAACAAAAAATTACAAAAATATTTTCCTTTTCCGTTTGCCTTTCATTTGCTTGTGTGCTATGTGCCTTCAATATGCTTGCATCTTCGCTTGCTAAGAATCTAGTGATATGGATCCTCATCCACTTGCTAATCTTTTCAAGAGGTCCAACTATGTTGAACCAATTGCTAGTGAGTTTTGCTTACTAGATTATCCTTATGAAGTTTTGCTTGAGATGCGTGAATCTGAAAATTGTGAGGAAGAAATTTATGAAGTGATTCACGAGGGCTCCTTGGATGAAAAGCATGATTGCAATGGTTTCACTATAAATTCTATTAGTGACAATCATGCTAAAAATATGCAAAATCCTAAGCTTGGGGATGCTAGTTTTGCTATGTCCACTACTGGTTGCAATGATCATGATTGGGGTGATGATTTTTCTTATGATCTTGAAAATTTGTTTAAGCCTCATGATGAATATGATATTTGCAATATTATTGAAAGTGGGTTGGGAGAAGTCATGACTTTAGTTGATGATAATCCCACTATTTTTGAAGAGCGTCAACTTTCCATGCATGTGGATCATCAAAAGAATATCCTATGTGATAGTTACATTGTTGAATTCAAATATGATCCCACATGTAATTATTATGATAGAGGAAAATATGGTGGTAGAAACTTTCATATCACTAAGTCACCTCTCGTTATGTTGAGATTGCTCTTGTCTCTTTCTTCTTCCTTGCATTTGGCAGTTATTGCTTGTCTTGATAATTTGTTTTCCTATAAAATGCTTATGCATAGGAAGTATGTTAGACTTAGATGTGATTTTCACATGCTTCATGATGCTCTCTTCGTGTCCGATTGCTATCTTTTTTGTGAGCATCATTGAATTATCAATGCCTAGCTAAGGGCGTTAAACAATAGCGCTTGTTGGGAGGCAACCCAATGAATTTATATTTGCTTTTTGCTTTCTGTTCTGTTGTGTCCACACCATCATAATTCTGTTATGATTGTGTCTTTTGTGTTTCTTTTTGTGTTTGAGCCAAGCAAAACCTTTATGACTAGTTTGGTGTTGCTTGTTTGATCGTGCTGGAGAAAGACAGAAACTTTTCGCTCACGAAATTATTTTTCATTTTTATCCAGAAAGATATTTTGAGTTGATTCTTTTTGCTTCTGGTTTATATGCCTTTTTCCCAGGCTGTCGTAATGTTTCATAATTTTTGAGGTACCTGAAGTATACGAAGTATACAGATTGCTACAAACTGGTCTGTTTTTGACAGATTATGTTTTTGTTGTGTTGGTTGCTTGTTTTGATGAAACTATGGATAGTATCGGGGGTACTAGCCATGGAGAAGTGAGAATACAGTAATCTAACACCAATATAAATAGAAATCAAGATTGCTACAGTACCTAAAGAGGTGGTAGTTAGTTTTCTTGTGCTAATGATATCATGAGTTTCTGTTTAAGTTTTGTGTTGTGAAGTTTTCAAGTTTTGGGTGATGTTCTCATGGACAAAGGGATAAAGAGTGGAAAGAGCTCAAGCTTGGGGATGCCGAAGGCATCCCAAGCCAAATTCAAGGACACAAAAAAGCCTAAGCTTGGGGATGCACCGGGAAGGCATCCCCTCTTTCGTCTTCAATCCATCGGTAGCATTACGTGGAGCTATATTTTTATTCACCACATGATATGTGTTTTGCTTGGAGCGTCTTGAATCATAGGAGTCTTTTCTTTTTGTTGTGTCACAATCATCCTTGCTGCACACATTTTGAGAGAGACATGCACTCATCGTGATTTTGCTAGAATGCTCATTGTGCTTCACTTATATCTTTTGAGCTAGACAATTTTTTGCTCTATGTGCTTCACTTAGATCTTTTACAGCACGGCGGTGTGTAACTTGGTAGTTGGCTTGTGCTATGAAAGTATTACCAAAGGTGATAGGTACCCAAAGAGGATACAATGAATCTTCCATCTTCATGTGCATTGAGTAGAAAGAGAAGTTTGATTCCTCTCAATTAGTTTTGAGACGTGGATTCGGTAATATTAAAAGTTATGTTAGTAGGGTGTTGTGAATCTAGAAATACTTGTGTTGAAGTTAGTGATACCCGTAACATGCACGTATGGTGAACCGCTATGTTAGGAAGTCGGAGCATAATTGATCTATTGATTGTCATCCTTTGTGTTGCGGTCGGGATCGCGCGATGGTTAACACCTACCAACCCTTCCCCTAGGAGTATGCGTTTAGCACTTTGTTTCGATTACTAATAAAAACTTTCGCAACAAGTATGTGAGTTCTTCATGACTAATGTGAGTCCATGGTATAGATGCACTTTCACCTTCCACCATTGCTAGCCTCTCTAGTACCGCGCAATTTTCGTCGGTGCACAAACCCACCATATGCCTTCCTCAAAACAGCCACCATACCTACCTACTATGGCATTTTCATAGCCATTCCGAGATATATTGCCATGCAACACCCACCGTTCTATCTCATGACTTGTGCCATCACTCTCATATTGCCGTTGCATGATCGTAAGATAGCTAGCGGGATGTTTCAACGTCATACGCCAAGCTAGATCGTTGCACATCCCGGTACACTACCGGAGGCATTTCCTATAGAGTCATCACCGTTCTAAGCTTTGAGCTGTGAGTAAATAAAAGTGTGATGATCATCATTATTTGAGCATTGTCCCATGTGAGGAAATAAAAAAAAGAGGCCAAAGTTGCCCACAAACAAAAAAAGAAGAAAAAAGAGAGGCAAAAGAGCCCAAACAAAAAAAAGAGAGAAAAAGAGAGAAGGGACAATGCTACTATCTCTTTCCACACTTGTGCTTCATAATAGCGCCATGTTCTTCATGGTTGAGAGCCTCTCGTTTTGTCACCACCTTATTCTAGTGGGAATCTTTATTATATAACTTGGCTTGTATATTCCAATGATGGTGTCGTGGGTTTAAGCCTGACAGTAGATGTGTAGGGTACGAAAGGATTGGCAGAGCCTTAGCTACGGCGAGGTTGTATGAGTTCAGGCCCCTCTGCGGTGGAGGTAATAGCCCTACGTCTGAGTGCTCAGGGAGCTTGCTGTCGAGTGGAATATAGAATACAGTGAATTGCTAACCCCCGCACCAGTGGCGGGAGGGTGGCTTATATAGAGTGCGCTGCCCTCCACAACGGTCTGGTGTACAAGGGTGGAGTAGTGGCGATTAAATGCCTACGTTACAGGTAACGTACATCTTAAATGCTAATAAAGGCACGTGGAAACATATGACCGTTTCCCTCTAGGGAGGTTACGATGCACAGAGTGGAATCCAGTCGGTTAGTTTGATACGCTCCGAATGCTAGTCTCCGACTGGATGGTCGAGGACCTGTTACCGACTGGACGATGGGAACTCCTTAGTTCAGTCGGAACTGACTAAGGGCCTTGTCCCTTATGAGGGGTAGTCCTTGGGTAGGGCCTATAGGGCAGGCCTATGACCCTACCCTAGGACTATAACCCCATCATTAGTCCCCGAATGGATTGGGGTTGGAACGACGAAGCGATGCTTGAAGTTCGGACCCGACTGATACGGATGTAACTTTGGCGTTGCTTGCCTCGATCCATTTTATCTTTTCTAACCAATGATTCGAGTGGAGTAGTTGCGAAACAAACTGTCGGAAACCGAGTGCTTCCGTGGTATCTTCTGACGTGACCAGTCAACTGACAGCGGCGGATTTCCCGGGATCCTCAAATTTAGGTTACCGCGCGCTCAGCGGGGATGACGCCATCGCGCTCGAGTAGCGCCTGACGCCTCGATTCTCGTGCCTTCATCTTCTCCACTGATATCGCCGCGGTCGGTCGGTGGATAAGATTTCGGGGCCACTTGCCAGTGACCCAGTCGGAACCTTACTTAAATCCTAGCAGCGAGGGTTTTTTCGTTACGCTCGCCGGACACCTCGCTTTTGCTCCGCTTCCTTCGCCATCTTCTGCGCCTTATAAGCTTCTTCCTTCTCCTTCTCCCTCGCGCATCCGCAGCTTCCGCCATGACCAAGGGGCAGACTAGCAAGCTAGAGGCGCGGAAGAAGAAGGGCAAGGCGGCGGCTCCTGCACGGAGGCAGTGAACGCTACCGGCGGGGTGGATCCAGGGGGACTTCCTCCCCTCCACTATGACGGAGGAGGACCTGCTGGAGCTGGTGGAGCACGGGATGATCGCGCACAAGTCATGGAGGTTGTCGGCGGAGGGAGAGACCGAGCCGGCGCCCCGGGAGGGGGAGCGCGTCCTGCTGCTCAGCCACGTGCATCGAGGTTTCTCCCTGCCCCCGCACCCTTTATTCAAAGGCATAATGAACCACTTTGGGGCGCAGCTTCACCACTTTCCCCCGAATGCCATTGCCCATCTCTCTGTCTTCGTAGTCTTGTGCGAGTGCTTCATCGATTGTCCCCCCATTGGGGGCTTTTCAAACATATCTTCTCTGCTAGGTCCCAAACTATCAAACGACTTAATCAGTCAGATGATAAGACTCACCTTCTCCAGCTCTGTGGGGGTTTAGGCTTCCAAAAGAAGAGCAAAAGTAATTATCCCGCTCTTCAGCTGAGTGAATCGGTTAGGAACTGGCAGTCGACATTGTTCTACTGCCAGGACGTCGCTTGACCGAATGCCACGACAGGGCTACCTCCTTTTAGCTTAGATCGACCAGCTCCACCCAAGCAGCTCGCGCTCACGAAGGCGGAGAAGATCCATATCCAGCCCCTGGTCGACGCACTCGTAGATGTCGTCAGAAAGGGAGTCACCGGCATAGATTTGCTGGAGGTTTTCCTCGGACGGCGCATCCAACCACTACAAGCCCGAGACCATGCCATGTGGCATTACACGGGACCCGAAGACTCCACTCGGACCAACGTCGAGTGCGTGACCGGGGAGATGGTGGCGTCGTGGGTGCTCCAGATCACAGGCGCCTGCGAGAACCCCAGAGGGTCCCGGCGAGTGAAGGATTTCCGCGCGGACAATCCTCCTCCGAACGAGGTGAGTACAACTTGTCGAGTGCACATAACTGTCTTAGATTTATCGCTGTCTTGAATTACCATCTGACGTCTGATGTCACCGACTGTATTTTATGCAGACGTGGACCAACTGGTTCTCTCCCGTCTCGAACGGGGACCCGACCGAGGAGGAGGAGTAGGAGGGAAGCCAGGAGGGCAGTGTGGAAAGCGTCGAGTACGTCTCCGACAGTGGAGAGACAGAGGAGGAGTCCGGTGAAGAGGAGGAGGAAGACGAAGAGCAGAACTCGCCACCCCCGCCGCCGGAGCATCGAACCAAGCGCCGACATGAACCTGCAGCTCCCTCGGCTCCTCCATCATCCTCGAGCGCCCCGTCGGCTGTTCCCGTGGTCCAGAGTGCTCGGAGCACCAAAAGGACCAGGGACGCTGCTGCTGAGCCTGCGGGTCAGCCTTCCAAGGTGGCCAAACCGAGCGGATCTAAACCTCGGAAGGCTTTGCCGCGGATGAGGGTCATCGTTCCCGTCACCTCAACGTGAGTGCATTGTTTTTCTAACTTCTTCTGATATTCGACTGAACTCCTGTTTGATGGCCGAATAAATTTCACTCGACAGGGTTGCCACCTCTGCCACCTCTCCGGCGCGCGAGGGGGATGATCCCATGGACACGGACAATGTTGTCTCGTCTCAACCAGGTGCGTCATAGCGATTCCGAGAGTTTACATTATCGCATCACGAATTCTGTCTTCGGTCTTGCCATTTTTCCTGTGATCTCACGCCGTCTGGTCGGGTTTCTCTCAGGGGCGATTTATGTGGATGAGGGTGACCAGGGAAGGTCTGAGCAAGCTGCGGTGCCTGTCCTTGAGGCTGTTCCGTCAGTTACTACTCTCGCTGCGGACGTGCCGTCGACTGAGGCGATGCCGTCGACTGAAACGGTGCTGGTTGCTGTTGAATCGACTAGAGCGGGCCTTGGGATGCCTAAGGAGCCTCCAACGATGCCAGGCCCGTCGAACGTCGAGTACAACGTCCAGCGCCTCCTGGAAGACCAGGTGGGAGCGGCTAAGGGGGCCATGGTGCAGGCGGAGCTAATGGCGGGAGAAGCCAAGAAGGCGTACGACTCCATCGCGTCCCTGTACCAGTGAAGCTTGGAACTGTGAGACGATATCCGAGTAAGTGGGCTAGTAAGTATTTACTCGCAATGGGTTCGCTCGGGTGTAGTCACCGAGACTTCTGTCGTAGTGCTTGCACCGGCAGTTGTCTTTATACACATTTTCTTTGACTTGATCAGATCCATAATTAATCTGGTCGAATGCTAACAGTTGGTGCACTCGGAGTGCACCTACTGTAAGAGTCCCCGAGAGTAATTTTACTCAGGTCGGGTAGCATTATCCTCATAGGCGTAGGTGTTGTCATGTAGGTCAATAGGGCGGACCTGGTTGAGTTTCAAGCCAGTGGGGTCACTCTCAGTGGTCCCCGAGACCGCTGTCGACTGCTTGCGTCTGCAGGGGTTTGAAGAACTTAGACTTTTTATTGTTGGATTTGTCTGATCGTCTCTTGGCGCTAGCTGGCAGAAAACTTGCGAGATGGGGACAGCGTATGAGACTCTTAGGGCTGAAAAGGTTCAGTTTGCTGGTGAGCTGGATGCGGCACTGGTTGCAATGGCTGGCATGAAGGATGTTCTGGTGGAACGAGAGAAGTCGTTAGAGCAGGCCCGTGAAGCAAACAAGGCACTGACTGCTGAAGTTGAGAAGATGAAGGCGCATAGGTCTGAGCTGATGGGGCAAATGAATGTGCTGAACAAGCGGTGTATAGCGCAGGAAAAATACGTCAGTGACTCGGCCCGACAGATGATAACGCGTCTGGGTGGTAAGTCCTGTTTTTCCGAGTGCTTGTGGTATGTGCGTTACACTCGGCGCTTATTGTTTGCTTGTCCTGTGTTTGCATATTTTTGCGTGGATGCTGAGGCTGAAGCAGCTGACGTGGAGCGGTCGATTCGCGAGAACATTCCACTCGGCGAGGACGCCAATCGAGATCTGCTCCGAGCGCACATTCGCCTGGGCAAAGTTGGGCCTTTCATCGGTCGACTGAGAGAAGTCGTCGGCCGGATCGACAAGGAGCTTTGGTGTTGGGGATATTACCTATGGATGACCCGCCCTAGTTGGGCCGGGTTATCCATTGGGCGATTCACCCAAACATTTAGTTGGGCCTCGTTTTGGCCGAATCAAGGTCGTATGACGGTTATGGCTCTTGGAAGGTCTCCAAGTTTCGGAAGATGGCGACTTAGAGACCGCGGGGGTCACGAGTTGTAGGAAGGGAAGAATCCTTGTAAACCCTAGGGGATCGACCTGTATATAAAGGCGAGTCCCGGGGGACAGGAAAAAGGGTTAGAGATCATCGAGTGCTAGGTTTGGCGAATTACGCCCCCCTTGTAATCGAATCCACATCAATACACAGAAAAGCAGGACGTAGGCTATTATCTCCTCACGAGGGGCCGAACCTGGGTAAATCACCGTGTCTCTCCCGCTTAACCCCTTTGAGTCGCCACCAAGGTGCGATGGCTCCAGTACTAAGTCCTTTCACGAGGACATCTGCCATGACAAAACCACGACAGTTGGCGCCCACCGTGGGGCCTACGCACGGTGGAGTTGAGTTCTCAAAGGGAGCCCTAGCAGGGTTTGGGAGTTACGCGACGGCGCTCATGACTCGGAGCCGCCGCGAGATAACCTACATCGACAACCAGCAATGGGGGCCTGAAGCGGATTCAATTGAATCTGGCTACAGGGTCCCCTTCGGCAAGATCAACATCTTCATCGGCATGATCGGATCATCCGTGCCTAAGCCGGACACCTCCACCGACATCGTCGAGCCAGCCAGGTACGTCCGCCAAATCATAACGCAAAACCTGACTCGCCCGGTCTTCGTGGGGTTCACGCAGGGATCGGAGGAACGAGAGCGCTCGGCGACTCAGGAAACTACACCGGTCAACTCTGATGACGAATCATCCATGGGCGACTCAGATTCAATCCGGTCTCTTCATGGGGATTGTCTCGGGGGCTTGTCGCTCGCCATGGACCTAGAAATCCTTGACGGAACCCGCCGCCAGATCGCCATCTACATGGCGGGGGCGACTCAACCCACACAAAACCCTACTGGAGGCGATGGAACCGGCGAGACGTCTAGGAGTCCGGCCGCGGTCTTGGTGGATTTAGCGGTAGAGATCACAAGGCTTATGGCGACTCCCCTCACACCAGAGAACCAAGAGGAGATAAACACGGAGCTGGCGAAACTCAGAGAGGCGGTGGCCAAGGCTCATCGAGACGCCGAGATGGAGTCCGCCAGAATCGAGACTCGGCAAGCTCAGATTACGGCCGAAAGGATGCGTTTAAACACTGACAACTAGCGGCTCGAGAGACAGCAGCGCGCGTTCGACGCCGTCCATTAGCGGAGACACCAGGGTCGCCTGCCCCATGACCTCAATCCGACCCGCCTGTTCGTCACTCCACGAACCCCTGGGACGGGAGCCGCCCCGGCAGGAGGACCGGGTCGCCCACCTAACCCGCCGGCTCAACCGGTTGAGGATCACGTTCCCCGGTTCCGGACGCCTCAAGGCCACTTTTCCAACCCGGTGGATAACGTGCTTGCCGCAACCCGCCATCTGGAGTCTCTCCCGATTCACGGCAACACTCCTGCCGAGATAGAAGCAAGGAATGCCATCGAGATGTTGAAAACGGCGGTGGTTCAAAACGCCCAGTTCTCACATAGCCTCGAGAGGTTGCATTCTACCCCTCAGGCAAGTTATACCAGGAGCAGGCTAGAGGACCAACCCGCCGTAAACAGCGGGCCACGACACGTCCCACAGGACAACCCGCCTAAACGGAACCCGCCGGGCCGGGACCTCCCGAACATCCAAGATGCCCCGGCCCCCTCGTAGGGGGCGGAGGGCGAGTTGGGGTACCATGCTTGTCCCCGGCCCTTCGGAACGAAAAAATGCCCAAGGACTTCAAGGGACCGCGGAAAGTGCCTAATTATACCCCAGACCTCGAGCCGACGTCATGAATCGAGAGTTATGAGATCGCCATGGACATGCTCAACGTAAACGAGGCGGTTTGCGCCAGATACTTCACGATGATGCTCGAGGGGTCGGCTCGCACTTGGTTGAAAAACTTACCTCCCAATTCCATCCAGTCCTGGGGCGAGTTAAAGGAGCGTTTCATCAAAAACTTCCGAGGAACTTGCAAACGCCCGATGATGATCGTCGATCTACAGCACTGTGTTCAGCGTCCGCACGAGTCGGCCCACCACTGGTCGCGGCGGGTTGCAGAAATTATTCATTCGTCAGACGGTATTACGGCGGCTCAAGCCATGCTCATCCTCGAGCACAATTGCCATTACGAACCCTTGGTGCAAAAATTAGGGCGACTCAAACGAAAGGTTCAAGACATGGGCGAGCTCATGAACACCCTCACTTGGTATGCTGAGGCCGATGATACCAAAGATCCCGGCGAGGATGGTAAGGCTAATTCGCCTAAGAAGGGCGAGTCGTCCAAAAATCACACCGGTTCCAGGGGCGTAACCGTCACAATCAAGGGACCAATGGCAAGCGGAAACCTCAGGAGGAGCCCTCGGACTTAGTCGCCAACACCAATGTCAACAACGGCAAAAAGAAGAATCGAGGGTTCAGCGGGAAGAGGCCGCGTAACTATGAAGAGCTACTCAAGGGCCCTTGCCCGCACCACGCCACGGCAGACGGCCCGGTGAGTCACTCTTGGGAAAACTGTTTCGTGATGCGAGAGTTTTGCGCGGAAGCGATCAAGAAGAGTCAACACGATGACCCGGACCAGCGCCAGGAGCAATTCGCCGCACCCAACCAAAGACAGAACCCCTTCGGCGGCTTCCCCAAACAGGGGACTCAGGGAGGCCCGCAGCCAGGCGGTGGCCAATACCCGGTACACCACCAGCGGCGGTACAACCCGCCAGGAGCTTTCCAACAGCCACCCCCACAGGGGGCTCCGCAGGGACAGGATGATAATGGGGGCTTCCGCAGCAACCCCAAACAGTTAAGTAACGGGTAGTATCATGTTTTCACCACTAATGCTTGCAGGCGTGATAAGAAGGTGAGTCATCGGGCGTACAGTGTATGTGAGCCAGCGATTCCCAGATACATCCATTGGTCTGAGCAGACCATAACGTGGAGCAGGGAGGATCACCCACCAAGAGTGTATAATCCAGGCGATCTGGCGTTGGTCGTGGCTCCCCAAGTTGGGGGTTACACCCTATCTAAAGTACTAATGGATGGTGGCAGCAGCATCAATATCCTATACTTCGACACCTTCCAAAGGGTGAATCTATTGGAAAAAGACCTGATGCCTTCAACCACGGTTTTCCCCGGAATTGTCCCAGGCAAGTCGGCCTATCCCATAGGCCGGGTCAGGCTCACCGTGGCGTTTGGAACTGCACAGAATTATAGGTCGGAGTCTCTAATCTTCGAGGTGGTCAAATTGAAAAGCCCCTACCATGCGTTGTTTGGGCGACCGACTTACGCCCGCTTCATGGCTCGCCCATGCTATGTCTACCTCAAGCTCAAAATGCCTGGTCCCAAAGGACCCATCACGGTTGATGGAGATAGAAGAATCGCAAAGGAATGGGAAGAAGGGGACGCGGCTTATGCTGAAGTCGCCTGTGCGACGAAAGAGCTCAAACACCATCGGGCTAATGTTGACCCGACGGATATGTCACCCCTGAAGAAGCCAACTACAGACTCTGAGTCGCCCCTCAAGTTCAAACCAACGGATGACACTAAAACAATCGATTTCGTGCCTGGCGATTCATCCAAGTACTTCACCATTGGGACGGGTCTGGACCCTAAATAGGAAAGCGCGCTCATCGAATTCATCCGTGAGAATCGGGACATCTTTGCATGGAAACCTTCTGACATGCCTGGTGTGCCGAGAGAATTCGCTGCGCACCATCTTAATGTTGACTGAAAGTGCAAACCCATCCAGGAATACCTTTGCAGATTTAACGAGGAGCGACGCAAGGCGATTGGGGAAGAAGTCGCCCGTCTTTTAGCCGCCGGGTTCATCGTGGAAGTTTTTTTTACCCCAAATGGCTGGCTAACCCGGTTTTGGTACTCAAGAAAAATGGTACTTTTCATATGTGTATTGACTACACGGACCTCAACCGAGCTTGTCCAAAAGATCCCTTCGCTCTTCCCCGCATCGACCAAATCATTGACTCGGTGGCGGGATGCGAACGATTGTGCTTTCTGGATGCCTATTCGGGATATCACCAAATCAAGATGGCCGTGGAAGATCAAGAGAAGACGGCCTTCATAACCCCCTTCGGGGCCTTTTGTTATGTGTCCATGCCCTTTGGACTCAAGAGTGCGGGGGCGACTTATCAACGTTGCATCCATTATTGTCTTCGTAACCAAATTGGTCGCAACGTACATGCGTATGTCAACGATATTGTGATCAAGACCCGCTAGGGGGAGACACTACTGGAGGACCTCAAGGAAACATTCGATAATCTACGGGTGTATCAGATGAAGCTAAATCCCACCAAATGTGTTTTTGGTGTGCCTGCAGGGAAATTGCTGGGTTTCCTGGTATCGGAGCGCGGCATTAAGGCTAATCCGGACAAGATCGAAGCGGTTACGTCCCTTGGAAAGCCGGCGAACGTGAAACAAGTTCAGCGACTGGCGGGTCGCATTGCGGCCCTAAGTCATTTCGTAAGTCGCCTGGGGGAGAAGGCGGTCCCCCTTTATCAGTTATTGAGGAAATCCGATCGATTTGTTTGGACAAACGAGGCAGACGAGGCGCTCGAAGCCCTGAAGCGCCAATTAGTCAACCCGCCAGTCCTGGCCGCCCCGACTGAAAAAGAGCCCATGCTTCTGTATATCGCGGCAAATTCCAAAGCAGTAAGTGTGGCAGTGGTCGTTGAGAGAAAAGAAGAAGGGAAGGAATACCCCGTGCAACGCCCGATATATTTTATCAGTGAGGTGCTAACTCTTTCCAAGCAGCGGTACCCACACTGGCAGAAATTGGTGTATGGGGTGTTTATGGCGAGCCGAAAACTTAAGCATTATTTCCAAGAACACCCTATCACAGTGGTAAGCTCTGCCCCCCTTGGGGACATCATCCAGAATCGGGAGGCAACAGGGCGAATCGCCAAGTGGGCGATAGAACTTGGGCCCCACCACATACAGTATGCTCCCCGCACTGCCATCAAGTCCCAAGCATTGGTTGATTTCGTCAACGACTGGACAGAGTTACAGGCTCCGGAGGATCGGCCCGATCTCACTTACCGAACTATTTATTTTGATGGGTCTAGGCAGCTGGAAGGCTCGGGGGCTGGTGTGGTGTTGGTATCCCCTCAAGGAGATAAGTTCTGTTACGTTCTCCGACTCATGTTTCCATGCACTAACAATGCAGCGGAATACGAAGCTCTGCTTCACGGCTTGCGACTCGCTAAGGAGATGAATCTAACACGGGTCAGATGTTTTGGCGACTCCGGTTTGGTGGCACAACAAGTTTCGGGTACCTGGGATTCTCGGGACCCTACGATGGCGGCCTACAGGCGGGCTGTGTCTGATGTGGCGGGTCATTTTCATGGCTACCAGGTGGACCATATTGATCGACGCCTCAACGAGGCAGCTGACGCCCTCTCACGACTTGGCTCCCAAAGAAATCCGGTCCCTCCTAATGTTTTTCTGGATATCTTACATAAACCATCTGTGATTTTACCGTCAGAGGAGGAATTGGCGATACCAGATCCTGAGTCTCAGCTCGTGGCGGCCCTCCATATCACTCCGGATTGGGTTCTCCCTTACCTGGCTTATCTTGCTCGGGGCGAGTTACCGGCCGACGTAATTTTGGCTCGCCAAATCGTTCGGCGCGGCAAATCCATGGTCATCATCAATGGCGAGTTATATAAACGGAGCGCCTCTGGAGTCTTTCAGCGATGCGTTTCCTCCGAAGAAGCATGTATAATCTTAAATGACATTCATTCCGGAGATTGTGGGCATCATGCCGGGTCACGTTCTTTGGTATCGAAGGCTTTCCGTCATGGTTTCTTTTGGCTGACGGCTCATGCAGATGCAGAGGATATAGTTCGTCGGTGCGAAGGGTGCCAGCGTTATGGGAGGGAGGCTCATGTGCCGGCTCAAGAATTAAGAATGATTCCCATTACTTGGCCTTTTGCAGTCTGGGGCTGGACATGGTTGGCCCCTTTAAAATGTCCTCTAACAAGAAGACCCACCTGTTGGTGGCGGTTGACAAATTCACCAAGTGGGTTGAGGCGGAACCTGTTGGAGCTTGCGATGCGGAAACGGCATTCAAATTCTTGAAAAGGCTGATTTTCCGGTTTGGATATCCGCATAGTATCATTACTGATAATGGTACTAACTTGTCCCAAGGGGCGATGCAGGAGTTTTGTCGTCGAGAACATATCCGACTTGATGTTTCTGCAGTCGCTCACCCACAATCTAATGGGCAGGCAGAGAGGGCGAATCAGGAGGTTTTGCGGGGGATTAAGCCCCGACTCATGGTTCCCCTGGAAAAACCCCCAGGATTTTGGGTTGAAGAATTACCTTCGGTGTTGTGGAGTATTCGGACCACCCCGAACCGATTCACGGGTTTCACCCCTTTCTTTCTTGTCTACGGAGCATAGGTAGTTCTCCCTACTGACATAAGGCATGACTCACTTAGAGTCGCCGCATATGTGGAACAAGACAATGAGCTGGCACGTCAAGACTCTTTGGACGCCTTAGAGGAGGCGCGTGACCTGGCTGCGGCTCGTTCGGCTATCTACCAGCAGGATCTGCGGCGTTACCATAGTCTCCGGGTTAAGAGTCGGACCTTTCAGGAAGGCGACTTGGTTCTTCGGTTGATACAAGATCGAGTCGGCATGCACAAGCTGTCACCACCTTGGGAAGGGCCGTTCGTCATCAGCAAGAATCTCCATAATGGCTCTTATTATTTGGTGGATCTCCGGCCTAATCGGCCAACCACGGAGGCTGAGTCAACTCGCCCCTGGAATATTGCCCATCTGTGGCCTTATTATAGTTGAGCTCTTAAGCTCTACACTTTGTAAGTTTTTAAATTTCGTTATGAAGTAATAAAGTTACAAATATTCCCTGGCTTGGGGGCTTCTTCATTACAGAGCAATTGTGTCATCCTGTTGCGACTTTATGAGCCGACAGAATCATTCATTTAGGGTGTGTGCTCGAGCTTTCTGACTCGCCTCATCCTGTCGCGACCTTATGAGCCGACGAAACCTGCATTTAGGGTGTGTGCTCGAGCTTTCTGACTCGCCTCATCCTGTCGCGACCTTATGAGCCGAGGAAACCTGCATTTAGGGTGTGTGCACGAGCTTTCTCACTCGCCTCATCCTGTCGCGACCTTATGAGCCGACGAAACCTGCATTTAGGGTGTGTGCACGAGCTTTCTGACTCTGCTCATGCTGTCGCGACCTTATGAGCCGACGAAACCTGCATTTAGGGTGTGTGCGCAAGCTTTCTCACTCGCCTCATCCTGTCGCGACCTTATGAGCCGACGAAACCTGCATTTAGGGTGTGTGCACGAGCTTTCTGACTCGCCTCATCCTGTCGCGACCTTATGAGCCGACGAAACCTGCATTTAGGGTGTGTGCATGAGCTTTCTGACTCGCCTCATCCTGTCGCGACCTTATGAGCCGACGAAACCAGCATTTAGGGTGTGTGCACGAGCTTTCTGACTCGCCTCATCCTGTCGCGACCTTATGAGCCGACGAAACCTGCATTTAGGGGGTGTGCACGAGCTTTCTGACTCGCCTCATCCTATCGCGACCTTATGAGCCGACGAAACCTACATTTAGGGTGTGTGCACGAGCTTTCTGACTCGCCTCATCCTGTCGCGACCTTATGAGCCAACGAAATCTGCATTTAGGGTGTGTGCACGAGCTTTCTGACTCGCCTCATCCTGTCGCGACCTTATGAGCCGACGAAATTGTTGTTGCTATTTTTTCTTCGTGGCATAGCCTCGAGGGTTTTTAAGCCTTTCTTTCTGACACCTATTGAAAATATTTATCATTTGTTTGATTTCACATATGCTATTTTCAAAGCTTAAGTCAGGTGGATGATCAGAACTGTTTCATCCATGGCAAATTAAGCATCATAAAAGATTCTCATAAAGGCAGGTCAAATATTTCAAATCGCCTTAAAGGCGATATAAAGATTCTTGCAAAGGTTATCACCAAAACAGTGCTGACTTATGGAAAAAGACCTATTACATGGCTCTGAGGCCAAAATCAATAAAGTTTATTTTGCTGGCGCCTTAGGGTCATCCTGATGTGAGCTTTGGCCGACTTCGATTTGCAAGTCGCCCAGTACCCAGTTGCACTTAGCCAAAGCTGCGAAGTCATCTTCATCAGTCAGGGTTGATGCCAGGTCTGCTTCCAAGTCGAAAGGGTTCTTGGGTCGCCGAGGAGTTAGACTGGTCGTCACAAAGGTTGGCGGGTTGACCTTGTTATTTTTTCTATCATAAGCCGCCTGATACTTTGATAAATCAAGGCTTGCTGCGAGTTGGGTTGCTGCCAGCCGGGAGTCCTTGACGACACGTTGATAGTCCTCTTCAACAAATTCCGACCCATCGTCTTTAAGCTGAGGAAAGCCTGCTGCTGCCTCTTCCAGGTTGATTTCTGGAGCATACGCCAAGCAGCGGCTCAGGGCAGTCAGAGCACCCTTTCGGGCGGCTGACCGAGTTAACTCGCCAATCTGAGGGGGAAGTGTGGATAAGCAGCCAAGCACCTTCTTTATGGAAGTTATAGGTTCTTTGGCACCCATCGCAGCTTTAACAGTCAAGACACTGCCTGTGTACAATTGCTCTGTCAGCGTGTAAATCGCCTTCAGCATCAGCACACAGTCTTCTTGAAGGTTGATGGCTCTCGGACCTGAGCAAGAAATCATGATGATCGGCGACTTATGATAAGACTTATTTAAAAAAAGAGGAGATGAAAAGTTTAAGTAAGCCTACCGAAGACGGCTTGCGTCATGTTGGAGATATGACGCTTCAAGCCGGACAATTCCTGTTGTACAGTGGCCAGCCTGGCTTCAGCCTTCTCTGCTCTTTTCACGGCGGCGTCTTGGTCAGCCTGAGCTCTTTTCAACTCGGCCTTGAGTTTCTCCAGATCGGCCAAGGCCAATTGACACCTCTCCTCTGACTTAGCTCGGGCGTCTTGTTGACCAGATAAGTTTTTCTTTAAATCGCCCAGCGCCGATTCGGTCTGAGCAAGAGTTTCCTGTTAAAAGTACAAAATAAGGGCAAGTCTCAGAACTACTCCAAGCAATATCCCTGACACTTGGGGGCTAATGTATAATTTTTTTAGATGAAATTATACAAAATCAAGACCCGGCTCATCTTTTTACTGATGACCCGACCCTTGGGGGTTACTGGTCGCAAAGTTTTATCTAAATTTTTCAAGACCCAGCTCATGTTTTTACTGATGACCCGGCCCTTGGGGATTACTGGTCGCAAAGTTTGTCCCAATTTTTCAAGACCCGGCTCATCTTTTTACTGATGACCCGGCCCTTGGGGGTTACTGGTCGCAAAGTTTTTCTAAATTTTTCAAGACCCGACTCGTCTTTTTAACTGATGACCCGGCCCTTGGGGGTTAATGGGAATAATATAATATAACAAAACTTACCTCATGTTTATTTTTTAACATCCGCAGCAGACTTTTCTCCATCTCATAGCTCGCCTCCAGGCGACTTGCAAAGCCAGAGCACAGTTCCTTAAACTCCAGATTTTCATATTCGGAAAGCTTCGCTTTGGAGAGCTCAGACTCGGGAATGGCTTGAGAAGAGGATGCTACATGTTTGGATAAAACTGTTGCCGCCGGCTTAGAAAATCCGGTACCAGTAATAACCACAGTATGTGGGTCTTCTGTTGTCATCAATGGACTTGGCGGCTTAGGGGTATCCATTGTTTCCCTCGGCGACTCACGAAGATCCATTTGATTTTCAGGCTCAGTTTGATCCGGGTTGTCCTGAATCGGAGTTGACTCTTTGATGGGTTCTGAAGTTGCGACAGGAGTTGATCCACTGGTTTTCCTTTTCTTCTCTTGTGCCCTAAAAAGAGGGAATAAGCACATTAAGGAACTGAAGTTCATTACTCTCAAGATTCAAAGCAAGGTTATCAAAAGACTTACCCTGGAACTCGAATCATTGGTGGAAGTGTCGACATCACTGAGTCGCCAGATGTGGGAGGAGAATTCTGCAAGAATTATACGTCAATAATACAGGCGGGTTACAGGCGTGATCCAAAGAGACATGAAGAATTGTTATTCATAAAGTACCTCGTTTGTTTTCCTTTTGTTCGTTGCTGGTAATCCAGATACTAGATCGCCGGAGTGGCTTCGTGTTTTCCGATTTGAGGTTTGTTGTGCTTTCTTCAGTAGGAAATTTGGGTCCAAACAAGCATTTGGATGTGAGAAGGGAACTTTCCCACAAATTCGCCTGGCCGGCTTAGGTGGAGAAGGAGATGAATCGGAGGAAACAGAAATTACCTCAACAGAGTCATCCTGGCTTTCGTTGTCTTCATTCTATTACAAGGAGAGGGAGAGATATAAATACAAAGGTTAATAGTAAATAGATGGCGAGTGAAAAGAGGACGAATTTTTACCTCCGAAAGTGCATCGCCGACTTGAGATTCATCGACTTCGGATGGCTCAGCCGCAGCAGATTTGCCCTTACCCTTGGTTTTCTTTGAGGGCGGCTTAACATTCTTCATGGCTGGCCTTTTGGGCCTCTTGGACCAGAACTTATCGCCTTTCTGAAATGGCATATGTTACGAAACCATAATACAAATGAAGCATAAAGAGTAAAGACCAAAGGCGGGTTAGGTTTGTTCACCTTGGGCGCGAAGTTAATTTTGCAGAAAGGCTTGAGGCCGATTTGGCCGCATTTTCCCACAGGCTCGCCAGTCAGCTTTTTGATAATGGTAACAATGTCCTTTTCTGTTAAAGCCGTATGGAAATAACATTGAGGATGATCTAGGGTGCCATCAAATTCACACATCAGACCGTCCCGACGGCTCAGAGGGAGGATACGACATTCAACCCAACAACGGATTAGGTCGATCCGAGTAAGGCCATTGTTCGTCAAGGATCTTAATTCAGATAGTATCGGGATGAATTCCGATTCTTCCTCCTCGGTGAGCTTGTCTGGGAGCTTGCATTTGGTCGGAAGGCGAGTTGGCCTGTAGCCCAGAAGCTTGTTTTTGCCTGCGGGAGACGTCTCTTGACAGTAAAACCAAGACTCGCCCCAGCCTTTGGGATGGCTAGGCATGGCGAGTGAGGGAAATGGGCTATCCCTGCGGCGTTGGACATTGACGCCGCCGAGTTCCAAGCTGGGGCCGTTGTGGAATTCCGATTGGCGATTCAGATGGAAAAAGTGCCAGAATAAAGGAACAGAGGGCTCAATCCGCAGATAAGCCTCACAGAAAATTTGGAATTGGCACAAGTTACTTATGGAATTGGGTCCCAAATCCTGAAGGCGGACATTCATGAAAGTCATGGCGTCCCTAAGAAACTTTGATCCGGACGGCTTAAAACCTCGTTCCAGGTGTTCAACAAAGACGACTATTTCCCCTTCTTTGGGGTTAGGGAGATCTCCTCCGAACCCGGTGCGCCAGCCAATAACATCCTGAGGATCCAAGCTGCCCGTTTTCACATAATCGGCTAATATGGTGTCATCGACCTTGGTAGGAAGCCAGTCGCTTTTGAAGACGGCGCCCATGCTACAAATGAGTAAAGTATGAAATTACATGCCTTGAACATCTACTGTATGGGATGAAATCAGTTCATTTGACTCGCCGAGTACTTTGATTAAGGAAGGGTTTGACTCGCGAGATCAAAGGGCCGAGTTGGGTCACTTTGGCGACTTACGGAGTGTGGCTATTCACAAGGGCTACGTTCTAAAGATGGTAAAGGCGTTTGTTTGAAGTGCCAGGGTATGAAGACTATAAACAACTTTTTGCAAACAATAAGCAAAAATGGATCTACCAGGCAGACGAGAAGACCTAAGAAAAATGACTGGATGCAACAGTTTATTAGCAGATGACGCCCTTCGCTTGGTGAAAACATTATTTTCAAAGATTCACAAGTAAAGGCGGATAGGTAAAGGTATTCGAAACATTAGCTATCCTATCAACATTCATGCTAATCGGTTCAGAATAAGCGGCTTCTGTATGCAAGGAGCATCAAGAACATGGCAATGGCCGGAGCTTCAAACGGAGATTGAATCTACTCCTAAAAATGGGCGGAGGCCTAACCTGATGCTTTCGGGTAAAAGGAACCGACGGGGATGGATTTTGTTGGAGAAGCACGGGCGTCCCGTCGAGCGAAGAGGTCTGCGGCGGCGGCAGAGTTCGTGGTGAAGGTCGAGGTCGTCGACGGCGATGCAGTCAACGACGACGACGGCGGATGTGTTGGTTGCGGCACGAGGCTGGACGACGGCGAAAGCCTACAGGCGGCACCGAAGCTCTTCGCGTGAAGGCCGAAAGCATGGTCGGCGGCGGATTCCTCGGGGGCGATGAGGTTTTCTCGCTGCGCAGGTGGGGAGGAAGGTGACGGACTGGTAGGTGGGAAGCGCCAGTTCTGTCCCCCTGGCCTATTTATCAGGGCAAGTTCTGGAATCGAGGCGCCGTGAGCGGGAACCGCCAGGGGATAAAAAGATTCGCTATAAATGCGTGCCGAAGATTTCGGGATAACAATGCGCTGAAGATCCGATTGGGGTTGTGACTGTCTTCCCGAAAATCGAGGAATAAGAAGAGGCCAATCAGTAATGGTTTGGCGACTTAAGGGATTTTCAGTGCCCAATGGCGGGTGTACAATTTCTGACATATGAAGAAAAATGAGGGATGAATCGCCTTCGATGGAGCAGAGGTATTGGCATGAAAAAGAAAAGTTCAAGTCAATTTGGGGCCTAATGTTGGGGATATTACCTATGGATGACCCGCCCTAGTTGGGCCGGGTTATCCATTGGGCGATTCACCCAAACATTTAGTTGGGCCTCGTTTTTGCCAAATCAAGGTCGTATGACGGTTATGGATCTTGGAAGGTCTCCAAGTTTCGGAAGATGGCGACTTAGAGACCGCGGGGGTCACGAGTAGTAGGAAGGGAAGAATCCTTGTAAACCCTAGGGGATCGACCTGTATATAAAGGCGAGTCCCGGGGGACAGGAAAAAAGGGTTAGAGATCATCAAGTTCTAGGTTTGGCGAATTACGCCCCCCTTGTAATCGAATCCACATCAATACACAGAAAAGCAGGACGTAGGCTATTACCTCCTCACGAGGGGCCGAACCTGGGTAAATCGCCGTGTCTCTCCCACTTAACCCCTTTGAGTCGCCACCAAGGTGCGATGGCTCCAGTACTAAGTCCTTTCACGAGGACATCTGCCGTGACAAAACCACGACATTTGGCCTGAAGAGGAGTCTCGGTATGAGATGGAAGGCTTGATGACTCGGCTGGAGGAGGTCCCAAACCGACTGCAGTCATGGAAGAAATCTGCGGCTCGCTGTGGTGCAGACGTTGCGCTGTCCCTGGTCCGAGTGCATTGCAAGGAGGTGCGCGAAGAGAAGCTGAAAGTGTTGAAGGTCGCCAACACGAAGAAACTTCGATTCGAAGACTGCATGGAAACATTCCTTGAGAGTGCCACCCACATCGCCGACGGGATCGACCTGGACACATCCGTGGAGCCCTCCAGTCCTAGCGCCAATCCGGACGACGCTTAAGAAAACTTTTACCTCGGTATGCTGAGTGTGGGTTGTAAGAAAACTTGGCCACTTCTGTTGGCCGTCACATTCTTGGTTCGGTGCGGGTAAGCTTGATCCGCACCGAGTCAACTATCTTTAGGTGAACTTCGAATTTAAATCAAATCTTTTGCTCTTCTGCTGCAATTTTGGCTCGAGTTTTTGTTTGGCGTTTCTTGGTGAAGCCAATGGCAAACATGCGGAGCATGTTAGTGTCGGTTGTCTTGACAGCTGCACGAGCCTCTCTGAGGGTCTGCCGAGTCTCCGAGTGGATCTATAAGATACACTGGAAGGTAATAGAGTACTTAGGCGATTCATGATCGCGGCTAAGTCTTCGAGCGCGACGGCCAGGCCGCACTCGGTGCGAGTTGGTACTGATGTAATTGTCAGTGGTCTTGACATCCACATGAGCCTCGATGAGGGTCTGCTACTCATGTAATTGTCAGTGGTCTTGACATCCACATGAGCCTCGATGAGGGTCTGCTACTCATGTAATTGTTAGTGTTCTTGACATCCACATGAGCCTCAATGAGGGTCTGCTACTCACGTAATTGTCAGTGGTCTTGACATCCACATGAGCCTCGATGAGGGTCTGCTACTCATGTAATTGTCAGTGGTCTTGACATCCACATGAGCCTCAATGAGGGTCTGCTACTCACGTAATTGTCAGTGGTCTTGACATCTACATGAGCCTCAATGAGGGTCTGCTACTCATGTAATTGTCAGTGGTCTTGACATCTACATGAGCCTCAATGAGGGTCTGCTACTCATGTAATTGTCAGTGGTCTTGACATCTACATGAGCCTCAATGAGGGTCTGCTGAGTCCCCGAGTGTATCTGTAAGATACAGTCGCAGGAAGCTTTCTCATTTAAGCGATTGTTGATCACAATTGGGTCTTCGAGTGTGACGAGTAGTGCACGCTCGGAGGAAATTTGTACTGAGGCGATTCTTGATCGCGGCTCGGTCCCCGAGTGCTACGTTTAGTGTACACTCGGAGAAAGTTATTACTTAGGCGATTCTTAATCGCAGCTAAGTCCCCGAGTGCGACATTTAGTGCACACTCGGAGAAATTTAGTACTTAGGCGATTCTTGATCGCAACTAAGTCCCTGAGTGCGACGTTTAGTGCACACTCGGAGAAAGTTAGTACTTAGGCGATTCGTGATCGCAGCTAAGTCCCGAGTGCGACGTTTAGTGCACACTCGGAGAAAGTTAGTACTTAGGCGATTCGTGATTGCAGCTAAGTCCCCGAGTGCGACGTTTAGTGCACTTTCGGAGAAAGTTAGTACTTAGGAGATTCTTGATCGCAGCTAAGTCCTCGAGTGCGACGTTTAGTGCACACTCGGAGAAAGTTAGTACTTAGGCGATTCGTGATCGCAGCTAAGTCCCCGAGTGCAACGTTTAGTGCACACTCGGAGAAAGTTAGTACTTAGGTGATTCGTGATCGCAGCTAAGCCCCCGAGTGCAACGTTTAGTGCACACTCGGAGAAAGTTAGTACTTAGGCGATTCGTGATCGCAGCTAAATTTTTTTTTTGAGACCAGAGTCTGCGACCGCGGAAGAATTTTGGATCTGCCAAAGCTCAGTCTGCTTTATATTATTTCACCAATACTTGTTCTTTATATTGCTTCAGTAGACGGTCACGTGTAGAAGCTATTCAGGAGATCTCCGTTCCATGCTCGTGGCTCGTCTGTCTCCCTGTCGATGTTGTAGAGTCTGTATGCTGCGTTGTTCAGCACCTTGGAGATGATGAAGGGTCCTTCCCAGGCAGGAGCCAACTTATGAGGTCTTTGCTGATCCACTCGGAGCACCAGGTCGCCTGCTTGGAACGTGCGACTCCTGACGTGTCGTGCGTGAAAACGCCGCAGATCTTGCTGATAAATAGTTGAGCGAGTTAATGCCATCTCGCGCTCCTCCTCTAGAAGGTCCACTCCATCTTGCCTTGCTTGTTCTGCTTCAGCTTCGAAGAAGAGTTCGACTCGTGGAGCATTGTGAAGCAAGTCACTCGGAAGGACTGCTTCTGCTCCGTAAACGAGGAAGAACGATGATCGCCTTGTAGATCTGTTCGGTGTTGTGCGGAGACCCCAAAGCACTGACGGCAGCTCGGTGACCCATGCGCCAGCGGCATGTCCCACCTCTCGCAGGAGTCGGGGCTTCAAACCTTGTAGAATAAGTCCATTCGCCCGCTCTGCTTGTCCATTGGATTGAGGATGCGCCACGGATGCAAAATCCACTTGGATACCTTGGCTTGCACAAAAACCTTTGAATCTGTCCGAGTCAAAGTTTGTCCCGTTGTCCGTGATTATGCTGTGAGGTACACCGAATCTGGAGATGATGTCCCTGACAAACTTGATAGCCGTTAGAGCGTCGAGCTTCTTGATGGGCTTGGCTTCGATCCACTTTGTGAACTTGTCGACTTCCACCAACAGATGTGTGTATCCTCCTTGGCCTGTCCTGAATGGACCGACTGTATCTAATCCCCATACTGCAAATGGCCACACAAGAGGGATTGTCTTCAACGCAGATGTTGGCTTGTGGGACTTGTTGGAGTAGAACTGATAGCCTTCACATCTGTCGACCATATCTTTAGCCATTTCGTTCGCCTGTAGCTAGAAGAAACCAGCTCTGAACGCTTTGGCGACGATTGCTCTCGAAGAGGCGTGTTGACCGCAGCTTCCCGAGTGAATTTCTTCCAGGATCAACTGTCCCTCCTCTGGGGAGATGCATTGTTGAAGAACGCCTGAAACGCTTTCCCTGTACAACCGACCATCAATGACAGTGAACGACTTCGACCTGCGGACTATCTGTCTGGCTTGGACTTCGTCTTCTGGTAATTCCTGCCTCAGGATATATGCAATGATCGGCACAGTCCAATCGGGGGTGACAGCAAGAATCTCCATGATCAGATCAACCAGAGCAGGTACGTCGACTTCAGTCGGATCTATTGAGCTCTTTGGTTGTACTGGTTCCTCTGTGAAAGGATCTTCTTTGACTGAAGGAAGGTGGAGGTGCTCGAGGCAGACGTCACTCGGGACTGGTCTTCGAGTGGATCCGAGTTTTGCCAACTCATCAGCTGCTTGGTTCTTCAGTCGCGGAACATGGTGGAGTTCTAGACCTTCAAACTTCTTCTCAAGCTTCCTCACTGCATTGCAGTATGCGGTCATGGTGGGGTTCCTGCGGTCATGGTGGGGTTCCTGACCAAATCCGAATCGCCATAGACCATCAGGCGACGGACGCCGAGTGCGATGGCCATGCGCAATCCATAAAGGAGAGCTTCATACTCTGCCTCATTGTTGGAGGAATCAAAGTGTATTTGCAACACATACTTGAGTTTGTCGCCCTTTGGTGATACGATCACAACGCCAGCGCCGGAGCCATTCAACATCTTGGACCCATCGAAGAACATTGTCCAATGAGCCGAGTAGATGTGGGCCGGTTGCTGTTGTTCTACCCATTCTGCTATGAAGTCAGCCAGAGCTTGAGACTTTATAGGTTTTTTGGCCTCGAACTTGATATCACAGTACAACCTCTCCATTGCCCACTTCGCCACTCGGCCTGATGCGTCCCGATTGTGGAGGATTTCCGACAACGGAGCATCAGAAACGACAGACACCGAGTGATCTTGGAAATAATGGGCCACCTTCTTCGCAGTCATGTAAATCCCGTAGATAAGTTTTTGATAGTGGGGATACCTCTGCTTGGAAGGAGTCAGGACTTCGGAGACGTAATACACTGGCCGCTAAACTTTGTATGCTTTGCCTTCTTCTTCTCGTTCGACTGTAAGAACAGTGCTGACGACTTGATTTGTAGCCGCGATATACAGAAGAAGGGGCTCTTTACTGAGCGGAGCAGTAAGAACCGGCTGGGTGGAAAGTATGACTTTGAGGTCGTCGAATGCAACTTGGGCTTCATCTGTCCACTCGAAAGTATCTGATTTCTTCATGAGTCGGTACAGAGGAAGTGCTTTCTCGCCGAGTCGACTGATAAACCTGCTCAAAGCCGCTAGGCAACCTGTGAGCCGTGGAACATCGTGTATTCTGACCGGCCTCTCCATTCAGACGATGGTTCTGATCTTTTCGGGGTTGACATCGATCCCTCATTCGGAAACGAAGAAACCGAGTAACTTTCCGCTGGGAACACCGAATGAACACTTGGCGGGATTGAGCTTGATATCGTACCTATGAAGGTTGGCGAATGTTTCTGCCAAGTCGGTCAGCAGGTCGGAACCTTTCCGTGACTTGACTACGATATCATCCATATACGCCTCCACATTCCGACCGATTTGGTCAAGGAGGCATTTTTGGATCATGCGGATAAAGGTAGCTCATGCATTCTTCAAACCGAATGGCATAGTGATGTAGCAGAAGCACCCGAATGGGGTGATCAAGGCTGTTTTTAATTCATCGGGGCCATACAGACGGATCTGATGATAGCCCGAGTAGGCATCAAGAAATGACAAACGCTCACAACCCGCAGTTGAATCGACGATTTGAGCGATGCGGGGGAGCGGAAAATGGTCTTTCGGGCAGACCTTATTGAGATGCTTGAAGTCGATGCACATTCGGAGCGACTTGTCCTTCTTGGGCACCATGACAACATTGGCGAGCCACTCGGAGTGGTGAACCTCGCGAATGAAGTTGGCTGCCAACAGCTTGGCCACCTCTTCTCCGATTGCCTTCCTCTTGTGCGCGGTGGACCGACGCAGGCGTTCTCGGACAAGCCGAGCGGTGGGATCCACATGCAGTCGGTGCTCAGCCAACTCCCTGGGTACACCTGGCATGTCAGAGGGTTTCCATGCGAAGATGTCCCAGTTCTCACGGAGGAATTGGGTGAGCTCGGCTTCCTATTTAGGATCGAGGGTGGTGGAGATGTTCGTCGGGGCAGCAGTGTCGTCCGTCGGGTGGATGTTGACCTTCTTCGTCTCTCCCGCCGACTGAAATGCGGACTCCGAAGCTGGTTTCTTCGAACACATCAAATCAGCGGGGTCGGCTGTTTTCTTGTACTCGTCAAGCTCGAGGACGGCCATCTGCTGGTCAACGATTCTTGATCCCTGCTGCAGACACTCTTCGGCTCGCTGTCGATTGCCAGTGATGGTGATCACACCTTTCGGGCCTGGCATCTTCAACTTCAAGTATACGTAACATGGACGGGCCATGAAACGCGCATACGCCGGGCGGCCTAGAATTGTGTGGTAAGCGCTCTGGAAGTCTACCACCTCGAACGTCAGCTTTTCCTGGCGGAAGTTCTTGTTGGAGCCGAAAACGACGTCCAACGCGATCTGACCGAGTGACTTGGCCTTTCGTCCAGGGACGACTCCATGGAACTGGATGCTGCTCTCGCTGAGTTTGGACATCGGAATGCCCATCCCCTTGAGAGTGTCGGCGTACATGATGTTCAAGCCACTGCCGCCGTCCATGAGGACTTTGCGCAGTCGGACTCCCTCCACCACCGGGTCGACGACCAGAGCCTGTCTCCCTGGGGTGGGTACGTGTGCTGGATGATCCGACTGGTCAAAGGTGATCGTAGTCTGAGACCATTTGAGGAACTTGGGGTTGGTAGGGGTGGCCATGTTCACCTCCCTGTTCACCAGCTTCAGTCGACTCTTGCTCTCAACGTCAGCAAAAATCATCAGTGTTGCATGAACTTGGGGGAACGGATCCTCCTTCTCCTCCTCATCCTGTTCATTGTCCTTTTCACTCGGTTGCCCTTCGCTGAACCCCTGGATCAGGAGGCAACACTGTCGAGTGGTATGCTTCGCATATATGGGGTTGCCCTCTTCATCCATCTTTGTATGAACCGGACATGGCTGGTCCAGGATGGGGTTATTGAACTGCTTCTTCTTGGGGGTGAGCTGAGCCTTCCCTTTGCCCTTGAACTTGGCGTTGGTTACGGCTGCGGCTTCTGCCTGCGGAGTGGACGGAGCTTTCTGCTTCTGCTTCCGAGTGTTACTCCCATCTCCATCGGCGACTGTTTTGTGCTTGCCGCTTCGGATGCGGTCCTCTTCTTCGCCATTTTCATAGAGTGTTGCTATCTCAATCATCTTGCTCATGGAGATGTCGCCTGTTCGGCCGAACTTCAGGTACAGATCCCTATACCGCACGCCTGCCTTGAAGGCGTAGACTGCTTGATGCTCTGTGACGTTCTCCACCGTGTGGTAGAGGGTTGTCCAATGCTGAACGAAATCCCGTAGGGGCTCATTCTGCTTCTGGACACAGTGCTGGAGCTCCACGAGGCCAGCAGGGCGCTTGCACGTCCCTTCGAAGGCCCTGATGAACACTCGGGCCAGATCTGCCCAGCTGTAGATGCTTGAGGGGGCCAACTGGTTCAGCCACGCTCGCGCCGAGCCGTCGAGCATCAGAGGGAGGTGCTTCATGGCGACATGGTCGTCTCCTCCTCCGATCTGGACTGCCACTCGGTAATCATCCAGCCACGTTTCTGGCTTGGACTCTCCTGTAAACTTGCTAATTCCCGTCGCCAATCGGAAGTTGGGAGGGATGTCAGCCGAACGTATGGCTCGACTGAAACACTCGGGACCAGAAACGAGGGTCCTGCTTCCACTCGGACGGTCAATATCATAACCATCGCGGTGGGCTCGGCCCCTGTCGACCCTCCGTTGGGCGATACGCCCTCTCGCATCGGGCCTTGGGTCGTAAGTGTCGCCGACTGAACGCCGATCATCATGATGTCGGGGCCCGTAGGGCCCACCCCACGGAGGGGTGCGTGAACGGCGACGATCTTCGGGATTTACGGAACGGCTGCCTCCCGTGTGTCACAGGTGGGAACCAGGGCTGTGAACAGACAAATGCGTATTCGCCTGAACAGAACTATTGTGGATCCTGTTGTGCGACTGGGAGACAGTAGAATTTTGCTGCTGCGCCGTGTGCAACAGGGCGCGGATTTTCTCGATCCCCCTGCCAGCCTCTGAATCAGTCGGCTGAAGGGAATCAGCTATCTTGGCAGCCGCAGCCAAGTTGAGGAGGGGTGTGTGGAACAACTCCACGTTTCTCCGCCGAGTGTGCCGACTGGCAGAACAGCGAGGTGGACGACGCGCGCCGGACGTTTCGCCGATCTCGTGCTCGTTCCGGCCAGCTGGATGGGGATCTTCATGGGAGTTGGCCATGTGTACTTCTGCTGTAGGCCCGTGACCCGCGTACTTGGAAGGAAACTCAGTCGGAACCGAGTCCGAGCGCTGGGACGGCGGGGCAACCACAATTGACTCTAGAACCGCCACTTGTGAAGACGCATTCTGGCGCACCTGGGCGAGTTGCACCCAACGCTGGAGCCGCGGACGGCGGGACCGCTTGTTGCGGCGCGTGACGGCAGTGTAGGTCGACACCGGAGCCGACTGCTAGAGAAGAAGAATGCCGCGGGCGCCGGCACGGAAGTGCGTAGCCCCGCGGCGGGGAAGGGCCTCGACGTCGAGAGGGGCGTCCTGAAGCCATGCCGAATCGTCGACGATGAAGGAGAGAGCACCGAAGAAGATCTCGTGACCCATGCTCGAATCTCCACTGGACGACATGACGAAATGATGTAGTCGCAAACTCGCCGGAAGTCGCTTAGACGCCTGCCCCACGGTGGGCGCCAACTGTTGTCGGTTTAAGCCTGACAGTAGATGTGTAGGGTACGAAAGGATGGGCAGAGCCTTAGCTACGGCGAGGTTGTATGAGTTCAGGCCCCTCTGCGGTGGAGGTAATAGCCCTACGTCTCAGTGCTCAGGGAGCTTGCTGTCGAGTGGAATATAGAATACAGTGAATTGCTAACCCCCGCACCAGTGGGGGGAGGGTGGCTTATGTAGAGTGCGCTGCCCTCCACAACGGTCTGGTGTACAGGGGTGGAGTAGTGGCGATTAAATGCCTACGTTACAGGTAACGTACATCTGAAATGCTAATAAAGGCACGTGGAAACGTATGACCACTTCCCTCCAGGGAGGTTACGATGCACAGAGTGGAATCCAGTCGGTTAGTTTGATACGATCCGAATGCTAGTCTCCGACTGGATGGTCGAGGACCTGTTACCGACTGGACGATGGGAACTCCTTAGTTCAGTCGGAACTGACTAAGGGCCTTGTCCCTTATGAGGGGTAGTCCTTGGGTAGGGCCTACAGGGCAGGCCTATGACCCTACCCTAGGACTATAACCCCATCAGATCGGCTTCCTCAAAATTGCCCTAGGTCTTCGTGAGCAAGCAAGTTGGATGCACACCCACTAGTTCTCCTTTTGAGCTTTCACATACTTATAGCTCTAGTGCATCCTTTGTATGGCAATCCCTACTCATTACATTGATATCTATTAATGGGCATCTCCATAGCCCTTTGATACGCCGAGTCAATGTGACCATCTCCTCCTGTTTTGTCTCACAACTTCCACCACACTCTATTCCACCATAGTGCTATATCCATGGCTCACGCTTATGTATTGTGTGAGAGTTGAAAAAGGTTTGAGAAAGTAAGAGTGCGAAAACAATTACTTGGCCAATTCCGGTGTTGTGCATGATTTAAATTAGTTGTGTGGGGATGATGGAGCATAGCCATACTATATGATTTTGTAGGGATAACTTTCTTTGTCCTTGTTATTTCGAAAGTTCATGATTACCTTGCTAGTTTGCTTGAAGTATTATTGTTTTCATGTCAATAGCAAACTATTGTTTTGAATCTTACGGATCTGAACATTCATGTCACATGAAATAAGTTACAAAGGACAACTATGCTAGGTAGCATTCCACATCAAATATTCAGTCTTTATCACTTCCCTACTCGAGGACAAGCATGAGTTAAGCTTGGGGATGCTTGATACGTATCCAATGTATCTATAATTTTTGATGGTTCCATGCTATTATCTTGTCAAACTTTGGATGTTTTATATGCCTTTTATATCTTTTTTGGGACTAACTTATTAACTCAGTGCCAAGTGCCAGTTCCTGTTTTTTCCGTGTTTTTGACCCCTTTCACAGTAGAATTTTGAACGGAGTCCAAACGGAATAAAACTTCCGAAAAGATTTTTTCCGGAACAGAAGATACTCAGGGGACGTGAGAACCAAGGCAGAGGCCACCAGGGACCCCACAAGCCCCCTAGGCGCGGCCAGGGGGGCGCGCCTAGCAGGCTTGTGGGCCCCCTGTGGCTCGCCTGCCCTACCTCTTCCGCGTATGAATTCCCGAAAAATCGAAAACTTTTCCGCCGCCGCAAGCTTCTGTCTCCGCAAGATCCCATCTGGGGCACGCTCTGGTGCCCTGCCAGAGGGGGGATTCGGATACGGAGGGCTTCTTCATCAACACCATGACCTCTCCGATGATGCGTGAGTAGTTCACCATAGACCTTCGGGTCCATAGCTAGTAGCTAGATGGCTTCTTCTCTCTCTTGGATCTTCAATACAAAGTTCTCCATGATCTCCATGGAGATCTATCCGATGTAATCTTCTTTTGCAGTGTGTTTGTCGAGGTCCGATGAATTGTGGATTTATGATCAGAGTATCTATGAATCTTATTTGAGTTTCTTCTGATCTCTTATATGCATGATTTCATATCCTTGTAATTCTCTTCGAGTTGTGAGTTTTGTTTGGCCAACTTGATCTATGATTCTTGCAATGGGAGAAGTGCTTAGTTTCGGGTTCATATCGTGCGGTGACCTCACCCAGTGACAGAAGGGGTAGCGAGGCACGCATTGTGTTGTTGCCATCAAGGGTAAAAAGATGGGGTTTACATCATTGGTTTGAGTTTATCCCTCTACATCATGTCATCTTGCTTAAGGCGTTACTCTGTTCGTCATGAACTCAATACACTAGATGCATGCTGCATAGTGGTCGATGTGTGGAGTAATAGTAGTAGATGGAGAAAGTATCGGTCTACTTGTCCCGGACGTGATGCCTATATGTATGATCATTGCCTTAGATATCGTCATGACTTTGCACGGTTCTATCAATTGCTCGACAGTAATTTGTTCACCCACCGTAATATTTGTTATTTTGAGAGAAGCCTCTAGTGAACACTATGGCCCCCAGGTCTACTTCACATCATTTTTTCAGCCTTACACTTTTACTTCATTGCACTTTCCGCCTTCAGATCTTACTTTGCAATCAATCTTGAAGGGATTGACAACCCCTTTATAGCGTTGGGTGCAAGCTTATTTGTGTTTGCGCAGGTACTCTGGACACTTGGCTTGATTCTCCTACTGGATTGATACCTTGGTTCTCAAAACTGAGGGAAATACTTACTGCTTCTATGCTGCATCACCCTTTCCTCTTCAAGGGAAAAACCAACGCAAGCTCAAGAGGTAGCACATCACTGAAGAGCATCCAACAGTAAATTGTGGATCGCTGGGTGACCAAGTTTGTGAGGGTTTGGAAGTATGACTTGAAGGCCTACCACGAGTGTTGGCCGAGGACTGTGTCATTAGGATAATACGATAAGGAGTAAGTGTCGCCACTCAAAACGAGACGTACGACTGTCACAATAGTTGGAACTGGGTTATCAAATTATTGTCTTCACCGAGTACCTATTTATATTTCCTCAACCCTTATATTTCCTCATTTATGTGTTGATGCAATTGATCATTACTGTTTGAGGAATTTGACTGAAGACTTTCTCAATTTCCTCATCTCAACTTCTTCACCCCAGTTGTTCTTCACGTGCTTATCCTGGTCATGCTACTCATGTTAAGTGTTCGTTTCATTTCAACATGATGACCATGCTTTTGCCAAGTTACGCTTACCCGTGAGTACTAATTCCTCTGCAAGTAGTTTGTTTACTTAGCAATTTCCTCACAGGGAAATGTCTCAGTGACGAATTCATAAAAATCGCCTATTCATCCCCTCTAGTCGATATAACACACTTTCAATTGGTATCAGCGCTAAGTACTCCCTTGTTCTGTGTGATTTTATTTTAACCACCTAGAGTTTTAGTTATGTGGACTACAGGGATGATCAAGGTATGTGCGAGTTGTCCTACCTTTGAAGAGACACACTACCCCTATTGGAAGAACATGATGCGCATGCATCTTGAAGCAATTGACAATGATATGTGGTATGTTGTGGAAAATGGTGTTCCCTCCATCACCCCCGCCATCAACGCTGCTGATGTGAAGAGATTCAAGCAACTCGACTCTCAAGCAAAGAATATCATATGTGGCCATATGAGCAAAGGTGAGTATGGCAGAGTGAGTGCTTTGGGATCCGCAAAGCTCATCTCGGACAAGTTGTCCAAGGTCAACGACGGAACCTCAACTCAACGTGACTCTCGATTTGATGTTCTTCGCTATCTCTTCAATCGCTTCAAAATACTCGACAATGAAAATGATCAGCAAACTTTTGATCGCCTCATTGATATATCGAATGAGCTCCAGGCTCTTGGGGCCACTGACATTACGGATCATGCGGTGGTGAAGAAATTGCTGAGATCTCATGATTCCTCATTCGACACACTTGCTTTGATGATTCAAGAGCATGGAGGCTACAAGTCACTAGATCCTACTGATATTCTTGAGAGACTCGATACTCATGAATTCCGACAATCTGAGAAGTGAGATCTCTATGGTCCAAGCTATGGAAGATCTTGTGCGCTGAAGGCAAAGCCTGTTTCCTCAAGTGAAGAAAAAGAATCTGATTGTAGTCTTGGTGATCCTGAAGAACTTGGTCAGGAACTTGGAATAGTTTTGTGGAAATTCCAGAAGTTCTCCACACGAGGTCAGTTTGGAAAATCTTCAAGAAGAGATGTGAGGAAATCAGAATCTTCATCTAATGACTTCAAGAAAAGAACCTGCCATAAATGCAAGAAGTCTGGTCACTACATTGCTAATTGTCCTCGCTGGGTAAAGGAACCAAAGAAGAAGAAGTACAAGGATGATACTTCTGATGACTTGAAGAAAAAGTTGGTGGCCTAGCTGCCAAAGTGGGTGAGGATGCCACCATCATTGGCAGCACCCGTGGGTGTTGTTTTCCTTGTTGGAGGCGATGGTGGGGGCGTCCCTCGCTCCATTGTTTCTAGGGGAAACCTCAGATCTGGAGGAGGCTTCCATTAATGGCGGAGCCCGTGGGCATCGAAGCCCGTATTGGAGGCGTTGAGGATCCTCCTGGATTGGATGATGGCGACATCTTCGTCATGACCCTCGTGGGGACATCGTCTTTTGAGACATTCATCGTCTGGATGGACATGTGGACGACTTGATTGTTCGGGGGTGGTAGGTGGCGGAGCGGTGCTTCATCCTACACATCGATGGCGGCAGATCTCGAGAGCGTGACCCAGTGAAGACTAAGCGTCCGATGGGTGGCGATGGTCTCATGCAGGAGGATGACGGTGTATGGTGTCGACGATAGAGAGGCCTCGCAAGTAGATGCGTCAGTATCTGATCTGAGGATCGATAGATGGATGAAGGAGGTAACGGCCCTTGCAGTGTACGCATGTGGTGCCCACTAAAAGTGCGTCGGACCGGCGTGTAACCCAGTTCAGGTATTATGGCTTGGATGGGTCATCTCTCATTAGATGTTAGGTGTTGATGTGATGCATGTTTGGTATTAGGCTCGGACATTCGACACACATTCATCACGGCCATAGGAGTAGCGATAGGTGTTGTCAAGATGACGGCTTCGGGATTACTAATATATTACCTTGTAAGGGATTTGTTAATAATTATTAAAATGGTTGCATGCATCTCCCAGATGTAGAGGCCGGGGGTACATCCTCCTTTTAAAAAAAGACTAAATGATAAACATGGCATCGACGGTATGCAACTGATACTCATGGGTAAACATGTGAGTACATAGAAAACATAGAACCAAACAACTATGTACAGAACATATACTGCTATCACATGAACAAGCAAACAGGGGATGCGCAAATCAACTCCTTCAGTAGGCCACGCTAAGGCCGCAACAAATGCAATGGCATCGGCCTCTTCTCCGGCCTTCTTTTTTACAATGTCGTCTTCATCCATGGGGTAACCTTATCACACTTCTCTTAGTGTAGGATCTCGAAGGACAGGGTTCAGGAGCCCTACTCTCTCAATTGGCCGTGCGTGTAGTCTTCGGGATGAGTTCATCGGAGGCAACACTGTTAAAGGAACACTAGTTAACGACTAGGGTTGCATGAGAAGGAAGTGAGTGTGTTGGATGTACTGGCCAATGCCTCAAATATATATGTCGTCGCGTAGATGGGACTCAGCTTAGGCCCCCGAGCGAGTCCAGGAACGACCTACGTTCCAATATCTTGAAGACTGGCACTTATGTTAGCAACTGATACGTCTCCAACGTATCTATAATTTTTGATTGTTTTGTCATATTACATTATCAATCTTGGATACTTTATATGCATATATATGCTACCACCCCCCTAGTCGCTGCTGGATGCCGGCTAGCCAAAGCCCGTGCGGGGGAATGATGGTGGTGACGGGATGTTAATCCGCCGCTGCTTGGAGGCGTGGTTGTGACGGTGGATCTTGAGCGGGCGTCTCGGAACGACATTTGTATGGACATGGCACCGCTCGCGCTGCAATGTGACCTCCTCTACCTTTGGTTGTCTTCATCGTCGGTCCAAAGGTATCTGGTTGGTGGGTGTTGCCTCGGGGTGGCTTCTCAGCGACAGACATTGTTCAAGAAATCGGTAACTGGTAGCTACTCGGTTGGCTTGGGAGTAGCAATTAATCGGTGAATCGGCCTATTAACTGGATTAATCGGTCGACCATTAATCGGTATATTAAACAGAAATTTCCCAACTTATATCTAAATTATTTATGCATCATACCATAATTCCATGCAGCTAGCTATGTAATATACCAAAATATTCTATTGTAGGCATATAAAAAATAGATATGTGGTACAATTAATAATCATTACACATCCGAATATATAAAATTTCAAAATTCAAAATGATCAATTAAACATTTAAAATTATCCATATACTTGCTAACATACATCACATAATATACTACAGATAACAACCAAACCCAAGAGTTCCATCCATCCATCTACAAAATTGTAATTCATAATCTACTAATATATGAATGTTGGACTCTCCTATAAGATATGGGGGGAAGATGGAAGTACCTTGCCTGCTGGTGACGCCATTGAGGAAGAGATCGTGGAGCATCCCATGGGAGAGGATGGTGGGGTCGAGGCAAGCGACCAGAATGGCGGAGCAACTAGATCTTGCAGGTGTAGTGTGGAGACTGGCACCGGTGAGAACACGACTATCCACCAGTCGGGTTAGGAGGGGATGAAAGGAGCATGAGGAAGCGCGAGGAGGGCCAAACCCTAGGTATTTAGTAGAAAGAGGGGGTGGGAGGCATTATGTGCCAAAATTTTGGGATTCGTTTGCCCATTAGTTAATAGGCGAGTAGTGATTAATCGGTCTAGCAACTAATTAATCGGTATGACAACTCATTAATCGGTCTAACTGGCCAATTAATAGGCATGGCAAGTTAACACGATGAATAGGTGTTATTCGATTCGGTCACCCTAAGAGTAGCGATTAACTGGTAAGTTAACTGGTTAATCGGACGAATTCTTGAACAGTGGCGACAGATCAAGTGGAGGAGGAGATGGTGGCCTAGCTGCCGAAGTGGGTGAGGATGCCACCATCGTCATTGGCACCCGTGGGTGTCGTTTTCCTCATTGGAGGTGATGGTGGGGGCGTCCCTTGCTCCATTGTTTTCAGGGGGGAATTTCACATGTGGAGGATGGTTCCATTGACGGCGGCGGCACCCGTGGGAGTCATAGCCCTTGTTAGAAGTGTTGAGGGGCCTCCTAGATTGGATGATGACTACATCTTCGTCGTCACCCCCGTGGGGGCATCATCTTTGGATACATTCATCGGCTAGATGAACATGTGGATGAATTGGTGGTTGGGCATAGGTAGGTGGTGGAGCAGTGCTTCATCCTACACATCGATGGCCACGGATCTCAGCAGCGTGGCACAATAAATACTCAGCGTCCGATGGGTGGTGATGGACTTGTATAGGAGGACAATGATGTGTGGTGTCATGGTGGCGTCGATGGCAGAGAGGCCTGACAAGGTTGATGCTTCAGTATCTGATTTGAGGATGGATCGATGGATGAAGGAGGTACGGCCCTTGCAGTGTGCGCATGTGGTGCCCACTGAAAGTGTGCCGGACCGGTGTGTAACCCACTTCACATTATGTGTGTTGGATGGGGCATCTTTCATTAGATGTTAGGTGCTGATGTGATGTCTGTTTGGTATTAGGCTTAGACATTGGACACACATGCATCACGGCGATATGAGTAGCTACAAGTGTTGTCAAGATGATGGCTTCGGGCTTACTAATGTATTACCTTGTAAGGGCTTTGTGAATAATTAATAGAATGGTTGCATGCATCGCCGAGAAGTAGAGGCCGGGGGTACATCCTCCTTTTCAAAAAAGAGGGTAAATGATAAACATGGCAACGACGGTATGCAACTCATACCGATGGGTAAACATGTGAGTACGTATAAAACATAGAACCGAACATCTATATACGGAACATATACGACTAGCACATGAACGAGCAAATAGGGGATGAACAAATCATATCCACTGGTAGGCCATGCTAAAGCCACATCGTGTGCAACGACTTCGGCCACTTCCGTGGCCTTCTTTTTTACAGCGTGAACTTTATCCACGGGGTAACCTTATGACCCTTCTCTTAGTGTAGGATCTCGAAAGACAGGGTTCCGCTGCCCTGCTCTCTCGATCGGCCGTGCACGTAGTCTTAGGGATGGGTTCGTCAGAGGAAACACAGTTAAAGGAACAGTTGTTAACGACTAGGGTTGCACGAGAAGGAAGTGAGTGTGTTGGATGTATTGTCCAATGCCTCCAATATATATGTCGTCACATGGATGGGACTAGACTTAGGCCCACGAGAGTCCGCGAACAGCCCACGGTCCAATTGCTTTAACAGTGGTACTTATGTTAGCAACTGATATGTCTCCAACGTATCTACAATTTTTGATTGTTTCATGATATTATATTACCAATCTTGGATACTTTTTATGCATTTATATGCTATTTTATATTATTTTTTGGGACTAACCTATTAACCCATTTCCTAGTGTGAGTTCGTGTATTTTGCATGTTTTTTACTTTTTAGAGAATGAGTACCAAACAAACTCCAAACACGATGAAACTTTATGTGGATTATTTTTGGACATAAATATACCCAAGAAGCTTCGGGAGGAGACCGTATGAGCCAAGAGAGAGCGAGAAGCACGTATGGCGTGCACTGGGGCGGGGGGGGGGTATGGCGCGCCATGCAGGCTCGTGGCTCCCTTGGAGCCTCCCGACCTAATTCCACCTATATATATTCCCATACACCCTGAAACCAACGCGAAGACACCCGAAATACTTTTTTCGCTGCCTCAATCCTTTGCTCCATTGTGATCCCATGTGGAGGCCTTTTCCAGTAATCTGCCCAAGGACGAATCGACCACAGAGGCCATCTACATCAACCTTGTTGCCTCCATGATGATGTATGAGTAGTTCACCACAGACCTACACGTCCATAACTAGTAGCTAGATGGAATCATCTCTCTCTTTGATCTTAAGTACCATGTTCTCTTTGATCTCCTTGGAGCTCTATCCGATGTAATCTTCTTTTGCGATGCGTTTCTTGGGATCCGATGAATTGTGGGTTTATGGTCAGATTATTCATTGAAATTTACTGAGTATTTTCTGAACTTTATTATGCATGATTTTTGTAGCTCCGTATTTCTCTTTGATCTATCCATTTGGTTTGGCCAACTATATTGATTTATCTTCAGTGGTAGAGGTGTGTTGTAATGGGTTCATGATACACCCCAAATGTATCTATAATTTCTGCTTGTTCCATGATCTTTTGGGTGACATTGTTATATGTTTTGCTACACTTTTATATCATTTTACACATATTTGGAGTAACCTACTAACTCAGTGCACCCACTGCCAGTTTCTGTCTGCTGATGTCTATTTTGCAAGGGCTTTTACCCAATTTTCCATAGCCCGAAAAAATCCAGAAAAAATATAAAACAAAATCAGCGAAACAGAAGCTTCTGAATCACCGAAGAAGGGCCAGAGGGGGGCCAGGGGCCTCCCAGGCGGCCTGCTGGTGCGGCCAGGCCCTAGGTTGTGACAGGAGGTCGCTTGGTTGGGTCCCACCTCCTCCGGTGCCCTCCTTTGGCCTATATTTAGAGTCCCGAGAGGAAACCCTCGCATACTTTCTGGAATCGCGAATTTCTCCATCGTTTCACCGCCCCAGTGCTTCCGAGATCGGGAGCATCACAAGACCTCTTCCCGGCACCCTGCCAGAGGGAGGATTGACCTCCGGGGGCTTCTCCACCGCCATGGACGCTTTCCGGACCTGCCGTGAGTAGTCCTCCGTGGACCATGAGTACGTGACCAGTAGCTATGTGATGTCTCCTCTCAAATCTTGTGCTTCAATGGTTAGTCCTTGTGAGTTGCCCTACATGATCAAGGCATCCATGTAATTCTCTTGCTATTGCTATGCTCTATTTGTTGGAATCCGATGGATTATGAGATTATGTTCAGATTTTTATGAGTTGTATATTTGATTATCCTTTTATAATATGTTCCTTAGTGATTCATGCATGTTCTCCGTTGCTTTTTATTGCTTTGGCCAAGTAGTAGATTGTAACGCCAAGAGGGAGCGTTATGCATGATTGTGGGTTCATGCCCCTCGATGTCTATCTTGAGTGATAGAAACATGAGACTAGGGGATGTGCTTGTTGCCACGAGGGAGAAAACAACGGTGCTTGTGACCACGGTTGCAAGGATTGTTTACCTTACGTGTAGTTCTTTAATGCAGTTGTCCGTTGCTTTGATTTTACACTTTGGGTGGGCTCGCAACTTAATACCGGAGAGATGTTCTGGATAGATATCTCAATGTGGATGATTAGTAAGTAGATGCTGATGAATAAATAGTCTACTTGTCTTGCCGTACTGCCCATTACTATTGATCCTCTAACTATCAAGTAGCATAATTAGCATTGCGGTGCGATCATAATTCTGGCAATTGACCAACTGTGATTTGTTTACCCAAGCATAGTTGTTTATCATATTTTGGGAGAGAGACATCACTAGTGAACATCATGTGACTCCGGTCCATATCACCATCATTGTTTACACCTCCATCGTTTATCGCTTTCATTTACTTTTCCGTTGCAATCACTATTACCTTCCCGCTTATGTTTTGATCCTTTGTAAACTACAAGGCCAGAGAGATTGACAACCTCTCTGTACTCGTTGGGAGCAAAGTTATTTGTTGTGTGTGCAGGTCCACGTCTTCTGCTAGTGGCAGGGTGGAAGAAACCTACTTGTTGAGCCTAGGAGTCCTCCTGGTTCGATAAACCTTACAGTCTGTGTGTGAGGGAAATTTGTTGCTGACTACATCTCCACCTTCCACTTGGGGTAACCAACGAGGGTGAGAAGTATATACATCAACTCATCATCTAGTATTTTCTGGCGCCGTTGTCGGGGACTCCAGTCTTCAAGATAGGGGAGTTGCACTCTATCTTTTTCTTTTTCTTTTTAGTCTTGTTAGTTTTCTTTTTAGTTTTTGCTTTAGAGTCTTATACCAAAAATCACAAAAAATTAGTTGCTTTGTTCTTGCTTTTTAGTGCTCCTATGGGTTCCACTGAGAACACTAAGTCGTGTGACTTCACTAGTTAGGCTTATGGAAAACTGCACCACACCAGTGGTAGAGAAGTCTCCTCCACCTACTGAATGTATCCCATTCAAAATACCACTTGGGATAATTGAAATAATTAGGAATGATTGTTATGAAGGAGATGGAACAGTCAATCCTAGTATTCATTTGTTGAAACTTATAGAACTTTGTGAGTAGTTTAAGATTTCAGGTTTGACAAAAGATGGAGTCATGAGGAAATTATTTGCCTTGTCACTCAAAGGAAAAGCATTGGAATGTTATAGGCTACTAGATGATTCTCACCTACGAGATTGGGAAGAGACTTAGTCTCTCTTTTACTCCATGTGGATCATGCTAACAATGCTTTATGTGATACTTATATTGTTGAGTTTATTCATGATCCCACTGAAAATTATTATGATAAGGGAACATATGCTTATAGATATTTCGATAATATCAAGTTCCCTCTCTTTATGTTGAAGGTTTTGAAGTTGTACTTGTTTTGCCTTCCTATGCTTATTGCTTTGTGCTTCAATGAATTATTCTATTGCAATATTCCTATGCATAGGAAGCATGTTAGACTTAAATGTTTTTTGTATTTGCTTCTTGATGCTCTATTTTGTTCTACAACTCTTATTCCTATGGGAGCATCATTAAAATTTTAGGCCTATCTTTATGGGTATAAAGAAAGAGCTCTAGGTAGACAACCCTTGTTATCTTTACTTTGAGTTTTTTACTTCCAGTTTTAAAGGTCTTGATGCTTGTTACTACTGTAGCAACATCACTATATCTTTATTTTTAAGCTTTGTGCCAAGTTATAGCCTCCGATTGCAAGAAAGTTCAAAAATTGTGACATGTTGTCCAGAAACACATTTTGTCAGCTTGACGGAAAAATTCGCCAAAAATTACCAGAGCATATTTTTGATCTGAATTGTTTGGACATCATGCTCTATATAATTGCCTTTCTGGCATCTATTCTGAGTTTTTTTGATTTGAGTTGCAGAAGTGCCCCAAATAAATTATTTACTACTTGTTGTTCCTCTTTTTCACACATTCTGCCATGTTTTGTGTTTCCTTTGTTTTGCGAATCCCAAGCTTGCTTTTTATTGGAAAAAATATTTTGGCAATCATGAGAAGAAGTAGCTTTTCATGAAAAATATTTATTTCCAGTAGGTAATGAATAATTTTATTAAGGGAACTAACCACTCTAATCAGCTTATGATGAGTTTCGTATGAAGGGAGTTTTCAAGTATGCGATGGGAGAGATGATGAAAGAAGATGTAGGAGTGTCAAGCGCTCAAGCTTGGGGATGCCTCCATGCATATAAATAAATATTCAAGGAGACTCAAGAATCTAAGCTTGGGGATGCCCCGTGCATCCCCTTCTCTATCAACAATCAACAGTTCGTCCATCTCCATGCTATATTTTTATCACTTCATATGATATGTGCTATGCTTGGAGCGTCCCGCTATATGCTTTTTAGTTTGTTTTAGTTTTGCTTGCTGTTCATAACAAGTCGGAACCTAGCCTCCCTTGTTTGGGAGAGAGACACGCGTCATTCCACTCTAGAACACAACATAGGTTTTCATGCTTATCCTTTTTGTGTGGTCTTCATCTTTTCGTAGCTACTGTCATGCTTAGCTCTTAGTTTCATGCTTCTCCTTTTAAGAGCTTTTCTTTAGGTTGCTTCTGGTACTCTCTTGAGTTATCATGCTTATCTTGTTTAGAGAGTTTCCTCGTTGCACTGAGTTGTGTGTCTTGCATGAGTAGGCAATTGAGATAGCTCTTTAAGTATAGTAGTAACCTGCAATAGTTTTGAGGTATTGATTTGAGTAATGTTTGGACTATTTGTGCCAAGAGCTTGATCCTATTATGGATAGGTGTCGTATTTTGGGAAATCCGTATGTTTTTCAAACACTAAGAATTAGTTGAGAACTCTAGCTATTAAATTGATCGCCAACCTCTGGAGGGGTTGGAATATATAGAGTACCCTCACGTTACCATGAGTCGAGGATGCGCAAGGATAACCAAACCCCCAAACACTCTTCCTCGGGGTACTTGTCTCTTTGTGAATTTCCTAACTAGATAGAGAGTTACCGATAATAAGTGTATGAGTTCTTTGGACTAATGTGAGTATTCGATTGTTGGCACTTCCACCATCCATATTTTGCTAGCCTCTTCGGTACCGTGCATTGCCCTTTCTCACATTGAGAGTTGGTGCAAACTTCACCGGTGCATCCAAACCCATGACATGATACGCTCTGTCATACATAAGCCTCAAGTCTTAGAATCTTACGACTTTACGATCCAAACTAGCCCCTCCGATTCTACGATTTTTCTCATAGAATCTAAGTTTCTACGATCCTGGTAGTTATGATTCTACGATTCACAATTCTACCAATGGAGTTTCGATCCGATTCAGAATCGCAATTCTGACTACCTTGTCCGAGATACATTGCCATGCAACATCCACCATCTCATGACTAGATCTTCATGTCATACATGCTTTTGCTTGATCGTAGAGCCGCATGATAGTTGGGCCTTGCCCTTATTACTTCTACATGACGCACTAGTATCATTGCATATCCTGCTACACTAGCCGAGGCATACATTTTCATACATCATGATAGTTTTCACTTGTCTTTATGTTGAGTACTTCTTATAAAGTGTGATGATTTTTATTTTTATTCATGTAAAACATAGAGTGTTGCCCTTAACTGAGGAAAAGATCCCAAAGTGGACAAAACAAAAGATCCCAAAGAGGACAAATGAGAGATAAAAAGAAAGAGCTAAAGAGGCCACAAAAAAATAAAAATAAAAAAATGAAACGAAAAAAAGAGAGAAGGGGGCAACATTACTGTTCTTTTTGAAAGATCCACACTCGTACTCCATTGCTATATTGGTACTACATAGAGATTATCATTCATGCATAACTATGTGGGGACCCTTACACTATAGAACTTGGTTTGCATATTCCAATGATGAGCCTCCTCAAATGAGCTCTAGGTCGTCATGAGCAAACAAGTCGGACGCACCCTGATACGTCTCCAACGTATCTATAATTTTTTATGGTTTCATCCTATTATCTTGTCAAACTTTGGATGTTTTGCATGCCTTTCATATATTTTTGGGACTAACTTATTAACTCAGTGCCAAGTGCCAGTTCCTATTTTTTCCATGTTTTTGACCCCTTTCAGAGGAGATTTTGAAACGGAGTCCAAACGAAAGAAAATCCACGAAATGATTTTTTCTGGAATGGAAGAAGATCGGGAAGCTTGGGAGCCAAGGCAGGGGAGCATCAGGGGCCCCACAAGCCCCCACCCTGCGACTAGGGGGGTAGGCCACGCCACCCAGGCTTGTGGCCCCCCTGAGCGCCCCCTGACCTAGGGGTTGCGCCTATAAATTCCCTAAAAATTCCAAAAACGTCAGGAGATCATCGAAATCACTTTTCCGCCGTCGCAAGCTTCTGTCTCCGCAAAATCCCATCTTGGGCACGTTCTGGTGCCCTGCCGGAGGGGGGATTCAGACACGGAGGGCTTCTCCATCAACACCATGACCTCTCCGATGATGTGTGAGTAGTTCACTATAGACCTACGGGTCCATAGCTAGTAACTAGATGGCTTGTTCTCTCTCTTGGATCTTCAATACAAAGTTCTCCATGATCTTCATGGAGATCTATCCGATGTAATTCGAGATCCGATGAATTGTGGATTTATGATCAGATTATCTATGAATCTTATTTGAGTTTCTTCTAATCTCTCTTATGCATGATTTCATATCCTTGTAATTCTCTTCGAGTTGTGGGTTTTGTTTGGCCAACTAGATCTATGATTCTTGCAATGGGAGAAGTGCTTGGTTTTGGGTTCATACCGTGCGGTGACCTCACCCAGTGACAGAAGGGGTAGCGAGGCATGCATCGTGTTGTTGCCATCAAGGGTAAAAAGATGGGGTTTTCATCATTGGTTTGAGATTATCCGTCTACATCATGTCATCTTGCTTAAGGCGTTACTCTGTTCGTCATGAACTCAATACACTAGATGCATGCTGGATAGCGGTCGATGTGTAGAGTAATAGTACTAGATGCAGAAAGTATCGGTCTACTTGTCTCGGACGGGATGCCTATATGTATGATCATTGCCTTAGATATCGTCATGACTTTGTGCGGTTCTATCAATTGCTTGACAGTAATTTGTTTACCCACCGTAATATTTTCTCTTTTGAGAGAAGCCTCTAGTGAACACTATGGCCCTCGGGTCTACTCCACACCATATTTTCAGCCTTACACTTTTCACTTCGTTGCACTTTCCGCCTTCAGATCTCATTTTGCAAACAATCTTGAAGGGATTGATAACCCCTTTGAAGCGTTGGGTGCAAGCTAGTTTGTGTTTGCGCAGGTACTTTGGACTTGGCGAGGCCCTCCTTCTGGATCGATACCTTGGTTCTCAAATTAAGGGAAATAGTTACTGCTCTTGTGATGCATCACCCTTTCCTCTTCAAGGGAAAAACCGACGCAAACTATAGAAGTAACAAGAAGAATTCCTAGCGCCAAGGAAGGACTTTTGTTGCCGCAGCACACCCCCACTAGTTCCATTGGAGAGCTTACCTTAGCTCATATGTGAATCTGTTACATGGCAATCCCTACTCCTCACATCATATCTATCATTTGGCTTTATATCGCCTATGGTTGTCCTCATTGATGTGAGCCTTTCACACCTTTTTGTCTTCCTTCCGCATCATCATTCTATTTGCCATCCTAAGTGCCAACATATCTTGCTTACGCTCATCCATTGCATGAGTGCTCAATGTCGAAAGGGATATGATCATCTTGACTTGTGCCTGACTAGTGGTCTGGAGATGAGTCAAAATAATATTCTAAAGGAGACTAAGTGTGAGGTTTAGTAGATTGAGTTCTCAATTAAAAAATATTTTATAATGTCAACCCATCTCCCACTTCTTGCACTCCAACACCATTTGGAGACATTCGAGTCACGGACAGCGAGAGCTCTTGCACCTTTATATTCTTACTTTGCTAAATTCAATACTAGATATAGACTCTTGCTTGTTATTGTCTTGACTTGAATTGCATATCTCACTTGCTTTACTTTGAAATTCTTATATGTGTGTTAGCATGTCACCATAGAATTGTTGTGTTATCATTTATCTACTCGAGGACGAGAAGAAATTAAGTTTGGGGATGTTGATATGTCCCAAACGTATCTATAATTTCTGCTTGTTCCATGATCTTTTGGGTGACATTGTTATATGTTTTGCTACACTTCTATATCATTTTACACATATTTGGACTAACCTACTAACTCAGTGCACCCAATGCTAGTTTCTGTCTGATGATGTCTATTTTGCAGGGGCTTTTACCCAATTTTCCGAAGCCCGCAAAAATCCAGAAAAAATATATAAAAAATCAGTGAAACAGAAGCTTCCAGATCACTCAAGGAGGGCCAGAGGGGGGCGAGGGGCCTCCCAGGCGGCCTGCTGGCACGGCCAGGCCCTAGGACGCGCCAGGAGGTCGCTTGGGTGGGTCCCACCTCCTTCGGTGCCCTCCTTTGGCCTATATTTAGAGTCCCGAGAGGAAACCCTCGCAGACTTTCTGGAATCGCGAATTTCTCCATCGTTCCGCCGCTGCGGCGCTTCCGAGATCGGGAGCGTCGGGAGACCTCTTCCCGGCACCCTGCCTGAGGGAGGATTGACCTCCGGGAGCTTCTCCACCGCCATGGATGCTTCCCGGACGTGTCGTGAGTAGTCCTCCTTGGACTGTAAGTCCATGACCAGTAGCTATGTGATGTCTCCTCTCCAATCTTGTGTTTCAATGGTTAGTCCTTGTGAGTTGCCCTAGATGATCAAGGCATCTATGTAATTCTCTTGCTATTGCTATGCTCGGTTTGTTGGAATCCGATGGATTATGAGATTAAGTTCAGATTGTTATGAGTTTTATATTTGATTATCCTTCTATATTATCTTCCTTAGTGATTCATGCATGTTCTTCATTTGTTTTTATTGCGTTGACCAAGTAGTAGATTGTAACTCCAAGAGGGAGCGTTATGCATGATTATGGGTTCATGCCCCTCGATCTCTAGCTTGAGTGACAGAAACATGAGACTAGGGGATGTGCTTGTTTCCACCAGGGAGAAAACAACGGTGCTTGTGACCACGGTTGCAAGGATTGTTTACCTTACGCATAGTTTGTTAATGCAGTTGTCCGTTGCTTTGAGTTTACACTTTGGGTGGGGCTCGCAACTTAATACCGGAGAGATGTTCTGGATATATATCTCAAGGTGGATGATTAGTAAGTAGATGCTCATGAATAAAAGGTCTACTTTTCTTGGCGTACTGGCCATTACTATTGAATCTCTAACTATCAAGTAGCATAATTAGCATTGTGGTGCGATCATAATTCTTTCAATTGCCCAACTGTAATTTGTTTACCCAAGCATAGTTGTCTATCGTCTTTTGGGAGAGAGACATCACTAGTGAACATCATATGACTCCGGTCTATATCACCATCATTGTTTACACCTCCATCGTTTACTGCTTTCATTTACTTTTCCGTTGCAATCACTATTACCTTCCGGCTTGTGTTTTGATCCTTTGCAAACTACAAGGCCCGAGAGATTGACAACCTCTCTGTACTCGAATGGGAGCAAAGTTATTTGTTGTGTGTGCAGGTCCACGTATTCTGCTAGCGCGAGGGTGGAAGACACCTACTTGTTGAGCCTAGGAGTCCTCCTGGTTCGATAAATCTTACAGTCTCTATGTGAGGCAAATTTGCTGCTGACTACAGCTCCACCTTCCACTTGGGGCAACCAAGAAGGGGCGAGAAGTATATACATCAACTCGTCATCAGTTCAACCTTGTGGAGCTCTATATCCAAATGATAGAAGGGGACAAGACACATTTTTGTATTGTTGCCATTAAGGATAAAACGATGGGGATTTATTCATATTGATTGGGCTTACTTTGTCTACATCATGTCATCTTGCTTAAGGCGTTACTATGTTTGTATGAAATTAATTACCATAGATGCAAGCAGGAGTCGGTGATAGGTGGAGTAATAGTATTAGATGCAGAAAGGAGTCGGTCTACTTGTTTTGGACGTGATGCATATATACATGATCATTGCCATGAATAACATCATAACTATTTGCTTTTCTGTCAATTGCCTAATGTTAATTTGTGTACCCATCATATGTTATGTGTTCGAGAGAGAAGACTCTACTGAACACTATGGCCCCCAGGTCTACTTAATAATATTGATAAAAACCAAAAAATACCTTGTTGCACTTTATTTACTTTATTTTTTACTTTTCTTTTATATATATCTATCACTACCAGAATTAATCCTTGCAAGTAGTTGCTAAAGACGAGGATTTGCATGGTTCTCCTATTGGTTCGATGACCTTGGTTCTCCTCAGGTAATTTCTTATCCACTGCTACATTCTTCATCCTTCCTCTTCGGGGAAAATCCCAACCCAGGTCACAAGTGGCACAAAGAATTTGTGGTTCTCTTGCATGGGAGACATAATCAAATTCTCATCACGTACCTACATACAAACTATCATCCACTTGTTCTTCTTTTTATTTGTCTTGCTTCTCTTTTTGATAGTTTACTTGCTTTGCCACTATGTCTCAAGAAAATATCAAATTGTGTGACTTCTCGAATACTAATAACAATTATTCTAGTAGTAATCGAGTACCACTCGCCACTTGTGGAGTTTTAAGATATTAATGTTGTCTTGCTAAATATTTTTATGAAAGAACAAGTTTTTGGCAATCCTAATGAGGATGCTCCTTCCAAAACTAATACATTCGTTAAATTATGAGATATGCAGAACAAAAAATATGTGGACAATTATATTATGTAGGTGAAATTATTTCCTTTCTCGCTAAGAGATCGTGCTAAAACTTTGTTTTCATCCTTGCTTCGCAATAGTATTGTTTCACGGGATAAGTGTAAGGATGCTTTATTGCCAAGAATTTTCCTCCCTCTATGATTATTTCTGTGAGAAAACAAATTATGAATCTTAAGTTACTTGAGAAAGAACATGTTTCCCAATCTTGGGAGAGATTGAAATTAATGATTAGAAAGTGGCTCACTCATGGTTTAAGTTTATGGATGATAATACAAAATTTCTGTGTGGGACTATACTTTGTGGGCATGGTGTTGGAAATATGCCCTAGAGGCAATAATGTGGGGACCCCGACTTACTAGTCGAGAATCGCCGTGCTCAGTGATCCTAGAGATCAATGCTCACCGAACACAGGTACTGAATAAAGAGTCTTACATCCGAGTACCGATTATTATTACAACACGTGACCGAAGGTTCAAGTTCACAAGATAGGGCCTAAGTCCAAATCACACGAATACACTAATAGAGGAAAACAAAGGGGCTAAGCGGGTGTCCATGCCATCAAGCCTACACCGACAAGCATTCTGACTCGGAAGCGTCCTAGCTCGCAGGGGTGTCGTCGAAGACATACTCATCTCCAAACTCCGGTCCTTCCATGTCTGGTCAATAACATAACCAGTGGCAAGCCAACGAGTACTTTGAATGTACTCACAAACAACCCATGATATGAACAATGAAAGTGAAGGATAACAATATCATGCATCTTTAGTGTAACTCATCTGGGTGGAATGATCATGAATATGCATCAAGTTAAAGAATTACTCTTGAAGAACAGGTTACAGATATTAATATATCTGCTGAGGGCTGAACCATCCGGGTTCACCCTATATGCCAAGTCACCAAACTTGGTCATATCATTGCTATCATAGCAACACTTTGCTTATCACCACACACATACTCACACTTACGCACACTTGGTTTATGCGGAAATATCAGGACGTAGCTTAAGCAGGATTACCCAACTGTCCCTGACCGTGGACGCGGCTATTCAAATAGTTTACACTCTGCGGAGGTAGTACGCTGGACCCACGAGATTCGGGAAACTGCCGTGTCATCCACGACTCGCGAAATATCACATACCCGAGGTAAGTACCCGATCAATGCATTTCCCCTGACGATACTAGATAAAGAGGTCCACTCGATTGGTACCCAACCCACATGTTGTACGTCTTACGAGCACCAACTCTGTACAGTACCAACCATGCGGGGACTAACGGTGTGACTGGAACTCATAAAAATGGCATAGTCATCCTACCCGGCACGATCCCATCACAAGAGTGACCACACATCACTCCCGCCACTAGTAATGTGGCTCTTTGCTAGCACCGACCAGAGTAATTAACATAGCCCCGTCCCATAAGGGGTAACGTGGTCGTACTGGTAAGGTTGGGATGGTCGACTCATCGTAAATCTAATCCCATTTCCGAAACCTTACTCACACAAATATCGGGTGCATCACTTCCCCAAAAGTGACCACCTAACTCATAATCATGCTCGGGCATTAGTGGCACCCGACGGGGTTTTCATAAACTCTTGCTTTATGACAACATCATGCTCATGATAGTACTACTGCTACCTTTACTTGTCAACATGGTATTAGCATGACCCTAAGGGTAGAGTCAAGCTTAATGCATGTGCTCCGGGGGAGCCTTCGGTAAAATCATATCAAAAGATTACCGGTACTTATGATCATATGCAACAGAAATACTTGCTATATATCATGCAATGTAACATATGCTCAGTCATGGTCAAAGGGATGCTTGCCTTGGTCATCTAAGTATCCGGGGTCTTCCGCTCCGATTCCCTCGTCACACGGATTTTCTATCGTCGATAAAACAATAAATAAGGAATAGCTCACACAGAAACAATCCACAAAGTCATTTTAAAAATGTTCCCTATTACTGATAAATCTAAGTTACCATTTAAAAAATACTTGCATTAATTTTCTTTGAAGAAATATTTTTGACAACAACCAAGCAGAAGCAAAACTATTCCATTTTAGACCATTTTAATATTGTAAAATAGAATAGTTGCTGGGAAAATTCATCTAAGCATATCACTAAATACTACTCATTTTTAGAAAAACAATAGTGGAAGAATTATATTTTTACACTGGTTAAATGTTTTTATAAAAATCTTAGAAATCCAGGTTTTAAAATAAAAAGAAAAACATGCCAGCTACTGGCTTGGCTCGGCCCAGAGCTGGGCTGGCCCATGGCCAGCCGACGGCCTACCCAGGCGCGCGCGCCATCAAGTTTGAACCTGACGCACGGGACCCTGCGTTTAGTGGCCGAGGCCAGCGCGGGGGAGGAGGCTGGGCCACCGAGAGGTGGGGCACACCTGTCGGGGTCGTCTACTACCTCCAGCCAGAGAGGAGGAGGAGGACGCCGACGAGGTCGCCGACGTGCTCAAGCTCTAATGAACACATGAATGGGTCCACCTGACCGTCGCCTACCTGCTGGTGGTTGAAACAACGACGGGGAGGCAGGGGTTCGCCGACGACGAGGAGGCCGTGGCGGAGGGGTTTCGGGAAGTGGTCGAGGGGGTGGCTAGAGACACGGAAAACGTCGGGCGAGTTGGGGGAAAGCTTCCTGGGGTCAAGGGGGTCAGTTTGGTGGGTCGAGGGGCGCAGGAGCCATCGTGTATCCGGAGATCGACCGGAGCTCCGAGGCGGAGGGGCCTCGGTCGATCTCGAGCACCGGGGCTCTGCTGGTTTGCTGGGGTGTCTAGGGAGGTGCTAGTGGATGCGGCGAAGCTATCTGAGGGGTGCTGGAGCGAGGGGGAGGGCTATTGATAGGCCCGCGACGGTGAGCAGATTCGAGAGCGCCGGTGACTCACCGTGGCACGCATGGGGGTGCAGAGAGAGGTCGGGGTTGAAACCACGGTCTCACGACGTGGTATTGGATTGCTCGAACCATCTGCAGCAGAGAGAGGGCGAGAGAAGGCGAGCATTCGTGGCCGCGCAAGCTTGGCCGATTCTGGAGCGCGCGGGCACACGTCGCACGAGCTCTAGCGTGAGAGAGGAGGGGTCCTGAGGCTTGCCCGATGCAGAGGGGCTGTCGGGGAGGAGGTTGGACATCTTGGGGGAGGCTGGAACTGGCCGAGGGCGTCGCCCCCACCTCGGTGACTCCCTGTAGCGCGCCCAGAGTGCAGTTTTGGCATGCCACGGCATGCTGGTGCGCTCTAAGGCACTTTGGACATGTCTAGCATGTCCTGGCACTTGCTGGGGGTGTGGCTAGCCGTTTGGTTTTAGTGGGAGCTTCGGTTCGTCAAAGGAGGCAAGAAATACTGGTGCCGTCAGTCATGAACTGAGGTCTGGATTGGGGTTTTTGGCCTTTCCACTTTGAACGAGTGAAGGGCCAGTTGACTCGGGTTAGATAGAGGTGCTGGCTACTTAATCTAAGAGTTTGAAGCAAAGCAGTTTGGTTTAGCTGTGGCTAAGGTGGCTTTTTTCCTATCTGTCAGAAGGTGTTCGACAGTGGGCACACGGGGTTGCACCCCACCACTGGTGCTGAGACTTAACAGGTTTGGTTTTGGTGTTAAACCATGGAGTTCCACCAAATTGGAGCTCCAAAGGACAAGTTTAGCTTTGTAAACTTGAAATCACTCTAATATGACCAGATCTGTTCCTTCCAAAGGGAGTGTGGGAAAACTAAGTCCCACAAATCCCATTTTTCGTGTTGAACCCTCATTTGAGGTATTAGACACTCATGCAAAGTTTTAGACTCATTCGACAAACTTTGCTATCTAGAGTTGCTCTAACTTGATTCTGGACAGACATGGTTTTTGGGTTATTTGGGGTCCTTATACACCTTTGATCAAGGTGAAACTTTATGTGGACACCAAACATGGCTTAGGGACATCACTGGAATTTTCTAGGAATTTATTGACAATATTTCCTTTGGAAATATTTCAAAATGCCAAAACAGACACGAATAGCTTTTATAGTTTTAATCAATAAATATAATATAAAATGGGGTTTAAAACCTTATGTATGTAAAATATATGTCCTTCTCATCATCTCTAAATTTAATCAGATTTTTCCAAAGCAGAAAAGTATTTATCCATGTTGGAATACCAATTCTGACCTTAGAAATGGATAGGTTATTTAATTAGGAAAATACTCACAAAAATAATTATTTTTGTGGTTTTGAAATATAAAGATAGGTAAAATCAGGTTACCAAATATGAGTGGTAGCACTGCTTGCTATCAAGGACATGCAGTGCAATTCAAGGTGGTTTTACTTTGGTTATCAAAGGTTTTTGGAAATTAGTATAATACCAAAGGAATTTAGGGTTTTAAAACCTCACATGATCAAGCATACAAGCATACAATGTCAATCATGGCACTCACAACATTAGTTTTGAAAAAGTTTTAACAAGCTCAGAATTTTACAACACAGACACGTGATAGCAAAAACAGGGTGTGACAGACCGTCCCCCTTACAAGAATCTCGTCCCCGAGATTCCTAAGCTAGGTGCTGAAAAGGTGTGGAAACTCAGATCGGAGACAATCTTCACGCTCCGAGGTAGCTTCCGCTTCGGTGTAGTTGCTCCATTGAACCTTGAAATATTTGATAGTGCGGCTTCGAGTGCATCGCTCTGCGTCATCCAGAATGCGGATTGGCCTCTCGCGATAGGTGATATCTTAAACGTCTCCATCGTATCTACTTTTCAAAACTCTTTTGCCCTTGTTTTGGACTATAATTTGCATGATTTGAATGGAACTAACCTGGACTGACGCTGTTTTCAGCAGAATTGCCTTGGTGTTATTTTTGTGCAGAAATCAAAGTTCTCCAAACATCCTGAAATTTTACTGGGAGCAGTTTTGGAAAATATCAAAAATATCTGCGCCAAGTTACACCTCAGGGGGTGGGACAGTGGGCCACAAAACCGTGCTCCGCCACCACCCCCCTAGTGGCGGTGGGCAGGATTGTGGGGCCCACAGGCACCTTCTGCCCCAACTCTAGCTCTATAAGTTGCCTTTCGTCCCAGAAAAAATAAAAAGAGAAGTTTTCGTCGCATTTTCGATACGGAGGCGCCGCCACCACCTATTCTTCATATGGAGGGCAGATCTGGAATCTGTCTTGGGCTCCGAAGAGGGGAAATCATCGCCATCGTCATCATCAACCTTCTTCCCTCTCCAATTCCATGAAGCTCTTCGTCGTTCGTGAGTAATCTATTCGTAGGCTCGCTGGGTGGTGATGAGTAGGATGAGATCTATCATGTAATCGAGTTAGTTTTGATGGAGATTGATTCCTAGTATCCACTATGTTCTGAGATTGATGTTGCTACTACTTGCCATGCTTAATGCTTGTCACTAGGGCCCGAGTGCCATGATTTCAGATCTGAAATTATTATGTTGTCACCAATATATGTGTGTTTTAGATCTGATCTTGCAAGTTGTAGTTACTTACTATGTGTTATGATCCGGCAACCCCGGAGTGACAATAACCGGAACCACTCCCGGTGATGATCATAGTTTGAGGAGTTCATGTGTTCACCAAGTGCTAATGCGTTGGTCCGGTTCTTTATTAAAAGGAGAAACTTAATATCCCGTAGTTTCCCTTTGGACCCCACTGCCACGGGAGGGATGGACAATAGATGTCATGCAAATTCTTTTCCCTAAGCACGTATGACAACACACGGAATGCATGCCTACATCACATTGACGAACTGGAGCTACCCACATATCTCTCCGTGTTATAGTTGTTGCATGATGAATATCAAACAAACAAATCACCGACCCATTGCCTACGAGTTTGTCCCACTATTGTTTCTTGTCTTGCTCCGCTGTTGCTACTACTGTTGCTACTACTGTTACTTGTCTTGCTCTGCTGCTGCTACTACTGTCACTTGCTACTGTTGCTACTTGCTACTGTTGTCACTACTACTGTTCCTTGCCACTGCTATTGCTCGTTACACTGCTGCTACCTGCTACACTGTTTATTCACCTACCGTTGACGGGAATTGACAACTTCCGTCGACGCGACAACGAAGGTGCCATTGATACAATCGTTAGGAATAGTCTGCCGTCAACAGATCGTTTCTCACACCGTTGTTATCATCTTACTTTGCTGTTACTACTGTGCTTGCAGATACTAATCTTTCAGGTGTGGTTGAATCCGACAAATTCAGCTACTAATACTTGAGAGTATACTCTCACCTCCTGACTGGCTTATCAACAAATTGGGTCGAATACTCTACCCTCGAAAACTGTTGCGAACCCACGCGCTGGTGGGCCTTCAACAACATTCTTCCAGTTTCATTGCCGTGGAGTGCTATCAGCATTCTTCTGGTGTCGTTGCAGGAGAAGGTTTGTTGTTATAAGCATTCGTCTAGCTAATGCCATAGATTGCGCGATCAGCATTTTTCTAGCGCCGTTGCCGGGGAGGTATTGCTATATTCTCTGAGTCACTTGGGATTTATATCAACTGATCATTATGAAGAATCTGAAGGATCCGAAGACCAAAGTCTTGCCCTCAACTACGAGGGGAAGTAAGGAATTGCCATCTAGCTCTGCACTTGATTCACCTTTAGTTATGAGTAAGTTTGCGACATCACCTCCTGCTAGAAATCTTGATATGTCGTTTGTGCTTGATGATGCTTGTGATACTACTGCTAGAGATGCTATGCTTGGTACTATGCCTGATGATGCTATGCTTGATAGTATGCCTGATACTGCTAGAGATACTATGCCTAATACCGCTAGAGATGCTATGCCTGATACTGCTTTGCCTGATGATGCTAGAGATTCTATTTTGATTGATGATGCTATGCTTGATACTGCTAGAGATACTCCTTTGCCTGATGTTCCACTAGGAGTGTTTCCTTTCTCTCTAAAGGATGACACTAAAGCCTGGTTCACCTCTCTTGCTCCTGGATGTGTGCGTAGTCCCGAGGAGATGGTCTATTACTTCTGTGAGAAATATTTCCCTGCCTATAAGAAGCAAGCTGCCTTGCAGGAAATATACAACTTTGCTCAACTCCAAGAAGAGAGTCTTCCACAAGCTTGGGGGAGGCTCGTCCAGCTACAGAATGCTTTGCCTGATCACCCTCTTAAGAAGAACGAGATACTTGATATCCTCTATAACGGACTTACCAATGCCTCTAGAGACTACCTAGATAGTTTTGCCGATTGTGTTTTTAGGGAACGGACTATAGAACAAGCTGAGACTTTACTGAATAACCTCTTGATCAACGATAATGCTTAGACTATTCCCGAGCGACCTCCTAAGCCAACTCCTAAGAAAAGAGGTATTCTATTCCTCAGTCCCTAAGATATGCAAGAAGCCAAGAAATCTATGCAAGATAAAGGCATTAGAGCTGAAGATGTCAAAAATCTACCACCTATCGAAGAGATCCATGGTCTCGATAACCCGGTACAGGTAGTAGAAGTGAATTCTCTGCATAGGTTTGATGAGAGTGATATTCCTTTTGATAAACCTGCTAGCCTAAGCTTTGATGAATTTGACAACTTTGTTGCCAAACAAGAGAGTTTCAATGATTATGTTAGCAGACATTTGTAACAAAGTACTCGTATGCTTAGCCATCTAAGTACTTGTGTAGACAGAAATGTCAATGCTCTGAAGCTTTTGAGTAAACATGCCTCTATGATTACTACTCAGATAGAACAAGTACTTAAAGCTCAGAATGACCTGCTCAATGAATTAAATGACAACTCTGTCAGAGTCATTACTAGATGAGGCAAAATGACTCAGGAACCTTTGTATCCTGAAGGTCATCCTAAGAGAATTGATCAAGATTCTTAGGGAATCAATGCTGATACACCTAGTCATCCTAAGGAGAAGAAGAAGGATGATAGAAGCCTACACGCCAGTTCACCAAATAGTGTCACACCTGAAGAACCTAATGATATTTCTGCGTCTGATGCAGAAACACAATCAGGTGATGAACATGAACCTGGTGACAATGTGGACAGTGAGATTCATAATAATGCTCAACCTAGCCATGATGAGGATGTGGAGATTGAACCTATGGTTAATCCTGATAATCCACAACCTAAGAGATACGACAAGAATGTTTTCACTGCTAGGAAGCATGGTAAAGAAAGAAAGCCATGGGTTCAGAGACCTATGCCCTTTCCTCCTAAGCAATCCAAGAAAAAGGATGATGAGGATTTTGAGCGCTTCGTTGAGATGATAAGACCCGTCTTTCTGCAGATGCGGTTAACAGATATGCTCAAGATGTCTCCGTATTCCAAGTACATTAAGGATTTCGTGACTAATAAATGGAAGATACCAGATCTTGAGATCTCCACCATGCTTGCCAATTCCACTTTCAAAGGTGGAACTCCTAAGAAACTTGGTGATCCTGAAGTGCCCACTATACCTTGCTCCATTAAAGGAAACTACGTAAGAACTACCTTATGTGACCTTGGAGCCGGTGTTAGTGTTATGCCACTCTCTCTTTATCGTAGACTTGAGTTGGATAAGTTGACACCCACTGACATTTCTCTGCAAATGGCCGACAAATCAACTGCTTTCCCTATCGGCATTTGCGAGGATGTGCCTATTGTGGTTGCTAACACCACTATCTTAACAGACTTTGTTATCTTGGATATTCCCGAGGACGATGCCATGGCTATCATCCTCGGAAGACCCTTTTTAAGCACTGCAGGGGCTGTTATAGATTGCAACAAAGGCAATGTCACTTTCCACGTCAACGGTAATGAGCACACAGTGCACTTTCCGAAGAAACGATATCCAATACATTGCATCAATGCTATCGAAAAGACTTCATCGATTCTCATTGGGAGCTTTGAATGCCCTATTCCTCGTGTCAAGATGAAGTATGATTTTCTTGTTGGGGAGATTCATATCCCCATTGAGGTGACTTAGTGGCTATTAGAAAATTCTCTGTTCTCTCTTGGAATTCGATAAGGTTTCGTCATAAGGACTTGATCAATCCCATTGACGGATTTCTTTCGATGACCATGAAACGGATGAATCAGAGAGTCACATACCTCTGTTTTAAGCTTTCTTTTTCTTTTGCTTAGAAGAAAAATGATAGAATTAGTTTAGTTTTTCATGTTTTCTGTTTTAGCGTCCCGGAGAAAAATACCTCGAAAATAAAAGTTCTCCGATGGTCCTGAAAATTTAGTATTATTATTTCTGGAATTTTTGAAAATTTCTGGGCCTGAGAGCTGGTCAGGGGGCCTGACCAGTGGGCCACAAGCCCCCCCACCGCCACCTACCCCCTGGTGGCAGGGTGCAAGCTTGTGGGGCCCACAGGCACCCCTCCACTCATTCCAGCTCCCAGCCTCTTCTTCCACCTCTAGAAAAAATTGTTTCGCAGCTCAAACCCGTGTTCTTGCTCATTTGGCTGTGATTTTCGATCTCCCTGCTCAAAGCACCATTCTCCAAACTGTTTTGCGGAAATTACTCCTTGGTAAGTGACTCCTCCATTGGTCCAATTAGTTTTTGCTCTAGTGCTTTATACTTCGCGAATTCTTGCTACCTTGGTGACCCTATTCTTGAGCTATAAATGTTGATTTTAGCTAGTTCCAAGTAATTTTAGCGCGTGATACGGTCTCTAGGCACTAGTAGGAGTAGTTGCTACAAGTTGGGTTGATCCTTGCTCACTTTTCTTTCGAAGTCTCTAAAAATTTCAGAATTTTTCAGAGCTAGAAAAAGGAAAAGATGAGGAGGTTCTTGAGAGGCTCTTCAAGCAGTAACCACAAGGAGGATGAGAAGAACCACCCCAAGTACGTAGTCCCTTGAGTTGCAGAAGTTCGAGCATGCGAGTGGCCAAGTGATGAATTTTTGCATGCTGCCGGACTTTATGCAGACTTCTATTACTTGGTGGAGAACGCAGGTCTTACTACGTTCGTTGAAGACAAGTGCCCACAATATCTCCTCCTCACCAATATTGGTTCTATTGCTGTTGGAGAGGAGAGGGGAGTGTCTCGCGCTAGAATTGCTAGCGTACATTTTCCTGTGCTTTGGTACTTCTCACTATTTGTGGGAAAATGTTTGATTGGCCGTCGGGAGGCTGGATCACTTAGTTCTCCAGACCTTGCGGTTTTGCGTGAATGCCTTTATAACGATAAGACTTATAGCTTGGGCGCTATAGTCGCTCAACGGTTGAACCTGAACCGTTCCAAGGGTGTCGTCTATGGAGGTATCTACGCTACCCGTCTTGCCAGACACTTTGAGATACCCATTATACTGGGAGAGGAAGGAAAGATGCTTCTCCCTGAGAGATATTTGGATTATGACGGCATGGTTCGCCATGATTTTCTGGATAGAGATGCTAGTAGACGGATGATTTATAACCTGGTGTTTAGTTAGGGTACTCGAGAAACTATTACTTTGCCTGCTCCTTCTTTGTTTGATCTTCATGCAGGTAGGTACACTATTATGCCCGCGGACATCTACGCATATTGGGGCTTGGCCCATCCACAGGCACCCGTGCCCGAGCCGCCAGTCGAGTACCAGACACCAGTTTATCAGTGGGAGCCAGAGGAGCTCACACAACAGTGGCATCCACAGTCTGCTCCAGATTATCCTGGGGCTAGCTATATCCCACCATGGGAGTAGACCAAGCTAGGCCAAAATCCTAAGCTTGGGGGAGTACGTGTTCTCACCGACTATACATTCATGCTTATGCTTTCACTTTGTTAGCCGGAGTTTACACTTTGCCACTGTATTATCCATGCTAGTTTCTTTTTGTTTTCTTGTTTTCTTGCTTTGTGTCCTTTTGAGAAAACCAAAAAAGATTTTTCTTTCTTGTTTTGCTTGTTGGGAGCTTTACCGTGTAAATAGTTTTCTTTCTCTTTGCGTCAAGGTAGAAGATATTGGTTACAATGCTTAGTGGTTCTTACATGCTTACCTGTTTAGCTTTCAAAGAGCCATATTATTTTGTCTTCTCCTTTGTGTTTGCCTGCAGATTCAGCTTAGTCCAATGAGCTTATTATCGTTTTCATTGTTCGATCGTGCAAATGAAAGGCAACAATGATGGTATATGATGAAGTGACTGAGACTGAAAAGCTGGTATGAACTTTGTCTATTTTGTTTTTGTAAATATGACTAGCTTGTCGACCGAGATTTAGCTTTGTTGTGATACAACCATGTTTGCAATGACAACTTAGAGATCATAGTTTCTGACGCCATGCTTATTTAGCTGAGAGCTTATAATGGTTTGTCTTGATTGCCAACATAGATTTTGAGATGACTATGATGTAGTATGATAGGATTGTATTCTCCTTTGAATGTTTCAAGTGGCTTGACTTGGCGCATGTTCATGCATGTAGTTGAAACAAAATCAACATAGCCTCTATGATGTTCGTGTTCATGGTGATTTATATCCTGTTGATGCTTGCATTCAATGTTAGTCAAACTCATTGCATCTTGATGACTGTTGTCGCTCTCTAGTTGGTCGCTTCCCAGTCTTTTGCTAGCCTTCACTTGTACTAAGAGGGAATACTGCTTGTGCATCCACTTCCATAAACCCAAAAGTTTTTCCATGAGAGTCCACCATACCTACCTATTTGCGGTATCTACCTGCTGTTCCAAGTAAATTTGCATGTGCCACTCTCTAAACCTTCAAGAAATAAATCTGTTTTGCATGCCCGAACCGCTGATGTGGTGATAGAGGGCTATTGGTATCTTCCATGTTAGGACTGTTATCCTTGACATGTGTTTATTCACAGTCATTCACGAGAAAGGGGCCGGTATTTGGGATGCCCAGTTCCATGCTTAAATCGAAAACATAACTCTAAAACAAGACTCCCCCCGGATTGATGTTAGTATGGACGGTACCCGAGGATTCGGCTAGCCGTGGAGTGTGATTGATTGGTGGTGGGGGAGTTAAAACTTTACTTTTCTGTTTGGGAACTGCCTATAGCATGAGTAGCACAGAAGATATTGAGAACTCTTGGTCATTGCGTTGACAATGAAAGAATGCCACCCAAAATTATTATCTCTGTTTTCAAAGCTTGTGCTCTAGCACCTCTGCAAATCAATGCTTCCCTCTGCGAAGGGCATGTCTATTTATTTTCCTGTTGAGTCATCCTCCTCTTACATATGCACCAATTAGAGAGCACCTCTGTCGCTTTTATGCTTTGCTTTTGATTGATATTGAGTATGACTATGACTGGATCTTCGTTGCTATGAATTACAATGTTTAGTCAGCCCTTGATCTTTGAAAGTGCTTTGCATTTATGTTTTGCGGTCTCAGAAAGAGCTAGCGAGATACCACCTATTCATATTGCTTCATGCTTGTCTTGATTGAAGTGTTGGTATTTGAAACTCATTATTATTTGCTCGTTAGCTGATTATGCCATTGATATTAGTTTACCGTGAGACCTTTGTGTCATTTGCTTATGTGGTTAACTTGTGATCTTGCTGAAATTCTGGTTATGAGTTAGACATAGTTGCAACAACAAGATCAAACAGAGTTTGTCAAAGTTTTTCTTTCTCTCTCAGTTTGTCAACTGAGTTGCTTGAGGACAAGCACGGTTTTAAGCTTGGGGGAGTTGATACGTCTCCATCGTATCTACTTTTCCAAACACTTCTGCCCTTGTTTTGGACTATAATTTGCATGATTTGAATGGAACTAACCTGGACTGACGTTGTTTTCAGCATAATTGCCTTGGTGTTATTTTTGTGCAGGAATCAAAGTTCTCCAAACGTCCTGAGAATTTACGGGGAGCGGTTTTGGAAAATATCAAAAATATCTGCGCCAGGTTCCACCTCAGGGGGTGGGCCAGTGGGCCACAAGCCCCTGCTCCGCCACCAACCCCTGGTAGCGGTGGGCAGGCTTGCGGGGCCCACAGGCACCTGCGGCCCCCAACTCCAGCTCTATAAGTTGCCTTTCGTCCCAAAAAAATTAAAAAGAGAAGTTTTCGTCGCGTTTTCAATACGGAGGCGCCACCACCACCTATTCTTCATTTCAAGGGCAGATCTGGAGTCCGTCTTGGGCTTCGGAGAGGGGAAATCGTCGCCATCGTCTCAACCTTCTTCCCTCTCCAATTCCATGAAGCTCTTCGTCGTTCGTGAGTAATCTATTCGTAGGCTCGCTGGGCGGTGATGAGTAGGATGAGATCTATCATGTAATCGAGTTAGTTTTGATGGGGATTGATCCCTAGTATCCAGTATGTTCTGAGATTGATGTTGCTACTACTTTGCCATGCTTAATGCTTGTCACTAGGGCCGGAGTGCCATGATTTCAGATCTTAAATTATTATGTTGTCACCAATATATGTGTGTTTTAGATCCGATCTTGCAAGTTGTAGTTACCTACTATGTGTTATGATCCGGCAACCTCGGAGTGACAATAACCGGAACCACTCCCGGTGATGATCATAGTTTGAGGAGTTCATCTGTTCACCAAGTGCTAATGCGTTGGCCCGGTTCTTTATAAAAAGGAGAACCTTAATATCCCGTAGTTTCCTTTTGGACCCCACTGCCACGGGAGGGATGGACAATAGATGTCATGCAAGGTCTTTTCCCTAAGCACGTATGACGACACACGGAATGCATGCCTACATCACATTGACAAACGGGAGCTAGCCACATATCTCTCCGTGTTATAGCTGTTGCATGATGAATATCATCCAAAGAAATCACCGACCCATTGCCTACGAGTTTTTCCTACTGCTGTTACTTGTCTTGCTTTGCTCCTGCTACTACTGTTGCTACTGCTGTTACTGGTCTTGCTCTGCTGCTGCTACTACTGTCACTTGCTACTGTTGCTACTTGCTACTACTGTCACTACTACTGTTCCTTGCCACTGCTATTGCTCGTTACACTGCTGCTACCTTCTATACTGTTTATTCACCTACCGGTGACGGGAATTGACAACTTCCGTCGATGCGGCAACGAAGGCGCCATTGATACAATTGTTTGGAATAGTGTGTCGTCAATAGATCGTTTCTGACAATGTTGTTATCATATTACTTTGATGTTACTACTGTGCTTGCAGATACTAATCTTTCAGGTGTGGTTGAATCCGATAAATTCAGCTGCTAATACTTGAGAGTATACTCTCACCTCCCAACTGGCTTATCAACAAATTGGGTCGAATACTCTACCCTCGAAAACTGCTGCGAACCCACACGCTGGTGGGCCTTCAACAACATTCTTCCTGTTTCATTGCCGGGGAGTGCTATCAGCATTCTTCTGGTGCCGTTGCAGGAGAAGGTTTGTTGTTATAAGCATTCGTCTAGCTAACGGCAGAGATTGCGCGATCAAGATCCGACTGAAGGTCAATGGCCCGGTGATCAATGTCCTTATAAGGATCGGAATGACTTGGCGTCTGGAGACACTTCCGAAGCTGTGACACGTGGAAAACGTTGCGCACACCCGAAAGTTCCGGAGGTAATTCCAGCTGATAAGCGACCTCCCCACGCCTTTCCGTGATCTTGAATGGCCCTATGAACCGTGGAGCGAGCTTCCCCTTAATGTGGAAACGCTTGGTTCCCTTGAGAGGTGTGACACGGAGGTACACCAGATCTCCGGGAATGAACACCAGATTCCTGCGGCAAGAGTCCGCATAACTCTTTTGTCGCGACTTGGCTGCCTTCAGATTTTCTTGGACTAGTTGCACCTTCTCTTCTACCCGGTGCAAAACTTCTAGTCCGAAAATCAGCCCATCTCCGTTTTATGACTAGTTGAGCGGGGTGCGGCATTTCCGTCCGTACAACACTTCGAACGGGGCCATCTGGAGACTAGACTGGTAGCTGTTGTTATATGAAAACTCAGCGAACGACACACAGTCTTCCCATTTGGCTCCGTGCGCTAGGACGCATGCGCGGAGCATATCTTCGAGTATCTGATTCACCCTTTCCGTGCGTCCTCCCGTCTGCGGGTGGAAGGCGGTGCTGAAAGAGAGCTTGGTACCGAGGGCTTCCTGAAGTTTCCTCCAAACCCTTGAGGTGAACTCTGTTCCTCGGTTAGATACAATCTCCTTGGGAACTCCATGAAGGCTTAATATGCGCTCGATATAGAGACTAGCCAACTTGTTCCCGTCCTAAGTGGTGTTGACAGGGATGAAATGGGCCACCTTGGTCAAATGGTCGACAATAACCCATATCGAGTTATGGCCCTTGCTAGACCTTGGTAAACCGGTAATGAAATTCATCCCTACCTTGTCCCACTTCCATTCCGGCACCTGGAGAGGTTGTAGCAGTCATGCGGGTCGCTGATGCTCAACCTTAACTTGCTAACACACATCGCACTTGGCCACATATGACGCGATTTCCTTCTTCATGCCGTGCCACCAGAATCTTTCTCGGAGATCTTGATACAGCTTGGTACCACTGGGGTGAATGGAGTAGGGTGTATCATGAGCTTCCCGTAGGATGAGTTCCTTGAGTTCGGCTCTGTTGTGTATGCATAAGAGTTTCCCAAACCACACCCCTCCTTGATCATCCTCCAAGAATCTCGGGGCCTTGCCTCCTGGAATTTTCTTCTCGATACCTTCGATGCTCTTGTGACCCTTCTAGGCCTCCTTGATGTCATCTTCCAGCGTTGGTTTGACTTTGAGATTATCTAGGAATCCTGGTTCCACCAGTTCCAATCCGAAGTTCTCCAATTCTTCGTATAAGGCGGGTTGCCTTTCCATAAGCATGACATTTAAGGTGTTGGTCTTCCGATTCAAGGCGTCGGCCACCACATTTGCCTTACCGGGGTGATATTGAATGCTGAGGTCGTAATCTTTGATCAACTCCAACCATCTTCGTTGCCTCATATTTAATTCCCTTTGCGTGAAGATATACATCAGACTCTTGTGGTCGGTGTATATTTCACATCGCCTCCCCAGAAGGTAATGTGGCCAGTCTTCAGGGCATGCACTACTGCTGCCAACTCGAGATCATGGGTGGCATAATTCTCCTCATGCGGGCGTAGTTGCCGCGACAAGTATGCCACGACCCTGCCATCCTGCATTAGAACCCCACCTAGCCCGGTCCTTGAGGCATCGCAATATAGCACAAACCCCTTGCTGATATCTGGAGTGGCCAATACCGGGGCGGTGGTTAGCCTCTTCTTCAACTCTTGGAAGCTTGCCTCACATTCTGGTGTCCATTCGAACTTCTTGCCTTTCTTCAAGAGCTGAGTCATAGGTCGCGCGATGCGGGAGAATCCTTCTACGAACTTGCGGTAATATCCTGTGAGTCCGAGGAAGCTCCTGACTTCCTTCACGTCGATTGGCGATTCCCAGTTGGTTACCGTGGTAATCTTAGAGGGATCAACTACCAATCCACTTGCCGTCATGGTATGACCTAGGAATCCAACTTCATTCAGCCAAAACTGGCATTTGCTGAACTTGGCATACAGTTGGTGCTCTCGAAGCTTTTCCAATACTAACCTCAAGTGTTGCTCATGCTCTTCTTCAGACTTGGAAAAGATTAATATGTCGTCAATGAATACAACGACAAAGTTGTCCAAATATTCCATGAAGACCTTATTCATGAGGTACATGAAGTAAGCTGGGGCATGAGTTCGATGATGAACTCAATGTCTCGCTCAGGAGGAATCCCTGGTAGCTCATCAGGAAAGACATCCGGGTACGCACAGACTATGGGCACTCGGCCGAGTCCTTCCTCTGATAGGCTGTTATCTCGTGGCACTCGAGTGGGTACTGGCTCAGAGACATACTTGACTTTGACCCCTTGGTCACTTGTCATGGTAATGGCCCTGTTAGCACAGTCCAAGATACTCTGATGCTTGGCCAACCAGTCCATACCGAGGATTACTTCTAGGCCTTGCGACTTAAGCACAATGAGATCTGCTGAGAAGCTCGTCCCATTGATAACTATCCCAACCTTTCTACACCCTAGGTTGGTTCTCAAAACTACTCCCGGGGTTTGAATTGCCATATGCCCACGAAGCAAGGTAAGTTCTAGACCACACTTTTCCGCAAACTTTTGCGTAACAAAGGAATGCGAAGCGCCACAATCAAACAATACTGTTGCTGGGGTAGAGTTGACGAGGAACGTACCCAGAATGCAGTCCGGGTCTTCCTGTGCCTCTTCTGTGGAAATATGATTAATCCGCCCCTTGATGTGATACTGCTGATTGCGGGGAGCCTGGTTCCAGCCTGGTACTCCTTGGCCTGGATTTGGCGCATTAGGGCGCGGAACATCGGGTTTCTTATTGGGGCATTGCCTGGAATCGTGCCCTGGTTGTCCACACCCGAAACAGGTAACTTGCGCTGGAAGGTTGGAGTGCTTCCTGGCTTGACGCTGACTTGTTGAGGTTGGTAATTCTCGCGAAATGTTGGATGCTTGTACTGTTGCTGCTGATAGTTGGGACTTGCTGGGGTTGACTGCCATGGTCGTAGTTTTGAGTTGATCGGTCCTCCACTACTTATTAGCTTCCGCTTATGGGTGTCGTCCATTGCACGACGCTTGTCTTCCAACATAAGAGCCTTATTAACCAGGTCACTGAAGGTCCGACATTCACAAAGAACCAGTAGATACTGGAGTGACTGCTGTAGTCCTTCCATAAAGCGCTCCACTTTGGCAGCCTCGGTGTTGACATCTTCAGGTGCATACCTTGATAGAAGGTTGAACTTCTGCAAATACTCCTTGACTCATCCACTGCCTTGCCTTAAGGCTCGGAATTCCTGCTTCTTAATGGTCATCATCCCCGGAGTAATGTGAGCGGCGCGGAATCCATCCTTGAACATGGCCCAAGTGATGACTTGCCCGGCTCGCATGATCTGAAATCCATCCCACCAGGCTCTGGCTGTGCCTCCGAGACAGTGGGTTGCATAGAGAACTTTCTCGTTGTCGTGAGTGCACTTGACCAGTGCGAGAAGATCTTCGATAGTGTGGATCCAGTCATCGGCATCCAAGGGTTTAGTCGTCTCCGTGAATATGGGCGGAGTAGTCCGGATAAACTCAGAGAGAGTTGAGCGACCGTTGCCATTCCCGTTCTGCGGCGGGTGGTTCACCAAAGTTTGAGCCAGCTGCCGGATAACGGCATTGTTGGCTTGACGCTCCTCCCGAAGAGCTTGAAGGAACTGAGCCATGGTCAAGCTTTCAGGGGGAGGCGGCGGCGGAGGAACATCGTCTTGCTGCACATGGTGATCTCCAGCTTGAGCTTCCCCTCCGGTTCCCCGCTGCTGTTCCGAAGAGGCAGAGCCGGGGTTGCCGAAAGTGCTGTTGCGAGTTGCATTCACCATCCTGTCAGGGGAGTAGACAGGTCAAATTCTTCTGAACCGGTTGCACTCAAAAGGGACGACGTTCTAGTAAAGAGGGGGTCTGGTGTGTGCTAGTGTGCAAGGTTTTATGACAAAGGTTTTTGAAAAGAACTACTGCATTAAATTAAAGGCAAGCGATGCAGTCGCTCACAAGCTGCTCAAGGAAGAATGCGACTTGCATCCAACAGGTTCACACAACATCCGGGTCATAAAATCCTGATACAAGAACTCCTACATTCGGTACATCCTACACTGCTAAGCGATCGACTGCTCGGTCTCATAAGCCGGCTCTGTTGGATCTTCGTCTTCATCTTCATCTCCGTCTTCATCTTCATTGGTGCTTCCCTTCCTCGAAGGGGTAGGGGAAGGAAGTAGACCATCTCGACGTCTCTTGGTTGGCGAGGTAGCGAAAAGCTCGGTGTACTCTTCTGCGGTTAAACGTCGACTCTCAAGAGGAACAACCTGAAGCGGGGGTATTCCTCCTCGAAAAGCAAAGCTAGGTGATATCACAGGTGCTCCTTCTTTCTTCACCTTGCTTTTCTTCATCTTCTCCATACGAAGTAGGTCCTTAACTTGGTGCAGCTCTTGGCGAATCCTAGTTGACTCCTTGATCAAAAGATGCGTCAAGGTGTCTGAGGAGAGGCTGAAGTAGGTATGAAACCTTAATGGCATCCCGTCCTCGGATGAGGGGTTGAGTGTCCAGCTTCCGTCTATCTTATCCTTAACAAAAGGTAGGTGACGAGTAGCGGGTTCGTCCTCCATCTGAGGAAGGATGTCACGGAGTCGCACGAGTGCCTCTCGTGCTGCAGTCTCTACGACCAACATCAGATCCTCTATTTGTGGCCCTTCAAAGAACCAACTAGGTGGGGAGTCATTATCCTTCACTATCACGTCCACGTGATACTCTTTGGTGTCGGCGTTGACTCAGTGTTTGTGATAGAGAAAGACGGGCGTGCGATGCACTTGACACTTCTCGAGGCTATCACTCAAAAGCAGAGGGAAGCCCGTTTCCAGAAGCGTCTCGGGTACAGCGGCCATCTACAAGGTGTAGAGGAGAGGGTTAGAAATATATAGTGGGTGCGGTTCCCGGGTCAATCTATGTGCACTAATTGTCCAGCTATCGCCCATGCTACCTAAGGCTTCCTATAGTCAGGATGGCTCTGATACTAGCTCTGTGGGGACCCTGACATACTAGTCGAGAATCGCAGTGCTCAGTGATCCCAGAGATCAAGGCTCACCGAACACAGATACTGAATAAAGAGTCTTACATCCGAGTACCGATTATTATTACAAAACGTGACCGAAGGGTCAAGTTCACAAGACAGGGCTTAAGGCCAAATGACACGAATACACTAATAGCGGAAAACAAAGGGGCTAAGTGGGTGCCCATGCCATCAAGCCTACACCGACATGCATTCTGACTCGGAAGCGTCCTAGTTCGCAGGGGTGTCGTCGAAGACATACTCATCTCCAAACTCCGGTCCTTCCATGTCTGGTCAATGACATAACCAGTGGCAAGCCAATGAGTACTTTGAATGTACTCACAAACAACCCATGATATGAACAATGAAAGTGAAGGATAACAATATCATGCATCTTTAGTGTAACTCATCTGGGTGGAATGATCATGAATATGCATCAAGTTAAAAATTACTCTTGAAGAACAGGTTACAGATATCAATATATCTGCCGAGGGCTGAACCATAGGAGTTCACCCTATATGCCAAGTCACCAAACTTGGTCATATCATTGCTATCATAGCAACACTTTTCTTATCACCACACACATACTCACACTTACACACACTTGGTTTATGCGGAAATATCAGGACGTAGTTTAAGCAGGATTACCCAACTGTCCCTGACCATGGACACGGCTATTCGAATAGTTTACATTCTGCAGAGGTAGTACGCTGGACCCACCAGATCCGAGAAACTTCTGTGTCATCCACGACTCGCGGCATATCACATACCCGAGGTAAGTACCCGATCAATATCTTTCCCCTAACGATACTAGTCAAAGAGGTCCACTCGATTGGTACCTAACCCACATGTTGTACGTCTTACGAGCACCAACTCTAGACAGTACCAACCATGCGGGGACCAATGGTGTGACTGGAACTCATAAAAATGGCATAGTCGTCCTACCCGACACGACCCCATCACGAGAGTGACCACACATCACTCCTGCCACTAGTAATGTGGCTCTTTGCTAGCACCGACCAGAGTAATTAACATAGTCCCATCCCATAAGGGGTAACGTGGTCGTACTGGTAAGGTTGGGACGGTCGACACATCATAAATCTAATCCCATTTCCGAAACCTTACTCACACAAATACCGGGTGCATCACTTCACCAAAAGTGACCACCTAACTCATCATCACCCTCGGACATTAGTGGCACCCAACGGGGTTTTCATAAACTCTTGCTTTATGACAACATCATGCTCATGATAGTACTACTGCTACCTTTACTTGTCAACATGGTATTAGCATGACCCTAAGGGTAGAGTCAAGCTTAATGCATGTGCTCCGGGGGAGCCTTCGGTAAAATCATATCAAATGATTATCGATACTTATGATCACTGCTCAAGAATTCGTCCGATTAACCAGTTAACTTCCCAGTTAATCGCTACTCTTAGGGTGACCGAATCGAATAACACCTATTCATCGTGTTAACTTGCCATGGCAATTAATTAGCCAGTAAGACCGATTAATGAGTTGTCATACCGATTAATTAGTTGTCAGACCGATTAATCACTACAGGCCTATTAACTGGTGGGCAAACGAATCCCAAAATTTTGGCACATAATGCCTCCCACCCCCTCTTTCTACTAAATACATAGGGTTTGGCCCCCCTAGCGCTTCCTCATGCTCCTTTCATCCCCTCCTAACCTGGCTGCTAGCTAGTCGTGTTCTCACCAGTGCCAGTCCCCACACTACACCTGGAAGACCTAGTTGCTCCGCCATTTTGGTCGCTTGCCTCGACACCACCCCCCTTGGACACTCCCCATCCTCTCCCATGGGATGCTTTCCAATCTCTTCCTCAATGGCGTCACCATCAGGCAAGGTACTATCATCTTCCTCCCATACCTTACTTGAGAATCCAACATTCATATATTAGTAGATTATGAATTACAATTTTGTAGATGGATGGATGGAAATGTTGGTTTTGGCTGTTATCTGTAGTATATTATGTGTATGTTAGCAAGTATATGGATAAGTTAAAATGTTTAATTGTTCATTTTGAATTTTGAGATTTTATATATTTAGACGTATAACGATTACTAATTTTACCTCTTATCTATTTTTTTATATGCCTACAATAGAATATTTTGGTATATTACATAGATAGGTGCATGGAATTCTGGTATGATACATAAAAAATTTAGATATAAGTTGGCAAGTTTCTGTTTAATCTATCGATTAATGGTCGACCGATTAATCCAGTTAATAGGCCGGTTCACTGATTAATCGCTACACCCAAGCCGACCGAGCAGCTACTAGTTACTGATTTGTTGAACAATGCTTATGATCATATGCAACGGAAATACTTGTTATATATCATGCAATGTAACATATGCTCAGTCATGGTCAAAGGGTTGCTTGCCTGGGTCAGCTAAGTATCCGGGGTCTTCGAGGTCTTCCGCTCCGATTCCCTCGTCACACGGATTTTCTATCGTCGATAAAACAATAAATAAGGAATAGCTCACACAGAAACAGTCCACAAAGTCATTTTAAAAATGTTCCCTATTACTGATAAATCTAAGTTATCATCTTAAAAATACTTGCCATAATTTTCTTTGAAGAAATATTTTTGAAAACAACCAAGCAGAAGCAAAACTATTCCATTTTAGCCCTTTTTAATATTGTAAAATAGAATAGTTGCTGGGAAAATTTATCTAAGCATATCATTAAATACTACTCATTTTTAGAAAAATAACAGTGGAAGAATTATATTTTCACACTGGTTAAATGTTTTTATAAAAATCTTAGAAATCCAGGTTAAAAATAAACAGGCCAGCTCCTGGCCTGGCTCGGCCCAGAGCTGGGCTGGCCCATGGCCAGCCGACGGCCTGCCCAGGCGCGCGCGCCATCAGGTTTGAACCTGATGCGCGGGGCCCTGCGGTCAGTGGCCGAGGCCAGCGCGGGGGAGGAGACTGGGCCACCGACAGGTGGGGCACACCTATCAGGGTCGTCTCCTACCTCCAGCTAGAGAGGAGGAGGACGACGCCGACGAGGTTGCCGACGTGCTCAAGCTCTAATGAACACGGGAATGGGTCCACCTGACCGTCGCCTACCTGCTGTTGGTGTAAACAATGACGGGGAGGTAGGGGTTCGCCGGCGACGAGGAGGCCGTGGCGGAGGGGTTTCGGGAAGTGGTCGAGGGGGTGGCTAGAGACACGGAAAAGCTCGGGCGAGTTGGGGGAAAGCTTCTTGTGGTCAAGGGGGTCATTTTGGTGGGTCGAGGGGCGCATGAGCCGTCGTGTAGCCGGAGATCGACCGGAGCTCCGAGGCGGAGGGGCCTCGGTCGATCTCGAGCACCGGGGCTCTGCTGGTTTCCTGGGGTGGCTAGGGAGGTGCTAGTGGATGCGGCGAATCTATCTGAGGGGTGCTGGAGCGAGGGGGAGGGCTATTTATAGGCCCGCGACGGTGAGCAGATTCGGGAGCGCCGGTGACTCACCTTGGCGCGCATGGGGGTGCATAGAGAGGTCGGGGTTGAAACCACGGTCTCAGGACGTGGTATTGGACTGCCTGAACCATCTACAGCAGAGAGAGGGAGAGAGAAGGCGAGCATTCATGGCCGCGCATGCTTGGCCAATTCTGGAGCGCACGGGCGCGCGTCGCGCGAGCTCTAGCACGAGAGAGGAGGGGCCCTAAGGATTGCCCGATGCAGAGGGGTTGTCGGGGAGGAGGTTCGACATCTCGGGGGAGGCTGGAACTGGTCGAGGGCGTCGCCCCCACCTCGGTGACTCCCTGTAGCGCGCCCAGAGCGCAGTTTTGGAATGCTACGGCATGCTGGTGTGCTCTGAGGCAATTTGGACGTGTCTAGCATGTCCTGGCACTTGTTGTTGGGTGTGTGGCTAGCCGTTTGGTTTTAGTGGGAGCTTCGGCTGGTCAAAGGAGGCAAGAAATACTGGTGCTGTCAGTCATGAACTGAGGTCTAATTTTAGGTTTTTGGCCTTTCCACTTTGAACCAGTGAAGGGCCAGTTGACTGGGGTTAGATACAGGTGCTAGCTACTTAATCTAAGAGTTTGAAGCAAAGGAGTTTGGTTTAGTTGTGGCTAAGGTGGCTTTTTCCTATCTGTCAGAAGGTGTTCGATAGTGGGCACACGGGGTTGCACCCCACCACTGGTGCTGAGACTTAACAGGTTTGGTTTTGGTGGTAAACCATGGAGTTCCACCAAATTTGAGCTCCGAAGGACAAGTTTAGCTTTGTAAACTTGAAATCACTCTAATATGACCAGATATGTTCCTTCCAAAGGGGGTGTGGGCAAACTAAGTCCCACAAATCCCATTTTTAGTGTAGAACCCTCATTTGAGGTATTAGACACTCCTGCAAAGTTTTAGCCTCATTGGACAAACTTTTCTATGTAGAGTTGCTCTAACTTGATTCTGGACAAACAGGGTTTTTGGGTTATTTGGGGTCCTTATCCACCTTTGATCAAGGTGAAACTTTATGTGGACACCAAACATGGCTTAGGGACATCACTGGAATGTTCTAGGAATTTATTGAGAATATTTCCTATGGAAATATTTCAAAATGCCAAAACAGACAGAAATAGTTTTTATAGTTTTAATCAATAAATATAATATAAAATGGGTTTTAAAAACTTATCTATGGAGAATATATGTTCTTCTGATCATCTCTAAATTTAATCAGATTTTTCCAAAGCAGAAAAAGTATTTTTCCATGTTGGAATACCAATTTGGACCTTAGAAATGGACAGGTTATTTAATTAGGAAAATACTCACAAAAATAATTATTTTTGTGGTTTTGAAATATAAAGATATGTAAAAATCAGGTTACCAAATATGAGCGGTAGCACTGCTTGCTATCAAGGACATGCAGTGCAATTCAAGGTGGTTTTACTTTAGTTGTCAAAGGTTTTTGGAAATTAGTATAATACCAAAGGAATTTAGGGTTTTAAAACCTCACATGATCAAGCATACAAGCATACAATGTCAATCATGGCACTCACAACATTAGTTTTGAAAAAGTTTTAACAAGCTCAAAATTTTACAACACAGAGAGGTGATAGCAAAAACAGGGTGTGACAAATAATAAATTGGTTATTATTATATTTGCTTGTTCATGATAATCTTTTTATTATCCATGCTAGAATTGTATTGACTGGAAACTCAAATACTTGTGTGGATACATAGACAACACGCTGTCCCTAGTGAGCCTCTAGTTGACTAGCTCGTTGATCAAAGATGGTCAAGGTTTCCTGGCCATAGACGAGTGTTGTCATTTGATAACGAGATCACATCATTAGGAGAATGATGTTATGGACAAGACCCAAACTATGAACGTAGCATATGATCGTGTCAGTTTGTTGCTACTATTTTCTGCATGTCAATAAATCTCTTCATATGACCATGAGATCATGCAAGGCCCGTACACAGGAGGAATACCTTGTGTGTAACAAACGTCGCAACGTAACTAGGTAACTATAAATGTGCTCTACACGTATCTCCAAATGTGTCTGTTGGGTTGGCGTGTGTAGCGAGCCGACTCAAAACGAGTCAAGCCTCTGTGTATCTGTGCTATCCCTGGATCAGCATGCTGGCACACACAGTACATCAATGTATATATCAAGGTGCAATCACATGTAAATAGCGTAAAACTGATATATACCTTAAATATCTCAGCAAAAACAGTCAAGGGAGTGGAATCCCAATAAACACCAACGGCAGGTTGAGTGCGGACCGTAACCCTGAATCGTACTCTTACTCATTGAAGAAAATATCTGCAACATAAGACGTTGCGGCCGTGTAGGTCAGCATATTGAATATGCTGGCAAGTCACATATGAGGGGGTAAAATATCATCTATACTATATGCATATATGGCAGGTGGGGTTGTATGTTTTTAGCGGAAAGCAAAGTTTTCTCCTACAACAAGAGAGGGGCTAAAAGGCAAAATATTACTACGTTGTTGGTTGTTAATGAGATGGTTCCGCCAACCAGTTCTCATACCCAAGTTAACAATATTACCCACATCAAATATATATAATGGTGTTGAGAATTTCAGATAACTTCAGTTCCTTTGGCTCAAGTTGTCCATGGCCGTGGACACGGCTAATCGATTAGGTTTGAGTACTCTGCAGAGTTTTGCACACGTTCCCCAAAAGATTTGATCGCCTCCGTGTATGTCCTCGCACTTCAGGGTGTTTGAAGACCGGATGATCAAAACATGGTCTTTCAACGGGTCTCTCTGATCCCCTGTCGGTGCCCATCCAATCCTACCGTTCTTCTACATCTGCTAGCACCGCCTGTCCAGAGTCGCCACGTTGTCCAACCAAGCTAGAGCCCATAATGACTTGTGGCTATGGAGGTAAGCCTTGGGTCTTGAAAATATCCGTCCGTCTCTTTGAGCCTGGGTGAAGCTTTCCGCAAGATGTCATGGCACGTCTCCATGCATCCCGGGTCGTCCACTGGTTTCTCCAGGGAGCCCATCAAAACCGTCCTTCACCCAGAGTTGCATTTGCTTCACGAGGTCTTGAAAAGTCTTGACTTAACCGGTCTTGGTTATTAAATTATTCTCGCATCACTCGTGATAAACTCTCAACCAGAACCCCGTCTATACAAGAATAGCATAATAGAATTTGTCGTCCCGGGCCAAGTAACAAGGTTGTTGGGGTGCCTACCACATGATACTACATCAGGTAACCATAATTTTTCCAGTACCTAGTCAGCATGCAAATGGGTATAGGATGGTAGAACTACGATGCATAAAACATAGGTGATACATGATCAAATGACTTTCCTGGTGATGTTGACGAAGAAGAATTATCGTTCTCGAGAAATAACTTGATAGACTACTCGTCACTCTCCGATGAAATCTATATAACAAACATATCATTCACGTAAGCACTCACCCTAGCAATCAAAACAATAAGAGAGAGCGAATAAGAATCCAAAGGAAACTTCAAATAAAACTAGGGAGTCTTCTACTACATCAAACACTAAATAGCTTTTTTTGTTCTAACTGAAAACACAAAAATAACACAGAACTAAGATAAAAGAAAATACTTTTCACAAAACTATTTGAAAGTATCTTCAAATGGGAGTTGAAAGAGTAGAGAAATCAATTGCAAGTTATTAGAGAACTAGAATTGATTTCATGATAACAAATAAAAATAAAAATAAAAACTTGTTGAACCCCTACTGTTTATCTAACAAAAATTGTAACATCCCAAAATTATAAATTTTGGAATGTTAATATAATTATTAGATTGTTTGTTTGTTTGCTGAGTGATTGAAACTTGTGTGAAATTTAAAACTTTTGGAAACTTTTGAATGAGAGGGAATAAAATGACTTTCCCCTTCTCCGGTGAATTCAAATGTAAGCTTGTAAAAGCAAAGAGAGAAGAAGACATGACTTCTTCAACTATAAAGGATTTGAACGGAGATATTTACATTTGAATTCCCTTGCATTTTTATTTGTTTTCTTCGTGCAAGAAATGCCGGCAAATTCTTTCGTCTTTTGTTTTGCATTTCCATCGCGCGAGAAATGTCCGGAGAAAACTCTCTTGCACGCAAGAGAGAGAGCGGAGGAATATGACACTCCAAAGAGCGGGCAATTTTTGAAATATTTGAGCAAAGAAAACCCAAAGTTCTTTTGCAAAAAGAAATAAAGCAAATTGGGAATTTCTGAAAAAACATTTTTTTTAAAGTTTTTATTTTGGCTTTAAAAAAATGTTATTCGGGTAGAGATTATTTTTCTGATTTTTTTGATATACAATACCATATATGGATATTTTGATATACAATACCATAAAACTTAGAATTAGGAAGGATTATTTTTTTTGCCACCGCCGCTCTGGGCGCAACTTAGCCACCTGGGCCGAATCCCCACCTTACCTGGGATCAAACCGACCCCCTCTACCCCCTCTCGCTGGCCAGTGGACCCCCTGGCCGACACCTAGCTCCCCACGTCTCCTTCCTTCCTCTCTCTCCTCTCCTTCCTTCTTTCTCTGCTCACCCGAGACCGCACCACCTCCAGCCACGATTTCCTTCCCAGTATTCCATCTCCTCCCTTAACTCTCCCTCCCTCCTCTCTCTGCCCGTGGACCACCCCCTGCCCGAGCCACCTCCCCCACGTCACCTTCCCCTACCTCTCTCCTCTCCTTCCTTCTTCCACCCGTACCGAGACCGAGCCCCTCCCTCCCAGCGATTTCTTTCCCTACTGCCACCTCCCTTTCCTTTCTACTCCCCCCACCTAGCCTATATAAGAGAGCCACCCTCGGCCACTCCGTTCCCAACCCTAGTCACCACCGCCGCCATGTCCCCTCGCCACCCGAAGCCTCGCCACTGCTGCCGCCGGTGCAAGGCTGCACCTTCGGCCTCGCCCTGGAGGAGCCCCCCTGAGCCCGTTCGCTCCACCGCCGCCTCCCTCTCGGAGGAGGACCCCGCCGCCACCTTCCCCGAAGCCCCACCGCCCCCGGAGCTACCCTCCTCCCTCGCCGGCCAGCCCTGCCCAGCAAGGTAGCTCCCTCCTCTCTCTGTATTTCATGTCTTTTCTTTTCTTAGCCGTTAGATATTAGATAGAGGGCCTAGATTAGGTCTTCCCTACCCCTTCGGTCTAATAAGAAAAACCAGTGGGTTATTTTTTCACTTAAGTTTTAACCGGCGACCTTGCTAACCTTCGGCCGTTTGCCCGAAGCCATACATCAAACACCCTACACAGCCAATAGAAACTTGCCACGTGTACCTCTCTTTTAGCACTAGTAGTTTTACTTTTTCTGCCTGTTTACAAAAACAGAAACTTTCAATTTTGTTTTGGCCACAACGTTTTATCCCTAAGTCCAATGACATTGATTATTTTACCAGTATCTCACAAATTTCCTGTAATTTTTAAAAATATATAATTTGTCTATGTTTGAAATTTTTAAATATAAGTTAGAGCAGATTTAGTTTAAACCTTGTTTTGCCTATTCCAGGAGTTTGAAAAACGATTTTGAGTTGATTCTTTTTGCTACTGTTTTCTAGTGATGAAATCTTACTGTGGTAGAAGTTTCAGAATTTTTAAAGTATTTTTTACTAGTGTTTTCAACAAAAACAAGTTTCTGCCATACCGGCGCGTGTTGAACTCCTTTGCTTAGGCTTTCGCAAATCATTACTTGTGATGATATTTTTACTTGTGGCTTGATTGAAGTGCTTATGGTGTGCTTTGTGTTTGTATCGGTAGATCATCCGGAGTGCGAAGCGTGTTACTTAGAAGCGCTCGAGCAGGACAACTATCATCAAGGCAAGTCATGTTGATCATGTTATTTTACCTATGTTTTCGATGCATGGTAGATCACCTTCTTTGCCCAATTGCATGCTGCCTAGGTACTTGGAAACTTTAGCATAAGTTGTAGTATCATGTGGTAGGAACACAACAACCCCGACACTTGGCCCCGGGACGACAATTTCTTAATGCTATGCTTGAGTAGACGGGTTATTGGTTGAGTGTATACCACAAGTGATGCGAGGTTGATTAAATAATCAGGACCGGTTAAGACAAGATCTTCAAGACCTCGGACGCAATGCAACACTGGGTGAAGGACGGTTGATCAACTCCCTGGAAAACCCAGTGGATGCCCGGGATGCTGGAGAGGCCATGTCATCCTGCGGAAAGATTCACCAAGGCTCAAAGAGACGGACGGATATTTTCAAGACCCAAGGCTTCCCTGCACAGCCACAAGTCATTATGGGCTCTGGCTTGGTTGGACAACGCGGCGACTCTGGACAGGCCGTGCTATCAGATGTAGACGAACGGTAGGAATGGATGGGCACCGACAGGGATTCAGAGGGACCCGTTGAAAGACCATGTTTTGATCATCCGGTCTTCAAACACCCTGAAGTGCGAGGACAAACCCGGAGGCGATCAAATCTTGTGGGGAACGTGTGCAAAACTCTGCAGAGTACCCAACCTAATCGATTAGCCTTGTCCACGGTCATGGACAACTTGAGCCAAAGGAACTGAAGTTATCTGGATTTCTCAACACCATTTAATATATTTGATGAGGGTAATTATTGACAACTCGGATACGAGAACTGGTTGGCGGAACCATCTCGTTAACAACCAACCTTCGTAGTAATATTTTGCTTTTAGCCTCTCTTGATGTAGGAAAAAAATTTGCTTCACGCTAAAACTTATAGCCCCACCTGCCATATATGCATATAGTATAGATGATTACTTTTCACCCCTCTCTTATGTGACTTGCCGGCATATTCAATATGCTGACCTACACAACTCCAACGTCTTATGTTGCAGATATTTTCTTCGACGAGTAAGAGTACGATTCAGGGTTACGGTCTACACTCAACTTGCTGTTGGTGTTTATTGGGACTCCACTCCCTTGACCGCTTCCGCTGAGATATTTAAGGTATATATCAGTTTTACGCTATTTTACATGTGATTGCACTTTGATATATACATTGATGTACTGTGTGTGCCAGCATACTGATCCAGGGATGGCACGGAAACACAGAGGCTTGACTCGTTTTGAGTCAGGTCGCTACAGAAGTGGTATCAGAGCACATGTTGACTGTAGGACGTGGCCCTAGAAATTGGAAACTTCCTAGGATAGGATCTCTCAAAAATCTTATTTTCGAGAACACCTTTCACTTCTCATCTCTTCTGATTTCATCAAATGTTCTCTCTCACCACAAATAGTTATACAATCCCCTTACCCCTTTGACCTCATGAAAAATCAACGGAGTTCTACTTCAAAGTAAAGAGGATATCACCATGCAATTGAAGAATTGAAGCTACACCCATTGAAGACTCTCAAGACCCGAAGAACTCGAAGACCCTGAAGTGTTCGAATAATTATATGACCATTAGAAGTCCAAACCCCTTTTATATACCCACGTTAGATACGATGATTTGTGAACCGTCTTTGGTGTGTGTTTTCCGACGGCCACAAAAAAAACCTATTCTCAAAAATATTGTTTGTATTGTGTGTACCTCCCTCTCTTACCCGTCTCATCCCCAAAACCTCAACCCTACCAGATGGAGTATGAAGCTGGACTTGTAGTCTCTAGACCAATGACCCAGCTGGAAGCTGAGATATGGATTCAGAACATGGAGAACCACTTCGGGAGCAACTTGATCTCAAGGAAGTATGAAGTGGAACACGCTCTTCAGTACTTTACACAAAGTGCTGCAACCTGGTGGAAAATGCATCATGCCATACAAGGATTTAGTGGAGCAGAAAGTTGGGAAGAATTCAAGGAGACTATGTTAAGATCCCGTCTCATTCGGAAGTACTATGATAATCCGAAGGAGAAGACTTGTGCATGCAAGATTTGTGGAGAAATAGGACACACCCAGGAAGAACACACGGATGGATGCACTCATTGTGAAGAAAATCACCCAGCTGAGGAATGCCCAACTAGTCAGGTGACTTGTTTCTTGTGTGAAGGAACCCCCCACTACCCAGCTCAGTGTCACATTTACCCCAAGGTACAACAAGTTGTCCAGCAGCAGAAAGAAGCAATGAAGGAAACACTCAAGAAGAAGATTCTAGAAGAGCCAGTGATGAACGAAAATATTGAAGACCCCGATGGACAAGGTCTGACCCGATTTTTCTCCAATGCATGCTTCTCATGTGGAGAAGAAGGACATTATTCACAGGACTGCACGAAGAGAAGCCAATAGTATCTGGGATACTTCCCGACGGAAGAAGTGGAATTTGATCCACTTGAAATAGAAGAACTGGCCGAAATAAAGGAGTCCGGAAAGAAGAAAAAGTACCCTCGAAAGAACCAAATCTCTGCAGACATAGACCTGAGTCATGTCAGATGTTACAAGTGTATGAAATTTGGCCACCACAAATACATGTGCTCAGGAAGGAAGCCGGGAACCCAAGGAGCAAAAGCAGAAGCTAAGAAGCCTTGAGACTTGTCAGAAATCATTTGTTTTTGTTGCAAGGAAGCAGGACATTTTGCTAGCGATTGTCCACAAAGGAAAAAGCTAAGAAGGAGTAGTTAAGTTTTGACCGCGGCAATTAGTGTAATATGAAGAACTCTTGCTTTTCATGAGATCATGGAGTGAATTTTTTTGTAACAGAAGTCCCTGAGATTGTAATAACATCATGAATAAATGCAATTTATTGTCTCATGATTGCCTATGTTGAAAATGTATGCATTGTTTCTCTATGAGCAAAGATCTCTGAACAATTATGAGGATATGAGAAAATATGGTCTATGCAGGCATGAGTATAATTCATTTAAGTGTGGTAGTAATCGGTAAACCCACAGGATCCATTGAGTAGGAGTGTACCAAGATTACCAAGGAGACACATACATTCCTCTGAGAACCTATTTACTGACACCTGCAGATGACAACTCTCTACGAGTCATTCCTCAAGGGCCCAGAAACGATCATGACCCTGACCAGTGACCATGATTACCCAAAAATCCTGAAGGACATGATGAAGCACATTCATCTTGAAGGAGATGCAGTCTACAAAGGCTACCCATTTGTGGAAAATGGAGTGGAACTTTGGTACGTGGAAGTACACCTCCACCATGTGAAACGAGTTTGTCCAAAGACTATGGGGCAATACTTTTTCATTTCATGTGTACCACGAGCAACCTTCTTTGATGCTGTTCGTGAAGCTGCCATGGAAGCCATACGTCAGATTTGAGAAATACTTGAAGCAAGACTTCGTCATACCCAGGAATACCTGAGTGAAGTACGTGCGGAGATGATGGAGATGAAGCTCATGACCACCGTGATGAAGCAAAAGATGGATGATTTCAGGGAGCACCTCGGAAATTTCGAGTGGAACTAAGTACCTCCAAGAGAGGCAGACGAATAAAGTTGGCAGAAATGCTCGACCATACCGAACAATGTGGATGGCAACATTTGTAATAAATTACTTTTGAGTTGGAATTTTGAAGAAAGCAAGGATGTAATAAAGGATTGATTATGAAATGAATATGATTTATGGAAGAAGCTATGATGGATCAGCAAACGTTTTCTTAGGAGCATACGAAAACCTGAGAGTTGTGAAGAACGATAGATGCTTTGTTCAGCTTGCAGAACCAATGGATTATCCGAACTTTGTTCGTGGACAAGAGAAATTCTGCAATGCTTGTGAGGATGCCCAAGTGTTAGAATGCGAGATTCGCTAAACCTTATACAGAGAAATGATTTGGGTGCGGAATGGATTGATCACCATGACGACTTACTCGTATCATTTATCTTGCTATTCGAAATGGTAAATCTGAGAGACTTACCCATATTGAGAGACGACGCTCTTTGAAGCTTTTGTTTAAGCCTTAGAATGGTATGAGAAAAAGCCCATGTACATGGCACTTGTTGTCACGCGTAGGAAATTTTACGGTGAGGATGAAACCAAGACCCCTCTCTCTGCAGGATAACCACAAATGGTAGACCACCATGAGAACCATCGATATGTTAGCTAGAATTGACCACGAGACTGTCAGTTAAGAAGACCCAGTAACGGAAGAAGCTTATATCAACGGAAGAACCCTCGTTTTGATGGAGACGTTCTGAATATAACGGAAGATATGAAGACTGTGCGATGTCGGATGCCAAAACCCCAGAGGATCGTTAAAGCATTTTGAGGGACCAGTATCTCTCATTTTAAGTGTGGTAGCATCCCACCTTGCCGGAGATTGGAATTGTTAGAAGACCCCCGAACCCTAACCTTTCTTTCTAGCCTCTTCGAATCTCGAGGACGAGATTCATTTTAAGTGTGGTAGTTTGTAACATCCCAAAATTATAAATTTTGGAATGTTAATATAATTATTAGATTGTTTGTTTGTTTGCTGACTGATTGAAACTTGTGTGAAATTTGAAAGTTTTCAAAACTTTTGAATGAGAGGGAATAAAATGACTTTCCCCTTCTCCGGTGAATTCAAATGTAAGCTTTTAAAAGCAAAGAGAGAAGAAGACATGACTTCTTCAACTATAAAGGATTTGAACGGAGATATTTACATTTGAATTCCCTTGCATTTTTATATGTTTTCTTCGTGCAAGAAATGCCGGGAAATTCTTTTGTCTTTCGTTTTGCATTTCCATCGCGCGAGAAATGTCCGGAGAAAACTCTCTTGCACGCAAGAGAGAGAGCGGAGGAATATGACACTCCAAAGAGCGGGCAATTTTTGAAATATTTGAGAAAAGAAAACCCAAAGTTCTTTTGCAAAAATAATTGCAAAAAGAAATAAAGCAAATTGGGAATTTCTGAAAAAACTTTTTTTTAAGTTTTTATTTTGGCTTTAAAAAAAATGTTATTCGGGTAGAGATTCTTTTTCTGATTTTTTGATATATAATACCATATATGGATATTTTGATTTATTTCCTTTTATTTAGTTTTTATTTTCTGTCTCGGGAAAAACTTAGAATTAGGAAGGATTATTTTTTTTCCACCGCCGCTTTGGGCGCAATTTAGCCACCTGGGCCGAATCCCCATCTTACGTGGGATCAAACCGACCCCCCCTCTACCCCCTCTCGTTGGCCAGTGGACCCCGTGGCCGACACCTAGCTCCCCACGTCTCCTTCCTTCCTCTCTCTCCTCTCCTTCCTTCTTTCTCTACTCACCCGAGACCGCACCACCTCCAGCCACGATTTCCTTCCCAGTAGTCCCTCTCCTCCCTTAACTCCCCCTCCCTCCTCTCTCTTTGCCCGTGGACCACCCCCTGCCCGAGCCAACTCCCCCACGTCACCTTCCCCTACCTCTCTCCTCTCCTTCCTTCTTCCACCCGTACCGAGACCGAGCCCCTCCCTCCCAGCGATTTCTTTCCCTACTGCCACCTCCCTTTCCTTTCTACTCCCCCACCTAGCCTATATAAGAGAGCCACCCTCGGCCACTCTGTTCCCAACCCTAGTCGCCGCCGCCGCCACGTCCCCTCGCCGCCCGAAACCTCGCCACTGCTGCCGCCGGTGCAAGGCTGCACCTTCGGCCTCGCCCTGGAGGAGCCCCCCCCCCCCCGAGCCCCTTCGCTCCATCGCCGCCTCCCTCTTGGAGGAGGACCCCGCCGCCACCTTCCCCGAAGCCCCACCTCCCCCGGAGCTACCCTCCTCCCTCGCCGGCCAGCCCTTCCCGCCGGAGTAGCCCTGCCCAACAAGGTAGCTCCATCCTCTCTCTGTATTTCATGTCTTTTCTTTTCTTAGCCGTTAGATATTAGATAGAGGGCCTAGATTAGGTCTTTCGTACCCCTTCGGTCTAATAAGAAAAACCAGTGGGTTATTTTGTCACTTAAGTTCTAACCGGCGACCTTGCTAACCTTCGGCCATTTGCCCGAAGCCATACATCAAACACCCTACACAGCCAATAGAAACTTGCCACATGTACCTCTCTTTTAGAACTAGTAGTTTTACTTTTTCTGCCTGTTTACAAAAACAGAAACTTTCAATTTTGTTTTGGCCACAACTTTTTATCCCTAAGTCCAATGACATTGATTCGTTTTCCAGTAGCTCACAAATTTCCTGTAGTTTTTAAAAACATATAATTTGTCTATGTTTGAAATTTTTAAATATAAGTTAGAGCAGATTTAGTTTAAACCTTGTTTTTCCTATTCCAGGAGTTTGAAAAATGATTTTGAGTTGATTCTTTTTGCTACTGTTTTCTAGTGATGAAATCTTACTGTGGTAGAAGTTTCAGAATTTTTAAAGTATTTTTTACTAGTGTTTTCAACAAAAACAAGTTTCTGCCATACCGGCGCGTGTTGAACTCCTTTGCTTAGGCTTTGGCAAATCATTACTTGTGACGATATTTTTACTTGTGGCTTGATTGAAGTTCTTATGGTGTGCTTCGTGTTTGTATCGGTAGATCATCCGGAGTGCGAAGCGTGTTACTTAGAAGCGCTCGAGCAGGACAACTATCATCAAGGCAAGTCATTTTGATCATGTTATTTTACCTATGTTTTCGATGCATGGTAGATCACCTTCTTTGCCCAATTGCATGCTGCCTAGGTACTTGGAAACTTTAGCATAAGTTGTAGTATCATGTGGTAGGAACACAACAACCCCGACACTTGGCCCCGGGACGACAATTTCTTAATGCTATGCTTGAGTAGACGGGTTATTGGTTGAGTGTATACCACGAGTGATGCGAGGTTGATTAAATAATCAGGACCGGTTAAGACAAGATCTTCAAGACCTCGGACGCAATGCAACACTGGGTGAAGGACGGTTGATCGGCTCCCTGGAAAACCCAGTGGATGCCCGGGATGCTGGAGAGGCCATGTCATCCTGCGGAAAGCTTCACCCAGGCTCAAAGAGACGAACGGATATTTTCAAGACCCAAGGCTTACCTGCACAGCCACAAGTCATTATGGGCTCTGGCTTGGTTGGACAACGCGGCGACTCTGGACAGGCGGTGCTATCAGATGTAGACGAACGGTAGGAATGGATGGGCACCGACAGGGATTCAGAGGGACCCGTTGAAAGACCATGTTTTGATCATCCGGTCTTCAAACACCCTGAAGTGCGAGGACAAACCCGGAGGCGATCAAATCTTGTGGGGAACGTGTGCAAAACTCTGCAGAGTACCCAACCTAATCAATTAGCCGTGTCCACGGTCATGGACAACTTGAGCCAAAGGAACTAAAGTTATCTGGATTTCTCAACACCATTTAATATATTTGATGAGGGTAATTATTGACAACTCGGGTACGAGAACTGGTTGGCGGAACCATCTCGTTAACAACCAACCTTCATAGTAATATTTTGCTTTTAGCCTCTCTTGATGTAGGAAAAAAATTTGCTTTACGCTAAAACTTATAGCCCCACCTCCCATATATGCATATAGTATAGATGATTACTTTTCACCCCTCTCTTATGTGACTTGCCGGCATATTCAATATGCTGACCTACACGGCTGCAACGTCTTATGTTGCAGATATTTTCTTCGACGAGTAAGAGTACGTTTCAGGGTTACGGTCTACACTCAACTTGCCGTTGGTGTTTATTGGGACTCCACTCCCTTGACCGCTTCCGCTGAGATATTTAAGGTATATATCAGTTTTACGCTATTTTACATGTGATTGCACTTTGATATATACATTGATGTACTGTGTGTGCCAGCATACTGATCCAGGGATGGCATGAAAACACAGAGGCTTGACTCGTTTTGAGTCGGGTCGCTACAGAAATCAAACATAAACTTTCTAAAATTTAAAAGAGAATAATTTAAAAACAACTAAAGCAAGGGAAATAGTCATAATCCTAAAACAAGTGAAACCGAAACTGTTTCACAAGAAATAATGAGTTAAAATACTCAAACAATTCTAAAACTTATACCACAGATAAATAAGATCACTAGTGATGAGTAGCAACAAGAATTAATTTAAAATCTATTTTTAAACTCCCGGAATAAGCAAAACAAGGTTTAATTCAAATCTGATCTAGCTCAAGTTTTATAAATCCAAACATAGACAAATTATATATTTTCGGAAACTACAAGCAAATTGTGATCTAACACAAAACGAATCAGCATCATTGGACTTCCAGATCAAAAGTCATAAAGAAAACAAAAACGGGACTAAATCTGTTACAGAATTAAACTGAAAACGAAAAACGGCGACGTGGCAAGATCTGATTGGCTAATATGTGTGCTCGTTTTTGGCTATCTAGCAACCGTCCGTAAACTAACCAATCCACGTCGGCTAACAAGAAAAATCACCGGTTCTTTTACAAGAACCGAAGGGGTAAGTTTCTTTTAATGTGATCTGTTGGATCTAGATCTAACGGTAGACTAACAAAACAAAAGAAAAACAATACAAACAAAAGAAAAAAAAAGAGGAAGGAGGGGTTACCTCCCGTGGCCGAACGCAGCAGGGTCTGCCCCTGGCGATGGTGAGCTGCGCCGGCAAGGGGGAGAGGGCACTCCGGTTAGGGAGGGGCCGGTGGAGGAGGGGGGGAGTCCCTAGGGGCGAGGTGCAGGGGGGTCGCTGCAGGACGATGGGGAGGAGCAGGGGTTGTTCCTGGCGAGGGGTGCAGGGGAGAGCTCCTGGTCGATGGGGGGTGGGGCGACGGGGAAGGGTGGCGGTGGTGGTGCAGCGGTGTAGGGTGGCTTGCTAGGGAGGGGAGGGACCTGCACGGGGGCGAGGTGGTTAAGCTCCTGCCGAGCTCTTGTCGACAAAGAAGATGGCGATGGTGGCGCCGAGGCTACGGGCGGGGAGAAGAGGAGTTAGCTACGGGAATGGAATGAGGAGGGCGAGGGGGTTCTTATAGGGGAGACGGGAGGTGAGGGGAGGCAAAAAATCCCGTGAATCGGGGGAGGGAATCTTCCATGGAGCTTCTGCCATTGCCTGGGAAGGAAAGGAACGAGAGGAGGAAGAAGAAGTGTCGGTTGGGCCAATTTTGAGAAAGTGTCTTAATGGGCCTGCTCTAGTTTCCAAATAATGGGGATTCCTTTCCTATTTTTAAAACCGGAAAGTAAACAATTAAAAGGAAAAATAAATAAATTCGGAATATAGAGTTTCTATATACTAAAATTATCAAAAAAAATAAAATGTAAAAGATGGGCATTTTTCCACGGCCAATTTTTTTTTAAAAAAAGTGTTTTTCAGAAAATCCCCTAATTGCTTTATTTCTTTTTGCAAATAATTTTCAAATAAACCCTGGGTTTTATGGTTCAAATATTTCAAATAAATGCCCCTGGTTTGGAGGGTCATGTTTCTCCACTCTTTCTTGCTTGGCAAGATAATAATCCGGGCACACCGCGAGTGAAGAAGAAAACGAATTTGCAAAACAACAATTGAAAGAAATTCAAATGCCACCTTCATTCAAAATCGTTATAATTTGAAGAAGTCATGTCATCTTCTCTCACTGATTTTAAATGGATGAATTTGAATTCACCGGAGAAGGGGAAGTCATTTGATTCCCTCTCATTTAGAAGTTTTTGAAAAGTTTCAAACACCACTCAGGTTTCAATCACTCAAACAAACAAACAATCATTCTAACAATTATATTAACATTCCAAAATTTGGGATGTTACAGCGTGAATCGAGACTAGGATTTGTTACTCCGTGTGACGGAGAGGTATCTCGGGGCCCACTCGATAATACAACATCACAATAATCCTTGCAAGCAACGTGATTAAGGAGTTAGTCATGGGATCTTGTATTACGGAACGAGTAAAGAGACTTGCCAGTAACGAGATTGAACTAGGTATAGAGATACCGATGATCGAATCTCGGGCAAGTAAAATACTGATGGACAAAGGGAATAGCATACAGGATTAACGGAATCCTTGACATAGAGGTTCAACCGATAAAGATCTTCGTAGAATATGTAGGATCCAATATGGGCATCCAGGTCCCACTATTGGTTATTGACCGGAGAGTGTCTTAGGTCATGTCTACATAGTTCTCGAACCCGCGCGGTCTGCACACTTAAGTTTCGATGACGTTTCGGTATAGCTGAATTATTGATGTTGGTAATCATAGGTTGTTGGAGTCCTGGATGATACTGGATACAAAGATTGATATATAGGATGTCTCAATTTGGCTTCCGGAAGGTTTTCGGGCATTACCGGTAAAGTACCGGGAGTGACGAATGGGTTCCGGAGTTCCACCGAGAGGGGCCACCCACCCGGGAGAGAACCAAAGAGAGCCAAGGGTGGTGCACCAGCCCTTAGTGGGTTGGTGGCCAGCCCAAGGAAGCCTATTTCGGTCAAGGGAGAAAAAGGAAAGTAGGGTGGGCCAAAACCGAATTGGGAAGGACCACTCCTTCCAAGTTGTATTGGAGGAGGACTCCACCTCCTCCTCTTGGCTCAGCCGAACCCTAGGGCCTTGCCCTAGGGCGCCACCCCTCCCCTGGCTCCTATATATAGTGGAGGTGAGAGAGGTTTTTGCACCTCAAGCCAAGGCGCAGCCCTCTCTCACTCCACCACTTTGTGACACCTAGTAGCTAGTTCGGTATGGTACGGCGAAGCCCTGTCGGAGTAGCTCCACCACCATCGCCACTACGCCATCGTGCTACCAGAGAGTCAGCTACCTCTTCGCATCTCTTGCTGGATCAATAAGGCGGAGATTGTCATCAAGCTGTATGTGTGCTGAATGCGGAAGTGACGTACATTCGGCAAATGATCGGGATGGATAGTGATGGGATCGCGGGACGGGCTGCGATTTGGATCGCGAAGATGTTCCACTGAATCAACCACGTTATATACACTTCCGCTTAGCGATCTATAAGGGTATGTAGATACACTCTCCCCTCTCATAGGACAATCACCATGGATAGGTCTTGCGTGTGCGTAGGAAATTTTTTGTTTCCCATAAAACGTTCCCCAAGAGTGGCATCATGAGCTAGGTTCATGCGTAGATGATATCTCGAGTAGAACACAAAGTAGTTTGTGGGCGTTGATGTTCAATTTGCTTCCCTCTTTAGTATTTTTTGATTCAGTGGTATTGTTGGATTGAAGCGGCCCGGACCAACATCACTCGTACGTTCACGGGAGATCGGTTTCATCGACCAACATGCAACTTGTGGCATAATGATGACTGGCGGGTGTTTGTTTCTTCAACTTTAGTTGAATCGGATTTTACCGAGGCAGTCCTTGGAGAAGGTTAAATAGCAATTTCCATATCACCATTGTGGCTTTGCGTAAGTAAGATGCGATCATACTAGATACCCATAACAGCCACATAAAAATTGCAACAACAAATTAGAGGACGTCTAAATTATTTTTGCAGGGTATGCATGTGAAGTGATATGGACAAAGACATGATATGATATATTGGATGTATGAGATGATCATGTTGTAGTAGTTAAATATTGACTTGCACGTCGATGCTACGGCAACCGGCTGGAGCCATAGGGTTGTCTTTAATTATTTTGCGCTTGGAGATGCTTTGCTTAATCGCTAATGAGTAGCTTTAGTAGTAATAGCATAGTTAGAGCGACAACCTCGATGGCAGCGCAATAATGGAGATCATGATGATGGAGATCATGGTGTGGCGTAGGAGACGATGGAGATCATGTCGGTGCTTTGGTGGTGGACATCAAGAAGCACAAGTTCATGGCCATATAATGTCACTTATGATTTGCATGTGATGTTAATCCTTTTATGCACCTTATTTTGCTTAGGACGATAGTAGCATTATAAGGTGATCCCTCACTAAAATTTGAAGATGAAATTGTGTTCTCCCCGACTGTGCACTGTTGCAACAGTTCGTCGTTTCGAGACACCACATGATGATCGGGTGTGATAGACTCTACGTTCACATACAATGGGTGCAAAACAGTTGCACACGTGGAACACTCGGGTTAAACTTGATGAGCCTAGCATGTACAGACATGGCCTCGGAACACAAGAGACCGAAAGGTCGAGCATGAGTCATATAGTGGATATGATCAACATGGAGATGTTCACCATGGAAGCTAAACTCAACTCACGTGACGATCGGACTTGAGTTAGTGAATTTGGATCAAGTGTCACTCGAATGACTAGAGGGATGTCAATTTGAGTGGGAGTTCTTAAGTAATATGATTAATTGAACTCATTATCATGAAAATAATCAAAAGGTCTTTGCAAATTATGTTCTAGCTTGCGTTGTAGCTCTACTGTTTTTGATACGTTCCTAGAGAAAATTTAGTTGAAATATGATAGTAGCAACTATGGGGACTAGGTCCATAAACTGAGGATTGTCCTCATTGCTGCATAGAAGGCTTATGTCCTTAATGCACCGCTCGATGTGCTAAACCCCAAGTGTCGTTTGTAGATGTTCCGAACATCTCACATACATGTTTTTATGACTAAATGATAGTTCATTGCATAATGCTTAAAACGACTTAGAATTGAGGTGCCGAACACGTTTCGAACGTCACGGGACATATGAGATGTTCCAAGAGATGAAATTGGGATTTCAGGCTCATGCCCGTGTTGAGAGGTATAAGACCTCCGGCAAGACTATTTGTCTACAAAGTAAGGGAGAAAAGCTCAATCGTTGAGCATGTGCTCAGATTGTCTCGATACTAAATCAAGTGGGAGTTAATCCTCCAGATAAGATAGTGATTGACATAGCTCTCAAAATTCACTGCCACAAAGCTATAGAGCTTCGTGATGAACTATTACATATTAGGGATAGAGATGATGATCCTTGAGCTAATCGCGATCTTTGGCACCACGAAGGTAGAAATCAGGTAGGAGCAACAAGTGTTGATGGTTAGTAAAACCACTAATTTCGAGAAGGGCAAGGGTTAAAAGGGACACTTCATGAAATGGCAAACCAGTTGCCACTCTAGTAAAGAAACCCAAGGTTGAACCCAAACCCGAGACTAAGTGCTTCTATTATGATGGGAACGGTCACTGAAGCACCCTACTTACTTGGTAAATGAGAAGGCTGGCAAAGTCGCCGAAAGTATATTGGATATACATGATATTGATGTGTACCTTACTAGTACTCCTAGTAGCACCGGGGTATTAGATGCCGGTTCGGTTGCCAAGTTTTAGTAACTCGAAATAAAAGCTATGGAATAAACGGAGTCTAGCTAAAGGCGAGGTGACGATGTGTGTTGGAAGTGTTTCCAAGGTTGATGTGGTCACCATCGCACACTCCCTCTACTTTCAAGATTAGTTGTTTGGTGTTTGCGTTGAGCATGAACATGATTGGATTGTGTTTATTGCAATATGATTATTCATTTAAAGAGAATAATGGTTATTCTATTTACTTGAATAATACCTTCAATGGTCATGCACCTAATATGAATGGTTTATTGAATCTTGATCATAGTATTACACATGTTCATAATATTTGATGCCAAAAGATACAAAGTAGTAATGATAGTCTGACTTATTTATGGCACTGTCGCTTGAGTCATATTGGTATAAAACGCATGAAGAAGATCCATGCTGATGGATCTTTGGACTCACTCGCTTTTGAATCGTTTGAGACATGCGAACCATGCCTATTGATGTAAACGCATGAAGAAACTCCATGCAAATGGAGTGTTTAGACTCACTTGAGACATGCAAATCATGCCACATGGGAAAGATGAATGAAGGCCTCATTTTCAGTGAGATGGAACGAGCAAGTGACTTGTTGGAAATAATACATTTGGATGTATGCAGTCCAATGAGTGTTGAGGCACGCAGTGGATATCGTTATGTTATTACTTCACTGATGATTTGAGTAGATACCGGTGTATTTTCTTTATGAATCACAAACTCTGAAATATTGAAAAGTTCAAATAATTTCAGAGTAAATTTGAAGATCGTCGTGACAAGAGGATAATATATCTACAATGTGATCATGGAGGCAAATATATATCTGAGTTTCAAGTTTGGTAAAGATTTAAGACAATGTGAAAATTGTTTCACAACTCATTCCACCTGGAACACCATAGTGGGATGATGTGTTCAAACATCATAGCATCGCATTCACTTTAAATAGGGCACCACGTAATTCCGTTGAGATGACACCGTATGAACTATGGTTTGGAGAAACCTAAGTTTTCGTTTCTTAAAAGTTTGGGGCTGCGACGCTTATGTGAACAAAGTTTCAGCCTGATAATCTCGAAACCAAAGCGGAAAAATGCATCTTGATAGGATACCCAAAACAGTTGGAAATACCTCCTATCTCAAATCCGAAAGCAAAGTGTTTGTTTCTAGAAAAGGGTCCTTTCTCGAGATAGGGTTTCTCTCGAAAGAATTGAGTGGGAGGATGGTGGAAACTTGATGAGGTTATTGAACCGTTACTTCAACCAATGAGTAGCAGGGCGGAGGAAGATGTTCTTGTGGCGCCTACACTAGTTGAAGCGGATAGATGATGATGGTGATCAAGTTACTACCAAACCTCGTAGGTCGACAAGGAAACGTATTGATCCATAGTAGTACGGTAATCCTGTCTTAGAGGTCATGTTGCTGGGCAACAATGAACCTGCGAGCTATGGAGAAGTGATGGTGGGCCCGGATTCTGAAGAATGGTTGAAGGACATGAAATCCGAGATAGGATCCATGTATGAAAACAAAGTGTAGACTTTGGAGGAACTGCTTGATGGTCGTAAAGCTGTTAGGTACAGATGGATCTTTAAAAGTAAGACGAGCGATGATGGTAAATTTCACCATTAACAAAGCTCGAGTTGTCGCAAAGAATTTTCCGACAAGTTCAAAGAGTTGACTATGATGAGACTTATTAGCAGTTGCTACATTATTTATCAAATCTTGCAGATAGGATGTCAAAACATTGTTTCCGCGATGGTTTCCTTGAGGAAAGGTTGTATGTGATACAACCAGAAGGTTTTGTCGATCCTAAGGATGCTAACAAAGTATGCAAACTCCAGTGATCCTTCTATGGACTAGAGCAAGCATCTCGGAGTTGGAATATACACTTTGATGAGATGATCAAAGCTTTTGGGTTTATACAATGTTTATGAGAAACTTCTATTTCCAAGAAAGTGAGTGGGACCACTATAGAATTTCTGATGAGTATATGTGGTTGACATATTGTTCATCGGAAATGACGTAGAATTTCTGGAAATCATATAGGGTTGTTTGAAAGGAGTTTTTCAAAGGAAAACCTGAATTAAGCCTACTAGAATGTTCAGCATCAAGATCTATGGAGATAGATCAAGATGCTTGATAAAACTTTCAATGAACACATACCTTGACAAGATTTTGAAGGAGTTCAAAATGGATTAGTCAAAGAAGGAGTTCTTGACTGTATTGTAGGGTGTGAATTGAGTAAGACTCAAAATCTGACCACGACAGAAGAAAGAGAAAGGACGAAGGTCGTCCCCTATGCCTTAGTCGTTGTCTCTAAAGTATGCCATGTTGTATACTGCACGTGATATGTGGCTTGCCATGAGTCTGTCAAGGGGTACAAAGAATGATCTAGGATTGAATCATTGAACATCGGTCAAAGTTACCCTTAGTAACTAGTGTACTAAGGTATTTTTCTCCATTATGGAGGTGATTAAAGAGTTTGTCATAAAGGATTACGTCGATGGAAGCTTTGACACTAATCTGGATAACTCTAAGTAGTAAACCGGATTCATATAGTAGAGAAGTTGTGTGGAATTGTTCCAATTGAAGCGTGGTAGAAGTATCTATAGTATGACATAGAGATTCATAAAGTACACACGGATCTGAATGTTTCAGGCCCGTTGACTAAAAACCTCTCTCACAAGCAATACATGATCAAACCCCAGAACTGTATGGGTGTTAGATTCAGTAAAATCACATAGTGATGTGAACTAGATTATTGACTCTAGTGCAAGTGGGAGACTATTGGAAGTATGCCCTAGAGGCAATAATAAATTGGTTATTATTATATTTCATTATTCATGATAATCGTTTATTATCCATGCTAGAATTCTATTGATTGGAAGCTCAAATACATGTGTGGATACATAGACAACACATTGTCCCTAGTGAGCCTCTAGTTGACTAGCTCGTTGATCAAAGATGGTCAAGGTTTCCTTGCCATAGACAAGTGTTGGCACTTGATAACGGAATCACATCATTAGGAGCATGATGTGATGCACAAGACCCAAACTATGAACGTAGCATATGATTGTATCAGTTTGTTGCTACTGTTTTATGCATGTCAACGTATCTGTTCCTATGACCATGAGATCATGCAACTCTCGGACACTGGACGAATACCTTGTGTTTATCAAACGTCACAATTTAACTGGGTGACTATAAAGTTACTCTACAGGTATCTCCAAACGTGTGTGTTGGGTTGGCGTGAATCGAGACTGGGATTAGTCACTCCATATGATGGAGAGGTATCTCGGGGTCCACTCGGTAATACAACATCATGATAAGCCTTGCAAGAAATTCTATTAAGGAGTTAGTCACGGAATCTTGTATTACGGAACGAGTAAAGAGACTTGCTAGTAACGAGATTGAACTAGGTATAGAGATACCGATGAAGGAATCTCGGGCAAGTAACATACCGATGGACAAAGGGAACAACATACGGAATTAACTGAATCCTTGACACAGAGGTTCAACGGATAAAGATCTTCATAGAATATGTAAGAGCCAATATGGGCATCTAGGTCCCGCTATTTGTTATTGACCGGAGAGTGTCTCAGGTCATGTCTACATAGTTCTCGAACCCGCAGGGTCTGCACACTTAAGGTTCGATGACGTTTTGGTATAGTTGAATTATTGATGTTGGTAACCGAAGGTTGTTCGGAGTCTCGTATGAGATCTCGGACGTCACAAGGGTTTACAGAATGGTCCGGATACGAAGATTGATATATAGGGAGTATCCATTTCCCTTGCGGAAGGTTTTCGGGCATTACCGGTAAAGTATCTGGAGTGATGAATGGGTTCTGGAGTTCCACCGGGAGGGGCCACCCACCCGGGAGAGAACCAAAGAGGCCCATGGGGGGCGCACCATCCCTTAGTGGGCTAGTGGCCAGCTCAAGGCAGTCTATTTAGGCCAGGGGAGAAAAAGGAATGGAGGGTGCGCCAAAACCGAATTGGGAAGGAGGACTCCTTCCAAGTTGTATTGGAGGAGGACTCCTCCTCCACCCCTTGGCTCGGTCGAACCCTAGGGACTTGCCCTATGGCGCCACCCCTCCCCTCCCTCCTATATATAGTGGAGGTTAGAGAGGCTTTTGGCACCTCAAGCCAAGGCGCGGCACTCTCTCCCTCCAGCACTTCGTGACACCCCGTAGCTAGTTCGGTACGGTATGGTGAAGACCTGTTGGAGTAGCTCCACCACCATTGCCACCACGCCGTCATGCTGTCGAAGTATTCAGCTACCTCTTCGTCTCTCTTGCTTGATCAAGAAGGCGGAGATCATCATCAAATTGTACGTGTGCTGAACGCGGAGGTGTTGTCCGTTCAGCACTGGATCGGGATGGATCGTGATGGGATCGTGGGATGGATCGTGGGACGGGCTGCGATTTAGATCGCGAAGATGTTCCACTACATCAACTGCGTTATATACGCTTCCTCTTAGCGATCTACAAGGGTGTGTAGATACACTCTCCCCTCTCGTAGATGATCATCACCATCGATAGGTCTTGCGTGAGCGTAGGATTGTTTTGTTTCCCATGCAATGTTCCCCAACAGGTGGTACTTTCATGAGAATTACATTGGGAGAAGCTACAAAGCTCCTTGACAATATGATTAAAAATTATTCCTAGTGGCACACCGAACGAGCTCTAACTTGTAAGAAGGTAAACTCTATCGAGGAAATTCCCACTTTGAGTGATAAGATCTTATGAATATGTTTATTAGTAAAAAAATGCTCATGTTGATCCTCATGATGTGGCACTATCCACTTTTATTGAGAAAAATAATGATGCTATAGACGTTAATTTTATATCTAGAAACAATTTTAACAAAAATGGTATAGAGGGGATTACAATCCTAGACCGTATCTTGGTAATCCCTGTGATAATTATGGTATTTCCTTTGGTAATTCATATAATAATAATAACAACAACAATAATAATAGTGATGATTATGTTGACAGTGATAATAATAAAAGGACACCTTGTGATCTTGAGAACCATATTAAAGAAACTATTAGTTCTCAAAAGTCTTTCAATGCTATGGTAGAACCAAAACTACATAAAGTTGAAGATTTGGCTAGAAACATGGATGGAATTGCTCATGATGTGGAAACTCTTAAAAGTAAAAAAAAATCCACCTAATCATAATATTAATAAGTCTATTTAAGTCTCCATTAATGAAAGCAAGGAGAGAACCACTAAGTTGAGAGCTAAGCGATAATTCCTAGAAAAAGTTATTTTGCCCGGTTTCTACCGTAATCATGATGAAGATATTGAAATGATTGGTGTATCACCTATTGAATCATTATTTAGTAATACAAAACGGATGAAAAAGGGATTGTATGTGAGTCAACTTTAGCTATAAGATGTCCCAACTGTTCGGAGGGTGATGATCTTAATGCTATTTGATTTAATGTATTTCATTGTTCTAATCCTTGATAAATTCACCTAATGCTTATGAACAAAATAAAGCTTTTACTAAACATATCGCGGAAGTTATGATAAAACCTAATGAACAAAAGCTTGATATAGAGGATCAATACCTAGAAAATTGCATGATGAACGGGAACCTACTATTAAATTTAAAGTTAAGTATTATGAATTTAATGCTTTGTGTGATCTTGGTGCTAGCGTCTCTATTATACTAAAATCTTTATGTGACGTGCTAGGTCTCACCGATAAGAACGAATGTTCCTTTAACCCGCATCTATTGGATTCCACTATTAAGAAACCATTGGGTAGAATAAACTATGTGATCATACTTGCTAATAGGAATTATTTGGCCATGTATTTCATTGTGCCTTATTTGACTGCAAACCATCTTGTCCTATAATACTTGGTAGGCCTTCCCTACGAACTGGAGGTGCTATTATTGATATGAAGGAAGGAAATATGAGATTCCAATTCCCACTAAATAAAGGGATGTAACACTTACCTAGAAATATAATTAAACCACCATATGAATGTATTATGAGGGCCACCCATATAGTTAATATGAAGGATGAAAACATTTGAAACTATGCATTATGCCTAGCTAGGGGCATAAAACAATAATGCTTGTTGGGAGGTAATTCAATAGTTATCTTAGTTTTTTTATTTTAATTTCTGTTTTGGTGTGATGAAACGATTATTTATACTTTTAATGACTGTGTTTTTATGTTTTAATTAGTGTTTGTCCCATGTAAAGCCTTTGGGATGATTTGGATGATAGTAGAATTGATCCTATGAAAAAACAGAAACTTATGCGTCTATTATTTATTTTTGGTGATTTTAATGGAACTTCTTTTTGACCTATTTTTTTACAAAGTATTCCTATAAAAATTCCCTAGTTATTACTAATTATTCAGAATTTTTGGAGTTCCATAAGTATGGTTTTCGTACATATCATTACAATATGTTCTATTTTAGATAGATTCTGATTTTTGCTTGCATAGTTTGCTTGTTTTAATGATGCTATGGACATATTATGGAGGGGAGGGGGTATAAGTCATTAAGAATTTATAATATAGTTGGTATTATGCATTAATAAAATATGAATGAGTTTATAAAGTACCTAAGGTTTATGTCATGTCTATTATACTAACAGATCTAACGAGGTTTCTCAAAAGTTGTGTGTGCTAAAGTTTCAAGTTTTGGGTAAGACAACTATCGATGAAGGAATAAGGAGCAGAAATACCCTAAGCTTGAGCATTCCCAAGGCATCCAATGTAATATTAAAGGAAGACCCAAGCATGTAGGCTTGGGTATTCTCCGGATGACATCCCCTCTTTTGTCTACAATCCATCGACATGTCACTTGGAGCTACATTTTTCTTCATCACATATATGAGTTTTGCTTGGAGCGTCATGTATTATACATTGTTTGCTTTTTAGTTTGCCAGAATAATTATTTGTTGTACACACCTTTTGAAAATGGGGCACACAATTATCATGATTTATTACAATACACCATGTGCTTCACTTATATATTTTGAGCTAGGCAGCTGCTTTAGTGCTTCACTTATATATATTAGAGCAAGATGGCGATTATATTTTATAGAAAATATTGCACTCTCTCACACATCACCATGGGAGCGGCAAGGTTGATCTAGAGGCTCTCCATGATCGATCCCCCCTCGCACAGGGCACTGGAACATGGCTCAAGATGAGCACACGGCGGAAGCGAAGCTTGCGTCTATGGAAAAAGTGTTTTGGGAGGATCTCTAGGGATTTTGGGATATATGTGAATTTGTAGCAGGGAGAATGAGGGCTAGAGTGCTGGGATTTGGCCCCAAGCCATCAGGGCACGGTCACCCCCTGTGTGCACCTTGTTGGTTTGGGGGCACCCTGTGAGCCCTTCGGTCTTCCTCCAAAGCTTCCAGGTCTTTATTTGGTCCGGAAAAAACCATCAAAAAGTTTAGGGGTATTTGTATTTCATTTGGTACAATATTCCTAACAAGCCAAAAACATGCAGAAAATAAAAACCCGCACTTGGCACTAGGTTAGGTTACTGCTCAAAAATAATATAAGTCAGCAAGGAAATGCTTAAAAAGTATACTAGAATGATAATATAATAGCATGGAACAACCAAAAATTATAGATAAGTTGGAGACGTATCGCTCATTTTATCATATTAGCATGCCATGGGTCCGTCTTCACCACACAAGTATAAATGATGAGCACCACCGTGTTAAATCGGGCAATTGGATTGTACTTCTAACGCGCTTCAGCATTTTGAACTTCACTCAACACATCAACATGAACCATGGACATATCATATGGGTGGAATAGAGTATGGTGGTAGAGATCAACCGGAGTAATAGTGGAAAAGAAAGTCTCATATCAACTAGGCGGATCAACGGGCTATGGAGATGCACATCAATCAATATCAATGCGAGGAGTATGTATTTCTATGCAACAGATGCACTACAGCTATAAGGGCATGTACAATGGTTGATAAGATGGTTTTATCTTAAGTATTGCATGTAATTTAGAGATGATAAAAAACATGTCTTACAATGGGTCACCTCTTAGCCTTATCTTCAGTAACTAGCTATTCCGAAAAACATGGTGAGACATATTGTGCTAAGAGGTCACCTCTTGTTCTCTCTTAAATAAGAGAAGACAAACCTTTTTTATGGGTTCTCTCTCCTCCACCTCATCATTTATCCTACATGGCACTACTAAGATAGCACCATTCTACATGCCCTAAGTGTATGAAAGCTCAATGGAACCTAAGCGGGTGTGCATCCAACTTTCTTGCTCATGAAGACCTCAACATTTGAGGAAGCCGTCGTCGAAATATACAAGCCAAGTTCTATAATAAAAAAATTCCCACCATCACATGAAAATGACAACGCATGATACTCTCGATATGAAGAAAGTGGTACTTACTCTAAGCACAAGTGTGGAAAAAGAAGTAGTAGCACTGCCCCTTCTCTATTTTCTCTCATTTATTTATTTTTTTTCTCCTCTTTTTTTTCTTTTTTTCTCCCTTTTCTCGTGTGGAGTCTCATCCTCACTTGTGGGGGAATCACAGTCTCCATCATCCTTTCCTCACTCAGACAATGCTCTAATAATGATGAACATCACACTTTTATCTACTTACAACTCGATATAACAACTCAATGATGATGAAAGAAATAACTCTATATGAATGCCTTTGGTGGTGTATGAGGATGTGTAGTGATCTAGCGTAGCAAATATAAAGAATGGAAAAGCCATGCAAATATCATGCTAGCTATCTTACGATCATGCAAAGCAATATGACAATGATTGCTCAAGTCATGTGATCTAACGGTGGAAGTTGCATGGCAGTATATCTCGGAATGGCTATTAAAATGCCATGATAGGTAGGTGATACGTCCATTTTGTAACATTAATTATTATTGATATTTGTGTTATTCTTGTCCATTATTCTCAATTATCACACAATTCTTATGCCCTTTCTCTCTGAATATGCAAGGTACATCACAAGGAGGGAAATATGTCGAGACTGGAATTTTGGATCGAGAAACCAAGAAAAAGGGAGAAAAATCAACAGACTCCAAATGACCAGAAATTTAACGAAGACTTCTTATGGATTATTTAAGATTTATTGGGCCAAAAATATACCACAGGGGCCACCTGCTAGCCACAAGGCAACAGGGCGCGACCACCCCTGGTCGCGCCGTGATGCCTTGTGGGCCTCGTGATGGCCCTCCGACGCCCCTCTTCTCCTATTTGGAGTTTTTTACCCTAGAAAAAATCATAAGAAACTGTTAGAGCATATTTCTCCATGTGTGGTTTTGGTAATTGATGACAATCCCTATGGACTAATGGTTACCTTGAGTTATACTTGAAGGATTTGTCCATACAGACTTCTTGAAGTCCATCTATTGGTTTCAAGGAGTTTATATGGTGACCAAGGTGGTATTCAAGGTTTTATCCGAAGATTGGTCATGTGAGAGTTGAGAATATGGGAAGCATGTCTTAAATAAGAAGATTGTGTGAGCATTCATGTTCACCTTCAAGACATCATCTTTATGAAGAGAGAAGATAAGATACAAGGTTGATCAAGACTAAGTCAAAGAGCAATCAAGTTGATCAACACACAAAGCATACAAGATGTATAGAGAGGGATCAAGTGTCCCATGGTATGGTAAGAATTGTCCATTACGCTTTGTGTACTAACCCATGGTCTATGTGAGAGTTCTATGTGGGGTTAGGTATATTTCCATGGGCCTTAGTTCAAGTGGAGCATCAGGAAGAGATCATGCTTGATGCTTGCCATCCATTGTGGTGGCAATGGACTTGTGAAGATGTGCTGAAGAGTGGGTCACGAATAGTGGAGTATGGGGGAGCAATCTACTAGTCTTTATTGAGCCGACACAATCAACAAAAGGTGGTCCATATTTAGGAGGACAACATTGTTATCATCTAGCTCAAGTGGACTATGCGCAAGGCAAAGGTTTGCCCTTGATAGATTTTCTATTTTACTGGTCTCATGGTGTTAGTTGGGAGACCGGGTTATAGGATCGATTGTCGTACTATCAAGGGGGTCTCTCAAGTGAGTAGCTTGATCGTATTGTTGGTTGAGAGCTCAAACCATTGCATTCTTGGAATAATAATATTTCTTGGTTCTTGGTTGTTTTTTCTCTATGTGGGTTCTTGAGCTTATGGTGATCTTCATGACAAGCTCGATTTCATAAAAAACGGAGTCCAAATGCATCTTCTATGATGTTTTCGATGTTGGAGTTTTTGTCGGTTCTTCATTCATAGGGATTTCACATCTCTATATCATTGGCATTTTCATAACTGACTCTTCTTACTCTCATGTTGTTCTAGTAGTATCATGCTCATCATTAATTTACCTGCAAATGCCATGTTATTGTTTGTCTTGATTGCTTTGGTTGTTATGAGCTTGCGAGTACATTTCAAGTACTCATGTGGAGTGTCATGGTAGATTGCGGGTGATGCTGTGATTGGTTTCATGTAGAGGATCCCGAGTTTGCACTCTAGGACCTGTCCCAGCCAGAGTCCCGTGGAGTGGAATCAATCACTTTCGTCGTTGTTTCGCTGCTAGAAGTTATTTCACCATTACAAGTTGTTCCGCTGCTAGCATAGAGCTACCTTAGTAGGCATAGTGTCGCCATGCGATATAATCCTTTTTAATACATGAACCCTTGTACCTCAATTATTTGCGATAAAGAGTCGATTTGTTCTATGCCAAGAAGTGCCGTATGATACGTCCATTTTGCATCATGCTTTCATGTTGATATTTATTCCTTTTTGGGCTGTTATTACACTTCGAGGTACAATACTTATGCCTTTTCTCTCTTATTTTCCCAGGTTTACATGAAGAGGGAGAATACCGGCAGCTGGAATTCTGGCCGGAAAAAGGAGCAAGTTTGAGATGCCTATTTTGCGCAACTCCAAAAGCCGTGAAAATCAACGTGGAATTTTTTGGGAATATATAAAAAAATACTGGGCGGAAGAAGTACCAGAGGGGCGCCACCTGGAGGCCACAAGCCTGCCAGGCCCGGCCTACCCCCCTAGCCGGGCTTGGAGGGCTTGTGGGCCCCCTGTTGCCCCTCCGGTGCTCATCTTTTGCTATATGAAGGGTTTCGTCCAGAAAAAAAATCAGAAGGGAGCTTTTCCGTGGATTCGCCGTCGCCACGAGGCGGAACTTCAGCACAACCAATCTAGAGCTCCGGGAGGACGATCCTGTCGGGGAAACTTCCCTCCCGGAGGAGGAAATTGTCGCCATCGTCATCACCAACACTCCTCTCATCGGAGGGGACTCGTCACCATCAACATCTTCATCAGCACCATCTCATCTCCAAACCCTAGTTCATCACTTGTAACCAATCTCCGTCTCACGACTCCGGTTGGTACTTGTAAGGTTGCTAGTAGTGTTAATTACTCCTTGTAGTTGATGCTAGTTGGATTATTTGGTGGAAGAGTTTATGTTCAGATCCTTGATGTTACTCATTACCTCTCTGGTCATGAATATGATTATGCTTTCTGAGTAGTTACTTTTGTTCCTGAGGACATGGGATAAGTCATGCTAATAGTAGTCATGTGAATTTGGTATTCGTTCGATATTTTGATGTGTTGTATGTTGTTTTTCCTCTAGTGGTGTTATGTGAACGTCGACTACATAACACTTCACCATTATTTGGGCCTAGAGGAAGGCATTGGGAAGTAGTAAGTAGATGATGGGTTGCTAGAGTGATAGAAGCTTAAACCCTAGTTTATGTGTTGCTTCGTAAGGGGCTGATTTGGATCCACTAGTTTAATGTTATGGTTAGACTTTGTCTTAATTCTTCTTTCGTAGTTGCAGATGCTTGCGAGAGGGGTTAATCATAAGTGGGATGCTTGTCCAAGTAAGGGTAGTACCCAAGCGCCGGTCCACCCACATATCAAACTATCAAAGTAACGAACGTGAATCATATGAACATGATGAAAACTAGCATGATAGAAATTCCCGTGTGTCCTCGGGAGCGTTTTTCCTCCTATATGACTTTGTCCATGCTTGTCCCTTGCTACAAAAGGGATTGGGCCACTTTTCTGCACTATTGCTACTTTTGTTACTTGTTGCTTGCTACGAATCATCTCACCATACAATCACTTGTTACCGATAATTTCAGTGCCCGCAGATATTACCTTGCTGAAAACCACTTGTCAGATCCTTCTGCTCCTCGTTGGGTTCGACACTCTTACTTATCAAAAGGACTACGATTGATCCCCTATACTTGTGGGTCATCACCGTATTCGAGAAGACTTGATCTTTGGGATGGAATACGGGGTGTTCTAGTTCCTCTGAGTCGGGGTGCCACAACGATCCAATATGACTTCAGCCCGTTGACACTTTAGATCCATGTATGACCCGTGACGTATTTCAGGCCATGATACGTCCATTTTGCATCATGTTTTCCTGTTGATATTTTTTTGTCATTATTTCACTTCATGATGCAATCCTAATGCCTTTTCTCTCTTATTTTACAAGAATTATAGAAAGAGGGAGATTGTGAGCAGCTGGAATACTCGACCAAAAAAGGCTACAAAAGAGTTGGATATTCTCTGGAACTCCAAATGACCAGAAAATTGACGGAAATTTATTTTGGAATATGTGAAAAATACTGGGGGAAGAAATATGGCGAGGGGACCCACCAGGAGGCAACGAGCCTAGGGGCGTCCAACCCCCGTAGGAGTGCCCCTTGAGCTCGTGTCCCCCTCCCCCCAACAGTCCTCTGGTGCCCATCTTCTCCTATATCATCCTATTTTCCCTGGACAAAATTAATATACTTATTTTGAGATGAAGCGCCGTCGTCTTGATATGGAACGTTAGTAGGAGCACCTTTGCTCTCCAGCGGAGTGATTCCGTTGGGAAAACTTCCCTCCCGAAAGGGAAAATCTAAGCCATCATCATTACCAATGCTTCCTCCATCGTGGGAGGGACAATCTTCATCAAAATCTTCACCAGCACCATCTCATCTCATCTCAAACCCTAGTTCATCTCTTGTATTCAATCTTTGTCATCAAACCTTAGAATGGTACTTGTGGGCTGCTACTAGTGGTTATTACACCTTGTAGTTGATGCTAGTTAGTTTACTTGGTGGAAGATCGTATGTTTAGATCCTTAAGCTCATCTATTACACCTTTGATATGAAGATGATGATTATTTCTTAGTAGTTACTTTCGTTCTTGAGGACATGTGACAAGTCCTATTATAAGTAATCATGTGAAGTTGGTATCCGTTTGATACTTTGATGATATGTATGTTTCTCTTCCTTTAGAAGTGTCATGTCAACGTCGACTACATGAAACTTCACCATATTTTGGCCCAATGGAAATAATTGGGAGTAATAAATGGATGATGGGTTGTGCGATTGACAGGAGCTTAAAACCAAGTTTATGTGTTACTCCGTAAGTGGCTGATTTGGACCCATATGTTTCATGCTATGGTTAGATTTATCTTAATTCTTCTTTTGTAGTTGTGGATGCTTGTGAGAGGGGGTAATCATAAGAGGGATGTTTGTTCAAGTAAGGACAACACCCTAGCACCGGTCCACCCACATATCAAATTATCAAAGTACAAAACAAGAATTGACTAAACATGATGAACATGACTAGACGTTGATGCTTGTGATCTGCATTGGGTTTTCCATGAAGAGGAACGGGTGATGCATCACAATATAGTTAAGTATTTTTCTCACTAGATAACCAAGGTTTATAGAGCCAATAGGAGTAACAACCAACCCCTATCTTCAGCAACTGCACACAAAAGAAACAAACACTTGCACCCAACGAGGGCAAGAGGGTTGTCAATCCCCTTGTCTCGTTATTTGCAAGCGAGTAAGTAATGCAGTTTAAATTTGCAAGGCGAAACGTAAATGACAAGTACTTAAAGGCAGCAATAAAATTGTAGCATTTGTCAATTTATAAGTGAATAGACCCGGGGGCCATAGTGTTCCCTCGTGACATCTCTCAAGAAAGAAAGCATACGGTGGGTAGACAAATTACTCTTAGGAAACTGAATAGGATGAAGGGTATCGGAGTCTCGAAGTGTTCCGGGGCATATCAGGAAAACGATGGAGTGCCGAAAGGAGTTTCGGGGGGGGCGACAAGTGTTGGGGGGTCCGTGTGCCAAGGAGAGGTGGCACACCAGCCCACAAGGGGCTGGGCGCCACCCACACACAAGCCCACTTAGGCCAAGGGAGGGCCTCACCCCCTAGGGCAGCCAGCCAGCCCAACTTGGGTGGCAAGGCGCCTAGGTGGGAGGTCCCACCCTGGCCACCGCCCCCACCTTTAGCCGCAGGCCCCTAGGGGAAACCCTAGGGCACCCTTCCCTCATCCCTTCCCTCTATATATAGAGAGGAATAGAGAGGGCAACCGCACCACAACATGCTACGATGCTCCTCCTCCTCTATCTCATAGTTCTTCTCCTCTAAACATGTGTGGCGAAGCCGTGCTGGGCTGTCACCACCACCACTTCACCACGCTGTCGTGCTACCGGAGGACTCGGACTGTTACTTCACCATCACTCACTGGATCTAGGAGGTGAAGGCGTCATCAAGCCATACGTGTGTTGAACGCGGAGGTGTCGTCCGTTCAGCGCTTGATCGGGAGTTCGTGGGATGGATCGTGATCGGATCGCGAAGACGTATCACTACATCAACCGCGTTCTTGAACACTTCCGCTTAGTGCTCTACAAGGGTTTGTAGATACAATCTCACCTCTCGTATATGTGCATCTCCTAGATTGATCTTGGTAAGCGTAGGAAATTTTTGTTTCCCATGCAACATTCCCCAACAAAATCACCAAAAAAATCATCGTGTTTGGACTCCCTTTGGTGTTGATTTTCTGTAGAAGTCAAAAAACAGGTAAAAAATAGGAGTTGTCAATTGGCAGTTGGTTAATAGGCTAGTCCCAAAAAATGATATAAAATAGCATATTATTTCATATAAAGTATCCAAGATTTATAATATAATATCATGAAACAATTAAAACTTTAGACACGTATCAGCGCCCTCTCCCCTGGGCGCACCCCTTGAGCTCGTGGCCCCCTAGAAGATCTCATGTGCCCATCTTGTCCTATATCATCCTATTTTCCCAATAAAAAAATAATATACATCTTTGCGGATGAAGCACCGCCGTCTCGAGGCAGAACCTGGGTAAGAGCACTTTGTTGGAATTATGCCCTAGAGGCAATAATAAATATAGTTATTATTATAATTCCTGTATCAAGATAATCGTTTATTATCCATGCTATAATTGTATTGAATGAAGACTCATTTACATGTGTGGATACATAGACAAAACACTATCCCTAGAAAGCCTCTAGTTGGCTAGCCAGTTGATCAAAGATAGTCAGTGTCTTTTGATTATGAACAAGGTGTTATTGCTTGATAACTGGATCACGTCATTAGGAGAATCACGTGATGGACTAGACCCAAACTAATAGACATAGCATGTTGATCGTGTCATTTTGTTGCTACTGTTTTCTGCGTGTCAAGTATTTATTCCTATGACCATGAGATCATATAACTCACTAACACCGGAGGAATACTTTGTGTGTATCAAACGTCGCAACGTAACTGGGTGACTATAAAGATGCTCTACAAGTATCTCCGAAGGTGTTCGTTGAGTTAGTATGGATCAAGACTGGGATTTGTCACTCCGTGTGACGGAGAGTTATCTCGGGGCCCACTCGGTAATACAACATCACACACAAGCCTTGCAAGCAATGTGACTTAGTGTAAGTTGTGGGATCTTGTATTACGGAACGAGTAAAGAGACTTGCCGGTAAACGAGATTGAAATAGGTATGCGGATACTGACGATCGAATCTCGGGCAAGTAACATACCAAGGACAAAGGGAATGACATACGGGATTATATGAATCCTTGGCACTGAGGTTCAAACGATAAGATCTTCGTAGAATATGTAGGATCCAATATGGGCATCCAGGTCCTGCTATTGGATATTGACCGAGGAGTCTCTCGGGTCATGTCTACATAATTCTCGAACCCACAGGGTCTGCACACTTAAGGTTCGACGTTGTTTTATGCGTATTTGAGTTATATGGTTGGTTACTGAATGTTGTTCGGAGTCCCGGATGAGATCACAGACGTCACGAGGGTTTCCGTAATGGTCCGGAAATGAAGATTGATATATAGGATGACCTCATTTGATTACCGGAAGGTTTTCGGAGTTACCGGGAATGACGAATGGGTTCCGGGAGTTCACCGGGGGGACAACCCACCCCAGGGAAGCCCATAGGCCTTGGGGTGGCACACCAGCCCTTAGTGGGCTGGTGGGACAGCCCAAGAAATCCCTATGCGCCATAGGAAGAAAATCAAAGAGAAAAGGAAAAAAAGGAGGAGGTGGGAAAGGAAAGAAGGACTCCACCCACCAAACCAAGTAGGACTCGGTTTGGGGGGGGAGACCTTCCCCCCTTGGCTCGGCCGACCCCCTTGGGGATCCTTGAGCCCCAAGGAAAGGCTCCCCCTCTCCCACCTATATATACGGAGGTTTTAGGGCTGATTTGAGACGACTTTTCCACGGCAGCCCGACCACATACCTCCACGGTTTTTCCTCTAGATCGCGTTTCTACGGAGCTCGGGCGGAGCCCTGCTGAGACAAGATCATCACCAACCTCCGGAGCGCCGTCACGTTGCCAGAGAACTCTTCTACCTCTCTGTCTCTCTTGCTGGATCAAGAAGGCCGAGATCATCGTCGAGCTGTACGTGTGCTGAACGCAGAGGTGCCGTCCGTTCGGCACTAGATCGTGGGGCTGATCGCGGGACAGTTCGCGGGGCGGATCGAGGGACGTGAGGACGTTCCACTACATCAACCGCGTTCACTAACGCTTCTGCTGTACGGTCTACAAGGGTACGTAGATCACACATCCCCTCTCGTAGATGGACATCACCATGATAGGTCTTCGTGCGTGTAGGAAAATTTTTGTTTCCCATGCGACGTTCCCCAACGGTGGCATCATGAGCTAGGTTCATGCGTAGATGTCTTCTTGAGTAGAACACAAAAGTCTTTGTGGGCGGTGATGTGCGTTTTGCTGCCCTCCTTAGTCTTTTCTTGATTCCGCGGTATTGTTGGATTGAAGCGGCTTGGACCGACATTACTCGTACGCTTACGAGAGACTGGTTTCATCGCTACGAGTAACCCCGTTGCTCAAAGATGACTGGCAAGTGTCAGTTTCTCCAACTTTAGTTGAATCGGATTTGACCGAGAGGTCCTTGGATGAGGTTAAATAGCAACTCATATATATCCGTTGTGGTGTTTGCGTAAGTAAGATGCGATCCTACTAGATACCCATGGTCACCACGTAAAACATGCAACAACAAAATTAGAGGACGTCTAACTCGTTTTGCAGGGTATGCTTGTGATGTGATATGGCCAACAATGTGATGTGATATATTGGATGTATGAGATGATCATGTTGTAATACATAATATCGACTTGCACGTCGATGGTACGGCAACCGGCAGGAGCCATAGGGTTGTCTTTATACTAACGTTTGTGCTTGCAGATGCGTTTACTATTTTGCTAGGGTGTAGCTTTAGTAGTAATAGCATGAGTAGCACGACAACCCCGATGGCGACACGTTGATGGAGATCATGGTGTGGCGCCGGTGACAAGAAGATCGTGCCGGTGCTTTGGTGATGGAGATCAAGGAGCACATGATGATGGCCATATCATGTCACTTATGAATTGCATGTGATGTTAATCCTTTTATGCACCTTATTTTGCTTAGAACGACGGTAGCATTATGAGGTGATCTCTCACTAAAATTTCAAGACGAAATTGTGTTCTCCCCGACTATGCACCGTTGCTACAGTTTGTCGTTTCGAGACACCACGTGATGATCGGGTGTGATAGACTCAACGTTCACATACAACGGATGCAAAACAGTTGCGCACGCGGAACAATCGGGTTAAGTTTGACGAGCCTAGCATGTGCAGACATGGCCTCGGAACACATGAGACCAAAAGGTCGATCATGAATCATATAGATGATATGATTAGCATAGGGATGCTTACCACTGAAACTATGCTCAACTCACGTGATGATCGGACTTGGGATAGTGTAAGTGGATCATGAACCACTCAAATGACTAGAGAGATGTACTTTTTGAGTGGGAGTTTAGCAAATAATTTTATTAAGTTAAACTCTAATTTTCTTGAACATGGTCTAAGTCCACTTTGAATATATTTGTGTTGTAGATCATGGCTCACGCGACAGTCACCCTGAATTTTAATACGTTCCTAGAGAAAGCTAGGTTGAAAGATGATGGAAGCAACTTTGTAGACTAGGCTCGTAATCTTAAGCTAATCTTACAAGCTGGGAAGAAGGATTATGTCCTTAATGCTGCGCTAGGAGATGCACCACCCGCTATGGCTGATCAGGATGTTAGGAACGCTTGGTTAGCACGTAAGGAGGACTACTCAGTAGTTCAATGTGCAGTCTTGTATGGCTTAGAACCGGGACTTCAACGTCGCTTTGAGCGTCATGGAGCATTTGAGATGTTCCAGGAGTTGAAGTTTATCTTTTAGAAGAACGCCCGGATCGAGAGGTATGAGACCTCCGATAAATTATATGCTTGCAAGATGGAGGAGAACTCGTCTGTCAGTGAACATGTGCTCAAAATGTCTGGGTACTCAAACCGTCTAGCTGAGCTGGGGATTGAACTCCCGCAAGAGGCTATCACTGACAGAATCCTTCAATCACTGCCGCCAAGCTATAAAGGCTTTGTGTTGAACTACAACATGCAAGGGATGAACAAGTCACCCGGCGAGTTGTTTGCGATGCTGAAAGTCGCAGAGTCTGAACTCCGTAAAGAACATCAAGTGTTGATGGTGAATAAGACCACTAGTTTCAAGAGAAACGGCAAAGGCAAGAAGGGTAAATCAAAGAAGAGCGGCAAGCCTGTTGCCAATCCAATGAAGAAACCCAAAGCTGGATCTAAGCCTGAAACAGAGTGTTACTATTGCAAGGGTATGGGTCACTGGAAGCGCAATTGCCCCAAGTATCTGGCTGATAAGAAGGCGGCCAAAGAAAAATCAGGTATATTTGATATACATGTTATTGATGTGTACTTAACCGGCTCTCGTAGTAGTGCCTGGGTATTCGATACCGGTTCTGTTGCTCACATTTGCAACTCGAAACAGGAACTGCGGAATAGACGAAGGCTGGCGAAAGATGAAGTGACGATGCGCGTAGGAAATGGTTCCAAGGTTGAAGCAATCGCCGTCGGCAGAGTTTCACTTCAGTTACCATCAGGATTAGTTATGAACTTGAATCATTGTTATTTAGTGTCTGCATTGAGCATGAACATTATATCTGGATCTTGTTTATTGCGAGACGGTTACTCTTTTAAGTCAGAGAATAATGGTTGTTCTATTTTTATGAGTAACATCTTTTATGGTCATGCACCCAATGTGAGAGGATTGTTCATATTGAATCTTGATAGCGATACACACTTACATAACACTGAGACCAAAAGAGTTGGAGTTAACAATGATAGCGCCATATTTTTGTGGCACTGCCACTTAGGTCATATTGGTGTGAAGTGCATGAAGAAACTCCATGCCGATGGACTTTTGGAGTCACTTGACTTTGATTCACTTGACACGTGCGAACCATGCCTCATGGGCAAGATGACTAAAACTCCGTTCCCCGGAACAATGGAGCGTGCAAGTGACTTGTTGGAAATCATACATACCGATGTGTGTGGTCCGATGAGCGTAGAGGCACGCGGCGGATATCATTATTTTCTCACCTTCACTGACGATTTGAGTAGATATGGTTATGTCTACTTAATGAAGCACAAGTCTGAAACATTTGAAAAGTTCAAGCAATTTCAGAGTGAAGTTGAAAATCATCGTAACAAAAAGATCAAGTTCCTACGGTCTGATCATGGGGGTGAATATCTGAGTTTCGAGTTTGGTGCTCACTTAAGACAATGTGGAATGGTTTCACAGTTGACACCGCCTGGAACACCACAGCGTAATGGTGTGTCCGAACATCGTAATCGTACTTTATTAGAGATGGTGCGATCTATGATGTCTCTTACCGATTTGCCGTTATCGTTTTGGGGTTATGCATTAGAAACAGCTGCATTCACTTTAAATAGGGCACCATCAAAATCCGTTGAGATGACACCATACGAACTGTGGTATGGCAAAAGGCCAAAGTTGTCGTTTCTTAAAGTTTGGGGATGTGATGCTTATGTCAAAAAGCTTCAGCCTGAAAAGCTGGAACCCAAAGCGGAAAAGTGCGTCTTCATAGGTTACCCAAAAAAGACAGTTGGGTACACCTTCTATCTCAAATCCGAGGACAAAGTGTTTGTTGCTAAAAACGGAGCTTTTCTCGAGAAGGAGTTTCTCTCGAGAGAATTGAGTGGGAGGAAGATAGAACTTGACGAGGTTGTCGAACCTCTCATCCCTCTGGATGGTGGCGCAGGGCAAGGGGAAACCTCTGTCGTTGCGACGCCGGTTGAGGAGGAAGTTAATGATGATGATCATGAAACTCTGGTTCAAGTTTCTGTCGAACCACGCAGGTCGACGAGACCACGTGCTGCTCCAGAGTGGTACGGTAATCCCGTCTTATCAATCATGTTGTTGGACAACAATGAACCTGCAAATTATGAAGAAGCAATGGTGGGCCCAGATTCCAACAAATGTCTAGAAGCCATGAAGTCCGAGATAGGATCCATGTATGAGAACAAAGTGTGGACTTTGGAGGTACTACCTGAGGGCCGCAAGGCTACTCAGAACAAATGGATCTTTAAGAGGAAGGCGGACGCTGACGGCAATGTGACCGTTTATAAAGCTCGACTTGTGGCAAAGGGTTTTTCACAAGTTCAAGGAGTTGACTACGGTGAGACATTCTCACCCGTAGCGATGCTCAAGTCCGTCAGAATCATGTTAGCAATAGCTGCATTTTTCGATTATGAAACCTGGCAGATGGATGTCAAAACGGCGTTCCTTAACGGTTTCCTTAAGGAAGAATTGTATATGATGCAACCCGAAGGTTTTGTCGATCCTAAGAATGCTAACAAGGTGTGCAAGCTCCAGCGATCCATTTATGGACTGGTGCAAGCATCTCGGAGTTGGAACAAACGCTTTGATGAGGTGATCAAAGCTTTTGGGTTTATACAAGTGGTTGGAGAATCTTGTATTTACAAGAAAGTGAGTGGGAGCTCTGTGGCGTTTCTAATATTATATGTGGATGACATATTGCTGATTGGAAACAACGTAGAGTTTTTGGAGAGCATAAAGGATTACTTGAATAAAAGTTTCTCTATGAAGGACCTAGGAGAAGCTGCTTACATTCTAGGCATTAAGATCTATAGGGATAGATCAAAACGCCTGATAGGACTTTCACAAAGCACATACCTTGATAAAGTTTTGAAGAGGTTCAAAATGGAACAGTCCAAGAAAGGGTTCTTGCCAGTTTTACAAGGTACGAGATTGAGTAAGACTCAGTGCCCAGCAAGTCATGAGGATAGAGAGCATATGCGCTCCGTCCCCTATGCTTCAGCCATAGGTTCTATCATGTATGCGATGTTGTGCACTAGACCGGACGTTAGCCTGGCCATAAGTATGGCAGGTAGGTTCGAGAGTAATCCAGGAGTGGATCACTGGACGACGGTCAAGAATATCCTGAAGTACCTGGAAAGGACTAAGGAGATGTTTCTCGTGTATGGAGGTGACGAAGAGCTCGCCGTAAAAGGTTACGTCGATGCAAGCTTTGACACAGATCCGGACGACTCTAAGTCGCAAACCGGATACGTATTTATTCTTAATGGGGGTGCGGTAAGCTGGTGTAGTTCCAAGCAAAGCGTCGTAGCAGATTCTACATGTGAAGCGGAGTACATGGCTGCCTCGGAGGCGGCTAAGGAGGGTGTCTGGATGAAGCAATTCATGACGGATCTTGGAGTGGTGCCAAGCGCACTGAATCCAATAACCTTGTTCACTGACAACACGGGTGCCATTGCCTTAGCAAAGGAACCACGGTTTCACAAGAAGTCCAGACACATCAAACGACGCTTCAACCTCATCCGCGACTATGTCGAAGGGGAGGACGTAAATATATGCAAAGTGCACACGGATCTGAATGTAGCAGACCCGCTGACTAAACCTCTTCCACGGGCGAAGCATGATCAACACCAAAACTGTATGGGTGTTAGATTTATTACAATGTAATTCGCATGATGATGTGAGGGATAGATTATTGACTCTAGTGCAAGTGGGAGACTGTTGGAATTATGCCCTAGAGGCAATAATAAATATAGTTATTATTATAATTCCTGTATCAAGATAATCGTTTATTATCCATGCTATAATTGTATTGAATGAAGACTCATTTACATGTGTGGATACATAGACAAAACACTGTCCCTAGCAAGCCTCTAGTTGGCTAGCCAGTTGATCAAAGATAGTCAGTGTCTTCTGATTATGAACAAGGTGTTATTGCTTGATAACTGGATCACGTCATTAGGAGAATCACGTGATGGACTAGACCCAAACTAATAGACGTAGCATGTTGATCGTGTCATTTTGTTGCTATTGTTTTCTGCGTGTCAAGTATTTGTTCCTATGACCATGAGATCATATAACTCACTAACACCGGAGGAATACTTTGTGTGTATCAAACGTCGCAACGTAACTGGGTGACTATAAAGATGCTCTATAGGTATCTCCGAAGGTGTTCGTTGAGTTAGTATGGATAAAGACTGGGATTTGTCACTCCGTGTGACGGAGAGGTATCACGGGGCCCACTCGGTAATACAACATCACACACAAGCCTTGCAAGCAATGTGACTTAGTGTAAGTTGCGGGATCTTGTATTACGGAACGAGTAAAGAGACTTGCCGGTAAACGAGATTGAAATAGGTATGCGGATATTGATGATCGAATCTCGGGCAAGTAACATACCGAAGGACAAAGGGAATGACATACGGGATTATATGAATCCTTGGCACTGAGGTTCAAACGATAAGATCTTCGTAGAATATGTAGGATCCAATATGGGCATCCAGGTCCCGCTATTGCATATTGACCGAGGAGTCTCTCGGGTCATGTCTACATAGTTCTCGAACCCGCAGGGTCTGCACACTTAAGGTTCGACGTTCTTTTATGCGTATTTGAGCTATATGGTTGGTTACCGAATGTTGTTCGGAGTCCCGTATGAGATCACGGACGTCACGAGGGTTTCCGGAATGGTCTGGAAACGAAGATTGATATATAGGATGACCTCATTTGATTACCGGAAGGTTTTCGGAGTTACCGGGAATGACGAATGGGTTCCGAGAGTTCACCGGGGGGGCAACCCACCCCGGGGAAGTCCATAGGCCTTGGGGGTGGCACACCACCCCTTAGTGGGCTGGTGGGACAGCCCAAGAAGGCCCTATGCGCCATAGGAAGAAAATCAAAGAGAAAAGGAAATAAAAAGGAGGACGTGGGAAAGGAAAGAAGGACTCCACCCACCAAACCAAGTAGGACTCGGTTTGGGGGGGGGAGACCTTCCCCCCTTGGCTCGGCCGACCCCCTTGGGGCTCCTTGAGCCCCAAGGCAAGGCTCCCCCTCTCCCACCTATATATACGGAGGTTTTAGGGCTGATTTGAGACGACTTTTCCACGGCAGCCCGACCACATACCTTCACGGTTTTTCCTCTAGATCGCGTTTCTGCGGAGCTCGGGCGGAGCCCTGCTGAGACAAGATCATCACCAACCTCCGGAGCGCCGTCACGCTGCCGGAGAACTCTTCTACCTCTCCATCTCTCTTGCTGGATAAAGAAGGCCGAGATCATCATCGAGCTGTACGTGTGCTGAACGCGGAGGTGCCGTCCGTTCGGCACTAGATCGTGGGACTGATCGCGGGACGGTTCGCGAGGCGGATCGAGGGACGTGAGGATGTTCCACTACATCAACCGCGTTCACTAACGCTTCTGCTGTATGGTCTACAAGTGTACGTAGATCACACATCCCCTCTCGTAGATGGACATCACCATGATAGGTCTTCGTGCGTGTAGGAAAATTTTTGTTTCCCATGCGACATTCCCCAACACACTTTTGCTCTCTGGTGGAGCGATTCCACTGGAGAAACTTCCCTCCGAGAGGGGGGGTCGAAACTATCATCATCACCAATGCTTACTCCATCATGGGAGGTCCAATCCTCATCAACATATTCACCATCACCATCTCATCCCAAACCCTAGTTCATCTCTTGTATTCAATCTTTCTCTCCAAACCTCAGATTGGTACATGTAGGTTGCTAGTAGTGTTGATTACACCTTCTAGTTGATGCTAGTTGGTTTACTTGGTGGAAGATTATATGTTCAGATCCTTAAGCATTTTCGATACACCTATGATCTTGAACATGATGATTATTTGTAAGTAGTTGCTTTCATTCTTGCATGCATGGGACAAGTCTTGTTATAAGTAATCATGTGAAGTTGGTATTCATTCGATATTTTGATGATATGTATGTTGCTAATCCTTTAGTAGTGTCATGTAAATGTCGGCTACATGACATTTCACCATATTTGGGCTTAAGGTAAAGTATTGTGGAGTAATAAGTGGATGATGGGTTGCGTGAGTCAAAGAAGCTTAAACCCTAGTTTATGCATTATTCCATAAGGGTCTGATTTGGATCCATATGTTTCATACTATGATTGGATTCATCTTTTAAAAAATCTGTAATTGCAGATGCTTGCAACAGAGGGTACTCATAAGTGGTATGTTTGTTCAAGTAAGAACAACACCCTAGCACTGGTCCACCCACACATCAAATTATCAAAGTACCGAATGTGAATAAACTAAACATGATGAACATGACTAGACACCAATTCCCGTGTGTCCTCGAGAGTGCTTTACTTCCTATACGAGAACTTTATGGCTTGTCCTTAGCTATAAAAAGGATTATGCCACATTTATGCACCGTTGTTATAATTTTTATTTGTTACTTGTTATGAATATCCTTACTACAAAACTATCTATTTCTGCTACTTTCAGTGCTTGCACACATTACCTTGATAAACCACTTGTCATTTCCTTCTTCTCCTCATTGGGTTCGAAACTCTTACTTATCGAAAAGACTATGATTGATCCCCTATACTTGTGGGTCATCAGCCAACATGGGGCCTTTTGTATCTTTGGGCCCTTTAATGACATGTGGTAATTCTGGCCCATAAAGAGCAGTAAATGGCTTTGCACCCATTAAAGGCCCATCATTCAGTTGGCTCGTTTCCTGCCCCTGGTATCTTTTGTCCTCCTAAGGGCCGATAAATTCATGGGCTCATTTTTGGCCCTCGATTACTTACGGTTCGTTAATGACATGTTTTGCTACTAGGCCAAATTCAGCGCGTGGATACATTCCTCCCATTTGTGGTCGGGTTAATCCAATGGGTCGTTTTCATCCCGTCTTGTATTCCGGCCCATTCAAAAACCAATTCTGTTTGTCAATTGAATTAAGCCCGTGATTCCTACTAATGACTGATACATCTTCGTCGTATCTACTTTTCCGAACTCTTTTGCCCTTGTTTTGAAATCTAACTTGCATGATTTGAATGGAACTAACCCGGACTGACGTTGTTTTCAGCAGAATTGCCATGGTGTTGTTTTTGTGCAGAAATGGAAGTTCTCAGAACGTCCTGAAAATTTACGGAGATTTTTTGTGGAATAAAAGAAAAATACCTGCGCAAATATCCACCGGAGGGGGCATGCCAGTGGGTGCTACTACGACAACAGACCTTCCCTGGCAACGGCGCCAGGAATCCTGCTGCTACGGGCTACGCCTATAGGGACTTCCTTGGAAAATATGCAAAGGATTTCCCCGCGGCCTTGGAGCCTTGCGTTGGTGTTCCCTTGAAGAGGAAAGGGTGATGTAGCACAGCGGCGGTAAGTATTTCCCTCAGTTTGAGAACCAAGGTATCGATCCAGTAGGAGGATCGCGTCAAGTCACAAGTACCTGCACAAACACAAAGAGCTTGCACCCAACGCTATGAAGGGGTTGTCAATCCCTTATAGATTGTTTGCAAAGTGAGAACTGAAAGCAAAAAGGAAACAAAGCAAAGTAAAAGTAAAAGTGGAGACGATAGTTGTGAATAGACCCGGGGGCCGTACTGTTCACGAGTGGCTTCTCTCATGAAAGCAAGTAGACGGTGGGTGAACGAATTATTGTCGAGCAATTGATAGAACCGCGCAAATTCATGACGTTATCTATGGCAATGATCATATCTATAGGCATCACGTCCAAAACAAGTAGACCGATACTTTCTGCATCTACTACTATTACTCCACACGTCGACCGCTATCCAGCATGCATCTAGTGTATTAAGTTCATAAGAACAGAGTAACGCCTTAAGCAAGATGACATGATGTAGATGGACAATCTCAAATCTGTGATGAATGCCCATCTTGTTACCCTTGATGGCAACAACACGATGCATGCCTTGCTGCACCTTCTGTCACTGGGAAAGGTCACCGCACGGTATGAACCCAAAACCAAGCACTTCTCCCATTGCAAGAATCATAGATCTAGTTGGCCAAACAAAACCCAAGACTCGGAGAGACTTACAAGGATATCAAATCATGCAATTAAGAAATCAGCAAAGACTCAAAAATAATTCATAGATAATCTGATCACAAATCCACAATTCATCGGATCTCGAAAAACACACCGCCAAAGAGGATTACATCGGATAGATCTCCATGAAGATCATGGAGGACTTTGTATTGAAGATCCAAGAGAGAGAAGAATCCATCTAGCTACTAACTACGGACCCGTAGGTCTTAAGTGGACTACTCACGAGTCATTGGAGGGGAGATGATGTTGATGTAGAAGCCCTCCAGGTCCAAAGTCCCCTCCGGCAGGGCACCGGGAAGGGTCTCCAGATGAGATCTCGCGAAAACGGAAGCTTGCGGCGGCAGAAAAGTGTTTTCGTGGATGCCGTGATTTTTTCTACGATTTTAGGGAATTTATAGGCCAAAGAGCTAGGGCAGGGGAGCGCGAGGGAGGCCACAAGACTGGTTGCCGCGGTCCCCCCTGGCCGCGGCAACAGGGCTTGTGGGCTCCCTATGGGCCCCCTGCCTTGGCCCTCAACTCCCCTGATCTTCTTTTGTTCTGGAAAAATTTATTTCGGGGATTTTATTCCGTTTGGACTCCGTTCCAAAATCAGATCGGAAAAGAGTCAAAAACACAGAAAAAATAGGAACTGACACTTGGCATTGAATTAATAAGTTAGTCCCAAAAAAGATAAAAAGGTATATAAAACATCCAAAGTTGACAAGATAACAGCATGAAGCCATCAAAAATTATAGATACGTTTGAGACGTATCAGTGGACCACCAGCCCACAGGCCGCGGCCACCCCCTATGGTCGCGCCATGCAGGCTTGTGGGGCCCACGTGGCACCACCGCCCCCAATCTCAGCTCTATATCTTCCGTTTCGCCTGGAAAAAATCAAAGAGAAGGTTTCATCGTGTTTTGCGATACGGAGGCGCCGCCACATCCTGTTCTTCATCTGGAGGGCAGATCTAGAGTCTGTTTCGGGCTCCAGATAGGGGAAATCGTCGCCATCGTCATCATCAACCATTCTCCATCGACAATTCCATGATGCTCTTCATCGTTCATGAGTAATCTCATCGTAGGCTTGCTGGACGGTGATGGGTTGGATGAGATCTATCATGTAATCGAGTTAGTTCTTGACGGGGATTGATCCCTAGTATCCACTATGTTCTAGATTGATGTTGCTACTACTTGGCTATGCTTAATGCTTGTCACTAGGGCCCGAGTGCCATAATTTCATATCTTAACCTATTATGTTGTCGCCAATATATGTGTGTTTTAGATCCTATCTTGCAAGTTGTAGTCTCCTACTATGTGTTATGACCCGGCAACCCTGGAGTGACAATAGCCGGAACCACTCCCAGAGATGACCATAGTATGAGGAGTTCATGTATTCACCGCGTGTTAATGCGTTGGTCCGGTTCTTTATTAAAAGGAGAACCTTAATATCCCGTAGTTTCCATTAGGACCCCGCTGCCACGGGACGGATGGACAATAGATGTCATGCAAGTTCTTTTCCCTAAGCACGTATGACTACATACGGAATACATGCCTACATTTGATTGACGAACGGGAGCTAGCCACATATCTCTCCGTGTTATAGCTGTTACATGATGAATCACATCCGTCACACTCATCCATCACCGATCCACTGCCTACGAGTCTTTTAGTACTGGTCCTCGCTACGTTACTTTGCCTAGGCTTGTCCCTTGCTACCAAAAGGATTAGGCCACTTTGCTATTGCTGTCACTACTGCTGTCAATTTTCTGCTACTGTTGTTACTTTGCTCCTGCTACTACTGTTCCTTCCTACTCCGTTGTTACTTGTTGCAAGACTTTGTTGGCGTCGTTGTCGAGGCTAGGTAAGCCGTACTAACATCCCGTCAACCAAGGCTTTTTCTGGAACCGTTGCTATCATAGTACCTTGCTGCTACTCCAACAAAGGACCTTCCAACGGCGCCAGAAACACGTGCTCACGGGAGACTGTTCTTGTCTTGATTCTCCTCAGCAACAGCACTAGGAATCCTTCTGCTACGGCTACGCCTTTAGGGACTTCCTAGGAAAATATGCAAAGGATTTTCCCGTGGCCTTGGAGCCTTGCGTTGGTGTTCCCTCGAACTGGAAAGGGTGATGTAGCGCAGAGGTGGTAAGTATTTCCCTTAGTTTTGAGAACCAAGGTATCGATCTAGTGAAGGAGTATCACAAGTGCCTGCACAAACACAAAGAACCTGCTCCCAACGGTATGAAGGGGTTGTCAATCCCTTATAGATTGTTCGCAAAGTGAGAACTGAAAGCAACAAAGTAACAAAGCAAAGTAAAAGCAAAAGTGTAAACGATAGATGTGAATAGACCCGGGGGGCGTAGTGTTTACTAGTGGCTTCTCTCATGAAAGCAAGTAGACGGTGGGTGAACAAATTACTGTCGAGCAATTGATAGAACCGCGCAAAGTCGTGACGTCATCTATGGCAATGATTATATCTATAGGCATCACGTCCAAAACAAGTAGACCGATACTTTCTGCATCTACTACTATTACTCCACACGTCGACCGCTATCCAGCATGCATCTAGTGTATTAATTGCAAAAGAACAGAGTAACGCCTTAAGCAAGATGACATGATGTAGATGGACAATCTCATATCAACGACAGAGCCCACCTTGTTACCCTTGATGGCAACCACTCAATGTGTGCCTTGCTGCCCCTACTGTCACTGGGAAAGGTCACCACATGGTAAGAACCCAAAACCAAGCACTTCTCCCATTGCAAGAATCATAGATCTAGTTGGCCAAACAAAACCCAAGACTCGGAGAGACTTACAAGGATATCAAATCATGCAAATAAGAAATCAGCAAAGACTCAAAAATATATCATAGATAATCTGATCACAAATCCACAATTCATCGGATCTCGACAAACACACCGCCAAAGAAGATTACATCGGATAGATCTCCATGAAGATCATGGAGAACTTTGTATTGAAGATCCAAGAGAGAGAAGAAGCCATCTAGTTAATAACTACGGACCCGTAGGTGTGAAGTGAACTACTCATGAGTCATTGGAGGGGTGATGATGATGATGAAGAAGCCCTCCAACTCCAAAGTCCCCTCTGGCAGGGCGCTGGGAAGGGTCTCCAGATGAGATGTTGCGGAAACGGAAGCTTGCGGCGGCGGAAAAGTATTTTCGAGGCTCCCCTGGTTTTTTTCTGATTTTTAGGGAATATATAGGCGCAAGATCTAGGTCAGGGGGGCGCCGGGGAGGCCACAAGCCTGCCCACCGCCGCCTCCCCCCTGGTGGCAGAGTGGGGGCTTGTGGGCTCCCTATAGCCCTCCTGGCTTGGCCCACACTCCCCCTCATCTTCTTCCATTCGGGAAAAAATCATTTAGGGATTTTATTCCGTTTGGACTCCGTTCCAAAATCAGATCTGAAAAGAGCCAAAAACACAGAAAAAACAGGAATTGGCACTTGGCACTGAATTAATAAGTTAGTCCCAAAAAAGATATAAAAGGTACATAAAACATCCAAAGATGACAAGATAACAGCATGAAACCATCAAAAATTATAGATACGTTTGAGACGTATCACTTGCTAGTGATACTTTGCTTGCAGACATTAATCTTTCAGGTGTGGTTGAATTGACAACTCAGCTGCTAATACTTGAGAATATTCTTTCGCTTCCCCTTGAGTCGAATCAATAAATTTGGGTTGAATACTCTACCCTCAAAAACTGTTGCGATCCCATACGCTTGTGGGACATCAAGGCTTTTTCTGGCGCCGTTGTCGGGGAAGCACAACTATATTCTCTGAGTCACTTGGGATTGACGTCTGTTGGTCACTATGAGGAATCCGAAAGATCCAAGAACTAAAATCCTACCTTCCACTACGAGGAGAGGTAAGGAACTGCCATCTAGCTCTGCACTTGATTCACCTTCAGTTTTGAGTAAGTTTGCGACTTCGCCTCCTGCTAGAAATCTTGATATGTCGCGTGTGCTTGATGATGCTACTTCTATTGTCCACGATGCTATGCTTGGTACTATGCCTGATGATGCTATGCTTGATACTATGCCTGATGAAGCTATGCTTGATACTATGCATGATGATGCTATGCTTGATACTATGCCTGCTATGCCTGATACTGCTTTGCCACTTGGTGCATTCCTTGATGCACATATTGCTAGAGCTGCTGCTAGATGTGATGATACTTCTGAAACTGCTGATACTATTGAAGTAGAACCTGCTACTATGCCTGAATTGCCTGCTATGCCTGATACGCGCTATGTTATGGAGGGAGAGATAGCTGAGGATTTTCTTGCGTGTAAGGATAGTTATGATGTTGAGAAACTTCTACGCAAGTGGAAAGAAAAATCTCTGAACGCTAGGATGAAATACGACCCAAAGTTTGCTACTTTGCCTATCTTTGTAACCGATAAGGATTATGAATTCTCTGTAGACCTGAGTTAATCACTCTGGTCGAATCTGATCCTTTTCACGGTTATGAGTCTAAAACGGTTGTATCCCATCTTACCAAACTGCACGAGATAGCCACCCTATTCACTAGTGAGGAAAAGTTCCGCCACTATTATATGCTCAAGCTGTTTCCTTTCTCGCTAAAGGATGATGCTAAGACCTGGTTCACTTCTCTTGCTCCTGGTTGTGTGCGTAGCCCCCAGGATATGGTCTACTACTTCTCTGAAAAATATTTCCCTGCCCATAAGAAGCAAGCTGCCTTGCAGGAAATATACAACTTTGCTCAAGCTGAAGAAGAGAGTCTCCCACAAGCTTGGGGAGGCTTATCCAGCTACTGAATGCTTTGCCTGATCACCCTCTTGAGAAGAATGAAATATTTGATATATTCTATAATGGACTTACCGATGTTTCCAAAGACCACCTAGATAGTTGTGCCGGTAGTGTTTTAGGGAACGAACCGTAGAACAAGCTGAGATTCTACTGAATAACATCTTGTGCAATGAGAATGCTTGGACTATTCCCGAACCACCTCCTAAGCCAACTCCGAAGAAAAGAGGTATTCTATTCCTCAGTCCTGAAGATATGCAAGAAGCTAAGAAATCTATGCGAGAGAAAGGCATTAAATCTGAAGATGTCAAAAATCTACCACCTATCGAAGAGATCCATAGTCTCGATAACCCGATACAGGTAGTAGAAGTAAATTCTCTGCGTAGGTTTGATGAGAGTGATATATCTTTTGATAAACCTGCTAGCTTACGCATGGATGAATTTGATAACTTTGTTGCCAAACAACAAAGTTTCAATGATTATGTTAGCAGACAATTGGAAAAGAATGCTCGTATGCTTAGTCATTTAAGTGCTTGTGTGGACAGAAATGTCAATGATCTTAAGCTTCTGAGTAAACATGCATCTATGGTTACTACTTAGGTACAACAAGTACTTAAAGCTCAGAATGACTTGCTCAATGAGTTGGATGACAATTCCGTCAGAGTCATTACTAGAGGCGGTAGAATGACCCAGGAACCTCTGTATCCTGAGGGTCATCCCAAGAGAGTTGAACAAGAGTCTCAAGGAGTTAGCACTGATGCACCTAGTCATCCTAGAAAGAAGAAGAAAGATGATAGGAACCTGCACGCTAGCAACCCTGTTGTTGCTACACCTGAGAGTCCAAACGATGCCTCTGTCTCTGATGCTGAGACACAATCTAGTGATGAACATGAGCCTAATGGTAATATCAATAGTGATGTTCATGTTGATGCTCAACCTAGCAATGATAAGGATGTCGAAATTGAACCTAGTGTTGGTCTTGATAACCCACAGCCTAAGAATAAGAGATACGATAAGAATGACTTCACTGCTAGGAAACACGGTAAAGAAAGGGAGCCATGGGTTCAGAAACCTATGCCCTTTCCTCCTAAACCATCCAAGAAAAAGGATGATGAGGATTTTGAGTGCTTCGTTGAGATGATCAGACCTGTCTTTCTGCAAATGCGTTTGACGGATATGCTCAAAATGTCTCTGTATGCTAAGTACATGAAAGATATTGTGACTAATAATAGGAGGATACCTGATCTTGACATCTCCGCCATGCTTTCCAATTACACTTTCAAGGGTGGAACTCCTAAGAAACTAGGTGATCCCGGTGTGCCCATTATACCTTGCTCCATTAAAGGCAACTACGTTAGAACTGTGTTATGCGACCTTGGAGCCGGTGTTAGTATTATGCCTCTCTCTCTTTATCGTAGACTTGAGCTGGATAAGTTGACACCTACTAAAATCTCTCTGCAAATGGCCGACAAATCAACTGCTTTCCCTATCGGCATTTGCGAGGATGTGCCTGTTGTGGTTGCTAACACCACTATCTTAACAGACTTTGTTATCTTGGATATTCCCGAGGGAGATGCCATGGCGGTCATCCTTGAAAGAAACTTTTTAAACACTGCAGGGGCTGTTATAGATTGCAACAAAGGCAATGTCACTTTCCATGTCAACAGTAATGAGCATACGGTGCACTTTCCGAAGAAACAATATCGAGTACATTGCATCAATGCTATCGAAAAGACTTCATCGATTCTTATTGAGAGCTTTGAATGCCCTATTCCTCGTGTCAAGATGAAGTATGATTTGCTTGTTGGGGAGATACATATCCCCATTGAGGTGACTTAGTGACTATTCGAAAATTCTCCGTCTTCTTTTGCGATTCAAAAAAGTTTTGTCGAGGGGATTTGATCAACCCCATTGACGAATTTCTTTCGATGACCAAGGGATGGATGAATCGAGGAGTCACAAACCTCTGTTCCAAGCTTTCACCTTCGGTTTCTTAGAAGAAAAATGATAGATTTAGTTTAGTTTTCCCTGTTTTCTGTCTTAGCATCCGGTAGAAAAATACCCTGAAAATAAAAGTTCTCCGAACGTTGTGAAAATCTAGTATGATTTTTTCTGGAATATTCGAACAATACTGGGACAAAGAGTCTATCTGGGGGCCACACCAGTGGGCCACAAGCCCTAGGGGGGCGGGCACCCCCCTGGCCGCGCCACCCAGGCTTGTGGGGCCCACAGGCATCCCCTCCACTCATTCTTGCTCCCATCCGCTTCTCCTTTCTCCAGAAAAAATCGTTTCGCAGCTCAAATCCATGTTATTGCTCCTCTTGCTGGGATTTTCGATCTCTCTGCTCAAATCACCGTTCTCCGAACTGTTTTGGGGAAATTACTCCTTGGTAAGTGACTCCTCATTGGTCCAATTAGTTTTTGCTCTAGTGCCTTATACTCCGCGTATTTTTGCTGCCTTGGTGACCATGTTCTTGAGCTTTGCATGCTGATTCTAGCTGGTCCCAAGTAGTTTTGATGCGTAATATGGTCTCTAGGCACTTGTGGGAGTAGTTGCTACAAGTTTCGTTGAGCCCTATTCACTTTTCCTTAGAATCACTAAAAATTTCAGAAATTTTCAGAGATAGAAAAGGGAAAAGATGAGGAGGTTCTTGAGAGGCTCGTCAAGCCGTGACCCCAAGGATGATGGGAGTGAGAAGAAGCCCAAGTATCCGGTCCCTCGAGTCGCGGAAGTTCGAGCGTGCGAGTGGCCAAGCGACGCGTTCTTACGCGCCGCTGGAATTTATGAGGACTTTTATCACTTGGTGGAGGACGCAGGCCTTACCGCCTTCGTTAAAGATAAGTGTTCGCAATACCTCCTCCACACTAATATCTTTGTACAAAGCTTTAACTTCTATCCCAGGAAGAATCCTCCTATGGTTGAGTTTAAACTTTATGGTGTCCCCCAGCGCATGTCAATCCAGGATTTTTGCAATGTTTGCAAATTACCTTATGTTGGGGATATTCATGAACCTCGTCCACGGGACTTGGAAGCTTTCATCCGTGCAATTGTTGTAGGAGAGGAGAGAGGAGTGTCTTGCGCTAGAGCTGCTAGCATTCATTTTCCCGTGCTTTGGTACTTCTCATTATTTGTGGGAAAATGTTTGATTGGCCGTGGGAAAGCTGGGTCACTTAGTTCCCCAGATCTTGCGGTCTTGCGCGAAGCCCTTTATAATGATAAAACTTATAGCTTCGGCATTATAGTAGCTCGACGGTTGAACCTCAACCTTTCTAAAGGTGTTGTCTATAGAGGCATCTATGCTACCTGTCTTGCCAGACACTTTGAGATGCCCATTAGATTGGATGAGGAAGAAGAGATGCTTCTTCCCGAGAGATATCTAGATTACGATAGCATGGTTCGCCATGACTTTCTTGATAGAGATATAGGTGGAAGGATGATTTATAACCTCGTATTTAGTCAGGGTACTCGTGAGATTATTACTTTGCCTGCTCCTTCTTTGTTCAATCTTCATGCAGGCAGGTACACTATTATATCCTTGGACATCTACGCATATTGGGGCTTGGCCCAACCACAGGTGCCCGTGCCTGAGCCGCCAGTCGAGTACCAGATGCGAGTTTATCAGTGGGAGCCGGAGGATCTCACACAGCAGTGGCATCCTCAGTCCACTCCGAAGTATCCCGGAGCTGGTTATTTCCCTCCTTGGGAGTACACCAAGTTAGGCCAAAAGCCTAAGCTTGGGGGAGTACGTGTTCTCACCGACTTTACATTCTTGCTTATGCTTTCACTTTGTTAGCCGGTGTTCACACTTTGCCACTGTATCATCCATGTTAGTTTATTTTCTTTTTCTCGTTTTCTTTTCGTGTGTCTGTCTAGTTTGAGAAAACCCAAAAAGATTTTTCTTTTTCTTCTTTTGCTTGTTGGGAGTTTTCCCGTGTGAATAGTTTTGTTTTTCTTTGGGTCAAGGTAGAAGATATTGGTTACAATGTTTAGTGGCTCTTGCATGCATACCTGTTTAGCTTTCGAAGAGCCATATTACTTTGTCTTCTCCTTTGTGTTTGCCTGCAGATTCCAGCTTTAGTCCAATGCATGAGCACGCTTATTATTGTTCACATCGTTCGGTCGTGCAAGTGGAAGGCAATAATGACAATATATGACGAAGTGACTGAGCCTGGAAAAGCTGGTATGAACTCAATCTATTTTGTTTTTGTAAATATGACTAGCTCATCATGCCTGATTCAGCTTTGTTGTGAGAGAAACATGTTTGCAATGACAACTCAGAGATCATAGTTGCTTATGCCATGCTTACTTAGCTAGGAGCTTATAATGGCTTGTCTTGGATGCCAACATGAATGTTGAGATGACTATGATGTAGTATGATAGGATGGTATCCTCCTTTGAATGTTTCAAGTGGCTTGACTTGGTGCATGTTCACGCATGTAGTTGAAACAAAATCAACATAGCCTCTATGATGTTCATGTTCATGGTGATTTATGTCCTATTCATGCTTGCACTCAATGTTAGTTAATCTCAATGCATTTTGATGACTGTTGTCGCTCGCTAGTTGGTCGCTTCCCAGTCTTTTGCTTGCCTTCACTTGTACTAAGCGGGAATACTGCTTGTGCATCCACCTCCATAAACCCAAAGTTGTGCCATATGAGTCCACCATACCTACCTATGTGCGGTATCTACCTGCTGTTCCAAGTAAATTTGCATGTGCCACTCTCTAAACCTTCAAGAAATAATCTGTTTTGCATGCCCGAACCGCTCATGTGGTGACATGGGGGCTATTGGTATCTTCCATGCTAGGCATGTTATCCTTGATATGTGTTTATTCACTATCATTCACGAGAAAGGGGCCGGTAATTGGAATTCCCAGTTCCATGCTCAAATCGAAAAGATAATTGCAAACAAAACTCCCCCAGGATTGATGTTGGTATGGACGGTACCCGAGGATTCGGCTAGCCGTGGAGTGTGATTGATTGGTGGTGGGGGAGTCAAAACTTTACTTTTCTCTTTGGGAACCGCCTATAGCATGTGTAGCGTGGAAGATGTTGAGAACTCTTAGTCATTGCGTTGAAAATGAAAGCATGCCACCCAAAATTATTATCTCTGTTTTCACACCTTGAGCTCTGGCACCTCTGCAAATCAATGCTTCCCTCTGCGAAGGGCCTGTCTATTTATGTTCGTGTTGAGTCACCCTTCTCTTACAAAAGCATCAATTAGAGAGCACCTCTGTCATTTTTATGCTTTGCTTTTAACTGTGTTGAGTATGACTATGATTGGATCTTCATTGCCATAAACTACAATGTTTAGTCAGCCCTTGGTCTTCTAAGGTGCTCTGCATTTATGTTTTGCGGTCTCAGAAAGAGCTAGCGACATACCATCTATTCGTACTGCTTCATGTTGTTTTGATTGAAGTGTTGACACTTGAGGCTTATGATTTGCTCGCAAATTGATTATGCCATTGATATGAGTTTACCGTGAGACCTAGATGTCATTTGCTTATGTGGTTTGCTTGTGATCTTGCTGAAATTCTGGTTATGAGTTAGACATAGTTGCAACCACAAGATCAAACAGAGTTCGTCAATTTTCTCTCTAAGTTTGTCAACTGAGTTGCTTGAGGACAAGCAAGGCTTTAAGCTCGGGGGAGTTGATACGTCTTCGTCGTATCTTCTTTTCTGAACTCTTTTGCCCCTGTTTTGGACTCTAACTTGCATGATTTGAATGGAACTAACCCGGACTGACGCTGTTTTCAGCAGAATTGCCATGGTGTTGTTTTTGTGCAGAAATGGAAGTTCTCGGAACGTCCTGAAAATTTACGGAGATTTTTTCAGGAATAAAAGAAAAATACCTGCGCAAAGATCTACCGGAGGGGGCGTGCCAGTGGGCCACAAGCCCACAGGCCGCGGCCAACCCCTATGGCCGCGCCATGCAGGATTGTGGGGCCCACGTGCACCACCGCCCCCAATCTCAGCTCTATATCTTCCGTTTCGCCTGGAAAAAATCAGAGAGAAGGTTTCATCGCGTTTTGTGATACGGAGGCGCCGCCACATCATGTTCTTCATCTCGAGGGCAGATCTGGAGTCCATTTCGGGCTCCTGAGAGGGGAAATAGTCGCCATCGTCATCATCAACCTTTCTCCATCGATAGTTCCATGATGCTCTTCATCGTTTGTGAGTAATCTCATCATAGGCTTGCTGGACGGTGCTGAGCTGGATGAGATCTATCATGTAATCGAGTTAGTTCTTGACAGGGATTGATCCCTAGTATCCACTATGTTCTAGATTGATGTTGCTACTACTTGGCTATGCTTAATGCTTGTCACTAGGGCCCGAGTGCCATGATTTTAGATCTGAACCTATTATGTTGTCGCCAATATATGTGTGTTTTAGATCCTATCTTGCAAGTTGTAGTCACCTACTATGTGTTATGACCCGGCAACCCCGGAGTGACAATAGTCGGAACCACTCCCAGAGATGACCATAGTATGAGGAGTTCATGTATTCACCGCGTCTTAATGCGTTGGTCCGGTTCTTTATTAAAAGGAGAACCTTAATATCCCGTAGTTTCCATTAGGACACCATTGCCACGGGAGGGATGGACAATAGATGTCATGCAAGTTCTTTTCCCTAAGTATGTATGACTACATACGGAATACATGCCTACATTAGATTGACGAACGGGAGCTAGCCACATATATCTCCGTGTTATAGCTGTTACATGATGAATCACATCCGTCACACTCATCCATCACCGATCCACTGCCTACGAGTCTTTTACTACTGGTCCTCGCTACGTTACTTTGCCTAGGCTTGTCCCTTGCTACAAAAGGGATTGGGCCACTTTGCTGCTGCTGTCACTACTGCTGTCACTTTGTTGTTACTGTTGCTACTGCTGTTACTTTGCTACTGTTGCTACTACTGTTCCTTACTACTCTGTTGTTACTTGTTGCAAGACTTTGTTGGCGCCATTGCCGAGGCTAGGTAAGCGGTACTAACATCCTGTCAACCAAGGCTTTTTCTGGCACCGTTGCTATCATACTACCTTGCTACTGATACTTTGCTTGCAGACATTAATCTTTCAGGTGTGATTGAATTGACAACTCAGCTGCTAATACTTGAGAATATTCTTTCGCTTCCCCTTGAGTCGAATCAATAAATTTGGGTTGAATACTCTACCCTTGAAAACTGTTGCGATCCCATACGCTTGTGGGACATCAATGACCCGTTATTGTTAGGGACCATAAACGGACACTTCCATTTTTTGCACGTTTACGACCCATATTGCGGGCCGGTTTAGGCCCACAAATGGTGTGACCCATGTGTGGCCCATGGAACCTACAGCCCGTAGGAGGCCCATGGTCACTACGACAGGTAGGAGACCCATGGTTACTGCGGACACCAGCAAACCAAGGAAAAAAACTGTAGTGACTATAAGTAAATAAACAAAAGAGACTATAGGGAAATAAATAAGCAAGCAAATCACGCTAAGCTATTATAGCGATTACACAAATTACATCTACTCTGCATAAAAGTTCACCACGAATGCAAATATAAGGAACAAAAAAGCGTCATATTATATACGTTGGGCGTCTAAGTTGGCCACCAGTGCAAATAAACGCGATAGTAAAACAAGTCCAAAATCGAAATACTTCAGAAGAGCTCAACGAACGTTATCTTGGGTATGCACCATGCTGGGAAGAAGCTTAGTGATACGTCCATTTTGCATCATGTTTTCATCTTGATATTTATTGCTTCTTATTTTGCAAGGATTATTTGAAGAGGGAGAATTCAGGCAGCTGGAATTCTGGACTCGAAAAGGAGCAAATCCTAGTCCACTATTCTACACACCTACAAATGCCCTGAAAATTTATGTGGATTTTTTCTGGAATATATTAAAAATATTGGGCGGAAGAACTACCGGAGGGGGGCCACCAGGGCCCCACAAGCCCCCACTCCGCCACCACCCCCCTGGTGGCGGTAGGCAAGCTTGTGGGCAGCCCACTGGTCCACTAGCCCCCCTCTTTTGCTATATGATGAGTCCTGACCTGGAAAAAATCATACGGGAGCTTTTTCGTGGTTTCGCCGCCGCCATGGGGTGGAACTTGAGCAGATCCAATCTAGAGCTCCGGCAGGACGATCCTGCCGGGGAAATTTCCCTCCCGGAGGGGGGAATCGTCGCCGTAGTCATCACCAACACTCCTCTCGTCGGAGGGAAGGCATCTTGATCAACATCTTCATCAGCACCATCTCCTCTCCAATCCCTAGTTCATCTCTTGTAACCAATCTTCGTCTCGCAACTCAGATTGGTACTTGTAAGGTTGATAGTAGTGTTGATTACTCTTTGTAGTTGATGATTGTTGGATTACTTGGTGGAAGAGTTTATGTTCAGATCCTTGACGCTATTCATTACACCTCTGGTCATGATTATGATTATGTCTTGTGAGTAGTTACTTTTGTTCCTGAGGACATGGGATAAGTCATGCTGAGAATAGTCATGTGAATTTGATATTCGTTCGGTATTTTGATATGTTGTATGTTGTTTTCCCTCTAGTGGTGTTATGTGAACGTCGACTACATAACACTTCACCATATTTGGGCCTAGAGGAAGGCATTGGGAAGTAGTAAGTAGATGATGGGTTGCTGGAGTGACAGAAGCTTAAACCCCAGTTTATGCACTGCTTCGTGAGGGGCTGATTTGGATCCACTAGTTTAATGCTATGGTTAGACTTTCTCTTAATTCTTCTTTTATAGTTGCGGATTCTTGCGAGAGAGGTTAATCATAAGTGGGATGCTTGTCCAAGTAAGGACAGTACCCAAGCGCCGGTCCACCCACATATCAAACTATCAAAGTAACGAACGTGAATCATATGAACATGATGAAACTAGCATGACAGAAATTCCCGTTTGTCCTCGGGAGCGTTTTTCCTCCTATAAGACTTTGTTCAGGCTTGTCCCTTGCTACAAAAGGGATTGGGCCACTTGCTGCACCATTGCTACTACTTGTTACTTGTTACTCTTTGCTTGCTACGTTTCACCTCGCTACACAATCACTTGTTACCGCTACTTTCAGTGCTTGCAGTTATTACCTTGCTGAAATCCGTTTATCAGAGCCTTCTGCTCCTCGTTGGGTTCGACACTCTTACTTATCGAAAGGACTATGATTGATCCCCTATACTTGTGGGTCATCAAGACTCTTTTCTGGCGCCGTTGCCGGGGAGTGAAGCGCCTTTGGTAAGTGGAAATTGGTAAGGAAACATTTATATACTGTGCTGAAATTTATTGTCACTTGTCACTATGGAAACTCTTCGTTTGAGGAGTTTTTTCGGGGTATGTTCACCATGAACGGAAGCACGAGGAGTTGCTCCTCAACCTGAGGTACCTACTGAAAATATCTTTTATGAAATTCCTTTGGGTATGCTTGAGAAACTGCTGGCTAATCCTTTTACAGGAGATGGATTCTCACATCCAGACTTTCATCTAATCTATGTAGATGAAGTTTGTGGTTTATTTAAGCTTGCAGGTTTGACCGAGGATGAGGTAAAGAATAAAGTCTTTCCTTTATATTTGAAGGATAAGGCGTTGACATGGTATAGGCTATGTGATGATACTGGATCATGGAGCTACAATCGGTTGAAATTGGAATTTCATCAAAAGTTATATCCCATGCATTTAGTACATCGTGATCGGAACTTTATTTATAACTTTTGGCCTCGTGATAGGGAAAGCATAGCTCAAGCTTTGGGGAGGCTTAAATCAATGTTATAGTCATGCCCCAATCATGAGCTCTCGAGAGAAATCATCACTCAAAACTTTTATGCTCGGCTTTCTCATGAAGATCGTACCATGCTTGACACTTCTTGTGCCGGTTCTTTTATGAAGAAGGATATTGATCACAAGTGGAATATATTGGAGATAATCAAGCGCAACTCTGAAGATTGGGAGCTGGAGGAAGGTAAGGACTCAGGTATGAATTTCCAGTTTGATTGCGTTAAATCTTTTGTTGAGACAAACACTTCTAGAGATTTTAGCGCTAAGTATGGACTTGACTCTGAGATAGTAGCTTCTCTATGTGAATCTTTTGTTGCTCATGTTGAACTTCCCAAAGAGAAGTGGTTTAAATATCATCCTCCAGCAGAAAGCAACATAGCCAAAACCAATCTAGTTGAGGAGAAAATCATAGCTTTTAGTGATCGTGTTGTTCCTTGTGCTTACACTGAGAAACCACCATACCCTGCTAGAATGAAGGATTATTCTAAAGCTCCAACTGTGATACGTAGGGGTTACATTAGACCACTTGCACTCCCTGAGGAGATCAGAGTTGAACCTAGTGTTTCTATTATCAAAGATCTCTTAGCCGAAGACATAGACGGGCATGCTATTAAATTCTATAAGGACTCCGCTAGAATTGCTAAACGTCACGCGAAAGACAAGCACGGACCTGTAGTTGACCTGCCCGTTGTTTCTGTTAAGATAGGAGATCACTGTTACCATGGTTTATGTGATACGGGAGCTAGTGTTAGTGCAATACCCCGTTCTCTCTATGATGAAATCAAAGATGAGATTGCACCTGCTGAGTTAGAACCCATTGATGTCACTATCACGCTAGCTAATAGAGACACTATCTGCCCTTTGGGAATTGTGAGAGACATAGAAGTCCTGTGTGGTAAGACGAAGTATCCTACTGATTTCCTCGTCCTTGATACTGCACAAGATAGCTTTTGTCCCATAATATTCGGTAGACCCTTTCTCAACACTGTCAATGCTCACATTGATTGCATTAAACAGACTGTCACAGTAAGTTTCGAGGGTGTGTCTCATGAATTTAACTTCTCCAAGTTTGGAAGACAACCCCATGAAAGAGAGTCGTCTGGTAGGGATGAAACCATTGCTCTTGCCTCTATTGTCGTACCTCCTACGGATCCTTTAGAGCAATATCTGCTTGAGCATGAAAATGATATGCATATCGAGGAGAGAGATAAGATAGATAGAATTGTCTTAGAACAATATCCTATTCTCAAGAATAATCTGCCTGTTGAACTGTTTGGGGATCCTCCCCCACCAAAGGGTGATCCTGTGTTCGACCTTAAACAGTTGCCTGATACTCTTAAGTATGCCTATCTTGATGAGAAGGATATATATCATGTCATTATTAGTGCTCTCCTCTCAGAGCGCGAAGAGAAGAAGTTACTAAAAACAATGAGGAAGCATCGCACTGCTATTGGATATACTCTTGATGATCTTAAGGGTATTAGTCCTACTCTATGTCAGCACAAGATTAAAACCAATCCTGACTTTAAACCAGTTGCTGATCATCAAAGGAGATTAAATCCTAAGATAAAAGAGGTCTTTAGAAAAGAAATATTAAAGCTTCTGGAAGCAGAATCATTTATCATGTTGCTCATAGTGATTGGGTAAGTCCAGTACATTGCGTACCTAAGAAGGGAGGTATCACCGTCGTTCCTAATGATAAGGATGAACTAATCCCACAAAGGATTATTACCAGCTATAGAATGGTGATAGATTTTCGGAAACTGAACAAGGCAACCACGAAAGATCATTATCCTTTGTCGTTCATTGACCAAATGCTAGAAAGGCTATCAAAGCACACACACTTCTGCTTTCTAGACGGTTATTCAGGTTTCTCGCAAATACCTGTTGCATAATCTGATCAAGAGAAAACCACTTTCACCTCCCTTTCGGTACCTTTGCCTATAGATGTATGCCTTTTGGCTTATGTAATGCACATGCCACCTTCCAAAGATGTATGATGGTTATATTCTTTGACTTTTGTGAAAAGATTGTGGAGGTTTTCATGGATGACTTCTCCGTTTACGGGTCTTCCTTTGATGATTGCCTCAGCAACCTTGATCGAGTCTTACAGAGATGCGAAGAAACCAACCTCGTCTTGAATTGGGAGAAGTGCCACTTTATGGTTAATGAAGGTATCGTCTTAGGACACAAAATCTCTGAAAGAGGCATTGAAGTTGATAAGGCTAAGGTTGATGCAATTGAGAAAATGCCTTGCCCCACAGATATCAGAGGTATACGAAGTTTCCTAGGTCATGTTGGTTTCTATAGAAGGTTCATTAAAGACTTCTCTAAGATTTCTAGGCCTCTTACCAACCTCTTGCAGAAGGACGTTACTTTTGTTTTTGATGAGGATTGTGAGGAAGCCTTTGAAATACTTAAGAAGGCTTTTATAACCACACCTATTGTTCAACCACCTGACTGGAACTTGCCCTTTGAAATCATGTGTGACGCTAGTGATTATGCTGTTGGTGTTGTTCTAGGACAAAGAGTTGACAAGAAGTTGAATGTCATTCACTACGCTAGTAAAACTCTAGACAGTGCCCAAAGAAACTATGCCACTACGGAGAAGGAATTTTTAGCAGTCGTGTTTGCATGTGAAAAAATCAGATCTTACATAGTTGAATCCAAAGTCACTATTCACTCTGATCATGCTGCTATTAGGTACCTTATGCAGAAGAAGGACGCTAAGCCTAGACTGATCAGATGGGTTCTCCTGCTACAAGAATTTGATTTGCACATCGTTGACCGAAAGGGTGCTGATAACCATGTAGCAGATAACTTGTCTAGGCTAGAGAATGTCCTTGATGACCCACTACCTATTAATGACAGCTTTCCTGATCAGCAATTAAATGTCATCCGCACTTCACTTAGTGCATCGTGGTATGCCGATTATGCAAACTATATCGTAGCCAAATACATACCACCCAGTTTCACCTATCAACAAAAGAAGAAATTCTTCTTTGATTTGAGACACTACTTTTGGGATGATCCTCACCTTTATAAGGAAGTAGTAAATGGTGTTATTAGACGTTGTGTGCCTGAACATGAACAGGGACAGATCCTGCAGAAGTGTCATTCCGAAGCCTACGGAGGACACCACGCTGGAGATAGAACTGCCCATAAGGTATTGCAATCAGGTTTCTATTGGTCCACTCTCTTCAAGGATGCTCGTAAGTTTGTCTTATCTTGTGACGAATGCCAAAGGATAGGGAACATCAGTAAGCGTCAAGAGATGCCTATGAACTATTCACTTGTCATTACCATTTGATGTCTGGGGCTTTGATTATATGGGACCCTTCCCGAGTTCCAATGGGTACACTCACATCTTAGTTGATGTGGATTACGTTACTAAGTGGGTAGAAGCTATCCCCACTAAAAATGTTGATCACCACACCTCTATTAAGATGCTTAAAGAAGTCATATTCCCAAGATTTGGAGTCCCTAGATACTTGATGACTGATGGCGGTTCACACTTCATTCATGGTGTTTTCCGCAAGATGCTAGCTAAGTATGATGTCAACCATAGAGTTGCATATCCTTATAATCCTCAGTCCAGTGGTCAAGTGGAGTTGAGTAATAGGGAGATCAAGTTGATCCTACAAAAGACCGTCAATAGATCTCGAAAGAACTGGTCTAGCAAACTTGACGATGCACTATGGGCTTATAGGACTGCTTATAAGAATCCCATGGGCATGTCACCATATAAAATGGTTTACGGTAAGGCCTGTCATTTACCTCTTGAGCTGGAACACAAAGCTTATTGGGCAATCAAAGAGCTCAACTTTGATTTCAAACTTGCCGGTGAGAAGCGGTTGTTTGATATCAGCTCGTTGGATGAATGGAGAGCCCAGGCATATGAGAATGCCAGGTTGTTCAAGGAAAAGGTTAAGAGATGGCACGACAAACGAATACAGAAACAAGAGTTCAATGTAGGTGATTATGTCTTGCTATACAATTCTCGTTTGAGATTCTTTGCAGGCAAGCTTCTCTCTCAATGGGAAGGTCCCTATGTTGTCGAGGAAGTATATCGTTCCGGTGCCATCAAAATCAATAACACGGAAGTAAATTTTCCTAGAGTGGTAAATGGGCAAAGAATCAAGGATTACATCTCTGGTACTCCCATAAATGTTGAGACCAACATCATCAATGTCATAACTCCAGAGGAGTAAATAAGGGATGTTTATCAGCCTGTTTCAGACCCTGAAAACGAAGATGTATTTGTTTCGGCAAGAAATGGGACTCCGATACTTTTCCAATAGGAAATTTCCTCAGTTTTCGAATTTTTGGAAAATTAGAAAAATAAAAAGCAGTCCAGAGAGCAAACGAGGAAGCCACAAGGGCCCACACCGCCACCACCCCCCTGGTGGCGGTGGGCAAGCTTGTGGGCACCTCGTGTGCCTCCTGGACTCCGTTTTATTGCGGAAGACTCCTTCTGGCCCAGAAAAAATAATATATAGTCGACGGAAGGTTTTGATCTCCGTATCATGTAGTTTTCCTCTGTTTTCGTTTCGAGCTTGTTCCTGACGCGGATCTAGATCATCATGACTTCCCCAAACGCTCATAAGGACAAGATCTTCGAGAAGGTCATCAATCCCTACCTCACGGAAGTGCTGAAACACCCTCAATCTATCAAGATGAGCGAGGGGATGTTGCACATCCGTGATGTTGAGGGGCCTAAGAAGACCGGAAGCATGGAGACGAGGCTCGAAGCAATGGAGCAACAAGTCTTCAAGTGCCAAGGGATGGTGGAGTGTGGACTCAACGCCAACCACACGATGATCACGAAGTTCACTAGCAATCACAAGATGGATGCCATTGATATTGGGAAACACCTTTCCAGGCTCTACGATAGGGTTGACCAACTTCAGGGCCAGATCTATGACCTGCAGAATCAAAACTGTGAGTATGAGTACAGATTTAAATCAATAAGGTTGGCTGCAGATTTGAGGATTCCGGCGACTCGTTCATCCTGCCATGATGGAGCACATATTCCTTGGAAGACAGCGGATCAGACTACTCCAACAACACCACCATCACCACCAAAGGAAGACAACTAAGCATTGGTATGGGCAATCCCCTTGGCTTCCGCCAAGCTTGGGGGAGTTGCCCTGGTATCGTATCACCTTTATATCTTTTGCTTTTACCTTTGTTTTAGTTCTTTCCTTTTCAATTTTTATTTCTTCTTTTAGAGGAATAAGTCTATAGTTTTTATTTTGAGTCTTTGCATTTGTCTCTCCCCCGATGTGTTCGAGCTTACGAGATACATTATAAAGAGTGTCTTAGTCAAGGACTCTGCTTTGTGCCATGATCAAAAGTATGAAAAGAACGATAGCATGAAAGATCATGAGACGATCTTATGGAAAGTGATAACTTCACATATGACAAGTATGATGATTGAAACTTGTTGAGAATAAATTAACATAGACCTCAGTCATTGTTGCAATTAATAAGAAGTAATAAGGAAAGAGAGGTTCACATATAGATATATCATCTTAGACACTTTTTGCAATTGTGAGCACTCACCAAACTATTACATGCCTAGGAGTAGATGTTGGACAAGGAAGACAACATAATGAATTGTGTTTGCTTGGTTCCAAACAATGTTATATGATTAGAGATCCCTTAGAATGTGACGATTGCTTCCACCTCATATTAGCCAAAACTCCCGCACCAAGTAGAGATACTACTTGTGCATCCATAAACCTCCAAACCAGTTTTGCCATGAGAGTCCACCATACCTACCTATGGATTGAATAAGATCCTTCAAGTAAGTTTTCATCGGTGCAAGCAATAAAAATTGCTCTCTAATATGTATGATCTATTAGTGTGTGGAAAATAAGCTTTGTACGAACCTGTGGTGAGGAAGACATAAAAGCGACAGACTGCATAATAAAGTTCTTTATCACAGGAGGCCATATAAAGTGACGTTCCTCCGCACTAAGAGGACATGCATTCAAACCTCAAAAGCGCACGACAACCTCTGCTTCCCTCTGCGAAGGGCCTATCTTGTACCTTTACTTTTTACCCTTGTAAGAGTCATGGTGATCATCACCAATTCCCTTTTTGCCTTTGTCTTGGCTACCGTCACATGCTTGGGAAAGATCTATATTCATATATCAACTTGGAGTTGAGTACTCATGCTTTATTATTGTTGACTTTACCCTTGAGGTAAACTGTTGGGAGGCAAAACTATGAGCCCCTATCTTCCTCTGTGTCCAGCTGAAGCTTTGACACCATGAGTACCACGTGAGTTATAACAATTGTGGAAAACAAAAGAGATGATTGAGTATGTGGGTTTGCCTTACAAGCTCTTATTTGACTCTTTCTGATGTTGTGATAAATTGCAATTGCTTCAATGACTATGGACTTTTGTTGGTTACTTCTCGGTAAGGTTTATGCTTCATGCTTTGCTTTGTGAAGGAATTGTTACTTTCCCATAAGAAACTTTATGATATATTGTTGTCCTATGTGTGATCATGATGCCCTCATGTCCGTATTATGTTCTATCGACACCTTCGTCCCCAAACATGTGGACATGTTTATGGAACTTAGTTTTCGCTTGAGGACAAGCGAGGTCTAAGCTTGGGGGAGTTGATACGTCCATTTTGCATCATGTTTTCATGTGGATATTTATTGCTTCTTGGGCTGTTATATTACTTTTGGTACCATATTTATGCCTTTTCTCTCTTATTTTGCAAGGATTATTTGAAGAGGGAGAATTGAGGCAGCTTGAATTCTGGACTCGAAAAGGAGCAAATCCTAGTCCACTATTCTGCACACCTCCAAATGCCCTGAAATTTTACGTGGATTTTTTCTGGAATATATTAAAAATACTGGGCGGAAGAACTACCGGAGGGGGGCCACCAGGGCCCCACAAGCCCCCACTCCGCCACCACCCCCTGGTGGCGGTGGGCAAGCTTGTGGGCAGCCCACTGGCCCACTAGCCCCCCTCTTTTGCTATATGATGCGTCCTGACCTGGAAAAAATCATACGGGAGCTTTTTCGTGGTTTCTCCGCCGCCACGGGGCGGAACTTGAGCATATCCAATCTAGAGCTCCGGCAGGACGATCCTGCCGGGGAAATTTCCCTCACGAAGGGGGGAATCGTCGCCATCGTCATCACCAACACTCTTCTCGTCGGAGGGGAGGCATCTTCATCAACATCTTCATCAGCACCATCTCCTCTCCAATCCCTAGTTCATCCCTTGTAACCAATCTTCGTCTCGCAACTCAGATTGGTACTTGTAAGGTTGCTAGTGTGTTGATTACTCTTTGTAGTTGATGCTTGTTGGATTACTTGGTGGAAGAATTTATGTTCAGATCCTTGATGCTATTCATTACACCTCTGGTCATGATTATGATTATGTCTTGTGAGTAGTTACTTTTGTTCGTGAGGACATGGGATAAGTCATGCTGATAATAGTCATGTGAATTTGATATTCGTTCGGTATTTTGATATGTTGTATGTTGTTTTCCTCTAGTGGTGTTATGTGAACGTCGACTACATAACACTTCACCATATTTGGGCCTAGAGGAAGGCATTGGGAAGTAGTAAGTAGATGATGGGTTGCTGGAGTGACAGAAGCTTAAACCCCAGTTAATGCGTTGCTTCATGAGGGGCTGATTTGGATCCACTAGTTTAATGTTATGGTTAGACTTTGTCTTAATTCTTCTTTTGTAGTTGCGGATGCTTGCGAGAGAGGTTAATCATAAGTGGGATGCTTGTCCAAGTAAGGGCAGTACCCAAGCGCCGGTCCACCCACATATCAAACTATCAAAGTAACGAACGCGAATCATATGAACATGGTGAAACTAGCATGACAGAAATTCCCGTGTGTCCTCGGAAGCGTTTCTCCTCCTATAAGACTTTGTTCAGGCTTGTCCCTTGCTACAAAAGGGATTGGGTCACTTGTTGCACCATTGCTACTACTTGTTACTTGTTACTCTTTGCTTGCTACGTTTCACCTCGCTACACAATCACTTGTTACCGCTACTTTTAGTGCTTGCAGTTATTACCTTGCTGAAATCCGTTTATCAGAGCCTTCTGCTCCTCGTTGGGTTCGACACTCTTACTTATCGAAAGGACTACGATTGATCCCCTATACTTGTGGGTCATCACTTAGCAATATTATTAGATTTCTCTTGTTTGGCGCTAAAATCTTCCAACGTTTGTTATTACACCAGAAAGTATGCATCTGAATTATGCAAAGACTTCCTTGGCCTTCGGGTGTTGTCGCAGCACAGTTGATTGATGTCTTTTAGCTTGTAGTTGATACTCAAGAAGCCTAAATGATCCAGGCAACAAGTTTGAAGATCTTGTGCCAGTGGTAGTGGACAGTAATTCGAACACTACATCAAGACATGACTTTGGGGTTGTCTCGTTGTCTTGATGATAGTTTTATCAGCTTTCTTGGAGACCAACAAGGTTGTCTAACTATATTGAACCTTAAAACTACATTACTTCCTTTACCATTGCATAATGGGTTACTCTTCTCCAATATTCTAGAAGCACTTTAAAAGAGAATACACGTAACATATTTAGCATGTAGTATATGAAACTCATTTTGATTAACCAGATCAATAGTAAGGTGGATGGGATTATACTAACATGTCTTCTATTGCAAAGTAGTACATAATAACAACATGAAACAAACATATATCTATGTACTATGGTCATTGTATTGTCTATATCATCCTATTTTGTGTTGCCAAATCAAGATAGAGACATAGTTGAAATCATATCTATTTTAAGTCAAAGCAGCATAGAAAGAATATAAGCGTAGAAAACTACACAACAGTAACAACACTTGCAATGTGCGTGATATGGGAAGATAAGTGTTTATACAATTGAAATTACAATCCACATAGAGAAAAAAGTTACAACAGCAAACTAGTTCAAGGAACAGGTCTAAAATATATTTGTTGTGTCATTGGAGTTTCAATTGGATTCTTCAAAATTGAAATTAGTTGGTATGAGTAAATACAGTGATGCAAGAGAAAAGGAGTGTCCACAATAGCTACAAAATCTGACCTAAGAACAATTGTTCTTCTACTTTAAGCGTGGAGTTTGGGTTCGATGTGGCAGTCATCATGCTTTGGGCACCGAGTTGCCTTACTAAATGCTCGTGTTTGGGTGCTCTGTGGTGGAGATGGTGTTATGTCAACTCGAATCGGGTTACTATCTGCTGGGGTTGGGGTATCAAAATCGTTCACTAAGGTCCGTTGCTATAGGAAATGATAAAAGGCGAGAATTAAAGTGAGTACTAGAAGGGGCTGAAAATAAATAGTAGACTAGCGGAGAAAATAAACTATGGAGATTATTGTGATGTTTTAGATGAGTGCGTTGGTGTCTAGGTACCACTGCATTATGGCTGAGTCAGTACCTTGCATTATAGATGGCAATCGATCGATGGTGGGTGGTCCCTCGCATAACATTGTCTCTCAAGCAACGCTAAAAGGAACGATATGGTCGACTGGAGGGCATGAAGAGGAGACTACAAATTTTAAGTTAATTGCCACTTTTTGGGAACTTAGGACAAATAGAGTTCTCTACAAATGAAACTAGATGAACAATCATATTATTTCAAGCAAGCTCAAAGATATGTAAGCTAGACAATAATATAATTAGCATGATCGCAAGCATCTGAGTACCCATCGAGTTGCGGCTTCACCTAGCAAGACATGCATGGACCACCTCTTTTAGAGCTATATTCGGCATATCCTAGCTAGACGATTTGGCACAATGGTACCAGGTCAAGGTTTTATCCAGGTTTGATCTCTTACACAGGAGATAATACCCTACTCTTGCTCTCATATATTGCATCGGGGTGTGTACCAAGTACATGCAAAGTACCAAGGGATTGTATGTTGTACTATCGATGAGTCTGGCCCTCGGCTTATATAGCACATTAGCGATCCTAGAGTTATAGAACTAGGTTGGATACGTTGGTGGAAGTATACTCCTCTATGGCTATGGTATCTCCGCCTTGTACTTCAATTCTTTCGGAATTCATCATGGCCCCCAAATGTGGCCCATGACGGAACCGACCTATGGGTCCACGGCTCGACTCACCAAGTCGGGAACCGGCATGGTGAGGGACCCCTTGGCCGGAACACCATCGTGCACCATCCAATAGTCCGTGGGTAAGTATTACAGCCATCTCAATACAATCATAAACCGGTGGCCAAGTGGGTCGATAATCTCCGAGCAAGTAAGTTGTTCTATGCGTTGGTCATTTGTCAGAATATGCTATATGTGTTGACCATATCCTCTTTTTCTACCCCTCCTGTGCGGTCATTGTTGTACTCAATGGTGGGGAAGAAGTTCATCCTCATGCATTTTTGGTTAAAATTGAATAGGAAACCCGTGTGGATCTATTCATTGCCCATACCACCAAGACAACCGACATAGGCAATGAAGACAAACACGATGAACCAACAAACCCAATAAAAGAAGAGATAACTAAGAAGGTCGAATGGGGGGATCCCAAGGAGAAAGTGTAAAGAGGAGAAGGAGAAGGAGAAGCTAGAAGGGGTGGCGATCAAGATGATGGAGAAGTTCGAGAGCATCATGGACAAGAAGGAGGATACATGTGTCAAGCGTCTTGATGTCAAGGAGGAAACAAATACGAAGAGGCTTGACATCTTCATGGTTGCAACGAAGAAGAAGATTGACCTTGAAAAGAAGATAAAGCTCGATAAGAGGAGGGTTGAGCTCGCAACCGCTTTGGAGGAAACCAAAATGTTGACCATTGTGATGCCCTCGGTTTAAGCATATGCTAATCATACACGCAAATGCCTACGATCAAACCCAAGGACTCACGGGAAGATATCACAACACAACTCTAGACACAAATAAAATAATACAAGCTTCATATTACAAGCCACGGGCCTCGAGGGCTAGAAATACAGAAGCTCGATAAAAACACGAGTCAGCGGAAGCAACAATATATGAGTACATACATTAAACAAGGGGTGCCTTAGAGAAGGCTAGCACAAAAGAAACACGATCGAACGAGGCGAGGCCTCCTGCCTGGGAACCTCCTAAACTACTCCTATTCTTCAGCGGCCTCCAAGAAGAAGACACCAACGGGGTGGCATACGTCGGCAGGAAACTCCACTCCTGGGCTCCATCATCTGGTCGCAGCAACGGATCAAGGGGACAAAGGGGGAGCAAAGCAGCGGTGAGTACTCATCCAAAGTACTCGCAAGACTTACATTAGAACTATGCTAAGTATGCACCAGTATCAAAAAAAGGGGGGTTTTATATGTGGACTGACTGCAGCAATGCGAGAATAGAGAGAGAAGGCCTAGTCCTATCGAAGACTAGCATCTTCAGGGTCTTGCAGCAATAGATGAGAGTAGAACAGGTAACACCATTAATAGCCATATTGTTGCAGCAATATTAAAGTGAGGTCACCCCAGAGATCCTCCCTTGACTCCCTGTGAGGAAGCAATCACGAGGCAACTAAAGATCCAGTTAAGTAACAATTGTAGTTGTATAAGATCAAGGCATAACTCCAAGTCGTCTTGTAACCATGGACACGGCTATTCGAATAGTTAATTTTCATCCCTGCAGGGGTGCACCACATGTCCCGACGCGCTCGATAACACTCTGGCCTGACACACTTTTCTGGGTCCTACCGGCCTCGGAATATTGACACGTCGCAACCCCACCTAAGCTCAGCAGAGAGGACAGCCTGCCAGTCTAAATCCTAAGGGCAAAGGGTTCATGGGCCCAGTTCCCCTCCGCGCTCCTACACGATGCGAGGGCGGCCGACGTCAGTCCTAGCATCCCTTAATCACAAGCGGGATGCATCTCGGGACCACTCGGGCGCGCGCCGCTACATCCTTGACGTCTGAAGAGCTTCGGCTGATACCGCGATGTTGAGTACCCATAATTCTTCCCACGCAGACGGTTAGTGCGAAAAGGTCTCCGACCAACCCAGATCAAATACAATCTCGCGAGAATCCACCCGACTAACATCTAATCACCAAAGATCCCAGTAACATGGTCGAGTAACTGTGTGGTTGTGACATCGGGGGGAATCCGAGGTATCACCCTCGTTGGATTCCGAACGATGTATCCGTCAAGGTGGGCTTAGAGGAATCGCCCTCGGGGGTCCCACACTTGAGGGGTTGCACGACACAGGCATCGTCGGGAATGGTGAAAGAGGAATCACCCTCGATAACCATGACCGACTAGCTATACTACAGAGATATCATCAGGAGTACTTAGGGAGGTGTCACCCTCGGTAACCGATAGTATCTCGGTAGCGTCGTACAACTAAGGGGGGTGTATGTGTTGTGTCCGGTCTGGCTCGTCGATCAGGGATCAAGATTTGAAAACAAGCGGGGCAACTGGACTACGGGGTCAGAAGGGATGACTGCTCCACCTATACTAAGCAGATTAAAGGGTAGAGCGATGACAGTAACAGTTCATCAAAAATAGGCTATGCATCACATATAGGAGCTAACTACAACAGTAGCAAAATACTAATGCAAGAAGTAGGAAGAAAGACATAGGCGATATAGGGATGATCAAGGGGGGTTTGCTTGCCTGGTTGCTCTGCAGACAAAATGGATCCTCGACCGGGAAGTAGTCGATCACCGGATCATCATCGTCTCGGGGTCTACCGGTAAGAAGAGGGGGAAGAGACAATAAATAACAGCAACGGTGCAACAGAATGCATGTCATGGCAAGATGCAGGCTAGACATGAGCTAACGCAGCAAACATCCGTCATAGACGGGTCGGAAGAATATCTGACGATATTTTCTGGGTCTCGGGCTACTACCGGTCGGACGAGAAATGATGGAAAAGTTCCATGTTTGCTATGCTAGGGACGTGTGACGGACGAATGGACCGTGTATCCGGGTTCGTCTCGTTCTGCTGATCAACTTTCATGTTGAAAATATTTTGAACTGATTTACGGTTAATTTATTATTAATTTTCAAAGTTTTATTAATATTTAGGAATTAACAGATTTAATTATATTAGAATATTAAATATGACATCATGGTGATGTGAGTATGACATCAACAGTCAACAGGGGTTGACTGGTCAAATATGACCAGTGGGTCCCATGCGTCATCCGCACATTTATTGTTTAATATAATTAGTACTTAAACAGATTAATAAGTGGGATGGGACCCACATGTCATTGACACGCGGCTAAATCAGTTTAATTTAATTTAACTAGAGGGGGAACCTCCATGTCAGCGTCTATTTATTCTAAATTAATTATCAGATTTAACATTAATTAAAAAAAGGAATTTGTTGGGTGCACCCGGTCCCGTTCACCCAAAGGGGCGGGAGAAGCTTACCTCGGGGCCCCAATTGAATGGTCAGCGGACCAGTCAACACAGGCTGACAGGTGGGCCAGCCTGTTGAGTCAGCGCGCTGACTCGGCCGGGCTTATCCACTCGAATAGTGGACAGCCCCATGCGTCAGTGACTGTGGTTTAATTAGGATTATTCTTAATTTACTGATTATTTAACAAGGTGGGACCCGGTCATCGGTGACTAATAGCATTTTAATTAATCGCAGATTATCACTAAGTTAATTACTGACGGGGCGGACCAACGAGTCAGCGACCCAGCATGCGGTGGCCGGCGTTTTCCCCCGCAGTGGCGCACCGGAGTCGCCCGACGAGAGCCAGAAACAACGGCGCGGCTCGAAACGCAGTTTCGTCCATCATTTGGCGTGCTGAGACCATCTACATCGACCATGGCGGCGAGCAGAGATCGGTTACGGTGGGAGCTAGCTACGATGGCCTATAGGAGCTCTAGAGGAAAAGAGGGGGAGCCCCGGTGGTGCTCACCACCGTTGGAGAGTAGGGGGCGGCGAGATGGTGGTGGTGGTGCCGGGGGCGGTCCGGCGAGGAGGAGGCGGTGCAGGGGGCTTCGGTTGAGGGAGAGAGGCACTGCATGGTGATGGCGGCCGCGTGCAGCGGCGCGCGAGGCAACCGGGTGTAATGCCCCAAGTGTGGAACCTTCCCTATTTGGAACCTGTTGCATGTGGGTCCACCGTGTCAGAGATATGATGATGTCACTTGTGTCTATGATTTCCTGTGCCACCTTGTGTCCCTTGCATATCTTCCTTGCATGCATGCTTAGCATAACATAACATGTCATCTCCTTGATCTTGTGATTTCATGTGACTCTTATTTTCAGTTTCCCTTGCATGCATGCAAACCATGATGCTCCATGTCATGTCTTGTGTGCACATATCTTGCTAGGTGTGATTGTGTGATCTTGTGATTTCATGAGTGGTTGCATAAGTGAAGTAGTGGGGTGATTTAGTGGAGTGTGGTGTTTGGCTTTGTTTTATTTTCAACCCCTTGTTAGTGTCCAACCTATCTCTCTTTATTTTTCCCAAGTTCAAAAATCTATTTGCTCCTAGGCTGTTTTAAAAATGTTGCACCTTTGGAGCATTTTAGTTGGTATGTGGGGATGTAACAGAGGGGCTTTAGACTTATTTGGGTTGGAGTTTTTCCTTTGTTTTCAGTTTAATTTAATCTGTTTGTCAATTAATTTTAGTTGCAAAAATATCATTTGGGTATTTTTATAAATTTGGGCATAAATCCCTTGTGCCCAGGGGCATTTGTTTTTATTTCTTTCTAGGCCTTAGTATTTCTTGGTGTATTATTTGCTGTGGTGGTAGTTATATATATGAGAGGGCCTGGTTCTTTCTATTTTTTCCTTGTTCCTTCTCCATGGCATTGAGGCCCAAATCCTCCTGGGCCCAAGTCCCTCGCCAGCAGCCCGCTCGTCCACGTCGTCTTCCTCCCTCGACGTCACGCTGTACGAACAGCGCTCCACCGCCGATCTTCCTTCCCGTTGATCTGGTGGTTCCAAGCTCGCCTCCCGGGTCGATATAAGGAGCCCAGGTCCTCCTCCTCCTCCCTAGGGTTCCCTCTCCTTCTCCCCAGCGCTGCCACCTTCCCCCTTCTCTCTTTCTTCCCCCTGGTAAGCTTCTGTAGGAGTTAGCAGAGAGAGAGAGTGCAGCCACGCCGCCGTCTTCCCGTCGTCTCCGGCACCGGAGGCCATGTCCAGGGGCTCGTGGTGGTTCCCCGCGCTCCATTCCCGCCATCGCTGAGGTCGAGGAGCGACCTCAACGACGGCCAGGACCTCGTCATCGCCTCGGTCCAGGGGTTCTTCTTCCTCTTCTTCAGTAGCAGGAGCAGTTCGCCCCTCCCTCTCCGTCGTCTCGTCGCCGTGGGGTTCCCTCCTTCCTTCCCCAAGGTGAGGTGCCTTCCCCTTCCTTCGTCCTCCCGTCTCCCTCGTCGGCTCCGGCTAGCCGTAGTTGCTGCACTTCCGTGCCCGAGTTCGTGATGTGCGTGCGTTGTTGGGTGGAGAGGCGAGTTCGCAGTAGCAGTAGAAGGGCGTGGCTAGCACCACACAGCAGCAGCAGGAGGGTAGCGTCGGGGTAGACCCTAGTGGCGCAGTAGCAGCAGCAGCACGACGGGTAGCCGGTGACCTCTCTGTCGTTGTGCTACCATGTCGAGCAGTGCAGCAGCAGTAGCACCTCCGGTGCAGTCCGGGAAGCCAAGCGAGCTCCTTTTCCCGTGCTCAGTTCGGGAATGGAACCCCTGAGGCCCCCGCGTCCCCCGCCGAGGGTCCTCCCTGGCGTAGGTGGTCGAGAGAGGCGCCGCCAGCTCTCTCTGGTTCGGCCGCCAGCGGGACTCCTCCTAGCAGCAGAGAGACTCCTTCTGTTTCCACAGCACGATAGAGCCAGTCGACGATCTGTAGCAGGTTGGTAGTGGTAGTGCTGTCAGTGCCTGTGCCTGTAGGAGGGCGTGGGTTCGAGTCCCCCTCGGCACTTTCTTTTTTCGGTTGTATTGCTTGCGGTGCAGTGCACTGCAGAGAGACCTTGTCCTGCAGGTACCACCTTCCTTCTCCACAGCAATTGCAGCAGCGCAGTGGTGGGTGTGGTGTTGTTGCACTAGGGGCTCTGGGGTTCGAATCCCAGAGAGCCCCAAATTCTTTTTCTTTTATTTTCTTTCTGTTTTTGCAGTTGTTTTCCCTTGCTATGTGTGCTACTCCATGCCTAGTTCAGTGGGATACTTTTGCCTATGTATTTCTTTCCTTCCCTATTATTTGTTGGAGTAAGAGTAGGTTTGTGATGGTAGTGGTGGTGTGGATCTAGGTGCTTGTGAGTTGGTGCTTGAGGTGTGATGTGTGTGCAAGTGTGTGTATATTTGTGATTTTACTTGTGTGCCTTGCTAGGCTAGTGCATGTGCGTGCTAGTTGTCCTCATGATGGTGGCCTTGTGTAAGTTTGTGTGAATGTAGGGGTGCCCTCCCTCACCACATATATATGTGTGTGTGAGCTTATTCTAGTGTTTATTGCCATCATAACATGTGTAGGTAGGTGCTTGATCTAGAGCAAGATGTGCGGATGATGTGGAGTATATGTTTGTGTGTGGAACTTCTCCACCTTTGCAAAAAACTATGCACCTTCACATGTCTATATGTGAGAGGGCATGGTGTTTGTGTGTGGGGATAGTTTGGTAGATGTGTTGGTGTTGTTGATGTGCATGACACAAACATGGGGTTCAAACCCCCATGTAACTTTGTCATTGTGCACATGAACTCACCCTTTAGTTGTTATCTTAGAATGATTCTTTATGGAGTTGCATATTCAGTTTTGTTGCAAGTTTGGTCTTTGATTTCATGGAATAGGTGGAGCCCAAGGGCATGAGTATTTGTGTGATAGAAGTAGGGGTTTGTGCTCAACACCATAGTGGTGTCAATGACCTCTTGGTGTTGTGTGTGTGCAAACTATGCCTAGACAAAGTGGGCATGTGGCTGGAAAATTCCAGATTATTGAACTCTGAAAATTTCATTAAGTCTGGGATTCTGGAAACATTTTCTTCCCCTGTAGATGAGGATGTGCTGGTCATTCTGGTGAGAACAGGCCTTAGTTCAGTGCTAGTATTTGGCACCTGATATGTTTGTGAAGCTTCCTGTCAATTTTCAAATCATTTGGAGTCCAGTAGCATGTGTTTTGATTTCTGTCAAAAAGCTTCAGAACAGAAACAGAAACTCAGGTGCAGGAATTTTCACAAAGTCCCTGAGATCTGATGGTTTTGGGAAAGTTTGTGGCCTTGTATCTTCTAGAGTTTAATTCCTTTAGCTGTGATTCTTGCTGGGGCTTGTAGTGTTCTTGGTTGGAAACAGGCACATATATTATTTGTCATGTTTGAAGACCTGTAGCTATGTTGCATGTTGCTCCCAAACAGCTAAGATGCAGAAACTGGCAGATTATGTAGTTTTGCCATTTTGTTCAAAGTTTGTGCTTAATTGATGTTGTGGTGTTCTAACTTGCTCCATTTCATTCATGTTGGGTTATTACATGTCTTGGCAACCTGGGTATACCAGATTTGTGCTAATTGTGTGTGTGGTGTTGAATCTTTCACGTAGAGCTTCATATCTTGTTTCGTTGATTCCCGTTGATCTGTAGCTCCGTTTGCAATGTACTTTATATGGTTCTGCACCATTTTTACGAGCTGCATCCGTTCATGTCATTCTCATGCATGTCAAAATAGCTTAGTGCACAGTTCTGTCCAGAAACTTGTTGTAGTTTATTTTGCTTGTGCTAGTGATAGAAATAGTGGTGCATGCTCAACTTTCATCTCATGCATCATGTGATTGTTGCATTTTGAGGTGCTTCTGTTCATTGGCTGTTATTCTTATGTTGGGTAGCACCGGGAGCGGAGAACGAATACGTGGAGTTAGGAGAGTACGTGCAGGACGATCCAGAACCATTCCAAGCTGAGGATATCACACGCAAGATGATATGACCTTGATTCCATCTCTAGACTTGTTATGTTAGTTTCGTTTCCATGTCATATTGCTCGCTGCCTACCACTGAAATTAAATTGCCTCTTCATATGCCATGAGCCCAAACACCGTACTCCTTCTTAGCAAACTTGTATGGCTAAGTAGGCTTGCTCAGTTTCTAATGTTAGCTTTGATAGTTGCAGGTGTTTGACTCATGTGATAACATGAGCTTGATATCATTATTTTAAATTCTGTTATTTAATTAATGCACCTATATACTTGGTAAATGACGGGAGGCCTAGCCTTTTGTCGGGTGCTTTGTTCCGTCATTGCCGCCTTAGTTACCGGTTACCGGTGTTTGATTCCATAATGATCGCTCCTAACACGTTCGGGGTTGTTATGGGGACCCCCTCGATAAATCGCGTAGTGCTAAGGCTTGTCCGGCAGGACCCAACATTGGTACTACTTGCTTATCACCTAATAATAAACTGCATAGGGAATAGCTACCCCGAGGATCCTTAATCAACAACCCGGGCCAGTGCTCCACATGAGTGTTGGTCCAATCCAGAGCAGCTTATTACGCTCCCCGGGGCAACTCGGTGTTTTGGTGTGGTAACCATCGCTCATCCGTCATGTCCTGAGACTGAGATACGCGGCTCTTATCAGGGTCGTCGACACGTCGGGAGGTCCTGCTAGCCTTGCCTTACCTTAGCGATACATCTTGCGTATAGGAATCCCAGTGAAGCTTTGGTTTCCCCCAGAGTTGAGGTTTTCCTCTAAGGAATCCGACGAGATCACGAGATTCGTGATAGAGGATGCCTTTGCAGCCTGTGTTCGTTTGTGATGGACTAGTTGGAGCACCCCTGCAGGGTTTAATCTTTCGGAAAGCCGTGCCCGCGGTTATGTGGCAACTTGGAATATTTTGTTAACATCCGGTATTAGAGAACTTAAACATAAACTACTAAAAGATGCCAACTGTGTGCGTAACCCTGACTGTCCCTTCGAAGATCTCTCTTCGATCGGGAACACGGTGGGGTTATGTATGCCGTAGGTAGGTGTTCAGGATCACTTTCTGATCAAATAATCTCGACCGTTAGCGTAGGCCACCTTCACTTCTCTTTTGCGTAAGTTAGCCACTTATTCAATCATAGGTTGCAGCAGCCTGAAACACTTCATCCCTTCCTTACCCAATAACATGACTAGTTCTGGCACCAAGCTCTTAGATTGCTGAGTCCCCGTGGCTCACGGATTCCTCCAAAACTCCCAGCAGGTACAGGTACCCCAGAGGCAGATGATCCCGACGGCACCCAGCTGGCGTGGCAGTACGACGAGGAGACAGATCGCCTTTACGTGAACTATCCAGAGGACTGAGCCGTGGTCGTGATCGTGGGCCTGCAGCGGGTAGCATAGCATTTTCCTTGTTTTGTAGTCCGTACCGGAACTACCTTGTTTGTATCTGCGTTGTACTCTTTATTAATAATAAGAAGGCAGTTGAATCCCAAATTGTCTACTTGTAATTATTATGTTGTGCTATGTTTACTCGCTTGCGAAACGCTTAGATGCGCTTCTTTCCTATTCGGGGGCCTCGACCCCCAGATCGGAAAGGACCGCATCTTGGTCGTTACAAGTTGGTAATCAGAGCCTTACGACCATAGGAGCCTTTGGGTGATCGTATTTGGCCGAGTCGAGTCTAGAAAACGTTTTGAGTCTTAGTTATATCGGAGAGTAGGTTTCCTTTTTCTCCTCTTCTTTGCTCTAGTGAGGCTTCCGTCTTAGGAAATCTTTAAATCTACTCCTTTTCTCGCTCAAAAAAAATTTTAGGATCACGCGGGTATTTGTGAAATCTATATGATTTCGATGTGACGGAATCATGTCCTGGTGCCTCCTATCTGCTCTAAGTATCAGGGGAGTTGAGCTCCAGGGATTATCGTGCACATCGCCATCATTCAGATTTCTGAGTATCTAAAAACGGAGGGTGTTCGTTATTGCTTCAATACGGGTAGTGGTGAGATAACCCCGATGTCCCCAGTACTGGTGTAGATTGTTCGGGGGTACTACCACACTTTGTATCATTGTGATCACGAGGATCTGTTGTAGACGAAGGTCCGAGATGCTGGTTGTGTGTTGAAGGATGTGATACAGGTGACGGGTTAGTGTAGGAGTTGTGTGAAATACTCCTTGTATCCGTGTGCCTGATTGCATGACCAGTTATTTCGGGAATTCATAGGTGGGATATCTAGTAGTATCTTATAGGACTATCTTCCTACAGACGCTTGATTGAGGTTTGGGGAAATCTTGATCATATGTTTGTTCCGAGCAGTTCTAGCTCACACTTGTTTGCAGTGGCCCTTATCGGAATTTTGTCGTCTGTTACTTTGAGGATGCACTCTTGCTATGTTGTTCGAGTGCAATGCTAAATTCTATTCAGAAATTCTGTCTTTTGATTCAGCATATCTTCAATTATTCTGTGGTCTAATATGATGTCCGTCTTCAGGATGGCTCCACCAACTCGTCAGACCCCGGCGCGTGAGGATATGCCGCCTCCACCTCCTCCTCCTCCGCCACCGCCGCCGCCTCCTCGTGCAGAGGCCTGGCAGGCGATGATGGCAGCTACCAATGCAAACACTCAGATGCTGTTGCAGTTGATCCAGGAGAGAGCCAATCATCGGCAGGGCAATTTCCAGCAGGGTGGCAATCACTTCGCCAGTCTGAGTCAGTTCCTGTCAAACCAGCCTAAGACGTTCACTTCTTGCGACCAACCGTTTGATGCGGAAGATTGGATCCGTGATATGAACAAGCATTTTGAGTGTAGCAATGTGCGTCCAGAGGATTATGTCAAGTTTGCAACGTTTCAGTTGAAAGGGCAGGCTTCTATTTGGTGGCAGCAGCTTAAGGACTCCAGAGGTGGCAGGGTGATGACTTGGGACGAGTTTTGTCGTGACTTCAGGTCCCACTACATCCCTTCCAGTTTTGTTGAGGAGATGCATGAGAAGTTTAGGCGCTTGAAACAGGGCAGCAATTCTGTGTACAAGTACAATGTTGAGTTCCACGAGCTGGCCCGCTACGCGTTGCAGGATGTTCCGGATCAGAAGAGCAAGATATACCAGTTCAGGGGTGGCTTGAAGGAGGATTTGCAGTTAGCACTCGCTTTGCACGATCCTGAGGAGTTTGACAAATTCTATAACTTAGCTCTCAGAGCAAAGGCAGCCTTGCTCAGGGTGGAGAACTCCAAGAAACGTTTCAGAGATTCCAGCTCTTCCTCGACTCAGGTGGTTCAGAAGCAACAGAGGTTTTGGGTTTCTCCTCCTCCTCCTCGGCACTCTCAGCAGCCGAAGCACTCAGGTGGACGTAGTTCTTCCCACCCACCCAACCCTGGCTTCCAGCAGAGATATCAGCATCAGAGGCAAGGGCCTCCTCAAATTCAGTTCCGGCAGCCAGCAGATGTCACTTGTCACAAATGTGGGCAAAAGGGTCACTATGCCAACAAATGCACTTCTCAGCTCCGTCTGCCGCCTCCTCCCCCAGGCAAACCTCCTAGCAACGCTCTTGTGAAGTTCAACCCCAGATCAGCTCGAGTCAATATGGTGAATGCAGCTGAGGCAGAAAATTCATCGGATGTGATCATGGGTAATCTCCTAGTCAATGATTTTCCTGCTAAAGTCTTGTTTGATTCTGGTGCTTCGCATTGCTTCATCTCCAAGCCTTTCTTAGCTAAGCATGATATTCCTGCAATTCATTTGGATAGTCCCTTCCGTGTGGTTTCTCCGGGCATGCGCATGAGTTCGTACATGAGGGTCCCGGACGTTTCTGTCAAAATGGACAATTATGCTTTTCTGGCGTCTCCTATTGTCTTGGGCAAGTCCGACATTGATTTGATCCTTGGTATGGACTGGTTGGCCATGAATAAGGCATCAATTGATTGTGAAGCTAAAGAAGTGAAACTTACCCACTCTTCGGAGGATGTGATTATATTCGCGGCACGCGATGACACAATCCGCTTGTTCTCTTTGAATGAAAAGGGTGAGATCAATCCCATTCAGCAAGTTCCAGTAGTCTGTGAATATCAAGACGTGTTTCCTGAAGAGCTGCCAGGGATGCCTCGGCACCGTGAAGTGGAGTTCGTCATTGAGCTTGAGCCAGGCACAGAGCCAGTGTGCAAGCGGCCGTACAAGCTGGGTCCAGAAGAGTTGAAGGAACTCAAGAAGCAACTCGATGAGCAGGAGCGTTTGGGTTTGATCAGACCAAGCTCGTCTCCGTGGGGATGTGGTGTTCTGTTTGTCAAGAAGAAGGATGGTACGGACCGGTTGTGTGTCGATTAACGTCCATTGAACAAGAAGACAATCAAGAACAAATACCCACTTCCGAACATAAATGAGTTGTTCGAGCAGCTGAAAGGTGCTAAAGTATTCTCCAAGCTTGATCTCAGAATGGGCTATCATCAGATTCGCATTCGCGAGGAAGACATACCGAAGACGGCATTCAGGACCAGTTTTGGCTCGTATGAGTATACGGTCATGTCTTTTGGTCTGGCTAATGCTCCTCCGACTTTTTGCCGATTGATGAACTATATTTTCTCGCCATTCAAGAATGAGTTTGTCTTGCTCTATCTCGATGACATTCTGGTCTTCTCTGAGGATGAGGAAGAACATGAGAAACATCTCAGGTTGGTGCTTGATAAACTGAGAGAATACAAGCTGTATGCCAAGTTTTCCAAGTGCGAGTTCTGGCTGAAAGAAGTGGTTTATCTTGGGCATATTATCTCTGCCGAGGGCATTAAGGTTGACCCGTCCAAGGTTCAAGCCGTTGTTGAATGGGAACCTCCGCAGAATGTGAAGCAGCTTCGAAGCTTTCTCGGTCTTGCCGGATATTACAGAAGATTTGTTCAGAACTTCTCCAAAATGGCCAAGCCGCTCTCTAGTCTTCTTCAGAAGGGTGTCAAGTATGTGTGGTCTCCAGAGTGTCAACTGGCTTTCGATACACTCAAAGAGAAGCTTACCTCCACTCTGGTATTGGCTCCTCCGGATGATTCCAAGCCGTACCAGGTCTTTTGCGATGCTTCTCTCCAAGGTTTCGGTGCAGTCTTGATGCAAGATAGGAAGGTGGTTGCTTATACCTCCAGGCAGCTGAAGCCTGCGGAGAAGAACTATCCTGTGCACGATCTCGAGCTAGCAGCTGTTGTGCACGCCTTGATGACTTGGAGACATCTCTTGTTGGAACGTAAGGTTGAAGTTTTCACCGATCACAAGAGCCTCAAGTATATCTTCACTCAGCCTAACTTGAATCTTCGGCAAACACGTTGGGTGGAAATGCTCCAGGATTTTAATCCGAGTGTTGAGTACACGCCAGGCAAGGCAAATGTTGTGGCAGATGCATTGAGCAGGAAAGCATATTGCAACAGTCCGATTCTGCAACCTCTCCAGCCGGGTCTTTCTGAGTCTTTCAGGAAGCTCAATCTTCAGCTGGTTCCTCAGGGTTTTCTTGCGAACCTTCAGATCTCTCCTACCTTGGAAGATCAGGTCAGAGCAGCTCAGCTACTTGACGCTATGGTGAAGAAGGTCAAGATTGGCGTGGGAAAGAGTCTTCCCAAGTATAAGTGTTTCACTATGGATGCCAGGGACACTTTGTTTTTCGAGGACCGCCTTGTCGTCCCGAAAGGTGATCTCAGGACGGTGATCATGGAAGAAGCTCATAACTCTCTGCTCTCTATTCATCCTGGAAGTTCCAAGATGTACCATGACTTGAAGCAGACTTTCTGGTGGACCCGTATGAAACGTGAAATTGCACAATTTGTTAATGAGTGTGATGTATGTCGAAGGGTGAAAGCAGAACATCAAAGACCAGCGGGCCTCTTGCAGCCTTTGCCGATTCCCGAGTAGAAGTTCGATCACATTGAGATGGACTTCGTCACAGGTTTTCCAAAGTCCAAGAAGGGCAATGACGCTATCTTCGTCGTCATCGACAAATTGAGTAAAGTGGTGCATTTCCTTCCAGTCAAGGAGTCCATTTCAGCAGCTTAGGTGGCAGAGTTGTACACCTCGAGGATTGTCTCGTTGCACGGTGTACCTATGACGATCTCATCAGATCGCGGGAGTATCTTCACTTCCAAGTTCTGGGACTCTTTTCAGTATGCTATGGGCACGAAGATCCGCTTCAGCACAGCGTTCCATCCTCAGACTAGTGGTCAAGTGGAGAGAGTGAATCAAGTTCTTGAGGACATGCTGAGAGCCTGTGTTATCTCGTTTGGCATGAAGTGGGAGGATTGTCTACATTTCGCGGAGTTCTCGTATAACAACAGTTATCAAGCTAGTTCTGGCAAGGCTCCGTTTGAAATTCTCTATGGCAGGAAGTGTCGTACTCCGCTCAACTGGTCCCAGACAGGCGAGCGTCAGATCCTTGGCAATGATATGATAGAAGAAGCTGAGAAGTTATGTCGGGTCATTCGCGACAACCTCAGAGCAGCTCAGTCCCGTCAGAAGAGCTATTACGATAGCAAGCACCGTGACATGTCGTATGAGCTTGATGATTTTGTCTATCTCAAGGTGTCGCCTATGAAGGGTATGCAGCGTTTTGGCATCAAAGGCAAGCTTGCACCTTGTTTCGTTGGTCCGTTCAGAGTGGTTGGCAAGAGGGGCGACCTCGCGTACCAGCTCGAGCTTCCGTCAACCTTTGCAAATGTCCATGATGTGTTCCATGTTTCTCAGCTTCGGAGGTGTTTCAAGAACCCCGAGCGCACTGTGCATCTTCAAGATATCGATCTTCAGCCTGACCTTTCTTATCGTGAGCATCCAGTTGCGGTTCTCGAGGCGACTGAGCGCAAGACCCGTAACAAGACTGTCAAGTTTCTCAAGGTGCAGTGGTCACACCATTCCGATAAAGAGGCTACGTGGGAACGCGAGGATCACCTCCGTTCCGAATTTCCCGATTTCTTTCAGTCTTAGATCTCGAGGTCGAGATCTTCTTTGTAGTGTGGGAGAGTTTGTAATGCCCCAAGTGTGGAACCTTCCCTATTTGGAACTTGTTGCATGTGGGTCCACCCTATCAGAGATATGATGATGTCACTTGTGTCTATGATTTCCTGTGCCACCTTGTATCCCTTGCATATCTTCCTTGCATGCATGCTTAGCATAACATAACATGTCATCTCCTTGATCTTGTGATTTCATGTGACTCTTATTTTCAGTTTCCCTTGCATGCATGCAAACCATGATGCTCCATGTCATGTCTTGTGTGCACATATCTTGCTAGGTGTGATTGTGTGATCTTGTGATTTCATGAGTGGTTGCATAAGTGAAGTAGTGGGGTGATTTAGTGGAGTGTGGTGTTTGGCTTTGTTTTATTTTCAACCCCTTGTTAGTGTCCAACCTATCTCTCTTTATTTTTCGCAAGTTCAAAAATCTATTTGCTCCTAGGCTGTTTTAAAAATGTTGCACCTTTGGAGCATTTTAGTTGGTATGTGGGGATGTAACAGAGGGGTTTTTAGACTTATTTGGGTTGGAGTTTTTCCTTTGTTTTCAGTTTAATTTAATCTGTTTGTCAATTAATTTTAGTTGCAAAAATATCATTTGGGTATTTTATAAATTTGGGCATAAATCCCTTGTGCCCAGGGGCATTTGTTTTTATTTCTTTCTAGGCCTTAGTATTTCTTGGTGTATTATTTGCTGTGGTGGTAGTTATATATATGAGAGGGCCTGGTTCTTTCTATTTTTTTCTTGTTCCTTCTCCCTGGCATTGAGGCCCAAATCCTCCTGGGCCCAAGTCCCTCGCCAGCAGCCCGCTCGTCCACGTCATCTTCCTCCCTCGACGTCACGCTGTACGAACAGCGCTCCACCGCCGATCTTCCTTCCCGTTGATCTGGTGGTTCCAAGCTCGCCTCCCGAGTCGATATAAGGAGCCCAGGTCCTCCTCCTCCTCCCTAGGGTTCCCTCTCCTTCTCCCCGGCGCAGCCACCTTCCACCTTCTCTCTTTCTTCCCCCTGGTAAGCCTCTGTAGGAGTTAGCAGAGAGAGAGAGTGCAGCCACGCCGCCGTCTTCCCTTCGTCTCCGGCACCAGTGGCCATGTCCAGGGGCTCGGGGTGGTTCCTCGCGCTCCATTCCTGCCATCGCTGAGGTCGAGGAGCGACCTCAACGACGGCCAGGACCTTGTCATCGCCTCGGTCCACGGGTTCTTCTTCCTCTTCTTCAGTAGCAGCAGCAGTTCGCCCCTCCCTCTTCGTCGTCTCGTCGCCGTGGGGTTCCCTCCTTCCTTCCCCAAGGTGAGGTGCCTTCCCCTTCCTTCGTCCTCCCTTCTCCCTCGTCGGCTCCGGCTAGCCGTAGTTGCTGCACTTCCGTGCCCGAGTTCGTGATGTGCGTGCGTTGTTGGGTGGAGAGGCGAGTTCGCAGTAGCAGTAGAAGGGCGTGGCTAGCACCACGCAGCAGCAGCAGGGTAGCGTCGGGGTAGACCCTAGTGGCGCAGTAGCAGCAGCAGCACGACGGGTAGCCGGTGACCTCTCTATCACCGTGCTACCATGTCGAGCGGTGCAGCAGGAGTAGCACCTCCGGTGCAGTCCGGGAAGCCAAGTGAGCTCCTTTTCCCGTGCTCAGTTCGGGAATGGAACCCCTGAGGCCCCCGCGTCCCCCGCCGAGGGTCCTCCCTGGCGTAGGTGGTCGAGAGAGGCACCGCCAGCTCTCTCTGGTTCGGCCGCCGACGGGACTCCTCCTAGCAGCAGAGAGACTCCTTCTGTTTCCACAGCACGATAGAGCCAGTCGACGATCTGTAGCAGGTTGGTAGTGGTAGTGCTGTCGGTGCCTGTGCCTGTAGGAGGGCGTGGGTTCGAGTCCCCCTCGGCACTTTCTTTTTTCGGTTGTATTGCTTGCGGTTCAGTGCACTGCAGAGAGACCTTGTCCTGCAGGTACCACCTTCTTTCTCCACAGCAATTGCAGCAGCGCAGTGGTGGGTGTGGTGTTGTTGCACTAGGGGCTCTGGGGTTCGAATCCCAGAGAGCCCCAAATTCTTTTTCTTTTATTTTCTTTCTGTTTTTGCAGTTGTTTTCCCTTGCTATGTGTGCTACTCCATGCCTAGTTCAGTGGGATACTTTTGCCTATGTATTTCTTTCCTTCCCTATTATTTGTTGGAGTAAGAGTAGGTTTGTGATGGTAGTGGTGGTGTGGATCTAGGTGCCTGTGAGTTGGTGCTTGAGGTGTGATGTGTGTGCAAGTGTGTGTATATTTGTGATTTTACTTGTGTGCCTTGCTAGGCTAGTGCATGTGGGTGCTAGTTGTCCTTATGATGGTGGCCTTGTGCAAGTTTGTGTGAATGTAGGGGTGCCCTCCCTCACCACATATATATGTGTGTGTGAGCTTATTCTAGTGTTTATTGGCATCATAACATGTGTAGGTAGGTGCTTGATCTAGAGCAAGATGTGCTTGTGGATGACGTGGAGTATATGTTTGTGTGTGGAACTTCTCCACCTTTGCAAAAAACTATGCACCTTCACATGTCTATATGTGAGAGGGCATGGTGTTTGTGTGTGGGGATAGTTTGGTAGATGTGTTGGTGTTGTTGATGTGCATGACACAAACATGGGGTTCAAACCCCCATGTCACTTTGTCATTGTGCACATGAACTCACCCTTTAGTTGTTGTCTTAGAATGATTCTTTATGGAGTTGCATATTCAGTTTTGTTGCAAGTTTGGTCTTTGATTCCATGGAATAGGTGGAGCCCAAGGGCATGAGTATTTGTGTGATAGAAGTAGGGGTTTGTGCTCAACACCATAGTGGTGTAAATGACCTCTTGGTGTTGTGTGTGTGCAAACTATGCCTAGACAAAGTGGGCATGTGGCTGGAAAATTCCAGATTATTGAACTCTGAAAATTTCACAAAGTCTGGGATTCTGGAAACATTTTCTTCCGCTGTAGATGAGGAGGTGCTGGTCATTCTGTTGAGAACTGGCCTTAGTTCAATGCTAGTATTTTGAACCTGATATGTTTTTGAAGCTTCCTGTCAATTTTAAAATCATTTGGAGTCCAGTAGCTTGTGTTTTGATTGCTGTCAAAAAGCTTCAGAACAGAAACAGAAACTCAGGTGCAGGAATTTTCACTAAGTCCCTGAGATCTGATGGTTTTGGGAAAGTTTGTGGCCTTGTATCTTCTAGAGTTTAATTCCTTTAACTGTGATTCTTGCTGGGGCTTGTAGTGTTCTTGGTTGGCAAAAGCCACATATATTATTTGTCATGTTTGAAGACCTGTAGCTATGTTTCATGTTGCTCCCAAACAGCTAAGATGCAGAAACTGGCATATTATGTAGTTTTGCCATTTTGTTCAAAGTTTGTGCTTAATTGATGTTGTGGTGTTCTACCTTGCTCCATTTAATTCATGTTGGGTTATTACATGTCTTGGCAACCTGGGTATACCATATTTGTGCTAATTGTGTGTGTGGTGTTGAATCTTTCACGTAGAGCTTCATATCTTGTTTCGTTGATTCCCGTTGATCCGTAGCTCCGTTTGCAATGTACTTTATATGGTTTTGCACCGTTTTTACGAGCTTCATCTGTTCATGTCATTCTCATGCATGTCAAAATAGCTTAGTGCACAGTTCTGTCCAGAAACTTGCTGTAGTTTATTTTGCTTGTGCTAGTGATAGAAATAGTGGTGCATGCTCAACTTTCATCTCATGCATCATGTGATTGTTGCATTTTGAGGTGCTGCTGTTCATTGGCTGTTATTCCTATGTTGGGTAGCACCGGGAGCGGAGAACGAATACGTGGAGTCAGGAGAGTACGTGCAGGACGATCCAGAACCATTCCAAGCTGACGATATCACAGGCAAGATGATATGACCTTGATTCCATCTCTACACTTGTTATGTTAGTTTCATTTCAATGTCATATTGCTCGCTGCCTACCACTGAAATTAAATTGCCTCTTCATATGCCATGAGCCCAAACACCGTACTCCTTCCTAGCAAACTTGTATGGGTAAGTAGGCTTGCTCAGTTTCTAATGTTAGCTTTGATAGTTGCAGGTGTTTGACTCATGTGATAACATGAGCTTGATATCATTATTTTAAATTCTGTTATTTAATTAATGCACCTATATACTTGGTAAATGACGGGAGGCCTAGCCTTTTGCCGGGTTCTTTGTTCCGTTATTGCTTCCTTAGTTACCGGTTACCGGTGTTTGATTCCATAATGATCGCTCCTAATACGTTCGGGGTTGTTATGGGGACCCCCTCGATAAATCGCGTAGTGCTAAGGCTTGTCCGGCAGGACCCAACATTGGTACTACTTGCTTATCACCTGCTAATAAACTGCATAGGGAATAGCTACCCCGAGGATCCTTAATCAACAACCCGGGCCAGTGCTCCTCATGAGTGTTGGTCCAATCCAGAGCAGCTTATTACGCTCCCCGGGGCAACTCGGTGTTTTGGCGTGGTAACCATCGCTCATCTACCGTGTCCTGAGACTGAGATACGCGGCTCTTATCAGGGTCGTCGACACGTCGGGAGGTCCTGCTAGCCTTGCCTTACCTTAGCGATATATCTTGCGTATAGGAATCCCAGTGAAGCTTTGGTTTCCCCCAGAGTTGAGGTTTTCCTCTAAGGAATCCGACGAGATCACGAGATTCGTGATAGAGGATGCCTTTGCGGCCTGTGTTCGTTTGTGATGGACTAGTTGGAGCACCCGTGCAGGGTTTAATCTTTCGGAAAGCCGTGCCCGCAGTTATGTGGCAACTTGGAATATTTTGTTAACATCCGGTATTAGAGAACTTAAACATAAACTAGTAAAAGATGCCAACTGTGTGCGTAACCGTGACTGTCCCTTCGAAGATCTCTCTTCGATCGGGAACACGGTGGGGTTATGTATGCCGTAGGTAGGTGTTCAGGATCACTTTCTGATCAAATAATCTCGACCGTTAGCGTAGACCACCTTCACTTCTCTTTTGCGTAAGTTAGCCACTTATTCAATCATAGGTTGCAGCAGCCTGAAACACTTCATCCCTTCCTTACCGAATAACATGACTAGTTCTGGCACCAAGCTCTTAGATTGCTGAGTCCCCGTGGCTCACGGATTCCTCCGAAACTCCCAGCAGGTACAGGTACCCCAGAGGCAGATGATCCCGACGGCACCCAGCTGGCGTGGCAGTACGACGAGGAGACAGATCGCCTTTACGTGAACTATCCAGAGGACTGAGCCGTGGTCGTGATCGTGGGCCTGCAGCGGGTAGCATAGCATTTTCCTTGTTTTGTAGTCCGTACCGGAACTACCTTGTTTGTATCTGCGTTGTACTCTTTATTAATAATAAGAAGGCAGTTGAATCCCAAATTGTCTACTTGTAATTATTATGCTGTGCTATGTTTACTCGCTTGCGAAACGCTTAGATGCGCTTCTTTCCTATTCGGGGGCCTCGACCCCCAGATCGGAAAGGACCGCATCTTGGTCGTTACACCGGGCCTGGCGGGGCGAGGCGCCGTCCGGGAGGAGAGGAAGTCGGGGAGGAGGGGCGATGGGAATCGGCTCGCTACGGGGGGAGCGCTCCAGGAAGGGGAGCAGGGCGATGGGGCGACGGGAGACCGTCGGCTCTAGGAGAGAGGGGCGCAGGGAGGGGTCGAGCGGGATCCGGCTCGGTCTCCTGGGAGAGACCGGCGAGGGGGGGTTCCTCACGAGGGGAGGGAGATGAGGGGCGAGCGGGGTGGTTTTGTCGTGTGGAGGCTGTCGGTGGGAGTGGGTTTGTGGCGAGGGGGAGGGCACGAGTGTCGGTCGCTAGAGGGGTTCGTGGGTGTTTCGAATCAAACTGATTTCGTTGTTATCATTCATGATTACAGGAAGTATATATATCTCCTGGAGAGTCCCGACTCTCTGGAGAGGCGTCGGTTCCGGGAGGACTCGACTGTTACAGGGGAAGAGGCGCCCGTGCGGGTGTAACCGCACGACGGTTTAGGCAAGAGGAGATTCCTCCCTAATTACATATTGTAATTAATCACAATACTCCCCCTAATCTATGCTTGACCATGTAGAGTCGTCTCACGATCATCCACGTAGGGCTATTATCTTGAAAAGATTCTCCAGCTATCATCTTGTAAAGATTTTCCTTCAAAAAGTTCTTCATGAAAACTTGATGAGAACCTGAAACATAAACTTCACAAAAATAGCATAATGTGATGTTATTGAATAAGGATATCTCAAGAAGAGACTCCCCCTGTTGCCTGCAAGTCTCTAAGTCGTCGCATACCAATTCCATGAACATATTTCTGGAATGTTGAGTTTGGTAGAGACTTAGTAAATAAATCAGCAAGGTTGTCACATGATTTAACTTGCAGAATGCTTATTTCCCCGCTTTTCTGAAGATTGTGAGGGAAAAACCATTTAGGAGAAATATGCTTAGTGATATTACTCTTGATGTATCATGTTTGCATCTGTGCAACACAGGCTGCATTATCCTCATAGATAATGGTGGGTGATTCAATTGAACCAATTCCACATGACTGTTGTATGTGGTTTATCATTCTGCGAAGCCATACACATTCACATGATGCTTCAAATAATGAAATTATTTCAGAATGATTGGTAGATGTAGCCACTAGAGTCTGTTTTGAAGACTTCCATGATATAGTTGTACCACCATGTAGGAACACAAAACCGGTCTGAGATGTGGCATTATGGGGATCAGACAAATAACCGGCATCGGTATATCCAATCATATTAGAGTCCAGATTGCTGTGAAACTAGAAAAATAGGCCTAGAACCTTTGTGCCTTGGAGATATCGAAAGATATTCTTCACTCCAGACCAATGACGTTTGGTGGGAGCTGCGCTGTGTCTAGCAAGTAGATTCACTGCAAATGCAATATCAGGTCTTGTGCAATTTGCAAGATACATAAGCGCTCCAACAACACTGAGATATGGAACTTCAGGTCCCAACACCTCTTCTCCATCGTCCCTCGGTTTGAACGGATCTTTCTCTACGTCTAGAGATCGAACCACCATAGGAGTTTTAGATGGATAGGATTTGTCCATATTGAATTTCTCCAATATTTTCTGGATATAGGCAGCTTGGTGTACCATGATTCCTAAGGGGAGGTGCTCAAGTTGAATACCTAAGAAAATTTTGGTTTTACCCAAATCCTTCATCTCAAATTCCATCTTTAGGTGATTGTGTGCTTCATCAATGTCTGGTGCACTGCCGATGATGTTGAGATCATCAACATACACAGAGATGATGCAAAATCCTGTAGAGGACTTCTTGATGAAGACACATGGGCAATCATCACTATTGGAGTAACCTTTCCGAAGAAGGAACTCACTTAGTCGGTTGTACCACATCTATCCCGACTATTTTAAGCCATAGAATGACTTATTCAGCTTTACACAATACATGTTGCGTTTTGCACTATTATTCGGGACAGAGATTCCGTCAGGAACCTTCATATATATGTCCGAATCTATTGACCCGTAAAGATATGCGGTCACGACGTCCATCAACTGCATGGATAGACGATTTTTCACTGCCATAGATATAAGATATCGGAAAGTGGTTCCACTCATTACTGGAGAGTATGTCTCATTGAAATCAATGTCGGGTTTCTGCGTAAAACCTTGTGCTATGAGCCTTGCTTTATATCTTACCACCTCATTGTTCTCATTCCGTTTCCGAAGGAAAACCCATTTGAATCCCACAGGGAAAACATTGAGAGGTGTAGGTATTGCTTCAGTGAATACCTTCCTTTTGTTAAGCGAGGCAATTTCTGCTTGGATAGCATCCTTCCATTTAGGCCAGTCAGAGCGCCTTTGGCACTCGACGATAGACCTTGGATCTTGATCACTGATAAGAGTATCTTCAATCTTTTCAGCAAAATATATGTCGAGAGTCGTAGTCTTATGGTCAAACGATTCTCCAGAATCAACATAGTTGATGGAAATTTCCTGCACCCCTAGAGACTCTGCGTGATTTCCCAATACGGTTGAGTTTGGGTGTTCCGATGTTCCAGCCAGTTTGTGCACACTGGAGCTGGGTTGTGGAGGTTGCCCTTCCACTTGGTGTGAACTACCCATTAGGTGTTTGTCAACGTTGAGTTGACCTGCATTTACTGACTCCAAGGATTTTCTCCTCGATTTCCTTTGCTGCTTGCTAGAAGCTAGCTCCAGGTCAGATGCCATACTACTCCCCCTCTTTTTAGGAACAGGGAGTTGAGTGGTTTTTATTGGTACCTCCACTCTTTGTGGCGCATTTCTGGCCCGATTTAAGGATTTTGTAACACCTTTCATATCAGTAAATGAATCTGGCAGATTATTTGCAAGATGTTGCAAATTAATGATCTTCCGAACTTGAAGTTCGGTCTCATGGGTACGTGGCTCAGAGGATGAAATGGCATGAGCATTCCAATCGATTTCCGGGCATTCTTTCTGGTACTTGAAATCTCCCCCTAATGCCGGAAAATGTTCCTCATTAAATATGCAATCAGCATGACGGGCTGTGAACAGATCCCCAGTTAGGGGTTCTAGGTACTTGATAATCGACGGCGATTTGTACCCCACATAGATCCCCAACTTTCTGTGTGGGCCCATGGATGTCCGCTATGGTGGTGAGATCGGGATGTATGCAGCACATCCGAACTTACACAGATGAGAAATGCTAGGAGGATTTCCACGTACCAATTCCAGAGGGGAAGAACTATGATATGCAGTTGGCCTCAATTGGATCAAGTCGGCAGCGTGTAAAACTGCATGACCCCAACAAGAGGCTGGCAAGTTGCAATTCGTCAACAAAGGTCTTGCAATGAGTTTAATCCTCTTAATTAATGCTTCAGCCAAACCATTTTGTGTATGGACATATGGAACAGAGTGCTGAACTTCAATCCCCAAAGCCATGCAATAATCATTGAAAGCTCGTGAGGAGAATTCTACAGCATTGTCCATTCGAATTGATTTAATTCGACTTTCAGGATAATGGGCTTGCAACTTAATGACTTGCCTCATTATCTTGGCAAATGCATGGTTTCATGTGGATAGAAGACACACATGTGACCATCGTGTAGATGCGTCAATCAGAACCATGAAATAACGGAAAGGTCCAGATAATGGCTGAATGGGACCACAAATGTCTCCCTGAATACGTTCAAGGAACTGAAGTGGTTCAACTTGTATTTTGAGATGCGAGGGTCTCAAAATTAGCTTTCCTGTGGCACAAGATGTGCACACAAAATTAGAAGATTGAGGAAATTTTGACTCAAGCAAATTATGACCAATGGAATTGCTAGTAATTTTTCTCATCATCCCGATTCCGGGATGGCCCAGGCGATCGTGCCAGGTTTGGAATGCGTCAACATTCTGAAAAATTACTTTGTATGCAACATGTTCCACGGGTTTGATGTACGTATATTACAAACCAGACGATAGAGAAGGAATTTTCTCATGTACCTCTTTGCCATATCCGTGATTTTTGGTAAAGAGTAGATACTCCTCTTTGTTGTCTTCATGGGTTTCAATATGAAAACCATTCTTACGGATATCTCGATAACTGATCAGGGTAAGTGATGAGTCGGGATACAATAAAGCATCCTCTATAGTCACTTGTGTACCACTTGGGAGGGTGAATATGGCACGTCCAGTACCAACAATCACTGTATCGCATGCATCAATAGTTAGAATATCTCCATTCATCTTTTTCAGAGTTTGGAAATATTTTATCTCCCTCAGTATGGAGTTTGTGGTACCACTGTCCACAAGGCATAATTCCTCTTCCATCGGATTGTCCCCGTAGAAAAACTGTATAAAACGAAAGAATTTTCAATAAGAAAACCTTATATTAATACATAGAATACAATCTTATTATATCAAATGTGCTGATACAATATAATACAAAGACAACAACAAACTTATGTTCTTATTACAATCATCACAAATGGACACAATGAAGTAGATCACTAAGGAGGTCGAGGGACTAGTCAAAGTCGCCAAACACATCGTTTGAGGTGTACTCAAGTAACATGGCCTCCGTTTCAGCAGGGTCCTCAAGTGGATAAGGAATCGTGGCATTGCTTGGTCCAGGAGGAACATCGTGTGAAGCAACAGCTTCATTTTTGCCATGTGGATGAAGGCTGAAGTTGGCTTCAAACCTTTTGCCTTGAGGTGCTTTGCGTCTCAGAGATTGTTGGTACAACATGACCAGATGCTTGGGCATTGAGCACTTTTCAGTAGAATGCGAGTAGCATCCACACTTATTGCAAAGTTTAGATTTATCAAACTTTGGCTTTGTAGTGCCTTTTCCTTTGCCCATGTTTCTGAATTTTCTGTTCCCATTGCGCTTGTGCTTGTGCTCAGAGTTGGAATGTTTACCTCGAAAGGTACCATTAAACTTCTGTCTATTCACGACATTCAAATGAACTTTAGGTAAAGGTTGTGCCCCAACTGGGCGCTGAGAGCCATTCTTAGCGAGTAGCTCATCATGCTTTTCAGCCTGAAGTAACATGTGAATAAGCTCGGAATAGACAGTGTAGTTGCGAGCACGGTATTGTTGTTCGAGTATCATGTCTGAAGGGAGCATGGTAGACAAAGTTTTTTCTATATTCTCCCCCTCGGTAGGTTCCTTCTCACAGAAGCGCAGTTGGGAACATATCTTATGAACACCATGATTGTACTCACCAATGGACTTGAAATCCTAAAGGCGGAGATGAGTCCAATCATGGAGTGCTTCTGGCAGGACTACTGCCTTCTGCTGTTCATACCTCGTTTTGAGGGCCAGAAACAGAGTACTAGGAGATTCCTCCTGTAAATACTCAGACTTGAGATCTGGATGAATATGGTGCCTTATGATGAATAAGGCAGCATAATTCTGTTGTTCTGTCAGCGGCGTGGCTCCAGCCGGGAGAGGAGTCTCCGGGGTCTGGATTGCACGCGCTATCCCACGGGACGCACGCGTGCGGCGACGCCCAGGCCGCGTCCAGCAACAGTACGACGACGAAGAGCAAGGAGGCACTCCCGACGGTTGTCCTCCCTAATGAGGCGGAGGAAGAAGGAAGTGAGGGGCGACATCCTACCGGCGGCAAGGTGCCCCTCTCCTTTTCTTCTTCTGTATTCTTTTGTCGCTCTTGCTGGTTGTTCTACGTGCTGATAACGTGTTTCGAATCAAACTGATCTTGTTGCTATCATTGATGATTACAGGAAGTATATATATCTCCTGGAGAGTCCCGACTCTCTGGAGAGGCGTCGGTTCGGGAGGACGCGACTGTTACAGGGGAAGAGGCGCCCGTGCGGGTGTAACCGCACGGCGGTTTAGGCAAGAGGAGATTCCTCCCTAATTACATATTGTAATTAATCACAATAGTGGGGGTGGTTGGTGGGGGAGTCATTGGCGATTTGGGGCTCTCATGTGCGGGGGTTGGGGTGCCCCTGGCGGCGCGCGGGAGTGGGAAGTGGGACGGCGCGGGACGCTTAGGGTTTGGGACGAGAGAGCGCCGGTTCGGTGGGGCCTGGCCGGCTGGGCCAACTTGGCCCAGTTGGGCCAGGGGCTTTATTGTTTTTTAATATATTCTTTCATTTGTTTTAAAACTAGTGTGTTTGATTTAAGAAAATATATAATTTGCACAATTATTTACGATGCATTAATAGACACTGCTCCAAAAAGTTTGTTAATTATTTGGATTAGTTTGAATTCTCATAATTTAGAATAGGCAATTTAAATAATGTTTTGGCCTCTATTATAATTACTTTATGGCACTTAAATATATCAAATGATGTTGTTTGCTAGATAACAATTACTTTGTGAATACTTGTGACCCAACCAAGATTTTAGTTTTTTTTCTGTTTGGAGAAATAATTTATTTTACTTTATCTTTAATTTAAAAATGTCTTCGATATTTATCAAGTGAAAGTTTAACTTAGTTAAACTTGATGACGTGGCACTATTAGCGAGTGATTACTATAGTCTAGCTACATTTATTACTGTAGCTTAATCCGGGGATGTCACAATTCTCCCCTACTAACAAGAATTATCGTCCCGAGAATTAAGAGGTAGGAGGAAAGAGCACGGGGTATTCATCACGAAGATGATCCTCACGTTCCCAAGTGGCTTCATCTTCAGAATGATTTGACCACTGCACTTTAAGGAACTTTGTGACTTTGCAACGAGTTTTGCGCTCAGCTTGGTTGAGAATGCGGACCGGATGCTTTTTATAAGAGAGGTCTTGTTGCAGCTTAAGCATATCATGATCCACTGCTCGAATATGATCCTTGAAGCAGCGGCGGAGCTGAGAAACATGGAAGACATCTTGAACCTGAGAAAGGTTCGCCGGCAGTTCCAATTGATAAGCCACTCTTCCACGCCTTTCGAGAACAGTGAAAGGACCAATATAGCGAGGAGCTAACTTTCCCTTGATCCCAAAACGATGTGCACCTCTCATTGGTGTGACACGAAGATAAGCCTTTTTGCCAGGTTGATAGACCATATCTTGATTATGAAGGTCATACTAACTCTTCTGACGAGACTGAGCAGCCTTCAGATTCGCATGAATAATGCGAACTTGATCTTCAGTAGGTTGGATAATATCCGAACCAAAGAGTGATTGGTCCATTGAATGGTGGCTCTGGAATTCCATACGAAGCCAAGTGTAAATGGTACTTTGAAATTAAGGATGTACAGGAGAGTCAGGTTTCAATCCTGTGGAACTTTGGGTTATGGGTCCACCATGTGGGTCGGGAGTAGGTAGAGGGGTGACATATTATACGGTCTTGATAGCAAGACATGTCAGAGGATAACCTGTCAGTTATGTTGGCAACAACGTCAGTACCAAGTGCGGGGGACGAATAGAACCATTTTCATGCTCGTTGAAACGAGGCGGACCAGTAGGCAAAGTTCTCGTCCACCGGCGGCTACCGGAATGTTATCCACAATAGTAACGGGGTCTTACTGACAGAGTCGTATACCAAGAATTTTAACTAAGCAGGGAATTAACACTGCTTAGATAAGTTATGCCACAAGAAAGGTCAAACAGACCAATGGGAAGGAAAATGCGTTCACACACACATAGTTATTAAAGTATACCATTCCCGAGGAAAACATAGGGTATGGTATGCATGATAGGTCATCCAGTACATAACCATCTTGATAAAGAGACAAGAAGCATGATGATGTTTACCCATACCATACGGTTTGGATAATTGATCAGGAACAATTTAGCATTGCGCTTCCAATGTTTCGGTTGAAATTTGAAGTACCACATCCGTGCTTCGAGGTAGCATCGACATGGTCATTCGATAAAGGTCGGACCTATGGGTATACAAAGAGGAACCAGGAGGAACAACTTACAAAGCTAAGTCATACAATTTCCTCATGGTAGAATGGCGAACCTTACATATGGAAGGATTTATAACAATAGGTCATGTGGCCCGGTGTGCCAAACAAAACATCACCATACCGGTTTACATAAGACCAAAGTTATAATTATTGGAAAAATGTTCCAGCCATCATATCTGCCCGAGATTCAGCTCTGGTTGGTGTTAGCATTCCTCAGACTCAAGATACCTGAGACGAAAAGATGATGATGTCGGATTCTCAGGATATGAACTACAGAAGCAAGTATTGGATCATGACTTGGATTGTAAGACACATGAACACAATGTCAAGACATTTGTGCCCACGTGGAATTCTTACAACGAAATGCAAGTGAGTTGTGATTTGAGAACCATCATCGAGGATATCAAGGCCCTTGTGTAAGCCTCGATTAGCTCTTATGAAGTAACTTCTTTTCCTTGATCAAATCAGTCAGTGGCTTGGCGTGCTAAGAGAAATTATATGAAGTGAAGATAACAAATCTTCAAAACATATAACACTTCGCACATGCATGAATGATTTGGTATTTCCCGAGAAGAAGTGAAACAAAACTTTCACATATTCACGGCGGAAAGAGTGCACGTGATCTTTGGGAAAACCTTTAGGCTAATGCTTTCAAGAGCTTCACCTTGGAACATGGAGAAGCTGAGGTTGTGTCTGATGGGCTCAACAACAATCCCTCAAGGTTTTGACAGGGTTGAGTTCCCAAAATTTATAATATCGAGGAGATAGCATTCGTCAAAACAAATGGTATAATGTCGTATGCTCGAGGGAACAACAACAATAAAACATTGGTCGAAGGGTGCACTCGGAAGTACGGATTGGGTAGCACAACCAATGCTAAAATGATGAGTCAACACCCAACACACCAAGGAGGAAACAATAAGTTATTAACCTCAAGGCGATAGGGTTGACAGAAGTATTGGAATCACACATCAGAGTTCACTTGTCGGTATACCTGTTAGAAACAACTCGGGACCAAGAAATCAATGGTGATGGCAAGAGGTATCACTATATCAAGAATTTTTAAGATGTGTGCAATTTTCACGACATTCTTGACATACCAGATAGTAAATACTACAAGGTAGAAGATATCATAAGCTGAATTAGCAAGGAACTCAAAGGACAACACAAAACATGAACACGTTTGTGTTGGAGGGAAGGCAAAAAGGTTGCCGATGAGGACACAAACCATCGAGGGGCAAGGATGGTATTTTCTCATCATGCATTCAATTGATACCCTGCAAGAGCTCAGAATGTTGATGATGATCACGACACTTTTGTCGAGAAACTTCACGAAGATGTAATCGTCTAGCGACGACATCAATCAAGGTAATGATGAAGCAAGAGGTTGTCGGAATCACAGATATGGCTGCTAGCTTAGAATTGAGATTGCCTTTCAGAACAACCAACAGGATGTGGAAAACTTGATGCAAGCTTAACACCTAGTTGGAATAGTGTTCCAGGGATGAAGGGTATAGATAGCATGGTCGAGCTCCAACATGACGACGAAGATGTAACTTAACAACTTGGAATGACATGATCGAGTACAAACTCGTAAACAAGGAAGATTACTAAAAATTGTTGAATCGCAATGCATACTTGATTCAGTTATCGATGTACTCGCGTGTCCAACAACTCAAACATGAGGAAACTAGAATAAATCAAAATATCATAGTTGATGAGGAGCTCACAAGATGTTATATAGCTCCGAGATATCCTCGGGATACGAGGGATAATACTCGAAGGTAGATCAACATTAAGGCTTGGACCAATGTATTGATCTGAAGAAGACAAGTACTTTAACTCGTCTGAGAATGAAATCAAGGTAGGACAACATGGTCAGAACCACGATTGCAAAGGACAAGATCACAGATACCAGAATAAGCATAGAATGAATGATTATTGATACGAGAAGTTTCTATGATAGGATCAATGTCGTTTCCATGGGCATGAACACAAAGTTCAAGGTCGACTCCCACTTCATCAATACATCACTTACCATTTACTCCTCGACTTTGATCAGGTTGTAGCTTTGAAAGGATATTCGGCAAAGCACCAAAAGAGTAAGACTCATGAAAACTTTTCGAGTCATAATGATTTAGGAAGGCATAGGTTCAACCCATCGGGGTATCTTAGGAACATATACCATACACTCCAAGAGCAATTAACACATGCCTCAAGTGCATGGATGACAAGGGTATAGGATATAACTCATCAGAAGGAGAAGACACGGTTTACCAATGATATTATGTATCAAGGGAACAATATGTTGGCGAACGTCGCATGGGAAACAAAAAATTTCCTACGCGCACGAAGACCTATCATGGTGATGTCCATCTACGAGAGGGGATGAGTGATCTACGTACCCTTGTAGACCGTACAGCAGAAGCGTTAGTGAACGCGGTTGATGTAGTGGAACGTCCTCACGTCCCTCGATCCGCCCTGCGAACAATCCCGCGATCAGTCCCACGATCTAGTACCGAACGGACGGCACCTCCGCGTTCAGCACACGTACAGCTCGACGATGATCTCGGCCTTCTTGATCCAGCAAGAGAGACGGAGAGGTAGAAGAGTTCTCTGGCAGCGTGACGGCGCTCCGGAGGTTGGTGATGATCTCGTCTCAGCACGGCCCCGCCCGAGCTCCGCAGAAACGCGATCTAGAGGAAAAACCGTGGAGGTATGTGGTCGGGCTGCCGTGGAAAAGTCGTCTCAAATCAGCCCTAAAACCTCCATATATATAGGTGGGAGAGGGGGGACCTTGCCTTGGGGTCGGCCGAGCCAAAGGGGGAAGGACTCCCCCCCAAACCGAGTCCTACTTGGTTTGGTGGGTGGAGTCCTTCTTTCCTTTCCCACCTCCTCCTTTTTTTTCTTTTCTCTTTGATTTTTCTTCCAATGCGCATAGGGCCCTTTTGGGCTGTCCCACCAGCCCACTAAGGGCTAGTGCGCCACCCTCAAGGCCTATGGGCTTCTCCGGGGTGGGTTGCCCCCCCCCCCCCCGGTGAACTCCCGAAACCCATTCGTCATTCCTGATACATTCCCGGTAACTCCGAAAACCTTCCGGTAATCAAATGAGGTCATCCTATATACCAATGTTCGTTTCCGGACCATTCCGGAAACCCTCGTGACGTCCGTGATCTCATACGGGACTCCGAACAACATTCGGTAACCAACCATATAACTCAAATACGCATAAAACAACGTCGAACCTTAAGTGTGCAGACCCTGCTGGTTCGAGAACTATGTAGACATGACCCGAGAGACTCCTCGGTCAATATCCAATAGCGGGACCTGGATGCCCATATTGGATCCTACATATTCTACGAAGATCTTATCGTTTGAACCTCAGTGCCAAGGATTCATATAATCCCGTATGTTATTCCCTTTGTCCTTCGGTATGTTACTTGCCCGAGATTCGATCGTCAGTATCCGCATACCTATTTCAATCTCGTTTACCGGCAAGTCTCTTTACTCGTTCCATAATACAAGATCCCGCAACTTACACTAAGTTACATTGCTTGCAAGGCTTGTGTGTGATGTTGTATTACCGAGTGGGCCCCGAGATACCTCTCCGTCACACGGAGTGACAAATCCCAGTCTTGATCCATACTAACTCAACGAACACCTTCGGAGATACCTGTAGAGCATCTTTATAGTCACCCAGTTACGTTGCGACGTTTGATACACACAAAGTATTCCTCTGGTGTTAGTGAGTTATATGATCTCATGGTCATAGGAACAAATACTTGACACGCAGAAAACAGTAGCAACAAAATGACACGATCAACATGCTACGTCTATTAGTTTGGGTCTAGTCCATCACGTGATTCTCCTAATGACGTGATCCAGTTATCAAGCAACAACACCTTGTTCATAATCAGAAGACACTGACTATCTTTGATCAACTGGCTAGCCAACTAGAGGCTTGCTAGGGACAGTGTTTTGTCTATGTATCCACACATGTAAATGAGTCTTCATTCAATACAATTATAGCATGGATAATAAACAATTATCTTGATACAGGAATTATAATAATAACTATATTTATTATTGCCTCTAGGGCATAATTCCAACACAATATCACAAGGATTTTTTTGAATGTAAAGGATGCCGTAGGATAATAACCCAACAATGGGTCTGGCAATCCTCAAAGGATCTGATGTGAATATCGGTACTCAACCAGAGGGGGTAAACGCAAGGCATAGGATTATAGAACATCTGAAAATATCGATACTTCATTACCAAAGGAATTAGGGTTTACAGGTTGGTGTATCATAATCAGATGCTCCGATCAAATATAAGTAAGCTAAATGGATTTAGATGGACAACCACCACAGTTGATTTGTCGATAAACAGCTCTGTCTGGAAGGACGTCTGAGCCGAAAGATAATTTATGAATATCAACAGATGATTGTGCGTATTCACACAAAGGTAGAATCGATAAGATCAGAGGAAATTCACAAAGGAATTTAATGAATGCGGCTACACATGTGGATTTAACCATAACACAAGCAGGTGAAAAAGGTCAAAAGCCATAGGTTACTAGGGATTCCGAAAGATCGAATAGTAATTCAAAGAACTTTTGAAACCCATCACAACTGACGATGGACCAATCCTCGATAAAATAATTCATTGCATCTCGTAAAAACAAGAGCATTTGGAAAGAAAATATGAATGACATTTGTGTGCAGTCATCCACAAGGGTTGACGGAGGAAGGGAAATCGCAAGAGCGATGGGCACAAATTCTCGAGAGAAACATCGGAGAGTATCATCGGAGTCTTCTGATGGATCAAGCCATCGTCTGAAATACGGGGCTCTCCGGGAGGAAGTATTTACGAGAACCTAATGTTAGAGTTAGCAAAACCTTTATCCCGAAAGAGAAAAGAGAGTAGAGCCGAGAGTATAGGAAAGGAGTAAAAGATACTAATACCACCCAATTGAGATGTGGACCCGTAAGCCACAGCATCAGTGTTAATAAGTTTTTCAAACACTAGACTTAACTTTGGCCAAGGAGTTGGAAAGGGTTCTACCTATAGGCAGTCGGCTCTGATACCAACTTGTGACGCCCTCGGTTTAAGCGTACGCTAATCATACATGCAAATGCGTACGATCAAACCCAAGGACTCAGGGGAAGATACACAACACAACTCTAGACAAATATAAAATAATACAAGCTTCATATTACAAGCCAGGGGCCTCGAGGGCTAGAAATACAGAAGCTCGATAAAAACACGAGTCAGCGGAAGCAACAATATCTGAGTACAAACATTAAACAAGGGGTGCCTTAGAGAAGGCTAGCACAAAAGAAACACGATCAAACGAGGCGAGGCCTCCTTCCTGGGAACCTCCTAAACTACTCCTATTCTTCAGCGGCCTCCAAGAAGAAGACACCAACAGGGTGGCAGACGTCGGCAGGAAACTGCACTCCTGGGCTCCATCATCTTGTCGCAACAATGAATCAAGGGGACAAAGGGGGAGCAAAGCAGCGGTGAGTACTCATCCAATGTACTCGCAAGACTTACATCAGAACTATGCTAAGTATGCACCAGTATCAAAGAAGGGGGGTTTATATGTGGACTGACTATAGCAATGCGAGAATAGAGAGAGAATGCCTAGTCCTATCGAAGACTAGCATCTTCAGGGTATTGCAGCAATAGATGAGAGTAGAACAGGTAACACCATTAATAGCCATATTGTTGCAGCAATATTAAAGTGAGGTCACGCCCAGAGATCCTCCCTCGACTCCCTGCGAGGAAGCAATCACGAGGCAACTAAAGATCCAGTTAAGTAACAATTGTAGTTGTATGCACAACTCCAAGTCGTCCTGTAACCGTGGACACGGCTATTCGAATAGTTAATTTTCATCCCTGCAGGGGTGCACCACATGTCTCGATGCGCTCGATAACACTCTGGTCGGACACTCTTTTCTGGGTCCTGCCCGGCCTCAGAATATCGACACGTCGCAGCCCCACCTAAGCTCAGCAGAGAGGACACACCGCCGTTCTAAATCCTAAAGCGCAAAGGGTTCATGGGCCCAGTTCCCCTCCGCGCTCCTGCATGATGCGAGGGCGGCCGACGTCAGTCCTAGCATCCCTCAATCACAAGCGCGATACATCTCGGGACCACTCGGGCGCGCGCCACTACATCGCTGATGTCTGAAGAGCTTCGGCTGATACCGCGACGTCGAGTACCCATAATTCTTCCCACGTAGACGGTTAGTGCAAAAAGGTCTCCGACCAACCCAGATCAAATACCCGAATCCAATATCATTTTAATTAGGCCATCAACACAATCTCGCGGGAATCCACCCGACTAACATCTAATCACCAAAGATCCCAGTAACATGGTCGAGTAACTGTGTGGTTGTAACATCGGGGGGAATCCGAGGTATCACCCTCGTTGGATTCCGAATGATGTATCCGTCAAGGTGGGCTTAGAGGAATTGCCCTCGGGGGTCCCACACTTGAGGGGTTGCACGACAGAGGCATCGTCGGGAATGGTGAAAGAGGAATCACCCTCGATAACCATGACCGACTAGCTATACTACAGAGATATCATCAGGAGTACTTAGCGAGGTGTCACCCTCGGTACCCGATAGTATCTCTGTAGCGTCGTACAACTAAGGGGGGTGTATGTGTTGTGTCGGGTCTGGCTCATCGATCAGGGATCTAGATTTGAAAACAAGCGGGGCAACTGGACTACGAGGTCAAAAGGGATGAGTGCTCCACCTATACTAAGCAGATTAAAGGGTACAGCGATGAAAGTAACAGTTCATCAAAAATAGGCTATGCATGAGATATAGGAGCTAACTACAACAGTAGCAAAATACTAATGCAAGCAGTAGGAAGAAAGACATAGGCGATATAGGAATGATCAAGGCGGGTTTGCTTGCCTAGTTGCTCTGCAGACAAAATGGATCCTCGACCGGGAAGTAGTCGATCACCGGATCATCATTGGTCTCGGGTCTACCTGTAAGAAGAGGGGGAAGAAACAATAAATAACAGCAACGGCGCAACACAATGCATGGCATGGCAAGATGCAGGCTAGACATGAGCTAACGCAGCAAACATCCGTCATAGACGGGTCGGAAGAATATCTGACGATATTTTCCGGGTATCGGGCTACTACCGGTCGTACGAGAAATGATGGAAAAGTTCCATGTTTGCTATGCTAGGGACGCGTGACGGACGAATGGACCGTGTACCCGGGTTCGTCTGGTTCTGCTGATCAACTTTCATGTTGAAAATATTTTGAACTGATTTACGGTTAATTTATTATTAATTTTCAAAGTTTTATTAATATTTAGGAATTAATAGATTTAATTATATTAGAATATTAAATATGACATCATGGTGATGTGAGTATGACATCAACAGTCAACAGAGGTTGACTGGTCAAATATGACCAGTGGGTCCCATGCGTCATCCGCACATTTATTATTTAATATAATTAGTAATTAAACAGATTAATAAGTGCGATGGGACCCACATGTCATTAACACGCGGCTAAATCAGCTTAATTTAATTTAATTAGAGGGGGAACCTGCATGTCAGCGTCTATTTATTCTAAATTAATTATGAGATTTAACATTAATTAAAAAAGGAATTTGTTGGGTGCACCCGGTCCCGTGCACCCAAAGGGGCGGCAGAAGGTGACTTGGGGGCCCCAATTGACTGGTCAGCGGACCAGTCAACACAGGCTGACAGGTGGGCCAGCCTGTTGAGTCAGCACGCTCACTCGGCCGGGCTTATCCACTGGAATAGTGGACAGCCCCCACGCGTGAGTGACTGTAGTTTAATTAGGATTATTCTTAATTTACTGATTATTTAACAAGGTGGGACCCGGTCATCGGTGACTAATAGCATTTTAATTAATCGCAGATTATCACTAAGTTAATTACTGAAGAGGCGGACCCATGTGTTAGCGACCCAGCATGCGGTGGCCGGCGTTTTCCCCCGCAGTGGCGCACCGGAGTCGCCAGACGAGAGCCAGAAACAACGGCGCGGCTCGGAAACGTAGTTTCGTCCATCATTTGGCGTGCGGAGACCATCTACATCGACCATGGCGGTGAGCAGAGATCGGTTACGGTGGGAGCTAGCTACGGTGGCCTACAGGAGCTAGCTACGGTGGCCTACAGGAGCTCTAGAGGAAGAGAGGGGGGAGCCCCGGTGGTGCTCACCACCGTTGGAGGGCAGGGGGCGGCGAGATGGTGGCGGTGGTGCCGGGGGCGCCGGGGCGGTCCGGCGAGGAGGAGGCGGTGCAGGGGGCTTCAGTTGAGGGAGAGAGGCGCTGCGCGGTGATGGCGGCCGCGTGTAGCGGCGCGCGAGGCAACCGGGCCTGGCGGGGCGGGGCGCCATCCGGGAGGAGAGGAAGTCGGGGAGGAGGGGCGATGGGAATCGGCTCGCTACGGGGGGAGCGCTCCAGGAAGGGGAGCAGGGCGACGGGGCGACGGGAGACCGCCGGATCTGGGAGAGAGGGGCGCATGGAGGTGTCGAGCGGGATCTGGCTCGGTCTCCTGGGGGAGACCGACGAGGGGGGGTTCCTCGCGAGAGGAGGGAGACGAGGGGCGAGCGGGGTGGTTCTGTCGTGGGGAGGCTGTCGGTGGGACTGGGTTGGTGGCGAGGGGGGAAGGAGTGTCGGTCGCCAGAGGGGTTCGTGGGGATGGTTGTTGGGGGGTGGTTGGCGATCTGGGGCTCTCGTGCGCGGGGGTTGGGGTGCCCCTAGTGGCGCTCGGGAGTGGGAAGTGGGACGGCGCGGGACGCTTAGGGTTTGGGAGGAGAGAGCGCCGGTTGGGTGGGGCCTGGCCAGCTGGGCCAACTTGGCCTAGTTGGGCCAGGGGCTTTACTGTTTTGTTTTTTGTTTTGTTTTTTTTGTTTTTATATATTCTTTCATTTGTTTTAGAACTAGAGTATTTTGATTTAAGAAAATATATAATTTGCACAATTATTTACGATGCATTAATAGACACTTCTCCAAAAAGTTTGTTAATTATTTGGATTAGTTTGAATTCTCATAATTTAGAATAGGCAATTTAAATAATGTTTTGGCCTCTATTATAATTACTTTATGGAACTTAAATATATCAAATGATGTTGTTTTCTAGATAACAATTACTTTGTGAATACTTGTGACCCAACCAAGATTTTAGTTTTTTTCTGTTTGGAGAAATAATTTATTTTACTTTATCTTTAATTTAAAAATGGCTTTGATTTTTATCAAGTGAAAGTTTAACTTAGTTAAACTTCATGACGTGGCACTATTAGCGGGTGATTACTATAGTCTAACTACATTTATTACTGTAGCTTAATCCGGGGATGTCACAACCATGGTCCCGATGTGGCAAAGATCCTGCAAGCCATCCTTGCAAAGATGTTGAAGCGCTTGGAGGCAGAGATAGAAGAGATGGACGTTGCGGAGGAGCCGCCGACAGAGTAGGGAGGGCAAAATTTGCATGACTTTCGGACTGGAATTTTTGTGATCGGACACATGTAAAAATTTATTAGTATCCATATTTTTTAGTTGTGAAGAGTACATATGTATGCACCTCATAAAATTCCAAATGACAAAATTTACACTTCAAATGTATCTGAATAGTCTATAGGGATGAGTGTATGTGTGTTTGTGTTTATATTGTGTTAAAAAATGTATCTAGATAGAATCGAACCTGGACAAAAAAATTTATACACGACGTTAGATGGCTTGCCTCAATCATATAAGGCGTGTTTGGTTGCCCTGAGTGAACAGTGCCTGCATTTTAGCCACATCTCGAGCCAGTCTGGTTGAGCAAAAATAGGCAACAAACCAACATATGCATGTTGTTTGGTTGTCTGCATTGCATCAATGGCCACTTTAGGGTTGACTGTTTTGTTGCGTGCATTTGTGTTTAAGGGGTGAGCAGATGCAAACCATAGTTGTTTGGCTAACGTTTGTGTTTTGTTCACCCCATTCAAATGTGGTGGCATTACCATAACATTGGGCACAATAGCAGGCAGATCACTTAACTAAGAAACAAACAACACATAAACAAGCAGGTAAACAACAGCTAACACGAGATAAACAAGCATGGAAACAACAACTAAAAATACATACTACTAACAAGCATAAGTTTTTAAACAGCAGGAGCATCCCATGCCCCCTGCTTCACCACAGGGTGCTGAACCCTGCACAAAATATGAACAGTTTAACAACAAGTTCTCTCCATCACCGCAAACTAATTGGAAGTTCATACTAACTAAGTTCAGAGTGTGAAAGCACGATCATCAATGCAGTTGTGTCTGATGTAGTGCACCATGCACCCGATGGAGCTATCGTGGTTGTAGATGTGGACCTTGAGGCCTATTCTGGAGATGCGCTACATGACGAGGTCGCTGGGACGACTCTATGGCGGTAGTAGAAGTACTATTAGCCCCGACCAAGCACCATGTGCCCCTCAAACTTCTCGACATGGACCTAGAACTCGCACCACTTGTTCGTCGTGAGCCTGATGACACGCGGGAGCTTCACCGCCAGCCACTCCCTCATCACCTCCTCGAACTTGGGAGGGATGACGAGCATGGCGAGATCCTCCTCGTCCTTGATTTGCACGTAAAAGTGAAGCAGCTCTCGGGACCCCACCTCGTGCCCGGTCTTAGGAGCTCGTCCCCTACAACGAGGCAGGCTCATGAAGGCGGCCCTACCGGGCAGGTTCACCCTCTTGAGCCAGAGGTTCGTGGGGATGAAGTCCACGGCTGTCTCGACGCCAACCACGACATGGGCTCCTCCTCCAGCCATGTTCCACTTCGTCTTCATCACCTTGTCAGGTAAGATTACATGGATTAATAATAGGGCATTGGGATCATACACTGATCAGTGGCACTTGCCAAAGAGCAAGTGACACTAATGAGTGACACTTGCTCTTGGGCAACAACCACTGATCAATGCAAGTGGTGACCACATTTGGCACCATTCTATGCTGGTACTAGTACCTAAAGGAGCAAACACAATGGTCGTACCTACCATGAACACAATACACGTAACAAAAACCTGCCTATGAACACCCTGATCATCCAACATAGCATGCCCATGCCAATGTCAACACCAATCTAACTTCAACATCGAACACAACCTTGTCTATGAATACCCTTATCACTAAGCATGAACACATTGTACCTACATATCATGCAAGAACTACAACACGTATGAACATCATGAACACTAACCTAGAACACGCATTCATCGAATCTAAGCATGAACACTACCCTGCCTATGAACAACAACACTAAAGCGTAAGAAGTAACCGATTCAATTGGAATCGATTGAATTCGAATCCAATCCAATCGATTCCTTGTCATGCCTAATGCTTAAAACCCTAATCCACATCTACGAGGAGAGGGGATATTTGTAACTTACCAGCCATGGAGTTAGCGCGTACGTTGGCCGGGGAGAAAACCCCGGGGGAAGGAGATAGCAAGCGACAGCAAGGAGGAGCCAGCAATGCTGATGGTCGACGGCATTGTCTCGTGCTCGTGGCCACGTGCGCGGTCGAGGAGGAGGGCGTCGTCGTCCATGTGTCGGTCGCGCTGCTCGAAGAAGGCCCTAGAATGGAGGTAAAAAAGCCCAAAGGGGTTCCGAGCAGCGGTGCGGTTACGGCCCCCTTCGATGGCGCCACTGCATTGGACGAACGACGGCCTAATGCAGAAAGGCGACGGCGCGTGGAGAGCCCTCATCGGATCGACCCTGGAGTTCGCGAGGCCGGCAACCCACCGTTCTTGGATGCGGTTGCTGCCGACGCAAATGGGGGTGAGCGAACGGCACGGCGGCAGGCGAGTTATCGGAGGAGAGAAGAGGAGAGGAGAACAACAGGAGGTAAGAAGAGTGAGGAAGCGTGGTGTGAAAGAAAATGGACGGTGACGCAAGAGAAAGAGGGTGTGTTATGAGACATCCTATCCGTCTCCCGTGCTCCGAGAGACGTGCAGCGCAGAGCCACGTGTGGCCGCGTTGAGGATGGCTGTTGAAAAATTGATGATTCGGCAGTAGCTCGTAGGCCGAAAAACTGATGATTCGACGGTAGCTCGTAGGCCATTGCTTTAAGTTTCATGTGAATCGAGACGTGGATGCAGCCCACACAGTGAAACGAGTCATTTTCGTTTCGTGCAGTCCTGGTTAGTCCAATTGTCCAAATGCGAGCAACGCGTTCAGAGTGTGTTCGTTTTACCAGGGGCGTTGGAGAAACGGCCTAGCCCAAACAAACAGGCAGAGCCCTGGGACGCTGGGAATCGGAGAGACGCGCCGCCGTCACCAGTCAGTCCAGATGAAATCTGCGACACGAGTGGGAGACGCCGATGTGACGCGCCGACGCGACGGGACGGCCTTCCTCCCACATCTCTCTGTTCAGCCTTAGCCGCCTGGCCGGCGACGCGCCACTTGCGCGTCCTTTCCCATCACGACGCGTTCGGTCGAGCAAGCAAAGCAGGCTGCCTCTTTCGCCGTCGCGCGGCACGCGGGCCCCCTGCTCCCCCGGCTGCTATTTCTGATTCCGCCCGGCCCAGGTGCACCCGCTCGGCGACCGGCGGGAACGGGGAACCTACAGTGACGAGTCGATTGGTGATGCACGGCTCCTGCGCCGTATATATGTGCACCCGCCTCAGTGTTCGCTTCCCACACAGTCCACTCGCAGCAGCAGCACTGCACCACTACTACCAGTGCGCCAGTCCAGCCGACTTCGAGCTCGACCAGCTTCTTTCGTGACTGTCATCCATGGCCATGAGGAAGGCGACGCATCAGGTGATCCGGGCCTTGGAGCCGTCCCTCACCAGGAGCCTCCATGTAACATCATCGTTTACCCTACTCACTAACTAACCAACCTGTCTAGTGAGTAGATGCGTCCTGACACTTTTGGCAAATGCACGCACACGTGCATTGTCAATCATGTTACGATGGGTCTGCGGCGTCGGGGTGACCGTCTGTTGCTGCATGATGATGGCCGGTTTTCCTGATTGCGTCGCTCTGTGTTTGTCTACCTTCTCCAGGCATCCCCGGGCAGCAAGAAGATCGTGGGCGTGTTCTACAAGGGCGGCGAGCACGCGGGGCAGAACCCCAACTTCGTTGGTTGCGTGGAGAACGCGCTGGGCATCCGCAGCTGGCTCGAGTCGCAGGGCCACCAGTACATCGTCACCGACGACAAGGACGGCCCCAACTGCGGTCAGTCGCCACATACGATATCACCTCCAACTCCAAATTAGATTACCACTAGCGGCGAGGCGAGAGCATTACTACGTTCGTAAGTACACCAAACTAGGAGTATTAACCAAATCATGCACCCTACTCACCACAGAGCTGGAGAAGCACATGGCGGACGCGCACGTGCTCATCACCACGCCGTTCCACCCGGCGTACGTGAGCGCGGACCGGATCAGGCGCGGCAAGAACCTGGAGCTGCTCCTCACGGCGGGGATCGGCTCCGACCACATCGAGCTGCCGGCGGCGGCGGCCGCGGGGCTCCGTCGCCGAGGTCACGGGCAGCAACACGGTGTCGGTGGCGGAGGACCAGCCGATGCGCATCCTCGTCCTCATGCGCAACTTCCTGCCGGGCCACCACCAGGCCATCAGCGGGGAGTGGGACCTCGCCGGGATCGCGCACCGGGCCTACGACCTGGAGGGCAAGACGGTGGGCACCGTAGGCGCCGGCCGCATCGGAAAGCTGCTGCTCCGGCGCCTCAAGCCCTTCGGCTGCAACCTGCTCTACCACGACAGGCTCCGCGTCGACGCCGCGCTCGAGGAGGACCTCGGCGCCGCCTTCGAGGAGGACCTCGACGCCATGCTGCCCAAGTGCGATGTCGTCGTGCTCAACATGCCGCTCACCGAGAAGACAAAGTAAATAACAAATCACCACGACGACAGCCAACTCTCTGCCAGCGTATCTTCGGTCCACGTTGTGATTGCTTCTCTTTCTTTGCTCTTCTTCTTCCAGGGGCATGTTCAACAAGGAGAAGATCGCCAAGATGAAGAAAGGCGTCATCATCGTGAACAATGCTCGTGGAGCGATCATGGACACGCAGGCAGTGGCAGACGCTTGCAAAAGTGGGCACATCGCTGGTAAGAACAGATGAACTCCGGGCCGCCCTCTCTCTCACACACACATTCCTTCTGTAAAGATATACGTACACCCGCCATGCTCATCTTCAAATAACACTAACCAGTTTCTAAAAATCTTTCTGTTGTGATCAGGGTACGGCGGCGACGTGTGGTACCCGCAGCCGGCGCCCAAGGAGCACCCATGGAGGTACATGCCCAACAATGCCATGACCCCTCACATCTCCGGCACCACCATTGACGGCCAGGTCAGTAGCACCACACAGCATGCTCCATGCCTAGCTAGTCGCTATGCTCCATGGCTAACTGGTAAACAAATTATGATGTGCAGCTGAGGTACGCCGCCGGTGTGAAGGACATGCTGGAGAGGTACTTCAAGGGGCAGGACTTCCCGGAGCCCAACTACATTGTCAAGGAAGGCAAGCTCGCCAGCCAGTACCAGTGAGCATCCATCCATCCATGGAGCCGAAGCTGCACGCCTGCACGGATCGTCTTGTGCCAGTTCAGGAAACTAAATAAAGGATGCTTGGTCGTTGCAGTGGCCATCAGCTATAAATGTACACACCAAAATAAAATGGAACAAAAGCTGGTTGCTTTGATTTGCAACCAGCTTCCTTCACTGTATTTGGTTTGAATTATAATAAAGTCAAATTGTTGTGCAAAGGTTGTGTTGAACCTCAAAGAGTGCAGCTCTTCATGGTATTGTACTGACATGAAAACGTTGCAAAAAGTAAGTAGGAGTACATATTTATGCCAACGTCAGAAAGAAGCAACACCAATCAGGAACTCAACCAAGTCTTGCTCTGCACAATAAATTTGCGGAAACAGAGTTTATGGCTAAATGGTTGGACCTACAACACTGGTTAAACATATATATTTTATTGAAAGTTGGTTCACCCTGGTTGCTTTGGAATCTGAAGAATGCACTTTACTAATGTTGGGAGGGAAGCGATGTCTACTTGATAGACTGCATCCAGTGTGCTACAAGCCTAGTAATGGGGACACGCATACTCACTAAGCTCTTCACTGCTTCCATCAAAGTAAATCAAGGCAAATACTCAAAGCTTGAGTGCTTTGAAGCCTTCCATTAGTGCATCAGTGTGCTCAGGCTTTCCAACTGAAATACGGATATAACCCTTAAGTTCCTTCTTGTCATAGTGGCGGATCATCACCCCCATCTTTGCAAGATCCTCCTGCAAATATTTTCCACCAATTCAAGTGAATAAAACTGCATGTCCTGTATTGTTCAACGGGATTTAAATCGCATATATGTTTAGAAGTGTGAATAGCAATGATCGCCAAATATCATCATTTTGTCACCTCAAAATCACAATTAAAGGGGCTATATTATCTCAAGGAAATAAGGCTGAAACTTGGACAGTGCAATAATAAGCAAGCCAGACCTTTATTTTCTTTGCATCTTTTCCTGACGTGACTTCACACAGAATGAAGTTAGCATGACTGGGAAATGGTTTCAGGTAAGGTATTCCTTTGAGAAGATTATACAGCCTCTCCCTCTCTTGTAGTAGCAGGTTTTTCACACTCTTCAAGGATGAAAGGTCCAACAGACGTATTAGCCAAGTTCGAATTTTCAAAATGATGTTACATTTGAATTATCTTTGTGAAAGATGTACCTCCAAATAGACTGGGTTCTCCAAGGCAGCACATGCAGAGACTTCTGCTGCCACAGAAACATTATAAGGCTGCTTGGCCCGCCATAAGTACTCAATAATGCTTAGAGGAAATGCTCCATAACCCACACGAAGCCCAGCTAAACCTGCATCACGGGTAACTCATAAATAAATTTACTTCCTTTTGCTTCTTCATAACACATAAACTTTCTATACACACTAAAACGATAGAACACAAATCACACACCTGCTCGTTTGCTAAATGTTCGGAGAACAATCAGATTATCATGCTTCTTAACCCATGTCATCCTTGATTGAAGGCTCGAAAACTCAACATATGCTTCGTCCAGCACTACAAGTACCGGAAGGTCAAGGATCTTTAAAAGATCCTCATCGTTGATTACACTAACCAAAAAATTTGAAATGATTCTGTAAAATACTGCAATAAACACGATAAGCAAATAAATTAACACGACTGTTGAGTGGCAATGACATACCTGCCATCTGGGTTGTTCGGAGATGTCAAAAATATGCATTTTGGCTTCTCCTGTTCAACCATTTTGACAATGTTTGCAATGTCTAGGGAGAAATCAGGAAGTCTTGGGACTAGAGCAAGGAATGATGAATGGCATATAAAATCAGATTCAGAAATCACATAAATTTAACATATAAAAATCACAGAAGGTTTAATAAATAAAAGACCAAGAGATCATTAGCTACCTTTGATGACAAGTGCAGCATTGACTGAAGCATCAAATTCGTACATGGTAAAAGTTGGAGGGCAATCTACAATTTTATCACCTGGTTCAAGTACACATCTGCATTTCCATTATTGATGGTTACTCAACTTTGAGATGAAGATTTCAACAAAAAACAGGTGCCAGATGAGCTACAAACTAACCTCATAATTAAATCAATTAGCTCATCAGCGCCGCATCCAACAAGTATGTGCTCAGTTTCAAGTCCAGAATCTTCAGCGAGAGCAGCACGCAAGTGGCGGCTTTCAGGATCAGGGTACACATAAGGGAATTTCAAATTTCCTAATGCTGCAGCTACCTGTACAGAAACAGGTATCCATTAGAGACAGAAAAGAGAAGATATGGATTGTCTTGGTACCTTTTTGTTACTCTATAGAGATATGTCATTTTCTGTTACAGGCTGAAAAGCATACATGATACTAGTATGCTACTGTGTTTTAATTGGATTTTAAGACTGCTTCTAAACCAAAGTAGCAATGTTGACGCTGAGATTTTTACTACACGATAGAGGTTATCACTCATTAGAGTAATCCGAATACGGGAATTAGAAGTACACACCTCCGGCGGTGGACCATATGGATTTTCATTGGCGTCCAGCTTGATTATATCCTCTGGTTTACGGCCCAGCCGAGCAGATAGCACCTAGCAAGAGTTCCAATTTTCCAATTTGGTCAAACAACGTCAAGGAATTGCAGATTACAGCTTCGAAACTATATCCAGACAGCTGAGACGCCACGGGAGCTTGGTTTCGAGCATTTCCTTCCAGAAGCGCAAGCACGTCGCCGCGCGACATTTCCACAAGCACCTCGCAAGCGCAGCGAAACGCGGAGCATCTTTCACTGAAAGGTACAGGAGTGTCTAAGCTTTGGACGGATAAGGATACCTCGAAGGGCAGGATGGGCTGGTACGCGGAGAGGCTCCTGAGGTGGCGGCGGATGAAGGAGGCGCCGCTCGGCCGCGGCTCCGCCTCAGCCACCGCCGCCGCCGCCGCCGCGGGCTCCTCTACTGGAGTAGCGGACGCCATGGTGCGGAAGGACACCCTGGACGCCTGGCGGCGCCGCCCCTCTCCGGAGAAGTGGGAAACGGCCGGCGACGGGCTCCTGATGCGGGCTCGGACGGCACAGTCCATCGACGGCGCGGTTGGTTGGTGCCACGGACGGCCGGCCGAGTTCAACAGAGGACGACGGACAAGTGAAAACGATAGGCGGCGTTTCGGCCACGTGAGGGGACAAGTGGCGGAGACCCGACACGTCTGTGTCGCGCTTTGATATTCGTGCTGAGACGGGCGCATTGCCTCTTGCCTGCCTAGTACTCCCTCTGTTTCTAAATATTAATCTTTCTAAATATAAGTTTTTCTAAAAATTTCATTAGAAAACTAATGTATATAAATATATTTTAAAGTATAAATTAACTCATTTTGCTTTGTATGTAGTCTCATAGTAAAATCTCTTAAAAGACTTATATTTCGAAACGAAGGGAGTATATAAGTAGAGCAAAATCTCTAAAAATCTGGGCCGCAAAATTCGTTTGAGGATCCTCTAATCTAAAATAAATTTGTGATATCGGTTTTCCTGCAACACATCTACATATGAAATAAGACCTTGTTTTGTTCCAAATAAGTCACCAACTTATAAGTTGAAAAATGCCAAAAGTGACTTATTTTGCCAAACACACCCAACTTATAAGTCACCCCAACTTATAAGTTATAAGTTGCTCCACCCCAACTTAAAACTTATAAGTCACCTACTTTTGCATGATAGGTGACTTATAAGTCAGATGACAACCAAACAAACGTGACTTATAAGTCCTTGGTTTTAAGTCACCTGACTTATAAGTCACCTAACTTATTGAAACCAAACAGGGCCTAAGTATTGCATACCTAAATCATATATTATTGATCTTATAGATACGCAATAACTATGTTACATCTAGATGTGTCATAGACACATCCTTGTGATATCGTGTACGACACGACATAATAGATGTACTAAAATGATATTGTAAATATAAAACAAAGTTTGAGCCGAGATAGTTCACCACCGGAGTTCATCATACATTCAAAATATAAAAACATAGATCAAACTGATGTAGACCTAGGGATGGTCGGCACGTCGAGGTAGAACTCCTGCGCTGACCTCCGGTAAACGTTGGCGAACTCGTACCCTTTCTTCGTCGCCGCGAGCCATTCGACGCCATTTTCTCCGGCCACCACTCTGTACTGCGCGGCATGGAGCTCCTCCTCCGCCTCGCGACACCTCTTGTTGTTTGGTCCAAGAGCATCGTCGACCTTGAAGAAGCGAGCCCACATGCCCCCGGCCATCGTTGCGAGTTGCGTTTGCATGTCTGCTTCGAGCACCACGGCTCGACGACGAGCCGGATGAAGCTGTCGGCCTTTGCGTCGTGTCGGCACCGCACAGATAGCCACGGCTCCATGCCCACGAGCTCCATCGACCATGGATTTGCGAGAGATGAAAGTTGCCACGCGGAAACGATCGTTGTAGAAATGGAATGGCCGACAATTGTGGCGGAGAGGGCAGGGAATATGAAGGATGAAAACCCTAAGACGCTCGTTGTCTAATAAACATAGCGGAGGAGGGGGGGGTATACGAGTCACATATATATTTTAGACGGGTTGGGCCATTTCTAACGGATCTCGTAATAGGGACCGGTTCCTTCATTGGTCCGATCGTTTCGACGCCGGGGTGGAGGGGAGCTCCTAGTCAGGGTTGCACGCGCCCATTAACAGCCCAGCACCTACAGCGTCGTTGGCCTGGGCCGACCGAGTAGCAAGCTTGCGAGATGTTCCGTTTTTTTTGTTTTTTTCTGTCGATGCAGTAGGAAAAAAACCGCCTAGGTTTTCTATTTGTTACGGAAATAAAAATATAGAATCAAAAAGGTTTACAATTTAAAGAAAAAGGTTCATTCATTTGAAAAAACATCATATCTTTAAAAAATGTTCATCAATTTTGAGAGAAGTTCATTCAAATTGAAAAAAAGCATCCAATTTGGACAAAGATCATTAAATTTTTAAAAAGTTCATAGAAGTTCAAAAAAGTTCATGTATTTTTTTAAAAAGTTCATAAATCTTATAAAAGTTCTTCAATTTTGACATTTTTAAAAAGATGTTCATCAATTTCTTAAAAAATCATAAGTATTCAAAAAAGTTAATCGAATTTAAAGGTTCATCGATTTTAAAGAAAAGCTCATCATTTTTAAAAAATATTAAAAATATTTGTTGAAATTCATAAAATCATCAATATTCAAAAATATCAAAAAGAAAAGTTCGCCATCCGGTGTCTAAAAGGATCGGCCCATTGAATAACGCTACAGGCATCGGTTAACAAAATGCACGTTAACAGACGCCCGACGCGTGAAATAAGGAATGCCGGGATGGGGCGCGTGCGTCGTCGACTTGCCGGCGTCGGCACCGATGAGGTGCGAGCGTCCGGGCGCGCGGTTTACGAAGGATTCTGGCTGCCGCGACCGCGAGGATCTCCTCGGCCAAGGCGACCCGCGGCGCACTTGACGAGGGATTCTTTCTGCATGCGACCGCGGGCATCTCCTAGGCCGAGGCGACGCACTATTCGGCCTACGGCGCAGTCGCAGCGGGACCGAAGCCGTGCCCGTGCAGCGGAGCCGCACGTGCAGTGCAGTGCAGTGCAGTGCAGTGCAGGTGGCCCTGAACGCAGGTCCAGTTGCTCATCCATCTTCCGTGCCAAAGTCGCCACACGCGTACGCCTGATATCTCATATCGCGGCTGCTTTAGAGTAGAAGCAGAGCGCGGCGGTCGTCAGAGGATTCAGGCGTGTCGGTTTTGCGTGACTTGATCTGTACGTACCCCTCGTCCCGGCCCGTGGAGCTGGCAGGCAACGAGCAACCAATCATCAGCTGCACAGCTACCCGCAAACCAACTTAGGTGACCTTTGTTTGGGCTGCAGCTTCTGATTCTCAGATTCTAGGTCTTCTAAAATCAGAATCGCAAACAAACACCAGATTCCTATCTAGCTTTCTAGAATCTGATTCTAAAACTGCACTAGCACGCAAGCAAATTCAGAAGCAGTGATTTTGGTGATTTCATAGATTCTACAGCTTCCCACAAAAGAAAATGATTCGTTTTGAGCATTTGCCCCCATTTCCAGTCAAAATTACAATAGAACTGCCACCGCTAAAATTCGTTGCCCATGTCCCTCTCGTTCTTCTCCACCTGACCTCTTTCCATCCCGAGCGAACAGAGCAGGGAATCCGGCAGATCCACCTACGCTGCTCCTGTTGCTGCCCAGAGGACGGATCCGTGTGCCTCGGCCCCTCCCCTACCTCCAGCAAGCATCCTCCGTCCGATGCCCGAGCTTCATTTGTACCATCACCCTTGGAGACTAGCTCAGAACTAGATTCATCGCTCCTCCCATACTCCGGACCTGAGCCCATTGCGTCGCCGCCTCTGATGTCCCAATGCGCCGCCCACCCGAGCTCTCACTGGACTGCATCGGAGGTCCATCTTGGCCCCCGACTCCACCTGCGCCCACCCCTCTCCAGCGCCATGTGCTCCCCACTTCCATGATCTGCCCTGCTCTTAGTTTTCTGAATTATTCAACGTATGTGATTACATCAATAGGTTTCTGAGTTTTGTGATTGACCATTTGTGCATTCGGGGTGTTGCGGGCATTTCACAACACACCGGGTTCTCCTAAATCGGGGTAAACAAACGGTCTGCTTCTGATTCTGAGAATCTGCAGCTGTAGCTGATTTTAGGAATCCAAGCCATAGTTGATTCTCAAGAATCTATAGCTCAAACAAAGGGGGCCTTATAGTTGGATAGCTAAAAGGACAGTGATATTCTCAGCTCATCAGGCCTTAAGACTTGATGCTTGCATTATTTCGAATTTTATTTCAGGATTTTTAGCGATATGTTTTTAATAAGAGGAGACATTTTCGTCGATAACGAGACGTCTATGATGACTTTGTAAATCTTAAAATGATATATCGGTACAGTCTCTTAAAGTTATTCGTAGGGATAGAATGTGCATCTATATTGTGTTAAAAAAAAACTGAGCATCTATAGAATGGAAGTCGGTGTCACGTATGGTGTCATGAACCTCCCGGCCAATTGACCGATGCCGACCGCGGGAACGACGTGCGGTGTAGGTGCACGACGACACGTACGTACGGGCAGGCGTACTACCAGGTAGGCAAAGCATGCACCCAAACCAAGTAACAACACGAGGTAGTTACACGACGGTTTCCTCCGCCAAGGCTCAGGTTCCTTGAACGAATCCAGACTACTCCCTCCGTTTTTAAATATAAGTTTTTTTTAGAGATCTCACTAAGTAACTACATATGAAGTAAAAATAAATAAATATACATTTTAAAATATGTCTATATACATTCGTATGTAGACTTAAAGTGAAACCTCTTCAAAGACTTATATTTAGGAACGAAGAGAGTATTTCTCAAGGTAAATGTTTAGGGCCGGGGTTCGGCCGGTTCGCGCGACACGCTCGCCCAAATGTTCATGAAAATCACCCTTTGAGCAACACGTGTGTATGTCGTGGGTCTTGCATAATCGATCTTTGTTCTATTCTTATCGTTCTTTTTCTTCTACTTTCAGTCGGGACTCCACATCTATGATTTTTCTCTCCTTTCCGCTGTTCACGAACCACTGCAAGTTCTCCTCGCCGACGACCGCCATCATTGCTGCCATTTTCCCGCTACTGCTCGCCGGCCACCGGTCCAGACCACGCTCATCCCTCGGCTACCCCATGCGTTTGTCCTAAGACTGCAACTCACCCGTCGGGCGGTTCCAGCTCACGGCCACCGTGGCGCACGACGGCAGTGCTGCAACCGGCACCCATCGAGTTTTCGCCCCGACCAGGACTCCTTTTGCTACAAGCACCATGCATAGGTGTCTCGTTCTGCTATAAGACATAGCCGACATCGATTTTTTTTCTACAACCATGTTATCTTTGGCTACAACCAGCACTTAATTTTGCTACAACGCATCATCGGTGTCGGCAGTTCGAGGACGTCAGCGCTTCCTCGACGGACACCTCCCTGTTGCAAGCACCATTTGTGATGCTACAACATGCATCTCATTTTGCTACAACCACGTGGGATTTTTCCTACAGCGCATCGTCGGCGTCGATTTTTTTGCTACAACCACGCCCGCTTTTTGCTACAACCCGCATTTTATTTTGCTACCACGCATCACCGACATCGGGTTTTTTGCTACAACCAGCATTGCCATTTGCTACTATGCACCACCGACGGCGGAGAAAGAGATACGATCGGCAAGTTTGTTTTTGCTAGGACCGGCGGTGATTTTTGCTGGGACCGGCGGTGATTTTTGCGGCTCGTGTGCCCATACGTGGGGGATGCTCGAGAGCATGGGGTGAAGCCAACGACGAAAATGGTCGACGGGGGCTGCACCCGGCGACTAGGACATCTGGCGAGGACGGCGACCAGCGGCGAGAACGGCTGGCGAGAGGCGGCGACTGACGAAGGACCGTTCGACGGGGAGCGAGGGTGGCGGGTGCCACTGCGCGCGTTGACTCGCATGCGTTGGTGAGTGGTTGGGGACGAGAGAGGGGGATCTGACGGCTAAGGATGGTCAGATCTAGCAAGGAGGGTGTAACCGATGCATATCACTATCTATTTCTTAATCATACCTGCTAGTCTTACTGGAGAAAGACTTAGTTAAGGCCCTGTTTGGATACATTCAGATTATATAATCCGGTTTTTATAATCTATTATGTCTCCAAACATGACAGATTATATTGCAGTTTATAAAAACTAGATGACCAGATTATTAAAAATTCATAATCTACTCTACCCCAGCTAAAATCAGATTATGGATTACTAATGACCCATCATCCTTGGAAACTTGGAGATAATTACCTACTGCCACCGTCATCGTCCTCCAAACATGCCCATCTAGATTATTACCTTTGCAGTTAAAAAACAGAGGACATACATGTCATTGTACAATATAAAACCTGGATTACGGTTTATATAATCTGGCCTCCAAACATGCCCACCTAGATTATTTTTATAAACCAGATTATATAATCTATCTTCATAATATAATCTATCTTCATAATCCAGATTATTATAATCTATTATGATTTCAAACAGGGCCTAAATACTGGTCGATACTATATCCATGAAATTATTAAGATTCATGATTTTTTTCAGTTTTTTTATTTTCCTTTCTTACGTGTAATATAACTTGACTGAGACTCCGTTTTAGAAAGAAAATAAATAAATAAACTAAAACCTGATTAATCTAAGTTGACTGAGACCTAGCCACAGCATTTGTTGATTGCTCTTTCAGCCTCCCCGTGCCTCTGCAGTGCGTAAACTAAAACCCACTGCTTGTTATTCAACATTGCTCCTTTGATTGATAGGTGTACCATGATTTGATAACATATGTACAGTAAGGAATCATGAGTGCACGGACCAAATGAAGTAGCTACTCCGGATAAAAATAAAGTCCTTGGCCGGACGGAAAAGTAGAAACCTCATTTAGAAACTGCAATGCAAGCCGTTTGCATCAAACTGCATCGCCGTTGCCCCTAATCGCGCACTCTCTCTAGGACTACCGGCAAGCTCAAGCCTGCGTACATCCGATCCTCCGCCGACACCGGGCCCCCCTGCTCCGTCCGGCCCCAGAAGCTCCCGAACCAGAAGAGCCCCTCCTGCTCCACCAGCGCCTCCCACACGCCGTCGTCGTCGTCGTTGACGGCGAAGCACCTCTGCTCCTTCCAGCCGCCATCGTCGTCGTCCATGGCGAAGCATTTCTCTTTCCAGCTATCGCCGGCGTCGCTGCCGCTGCACTGCCCTCCGTTGATGTTCCTGAACGTGGCCCCGAAATCGCCGTCCAGCAGCTCCTCGAGGCGCCTCATGCCGGACGACGACGAGGCCATGCTGCTGCTTCTGGAGAGCCTCTTGGCGGCGGCGGCGGATGGCGATCTCCTCCTCCTCCTCCTCCTCCTGTGCCATCGCCTGAGGATGACCCTCTTCGACTTGACCACCACGTTCCGGGGCAGCCGGACGAAGAGGAACACGGTGATCTGCAGCACCAGGCACGGGCAGCAGCAGCACACCACCACGCAGTCCATGGCCACCAGGCCGGCCTCCGCCGCCGCACACGACATCGGTGGCGGTGGCGGGCCAGAGACGATCGACGGAGAGGATGAGGAGGACAGGGAGAGGGCATGAATGGAGGAACGGGTGAGCTGCTAGAGAGCTTGGCTACTTTGCTAGCCTAACTGCATGGCTTGCTCGGAAGAGTGAGGCAGAGGCTTTGGGTTGCTTGGGCCGCTCCAGTGACTTGAGGGGTCGACCTCGTTGATTCTTCCAAGCCAACTCATGCCACCCCGCTTATTAGGCCAAGCTAGCTAGCAAGTTTGGTCTACGCATCAAGGAAGCCAGCGGCACGCGTCGGGGGCAACCACGCGTATTATGTGAGTGCATCACGTGCTGTCTTGTGTGTTTGTGTTCGTGTCGATTAGTTAACGGATTTGTGTGTGTCGTGGAACAGAAAGGGTGCGGTTTCAGGGCCATTCTTGGACACTTGGACTAGTCGAGTACAGTAGTTGCCAGTTGCAAAGAACCGACATACAACATGAGAAATGTGACGGTTTCAGTCCTCAACTAGCAGCAGGCAAACTTTCCCCTTTTTAGATGATGAAGTCGACACCATTCCAGGAGCCCTGATCGCTATGGTTGTGCAAGGAAAAACTAGATAGGTTCATTTCAAGTGTACGGGGTGTTAGATATGATCCCGTATTTAACATATCTGATAGGCTCGGCCAAAGCTCATGGGAAAATGCAGTGAAATGTACTGTCATCGTATTATTTCATACCGACACTGAATACGAGGGGAAAATAGCACTTCAAAGGAAAATTACAGACACTTGAATTAAAAACTTTCCATGACCTCTCCTCATGTTTTTATCCATGTTTTTCGGTAGAAATGAAATTAAAGATTGTTCGGCGGGCTTCTTCCTAACCCACAAGACAAAATAAAACAGAGTGCCGTTCTCTTGTAAAGGAAAGCTTTTATTTCAAGACCACATCGAAGAAGCAGACATGAGGGAACCTTCAACAGCGCTGCCACTGCACTCTGGTGTTGCTTTTGATCCGAAAGGCAGTTACATGTCAAGGGGTTGCCTCAAGAACGACTCCATTTGCTTCGCCCTAGTCCTGATCGACATGTCAAACACCCTCTGCCCAAATTCAATCACCAGTCCTCCCATGATACTCTGGTCAATCTGCAAATTAAGCACAATTTGAAAATTGTTCAATACTACTTGACGCCTCACATGCTAGAGATAACTTGTGGATCAAGGGCGTACCTTTTGTTCAACCAAGATGGTTTTGTTTTTCCCAAGGATATCTCGCAAGGTCTCCTTAAGTTCTTTCTCCTCCTTCTCAGGAAGTGCCTAACAGCACAAAACAGAGAAGTCAGCAACCAAAATCGAACTATTTTCAATTCAGACAGGATCTACAACAGAAGTTGCAGACAGAATGCATCCACGCATTGAGAAACCAACTAAAAAAATGTGTGACAAGTTTTCCACAACTTGTCAAGGTAATAGATCCTCGCTAGCATATGGCATGAATTCTAAGATGTTAAGAGTTTTCTCCGACAGAGCTTGTCAAATGAAAACGTTCCAACTCAATCAGCATATGGCAGGAATTCTAAGATAAGCCTGCTAAGAGAACTTCAAGTGAAAGCAAGTACAAATGTTCCAACTCAATGAACTAAAAGACATGCTACTGCCATAACAAATAATTTCAGAACAATTCAGCTCAACTTTAAAGTTTCAAGGAATGAATTTTAGTTCATGCAGGTAATTTCTAGAATATTAACTGCATTTAAACATGTTTGCAACAAAAAATCTTAGTTTTATCTCTATGATTACTAAACCCCCAAAGGCAGCAATTTGTTAGTTCACTGGATCATGCTATATTATTAGGCACATGAAAGGAGAGCAAAAAGACCTAACAAGCATTTTAGTTGCAGTTGGTTTCTGTTGGTGCAGAGCAGAAGGCAACACTTACTTTCAGCTTGAAAGAATAGACTATGGCTAACTACAGGGACATATCAACAAGACAACAGTAGTAAACCAGGAATGCACCAAGGACTTTATAATAAATTAATATACGAAAGAAAACGTCAACTGGTCATTTCATGTTAACAATAATCAAGGTAAGGCTAATCATATGCAACATGCCACATGCATCAAACCTCCCTTTTATACGTTAAAGTGAACAGTGAGAAATTCGATCGGCATCAAACACACAGTGCTCCTACTAGCAAGAGACAATAAATAGTGGGATATCAGGTTATCAACTTACAACAACAGCCCTGACAACAGACAGCTGTTATCAAGAATCAAGGTAACGTTAATCATATGCGCGTGTATCAAACTTCCCTTTAGTGAACAATGAGAAATTCAAACAGCATCAAACACATAATGCTCCTACTAGCAAGAGACAATAAACAGTGGGATGTCAGGTTATCAACTTACAACAACAGTCCTGACAACAACTTTCACCTCCCCCCTGTGTGCCATGGTCAAATCAACAAATCTCTCCGCAATGCGTTCAACAAATTTCAGTCTTCCATTGGACGCCAGTACAGCTTCACATAAAAGAATAAATTAGACACTAGTAAAATTCCTTAGAACTAAGTTCTCTAAGTTCTAGACTCTAGGCATATCATCACTTATCAGTGATACAGTGTCCTTAATTCGAAAGAAACTCCTGCGATCGATACTTAAAGTAGGTTGTTAACTAACACAACTGAAAACAACATATCATACAGATAAGAAAAATGCAAATGGTGTTGCTTTGTATTGAAAATATTACTGCAAAAGAAAGCAAACTGTTGACAAAGCAAGCAACTATTTTTTTGCGGGAACAAAGCAAGCAACGTTGGAACCAAAAGAACTAGAAATAGTCCGATGCATTTGGATTGGTACGTCAGTAATGCACATGCTGCAAAGAACTAGTATAACTTAGTGTCTCTTATTATGAGCCCCTACGATGAACTTCATTAGATACACGAGGTTGAGTTGGTTGGAAGCATACACAAGAAATTCTGTGTGATGTCAGAAAACTTGGCTTCAGCGAATATTTCTGTTACAGCCTTCACCCTGGTTGCTTTTGGCACTGATGAGTCCTTTATGAATTGAGAAAACATAGGGCTCTTCTTGACTGCCCCTACAACATCGCCAATCTCGGATTCAACTTTTTCCAACGAATTTGCGTTGGCTGCTGCAAGGAACAATGCACTAGCGTAGTTGCCGGTGCCACCATACAGAGCTTTTGGAACCTATTATGGCATAAGAACAAAACTAAGTACAAAACAACAGATAAAGCAAACAGATTATGTGAGACATAAGACAAGACAATACATCCATCAATGGCATGAACCTTTTTGTGCTGCGACTGATCCACTAAACAAATGCAACATGAACAATCTGTCTTTGCTGAGTAAACTAACTTGCAAATTGCTAACTTGAGTGATCATTGCAGTATGTGATAGCAACAAGCAAGGTCACACTCCAATAGAATATGAAATAGTTTGAAATCAGTAAAGGCTAGGTTTCTCAAAATCAGGGCATTTTGGCCATAATGACATAAACAGCTGCATGATTCATATGGTCCTTGATAAGTTGACCAGATCGTCAGAGTAGTCTGCGTCACTCACAACAAACACATATAGATATCTCGCGATCCTAAACTAGTACAGTACATCCGCAGACCACAACACAACGACAAGGGCAATAATCAAACCAAATGCTTGATCTCGAGTTACCTTGATCTTGTTCTCCGCAGGCTTATCCACCTGCGTCGCAAGCCCCCTTGATACCTGCATCAGAACTAGCACGTCAAACCCCGCGGACTATAAGAAAAACACATGGAAATCGATTCGACGGGACGAAAGATTAAAGTCTACGGGCGAGACCATCCAAGGATGTCAGGAACCACGAGGAGAACCTAGATCGGCTAAGGGGACCGGCGGGGGTACCGAAATCTGAGGGAAATGGCATCTTCTGCTTAATAAGCCAAACAAAGCGGGGGGCGAGGAAGGGGATCGGGACCTGAGCGACGGCCGCGGATTCGGTGGCCGCGAGGCGGGCTTGGAGGAGCGGGAGGCCGGATCTGAGGTGCCGCGCCGCCATTTCCGGTTCGTTCCGCGGTGGTGGAGAGCGAAACCTAGGAGGAGGAGATCGGGTCGGGGAGGAGGAAGAGACGAGGCTGCCTGCGGGTCTCGTAGGATGGGGAAGGAAAAGGTGGGGGCGATGCGCAGTGGAGCGCCTGGCCACAACACTCCCCGGAGCGGACCAACGATACAGAGCCCTTCAGGCCCTGGTACCAATTAGGCCTCTGGTGGGCTTCGTCAAAGCTACTTATTTCTTTTTCTGAACGCCCTTTGCGAGACTAATCCTTGGCACCAGGTCTATTTCTCGCCGTTGCGACGCTTACCTCAGTCTCGTCTCTGGCGCGGTGCTACTGGGCTAACTTAGTACTGTGTACTATAGCTGCGGCATGGGTTTCCTTTATCGGTTTCACTGTTTGCATGTGTTTTCTTTCTTATTTCCCATTTTTATTCTTTTTTTTTCTTGCTGTTTTATATGTTTCTGTCTCTAGTTTTCATCGGTTTTCTTTTGGGTTTTACCTTTTTTACTTTTAGTTTTTTAATATATTTTTCTCATACACATTTTGCATCTTCCATGTGCATTCAGAATAATTTTTATACGTGTTACATCTTTAAAATATATGTTTTGATATCTACTTTTTAATACACATTGTACATTTCGTATACATCTTAAAAATTGTTTATATACGTGTTTGAAATTTTCAGGTACATGATTAATATGTTTTCAAAATTGTGTTTTTGAACATTTTGTGGAATACTTGTTAAACATTTTTCAAGCATGCATTGAAATAATTTTCAATACACATAAAAACATTTTTCTGAATGGTATTACACATTTTTTAAAACTAATTGAACATTTTTATTTGGTGCATAATAAAATTAAAAAATGTTTAAAGCATATTTTTAAATGTGTGAACATTTTTGAAATTTAACGTACATTTTTTGGATGATATTTAATTCTTATTGTATTGTAATAGCATTTTTCTTACGTCGCATAAACGATTTTTGAAAATGTCACTTACATTCTTTTTTCTTTAAAACGTGATTTCTCATGGCTGCATAAGAACTCGGATTTATGGATGATACCTAGTTATTATCAGATATTTTAACCAGAATTTTCCACTTGACTATTCAAACTTCTACTTCTAACCTTTTTTTTGCGGGAATTACTTCTAACTTTACTTTGATTCCATGGCTGCATAAGAACTCGGATTGAGGTGATTCAGAAACTAAAATTCTTCGCCTCAACGAGACCAACAACTATTATGTTGAGCACTTTCTCATTTGAAGACATCTTAAAGTTGAATCCATTACTTGATGTCAAACATAGACTCAGTTGAATTTGTCGTAACTTTCGTATCTTAGTTTTGTTTTGGATCATCTTCGTATCTAATTTGACTGTTTTGAGAAGGGTCATCTAACCGTAGTTTTTTCTATATTTTCAAGTCATTCTTTGAGATCGTGTCACTTTTAAGCATCGAAACACACCCGATCCTTTCTTTTGCGAGCCAACAATCGCATGTGTTGATTGACCCGTAGAGCGGTGTCATATTCACTTTGCGCTCGACGGTCATGATCATCGGTCGTTGTGGCTGTTAAATAGCGCATTAGCACACCTCGATCGTCGATTCGTTGTGTCAGGAAACATGGTATGGTGTGTACGATCATCAATTGTTAGTTTCATCGTATAGACCGTCTACTGCATCTAGATGAATTAATTTCTGCATGCATGTGCGAGTAGAAGGGGGGATAATCAAAAGAGTGTACTCTCTATCTCGACTCGACAACGTTATGGTGTTCCTTCATGAAAGTAGCCGGCTGTGGAAGTATGTATTTTGATATCTACTTTTTAAATACACATTGTACATTTTGTATACAACTAAAACATTATTTATATACATGTCTGGATATTTTCAAGTATATGATTAATGTTTCTTAAAATTCATGTTTTCGAACACTATCTAGACTACTTGTTAAACATTTTTCAAGCATACAATGAAAAAAAATACACAGTAAAACATTTTTCTGAATGGTATGACACAAACATTTTAAACTACTAGAACATTTTTGTACATTGCAATATTTGTGTAAATGTTACAAGCATATATTTAAAATGTGTGAACATTTTGAAATTTTAATGCATATTTTTTGAATGATACTTAACTTTTAATGGATTGTAGTAACATTTTTCTTACACTGCATAAACACTTACCCAAAATGCCACTTATGTTTATTTCTTTAAAACGTGATTTCTAGTGGCTGCATAAGAACACTGATTTTTTAATGATACTTAATATTACTCGGATAAGTAAGAATTTTCCACTTGACTATTTAAACTATTGTCTCTAACTTTACTTTGACTCCATGGCTGCATAAGAACTCGGATTGAGATTATTCAAAAACTAAAATTGTTTGTCCAACGCGACCAATAACTACATCTTGTAACAGCCCGAGACCAATACTCGAGAGGCCTTCAATTTATTTTCCTTATCACCGTGTGATTTAATTATTTATCGCATTGATCATTCATCATTCGCATTGACTCGACACTTCATTGCCATCATTTTTTCAAAACTTGCATCCGCCCATAGTTGTCGCTTCTCTCGTTGTCCTCGTTGACCATTGCAAGACCAAACACACAAGCATGTGCCCGCGATATTGTTAAATAATTGTTTTCTAAATGGGAATAAAATGTTTTTTGAATTGGTTGAAAGTTGGTGTGTAGTCTTGATATATTGTAGGTATACCGTCTACCTGATTTCGTAGCATTCGGAGTTCATTTGATACCCGAGCTATTAAGTCTACAACGACATTATAGTCGGTTAAATTATCGGCGTTTTTCGCAAATAAAACTTGTGGCAGGCTGCCCGCGATTTCCCCTCTCAGCTAAATTTCTAGTCCCTCTGCACAATGCACACACCCCTTGCATGGACTCGATAACTTCTTGAACCCGAAACGCCCGTTTGTGATCCGTGGATCCGCATCAACTCCAAAATACCCCAAACATCGTCGGCTTATTCATTGGACTCCACTAGCATGTTAATTTTTATCGTTCAAACTAAATAGAAGGATTCCAATTAGACCGCATTTAGAAATCCCTCCTATTTATATATGAAATTTGTCTAAACCTACCCTAACCCTAGCCCTGTCCCTTGAAATCCATCTGCGTCGCCACCCTGTCGTCTGTCTAAACCTACCCTAACCCTAGCCGTGTCCCTTGAAATCCATATGTGCTGCCACCCGTCGTCTCTACCTCCTCCTTGCATTTCGTGCCAAGCCACCAGATCCACCCGTGTAAAACTGGAAATGGTTATTAGAAAACCGGGTGTAACGGTTCGGTTATTACTTTGGGTTTGATTGGTTTAGGTTTTATTGGGATGAGCTTTTTTTAGTTCGGTTTTGGTTTGGGTATGTGAAGAAACCAGTTTGGGTATAGTTGGTTATGGGTTTAAACAATTTGGTTATAAACGGTTATAAACTATGGGTCCAAACCGGTTTCTAGTCATTGGTTATGTGCAATAACCAACGATGACCGAGAACGAATATCTTCGATCCCCATGCATGTTGTAATGCACTGTGTAATTATGTATTATGGAGAAATACCACATGAAAATTGAAAGTGTTTGCTTGTGCTTTAGCTAAGTAATTTTGTTTTAATATACTTGTTAGTGAGCTATTCAGACGTGAGCATTTTTTGCCTTTTGCTGCGTGTTGATTGTATCTCAAGGATAACTTTATTTTCAAACTGTTGTAGATGCACTCATGCCTTTTCTATCTCATTTGCTTCTTAACTTATCAATTTATGCAATTATATGTACGTTAAAGCAAACACATAGTTATGTATTGGTTTTAAACTCACGGTTATGTATTGGGTTTAAGTTGGTTTGGGTGGAAACATTTATGGGTTTAGTTTTGGTTGGGTTAAAAATGACATCAAATGGGTATGGTTTAAGTATGATTTTGATAGATAAATGTATAGGTATTGTTCAAGTATGAAACCATTCTCAGATTTACATCCGTGGACGGCTCCTCCTATGCCCGTGCTGGAGCGCATCGCCTCCTCTCATGTTGGACGTGTCCAGCTCCCATAGGAGCTAGTGCTAGAGCGTCCTTGCCCGTAGCCGCCTTCATTCGCGATCGTAGGAGTCAGCAACAGCAGCAGCGCGACCCTAGCCCGTGCACCTCCTGCTCGACCTCACTAGACCTCTCGTCCCGTGCCTTTCGGCGATACCGCCGTCGGCGACCTCCACCAGATCGTAGTCGTGCCCGTGCTACACTATCGTCTCCGGCGTAGCGCCGGCGCCGAAGCTGCGTCGTCCGCCCGTGCACAAGCACCGCCTCGCATGGGAATCCCCATGCCCGCCTCTAATTCATTCATTCGGGAGGACGAGGACGCCCTACTCGATCCGCTCGCCCGTTGATACGTCTCTAACGTATCTAATTCTCCAAACTCTTCTGCCCTTGTTTTGGACTCTAATTTTCATTATTTGAATGGAACTAACCCGGACTGACGTTGTTTTCAGCAGAATTGCCTTGGTGTTATTTTTGTGCAGAAATAAAAGTTTTCGGATTGACCTGAAAATTTACGGAGTATAATTTTGAACCTAATAAAAAATACCGGCGAAATAATCTACCGGAGAGGGGCCACCCCTAGACCGCGCCCCATGGGTTTGTGGGGCCCATGAAGCTCCACCGACCTATTTTCCACTCCTATATATTCCCATCTGCAGAGTAAAAAATCAGAGAGAGAAAATCATTGCATTTTACGATACGGAGCCGCTGCCACCTCCTGTTCTTCCTCGGGAGGGCAGATCTGGAGTCTGATTTGGGCTCCGGAGAGGGGAAATCGGCGTCGTCGTCATCACCAACTATCCTTCATCACCAATTTCATGATGCTCTCCATCGTTCGTGAGTAATTCCATCATAGGCTTGCTGGACAGGTGATGGGCTGGATGAGATATATCATGTAATTGAGTTAGTTTTGTTAGGGTTTGATCCCTAGTATCCACTATGTTTTGAGATTGATGTTGCTATGACTTTGCTATGCTTAATGCTTGTCACTAGGGCCTGAGTGCCATGATTTCAGGTCTGAACCTATTATGTTTTCATGAATGTATATGTGTTCTTGATCCTATCTTGCAAGTTATAGACACCTGTTACGAGTTATGATCCGCATCACCCAGGGTGACAATAACTGGGATTCTTTCCGGTGATTACCGTAGTTTGAGGAGTTCATGTATTCACTGAGTGCTAATGCTTTGGTCCGGTTCTCTATTAAAAGGAGGCCTTAATATCCCTTAGTTTCCCTTAGGACCCCGCTGCCACGGGATGGTAGGACAAAAGATGTCATGCAAGTTCTTCTCCATAAGAACGTATGACTATATATGGAATTCATGCCTACATTACATTGATGAATTGGAGCTAGTTCTGTATCACCCTATGTTATGACTGTTGCATGATGAATGCCATCCAACATAATTATCTATCACTGATCCATTGCCTACGAGCTTTCCACATATTGGTCTTTGCTAAGTTACTTTTCCGCTCCTATTGTTACGATCACTACAAAACTGCTACTAATACTTTTGCCACCGTTACTGTTACTTCCATACTACTTTGCTACTAAATACTTTGCTGCAGATATTAAGTCTTTCATGTGTGGTTGAATTGACAACTCAGCTGCTAATACTCGAGAATATTCTTTGGCTCCCTTGTGTCGAATCAATAAATTTGGGTTGAATACTCTACCCTCGAAAACTGTTGCTATCCCCTATACTTGTGGGTTATCAAGACATTTTTCTGGCGCCGCTGCCGAGGAGCATAGCTTTATTCTCTGAGTCACTTGGAATTTATATCTGTTGTGTTGGCACTGGTCTCGTACGACGCAGCGATCCGCTTATTACTTTTCGGCGGAACAACAAGCGACGAACGACAGACTAGGCTGGAGACACGAAGGGTAGCAAAGCCAAGCACACAAGCTAGCAGCTGGATGGATTTTCTTTAGGCAGCACACGTGAACTGGAAGACGTCGACTTGATTGCCAGAGGCTCGTATCGAGCCTTTGATTGTATTGCTTTGATCTGAATATTACAGGGGGAGCTAATACATATATATAGTTCCTAGACTACATAGTACAAGCCGACTCGGCCAGGGGATTGAATCCGTGCCGGACTCACTTTTGGCTAATCGTGATTAGTTCCAATAATCACCCTCTAAGCGCGATGTACTCACTTTACAGCTTGGACACCTATCGTTCTTCGCATCTCCGTGAATTTCTGTCGTTCCAAAGACTTGGTCAGGATATCTGCAAGCTGGTCGTCGGTGCAAACATAGTTGACTTCAATCTTGCCTCCTTCCACGCATTGTCGTATGTAGTGATACCTTATATCGATGTGCTTGGTCCTATCATGATGCACTGGATTCTTACACAGGGCAATCACAGACTTGTTGTCAACATTGAGCACCACTCTTTCTGGTTCTTTATCTGTGAGGTCACCGAGTAGCCTTTCTAGCCACACACCTTGACCCGCCGCGGTTGCAGCTGCTATATACTCTGCTTCGCAGGATGATAATGCGACCACCTTCTGCTTTTGTGATAGCCAAGTTACTATGCTCCTGCCCAAGAAATATGCCAGACCCGAGGTACTTTTACGGTCATCCACATCTCCTGCCAGGTCGCTATCACTGTAGCCAAGTAGCTCCACCATCTCCTTCCTTTTCTCTCTCAAATAGACACAACCAAAGTTTGTTGTCCCTTTGATGTACCTGAGTATATGTTTGACAGCTGCCCAATGTTCACTCGTGGGCACTTCCATGAAGCGACTCACTGTGCCAACGGAATAGGCCAAGTCTGGTCGTGTATTCACAAGATACCTTAGGCTTCCGACCACACTTCTATAATCCGTTGCATCAACCGCAGGGGCTTCACTCCTTTTGCTAAGTTTAAGCCGAGGCTCCATTGGAACATAAGTTGGTTTGCAATCCTCCATGCTACAACTTTCAAGTATCTTCTTTGCATATGCCTCTTGACATAGTGTGATCCCATTCGGCTTTTGTTGTACCTCAATCCCAAGGTAGTATGTCAAGAGCCCTAGATCATTCATCTTGAATAGCTCCTTCATTTGTAGCTTGAATCTTGCAATCTCCTCTTCGTTTGTGCCAGTTATCAAGAGATCATCAACATAGATGCCCACTAAGAGACGATCCTTGCCTTTACCTCGCTTGTACATAGAATGTTTGAGTGGACTTTTCTCAAAACCAAGAGAAATCAATGTACGGTCAAGCTTGATGTTCCATGCCCGAGGAGCTTGATGTAGCCCGTACAATGCCTTGTGTAGCTTCAACACCTTGTGTTCTTCTCCTTCTTTGATGTACCCCAGTGGTTGCTTCACGTATACTTCTTCTTCCAACTCCCCGCTCAGAAACGTGGATTTTACATCCATGTGACGTAGCCTCCAAGATTCTTGAGCCGCGAGAGCTATAACTAGCCTCACCGATTCCATTCTTGTGACTGGAGCAAACACTTCCTCGAAGTCCACACCTTGCTCTTGCACGAATCCTTTAGCTACGAGACGAGCTTTATGCTTGACCAAGTTTCCTTGGCATCATTATTGACTTTGTACACCCACTTGAGCCCTATGGATTTGTGACCGTTGGGAAGATCAGCGAGCTCCCATACTTTGTTGTCTCGTATTGATCCCAATTCTTCATCCATAGCACGACGCCAACACTCCTCAGTATTTGCTTCTTCAAATTTCGTCGGTTCCTCGACACTAAGCAAACATTGTCGTCCTCTTCTTATAACTTTGACAGGATTAATAGTACGAAGTGCTTTCTCCGGATATAAATCCACCACTGGTCGAAGATGGACTGGTGTCGGCGGATGTTCCCTTGTCTCATGTTCTATCGAAGACGAGGAATTTTCATCTTGCGGAGTTGCCAAACTCCTGTTTTTTGGCGATCCAGATTCTCCTCTACTATGTACAACTGCATGTTCAGTAGGTGAATTAGCCAACGGATGGAATCCTTCATGTGCATGCACTTCTGGAGTTGAGCCACCAGCTCCTCGTGTTACGCATGGCTCAATTCTCGTCCCGTTGGAAAAAATCTCAGCTGGAGAGCCTGGTGCTGGGCCGCCGCTGCCTCCAGCACACTTGGCTGGGCTGCCGGACGTAGTGCTCGTGCCACGCGCATCACTGATGTAGCCTGTAGCGCCAGTTCTAACGCTTGTTGATGGGACGCCACCCGGTGCAGGTGAACTCCCTGACATGTCTCCTCTAGCGCCGTTGTCCGGAGTATCCCTCGGTGTCGCTTGAGGCTCTGGTTGATTATCTGCTTGCTCATATTTTTTGTAAACGACATGAAAAATGTCATCGGATATCGGGTATACTGGCTCGGTGGAGTTTCAATTTCATGACCTTGCTTCTTCAAAGACCATGTCACACGTCACAACCACCTTATTGGTAGAGGGGTTGCACGCACGGTACGCCTTCGTGCCCGCTTCATAGCCAACCAATATCATTGGAGTACTCCGATACGCCAACTTACTTGTATGCCCGACCACCGTCTTCACATGCGCCACGCACCCAAAAGTACGAAGATGATCAACCACGGGCTTATGTCCGTACCATGCTTCATATGGTGTCATCCCAACCACACTCTTGGTTGGGGCCCGGTTCAGCAAATAAACGGCCGTATTGACCGCCTCACCCCAAAACTTGCCCGGAATCCCTTTGCTCTTCATCATGCTTCGTGCCATCGCCACCACGGTTTGATTCCTCTGTTCCACAACACTGTTTTTCTGCGGTGAATATGGCGCCGTAAGATACCGCTTGATCCCATGTGCTTCGCAAAATTCTGTGGATTCACGAGAGTTGAACTCACCCCCCGATCGGTACGGAGGGCCTTCAGCTTGGCTTCAGATTCTACCTCGGCCTCCATCTTTACTTTCCTGAAGGCTTGCAAAGCTTGGTCCTTCGTCTTCAAGAACACAATCCACATGTATGTGCTGAAGTCGTCGATGATGAGTAAGAAGTATTTGTTCCCAGCTGGGGTAGCCGGTGTAATGGGTCCGCACAAGTCTCCATGGACCAACTCAAGAGCTTTACTTGCTCTAAAGTTTCCCTCTCTCAGGAACGAGGCCCGCCTTTGTTTCCCAACAAGGCAACTATCGCACACTTTCTCAACATGATCAATGCACGGTAGGCCACGTACCATCTCCTTTTGTCCAAGTTGCCGAAGAGCCTGGAAATTTAGATGACCCTAGCGCGCGTGCCACTTCCATGCCGAGTCCTCCATGCTTGACAAGAGACATACCGGATCCACACGTTCCAAGTTGAGGACGTAGATGTTGGAAATATGCCCTAGAGGCAATAATAAAATGGTTATTATCATATTTCCTTGTTCATGATAATCGTCTATTGTTCATGCTATAATTGTATTAACAGGAAACAGTAATACATGTGTGAATAAATAGATCACAATGTGTCCCTAGCAAGCCTCTAGTTGGCTAGCTCGTTGATCAATAGATGATCATGGTTTCCTGATCATGGGCATTGGATGTCATTGATAACGGGATCACATCATTGGGAGAATGATGTGATGGACAAGACCCAATCCTAAGCGTAGCACTAGATCGGGTTGTTCGTATGCTAAAGCTTTTCTAATGTCAAGTGTCTTTTCCTTTGACCGTGAGATTGTGCAACTCCCGGATACCGTAGGAGTGCTTTGGGTGTATCAAACGTCACAACGTAACTGGGTGACTATAAAGGTGCACTACGGGTACCTCTGAAAGTGTCTGTTGGGTTGTTACGAATCGAGATCGGGATTTGTCACTCCGCGTGACGGAGAGGTATCTCTGGGCCCACTCGGTAGAACATCATCATGAGCTCAATGTGACTAAGGAGTTAGTCACACGATGACGTGCTACGGAACGAGTAAAGAGACTTACCGGTAACGAGATTGAACAAGGTATAGGTATACCGACGATCGAATCTCGGGCAAGTTCTATACCGACAGACAAAGGGAATTGTATACGGGATTGATTGAATCCTTGACATCGTGGTTCATCCGATGAGATCATCGTGGAGCAAGTGGGAGCCACCATGGGTATCCAGACCCCGCTGATGGTTATTCGCCGAAGAGGTGTCTCGGTCATGTCTGCCTGTCTCCCAAACCCGTAGGGTCTACACACTTAAGGTTCGATGATGCTAGGGTTATAGGGAATTGTTATACGAGGTTACCGAAAGTTGTTCGGAGTCCCGGATGAGATCCCGGACGTCACGAGGAGCTCCGGAATGGTCCGGAGGTAAAGATTGATATATAGGACGGATGGTTTTGGACACCGGAAGTGTTTCGGGCATCACCGGTAACGTACCGGGACCACCGGGACCACCGGAAGTGGCCCCGGGGGTCCACCGGAAGGGGGCCACGACCCCGGGAGGCTAGATGAGCCAAGTGCGGGAGGGAACCAGCCCCTAGGTGGGCTGGTGCGCCCCCCACACTCAGCCCAAGGCGCAGGAGGTGGAGAGGGGGGGGACCCTAGGCGCTGGTGGGCCTAAGGCCCACCTAGGGGTGCGCCACCCCCTCCCCCTGCTCTGGCCGCCGCACCTCCCATCTGGGGGGGAGGCTGCCGCACCACCTAGGGTGGGAACCCTAGGGGTGGCACCCCCCTCCTCCTATATATAGTGGGGGTTTCGGGGCTGTTTGACACACATTTTCCCTCTCCCTCGGCGCAGCCCTGCTCTTCTTTCTCCTCCTTTGTGCCGGTGCTTGGCGAAGCCCTGCCGGAAGACCTCGTCTCTCCATCGACACCACGCTGTCATGCTGCTGGAGATCTTCCCCAACCTCTCCCTCCTCCTTGCTGGATCAAGGTGCGGGAGACGTCACCGGGCTACACGTGTGTTCAACGCGGAGGTGCCGTGGTTCGGCACTAGATCGGAATCACACCGCGATCTGAATCGCCGCGAGTACGACTCCATCAACCGCGTTCTAGCAACGCTTCCGCTTAGCGATCTTCAAAGGTATGAAGATGCTCTCACCCCTCTCTCGTTGCTGGTCTCTCCATAGGAAGATCTGAATATGCGTAGGAAAAAAATTGAATTTATGCTACGTTACCCAACAGTGGCATCCGAGCCTGGTTTTCTATGCGTAGATTCTATGCACGAGTTGAACACAAAAGGCTGTGGGCGATGATTTGTCAATTGCTTGCCGCTACTAGTCTTATTCTTTTCCGGCGGTATTGTGGGATGAAGCGGCCCGAACCGACCTTACACGTACGCTTACGTGAGACTGGTTCCACCGACAGACATGCACACCGTGCATAAAGGTGGCTAGCGGGTGTCTATCTCTCCCACTCTAGTCGGATTGGATTTGATGAAAAGGGTCCTTTGAAGGGTAAATAGCTTTGGCATATCATCGTTGTGGCTGTCACGTAGGTAAGAAGGCGTTCTTGCTAGAAACCCAAATCAGCCACGTAAAACTTGCAACAACAATTAGAGGACGTCTAACTTGTTTTTGCAGGGTTTGACATGTGATGTGATATGGCCAAAGTTGTGATGTTGCATGTATGATGTATGAGATGATCATGTTATTGTAATAGGTTTCACGACTTGCACGTCGATGAGTATGACAACCGGCAGGAGCCATAGGAGTTGTCTTAATTTATTGTATGAGATGCAACACCATGTGCTTACTACTTTTACTTCATTGCTAACGGTTAGCTATAGTAGTAGTGATAGTAGTAGTTGGCGTGACGACTTCACGGAGACACGATGATGGAGATCATGGTGTCACGCCGGTGACGATGATGATCATGCGATGCCTGAAGATGGAGATCGAAAGAGCAAAGATGATGATGGCCATATCATGTCACTATATGATTGCATTGTGATGTTTATCATATTTTTCATCTTATTGCTTAGAACGACGGTAGCATAATAAGATGATCCCTCTTAAAATTTCGAGAACGTATTCCCCTAAGTGTGCACCGTTGCGAATGATCGTTGTATCGAAGCACCACGTGATGATCGGGTGTGATAGATTCTAACGTTCGCATACAACGGGTGTAAGCCAGATTTACACACGCAAAACACCTAGGTTGACTCGACGATCTTAGCATGTACAGACATGACCTCGAATACAAGAGACCGAAAGGTCGAACATGAGTCGTATGGTTGAATACGATCAGCATGAAGTTGCTCACCATGGGGACTAGTCCGTCTCACGTGATGATCGGACACGGGTTAGTCAACATGTATCATGTATCACTTATGTGACTAGAGGGATGTCGATTTAAGTGGGAGTTCATACTTAATTTGATTAAATGAACTTAATTGTCATGAACTTAGTATAAAAAGTTGTCTTTATAAATATTGTATATGGCCAACGTCAACCTCAATTTCAACGCATTCCTAGAGAAAAACAAGCTGAAAGATGATGGTAGCAGCTATGCGGACTGGGTTCGCAACTTGAAGCTCATCCTTGAAGCAGCTAAAAAGGCTTATGTCCTTGATGTGCCGCTAGGTGACCCTCCCGCTCCCGCAGCAGCCCAGGACATTCTGAACGTCTGGCAAACGCGGAGTGATGACTACTCTCTGGTTAGGTGTGGCATGTTATACAGTTTAGAAACGGGGCTCCAAAGGCGTTTTGAGCAACACGGTGCATATGAGATGTTCCAAGAGCTGAAGCTAGTTTTTCAAGCTCATGTCCGTGTCGAGAGATATGATGTCTCCGACAAGTTCTTTAGCTGTAAGATGGAGGAGAACAGTTCTGTCAGTGAGCACATACTCAAAATGTCTGGGTTACATGGTCGTCTGACTTCACTTGGAGTCGAACTTCCGGATGATGCTATAATTGACAGAATTCTCCGGTCTCTCCCACCAAGCTACAAAGGTTTTGTGCTGAACTACAACATGCAAGGGATGGAGAAGACCATTCCCGAGTTGTACTCGATGCTCAAGTCTGCAGAAGTAGAAATCAAGAAAGAGCATCAAGTGTTGATGGTAAACAAGACCACTAGTTTCAAGAAGGGCAAGGGTAAGAAGAACTTCAAGAAAGACAACAAATCCGTTGCCGCGCCCGGTAAGCCAGATGCCGGGAAGAAGAAAAAGAATGGACCCAAGCCTGAGACTGAGTGCTTTTATTGCAAGGGAAAGGGTCACTGGAAGCGGAACTGCCCCAAATACTTAGCGGACAAGAAGGCCGGCAACGTTAAAGGTATATGTGATATACATGTTATTGATGTGTACCTTACCAGCGCTCGTAGTAGCTCCTGGGTATTTGATACCAGTGTTGTTGCTCACATTTGCAACTCAAAGCAGGAACTGCGGAATAAGCGGAGACTGGCCAAGGACGAGGTGACGATGCGCGTCGGGAATGGCTCCAAGGTCGATGTGATCGCCGTCGGCACGCTACCTCTACATCTACCGTCGGGATTAGTTTTAAACCTTAATAATTGTTATTTAGTACCAGCTTTGAGCATCAGTATTGTATTAGGGTCTTGCTTAATGCGAGACGGCTACTCATTTAAGTCAGAGAATAATGGTTGTTCTATTTATATGAGTGATATGTTTTATGGTCATGCTCCGCTGGTGAATGGTTTATTCTTGATGAATCTCGATCGTGATGTTACGCATATTCATAGTGTGAGTACCAAAAGCTGTAAAGTTGATAATGATAGTCCCACATACTTGTGGCACTTCCGCCTTGGTCATATCGGCGTTAAGCGCATGAAGAAGCTCCATACTGATGGACTATTAGAGTCTCTTGACTTTGAATCATTTGACACATGCGAACCGTGCCTCATGGGCAAGATGACTAAGACTCCATTCTCAGGAATAATGGAAGAGCAACCGACTTATTGGAAATAATACATACTGATGTGTGTGGTCCAATGAACGTTGAAGCTCGCGGTGGCTATCGTTATGTTCTCACTCTCACCGATGATTTGAGTAGGTATGGGTATATCTACTTGATGAAGCACAAATCTAAGACATTTGGAAAGTTCAAGGAATTTCAGAGTGAGGTCGAGAATCAACGTGACAGAAAAATTAAGTGTCTACGATCTGATCGTAGAGGAGAATATTTGAGTCACGAGTTTGGCACACACCTAAGGAAGTGTGGAATCGTTTCACAAGTAACGCCGCCTGGCACACCGCAAGGCAACAGAGTGTCTGAACGTCATAATCGCACTTTATTAGATATGGTACGATCTATGATGTCTCTTACCGACTTACCGCTATCATTTGGGGATACGCATTAGAAACTGCAGCATTCACTTTAAATAGGGCACCGTCTAAATCCGTTGAGACGACACCGTATGAACTGTGGTTTGGGAAGAAACCTAAGTTGTCGTTTCTTAAAGTTTGGGGTTGCGATGCTTATGTGAAGAAACTTCAACCAGAAAAGCTCGAACCCAAAGCGGAGAAATGCGTATTCATAGGATACCCTAAGGAAACTATTGGGTATACCTTCTATCTTAGATCCGAAGGTAAAACCTTTGTTGCCAAAAACGGATCCTTTCTAGAGAAAGAGTTTCTCTCGAAAGAAGTAAGTGGGAGGAAGGTAGAACTTGATGAGGTAATCACACCCCCTCTCGAACAGGATAGTAGCGCAGCGCGGGAAATTGTTCCTGTGGCGCCTGCACCAACTGAAGAGGAAGTTAATGATAATGATCATGAAGCTTCGGATCAAGTTACTACTGAGCCGCGAAGGTCCACAAGGGTACGCTCCACACCAGAGTGGTACGGCAACCCTATAATGGAAATCATGTTTTTAGACAACGGTGAACCTTCGAGCTATGAAGAAGCGATGGCAGGCCCGGATTCCAACAAATGGCTTGAAGCTATGAAATCCGAGATAGGATCCATGTATGAGAACAAAGTATGGACTTTGGTGGACTTGCCCGATGATCGGCGAGCCATAGAAAATAAATGGATCTTCAAGAAGAAGACTGATGCAAACGGTAATGTAACCGTTTATAAACCTCGACTTGTCGCAAAGGGTTTTTGACAAATTCAAGGAATTGACTACGAAGAGACTTTCTCTCCCGTAGTGAAGCTGAAATCAGTCCGAATCATGTTAGCAATTGCCGCCTTTTATGATTATGAAATTTGGCAAATGGACGTCAAAACAACGTTCCTTAACGGGAACCTTAAGGAAGAGTTGTATATGATGCAACCAGAAGGTTTTGTCGACCCTAAGGGTGCTAACAAAGTGTGCAAGCTCCAGCGCTCCATCTATGGGCTGGTGCAAGCATCTCGGAGTTGGAACATTCGCTTTAATGAGGTGATTAAAGCGTTTGGGTTCATACAGGTTTATGGAGAAGCCTGTCTGTACAAGAAAGTGAGTGGGAGCTCTGTAGCTTTCCTCATACTGTATGTGGATGACATATTATTGATGGAGAATAATATAGAGATGTTGGAAAGCATAAAGGCCTATTTGAACAAGAGTTTTTCAATGAAGGACCTTGGAGAAGCTGCATACATATTAGGCATCAAGATCTATAGAGATAGATCGAGACGCCTCATAGGCCTTTCGCAAAGTACATACCTTGACAAGATATTGAAGAAGTTCAACATGGAAAACTCAAAGAAAGGGTTCTTGCCAGTTTTGCAAGGTATGAGATTGAGTAAGACTCAGTCGCCGACACGACTACAGATAGAGAGAAGATGAGTTCTGTCCCCTACGCTTCAGCCGTAGGCTCTCTTATGTATGCCATGATGTGTACCAGACCTGATATAAACCTTGCCATAAGTTTGGTAGGGAGGTACCAAAGTGATCCCGGCATGGAACACTGGACAACGGTCAAGAATATCCTTAAGTACCTGAAAAGGACTAAGGAAATGTTTCTCGTTTATGGAGGTGACGAAGAGCTCGCCGTAAAGGGTTACGTCGACGCTAGCTTCGACACAGATCCGGATGACTCTAAGTCACAGACCGGATACGTATATGTTTCGAATGGTGGGGCAGTGAGCTGGTGCAGCAGCAAGCAAGAAGTCGTGGCAGCATCTACATGTGAAGCGGAGTACATCGCTGCTTCAGAAGCAGCTCATGAAGGAATTTGGATGAAGGAGCTCATCACCGACCTTGGAGTGGTTCCAAGCGCGCCGGGTCCAATGACACTCTTCTGTGATAACATTGGGGCCATTGCCATAGCCAAGGAGCCCAGGTTTCACCGGAAGATGAAGCACATCAAACGCCGCTACAACTCCATCCAGGACCATGTCCAGAGTGGAGTAATAGAGATTTGTAAAGTACACACGGATCTGAATGTTGCAGACCCGTTGACTAAACCTCTTCCACGAGCAAAACATGATCAACATCACAATGCTATGGGTGTTCGATACATCACAATGTAACTAGATTATTGACTCTAGTGCAAGTGGGAGACTGTTGGAAATATGCCCTAGAGGCAATAATAAAATGGTTATTATCATATTTCCTTGTTCATGATAATCGTCTATTGTTCATGCTATAATTGTATTAATAGGAAACAGTAATACATGTGTGAATAAATAGATCACAATGTGTCCCTAGCAAGCCTCTAGTTGGCTAGCTCGTTGATCAATAGATGATCATGGTTTCCTGATCATGGGCATTGGATGTCATTGATAATGGGATCACATCATTGGGAGAATGATGTGATGGACAAGACCCAATCCTAAGCGTAGCACTAGATCGGGTTGTTCGTATGCTAAAGCTTTTCTAATGTCAAGTGTCTTTTCCTTCGACCGTGAGATTGTGCAACTCCCAGATACCGTAGGAGTGCTTTGGGTGTATCAAACATCACAACGTAACTGGGTGACTATAAAGGTGCACTACGGGTACCTCTGAAAGTGTCTGTTGGGTTGTTACGAATCGAGATCGGGATTTGTCACTCCGCGTGACGGAGAGGTATCTCTGGGCCCACTCGGTAGAACATCATCATGAGCTCAATGTGACTAAGGAGTTAGTCACACGATGACGTGCTACGGAACGAGTAAAGAGACTTACCGGTAACGAGATTGAACAAGGTATAGGTATACCGACGATCGAATCTCGGGCAAGTTCTATACCGACAGACAAAGGGAATTGTATACGGGATTGATTGAATCCTTGACATCGTGGTTCATCCGATGAGATCATCGTGGAGCAAGTGGGAGCCACCATGGGTATCCAGACCCCGCTAATGGTTATTGGCCAGAGAGGTGTCTCGGTCATGTCTGCCTGTCTCCCGAACCCGTAGGGTATACACACTTAAGGTTCGATGACGCTAGGGTTATAGGGAATTGTTATACGAGGTTACCGAAAGTTGTTCGGAGTCCTGGATGAGATCTCGGACATCACGAGGAGCTCCGAAATGGTCCGGAGGTAAAGATTGATATATATGACAGATGGTTTTGGACACCGGAAGTGTTTCGGGCGTCACCCGTAACGTACCGGGACCACCGGAAGTGGCCCTGGGGGTCCACCGGAAGTGGCCCCGGGGGTCCACCGGAAGAGGGCCATGACCCCGGGAGGCTAGATGGGCCAAGTGCGGGAGGGAACCAGCCCCTAGGTGGGCTGGTGCGCCCCCCACACTCAGCCCAAGGCGCAGGAGGTGGAGAGGGGGGGGGGAACCCTAGGCGCTGGTGGGCCTAAGGCCCACCTTGGGGTGCGCCACCCCCTCCCCCTGCCTTGGCCGCCGCACCTCCCATCTGGGGGGGGCTGCCGCACCACCTAGGGTGGGAACCCTAGGGGTGGCACCCCCCTCCCCTCCTCCTATATATAGTGGGGGTTTCGGGGCTGTTTGACACACAGTTTTCCCTCTCCCTCGGCGCAGCCCTGCTCTTCTTTCTCCTCCTCTGTGCCGGTTCTTAGCGAAGCCCTGCCGGGAGACCTCGTCTCTCCATCGACACCACGCCGTCGTGCTGCTGGAGATCTTCCCCAATCTCTGCCTCCTCCTTGTTGGATCAAGGTGCGGGAGACGTCACCGGGCTGCACGTGTGTTGAACGTGGAGGTGTCGTGGTTCGACACTATATCGGAATCACACAGTGATCTGAATCGCCGCGAGTACGACTCCATCAACTGCGTTCTAGCAACGCTTCCGCTTAGCGATCTTCAAAGGTATGAAGATGCTCTCACCCCTCTCTCGTTGCTGGTCTCTCCATAGGAAGATCTGAATATGCGTAGGAATTTTTTTGAATTTATGCTACGTTACCCAACAGTAGAGTCTGTTTGGCGACCTCTGCGCCTTCATGATGAGCATCCTCTGACGGTCATACCCCCATAGATAGCCATCTTCGAGCACAATCTTGCAACCACGCTCCTCGAGCTGGCCAAGACTTATGATGTTGCTCTTTAGCTTGGGAATATAGTACACATCTGTGAGTACCTTGTGACCTCCATTCTTCAGCTCAAACAGGACAGTACCTCGCCCTGTGATGTCAACGACCCGCCCGTCACCGAATCGAACCGTGCCTCCAACCGAGAGATTTAGCTCAGAAAACTGGTCCTTGTCACCGGTCATGTGGTTGCTTGCTCCCGTGTCGAGGTACCACACGTGCCTCGCCGTGTTCACCCTCTTCTTGTCATGAAGGTAAACCATCTCTTCGTCGAGCGTGACAACCTCGGTAGCCGGTGCCTTCGGAGCTGGACCATCCTCGTCCATAAGTTCGCATACTTCAACCATGAGCATCATATCGCTATCATCGCCTCCCTTGGCCATGAGATCTCTTTCCTTTGGTGGACTCTTGCAATCAGACTTGAAGTGACCGAGGATTCCACAATTGTGACACCTTAATTTTTTTATGTCAAATTTTCTCCTTGGTTTTCTAGCCTTTTCTTCCTGTCCAGCGAGGTCCTTTTTCACCGGGCTTTGCTTCTCCTTTGCTTTACTGCCGCTTGTGGATCCACCTTGCTTTCCTTTCGACAGGGCCATCCATTGCGCCATTGTAAGCATGAGATGCTCACTCTCCTTCGAATCGCCGAAGCTGAGACGAATTCTCTCGTCGTGGGCCTTGAACCTTCCGACGAGATTCTCGACCGTGCGAGTGTTCAGGTCAAGACATTGCTCGATCGACGTGACGATTTGGATGTAGCGTGCCGGCGCGGCGCGCAAAAATCGTCGGACGATTGTAACTTCTTCTAGGGTTGAACCATAGCCGTGTATGCCGTTGACGAGGGTCTTGAGACGGGTGGCAAACTGATTAACTGTCTCGCTTTCCTCCATCTTCAGGCCCTTGTAGCTTCTCATCGGGGACTGAATGTGTGCTTCCTTGACACGGTCATGACCCTGGTGCAGGATCTTGATGGTCTCCCATGCCTCCTTCGCCGTTTTCTTTCCGACGAGGTGTTGCAGCACATCCTTCGGCATGGCGGAGTATATCGCCGTTAACGCGTGACGATCCGTCCGATACTTTGTCGCGCCCTTCGCGTACTCGGCGCCGCCGGGATCGACAGCTTCCCAGAACTCCGCTCCCTCCATCGCGACCTCCATGTTCATCGCCCATAGTGCATAGTCCTCTCGATCCAGCCGGGGGAATTGCGACCCCCCAACCATCGGCATCAGTGCTTTAGCTCCCTCCACAACGATCTCCTTGCCCGGGTTCGACATGATCCTTCAATTGCTTTTCAAAGATCACGCCAATAAACAAAGCTCTAGATACCAATTGTTGGCACTCGTCTCGTACGATGCAGCGATCCGGTGATTACTTTTCGGCGGAACGACAAGCGACCAACGAGAGACTAGGCTGGAGACACGAAGCGTAGCAAAGCCAAGCACACAAGCTAGCACCTGGATGGATTTTCTTTAGGCAACACACGTGAACTGGAAGACGGCGACTTGATTGCCAGAGCCTCGTATCGAGCCTTTGATTGTATTGTTGATCTGAATATTACAGGGGAGCTAGTACATATATATAGTACCTAGACTACATAGTACAAGCCGAATCGGCCAGGGGATTGAATCCGTGCCGGACTCACTTTTGGCTAAAGTTTGAATATGTTGATCACTATGAAGAATCTGAAATACGCTAAAACCAAGATCTACCCCTCAATTACGAGGGCAGGTAAGGAACTGCCATCTAGCTCTGCACTTGATTCACCGTCTGTTATGAGTAAATTTGTGACACCACCACCTACTACTGAATCTGATATGTCTCAAGTAATTGATGATGCTACTTCTGCTATGCATGATGCTTATGATACTTTGCTTGATACTACTGTGCCACTTGGTGAATTTCTTGACGAACAATTTGCTAGAGTGAATGTTGAAACTGATAATATTGCTGAATCTGATGAAACTGAACACTATGATTCACCTACTAGACCTAGCTCTCCTAGATATGAATTATCTAATACACCTGATGGTTATGTTATGGAAGGAGAAGTAGCTAGGGACTTTCTTGCTTGTAAGGATAGAGGTGATCTTAAGAAATTGCTATGCAAGTGGAAGGAAAAATCTTTGAATGCTAGAATGCAATATGATCCCAAGTTTGCTACTTCACCTATATGTATTACTGATAAGGATTATGAATTCTCTGTCGATCATGAGTTAATTACTTTGGTAGAATATGATCCTTTTCATGGTTATGAATCTGAAACTATTGTGGCACGCCTTACTAAATTGAATGATATATCCACCCTATTTACTCATGAGGAAAAGATTCGTTACTATTATATTCTTAAGCTTTTTCCGTTCTCATTAAAGGGTGATGCTAAGATATGGTTTAATTCTATTGCTCCTCGTTGTGTGCGTAGTCCCCAGGATATGATCTATTACTTCTCTGAAAAATATTTTGCTTCCCATAAGAAACAAGTTGCCTTGCAGGAAATATTTAACTTTGTGCAAATTGAAGAAGAGAGTCTCCCACAAGCTTGGGGGAGGCTTCTCCAATCACTTAATGCTTTACCTGATCACCCTCTCAAGAAAAATGAAATGCTTGATATCTTTTATAATGGACTAAGTGATGATTCTAGGGACCACCTAAATAGTTGTGCTGGTTTTGTTTTCAGGGAACGAACTGTTGAACAAGCTGAACTACTATTGAATAATATATTGAGCAATGATAATGATTAGACTATTCCTGAACCACCTCCAAAACTAACTCCGAAGAAAAGAGGTATTCTGTTCCTCAGTCCTGAAGATATGCAAGACGCAAAGAAATCTATGAAAGAAAAAGGCATTAAAGCTGAAGATGTTAAGAATCTACCACCTATTGAAGAAATACATGGTCTTGATAACCCGACACAGGTAGTAGAGGTAAGTTCTCTTCGTAGATTTGATCAAGGTGACATTCCTTATAATAAGTCTGCTGGCCAATGCTTGGATGAATTTGATAACTTTGTTGTTAAACAAGAAAATTTCAATGCTTATGTTAGTAGACAATTGAAGCATAATGCTTACATGCTTGAACGCTTGGGTGAATATATGAGTAGAACTATTAATGACCTTAGGCTTATTAGTAAACATGCTTCCATGGTAACTACTCAAGTAGAACAGGTACTTAAGGCACAAAATGATTTGCTCAATGAGATGACTAGTAAAACCAATGATCATGATGTTAGAGTTGTGACTAGAGGTGGTAGAATGACTGAGGAACCTTTGTATCCTCAGTGCCATCCTAAGAGAGTTGAGGAAGATTCTCACAGAGTTAATATTGATGTACCTAGTCCTTCTAATAAAAACAAAAATAATGATGATAGGACTTTGCATGCTGCTAGTGAACATGTTATAGAGTCTCATGTAATCCCAAATGGTATCTCTATTTCTGATGCTGAGACACAATCTGGTAATGAACATGAACCTAGTGATAATATTAATGATGATGTTCATGTTGATGCTCAACCTAGTAATGACAATGATGTGGATACTGAACCTGCTGTTGATCTTGATAACTCACAACCTAAGAACAAGAGCTATGATAAAAGAGTTTTTTTTGCTAGGAAGCATGGTAGAGAAAGAGAACCATGGGTTTAGAAACCCATGCCCTTTCCTCCTAAACCATCCAAGAAGAAGGATGATGAGGATTTTGAGCGCTTTGCTGAAATGTTGAGACTTGTTTTCTTATGTATGCGCTTAACTGATATTCTGAAAACGTCTCCCTATGCTAAGTACATGAAAGATATTGTTACTAACAAAAGGGTGGAATACCAAAGAAGTTGGGAGATCCGAGAGTACCTACTATACCATGCTATATTAAAGGGAATTATGTTAAAACTGCTTTATGTGACCTTGGGGCTCGTGTTAGTGTTACGCTGTTCTCTTTATATCGTAGACTTGACTTGAATAAATTGACACCTATTGAAATCTCTCTGCAAATGGCTGATAAATCAACTAATTTACCTATCGGTATTTGTGAGGATGTGCCTATTGTGGTTGCAAACGTTACTATCTTAACGGACTTTGTTATTCTTGATATTCTCGAGGACGACAACTTGTCGATCATCCTTGGTAGACCCTTTTCTAAATACTGCAAGGGTTATTATTGATTGCAACAAAGGCAATGCCACTTCTCATTTCAATGGTAATGAGCATACAATACATTTTAAGAAGAAGAAATCTCAAGTTCATAGCATCAACTCCATTGAAAACATTCCAACGTTCATTATTGGAGACTTTGAATTCCCTCTTCCTACTGCCAAGAAGAAATATGATATACTTATTGTTGGGGACATGCATATCCCCATTGAGGTAACCTAGTGCTATTCGAAAGTTCTTCGATTCCATGTCATTTGAAAAAAGTTTGTCAATAAAACTTGATCAACCTTATTGTTGGATTTGTTTTGACGGGCATGAGATGGATGAATTTAGAAAGCACAACCTTTTGTACCTAACTTTTTATTTTCCGTTCTTTAGTTTCGATTTAGTAAAAAAGTTATTATTTCTCTATTTTCTGTTTTTATCCGTGCAATAGAAAATATCCTGAAAAATAAAAGTTCTCAGAACTCCCTGAAAATTTAGTATGTTTATTTCTGGAATATATAAGAATTTTTGGTACTAAGAACACATCAGGGGGCTGCACTAGTGGGCCACAAGCCTGCAGGGCGTGGCCACCCCCCTAGGCGCACCACTGGGCTTGTGGGTCCCACGTGGGGCCCCTTCACTTATTCCAGTACCCATCCACTCCTTCTTCCTCCAGAAAAAATCCCACCATTGCTCAAACCCGTGTTTTAGCTCATCTTGCTACCACTTCCGATCTCCTTGCTCAAAGCTTCATTTGCAAAACTATTTTAGGGGATTGTTCATCAGTATGTGACTCCTCCAATGGTCCAATTAGTTTTTGTTCTAGTGCTTTATATATTGCAAAATCTTGCTTCTGTGGTGACCTTGTTCTTGAGCTTGAATGTCAAATTTGTGAGGTCCCAAGTAGTTTTGATGCATGATATAACTTCTAGGCACTTGTGGGAGTAGTTGCTATAAGCTTTGATTGAGTTTTGTTCATTTTTATTTGGAGTCACTAACAATTTAAGATTATTTTTTAGAAAAAGAAAAATGTTAAGGAAAATATACCAAGGTGGTTCCTCGAGCAAGAAGACCCCGAGACTCACGATAAGCGAGCTTGACCTTGAACACCGAAGGGAAGCTCAAGTGTAGCCTTGTGAATGGCCATCAGAATCATTCATGGTCCAGGTTGGATTCAAGGAAGAATTTTACGCGTATATACAAAATGGTGACCTTGAAGATTTTTATCTCAGACAAATGCAAGAAATATTATCAAATCACTGATTCCTTCGTGCGGAGGTTTGAATTTTCATCGAGGGTAATACGCATTCCGTTCTATTTAATCTTTATGATGAATCCTATACTATGGACCTAGAGGATTTTAACCATGCATGCAAAATTCCACAATGGGGTAGCTTTAGTGATCCTCACAAAGCTGAATATAATGATTTTGTTGCTAGCATCACCAGGGGAGAAACTAGAAATATTACACAGGCTACCGCGGGGAGCATTCATTTTCCTGCCTTACATTATCTTGCTCTCTTCATAGGTTGATGTATTAACGGTAAGCATTAGTACAACCACCTTTGTGTATTTGACCTTAGTATTCTTAAGAGTGCGGTCATGGGTGACAGACGATATAAATTAGGAGCCATTATTGCTAGGAGGATACACAAAAATGCTAAGGACGGAGATTTCTTTGGTGGAATTTATGCCACCCGTGTAGCCAATTATCTTAGGATACTTGTAAAGGATAATGATATTGAGCTACCACCTGATTTTCTTGATTATGAGGCTATGGTGCACTACCAGCTCCTCAAGAGAAATGAACGACATGTCCTATATCGTCTATTTTTGATAGACATCATGCTATTCATATTACCCTTCCTGCTCCTGCCTTCTTTAACTTTCAGGAAACACAAAGGTACTTCATAACCAGAGAGTAGGCAGACGAGTACGAGAGAGAGGCGACATCCGCTCGTCTCCACACTGAAGCCATTCAGGCGGCAACTGTCGCAGCCCTGTACAACCCCGACTATGACTTTGGATATTATCCGGGCCAGACATGGCCTTATACCAACTTAGGCCAAAAGCCTAAGCTTGGGGGAGTACGTATTTCTCACCGACGTTACATTCATGTTCACACACTCATTCCAGTTGTCGGTGTTCATGCTTTTTCATTGTACTATTCATGGTAGTTTATTTCTTGTTTTTGTTTTCTTCTTGTGTGTTTCATAACCTTGAGAAAATCCAAAAAATTAGTTCTAGCTTTACCTTCTAGTTTGTTTAGTTGTAGTGTTAAAAGAAAACCCAAAAAGATTTTTTGTTCTTCTTTTGCTTGTTGCGGGCTTTCCCGTGTAAATAGTTTCTCTTTATTTTCTTTGGGTCGTAAGGAGAAGACGACGATGACATGTTGATTGGCTCTCATATTCATTACGTTTATCTATACGAGAGTCCATACTACCTTGTCTTCTCCTTTGAATTATTGCTTGCAGATTCCAGCTTAGTCCAATGCACGAACACTATTATTATTATTTTTCACATCGTTCGGTCATGCAAGTGAAAGGCAATAATGACGATATATGATGAAGTGACTGAGATGGAGAAAAGTTGGTATGAACTCAACCTATCTTGTTTTTGTAAATATGATTAGCTCATCATTCTCGATGCAGCTCGTTATGGATTGAACATGCTTGCAGTAACAATTAGAGATTGTAGTTACTTATGCCATGCTTAATTAGCTAGGAGGGAATAATGGTTTGTCTTGAGTGCCAACATACATATTTAAAATGGTTGTGATGTAGTATGATAGAATGATATCCTCCTCTGAATGACTCGAGTGGCTTGACTTGGCACATGTTCACGCATGAAATTGAAAAGAAATCAACATATCCTCTACAATTTTTATGTTCATAGTGATTTATATCCTACTCATGCTTGCATTCAATGTTGGTTAATCTCAAAGCATGTTTATGACTGTTGTCGCTCTCTAGTTGATCGCTTCCCAGTCTTTTGCTAGCCTTCACTTGTACTAAGCGGGAATACTGCTTGTGCATCCATCCTCATAAACCCAAAGTTATTTCATATGAGTCCACCATACCTACCTATATGCGGTATTCACGTGCCGTCCTAAGTAAATTTGCACGTGCCATTCTCTAAAATCTTCAAATAAATATTCTGTTTTGTATGCCCGAATCGCTCATGTGGTGGCTAGGGGCTTTCAGTATCTTCCATGCTAGGTGGGTTATTCTCAAGATATGTGTTGGTTCACTATCATTCACAAGAAAGTGGTTGGTAATCGGGATGCCCTGTTCCATGCTCAAAAGTCAAATCAAACTTAATGAAACAAAACTCCCCGAGGATTGTTGTTTGTATGGACGGTACCCGTGGATGTGGCCCGTCATGGAATGTGGTTGATTGGTAGAGGGGGAATAAATATTTTACTATTTTGTTTGGGAACCGCCTATAATGTATTTAGCATGGAAGATATTGAGAACTCTTAGTTGTTACATTGACAATGAAAGCACACCACCCAAAATTTTGATTCATCTCTGTTTTAAAAACTCGAGCTTTGGCACCTCTGCAAATCAATGCTTCCCTATGCGAAGGGCCTATCTGTTTTACTTTGTTGTTGAGTCATACTCTTCTTAAAATTCACTAATTAGAGAGTACCCCCATCATCTATATGCTTTGCTATTAATTGATATTGAGTATGAGCATGACTCGATCTCTTTTACCATGAATTACAATGTCTAGTCAGTCCTTATTCTTTGGAGGTGCTCTGCATTTATGTTTTGCGGTCTCGGAAAGGGCTACCGAGATACTAGTTTATCATATTGTATTATGGTTTTTTGATAAAATTGTTGTCATCCAAGACTTATTATTAATGCTCGCTAGTTGATTATGCCATCGATATAAGTAAACATGAGACCTAAGTATTATTGTGAATGTGGTTAGGTTATAATCTTAGCTGAAAATCTGACATAAGTTAGACGTATTTACAACAAAAAGATCAAACAGAGTTTGTAAAAGTTTTTCTTTATCACTTTCAGTTTATCAACTGAATTGCTTGAGGACAAGCAAAGGATTAAGCTTGGGGGAGTTGATATGTCTCCAACGTATCTACCTTTCCAAACTCTTTTGCCCTCGTTTTGGACTCTAATTTGCATGATTTGAATGGAACTAACCTGGACTGACGCTGTTTTCAGCAGAATTGCCTTGGTGTTATTTTTGTGTAGAAATAAAAGTTGTCATGCAAGTTCTTTTCCATAAGCACGTATGACTATATATGGAATACATGCCTACATTACATTGATGAATTGGAGCTAGTTCTGTATCACCCTATGTTATGACTGTTGCATGATGAATGCCATCCCACATAATTATCCATCACTGATACATTGCCTACGAGATTTCCACATATTGGTCTTTGCTAAGTTACTTTTCCGCTGCTCTTGTTACGATCACTACAAAACTGCTACTCTTACTTTTGCCACCATTATCGTTACTTCCATACTACTTTGCTACTAAATACTTTACTGCAGATATTAAGTCTTTCAGGTGTGGTTGAATTGACAACTCAGCTGCTAATACTCGAGAATATTCTTTGGCTCCCCTTGTGTCGTATCAATAAATTTGGGTTAATACTCTACCCTCGAAAATTGTTGCGATCCCCTATACTTGTGTGTTATCACCCGTGTTGACTATGCCCCAGCCGGCCCGCGAGCCATCGCCAAGCCATTCCAGCCGCTCGACCGCCCGAGCGCCTCGCTCCTGGCTGCGCGTGTGCGTGGGCCATGCACGCGCAGGGCCTAGTAGTGCCTCGGTTCACCCCCGCCTCACGCTCCAGCCAACTTCACCTCGCCCGCGAGCCTGCTCCACTCCAAGGCCGAGCCGAGTCCGCCCACGTGTTTTCCGGAGCCAACCGAGCTCCTTCGGCCGCTAGGTGAGCACCCCCACTAAACTGCGCCCATGTGCATTGCTTCTATATTGCGCCCATCGCTTAGCCCGTGTCCTATACAGATTTGACCCGATGACGGGTTTTTTTAAACTACGAATTTCATATTAACGAGGGAATTACAAATTGCATAAAACCCCCTAATTTTGCATTGCTCATAATTATTAAACCGTGCACCAGATTAAAATGGTTAATATATGTAAAAAGTGTAGAATTTTATGTAGATTAATAATATTCCACTTTCATGCATGTAAAAAATGTTTAAACTTGTTGTTTAATTAAATTTCCGTAGATGCCATGTTGAAATGATTTAATAAATAACTAATTCACCGTAGCTCCAATTAAAATGTTCCACATATGGAACTTGACGAGTAAAATTTGTAGAATAACATGGTAGCATTTATTTTGTTGTTTAACAACTCTAAAATTGTTTTATAGGCAGAAAAGTATTGAATCTTAATTTGTATGTGGAGACTTTCCAGAATTATTATTCTTTGTTCCTGCCTCATTTAAACTTGCCTAGAATTTCATGTAGTTCCATAATATCTTGTCGCATCCATTTTAACATGTTGTGGCTGTCATTTGCATACATTTTGCATCCATGTCATATTATCTTGCGTTGGTCATATCTTATAAACCATGGCTCCGTTTTAGATGATCTATATATGTAAATCGACTAAAATGACGTGTAGATTCACATGGCCTACTTTATTTTGTTGTTCAACAAATATAGAAAATGTTTAGTACAGATCTGGAATAATTTCAAAATTAACACATGGTGTCGTTTCGGAAATACTATAAGTTGTTTCTAACCTCATTTAAGATGCATGGATAGTGTAGTTTATTTAGGCTTCACCTCTTGTCATGTTTAACAACATTTAATATTGTCGTGTACCTAAACGAGAGTGAACTAAGTAATTCAAATGTGGATTTCGTCAATATGAAACTTGTTACATATTGAGCTTCACTTAATGTGTAGTATTCGATTGTTGTGATTTGCCATGCCTTGGATAACTAAACCGGACATGCATCATATGTGTTTGTGCATCATGTCGTGCATATGTTGTGGTGTTTATTGTGTGTTCATTGTTGTTTCCGGATTGCTTCTTCTCAATAGAGTTCCACAAGCGTGTCGGAGTGTGAGGATTTGTTCGACTATGTTGGTTCGTCTACTTCATGGATTTGTTCTTCTTCCAAGTGAGATCACAAGAAAGATGATAATTTCTGTAGAAACCATTACTATCATTGCCATGCTAGTTGTCTTGTTTATATCTCTATATCTTGTTGCCTACCACCTGTTATGATAAGCCTCCCAACATTGCCATGAAAAGCCTCTAACCCCTCCACATACGAGCAAACCACTATTTGGCTATGTTACCGCTTGCTCAGCCTTCTTATAACGTTGCTAGTTGCAGGTGTAGTTGCTTCCATGTGAAAACATGGGTTCCTTGTTATATCACCATATAATTGCTATTTAATTTAATGCACCTATATACTTGGTAAAAGGTGGAAGGATTGGCCTTATTGCTCGGTGTTTTGTTCCATCTTAGCCACCCTAGTTACTTGTGTACCGGTTATGTTCCATAATTAAGTGCTCCTAACATGCTTGGGGTTGTTATGGGGACCCCCTTGACTTTCATTTTGGGATACAACTCTTCTCGCAAGGCTCAACATTGGTACTACATTTGCCTGATAACTAATAAACTTGCATAAGGACCCGTCGACCCCCGTGGATAATTAGTCAACCCCATGCCGGTGCTCCTCATGACTGTTGGTCCTACCCAGAGCAACTTATTAACGCTACTCGGGGCAACTCGGTGTTTGGTGCGGTAGCCGTAGCTCATCCGTTGTGTCGTGAGAACGAGATACGCGACTCCTATCGGGATCGTCGACACGTCGGGTAGCCTTGCTCGATTTTTTACCTTTCTCGAACTTCTTGTGCGAGGGATTCCTAGGATACTTTGGGCTATCTCGAGGTTGAGGTTTTCTACCGGGAATCCAAGGAGATCACGGGTTTTCCATAGTCAAGGTTTCCGATGTGGCTTGTGGTAGTTTGTGATGGACTAGTTGGAGCACCCGTGCAGGGTTAAATATTTCTGAGAGCCATGCCCGTGGTTATGTGGCAACTTGGAAACTTTGTTTAACACTCGGTCATAGCAAACCTGAAGTAAACTTAATTAAAACTTGCCAACTGTGTGCGTAACCGTGACTGTCTCTTCTCGTGAGTCCTATATCCGATAGAGGACATGGTGGGTTTATATTTGACATAAGTGGGTGTTTAGGATCACCTCGTGATCATGATTAGTTCATGTCCATTTATGCATAGATCACCCCCTTTTATTCTTGTACTCGTAAGTTAGCCACTGAAATAAATGCTTAGTTGCTTGCTGCAGCCTCACCACTTAACCATACCACACCATTTAAACTTTGCTAGTCTTGATACATTTGGAAATGAGATTGATGAGTCCCTGTTGCTCATGGATTACTACAACAAAACTTGCAGGTACAGGTAAAGCGACACTTTGACGTGAGCAAGATTATTGTTCTATTTGGAGTTTTCTTCTTCTTCATCATCGATCTAGGATGGGTTCCAGGGTGGCAGCCTGGGATAGCAAGGATGGACGTCGTTCTTTTATCATTTGTTTATTGTCCATAATTGGATCCTGCTCTTCTACATGATGATTGAATATATTGTTGTATTGTGTTGTTCATGTTGTAGCTTGTGGCGAGTGTAAGCCAACTCCATATACTTATCTCTTCTGTATATGTACTTGTAATGATATATATTCTTGCGAAATGACGAGATGTGATTCTATCCCTATCGAGGCCCTCGTGCCAAAATAAGGATAGGATCGCATCTTGGGCGTTACATCAAGCTAGCATGAAGAATGAATTGCATGAATCATGAAGCAAACTACATACCCAGTTCCGCCCGAACTAAAATAAGTTGGCGCTGCCTTGATGGTGTGCCACACCAACCATTTGGGCACGTCGGTCTTTCACATTGTCGTGGATGGCTTGCCATTTTCCTGTGCAGCACTCATCCACCAACGCCTCCCAATAATCCATCTTATCCCCCACAACATCTCACGGCACCTATAAGTTAGTAAAGAGAAATTTGAGTGCTACACCTACGAATCAAATCAAGGAAACTAAGTACAAGGCCTTAAGAGTGGGTAATTACCTTCATGTACTGCTCCGTCCTCAGAAACTTTTCGCGGCACGACGACTTGTCCTTCTTAATACTACGCGATGTGTAGTATTCTCGAACAACCTATAGCCGAGCCTCGTGGCATAAGTTTTGTAATAGGTGCTTGCAGTCGGCACCGATAAACTTGTTTGTCGCCTCCTCGTATACCTCCTCACACCTATAAAAGGTCTGCAATCAAACAAGACAACACTGATTAGTACAATAACTAGCTATATTGTTAATTTTAGATTGTGTAAAAAAAGAAATTACCCAAAATTTGTTGATCACCATCTTGGCCCTCGTGTGGTACAAGACACCATCGATCATCTCCTCCAGCAAGGCTCGGGCAGCCTTGTAGTGCTCCCAACTAAATCCTAGTTGAGGAAACGGACCCTCACCGGGCAACGTGACAAACCCCGGGAAATTTTGCTCACAAAGCACACCAAGGACGGTGTTTGTCTTGCGGACTCCACGGGGGTGGTACCAACCCCTGTAGTATGAGAAGGTCAATGCATTAGATATTTGAAGAAACGTGAAGGCAAAAGGTACAAAAGGAGTAAATGCACTTACTTCTCCCCATCAGGCCTAATCACCATCCTCTCCTCGCGGGTCACCGACGCAGGCGGGAGACGTGTACCACCATGCTGGTACACGGTGACCCCGTCAACCACCTCGCCCTCACTATCAGTAGACTCATCCCCGCGACCATGAGCATGGCCACCTGGCCTCTTAGTCGGACCCGGCCAGGTACCCCGTCAAAACGTCTCCTGGGACGTAGCCCCTGGATCTTGAGTCTCATTAGCCGAAGCCTCTCGGACTGGAGTCTCCTCGGACATAGCCCCTCATACAGGAGTATCCTGGGCTGAAGCCTCCGGGTCCGGAGTCTCATGGGCCTAAGGCTCGTTGTCGGGGATGTAACCCCAGGATATAACTCGTCCTATGGGGCCGGGTCAAACTGTAAAGAAGGAATAAGGAGATGGGCCGACATACTTATCGAATAAGTCGCCTTGCAGCCCAACACCGAAAGATGGCGACTCAAGGCCTAGAAGGCAGAAGACGCCAGAAGATTTTCTAACTTGGGAAGTAAGGTAAGATAGAATTGTAGTAAGTCACGGGCGTGTATTTGGCCTGGACTCTGTTTTAAACTAGAGGCCTCTACCTATATATAAAGGAGAGCCCTCAAGCCAGAAAGATAAAGTAAGAAACTCTCGAGAGCTAGGTTAGTGATTCTGCATCCTTGTAATTGAGATCCCCATCAATATAGACACAAAAGCAGGACGTGGGATTTTACCTCCATTGGAGGGGCCGAATCTGGGTAAATTCGTCTCTCGTCCCTAATCAACCCCTTCGAGTTTCCACACCGTGAGAATGGCCTCACCACTAAGTCTGTTCATGAGGACATCTGCCGTGACCAAACCACGACAGTTGGCGCCCACCATGGGGCAATCGCAAGGTGGAGTTGAGTTCTCGGAGGGAACCCGCCCGGGGTTCGGGAGCTACGCGGTTGCCATGATGATCAAGAATCGCCATAGCAACCTCTTCACCACCAATCCAGGATGGGACCCCGAGGTCGGCTTAGCCAAGTCTAATCAGCAAGATCACTTTGGCCAGATATTCACGTTGACACCGGGATCATGCATCTACACCCCCACCGTCCAGCCGGCTCGGTGTGCCCAAAGCGGTCGATGCCAAGCCGATCGTAGACACATCTTCGTCGGGTTCACCCATGGACTCAGCCTTCCGGATGAGCCAGTGAGCAGTGAGGTTATACTCTACAACCATGATGGCAGATCATCTATAGGGGACATAAGATCCGTCCTTCCTCTCCATGATGGATCTGCAGGCCCTTCGAAAGTAGAAGCCATCGACCCTTCCGAAGAGCCCAATGAGACGCCTCGTCAGGTCACAATCTACATGGCTAGACTCGTGCCTGCTCTAGGTCCATTTGTAGAAGGAGCCACCAATGGCGTCAGTGGATCACGGAAAGCGCCGACTAAGGCTATGAGGGATCTGGTGGCTGAAGTGGCCAAGTTTCTTGAGGTCCCTATCACTATGGAAAACTAGGAGGAGCATAACATGGAGCTAGAAAAACTTTGCGCGGAGATGGTCAAGGTCGAGCAGGAGATAGACACCGAGAACACCCGGCTAGCAGAGTTGCACCCTCGAATCCAAGATGAGTCGGATCATTTGAGAGTAGATGCCTGGCGGTTAGGGCTTCGACAGAACGCTCATGAGGCAGTTCACGACAGGAGACATTTGTCCCGGGTGCCACAAAACCTAATGCCGACCCGTTTGTTTGCAAGTCCACACACATGTGGTGCACGTGACATTGCGCAAAATCCATCGCCTCGACAGGTAGATCCGGCTCAGCCACCATCCGCCCAGCCTCCTCCGGCTCAAGCGTCGCCACAACATTCTCATACACTGTAGGGTCATTTTTTCAACCCCGTTGACAATATGCTGGCTGCAACTCGCAATTTCGAGGCGCTTCCCATACATGGAAACACCCCGACTGAGATTGAAGCTAGAAACGATACTGAGATGCTGAAGACAGCAGTGGCCCAGCAAGCGCAATTCTCATACAGTCGGGATTGGATGCACTCTACTCCCTATATCAGCCGTCATGAAGAATCGTCGGCTCTTTCCAGTAACGAGCGACGACAACAGCCCCGGGTTTCCCCAACCCGTCCAGGATTACAGAATGCCCAAGATTTAGTTGACGTAGCAAGAGCCGCCCGACAGATGGAGGCGGAAGCACCCGCAAGGAGGGCGTATCAACCGCATGAGGCGGGACCTTAGTCAGCAACACACGGAGCTAGAAATAGCACCAGGACGATCGACGTTTGTTTCTTATCCCCGACTCTTCGCAGTGAGCCCATGCCTAAGGATTTCAAAGGACCTTGCAAGGTGCCAAATTACACAGCAAATCTCGAGCTGGTAGCATGGATCAAAAGTGACGAGCTCGCCATGAATATGCTTGGCGTGAGTAATGCGGCATGTGCGAAGTATTTGACAATGATGTTAGAAGGACCGACTCGAACTTGGTTGAAAGACTTTACACCCAATTCCATTAAAACTTGGGCACAACTAAAGGAACTGTTCATCAAAACTTTCCAAGGAACATGCAAACTTCCGATGATAATCATGGATCTCCAACATTGTGTTCAGCGTACGGGCGAGTCAGCCCATCATTGGACTCATCGGTTGCAGAAATCATCCACTCATCGGATAGTATTACAACCTCGCATGCTGTCCTAATCTTGGAGAAAATTTTCACTTCGAGCCTCTCGTTCTGAAATTGGGTCGTCTAAAGCAGAAGACTGAAGATATGGGCGGTCTGATGGATGTTCTAACAAGATACGCCGAGTAAGATGGCACAAAGGACACCGGCTCGGACAAGGAGAAAGCCGGCAAAAACAAGAAAGACGAAGGTGGTAAGGGTAACCAACAAAGTGGAAACCAGAGAAACCAAAATAATAAACGAAAACAACCTCAAGGCGGATCAGAGTTTGTGGCTGCTACCTCTTGAGCTTCTGTTGGTTTTCCCTTGAAGAGGAAAGGGTGATGCAGCAAAGTAGATAAGTATTTCCCTTAGTTTGTTGAGAACCAAGGTATCAATCGAGTAGGAGGAACAAACAAGGCCCCAATAGTAGTACCTACACAAATAATCAAACACTTGCACCCAATGCTATAAAAGGGCTGTCAATCCCTTCAGAGTTATTTGCAAGGATGAGATCTGATAGAGATAGATATAAAAGAATGCGGAAACAAAAGTAAATAAATTGCAGCAAAGTATTTTTGGTATTTTTGGTTTATAGATCTAAAAGTATAATATGGAAAATAGACCCGGGGGCCATAGGTTTCACTAGAGGCTTCTCTCACAAAGGAAACTAATACGATGGGTGAACAAATTATTGTCGAGCAATTGATAGAAAAGCGAATAATTATGAAGATATCTAAGTCAATGATTATGCATATAGGAATCATGTCCGTGTCAAGTAGACTCAAACGATTCTGCATCTACTACTATTACTGCACACATCGACTGACTCCTGACTGCTTCTAGAGAATTAAGTTCATGAAGAACAGAGTAACACATTAAGTAAGATGACATGATGTAGAGGGATAAACTCAAGCAATATGATGAAAACCCCATCTTTTTATCCTCGATGTCAACAATACAATATGTGCCTCACTACCCCTACTATGTCACTGGGTGAGGACACAGTAAGATTGAACCTAAAACTAAGCACTTCCCCCATTGCAAGAATTACCAATCTAGTTGGCCAAACCAAACCAATATTTCGAAGAGACTTGCAAAGATATGAAATCATGCATATAAGAATTCAGAAGAGACTCAAATAATATTCATAGATAATCTGAACATAAACTCAAAATTCATCAGATCTCGACAAACACACCGCAAAAGAGTATTACATCGGATAGATCTCCATGAAGATCATTAAGAACATGGTATTGAAGATCAAAGAGAGAGAAGAAGCCATCTAGATACTAGCTATGGACCCGTAGGTCTGTGGTGAACTACTCACACATCATCGGAGGGGCAATGGAGTTGGTGTAGATGCCCTCTGTGATCAATTCCCTCTCCCGCAGATTACCGGAAAAGGCTCCCAGATTGGATCTCAAGGGAACAAAGGCTCCTAGTGGCGTAAAAGTATTTTCGTGGCTCTTTTTGGCGATACATGAATATTTGGGAATTTATAGGCCAAAGAATAGAGTTAGGAAACCTACAGGGGGCCCACAAGCCAGGGGGCGCAGCCACCCCCTAGGGCGCGACCTGCAGGTTTGTGGCCTCCCGGTACGTGACTTGCCCCCTACTCCAAGTATCCTAGGTGTCTTCTGGTCCAAGAAAAATCTTTCCGGAGATTTTGTTCCGTTTGGACTCCGTTTCATATTATTTATCTGCAATACTCAAAAACATAGAAAAAACAGAAACTGGCACTAGGCTCTAGATTAATAGCTTAGTCCCCAAAATAATATAAAACCGCATATAAATGCATATAAAACATCCAAAACAGATAATATAATAGCATAGAACAAACAAAAATTATAGACACGTTGGAGACGTATCAAGCACCCCCAAGCTTAATTCCTGCTTGTCCTCGAGTAGGTAAATGATAAAAACAGAATTTTTGATGTGGAATGTTACCTAACATGTTTATCCATGTAATATTCTCTATTGTGGCATGAATATTCAGATTCATAAGATTCAAAACAAAAGTCTAATATTAACATAAAAACAATAATACTTCAAGCATACCAATAAGGCAATTGCTTCCTTTCAAAATAACATGGTCTTAGAAAGTTATCCCTACAAAATCATATGGTCTGGCTATGCTCCATTTCACCACACAAAGTATCTAAATCATGCAAAACCCCAATGAAAATCAAGCAATTGTTTCACACTTCTTATGTTCTCAAACCTTTTCAACTCTCGCGGAATACATGAGCGTGAGCCATGGATATAGCACTATAGGTGGAATAAAGTGTGGTGGAGGTTGCAAAAGAAAGGAGAAGATAGTCTCACATCAACTAGGCATATCAACGGGCTATGGAGATTCCCATCAATAGATATTAATGTGAGTGAGTAGGGATTGCCATGCAACAAATGCACTAGAGCTATAAGTTTCTGAAAGCTCAAAAAGAAAACTAAGTGGTTGTGCAAAAGATGTAATCCCACTAGCTATATGAAAGTGACAAAACATGAGACTCTCTATGAAGAACATGGTGCTACTTTGAAGCACAAGTGTGGAAAGAGATAGTAGCATTGTCCCTTCTCTCTTTCTCTCATTTTTTTCTTTTTTTCTTTTTTTTCTCTTTTTTTGTGGGCTTCTTTGGCCTCTTTTTATTTTTTTATGGGCTTCACTGGCCTCTTTTATTTTTTTGTAAAGTCCGGAGACTCATCCCAACTTGTGAGGGAATCATAGCTTCCATCATCCTTTTCTCACACGGGACAATGCTATAATAATGCAAAATCATCACACTTTTATTTTCTTACAACTCAAAAGATTACAACTCGATATCTAGAACAAAGTATGACTCTAGAAGCAATATGAAAGTGATGGTGCGTGTCATAAAAACGGGACGATGGTGTTGCATGGCAATATATCTCAGAATGGCTATGAAAGTGCCATAATAGGTAGATATGGTGCTTGTTTTGAGGAAAATATATGGTGGCTGTTTTGAGGAAGGTGGGTTTAATGTACCGGCGAAAGTTACACGGTACTAGAGAGGCTAGCAAAGGTGGAAGGGTGAGAGTGCGTATAATTCATGAACTCAACATTACTCATAAAGAACTCACATACTTATTGCAAAAGCCTATTAGTTATCAAAGCAAAGTATTAGACGCATGCTCCTAGGGGAAGGGTTGGTAGGATTTAACCATCACGTGATCCCGACCTCCACACAAAGGTTGACAATCATTAAACAAATCATGCTCCGACTTCATCACATAACGGTTCACCATACGTGCATGCTACGGGAATCACAAGCTTTAACACAATTATTTTTTCTAATTCACAATTACTTACTAGCACGACTCTCATATTACCATCATCATATCTCAATACTATACGCACGGAGTCAAACTTATCATCATATTCAATGCACTTAATATGAAAGTTTTTATTACATCCCTCTTGGATGCCTATTATATTAGGACTAAATTCATAACCTAAACCAATTACCATGTTGTTTAAAGAACTCTGAAGATAATATAAGTGAGGTATGAGAGTTTAATAATTTCTGTAAAACACAACACCATTGTGCTCTAAAAGATATAAGTGAAGTACTAGTGCAACATTGCCTAGCTCAAAAAATAAAAAGTGAAGCACACAAAGTATTCTAATAAATTCACGATTCAGCGTGTCTCTCTCTCTCTCAAAATATGTGCGCAACAAGTATGATTGTGGCAAACTAAAAAGTAAAGACTCGTATCATACAAGATGCTCCAAGCAAAACACATATCATGTGGTGAACACAAATATAGCCTCAAGTAAATTTACCGATGGATTGAAGACGAAAGAGGGGATGCCTTCCGGGGCATCCCCAAGCTTAGGCTCTTTGGTATCCTTGAATATGGATTGGGGTGCCTTGGGTATCCCCAAGCTTAGGCTCTTGCCACTCCTTATTCCATAGTCCGTCAAATCTTTACCCAAAATTAGAAAACTTCACAACACAAAACTCAACAGAACATTCATGAGATCCGTTAGTATAAGAAAATAAATCACCACTTCAGGTACTGTTGTGAACTCATTCTTTATTTATATTGATGTAATATTTAATGTACTCCAACTTCTCCATGGTTCATACTGTTGGGGAACGTTGCACGGAAAAAAAAAATTCCTACGCACACGAAGACCTATCATGGTGATGTCCATCTACGAGTGGAGATTAGATCTACGTACCCTTGTAGATCGCTCAGCGGGAAGCGTTAAGAAACGCGGTTGATGTAGTGGAATGTCTTCACATCCCTCAAACCGTCCCACGAACCGTCCCGCAATCTGTCCCACGATCCGTTCCGATCTAGTGCCGAACGGACGACACCTCCGCGTTCAGCACACGTACAGCTCGACGATGATCTCGACCTTCTTGATCCATCAAGCAAGATGGAGAAGTAGCTGATTTCTCTAGCAGCGTGACGGCGCTCCGGTGGTGGTGATGATCTACTCCTGCAGGCCTCCGCCCGAGCTCCGCAGAAATCCGATCTAGAGGTAAAACTATGTGGAATAGGCCAGAGTTGCACGTGGCAAAGTTGTGTCTCAAAAAGCCCTAAACAACCACTATATATAGGAGGGAGGGGGAGAGACTAGACTTGAGGGACAAGGCCCTCAAGGTGCACCGGCCGCCAGGAGGACGAGGAGGACTCCTCCAACTCGGTTTGGGAAGGAGGAGTCCTCCTCTTCCTTCCCACCTCCCTCTTTCCTTTTTCTTTTTCTTTTTCTTTTTCTTTTTCTTTCGGTATTTTCTTATGTGGCGCCATAGCCCTCTTGGGCTGACTCCACCAGCCCAATAAGGACTTGTGGTGCCACCCTAGGGCCTTGGGATCACTCCCGGGTGGGTGGGTCCCTCCCGGTGAACACCCGGAACCTACTCGTCACTCCCGGTACACTGCCGGAATTGCCCGAAACTTTCTGGTGACCAAATGAAACCATCCTATATATCAATCTTCGTTTCCGGACCATTCCGGAAACCCTCGTGATGTCCGTGATCTCATCCGGGACTCCGAACAACATTCGGTAACCACACATATAACTCACCTATACTAAAACATCGTCGAACCTTAAGTGTGCAGACCCTGTGGGTTCGAGAACTATGTAGACATGACCCGAGGCACTCCTCGGTCAATATCCAATAGCGGGACCTGGATGCCCATATTGGATCCTGCATATTCTATGAAGATCTTATTGGTTGAACCTCTGTGCCAAGGATTCATATAATCCCGTATGTCATTCCCTTTGTCCTTCGGTATGTTACTTGCCCGAGATTCCATCATCGGTATCCGCATACCTATTTCAATCTCGTTCATTGGTATCCGCATACCTATTTGAATTTCGTTACCGGCAAGTCTCTTTACTTGTTCCGTAATACAAGATCCCATGACTTACACTTAGTCACATTGCTTGCAAGGCTTGTGTGTGATGTTGTATTACCGAGTGGGTCCCGAGATACCTCTCCGTCACACGGAGTGAAAAATCCTAGTCTTCATCCATACTAACTCAAAGGACACCTTCGGAGATACATGTAGAGCACCTTTATAGTCACCCAGTTACGTTGCGACATTTGATGCACACAAGGTATTCCTCTGGTGCCAGTGAGTTATTTGATTTCATGGTCGTAGGAATAAATACTTGACACACAGAAAATAATAGCAATAAAACGACACGATCAATATGCTACATTCATAGTTTGGGTCTAGTCCATCACATGATTCTCCTAATGATGTGATCCAGTTATCAAGTGACAACACTTGCACATAGCCAGAAAACCTTGACTATCCTTGATCAACTGGCTAGCCAACTAGAGGCTTGCTAGGGACATTGTTTTGCCTATGTATCCACACATGTATCTATATTTTCATTCAATACAATTATAGCATGGATAATAAACTATTATCACGAACAAAGAAATATAATAATAACTAATTTATTATTGCCTCTAGGGCATATTTCCAACAGTCTCCCACTTGCACTAGAGTCAATAATCTAGTTCACATCGCCATGTGATTTTAACGAATCCAACACCCATACAGTTCTGGGGTTTGATCACGTCTTGCTCATGAGAGAGGTTTTAGTCAACGGTTCTGAATCTTTCAGATCCGTGTGTGCTTTACAAGTCTTTATGTCATCTTATAGATGCTGCTACTACGTGCTATTCGTAAATACTCCAAATATCTACTCTACTATACGAATCCGTTTTTCTACTCAGAGTTATTCGAATTAGTGTCAAAGCTTGCATCGACGTAACCCTTTATGACGAACTCTTTAATCACCTCCATAATCGAGAAAAATTGCTTAGTCCACTAGTTACTAAGGATAACTTTGACCGCTGTTTTAGTGATTCAATCCTGGATCACCTATTGTACCCCTTGACAGACTAATGGCAAGGCACAAATCAGGTGCGGTACACAACTTGGTATACTTTAGAGCCTACGGCTAAGGCATAGGGGACGACCTTCGTCCTTTCTCTTTCTTCTGCTGTGGTCGGGCTTTGAGTCTTACTCAAATTCACACCTTACAACACAGCCAAGAACTCCTTCTTTGATGATCTATTTTGAACTCCTTCAAAAACTTATCAAGGCATGCATTTCATTGAAAGTTCTATTAAGCGTTTTGATCTATCTCTATAGATCTTGATGCTCAATGTTCAAGTAGCTCTATCCAGGTTTTCCTTTAAAAAACTCCTTTCAAACAACCCTTTATGCTTTACAGAAATTCTACATTACTTCCGATCATCAATATGTCAACCACATATACTTATCAGAAATTATATAGTGCTCCCACTCACTTCTTTGGAAATACAAGTTTCTCATAAACCTTGTATAAGCCCAAAAAGCTTTGATCATCTCATCGAAGCCTATATTCCAACTCCGAGATGCTTGCACCAGTCCATAGAAGGATCGCTGGAGCTTGCATACTTGATAACATCCTTAGGATCGACAAAACCTTCTGGTTGTATCACATACAACCTTTTCTCAAGGAAACCGTCGAGGAAACAATGTTTTGACATCCTATGTGCAATATTTCATAAATAATGCAGCAACTACTAACATAATTCCAACAGACTTTTAGCATCGCTACATGTGAGAAAGTCTCATCATAGTCAACTCTTTGAACTTGTCGGAAACATCCTTGCGTTAAGTCGAGCTTTTCTTAATGGTGACTTTCACCATCATCGTCTGTCTTCTTTTAAAATATCCATCTTTACTTAATAGTCTTACAACCATCAAGTAGTTCTTCCAAAGTCTACACTTTGTTTTCATACATGGATCCTTTCTCGGATTTCATGGCCTCCAACCATTTGCCAGAATCTGGGCCCACCATCGCTTCTCCATAGCTCGTAAGTTCATTGTTGTTCAACAACATGACCCTCAAGACAGGGTTACCATACCACTCTGTAGTAGTACGCAACCTTGTCCACCTACGAGGTTTGTAGTAACTTGATCCGAAGCTTAATGATCACCATCATCAGTTTCCACTTCAATTGGTGTAGGCGCCACAAGAACAACTTCCTGCGCCCTGCTACACACTGGTTGAAGTGACGGTTCAATAACCTCATCAAGTTCCACCACCCTCCCACTCAATTCTTTCAAGAGAAACTTTTCCTAGAGAAAGGACCCTTTCTAGAAACAAACACTTTACTTCCGGATCTGAGATAGGAGATGTACCCAAATGTTTTTGATATCCTATGAAGATGCATTTATCCGCTTTGGGTTCGAGCTTATCATACTGAAACTTTTTCACATAAGCATCGCAGCCCCAAACTTTTAAGAAACGAAAGCTTAGGTTTCTCCAAACCATAGTCTATACTGTGTCATCTCAACGGAAATACGCGGTGCCCTATTTAAAGTGAATGCGGTTGTCTCTAATGCATAACCCATAAACGATAGTGGTAATTCGATAAGAGACATCATAGTATGCACCATATCAAATAGGGCGCGGCTATGACGCTCGGACACACCATCACACTATGGTGTTCTTGGTGGCATGAACTGTGAAACAATTTCCACATTGTCTTAACTGTGTACCAAAACTCGCAACTCATATATTCATCTCTATGATCATATCGTAGATAGTTTAACCTCTTGTCACGATGATCTTCACTCTGAAATAGCTTTAAACTTTTCAATATTTCAGACTTGTGATTCATCAAGTAAATACTCCTGTATCTACTCAAATCATCAGTGAAGTAAGAATATAATGATATCCACTGCGTGCCTCAACACTCATTGTACTGCACACATAAAAAATGTATTGCATCCAACAAGTTACTTTCTTGTTCCATGTGCTATGATTTTGCATGTCTCAAGTGATTCAAAATCAAGTGAGTCCAAACGATCCATCTGCATGGAGTTTCTTCATGCGTTTATACAAACAGGTATGGTTTGCATATCTCAAACGTTTCAAAAATGAGGGAGTACAAAGATCCATCAGCATGGATCTTCTTCATACATTTCACACCAATATGACTCAGGCGAGAGTGCCACAAGTAAGTGGTACTATCATTATTACTTTGTATCTTTTGGCACTAATATTATGAACATGTGTAATACTATGATCGTGATTCAATAAACCATTGAAGGTAATTATTCTAGCAAATAGAATAATCATTATTCTCTTTAAATGAATAATTGTATTGCAATAAACATGATCCAATCATGTTCATGCTCAACGCAAACACCAAATAACAATTATTTAGATTTAACACCAATCCCGATGGTAGAGGGAGCGTGCGACGTTTGATCACATCAACCTTGGAAACACTTCCAACACTTATCGTCACCTCGCCTTTAGCTAGTGTTCGTTTATTCCGTAGCTTTTATTTTGAGCTACTAATCACATAACAATCGAACCGGTATCTAATACCCTCGTGCTACTAGAGGTACTAGTAAAGTACACATCAATATTATGTATATCAAATATACTTCTGTTGACTTCGCCAGCCTTCTCATCTACCAAGTATCTAGGGTAGCTCTGCCTCAGTGTCTGTTCCCCTCATAACATAAGCACTTAGTCTCGGGTTTGGGTTCAATCTTGGGTTTCTTCACTAGAGCATCAACTCGTTTGCTGTTTCATGAAGTATCCCTTCTAGCCCTTTCCCTTCTTGAAACTAGTGGTTTTACTAACCATCAACAATTGATGCTCCTTCTTGATTTCTACTTTCGTAGTGTCAAACATTGCGAATCGCTCAAGGATCATCATATCTATCCTTGATGTGTTATAGTTCATCACGAAGCTCTAGCAGCTTAGTGGCAGTGACTTTGGAGAACCATCACTATCTCATCTGAAAGATTAACTCCCACTTGATTCAAGCGATTGTTGTACTCAGACATTCTGAGAACATGCTCAATGATTGAGCTTTTTTCCTTTACTTTGTATACAAAGAATCTTGCCGGAGGTCTCATACCTCTCAACAAGGGCATGAACATGAAATCTCAATTTCATCTCTCTTAGGACATCTCTTATGTTCTGTGACGTTTCAAAACGTCTTCGGCGCCTTGCTTCTAAGCCATTGAGTATTACACACTGAACTATCATGTAGTCATCAAAAACGTGTATGTCAGATGTTCGCAACATCCACAGACGATGCTCGAGGTGCAGCACACCGAGTGGTGCATTAAGGACATAAGCCTTCTTCCCAGCAATGAGGACAATCCTTAGTTTTAGGGATTCAGTCCGCAAAGTTGCTACTATCATCTTTAACTAAATTTTCTCTAGAAACATATAAAACAATAGAGCTATAGCGCAAGCTACATCATAATTCGCAAAGACCTTTTGACTATGTTCATGATAATTTGAGTTTAACGAATCAAATTATTTAATAAACTCCCACTCAAAAAGTACATCCCTCTAGTCATTTGAGTGGTACATGATCCAAATCCACTAACTCAAGTCTGATCATCACGTGAGTTGAGTATAGCTTCAGTGGTAAGCTTCTCTATGCTAATCATATCAACTATACGATTCATTCTTGGCCTTTCGGTCTCTTGTGTTCCGAGTCCATGTATGCACATGCTAGGCTCGTCAAGTTTAACCCGAGTGTTCCGCATGTGCAACTGTTTTGCATCCGTTGTATGTGAACGTTGAGCCTATCACACCCGATCATCACGTGGTGTCTCGAAATGACGAACTGTCGCAACAGTGCACAGTCGTGGAGAACACTATTTTACCTTGAAATTTTAGTGAGGGATCACCTTATAATGCTACCGTCATTCTAAGCAAAATAAGGTGCATAAAAGGATTAACATCACATGCAATTGATAAATGACATGATATGGCCATCATCTTGTGCTTCTTGATCTCCATCACCAAAGCACCGGCATGATCTTCTTGTCACTGGCGCCACACCATGATCTCCATCATCATGCCGCCATCGAGGTTGTCGTGCTATCTATGCTATTACTACTAAAGCTACTACCTAGCAATATAGTAAATGCATCTGCAAACACAAACGTTAGTGTAAAGACAACCCTATGGCTCCTGCCGATTGCGGTAGCATTGAAGTGCAAGTTGATATTAACTATTACAACATGATCATATCATACATCCAATATATCACATCACGTCATTGGCCATATCATATCACAAGCATACCCTGCAAAAACAAGTTAGACGTCCTCTAATTTGTTGTTGCATGTTTTACGTGGCTGCTATGGGTATCTAGTATGATCACATCTTACTTACGCAAAAACCACAACGGAGATGTGCAAATTGCTATTTAACCTCTCCAAGGACCGCCTCGGTCAAAACCAATTCAACTAAAGTTGAAGAAACAGGCACCTGCCAGTCATCTTTATGCAACGGGATCGCATGTCAATCGATGAAACCAGTCTCTCGTAAGCGTACGAGTTATGTAGGTCCGGACCGCTTCAATCCAACAATACCGCTGAATCGAGAAAATACTAAGGAGGGCAGCAAATCGAACATCACTATCCACAAAACCTTTTGTGTCTACTTGAGATAACATCTACGCATGAACCTAGCTCATGATGCCACTGTTTGGGAACGTTGCATGGAAAACAAAAAATTTCCTACGCACACGAAGACCTATCATGGTGATGTCCATCTACGAGTGGAGATTAGATCTACGTACCCTTGTAGATCGCACAACGGGAAGCGTTAAGAAACGCGGTTGATGTAGTGGAACGTCTTCACGCCCCTCGAACCATCCCACGAACCGTCCCGCGATCCGTCCCACGATCCGTTCCGATCTAGCGCCGAACGGACGGCACCTCCATTTTCAGCACACGTACAACTCGATGATGATCTCGGCCTTCTTGATCCAGCAAGAAAGACGGAGAAGTAGATGAGTTCTCTGGCAGCGTGACGATCCTCCGGTGGTGGTGATGATCTACTCCTGCAGGCCTCCGCCCGAGCTCCGCAGAAATCCGATCTAGAGGTAAAACTATGTGGAATAGGCCAGAGTTGCACGTGACAAAGTTGTGTCTCAAAAAGCCCTAAACCACCACTATATATAGGAGGGAGGGGGAGGGGCTAGCCTTGAGGGACAAGGCCCTCAAGGTGCGCCAGCCGCCAGGAGGAGGAGGACTCCTCCTCCAATTCGGTTTGGGAAGGAGGAGTCCTCCTCTTCCTTCCCACCTCCCTCTTTCCTTTTTCATTTTCTTTTCCTTTGGTATTTTCTTATGTGGCGCCATAGCCCTCTTGGGCTGACTCCACCAGCCCAATAAGGACTTGTGACGCCACCCTAGGGCCTTGGGCTCACTCCCGGGTGGGTGGGGCCCTCCCGGTGAACACTTGGAACCTATTCGTCACTCCCGGTACACTGTCGGAATCGCCCGAAACTTTCCGGTGACCAAATGAAACCATCCTATATATCAATCTTAGTTTACGGACCATTCCAGAAACCCTTGTGACGTCCGTGATCTCATACGGGACTCCGAACAACATTCGGTAACCACACATATAACTCAACTATACCTAAACATCATCGAACCTTAAGTGTGCAGACCCTGCGGGTTTGAGAACTATGTAGACATGACCCGAGACACTCCTCGGTCAATATCCAATAGCTGGACCTGGATGCCCATATTGGATCCTACATATTCTACGAAGATCTTATCGGTTGAACCTCTGTGCCAAGGATTCATATAATCCCGTATGCCATTCCCTTTGTCCTTCGGTATGTTACTTGCCCGAGATTCGATCGTCGGTATCCACATACCTATTTCAATATCCTTACTGGCAAGTCTCTTTACTCGTTCCGTAATACAAGATCCCATGACTTACACTTAGTCACATTGCTTGCAAGGCTTGTGTGTGATGTTGTATTACCGAGTGGGCCCCGAGATACCTCTCCATCACACGGAGTGACAAATCCCAGTCTTGATCCATACTAACTCAACGGACATCTTCGGAGATACCTGTAGAGCACCTTTATAGTCACCCAGTTACGTTGCGACGTTTGATGCACACAAGGTATTCCTCCGGTGCCAGTGAGTTATATGATCTCATGGTCATAGGAATAAATACTTGACACGCACAAAACAATAGCAATAAAACGACACGATCAATATGCTGCGTTCATAGTTTGGGTCTAGTCCATCACATGATTCTCCTAATGATGTGATCCAGTTATCAAGTGACAACACTTGCACATAGCCATAAAACCTTGACTATCCTTGATCAACGGGCTAGCCAACTAGAGGCTTGCTAGGGACATTGTTTTGCCTATGTATCCACACATGTATCTATGTTTTCATTCAATACAATTATAGTATGGATAATAAACGATTATCACGAACAAAGAAATATAACAATAACTAACTTATTATTGACTCTAGGGCATATTTCCAACACATACCCCCCTATACAACCCATAGATTCATCAAAATAAGCCAACAACACAAAGAAAACAGAATCTGTCAAAAACAGAACAGTCTGTAGCAATCTGTTTACTTAGAGTACTTCTGTAACTGCAAAGATTCTGAAAAATTAGGAAGATCTAGGAAATTTGTAAACTAATCTTGTGTAAAAAATTCAGATCAAAATCATGTTCTCGTGAATTTATAAAGTTCCTGGACTGCGAGCGAAAGTTTCTGTTTTTCAGCAAAATCAACTTGCAAACACCGTAGACCATCCCAAAGGTCTTACTTGGCTCAAACACTAAGTAAAACAAGAAAACACAATTATTACCTAGGTAATAATCTGTGCAACACTCAAAAACAGAAGCAAAAACAAAATCAAAACAAATAAAATTGGTTTGCCTCCCAACAAGCGCTATTTTTTAACGCCCCTAGCTCTAGGTATTGTCATCTTTGGTATTGACAATTTTAATGAGTGCCTTCTCAAATCCGGGGGTGCTCTTTCCTCTTCCCCGGGTTGTACGTGAAGAAACCACCTTATTGTCCAAAATATCCAAACGCTTATTGCAAACGGTAATCAAAGTGTTCAAACGGTTGAGGTTTCCACTTATATGTTTAAGGGGTTCGTGATATTGTTGTAACTCGATTAAGTGCTTATGTAAGTCACTTAATTTGTCAAGAATTTTAACTCCCTCTTTTGAAAAATTAACCCCCCTTTTTTGTGGAGAGACCCCCAAAATCCCCTCCAAGACTTCAAAAGAAGCATTTGTATTTAATTCAATAAAATTCCCTTTCGAGGCAAAATCTAAAAGTTCTCTATGATGTTGTGACAGCCCGAGACCGACGTTCCAGAAGATTCCCGTTTTTATTCCGTTTTCGGTGTGTGGTCCGTTTGTCTGTCGCATTCATCATCGCATCTTTTGCATCATCCTCATTGCATTGACACTCCTTTGCCGCCAGTTTTCAAAACTCGCATCCGTTATTAGTTGCCAGTTCTCTTCGTGTTCGTCGTTGACCTTTTGGAGCCCAACCACACTCGCACGTGCCCGCGGCTTCGTCAATTCCTTGTTTTTAAAAGTGTGTATAAAACTTTCTCTGATTGTGTTGAAACTTGGTGTGCGGTCTTATTTAGTTGTAGGTAGGCCACCTGCCAATTTTTGTCACAATCGGAGTTCGTCTGGTATTCGAACGGTCGTCCGTAGTGGCACCATCATCGGTATTTCGTCACACGTCTTTGTGTGTTTAAAATCTCATTGTCGGGCTACAAACCTCCCTCTCCTCCCCACCTAGCCTATTCTGCACAACCACCGCAACCCACCTAGCCAACCCCCTCTGATCGAAGCCGTCGGATTGCGATCGAGCGGCCCGAAATCGGAGCTAAAACCCCATAACCTAATCCCTTCCTATTTAATCCATCCTCCACTGCCTAATTACTTAACCCTAGAAACCCTCCCCTTTGTCCCGTCCGCCCCACCACTCCCTCGGGATATGCCAGTGCCCAATGGCCTCCCGATCTAGTCAATAATAGCCCCACCCCACCACCGTAGCCTGACTCCCGTGCTCAAACTCGTCCCCTACCACCTATGTCCTGGACATATCCAGCGACCGTAGCTCCCAGCGTCCGGCGACCACAGCCCCACGTACGTCCCCGAGCACCTCGTCGTCGCGTCGGAGCACGCCACCGGCGACCTGCGCGCCTCTGTGTGTGTGGGCCTCCCGTGCTTCTTCTCCAGGCGGACGCCTCGGCCTCTCCACGTCCACCACCAGCACGTTGACGGCGTACCCAGCAACAACAGCCGCACCAGGGCCTCTTGCAGCCCGCGATGCCATGGTCGAACGGGACCGAGCTCGGCCTTCCTCGCCCTCGCCCGAGCATGCCCCACGCTGACCTCGCTGCTTCCGTCGCCTCGTCCTCCGTGCGCCTGCCGTCGCAAACATCAACCTCGTCCAGCAAGTGATGACCCACAAGTATAAGGGATCAATCATAGTCCTTTCGATAAGTAAGTGTCGAACCCAACGAGGAGGAGAAGGCTCTGATAAACGGTTTTCAGCAAGGTAATAACTGCAAGCACTGAAAGTAGCGGTAACAAGTGATGGTGTAGTGAGGTGAATCGTAGCAAGCGAAAAGTAACAAGTAACAAGTAGTAGCAACGGTGCGGCAAGTGGACCAATCCCTTTTGTAGCAAGGGACAAGCCTGAACAAAGTCTTAAAAGAGGAAAAGCGCTCCCGAGGACACATGGGAATTTCTGTCATGCTATTTTCATCATGTTCATATGATTCGCGTTCGTTACTTTGATAGTTTGATATGTGGGTGGACCGGTGCTTGGGTACTGCCCTTACTTGGACAAGCATCCCACTTATCATTAACCCCTCTCGCAAGCATCCGCAACTACGAAAGAAGAATTAAGACAACGTCTAACCATAGCATTAAACTAGTGGATCCAAATCAGCCCCTTACGAAGCAACGCATAGACTGGGGTTTAAGCTTCTGTCACTCCAGCAACCCATCATCTACTTACTACTCCCCAATGCCTTCCTCTAGGCCCAAATATGGTGAAGTGTTATGTAGTCGACATTCACATAACACCACTAGAGGAAAAGACAACATACATCATATCAAAATATCGAACGAATACCAAACTCACATGACTATTATTAGCATGACTTATCCCATGTCCTCAGGAACAAAAGTAACTACTCACAAAGCATAATCATAATAATGATCAGAGGTGTAATGCATAGCATCAAGGATCTGAACATAAACTCTTCCACCAAATAATCCAACTAGCATCAACTACAAATAGTAATCAACACTACTAGCAACCTTACAAGTACCAATCGGAGTCGCGAGACGGAGATTGGTTACAAGAGATGAACTAGGGATTGGAGAGGTGATGGTGCTGATGAAGATGTTGATGAAGATGCCTCCCCTCTGATGAGAGGAGTGTTGGTGATGACGAAGGCGACGATTTCCCCCTCCGGGAGGGAAGTTTCCCCGGCAGGATCGTCCTGCCGGAGCTCTAGATTGGATTTGCTCAAGTTCCGCCTCGTGGCGGCGGCGAAACCATGAAAAAGCTCCCGAATGATTTTTCTAGAACGAAACCCTTCATATAGCAAAAGAGGGGGGCGAGTGGGCCACCAGGGTGCCCACAAGCCCTGTTGCCGCGGCCAGGGGGGTAGGCCGCGACAACCAGGCTTGTGGGTCCCTGGTTGCTCCCCTCTGACACTTCTTTCGCCCAGTATTTTTTTATGAAATCCAAAAAAAATCCACGTTGATTTTCAGGGCATTTGGAGTTGCGCAGAATAGAGCACTCAGACTTGCTCCTTTTCTAGTCCAGAATTCCAGCTGTCGGTATTCTCCCTCTTCAAATAAACCTTGCAAAATAAGATAGAAAAGGCATAAGTAAGGTTCCACAAAGTATAATAACAGTCCATAAAGCGATAAATATCAACATGAAAGCATGATGCAAAATGGACGCATCAACTCCCCCAAGCTTAGACCTCGCTTGTCCTCAAGCGAAAACCAAGACCCAAAACATGTCCACATGTTTAGGGATGAAGGTGTCGATAAAACAAAATACGGACATGAGGGCATCATGATCACACATAGAACATCAATGCATCATAGAGATTCTTATGGGAAAGTAACAATTCCTTCACAAAGTAAAGTATGAAACAAAAACCTTACCGAGAAGTGGCCAACAACAGTCCATAGTCATTGAAACAATTGCAATTTATCATATTATCAGAAAGAGTCAAATAAGAGCTTGTAAAGCAAATCCACATACTCAATCATCTCTTTTGCTTTCCACAATTCTTACAACTCACGTGGTACTCATGGTATCGAAGTTTCAGTTGGACACAGAGAAAGATACGGGCTTATAGTTTGCCTCCCAACCATTTACCTCAAGGGTAAAGTCAACAATAATAAAGCATAAGTACTCAGCTCCAAGTTGATATATGAATTGGTGAAGATCACCATGAATCTTACAAGGGGAAAAAGTAAAGGTACAAGATAGGCCCTTTGCAGAGGGAAGCAGAGGTTGTCATGCGCTTTTGAGGTTTGGATGCGTGTCCTCTTAGTGCGGAGGAACATCACTTTATAATGCCTCCTATGATAAAGAACTTTATTATGCAGTCTGTCGCTTTTATGTCTTCCTCATCACAGGTTCGTACAAAGCTTATTTTCCACACACTAATAGATCATACATATTAGAGAGCAATTTTTATTGCTTGCACCGATGACAACTTACTTGAGGGATCTTATTCAATCCATAAGTAGGTATGGTGGACACTCATGGCAAAACTGGGTTGAAGGTTTATGGATGCACAAGTAGTATCTCTACTTGGTGCGGGAGTTTTGGCTAATATGAGGTGGAAGCAATCATCACATGCTAAGGGATCTCTAATCATATAACATTGTTTGGAACCAATCAAACACAATTCATTATGTTGTCTTCCTTGTCCAACATCTACTTTTAAGCATGTAATAGTTTGGTGAGTGCTCGCAATTATAGAAAGTGTCTAAGATGATATATTTATGTGTGAACCTCTCTTTCCTTATTACTTCTTATTAATTGCAACAATGATTGAGGTCTATGTTGGTCTACTCTCAACAAGTTTCAATCACCATACTTGCTATAAGTGAAGCTATCACTTTCCATAAGATCATCTCATGATCTTTCATGCTATCGTTCTTTTCATACTTTTGATCACGGCACAAAACAAAGCCCTTGACTAAGATACTCTTTATTATATAGCTCGCAAGCTCGAATACATCGGGGGAGAGACAAAAGTAAAAGACTCAAACTAAAACACTAAAGACTTATTCCACTAAGAGAAGAAATAAAAACTGAAAAGGAAAGAACTAAAACAAAGGTAAAAAAAAGATATAACGGTGATACGATACCAGGGCAACTCCCCCAAGCTTGGCAAAAGCCAAGGGGATTGCCCATACCAATGCTTAGTTGTCTTCCTTTGGTGGTGATGGTGGTGTTGCAACATGAGTTTGATCCTCCGTCTTTGATTCCAAGAGAGCTATCAATCTTTGATTTATGCCTTTGAGATCTGCGACATGGTTTTCCAGCAAAACAACTTCACGAGAAAGGGAAATATTGCGAGCACGAGTTGTTTCACAAAACCTTAAGAGTTCAATCAAGGATGGGGACAACACATGGAGGAAAGGTTGGAGAAAATCTACTCCTTCAACGTCTTCAATGTTGAACCTAGGTTGAGCTTCCTCCCTAGCTTGGGTTTTCTCCTTAGTTTTGTCCCTGGCTTCTGTGACTTCTACTCTCTTCAGATCAGCATCTTCTTCTTCATGAACTTGAGGAAGATTATTCTCCCCAATAGATTCCTGAGACATCTTTGCTCTAAATCTGCGGTAGGCAACAGGCTCGAAACGAAAACAGAGGAAAACTGCGCGATACGGAGATCAAAACCGTCGAGCGTATATATAATGATTTTTTCTGGACCAGGAGTGCTCCGCAAGAAAACGGAATCCGGGAGGCACACAAGCTGCCCACAAGCCCTGTTGCCGCGGCCAGAGGGGTAGGCCTCGGCAACCAAGCTTGTGGCCGCCTTATGCGCTCTTCGGACTGCTTTTTATTTTTCTAATTTTCCATAAATTCCAAAACGGAGAAAATTTCCTATTGGGAAAGTTTTGGAGTCCAATTACTTACCGAAACAGATACCTCTTGGTTTTCAGGGTCTGAAATAGGGTGATAAACATCCCTTATGTACTCCTTTGGAGTTATGATATTGATGATATTGGTCTCAACATTTATGGGAGTACCGGAGATATAATGCTTGATTCTTTGCCCGTTTACCACTATAGGAAAATTGCCTTCCGTGTTATTGATTTTGATGGCACCGGACCGATACACTTCCTCGACAATGTTGGGACCTTCCCATTTAGAGAGGAGCTTGCGTGCGAAGAATCTTAAACGAGAATTGTATAGTAGGACATAGTCACCTACATTGAACTCTCGTTTTTGTATTCTTTTATCGTGCCATCTCTTAACCTTTTCCTTGAACAACTTGGCATTCTCATATGCATGGGCCCTCCATTCATCTAATGAGCTGATATCAAACAACCGCTTCTCACCGGCAAGTTTGAAATCGAAGTTGAGCTCTTTGATTGCCCATTAAGCTTTGTGTTCAAGCTCAAGAGGTAAATGACAGGCCTTACCATATACCATTTTGTACGGTGACATGCCCATGGGATTCTTATAAGCAGTCCTAAAATCCCATAGCGCATCGTCAAGTTTGCTAGACCAATTCTTCCGAGATCTATTGGCAGTCTTTTGTAAGATCAATTTGATCTCCCTATTACTCAACTCCACTTGACCACTAGACTGAGGGTGATAAGGAGATGCAACTCTATGGTTGACATCGTACTTAGCGAGCATCTTGCGGAAAACACCATGAATGAAGTGTGAACCGCCATCAGTCATCAGATATCTAGGGACTCCAAATCTTAGGAAAATGACTTCTTTAAGCATCTTAATAGAAGTGTGGTGATCAGCATTCTTAGTGGGGATAGCTTCTACCCACTTAGTGACGTAGTCCACAACAACTAAGATGTGAGTGTACCCATTGGAAGTCGAGAAGGGTCCATATAATCAAAGCCCCAGACATCAAATGGTTCAATGACAAGTGAATAGTTCATAGGCATTTCCTGACACTTACTGATGTTCCCTATTCTTTGACATTCGTCACAAGACAAGACAAACTTACGGGCATCCTTGAAGAGAGTGGGCCAATAGAAACCCGATTGCAATACCTTATGAGCAGTTCTATCTCCAGCATGGAGTCCTCCGTAGGCCTCGGAATGACACTTATGTAGGATCTGTCCCTGTTCATGTTCAGGCACACAACATCTAATGACACCATCTACTCCTTCCTTATAAAGGTGAGGATCATACCAAAAGTAGTGTCTCAAATCAAAGAAGAATTTCTTCTTTTGCTGGTAGGTGAAACTGGGTGGTATGTATTTGGCTACGATATAGTTTGCATAATCAGCATACCACGGTGCACTATGTGAAGTGTGGATGACATTCAATTGCTCATCAGGAAAGCTGTCATCAATAGGTCGTGGGTCATCCAGGACATTCTCCAGCCTAGACAAGTTATCTACCACAGGGTTATCAGCACCCTTTCGGTCAACGACGTGCAAATCAAATTCCTGTAGTAGGAGAACCCATCTGATTAGCCTAGGCTTAGCGTCCTTCTTCTCCAAGAGGTACTTAATAGCAGCATGATCAGAGTGAATAGTGACTTTGGAGTCAACTATATAAGATCTGAACTTTTCACATGCAAACACGACTGCTAAAAACTCCTTATCCATAGTGGCATAGTTTCTTTGGGCACTGTCTAGAGTTTTACTAGCGTAGTGAATGACATTCAACTTCTTGTCAACTCTTTGTCCTAGAACAGCACCAACAACATAATCACTAGCATCGCACATGATTTCAAAGGGTTAGTTCCAATCAGGTGGTTGAACAATAGGTGCGGTTATCAAGGCCTTCTTAAGTATTTCAAAAGCTTCCTCACAATCCTCATCAAAAACAAAAGGAACATCCTTCTGCTAGAGGTTGGTAAGAGGCGTAGAAATCTTAGAGAAGTCTTTAATGAACCTTCTATAGAAACCAGCATGACCTAGGAAACTTCGTATACCTCTGATATCTGTGGGGCAAGGCATTTTCTCAATTGCATCAACCTTAGCCTTATCAACTTCAATGCCTCTCTCAGAGATTTTGTGTCCTAAGACGATGCCTTCATTAACCATGAAGTGGCACTTCTCCCAGTTCAAGACGAGGTTGGTATCTTTGCATCTCCGTAAGACTCGTTCAAGGTTGCTGAGGGAATCGTCAAAGGAAGAACCGTAGACGGAGAAATCATCCATGAAAACCTCAACAATCTTTTCACAAAAGTCAGAGAATATAGCCATCATACATGTTTGAAAGGTGGTTGGTGCATTGCACAAGCCAAAAGGCATGCGTCTATAAGCAAAGGTACCGAATGGGCATGTGAAGGTGGTTTTCTCTTGATCAGATTGTGCAACAGGTATTTGCGAGAAACCTGAATAACCGTCTAGAAAGCAGAAGTGTGTGTGTTTAGATAGCCTTTCTAGCATTTGGTCAATAAACGACAAAGGATAATGGTCTTTCCTAGTCGCCTTGTTCAGTTTCCAGAAGTCTATCACCATCCTATAGCCTGTAATAATCCTTTGTGGGATTAATTCATTCTTATCATTAGGAACGACGGTAATACCTCCCTTCTTAGGTACGCAATGTACTGGACTTACCCAATCACTATGAGCAACAGGATAAATGATTCCTGCTTCCAGAAGCTTTAATATTTCTTTTCTCACAACCTCTTTCATCCTAGGATTTAATCTCCTTTGATGATCAGCAACTGGCTTAGAATCAGGATCAGTTTTAATCTTGTGCTGACATAGAGTGGGACTAATACCCTTAAGATCATCAAGAGTATATCCAATAGCCTCACGGTGCTTCCTCAAAGTTTTTAATAACTTCTTCTCTTTGTGATTCGAGAGGGAGCACTAATAATAACAGGATATATCTCCTTCTCATCAAGATAAGCATACTTGAGAGTATCTCGTAACTGTTTCAAGTCGAACACAGGATCACCCTTTGGTGGGGGAGGATCCCCAAGCAGTTCAACAGGCAGATTATTCTTGAGAATAGGATATTGTTCTAAGATAATTTTATCTATCTCATCTCTTTCTTCCATATGCATATCATTTTCATGCTCAAGCAGATATTGCTCTAAAGGACCCGCAGGAGGTACGGCAATAGAGGCAAGAGCAATGATTTCATCCCTACAAGATGACTCTTTTTCATGAGGTTGTCTTCCAAACTTGGAGAAGTTAAATTCATGAGACACACCCTCGAAACTAATAGTGACAGTCTGTTTAATGCAATCAATGTGAGCATTGACAGTGTTGAGAAAGGGTCTACGAAATATGATGGGACCAAAGCTATCTTGTGCAGTACCAAGGACGAGGAAATCAGTAGGATACTTCGTCTTACCACACAGGACTTCTACGTCTCTCACAATTCCCAGAGGGCAGATAGTGTCTCTATTAGCTAGCGTAATAGTGACATCAATGGGTTCTAACTCAGCAGGTGCAATCTCATCTTTGATTTCATCATATAGGGAACGTGGTATTGCACTAACACTAGCACCCATATCACATAAACCATGGTAATAGTGGTCTCCTATCTTGACAGAAACAACGGGCAAGCCAACTACAGGTTCGTAATTGTCTTTCGCGTGAGGTTTAGCAATTCTAGCAGAGTCCTCACAGAATTTGATAACATGCCCATCTATGTCTTCGGCTAAGAGATCTTTGATAATAGCAACACTAGGTTCAACTCTAATCTCCTCAGGGGGTGCAAGTGGTCTAATGTAACCCCTACGTATCATAGTTGGAGCTTCAGAATAATCCTTTATCCTAGCAGGGTAAGGTGGTTTCTCAGCATAGGCACAAGGAACAACAGGATCACTAAAAGCAATGACTTTCTCCTCAACTAGATTGGTTTTGGCTATGTTGCTTTCTACAGGAGGATGATATTTAAACCACTTCTCTTTGGGAAGATTAACATGAGCAGCAAAAGATTCACAAAGAGAAGCTACTATCTCAGAGTCAAGTCCATACTTAGCGCTAAAATCTCTAGAAGTGTTTGTTTCAACAAAAGATTTAACGCAATCAAACTGGAAATTCATACCTGACTCCTTACCTTCTTCCAGCTCCCAATCTTCAAAGTTACGTTTGATTCTTTCCAATAAATTCCACTTGTGGTCAATATCCTTCTTCATAAAAGAACCAGTACAAGAAGTGTCAAGCATGGTATGATCTTCATGGGAAAGCCGAGCATACAAGTTTTGAGTGATAATTTCTCTCGAGAGCTAATGATTGGGGCATGAATATAGCATTGATTTAAGCCTCCCCAAGCTTGAGCTATGCTTTCCCTGTCACGAGGCCAAAAGTTATAAATATAATTCTGATCACGATGTACTAAATGCATAGGATAGAACTTTTCATGAAATTCCAATTTCAACCGATTGTAGTCCCATGATCCAGTATCATCACATAGCTTATACCATGTCAACGGCTTATCCTTCAAAGATAAAGGAAAGAATTTCTTCTTTACCTCATCCTCGGGCAAACCCGCAAGCTTAAATAAACCACAAACTTCATCTACATAGATTAGATGCAAGTCTGGATGTGAAGATCCATCTCCTGTAGAAGGATTAGCCAGCAGTTTCTCAAGCATACCCAAAGGGATTTCATCAAAGATATTTTCAGTAGGTACCTCAGGTTGAGGAACAACTCCTCGTGCTTCCGTTTGTGGTGAAGATACCCCGAACAAACTCCTCAAAGGAACAGTTTCCATAGTGACAAGTGACAATGAATTTCAGCACAGTATATAAATGTTTCCTTACCAATTTCCACTTACCAAAGACGCTTCCTCCCCGGCAACGGCGCCAGAAAAGAGTCTTGATGACCCACAAGTATAGGGGATCGATCGTAGTTCTTTCGATAAGAAAGAGTGTTGAACCCAACGAGGAGGAGAAGGCTCTAATAACGGTTTTCAACAAGGTAATAACTGCAAGCACTGAAAGTAGCGGTAACAAGTGATTGTGTAGTGAGGTGAATCGTAGCAAGCAAAAAGTAACAAGTAACAAGTAGTACCAACGGTGCAGCAAGTGGCCCAATCCCTTTTGTAGCAAGGGACAAGCCTGAACAAAGTCTTATAAGAGGAAAAGCGCTCCCGAGGACACACGGGAATTTCTGTTATGCTATTTTCATCATGTTCATATGATTCGCGTTCGTTACTTTGATAGTTTGATATGTGGGTGGACCGACGCTTCGGTACTGCCCTTACATGGACAAGCATCCCACTTATGATTAACCCCTCTCGCAAGCATCCGCAACTACGAAAGAGGAATTAAGACAACGTCTAACCATAGCGTTAAACTAGTGGATCCAAATCAGCCCCTTACGAAGCAACGCATAGACTGGGGTTTAAGCTTCTGTCACTCCAGCAACCCATCATCTACTAACTACTCCCCAATGCCTTCCTCTAGGCCCAAATATGGTGAAGTGTTATGTAGTCGACGTTCACATAACACCACTAGAGGAAAAGACAACATACAACATATCAAAATACCGAACGAATACCAAACTCACATGACTATTATTAGCATGAGTTATCCCATGTCCTCAGGAACAAAAGTAACTACTCAATAAGCATAATCATAATCAAGATCAGGGGTGTAATGAATAGCATCAAGGATCTGAACATAAACTCTTCCACCAAGTAATCCAACTAGCATCAACTACAAATAGTAATCAACGTTACTAGCAACCTTACACGTACCAATCGAAGTCGCGATACGGAGATTGGTTACAAGAGATGAACTAGGGATTGGAGAGGAGATGGTGCTGATGAAGATGTTGATGAAGATGCCTCCCCTCCGACTAGAGGAGTGTTGGTGCTGACGAAGGCGACGATTTCCCCCTCCGGGAGGGATGTTTCCCCGGCAGGATCGTCCTGCCAGAGCTCTAGATTGGATCTGCTCAAGTTCCGCCTCGTGGCGGCGACGAAACCATGAAAAAGCTCCCGAATGATTTTTTCTGGAACGAAACCCTTCATATAGCAAAAGAGGGGGGCTAGTGGGCCGCCAGGGTGCCCACAAGCCCGGTTGCCGCGGCCAGGGGGTAGGCCGCGGCAACCAGGCTTGTGGGCCCCTGGTTGCTCCCCTCTGACACTTCTTTCGCCCAGTATTTTTTTTGTAAAATCTAAAAAAAAATCCACGTTGATTTTCAGGGCATTTGGAGTTGCGCAGATTAGAGCACTCAGACTTGCTCCTTTTCCAGTCCAGAATTCTAGCTGCCGGTATTCTCCCTCTTCGAATAAACCTTGCAAAATAAGAGAGAAAAGGCATAAGTAAGGTTCCACAAAGTATAATAATAGTACATAAAGCGATAAATATCAACATGAAAGCATGATGCAAAATGGACGTATCAGCAAGCCATTTCCAGTCGTGCGTGCCTGCCTCGCCCCTCACGCTGGCCGGCCAACTGGACCAGGTCCGGCCTCTCATCACCGGCCACATGAGCCGTAGTTCCAGCCAAGTCCTCGTGCCCTGGCGTTTTCTCTTCCCTCCCAGCTTCCTCTCTCTCTCCCCCTGACCTCTCCCTCTGCTTGTTCCCGAGATGCAGAGAAGCATGCTACAACTCTCCGCCAAGGCAGCCCGATGGATCTCCATGCCGCCGGCGCCATGGTCAACCTGGACGATCCTTGTCTTTGGGAATGGAGCAGATGCCCCAGATCTGTCTCCCTCATCTCGCCTAGACCCCATGCCGGATCCGCTTCTGCAGCCTGCATCCCCAGCGACATGGTCTGCACCTGCATCCTCAGCCACGGTAGCAGAGAAAGCCATCTCTGTTTTGCACATTCAGTTTCGTTTAGTCAGCGTTATGTTCTAGTCCATCTAGCCTAGACATCCATTTTTCATCAAATTATGTTGTAGCCCAGCTCGTGAGCTCCTTAGTATGCAACCGCAAGGTCTCTGGTTCGAATCACATGCACCGCACATTTTGTTTCACTGTTTCCTTTTTATTTTGCATTCACATTTGCACTACGTCATTTAGCTAGTTCTTCTAAATTGAGTGATTTATATTGTCAGTAACACATATGGTAGCCCAACTGGTTTGTTTGCTTGCTTACCACCTAGAGGTCATGGGTTCGATTCCTAGGCTACCCAATTTATTTGTCATATTGTTTTATTTCCTTTTGTTAGGCACATACACACACTCAACCCCTCGGGTTTGATTTAATTCTGGGCGCTTCACTATGTTGCAATTCAGCCCATGCATATTCATGTCATATTTTTCCTATTGTGATTTTTTTCGAGGTATGCATTGTTGTATGAGATGTGATGTTGTCCGTTTCGTAATGCCATGTTAGTCGCAGGAACCCCGTATTCATGCCTCCGGGACACAGGAACCCGGTAATCGGGATCACCCCATCATTCCTTGGCATGACACACACACACACACACTCTCGATTCATTTGCACCGGTATCTCTTCGAGTTATCGGAACCGAAATGTATCGTGGCTGTCATTGCATGCATGTTGCATTCATTACATAATATCTTGTGTTACTCGTTTCTTTTAGATCGTAGCTCCATTGGAGATGAACCATATATGTATGTGGTTTAGAACAACGAGTACAATCGCGCGAACCTCTTTGTTTTGCTGGTTGACAAACATAAAATGTGTTTAGGTCAAATCTGGACAGATTATAAAAGTAACACATGGGGTCATATCGGAGATGCTATATGATGTTTCCGACCTCATTTAAAATGCCTAGAAAGGTAGATTAATTATGCTTCACCTCTTGCCATGTTTAACAACATTTAATATTGCCGCGTAAATAAACAAGAGTAAACAAAATAATTATTTGTGGACTTTCGTCAATACGCAACTCGTTGCATATTAAGCTTCACTCAACGTGTAGTGTTTGACTGTGTGAATTGCCATGTCATGCCTTGCATTAGAACGGTCATGCATCATATGTGTTGTTCTTTATGTCGTGCATGTGCCGTGGTGAATATCGTGTGTTGATGCTTGTTTCCGTTTTGCTTTGTCTCGATAGAGTTCCGACCGCTTCGGAGTGTGAGGATCCGTTCGACTACGTCGGTTCGTCTGCTTCACGGAGTAATTCTTCTTCCAAGCGGGATCTCACGCAAGATGACCATTTCCCCAGATACCATTACTATCATTGCCATGCTAGTATTATCGTTTCTGTCGCTAAGTCTCGTTGCCTACCACGTGTTAAATATCAACCTCCCAACATTGCCACGAAAACCATCAACCTTTTCACAACCTAGCAAACCACTGATTGGCTATGTTACCGCTTGCTTAACCATGTGTTAACGTTGCTAGTTGCAGGTGCAGTTGCTTCCATGTGATAACATGGGTTCCTTGTTATACCACCCTATTAATGCTAATTAATTTAATGCACCTATATACTTGGTAAAAGGTGGAAGGCTCGGCCTTTCTAGCCTGGTGTTTTGTTCCACCTTTGCCCCCTTAGTTTCGGCTACCGGTGTTATGTTCCATAATTGAGTGGTCCTAACACGATCGGGGTTGTTATGGGGACCCCCTTGATAATTTATTTAGATTAAAGCTGGTTTGGCAAGGCCCAACATTGGTTTTACATTTGCCTAATAACCTAATAAAATTGCATAGGGACTTTCCAGACCCCAAGGATAATTAATCAACCCCCGGGCCAGTGCTCCGCATGAGTGTTGGTCCAACCTGAGCGATGTACGGCGCCCCCTGGTCACCGAGGGTTTAGCCAACCCGACGTCTAGCTCATCCGTCGTGTCCTGAGAACGAGATACGCGGCTCCTATCGGGTTCCTTGACACGACATGCGGCCTTGCTGGATTAGTTTTACCTTTTACGAGATATCTTGTGCATCGGGATTTCGGTGATGCTTTGGGTAATCTCAGAGTTGAGGTTTTCCACTGAGGAATCCGACGAGATCGCGAGTGTCGTGATCGAGGATTTCTATGCGGCTTGTGGTAATTTGTGATGGACTAGTTGGAGCACCCCTGCAGGGTTAAATCTTTCGGAAAGCCGTGCCCGCGGTTATGTGGCAACGTGGAAACTTTGTTTAACACTGGTTCTAGATAACTTGAAGTTAACTTAATTAAAATATGCCAACAGAGTGCGTAACCACGATTGTCTCTTTAGTGAGTTCCTTCTCCGATCGAGGATACGATGGGGTTATGTCTGACGTAAGTAGGTGTTCAGGATCATTCATTTGCTCATCAGTAGCTCACGTACGCTATGCGTAGATCATCCCCCTCTTTATTCTTGTACTCATAAATTAGCCACCTCCTATATTGCTTAGTCGCTTGCTGCAGCCTCACCACTTAACCTTACCTCACCCATTAAGCTTTGCTAGTCTTGATACCTTTGGAAATGAGATTGCTGAGTCCCCTGTGGCTCACAGATTACTACAACACCAGTTGCAGGTACAAGTAAAGGTTACTTGACGCGAGCGCGTTGATTGTTCATTTGGAGTTTCTTATTCTTCTTCATCGATCTAGGATGGGTTCCAGGCCGGCAGCCTGGGACAGCAAGGATGGACGTCGTTCTTTTCTCGTTTTTTTTCGTCCGTAGTCGGACCCTGCTCTTCTTCGTGATGTTTATGTAATGTACTGATGATACTGTGATGTAGCTTGTGGCGAGTGTAAGACAATTCCATATATCTCGTCTTTTCAGTACATGTACTTGTAACGATATCCATTCTTGTGAAACGATGAGATGCACTTCTATCCCTGATGAGGCCCTCGTGCCAAATTAAGGATAGGGTTGCATCTTGGGCGTTACAAGTTGGTATCAGAGCAGTAGCGACCTAGGAGCCCCCTTGATTGATCGAACTTGGTCGAGTCGAGTCTAGTGAAAACTGCTTTGAGTCTAGTTATATATCGGAGAGTAGGATTCTTTTTTCTCCTCTTCTATGCTCTGGTGAGGAATCTTGACGTAATAATTTTAATTCTACTCCTCTTCTCACTTATTTTTTTAGGATCACGCGGATATTTTTGGAATCTATATGATGCCGATATGATGGATTTCTGTCTTGGTGCCTCCTGTCTGACTTGATTTCTTTCGGGGTGTTGAGTTCCGGGGGATTCTCGAGCACATCGTTATCATTCAGATTTCTTAGTATCTCGGGATGAAGGATATTCGAAATTGCTTCAATACTAGTAGTGGCGAGAGGAGTCCGGCTTCCCCACTACTGGTGCAGAGAGTTTCGGATGTATCGCCACACTTTGTATCGTTGTGATTACGAGGGTCTGTGATAGATGAGGTTCCGAGATTCTGATTATGTGTTGACGGATGTGATACACTGGACGGGTTAGTATAGGAGTTGAGTGATATATTAGTCCTTGTATCCGTGGACCAGATTGCATGACCAGAAATTTTGGGAGTTCTTAGGTGGGAATTCAAGTAGTTACTTATAGGACAATCTTCCAACAACTGCATGATGTTAGGTTGGGGTTCGACATCTAGTGGATTCGTTTGTTCACGGTCGACTTACAACGGTTCTCGTTGTGTCTTAAAGAGTCCTTGTAACTTGCTACGACTCGGGGCTGCTTCGTATGTCATGTGCACTGCCTTGCACAGGATGGCTACTGTAAGGATTGAGCCCGTGCGATCCTATCCATGAAAATATCGGACGGAATCTCTCTCATGAGTTTGTTCTGGCTAATTTGCAAGCCTCATCCATTGTTTTGTTAGAGTATGGTAATTTGAGTTGCTTCAATGCCAAATGTTGAATTCATATCCTTCCAAGAGGTGTTCTCATGTTTTATTGGAATGCAAATACTTTTGCTCTATCAATTGTCTTATCAGTTCTTGTCAACCGGAGTTGGCATATCAATTCTTTTTCAACCGGTGTGCTTCTCTTCAAGTCAATCATATCCTTTTCGAATTTTGCAAGATAAGTCTATCTTTCTTTCCGGAGTTGTCTCATCTATCCCAAGTTTTCTTTGTTTTTCCCGCCCTCCCTCCCTTTACTTCAGTGATTGGATTTCATCCAAGTGCATTTCATTTCGTTGTTGCTTCCGTTACCCGTTCCTTTCTCGTTTATCCGGTGATTTATTGCAAAGATTCTCAGGAACTTCGTGTTCATATTTATTTAATCTTGTTATCTTTTCCGGTGAATTTAATTCAGTTGTCCGTGTTCATCATATCCTTTTCATCCTTTAAATTCTTTCCCATGTTAAAAATTCTTATCAAGTCTTCTTGTGGTCATTTCTCTCTATTCTATTCAGAGTGTTGAAGATAGTTGCTACCTCTTGAGCTTGCGTTGGTTTTTTCCCTTGAAGAGGAAAGGGTGATGCAGCAAAGTAGCAGTAAGTATTTCCCTAAGTTTGAGAACCAAGGTATCAATCCAGTAGGAGTGTCAAGCCAAGTCTCCAAAAGTACCTGCGCAAAAACAGCAAACTTGCACCCAACGCTACAAAGGGGTTGCCAATCCCTTCACGATTGATTGCAAGGTGAGATCTGAAGGCGGAAAGTGCAACAAAGTAAAAGTGTAAGGCTGAAAATATGATGTGAAGTAGACCTAGGGGCCATAGAGTTCACTAGAGGCTTCTCTCAAGATAGCAAATATTACGGTGGGTGAACGAATGACTGGCGAGCAATTGATAGAACCTCGCAAAGTCATGACGATATCTAAGGCAATGATCATACATATAGGCATCACGTCCGAGACAAGTAGACATATACTTTCTGCATCTACTACTATTACTCCACACATCGACCGCTATCCAACATGCATCTAGTGTATTGAGTTCATAACAAACAAAGTAACGCCTTAAGCAAGATGACATGATGTAGAGGGATAAATTCATGCAATAGATATAAACCCCACCTTTTTACCCTTGATGGGAACAACACGATGCGTGCCTCGCTACCCCTTCTGTCACTGGGTGAGGTCACCGAACGGTATGAACCCAAAACCAAGCACTTCTCCCATTGCAAGAATCATATATCAAGTTGGCCAAACAAAACCCACAACTCGAAGAGAATTACAAGGATATGAAATCATGCATATAAGAGATCAGAAGAAACTCAAATAAGATTCATAGATAATCTGATCATAAATCCACAATTCATCGGATCTCGACAAACACACCGCAAAATAAGATTACATCGGATAGATCTCCATGAAGATCATGGAGAACTTTGTATTGAAGATCCAAGAGAGAGAAGAAGCCATCTAGCTACTAGTTATGGACCCGAAGGTCTGTGGTGAACTACTCACACATCATCGGAGAGGCAATGGTGTTGATGAAGAAGCCCTCCGTGTCCGAATCCCCCCTCCGGCAGGGCACCAGAGCGTGCCCCAGATGGGATCTTGCGGAGATAGAAGCTTGCGGCAGCGGAAAAGTATTTTCGTGGCTCCCTCTCGTGGTTTCAGATTTTTCGGGGATTTATAGGCGGAAGAAGTAGGGCAGAGGAGCCACAGGAGGCCCACAAGCCTGCTAGGCACGGGCCCCCCCAGGCCGCGGCTAGGGGGCTTGTGGCCTCCCCTGGTGCCCTCTTGGTTCTCAAGCTTCCTGCATATCTTCTGTTCCAGGAAAAAAAAATCTTTTTGGAGGTTTTATTCCGTTTGGACTCCGTTTAATATTCTCCTCTGTAAAAGGTCAAAAACACGGAAAAAATAGGAACTGGCACTTGTCACTGAGTTAATAAGTTAGTTCCAAAAAAGATATAAATGGCATACAAAACATCCAAAGTTTGATAAGATAATAGCATGGAACCATCAAAAATTATAGATACGTTGGAGACGTATCAAGCATCCCCAAGCTTAACTCCTGCTCGTCCTCGAGTAGGGAAGTGATAAAGACTGAATTTTTGATGTGGAACGCTACCTAGCATATTTGTCCTTTGTAACTTCTTTCATGTGAGATGAATGTTCAGATCCGTAAGATTCAAAACAACAGTTTGCTATTGACATGAAAACAATAATACTTCAAGCAAACTAGCAAGGTAATCATGAACTTTCGAAACAACAAGGCCAAAGAAAGTTATACCTACAAAATCATATAGTTTGGCTATGCTCCATCATCCCTACACAACGAATTTAAATCATGCACAATCCCGGTATTGGCCAAGTAATTTTTTTCGCACTCTTACTTTCTCAAACCTTTTTCAACTCTCACGCAATACATGAGCGTGAGCGATGGATATAGCACTGTAGGTGGAATAGAGTGTGGTGGAGGTTGTGAGACAAAAAGGAGGAGATGGTCACATTGACTCGGCGTATCAAAGGGCTATGGAGATGCCCATCAATAGATATCAATGTGAAAGAGTAGGGATTACCATGCAATGGATGCACTTAGAGCTATAAGTATGTGAAAGCTCAAAAGGAGAACTAGTGGGTGTGCATCCAACTTGCTTGCTCACGAAGACCTAGTACAATTTTGAGGAAGCCCATCATTGGAATATACAAGCCAAGTTATATAATGAGGATTCCCACTAGTATATGGTGGTGACAAAACAAGAGACTCTCAATCATGAAGAACATGGTGCTATTATGAAGCACAAGTGTGGAAAAAGATAGTAGCATTGTCCCTTCTCTCTTTTTCTCTTTTTTTGTCTGGGATCTTTGGCCTCTTCCCATATTTTTTTTGTGGGAAACTCTGGGCTCTTCTTTTTATTTCCTCACATGGGACAATGCTCTAATAATGATGATCATCACACTTCTATTTACTCACACCTCAATGCTTAGAACAATGATGACTCTATAGGAAATGCCTCCGACAGTGTACCGGGATGTGCAACGATCTAGCTTAGCGTATGACTCGCTAGCTATGTTACGATCATGCAATGGCAATATGAAAGTGACGGCACATGTCATGAGACAGAACGGTGGGAGTTGCATGGCAATATATCTCGGAATGGCTATGGAAAGGCCATGATAGGTAGGTATGGTCGCTGTTTTGAGGAAGGTCTATGGTGGTTTTGTGTACCGGCGAAAGTTGCGCGGCACTGGAGAGGCTAGCAAGGGTGGAAGGTGAAAGTGCATCTATACCATGGACTCACATTAGTCATGAAGAACTCACATACTTATTGTGAAAGTTTTTATTAGTAATCGAAACAAAGTGCTAAACGTATACTCCTAGGGGAAGGGTTGGTAGGTGTTAACCATCGCGCGATCCCGACCGCAACACAAATGATGACAGTCAATAAATCAATTATGCTCCGACTTCCTAACATAGCGGTTCACCATACGTGCATGTTACGGGAATCACTAACTTCAACACAAGTATTTCTAGATTCACAACACCCTACTAACACGACTCTTAATATTACCAAATCCATGTCTGAAAACTAATTGAGAGGAATCAAACTTCTCTTTCTAATCAATGCACATGAATATGGAAGTTTTTATTGTATCCTCTTTGGATGCCTATCAACTTTAGGACTACTTTCATAGCACAAGCCAACTACCAAGTTACTCAGAGAGAGCACTCTCAAAAAGATATAAGTGAAGATCGAGAGTTCTTATTTCTCCAAAATATGACACCGTCGTTCTCTAAAAGATCTAAGTGAAGCACTGAGAGCAAAGTTATCTAGCTCAAAAGATATAAGTGAAGCACATGTGTGCTAAATTGCCTAACTCAAAAGATATAAGCGAAGCTCAATGAATATTCTAGCAAATTCATGATGAGTGCATGTCTCTCTCAAAAGGTGTGCAACAAGGATGATTGTGACACAACAAAAAGAAAAGACTCCTATAATACACGACACTCCAAACAAAACACATATCATGTGGTGAATAAAAATATAGCTCCAAGTGACGTTACCGATGGATTGAAGACGAAAGAGGGGATGCCTTCCCAGGGCATCCCCAAGCTTAGGCATTTTTGTGTCCTTGAATTTGGTTTGGGATGCCTGGGGTATCCCCAAGCTTGAGCTCTTTCCACTCTTTATCCCATTGTCCATGAGAACTTCACACAAAACTTGAAAACTTCACAACACAAAACTTAAACAGAAACTCGTGATATCATTAGCACAAGAAAACAAACTACCACCTCTTTAGGTACTGTAGAAAACTTGATTTCTATTTATATTGGTGTTATATTACTGTATTGTCACTTTTCCATGGCTAGTACCCCCTGATACTATCCATAGTTTCATCAAAATAAGCAATGAACACAACAAAAACAGAATCTGTCAAAAACAGACCAGTCTGTAGCAATCTGTATACTTCGTATACTTATGTATCTCCAAAATTCTGAACAATTACAAAAATTTGGGCAATTGGTGTATCAATCAGCATCAAAAAGAATCAACTCAAAATCTCTTTCTGGATAAAAATGAAAAATAATTTCGTGAGTGAAAAGTTTCTGTCTTTTTCTAGCAAGATCAAACAACCATCACCAAAACTAGTCATAAAGATTTTACTTGGCTCAAACACAAAAAGAGACACAAAAAACACAATCATAACAGAATTATGATGGTGTTGACAAAACGAAACAGAAACAAAAAAAGCAAAGATAAATTCATTGGGTTGCCTCCCAACAAGCGCTATTGTTTAACACCCTTAGCTGGGCATTGATAATTCAATGATGCTCACATAAAAGATAGCAATCGGACACAAAGAGAGCATCATGAAACATGTGACAAACATATCTAAGTCTAACATACTTCCTATGCATAGGCATTTTATAGGAAAACAAATTGTCAAGACAACCAATAGTTACCATATACAAGGAAGAAGAAAGAGACAATAGCAATCTCAACATAACGAGAGGTGATTTAGTGATATGAAAGTTTCTAACACAATATTTTCCTCTCTCATAACAATTACATGTGGTATCATATTCAAATTCAACAATATAGCTATCACATGGATATTCTTTTCATGATCCACATGCATGCAAAGTTAACGCTCTTCAAAAATAGTGAGATTATAATCAACTAAAGTCATGACTTCTCCAAACCCACTTTCAATATTATTGCAAATATCATATTCATCATGAGGCTTAAACAATTTTTCAAGATCATAAGAAAAATCATTACCCCAATCATGATCATTGCAACAAGTAGTAGACATAGCAAAACTAGCATCCCCAAGCTTAGGGTTTTGCATATTTTTTAGCATGATTGACACTAATAGGATTTATAGTGAAACCATTGCAATCATGCTTTTCATTCAAGGAGCCCTCGTGAATCACTTCATAAATTTGTTCATCACGATTTTCAGATTCACGCATCTCAAGCAAAACTCCATAAAGATAGTCAGGTGCACTCAACTCACTAGCAATTGGTTCAACATAATTGGATCTCTTAAAGAGATTAGCAAGTGGATGAGGATCCATATCAATAGATTTTCAGCAAGCGAAGATGCAAGCATATTGAAGGCACATAGAACACAAGCAAAGGAAAGGCAAACGAGAAAGGCAAATATTTTTGTAATTTTTTTGTTTTTCACAAGTGGGGGAGAGGAAAACGAGAGGCAAAAAAGTAAATGCAAGAGATGAGTTTGCGACAGTTACTTGGATAAGCTTCGCTTAGAATAGTCCCCGGTGCCAAAAATTGACACGTTCGAGGAAGACTATTCTTGACTTGATGCTCCCGGGCAACGGTGCCAGAAATTGGCACGTTGATAGGAGACTATTCTTGACTTGATCCTCCTCCCCGGCAACGGCGCCAGAAATTCTTCTTGCTACCTCTTGAGCTTGCGTTGGTTTTTCCGTTGAAGAGGAAAGGGTGATGCAGCACAATAGAAGTAAATATTTCCCTCAGTTTGAGAACCAAGGTATCAATCCAGTAGGAGTATCAAGCCTAGTCTCCAAAAGTACCTGCGCAAAAACAGCAAACTTGCACCCAACGCTACAAAGGGGTTGTCAATCCCTTCACGATTGATTGCAAGGTGAGATCTGAAGGAGGAACGTGCAACAAAGTAAAAGTGTAAGGCTGAAAATTTGATGAGAAGTAGACCCGGGGGCCATAGTGCTCACTAGAGGCTTCTGTCAAGATAGCAAATATTACGGTGGGTGAACAAATTACTGTCGAGCAATTGATAGAACCGCGCAAAGTCATGACGATATCTAAGGCAATGATCATACATATAGGCATCACGTCCGAGACAAGTAGACCGATACTTTCTGCATCTACTACTATTACTCCACACATCAACCGCTATCCAGCATGCATCTAGTGTATTGAGTTCAAAACAAATAGAGTAATGCCTTAAGCAAGATGACATGATGTAGAGGGATAAATTCATGCAATAGATATAACCCCATCTTTTTACCCTTGATGGCAACAACACGATGCGTGCCTCGCTACCCCTTCTGTCACTGGGTGAGGTCACCGCATGGTATGAACCCAAAACCAAGCACTTCTCCCATTGCAAGAATCATAGATCAAGTTGGCCAAACAAAACCCACAACTCGAAGAGAATTACAAGGATATGAAATCATGCATATAAGAGATCAGAAGAAACTCAAATAAGATTCATAGATAATCTGATCATAAATCCACAATTCATCGGATCTCGACAAACACACCGCAAAAGAAGATTACATCGGATAGATATCCATGAAGATGATGGAGAACTTTTATTGAAGATCCGAGAGAGAGAAGAAGCCATCTAGCTACTAGCTATGGACCCGAAGGTCTGTGGTGAACTACTCACGCATCATCGGAGAGGCAATGGTATGGATGAAGAAGCCCTCCGTGTCTGAATCCCCCATCCGGCAGGGTACCAGAACGTGCCCCAGATGGGATCTTGCGGAGACAGAAGCTTGCGGCGGCGGAAAAGTATTTTCGTGGCTCCCTCCCGTGGTTTCAGACTTTTCGGGGATTTATAGGCGGAAGAAGTAGGGCAGAGGAGCCACATGGGGCCCACAAGCCTGCTAGGCGCGGGCCCCCCAGGCCGCGGCTAGGGGGCTTGTGGCCTCCCCTGGTGCCCTCTGCCTTGGTTCTCAAGTTTCGTGTGTATCTTCTGTTCCGGAAAAAAATCTTTTCAGAGGTTTTATTCCGTCTGGACTCCGTTTAATATTCTCCTCTGAAAAAGGTCAAAAACACGGAAAAAACAGGAACTGGCACTTGGCACTGAGTTAATAAGTTAGTCCCAAAAAAGATATAAAAGGCATACAAAACATCCAAAGTTTGACAAGATAATAGCATGGAACCATCAAAAATTACAGATACGTTGGAGCGTATCAATATCTCAGAAGTTTCTTATTTTCAATCCTTTCAATTATTTTGAGGGCCTCACCTCATCTAGTTTTCATTTGTACCGGTGCAATATCTCTCTTTTAAGCAATCTTTCAACGGTTGTTTCTTTGAGTGGGCCCATAACCCACAGGCTTTTCCTAGGATCTTATCTGGCTCTTGTAATCCTTCCGGAGTCCTCTAATTATTTTCAACTATGACGTAAGTATGAATTCATCAGTCATATTCCTTCTCCAAGATCTATTCGAATTCATTCTCTTCATTTGGCTCAACCTTTCATTCTTCATTATTCCAGAGTGTCTCAGTACTTCTTGGTGATGTTCTTATCGTCATTCTCTCCATTGAAGATTTAAGGGGTGTTTCTCTCAAATCTTGGTCCATTCTCTTGGAGATTCAGCTTTCATCTTTGTGGCATCGTCTTGAATTGTTCCCAATCTTGAGTGATTCATTTCTGTCTATCTTGTGCATTTCTGAGTGGTTCTCATTCTTGATCCTCCGAAGGCCATCATTTTATAAGATTCTTCGTTCTCAGCTTTCTCCTTTCATCCTCAATTCTTCTCAATTGTTGTCTCTTCGTTCGTCTCTTTATTATTCCGGTGCCTTGTTCAAGTTTTTCTCTCAGGTGGCTCATGATCTCTTCATTCTCGTGTATCTCCATTAATTCTTGTTATCCCCATTCAATCCAATTCTTACTGGTGTCTCCTTCAAGACTTCTTCAAGTTTGTGGTCATATATCTCCTCAATCATTTCTAGAAGAATTAGTGGTACGCTAAATCCGTTGCTTGTCATCAATTAAACTTGATGAAGGATAAGCATAACATAATTCTTATTTTTGTTCATAGTGATCTCGATTCTTCTTTCGGAGTGGCTCATGATATCAATTCTTTGTCTCAAGATGTTCTCCAAGATTCTTGTGGTAGTAGTTCTCATTTTCATATTCGTTCTCTCTTTCCAAGATCTAGTTTATATTCTCTTGTTCCAGAGTTGTGGTGATGCTGCTCTTTTGGGTCAATCATATTGTTCTATCAAGATCATATTGTTCCCTTGCTCAATTTAGTTGTTTGTTGTGAATCTTGTCCAGTTCTCCTATCTTATCGAATTTTTGTCCCCTTTTCCTACCGAAGTGCTGCCAAAATTTTCTGTGAATTCTTTCTTGTTTCTCATATCATTCCTCATCTCCTTGCATCCTTCAAGGGACGTTGGTTTCACTCGTTTGTCAAAGAAGCGACTAAGTTCTACCTCTTTCTTTCTCATCCTCTCCCCCTTTCATTCTTGGATCTCGGGTCGAGATCCTCTTGTAGTGTAGGAGAGTTGTGACAGCCCGAGACCGACGTTCCAGAAGATTCCCCTTTTATTCCGTTTTCGGCATGTGGTCCGTTTGTCTGTCGCATTCATCATCGCATCATTCGCATCATCCGCATTGCATCGACACTCCTTTGCTGCCAGTTTTCAGAACTCGCATCCGTTATTAGTTGGCGGTTCTCTCCTTGTTCGCCGTTGACCGTCTGGAGCCCAACCACACTCGCACGCACCCGCGGCTTCGTCAATTCCTTGTTTGCAAAAGTGTGTATAAAACTTTCTCTGATTGGGTTGAAACTTGGTGTGCGGTCTTATTAAGTTGTTGGTAGGCCGCCTGCCAATTTTTGTCGCAATTGGAGTTCGTCTCGTATTCGAACGGTCATCCGTAGTGGCACCGTCATCAGTATTTCATCAGATGTCTTTCTGTGTTTAAAATCTCATTGTCGGGCTGCAAACCTCCCTCTCTTCCCCACCTAGCCTATTCTGCACAGCCACCGCAACCCACCTAGCCAACCCCATCTGATCGGAGCCATCGGATCGCGATCCAGCGGCCCGAAATCGGAGCTAAAGCCCCTAACCTAGTCCCTTCCTATTTAAGCCATCCTCCACTACCTAATTACTTAACCCTAGAAACCCTACCCTTTGTCCCGTCCGCCCCGCCACTCCCTTGGGATCTGCTAGTGCCCAATGGCCTCCCGATCCAATCAACGAGAGCCCCACCCCACCACCGTAGCCCGACTCCCGTGCTCAAACTCGTCCCCTACCACCTGTGTCCTGGACATATCCAACGACCGTAGCTCCGAGCGTCCGGCGACCACAGCCCCACGTACGTCCCCGAGCACCTCGTCGTCGCGTCGGAGCGCGCCACTGGCGACCTGCACGCTTCTGTGTGCGTGGGCCTCCCGTGCTTCTTCTCCAAGCAGACGCCTCAGCCTCTCCACGTCCACCACCAGCACATTGACGGCGTACCCAGCAACAGCAGCCGCGCCAGGGCCTCTTGCAGCCCGAGCAACCATGGTCGAACAGGCCCGAGCTCGGACTTCCTCGCCCTCGCGCGAGCGTGCCCCATGCTGACCTCGCCGATTCCGTCGCCTCGTCCTCCGTGCGCCTGCCGTCGCCATCATCAACCTCGTCCAGCAAGCCATATCCAGTTGTGCGTGCCTGCCTCACCCCTCACGCCGGCCGGCCAACTGGACCAGGTCCGGCCTCTCATCGCCGGCCACACGAGCCGTAGGTCCAGCCAAGTCCTCGTGCCCTGGCCTTTTCTCTTCCCTCCCAGCCTCCTCTCTCTCTCCCCCTGACCTCTCCCTCTGCTTGTTCCCGTGATGCAGAGAAGCACGCTACAACTCTCCGCCAAGGCAGCCCAATGGATCTCCATGCCGCCGACGCCGTGGTCGACCTCGACGATCCGTGTCTCTGGGAATGGAGCAGATGCCCCAGATCCGTCTCCCTCGCCTCGCCCGGACCCCATGCCAGATCCACTTCTGCAGCCTGCATTCCCAGCGACATGGTCTGCACCTGCATCCTCAGCCACAGTAGCACAGAAAGCCATCTCTATTTTGCACATTCAGTTTCGTTTAGTCAGCGTTATGTTCTAGTCCATCTAGCCTAGACATCCATTTTTCATCAAAGTATGTTGTAGCCCAGCTGGTGAGCTCCTTAGTATGCAACCGCAAGGTCTCTGGTTTGAATCACATGCACCGCACATTTTGTTTCACTGTTTCCTTTTTATTTTGCATTCACATCCGCACTACGTCATTTAGCTAGTTCTTCTAAACTGACTGATTTATATTGTCAGTAACACATGTGGTAGCCCAACTGGTCTGTTTGCTTGCTTACCACCTAGAGGTCATGGGTTTGATTCCCAGGCTACCCAATTTCTTTGTCATATTGTTTTATTTCCTTTTGTTAGGAACATAAACACACTAAACCCCTCGGGTTTGATTTAATTCTGGGCGCTTCACTATGTTGCAATTCAGCCCATGCATATTCATGTCATATTTTTCCTGTTGTGATTTTTTTCGAGGCATGCATTGTTGTATGAGATGTGATGTTGTCCGTTTCGTAATGCCATGCTAGTCGCAGGAACCCCATATTCATGCCTTCGGCACATGGGCACCCGGTAATCGGGATCACCCCATCATTCCTTGGCATGACACACACACACTCTCGATTCATTTGCACCGGTATCTCTTAGAGTTATTGGAACCGAAATGTATCGTGGTTGTCATTGCATGCATGTTGCATTCATTATATAATATCTTGTGTTGCTCGTCTCTTTTAGACCGTAGCTCCGTTGGAGATGAACCATATATGTAAGTGGTCTAGAACGACGAGTACAATCTCGTGAAACTCTTTGTTTTGCTGGTTGACAAACATAAAATGTGTTTAGGTCAAATCTGGACAAATTATAAAAGTAACACATGGGGTCATATCGGAGATGCTATATGATGTTTCGGACCTGATTGAAAATGCTTAGATAGGTAGATTAATTACGCTTCACCTCTTGCCATGTTTAACAACATTTAATATTGCCGTGTAAATAAACAAGACTAAACAAAATAATTATCTGTGGACTTTCGTTAATATGCAACTCATTGCATATTAAGCTTCACTTAACGTGTAGTGTTTGACTGTGTGAATTGCCATGTCATGCCTTGCATTGGAACGGTCATGCATCATATGTGTTGTGCTTTATGTCGTGCATGTGCCGTGGTGAATATCGTGTGTCGATGCTTGTTTCCAGTTTGCTTCGTCTCGATAGAGTTCCGACTGCTTCGGAGTGTGAGGATCCTTTCGACTACGTTGGATCGTCTACTTCACGGAGTCATTCTTCTTCCAAGCGGGATCTCTGGCAAGATGACCATTTTCCCAGATACCATTACTATCATTGCCATGCTAGTATTATCATTTCTGTCGCTAAGTCTCATTGCCTACCACCTGTTAAATATCAGCCTCCCAACATTGCCATGAAAACCTTCAACCTGTTCACAACCTAGCAAACCACTGATTGGCGATGTTACCGCTTGCTTAACCATGTGTTAGTGTTGCTAGTTGCAGGTGCAGTTGCTTCCATGTGATAACATGGGTTCCTGGTTATATCACCCTATTAATGCTAATTAATTTAATGCACCTATATACTTGGTAAAAGGTGGAAGCCTTGGCCTTTCTAGCATGGTGTTTTGTTCCACCTTTCCCCCTTAGTTTCGGCTACCGGTGTTATGTTCCATAATTGAGTGGTCCTAACACGATCGGGGTTGTTATGGGGACCCCCTTGATAATTCGTTGAGATTAAAGCTCGTCTGGCAAGGACCAACATTGGTTTTACATTTTCCTAATAACCTAATAAAATTGTATCGGGACTTTCCGGACCCCGAGGATAATTAATCAACCCCCGGGCCAGTGCTCCGCATGAGTGTTGGTCCAACCTGAGCGATGTACGGCGCCCCCTGGTCACCGAGGGTTTAGCCAACCCGACGTCTAGCTCATCCGTCGTGTCCTAAGAATGAGATATGCGGCTCCTATCAGGTTTGTCGACACGACGGGCGGCCTTGCTGGATTAGTTTTACCTTTTACGAAATATCTTGTGCATCGGGATTCCGGTGATGCTTTGGGTAATCTCAGAGTTGAGGTTTTCCACTAAGGAATCCAACAAGATCGCGAGTGCCATGATCGAGGATTTCTATGCGGCTTGTGGTAATTTGTGATGGACTAGTTGGAGCACCCCTGCAGGGTTAAATCTTTCGAAAAGCCGTGCCCGCGGTTATGTGGCAAGCTGGAAACTTTGTTTAACACTGGTTCTAGATAACATGAAGTTAACTTAATTAAAATATGCCAACTGAGTGCGTAACCGTGACTGTCTCTTTCGTGAGTTCCTTCTCCGATCGAGGATACGGTGGGGTTATGTATGACGTAAGTAGGTGTTCAGGATCATTCATTTGATCATCAGTAGCTCACGTCCGCTATGCGTAGATCATCCCCCTCTTTATTCTTGTACTCGTAAGTTAGCCACCTCCTATATTGCTTAGTCGCTTGCTGGAGCCTCACCACTTAACCCTACCTCACCCATTAAACTTTGCTAGTCTTGATACCTTTGGAAATGAGATTGTTGAGTCCGTTGTGGCTCACAGATTACTACAACACTAGTTGCAGGTACAGGTAAAGGTTACTTGACGCGAGCGCGTTGATTGTTCATTTGGAGTTTCTTCTTCTTTTTCATCGATCTAGGATGGGTTCCAGACCGGTATCCTGTGATAGCAAGGATGGACGTCGTTCTTTTCTCATTTGTTTTCGTCCGTAGTCGGACCCTGCTCTTCTTCGTGATGTTTATGTAATGTACTGATGATACTCTGATGTAGTTTGTGGCGAGTGTAAGCCAATTCCATATATCTCATCTTTTCAGTACATGTACTTGTAACGATATCCATTCTTGCAAAACGATGAGATGCGCTTCTATCCCTGACGAGGCCCTCGTGCGAAATTAAGGATAGGGTCGCATCTTGGGCATTACGGATGTAAAGCCAATCCAATGTATAAATTTTTGAGCAAAACCTTTGCATCTCCTTTTCGATTGGTGATACGATAGGATTCCATTAGCCTATACCAGGCATCTTTCAAATTCCCCTTTGTTTCTGTTTGAAGTATACAACTTAAAAATCTCGTGACAAAGGGGAAGTGGTAATGCTACTCATAGAGACAAGTAAGAGATACGGAAGGAGAAAGGAAAACTAAAAAGGCGAATAAAAGAGCAAATCTTTTTGGTATTTTCTGAAAATTGTTTTGGAAGTGGGGGAGAGGAAGACGAGAGGCAAATGGCAAATAAAGTAAATGCAAGAGATGAGTTTGTGATGGGTACTTGGTAGGCGTGATCTTGCTATGTATCCTCCTCGGCAACGGCGCCAAAAATCCTTCTTGATACCTCTTGAGCTTGTGTTGGTTTTCCCTTGAAGAGGAAAGGGTGATGCAGCAAAGTAGATAAGTATTTCCCTCAGTTTGTTGAGAACCAAGGTATCAATGCAGTAGGAGGAACACACAAGGCCCCAATTGTAGTACCTCCAAAAATAATAAAACACTTGCACCCCACGCTATAAAAGGGTTGTCAATCCCTTCAGAGTTATTCGCAAGGATGAGATCTGATAGAGATAGATATAAAAGATTGCGGAAACAAAAGTAAATAAATTACATCAAAGTATTTTTTATATTTTTGGTTTACAGATCTGAAAGTATAATATGGAAAATTGACCCGGGGGCCATAGGTTTCACTAGAGGCTTCTCTCATAAAGGAAAATAATACGGTGGGTGAACAAATTACTGTCGAGCAATTGATAGAAAAGTGAATAATTATGAAGATATCTAAGACAATGATTATGCTAGGCATCACGTTCGTGTCAAGTAGACCGAAATGATTCTGCATCTACTACTATTACTCCACACATCGACCGACTCCTGCCTGCATCTAGAGTATTAAGTTCATGAAGAACGGAGTAACGCATTAAGTAAGATGACATGATGTAAAGGGATAAAATCAAGCAATATGATGAAAACCCCATCTTCTTATCCTCGATGGCAATAATCCAATACGTGCCTCGCTACCCCTACTATGTCTCTCAGTGAGGACACCGCGAGATTGAACCCAAAACTAAGCACTTCTCCCATTGCAAGAATTACCAATCTAGTTGGCCAAACCAAACCAATAATTCGAAGAGACTTGCAAAGATATGAAATCATGCATATAAGAATTCAGAAGAGACTCAAATAATATTCATAGATAATCTGAACATAAACTCACAATTCATCAGATCTCCACAAACACACCACAAAAGAGTATTACATCGGATAGATCTCCATGAAGATCATGAAGAACATGGTATTGAAGATCAAAGAGAGAGAAGAAGCTATCTATCTACTAGCTATGGACCAGAAGGGCTCTGGTGAACTACTCACACATCATCGGAGGGGCAATGGAGTTGGTGTAGATGCCCTCCGTGATCAATTCCCTCTCCAGCAGATTCCCGAAAAGGCTGCCAGATTGGATCTCACAGGAACATAGGCTCCCGGTGGCGTAAAAGTATTTTCGTGGCTCTTTTTGGCGATACAGGAATATTTGGGAATTTATAGGCCAAAGAATAGGGTTAGGAGACCCGCAGGGGGCCCACAAGCCAGGGGGTGCAGCCACACCCCTAGGGCGCGCCCTGCAGGCTTGTGGCTCCCGCCAGGTTCCCTGCCCCCTACTCCAAGTCTCCTAAGTGTCTTCTGGTCCAAGAAAAATCTTTCCGGAGATTTTGTTCCGTTTGGACTCTGTTTAATATTCCTTATCTACAATACTCAAAAACATGGAAAAAGCAGAAAGTGGCACTAGGCTCTAAATTAATAGGTTAGTCCCAAAAAGAATATAAAACATCATATAAATGCATATAAAACATCCAAAACAGATAATATAATAGCATGGAACAATCAAAAATTATAGATACGTTGGAGATGTATCAGTGGCCAATACCAATACTGGGTTCAAACATGAGCGTCGTTCTAGGGGACCTTATAACGGGAATAATCCCCTCAATAATGAGGAAGCACTCAAAGCGCCTTGTCTAAAGCATGGCACTCACGATAATCCATCTAATCACTCATGGGAGAATGGCTATACCATGCAGGGGTTTAGGAATCAAGCTTTCCAGGGCCACCAGGGGGCTAATGGTGGACATCTAGGTCAGTACGGTCAACTCGGTTCACAAGGCGGGTCATCTCGAGGCTTCCCGGCATCATGGTTTAATGAGCCAGGCGGCTCGAGGTCAGAGTATCAGCGTCAAGGGAACACTGGTAATAGGCAGCATTCGGATTAAGGCAATGAGAAAAACAACAATCAATCTGGATTTCAGAGCAATCCTAAGCAGCTGAATAAGGGACAATACCATATTTTCGCCACCAACGGTTGCAAAGAGGACAAGAAGCGCAAGCAGAAATCCATAAGCATGGTTGAGCCGATGATCCCAAGATATCTTAATTGGTCCGAACAACCAATTATCTGGAGCAGGGAGGATCACCATCCCCGGGTTGATAATCAGGGAGACTTAGCATTGGTGGTAGCACCTCAGGTTGGTGGTTATACCCTCACAAAGGTTCTTATGGATGGAGGGAGTAGTATCAACATTCTATACTATGACTGATGGGGTTATAGTCCCAGGGTAGGGTCATAGACCTGCCCTATAGGTCCTACCCAAGGACTACCCTTCATAGAGGACAAGGCCCTTAGACAGTTCCGACTGAACTAAGGACTCCCCATCATCTAGTCGGTGACGAGCATTCGGAGCATATTTAACGTACCGACTGAATTCCACTCTGTACATCGTAACCTCCCAGGAGGGCAACGGTCATACGTTTTCATACACCATTATTAGCATTTAAGGCATACGTTACCTGTAACGTAGGCATTTATTCGCCACTATTCCACCCCTGTCCACCGGGCCGTTGTGGAGGGCAGCGCACTCTATATAAGCCACCCTTCCCCACTGGTGCAGGGGTTGGCATTTACTGTAATCATATATTCCACTCGACACTAAGCTCCCAAGAGAACTGAGACGTAGGGCTTTTACCTCCACCGTAGAGGGGCCTGAACTCATACAACCTCGCTGTAGCTAAGGCTCTGCCCATCCTTTCATACCCTACACATCTACTGTCAGACTTATACCCATGACAGTTGGCGCCCACCTTGGGGCAGGCGTCTAAGCGACTTCCGGCGAGTTTGCAACTTCATCTTTTCATCATGTCGTCCGGCAGAGATTTGTGCATGGGTCATGAGATCCTCTTTGGTGCACTCTCCTTCATCGTCGACGATTCGGCATGGCTTCGGGATGCGCCTCTCGACGCCGAGGCGCTCCCCAGTCGCGGGGCTACGCACTTCCGTGCCGGTGCCCGCGGCGTCCTTCTTCGCCAGCAATCGGCCCCGGTGTCGATCTTCGCCCCCGTCACGCGCCGCAACAAGCGGTCCCGCCGTCCGCGGCTCCAGCGTTGGGTGCGACACGCCCAGGCGCAACAGAACGCGTCCTCTCAAGTGGCGTCCTCGAGTCAGTTGTGGTCGTGCCGCCGTCCCAGTGCTTGGACTCAGTTCCGACTGAGTTACCTTCCGAGTACTTGGGTCACGGGCCCGCAGCCGAAGTTCTCATGGCCGATTCCCATGAAAGTCCCCGCCGAACTGGTCGGAACGAGCATGAGGTCGGCGAATCATCCGGCGCTCGTCATCAACACCACCGTTCTGCCAGTCGACGCACTCACCACAGAACGTTGAGGTGTTCCGCACACCCGTCCTCAACCTGGCTGCCGCTGCTAAGATAGCCGATTCCCTCCAACCGACTGATTCAGAGGCTGGTAGAGGGACCGAGCAGATTCGTGCCCTGTTGCACACGGTGCAGCAGCAGAATTCGGCGGTCTCCCAGTCGCACAACAGGATCCACAACAGTTCTGTTCACGCGAACACGCATCGGTCGGTTTTCAGCCCCGACTCTCATCAGCGACGCAGAGGGGGCAGCCGTTCCGTGAATCCCGAAGATCGTCGCCGTTCACGCACCCCTCCATGGGGTGGGCCTTACGGGCCCCGACATCACGATGATCGGCGTTCAGTCGGTGACGCGTATGATCCAAGGCCCAACGCAAGAGGGTACATCGCCCAGAGGAAGGTCGACAGGAGTCGAGCCCACCATGATGGTCACGATAGAGACCGTCCGAGTGGAAGCATGACCATCGTCCCTGGCCCCGAGTGCTTTAGTCGGGCCATCCGTTCAGCTGACATCCCTCCCAACTTCCGATTGGCGACGGGGATTAGCAAGTTCACAGGAGAGTCCAAGCCAGAAACGTGGCTGGACGACTACCGAGTGGCGGTCCAGATCGGTGGCGGAGATGACCAGGTCGCAATGAAACATCTCCCCCTGATGCTCGACAGCTCGGCACGAGCGTGGCTGAACCAGTTGGCAGATCTGTCCCGAGTCTTCATCTAGACCTTCGAGAGCACGTGCAAATGCCCTGCTGGTCTCATGGAGCTCCAGCACTGTGTCCAGAAGCAGAATGAGCCCCTGCGCGATTTCATCCAGTGCTGGACGACCCTCTACCACACGGTCGAGAACGTCACAGAGCACCAAGCGGTCTGCGCCTTCAAGGCAGGCGTGCGGTACAGAGATCTGTACCTGACATTCGGTCGGACAGGCGACATCTCCATGAGCAAGATGATGGAGATAGCCGCATGCTATGCAAATGGCGAGGAGGAGGACCGCATACGTAGCGGCAAGCATAAGGCAGTCACCGACGGAGATGGGAACAACAATCGGAAGCAGAATCAGAAAGCTCCGTGCACTCCGCAGGCAGAGGCAACAGCCGTTACAAATGCCAAGTTCAAGGGCAAGGGGAAAGCTCAGTACACCCCCAAGAAGAAACAGTTCGGGAATTCCATCCTGGATCAGCCATGTCCAATCCACACGAATATGGACGAAGAAGGCAACGCCATATTCCCGAAGCACACCACTCGGCAACGTCGCCTCCTGATCCAAGGGTTCGGCGAAGGGCAACCGAGTGAAAAGGACAACGAGCAGGATGATGAGGACAAGGAGGATCCGTTCCCCCAAGTCCATGCAACATTGATGATTTTTGCTGACGTGGAAAGCAAGAGTCGACTGAAGCTGGTGAACAGGGAGGTGAACATGACAACCCCAACCAACCCCACGTTCCTCAAATGGTCTCAGACTGCGATCACCTTCGATCAGTCGGACCATCCAGCACACGTGCCCACCCCACGGAGGTAGGCTCTGGTCATCGACCCGGTGGTGGAAGGAGTCCAACTGCGCAAAGTCCTCATGGACGACGGCAGCGGCTTGCACATCCTGTACGCCGACACTCTCAAGGGGATGGGCATTCCGATGTCCAAACTTAGCGAGAGCAGCATGCAGTTCCACGGCGTCGTCCCAGGACGAAAGGCCAAGTCACTCGGCCAGATCGCATTGGACGTCGTTTTCGGCTCCGATAAGAACTTCCGCAAGGAAAAGCTGACATTCGAGGTGGTGGACTTCCAGAGCACATACCATGCGATTCTGGGCCGTCCGGCGTATGCGCGTTTCATGGCCCGTCCATGTTACGTGTATTTGAAGCTGAAGATGTCGGGTCCCAAAGGTGTGATCACGGTCACAGGCAACCGGTAGCGGGCCGAGGAGTGTCTGCAGCAGGGGTCGCGGATTGCCGATCAGCAGATGGCTATCCTCGAGCTGGATGAGTACAAGAAGACAGCCAACCCCGCTGACTTGATGCGTTCGAAGAAGCCAGCTTCGGAGTCCGCATTCCAGTCAGCGGGAGACACGAAGAAAGTCAGCATCCACCCGACGGACGACACCGCTGCCCCGACGAACATCTCCGCCACCCTTGATCCAAAATAGGAAGCCGAGCTCATCCAATTCCTCCGTGAGAACTGGGACATTTTCTCATGGAAGCCCGCTGACATGCCAAGTGTACCCAGGGAGTTGGCTGAGCACCTACTGCATGTGGAACCTGCCGCTCGGCCCGTCCGAGAACGCTTGCTTCGGTCCGCCGCGCACAAAAGGAAGGCAATCGGAGAGGAGGTGGCTAAACTTTTGGCAGCCAACTTCATTCGTGAGGTACACCACTCTGAGTGGCTCGCCAATGTTGTCATGGTGCCCAAGAAGGACAAGTCTCTCCGTATGTGCATCGACTTCAAGCATCTCAATAAGGTCTGCCCGAAAGATCATTTCCCGCTCCCCCACATTGATCAAATTGTTGATTCGACTGCGGGCTGCGAGCGTTTATCATTCCTTGATGCCTATTCGGGCTATCATCAGATCCGTCTGTATGGTCCGGATGAATTAAAAACAGCCTTCATCACCCCATTCGGGTGCTTCTGCTACATCACTATGCCATTCGGTTTGAAGAATGCAGGAGCAACTTTTATGCGCATGATCCAAAAATGCCTCCGTGACCAGATCGGTCGAAATGTGGAGGCATATATGGACGATATCGTAGTCAAGTCATGCAACGGTTTTGACCTGCTGACTGACTTGGCAGAAACATTCACCAACCTTCGTAGGTACGATATCAAGCTCAACCCTGCCAAGTGTTCATTCGGTGTTCCCAGCGGAAAGTTACTCGGTTTCTTCGTTTCCGAACGAGGGATCAATGTCAACCCCGAAAAGATCGGGACCATCGCCCGAATGGAGCATCCGGTCAGAATACATGATGTTCAAAGGCTCACAGGTTGCCTAGCGGCTTTGAGCAGGTTTATCGCTCGACTCGGCGAGAAGGCGCTACCTCTGTACCGACTCATGAAGAAATCAGATACCTTCGAGTGGACAGACGAAGCCCAAATTGCATTCGACAACCTCAAAGCCCTGCTTTCCACCCAGCCGGTTCTTACTGCCCCGCTCAGTAAAGAACCCCTTCTTCTGTACATCGCGGCTACAAATCAAGTCGTCAGCACTGTTCTCACAGTCGAACGCGAAGAAGAAGGCAAAGCGTACAAGGTTCAGCGGCCAGTATATTATGTCTCCAAAGTCCTGACTCCTTCCAAGCAGAGGTATCCCCATTATCAAAAGCTTATTTACGGGATTTACATGACTGCAAAGAAGGTGGCTCATTATTTCCAAGACCACTCGGTGTCTGTCATTTCTGATGCTCCGTTGTCGGAAATCCTCCACAATCGAGACGCATCAGGCCGAGTGGCGAAGTGGGCAATGGAGATGTTATACTGCGACATCAAGTTCGAAGCCAAGAAGGATATAAAGTCTCAAGCTCTGGCTGACTTCATAGCAGAATGGGTAGAACAACAGCAACCGACTCACATCTACTCGGCTCATTGGACCATGTTCTTTGATGGGTCCAAGATGTTGAATGGCTCCGGCACTGGCGTAGTGATCATATCGCCAAAAGGTGATAGACTTAAGTATGTGTTGCAGATACATTTCGATTCTTCCAACAATGAGGCAGAGTATGAAGCTCTCCTTTATGGATTGCGCATGGCCATCACACTCGGTGTCCGTTGCCTGATGGTCTATGGCGATTCAGATCTGGTGGTTAATCAAGTGATGAAGGAGTGGGATATAAGGAACCCCACCATGACTGCATACTGCAACGCAGTAAGGAAGCTCGAGAAGAAGTTTGAAGGTCTGGAACTTCACCATGTTCCGCGACTGAAAAATCAAGAAGCTGATGAATTGGCAAAACTTGGATCCACTCGGAGACCGGTCCCGAGTGATGTCTGCCTCGAGCACCTGCACCTTCCCTCAGTAAAAGAAGATCCTTTCACAGAGGAACCAGTACAACCGAAGAGCTCAACAGATCCGACTGAAGTCGAGGTCCCTGCTGTGGTTGATTTAATCATGGAGATTCTTGCTCTCATCCCCGATTGGACTGTGCCGTTCATTGCGTACATCCTGAGGCAAGAATTACCAGAAGAGAAAGTCCAAGCTAGGCAGATCGTCCGCAGGTCGAAGTCCTTCACCGTCATTGATGGCCAGTTGTACAAGGAAAGTGTTTCAGGCGTCCTTCAGCGGTGCATCTCCCCTGAGGAGGGACAGTGAATCCTGGAAGAACTTCACTCGGGAACCTGCGGCCATCATGCCTCCTCAAGAGCGATCGTCGCCAAAGCATTCAGAGCTGGTTTCTTCTGGTTGCAGGCGAATGAAATGGAAAAGATATGGCCGACCGATGCGAAGGCTGTCAGTTCTATTCGAACAAGTCCCACAAGCCAACATCTGCGCTGAAGACAATCCCTCTTGTTTGGCCATTCGCAGTGTGGGGATTAGATACAGCCGGACCATTCAGAACATGCCAAGGAGGATTCACTCATCTGTTGGTAGCAGTCGACAAGTTCACCAAGTGGATTGAAGCCAAGCCATCAAGAAGCTTGACGCCCTTACTGCCATCAAATTTGTTAGAGACATCATCGCCAGATTTGGGGTTCCGCACAACATAATCACCGACAATGGCACAAACTTTGACTCGGACAGATTCAAGGGTTTTTGCACAGGCCAAGGTATCCGAGTGGATTTTGCATATATGGCGCATCCCCAAACAAACGGGCAAGCAGAGCGGGCGAACGGGCTTATTCTTCAAGGGTTGAAGCCTCGACTCCTGCGAGAAGTTGGACATGCCGCTGGCGCATGGGTCACCGAACTGCCTTCGGTGTTGTGGGGCCTCCGCACAACTCCGAATAGATCTACAGGGCGATCCCCATTCTTCCTTGTTTATGGAGCAGAGGCAGTCCTTCCGAGTGACTTGCTTCACAACTCTCCACGAGTCGAACTCTTCTCCGAAGTTGAAGCAGAACAAGGCAGGCAAGACGGAGTGGATCTTCTAGAAGAAGAGCGCGAGATGGCACTAACTCGTTCAACAATTTATCAACAAGATCTACGGCAATTTCACGCGCGACATGTCAGGAGTCGCACATTCCAAGCACGCGACCTGGTGCTCCGAGTGGATCAGCAGAGACCACACAAGTTGGCTCCCGCCTGGGAAGGACCCTTCATCATCTCTAAGGTGCTGAACAATGGGGCGTATCGACTCTACAACCTCGACAGGGAAACGGACGAGCCGCGAGCATGGAATGGAGATCTCCTGAAGCGCTTCTACACATGACCGACGATGGGGGCAATGTAAAGAACAAGTATCATTGAAGTAATACAAAGCAGATTGATTTCTTGCGGGTTCAATATTCTTCCGCGTTTGCAGACTCCGGTCTAAAAAATTCGCTCCGAGTGCAAACTCAAAGTCGCACTCGGGGACTTAGCTGCGGCCCAGAGTCGCCTAAGTAAAAAACTCTCTCCGAGTGTGCTCTAAAAGTCGCACTCGGAGACTTAGCTGCGAACCAGAGTTGCCTAAGTAAAAAACTCTCCCCGAGTGTGCACTAAAAGTCGCACTCGGAGACGTAGCTGCGACCCAGAATCGCCTAAGTAAAAAAATTCACTCCGAGTGCGTACTAAAAGTCGCACTCGGGGACTTAGCTGCGACCCAGAGTCGCCTAAGTACAAACTCGCTCCGAGTGCGCACCAAAAGCCGCACTCGAGGACTTAGCTGCGACCCAGAATCGCCTAAGTAAAAAATTCACTCCGAGTGCGTACTAAAAGTCGCACTCGGGAACTTAGGTGCGACCCAGAATCGCCTAAGTACAAACTCGCTCCGAGTGTGCACTAACAGCCGCACTCGGGAACTTAGCTGCAATTCAGAATCGCCTAAGTACAAAACTCGCTCTGAGTGCGCACTAAAAGCCGCACTCGGAGACTTAGTTGCGATCCAGAATCGCCTAAGTAAAAAGCTTCCTTCGAATGTTTCCTCGAGATCCACTCGGAGGCTTAGCAGACCCTCATTGAGACTCATGTGGATGTGAAGACAACTGACAACTTCATGAGTAACAACTCGCTCCGAGTGCGAGCTTACAGCTGCACTCGAAGACTTAGCTGTGATCCCGAATCGCCTAAGTAAAAGCTTCCTTCGAGCGTATCCTCGAGATCCACTCGGAGGCTTAGCAGACCCTCATTGAGGCTCATGTGGATGTGAAGACAACTAACAACTACATGAGTAACAACTCGCTCCGAGTGCGAGCTTACAGCCGCACTCGGGGACTTAGCTGCGATCCAGAATCGCCTAAGTAAAAGCTTGCTCCGAGTGCGCACCAAAAGCCGCACTCGGAGACTTAGCTGCGACCCAGAATCACCTAAGTACAAACTCGCTCCGAGTGCGCACTAAAATCCAAACTCGGGTGAAAAGACCTCGATGACGCCTAGAGGGGGGGGGTGAATAGGCTATTTAAAAACTTCTTTAGATTTGGCTTGAAGCTAATGCGGAAATAAACTAAGAGGGTACTTGTCAAGCACAAATCCTGAATGCACTAGGCACTGCAACGTGTATCAACAACACAATCTACCAAGATGGACACAATACAGTTACTAACAAGCACAAGTAAGTTACACAAACTTACTTGAGTTATATCACACGACAAGTAGGTGAACAACACAAGATACTAGATCACACTATATCACACAATATATCAAAAGCTGCAAGTATGAACGTGTGGATATAGAAGGTATGCTTGAATGATTAATCTTGTACAAGAAATAGCCAACACAATATAATGAGCACAAACAATATGCAATGTATGTATGCTCAAGTAACACAAGTAAACCACAAGTAAGGAGTTAGGGTTAAGGATAACCAAGGTCACTGAGACGAAGATGTATCCTGATGTTCACTTCCTTAGAGGGAAGCTAGTCACCGTTAGAGAGGTGGATGTTACCACGAAGGCACACCAACGCAACGAAGGCTCACCCTATTCTCCCTTTGAGATAACACCACGAAGGCGTTTCTCAACAACTAGTGGTAAGCCTTTGAGGTGGCTTCCAAACCCTCACAAACTTTTCCGGGGGAAATCACACGAATTGATTCCTCTCCGAAGAACTCCTACTGCCTAGGAGTCTCCAACCTCCAAGAGTAACAAGATCACGGGGAATGCTCAAAACTTGCTCAAATCACAAATAGCTTGGGTTGAGAGAAGGAGAGGGAGACAATCTATCTTTTGATTGGAACAACTCTCAAAGGGGCTCACAAATGCTCTTGGGATCTAAGATTTGGAGTGAGCAAATGTGTGTGAGGTGGAAATGTGTTCTTATGAGGATAAGGCTGTGTTAGGCAACCCTCTCACGAAGTGGGAGGGGGGTATTTATAGTGGGGAGAGAAAAAGAGTCGTTGGGGAAACTTTAAGTCACACAGGGTCCGGACGTCCGACAGTTGTCGGAAGTCCGTGCGTCCGCGAGGGGTCGGACGTCCGACAGGGGTCCGTCGTCCGAGGCATGTAGATACGACTGAAACTATTTTGAATTTATCAGCCACCGGATGTCCGGAGAGGACCGGAAATCCGAGTTATAGAGCTCAACTTCTACTGGTGGTAGGTTCCGGATTTCCGACGGGTGTCGGACGTCCGGCGCTCGGACGTTCGGAGGGAGCCGGATTTCCGAGATATAGAACTCAACTTCTACTGGTGCAGGCGTCCGGATTTTTGGGACTTGGCCGGACATCCGGGCCACGGACGTCCGGAGGGAGCCGGAAGTCCAAGTTATATGGCTCTGATTTCTCTGGTATAGGATTCCAGATTTCCGAACTAGTCGGTCGTCCGGTCCTCGGACGTCCGGAGAAAGCCGGATGTCCGAGGCACTGGTTCTGTTTTCAGATAACAACAAAACAGTGGAGATGTGGTCTGAGCAGAAAGTGATGATGTAGTTTGAGCAAGTTCATCGCAAAACCTGTGATCCTCTCTTAATAGTGCGGGATCCCTAAGGACTCAAGAATCATAAAAGAGTACTGATTATCCATACTTGAGTGTATACTTTTATTCGCTGATCATCATTCCGCACAACTAACGTCAAAGGAACTGATACCTTTGAGTTAGCCCTTTCACCTGAGCTTGATGTTGTTGTTCCTTCTTGGCTCAAGTTGAAAGCAAGACATGATGAAGTCTTCAAGTAGCTTTCCCATACACAATGCGGAAAGCCTATCTTATGTATTCATCTTCATTTGTCCATCATGTGAACATCCACAAGAATCAAGCATGTAGTGCTCAGGAATGCTTATCTTGATCTTGTCCTTGTTAGCACATGAGGTTGTCCTTATCAGCACATGATCATTTACAATAGTTTCAATGATATATTCGTGCTGATCCACTTGAACTTGCACACCACAATCTTGATGACGATCACCACTTGACGTCATCCTTCATGGGTTGTATGAGATCTTCCTTTTGACGCAAGCCCAATGGAAGCACACCTAACCCCCACACAGGAGTCTCACAAAGACCATGGGTTAGTACACAAACACGTAATGGACAATGCTTACCATACCATGGGATCACTTGATCCCTCTCGGTACATCTTATACGCTTTGTGTGTTGATCATCTTGATTTACTCTTTGTCTGAGATCTTGATCAACCTAGTGTTTCTATGACCATTCTTTGGATAATACCTTGAATTACATCTTGGTCATCATATAAACTCCTTGAACCCGACAGATGGACTTCAAGAAGTGCCTATGGACAAATCCTATAAATATAACTTAAGGCAACCATTAGTCCATAGGAATTGTCATCAATTACCAAAACCACATATGGAGATATATGCTCTAACATCGGGGACTTAGCTGCGATCCAGAATCGCCTAAGTAAAAAGCTTCCTTCGAGTGTGTCCTTGAGATCCACTCGGAGGCTTAGCAGACCCTCATTGAGGCTCATGTAGATGTGAAGACAACTGACAACTACACGAGTGTCAATTCACTCCGAGTGCGCACGAAAAGTCACACTCGGGGACTTAGCTATGACTCAGAGTCGCCTAAGTAAAAAGTTTCCTCATGTTTGCCATTGGCTTCACCAAGAAACGGCAAACAAAAACCACGAGCCAAAATCGTGTAAAAAAATTTTTGGCGAAAGAAGAGCAAAATATTCGATTCGAATTCAAAGTTGGATCTACGATCAGTCGGCTCGGTGTGGATCAAGCTTATCCACACCGAACCACGAATGTGACGGCCAATAGCAGTCTCCAAAGTTTGATACAGATACCACTCGGCATACCGAGGTAAAGTTTTTCAAGCGTCACCGGGACTGGCAAGCTCCACAAAGGTGTCAAGGTCGATCCCGTCTGCGATGCGAGTGGCTGTGTCGAGGAAGGTCTCCATGAAATCTTCGAATCAAAGCTTCTTGGTGTTGGCGACCTGCAACGCCTTCAGCTTTTCTTCGCGGGCTTCCTTGCAATGCACTCGGACCAGCGATAGCGCCACGTCCGCACCACAACGAGCGGCAGACTTCTTCCATGCATGCACTCTGTTCGGGACGTCCTCCAGCCGAGTCATCAAACCTTCTATTTCTTGCCGGGAATCGTCTTCGGGCCACAACTCCTTGTCGATCCGGCCGATGACTTCTCTCAGGCAGCCAATGAAAGGTCCCACTCTGCCAAGGCGAATATGCGCTCGGAGCATGTCCCGGTTGGCTTCGTCGCCGAGTGGAACGTTCGGAACAACCGACCATTCAATGTCGGCTGCTTCAGCCTCAGCGTCCAGACAAAAATCTGCCAAGAAAATACAAGCAGGAAGTAAGCGCAGAATAAACTCCAAAGGCAAGAAGCACTTGGCAAAAAGCTTACCACCAAGCAGTGCAATCATCTTCCTTGCCCAGTCGCTGACGTACTTCTCCTGCGCCATGCACCGATTGTTCATCAACTTCAGCTGACCCATCCGTTCGGTTCTTTGCCTGCCCATTTTCTCAATTTCGGCCACCAATGCCTTGTTGGTCTCCCGGGACTCCTCCAAAGACTTCTCTCGGTCAGCAAGAGCCCCCTTCACACCGGCCAAGTCATTCACAGCTGCCTCCAATTCCGCAGCAAGCTGAATCTTTTCAGCCTTCAGAGCATTGTACGCGGATCCCATTTTGCAAGTCTTCTGCCAAATCAGCGCAAAGGGAAGATCAGACACATTCAACAAAGAAAACAAACAAAGCTCAAAATTCTTCAGACCCGTGCCGATGCAAGCAATCGACAGCGGTCTCGGGGACTACACCTAGTGGGTTCACTAAGAGTGACCCCACTGGCATGACGCTCAAACATGCCGGCCCTATTGACCTACATGACAAACAAACAAATCTATGACACTACTATCACCCGACCTGAGTAACACTACTCTCGGGGACTACACCCAGTGGGTGCACTCGGACTGCCCCCACTGGAACCATTCGGGCAGATCAGCTCTGATACGCTCAGGTAACGGAAAATGCATCTAAAGACAACTGCCGGTGCAAGCACTCGACAGAAGTCTCGGGGACTACACCCACTGGGTTCACTCGAAGTGAACCCACTGCAAAATCATCCTAATGTATCCGGGTCTATCACTGCAACCCCAAGTGAGTGACAAGAGGAAAGTAAACATTTACTAGCGCACTTACTCGGATGTCGTCCCGGAGCTCCAAGCTTCTCTTGTACAAAGACGCGATGGAGTCGTACGCTCCCTTGGCATCACCCGCCATCAACTCCACCTGCACCATGGCGTCCTTGGCGGCCCCCACCTGGTCTTCCGGGAGATGTGGGGCGTCATACTGAACGGTTGACGGACCCATAGCGGCAGAAGACTCCTTGGGCATCCCAAGCTCCGCTCCAGTCGGTTCCACCGCGAGGGGCACCGTCTCAGTCGGCGGCATCGTCTCGGTCGACAGCACGGCCGTGGTGGGAGCAGCAGCAGATGGGACAACCTCAAGGACAGGCGCTAAAGCTGGCCCTGACCCCCTTTGGTCGTCGTCGTCCAGATGAATCACCTCCGAAGGAAGCCCGACTGAACAACATGAAATTACAGAAAAGGGCAAGATTAAAGGCAGCACTCGTGAAACGATAAATACAAACTCTCAGAGTCATGACAACATACCTTGCTGGGATGTGGCAGCATTATCCGTGTCCATGGGATCATTGTCCTGGTGCGGCAGAGAGGCGGCGGAGGTAGCAGCTCTGTTGAGTGAAATCCACTCGACAGATAAGCATGAGTTCAATCAGATACTGAAGGATGATGGGAGAGCAAGACACTTATGCTGAGGTGACTGGAACAGCGATCCTCATCCGAGGCAAAGCTTTCCGAGGCTTGGGCCCGCTAGGTTTGGCCACCTTGGACGGCTGGTCTGTGGGTTCGGCAGCAGCGTCCCTAGTCCTCTTCACACTCCGAGCACTCAGAGCTACGGGAGGGGTTGGCGGAGCACTCGAGGCCGCTGGAGGAGCCGGCGGAGTCATGGGATCGTGACGGCGCTTAGTTCGATGTTCTGGTGGTGGAGGTGGTGAGCTGTGCTCCCCAACCTCCTCCTCCTCCTCTCGGTCTCCTCCTCCGTCTCCCCACTGCCGGAGACGTACACGGCGCTGTCCACGCTGCCCTCCTGGCTGCCCTCCTCTTCTTCAGCTGGATTCCCATTCGAGACGGCAGAATGCCAGTTAGTCCACTCCTGCACAAGACACAGTCGGCAACGTCAGACGCCAGGCGGCGGTACAAGAAAAGTGATAAATTTAAGAAGATTGAAAGCACTCGACAAGATGCGCTCACCTCATCCGAAGGAGGATTGTCGGCACGGAAGGGCCTCACTCGCCGGGCTCCTTGGGGGTTGTCGCATGCGCCTGTGATGCCGCGGACCCACGCTGTCACCGTCTCCCCGGTCACGCACTCTGGGTGAGTCCGAGTGGAATCCTCAGGCCCCACATAGTGCCACATGGCATGGTCTCGGGCTTGCAGCGGCTGGATGCGCCGACCCAGAAAAGTCTCCAGCAAGTCCATGCCGGTGACTCCCTTGCGGACGGCGGCTATCAACGCATCGACCAGAGGCTGGATCTGGACCTTTTCCACCTTTGAGAGCGAAAGCTGCCTGGGAGGGGCCGGACGGTCTAGGCTAAAAGGTGGCAGCCCAGTCGCAGCATTCGGACAGGCGATGTCCTGGCAGTAGAACCAGGTCGACTGCCAGTCCCTAACTGACTCGGACAACTGGAGAGGGGGGTAGCTACTTTTTGTTTTCTTCTGGAAGCCTAACCCCCGCAGAGTTGGAGGAGATGGGTCTTATCGTCCGACTAGCTAAGCTTTTTGACAGTTTGGGACCTAGCGGAGAAGACGTACTTAAAGACCACCCAGTGGGGGGGGGGGACATCCAATAAAGCACTCGCAAAGGGTGACAAATGCGGCAAGGTGGGCTATCGCGTTCGGAGGAAAATGATGGAGCTGCGCCCCGAAGTGATTCCTAATACCTCTGAAGAAGGGGTGGGGAGGCAGGAAGAAACCCTTGAACACGTGGCTGAGCAGCAGGACGCGCTCCCCCTCCTCTGGCGCCGGCTCCGTCTCGCCCTCCGCCGGCAGCCTCCATGACTTGTTGGCGATCATGTCGTGCTCCACCAGCTCCAGCAAGTCGTCCGCCGTCATCGTGGAGGGGAGGAAATCTCCCTGGATCCAACCCACCGGCAGTGCCCGCTGTCGCCGCTGAGGAGGGGCCACCCCCTTCTTCTTCTTCTTCTGTGCTTCGAGTTTGCTGGTCTGCCCCTTCGTCATGGTGAAGGCAACAGATCCGCAGAGGAGGAGAGGAAGGAGGAGGCTTGAGGCGCGCAAGGAGCTGCGGGAGGAGCGAGGTTAACGCGAGGAAGAAGAGCAGCGCAACAAGAGATCCCCGCCGGAAGGGCTTAAATAAGCTTCCGACTGAGTCGCTAACAGGTGGCCCCGAAATCTTATCCCCCCGACCGACTGCTGCGATGTTAGTGGAGAAGATAACGGCGCGGTAATCGAGGCGGCAGAAACTACTCGATGGTGATGTCGGCATCCCCGCAGAGCGCGCGGCAACCGAAATTTGAGGATCCCGGAAAATCCGCCGCTGTCAGTTTGACCGGTCACATCGAAAGATTCCGCGAAAGCACTCGGTCCTTGACGGTTTGTTTCACTGGTATATTCACTCGTATCGCTGGTCGAAAGGATAAAATGGATCGAGGCAAACGACGCCAAAGTCACATCCATACCAGTCGGATCTGTACTCCAGCCATCACTTCGTCGTTCCAACCCCGATCCATTCGGGGACTAATGATGGGGTTATAGTCCCAGGGTAGGGTCATAGGCCTGCCCTATAGGTCCTACCCAAGGACTACCCTTCATAGAGGATAAGGCCCTTAGACAGTTCCGACTGAACTAAGGACTCCCCCATCATCCAGTCGGTGATGAGCATTTGGAGCGTATTTAACGTACCGAATGAATTCCACTCTGTACATCGTAACCTCCTAGGAGGGCAACGGTCATACGTTTTCATACACCATTATTAGCATTTAAGGCATACGTTACCTGTAATGTAGGCATTTATTCGCCACTATTCCACCCCTGTCCACCGGGCCGTTGTGGAGGGCAACGCACTCTATATAAGCCGCCCTTCCCCACTGGTGCAGGGGTTGGCATTTACTGTAATCATATATTCCACTCGACACTAAGCTCCCAAGAGCACTGAGACGTAGGTCTTTTACCTCCACCGTAGAGGGGCCTGAACTCATACAACCTCGCCGTAGCTAAGGCTGTGCCCATCCTTTCGTACCCTACACATCTACTATCAGACTTATACCCACGACAATGACACTTTCCGGCGGATGAACCTACACGACAAAAATCATCAAACTTCATCCACGGTTTTTCATGGCATCGTTCCTAGAAAGTCAGCATATCCGGTGGGGTGGATTAAGCTTAACGTTGCTTTTGGGGATGAGCATAATTCTAGATGTGAACCCGTAATGTTTGAGGTGGTGAAGATAAGAAGCCCTTATCACGCTCTCTTTGGAAGGCCGGCTTAGGCTTGTTTCATGGCTCCTCCTTGTTACATCTACCTCAAACTCAAGATGTTGGGTCTGAAGGGCACAGTAACAGTAGGAGGCAGCAGAAAAATAGCCTTGGAATGCGAGGATGGAGACGCGACTTATGGTGAGTCGGCTTGCACCGTCGAAAAGTTAAAGTCTCTCACGGACGATGCTAGTAAAGAGCCCCTCAAGTAAGCCGCCGGACGAGTAAGTCGACCCGGCCACATTTTTGGCCTTATCATATTAAGAGCCACCGACTCGTTATCTTTTGTATCGATCCCCAAATTCTGCACATACCTCTGTCATAGTTTGAATCTAATAAAGCTCATATTTTAGCTAAAACCTGAGCATGAGTTTTTATCATATGCTGTATGGGGTTACAAGTATTAATAAATTATTATGATAGATAAAATTAAGTCGGCTTATCTCGGGGGTACTAGTCCCAAGGTTATTTAGCAGTAATAACATTGTCTTCTGCAATCCTATGCTGGGCCTTTTTATTGACCATAGGTCACTTGGGGGCTTCCTACTCATTGGGTTTAGATTTTTCACCCTCTTGATCGGCGAAGATGCCACAAAATGGTTAAACCTGCCGGTATGTTTGATGTGACTCTGATAAGATGACTCCATGTACTCTTGACTACTCAATACTTATGGACCTTGAATTGACAAGGTTAAAACATTGGTTTGTCATGTGAGAGCCGGCATACTGAAAGCGAGGATAAACCATGGGTTATCATACCTGCTTCATTGAAGCAAGACTTGAGCCTCGAAAGTAGGTCTCCTATTTTTACCGTGACTCACTAAGCCGACTTATGAATAATATTTTCTCTCCTAGGTGTTTTTTATGCCTAAACTATTTCCAGGAAGGATATCACGAATAGCCAGGCTATTGCGATTATAATCATGTTATGATCAGTTCAAAAATTTCTCCTCTCTTACACGAGTGTAGTGAGAAAATTTTAAAAAGGGGGGATCAAGCTCATTGCCGGCTTAAAAGGTCCTACCTCTTTACCGCGTCTTGTTGAGCTGGCCTATCAAAAATACCTGATTCTTTGCAAAGTGTTGCAATTTTTTAGGAACAAGCCATATGAGACGGTTCAGCATGGAAAAACCAGGATAAAGGAATATCATAACAAGGTCTTCTACGACAAGCTAAAATATTAAAGACAAGCGTGCTCGATGGCACGACCAAAAGCATTCGAGAGTTTTTACTACCCCTATCACACACTCGCATCAGGAGTTGATAAAGTTCAAAGATGTTTTAATGCATGGGACCAATTGTTCTACTAGGCGAGGCATTTTGACCCGCCCTCAATTTTTTCCCGGTTGATTCGGTATCAGATTCTTCCGGCTCATCTTCATCATTGATGTCTTGCTGGCCTTGCTGAATCCACTGGATTGACCTCAATGACTCAAAGTTTGAATCTGTTCTGGTTGAAGTAGAAGCACCAACGTCAGGAATGGCTTTTTTTCTTGTAATGAGGCAGGACTAGCTCAGAAGGCTCGTCTTTTGGCATTGGGACACATTATCAGTAGTATAAGCTATCTAATAGTGAGATGTGTCGACCTGCTCTACAAGAAGAGTCGCCAGCGGTCGGGTTTCCTTCATTACTCGAGCAAAGCATTCTTGAGAAAATTCAGAGCCATCCAATTTATACTCTGGAAACCCATCTTTCAGAGCCGCCAAATCAAGCTCTGGTAGATATGCTTTGGCATGCGCGAGAGACAAGTTTGCCCCAGCACGAGCTGCTGATTTGCGGGTCTCCAAGCCCCATTGCGGCATGGTGGAAAGTTGTTTCAGCATGTCTTTGACATTTCGTGGTGGATACTTTGGATTTTCTGCAGCCATGATAGAATAAACAGACCTGGTGTATAGCTTTTCCACATAGGAAAAAACGTTTTTAACTTTATCAATGGCAGTTGCACCAGAGACTGATATGTTTGGTTTGCAGGACAAGTGTAATCTTTGAGTTGCCCTTATACGTCAAAAATGAAGAAAAATAAGGAGATAAATCACGCAAGGTTTACCAAATATGGCGGTCAGCATCTTGTTGAGTTGTTTCACCAAAGTGGCATGGTTTTCTTTCAAAGGACCAAGTTTCCCTTCGTCTTTCTCAGCACGGGACAAAAGAGTATTTTTCTCCGTTTCAAAGTTCTTCATGGCTTGCTCAAGTCGGTCCCGCACCTCACCAATGGAGTTTTTAAAAAGATCCGTCGTGGATTCAGCCTCAGCTCTTAGCCTCTTTTCCTCCTTAAGACACCTTTGAAGGTCTACAACAGTGGATTCAACATATCTGACGAGTCTCTGACGGAAATATGAAGTTTATCACAAATAGGGATTATAAAGACGCTCCAAGGACGGCTTATTATAAAACAACAGGAAGGCAACGATAAGCTGGAGGCAAGACAAAGATAGATAATGACGAAAATAAGCAAGTCCCAAGCAGATTGCAACCAATATACTTGGCACTTGGGGGCTAATGTGTGTTAGTTCTTTAAGTAACATATAATAGACCCGACTCATCTCAAGAAGTTGAGCCGGCCCTTGGGGGCTACAGGTCGAATTTATTTTCAAAAATTGAAGACCCGAATCATCTCGAGAAGTTGAGCCGACCCTTGGGGGCTATAGGAGATACATAGATAAGAGAGACTAGAATTGATATTGGAAAAAGGTAAACATGAGTCTTCACCTCATATTTTTCCTTAAGAGTGCGAATCATATCGGCTTCAGTATCCCGGTTTTCATATAACCGGGTCAAGTATTGCCGGTGAACCTCTTCAACACCCAACAAAGATATATTTGGAAGCTCCAACTGGTTTTTCTCTTTGTGAAGACTTACGATCTATTCCTTAGCCACAATCTTGGCAAGGGTGGTGGAAGCAATGGGAGATCGAAATTGTTCCTTAACCAAAACAACATGTGGAGCAATCTGACCAGCCAGTGGATTGGAATCATCCACATGAGTCACTGGGCTAGGATCTCGAGCTGGATTCATCAGATTAGCAGAAGGAGCAGTTAAGGTATCTATAGTTTTTACTGGTTCGTCCATCAAAATCGGCTCATCCATTGAGGCCATTTCAACAACGGTTGCCTGATCGATCGAAGCATCCAGAATATGTTCTCAATGAGTGTCCACTTTAGCGATTATCTTTCCGGTTTGAGAATCTAACATATTTTGGTTCTCGACACCAGAACTTGACCCAGTAACGCGATTGGATAAAATAGCCTTGGTCCTGCACAAATCAGAAGTCAAGTAGTATATTAAGAAAGATAAGGCAGGCAATCAAGTTATGATCAAAAACTTACCCATGGTTGGTATTGAAAGTGGAAAGTTGAGTTGCCGATGAGGCGCCCGAAGATGGGGAAGATACCTGAATTTAAGAAAAGTTAAAGATTGAGAGCTTACTTTAAAAGAATAAATACCGGATTGAAGAAAAGAGCTGGAAAAATTATTACCTCGACACGAGGTCTGCGAGCCGGTGGAGCATTTGACGGGCTTGGGTATAACGCGCCCACGTCACTCCGGGTCTCGCATTTGGATTGACCAACAAGTCATGTTTTCTTCAAGAGAAAATTGGTAGCTAAATGAACGGCTTGATTTGACATCTTTTCTTTTCAGACGGCTTGCCTGGTTCCTTCTTGCAACAAATATTTCTGGAGAACTCGAAGAAATTGAAATTACCTCAGCATCACTAGCCTTGCAGGCTTCAGAGTCGCCCTGAGGAGAAGGCATATCAGCAAGATCAGTAAAGAAGCGACCATGTGAATCAAGTTCTACCTCAGATTGTTCTTCTAAAGATGAACCAAGAGCCGAGTCACCCTCAGCTATATCGTTCCCGTGGCTCATGGAAGGAAAAAATATTTGAGGTGTAACTTCCCAAAAGCTAGAACCTTCCTGCAAACACAAGAATATAATGAAGATGGTCGATCAAGACAAATTCAGCAAAGGAACAAAACATGTGTAAAGGAGAAAGGATCAATATCGATGGAGGAGGATTCAACAGATAAAACGGGCCCAGACCAGTGATACTGCACCTCTCTTTCGAGTTTGAGAAGAATTTATTCGTCTCTTTGTTAAGAGCATCATCATAAAGATCCTCACTAGAGAAGCGGTGAACGTGAGATGAGTCGCCGAAATATTCACACATTAAGCCGGGCCTCACACTAATGGGTTGGATTTGCCATCTTAACCAGCAATGAATCAAATCAATTCCAGTAAGACCATAGGGCAACTAAGGCCCTCAGCTTTGTACGAAAATGGGATATTTCATCCCTCTCCTCCTCTGTCGACCAACCCGGGAGCACTAAATTATTGTTGATCCTCTCTAATGTGTAACCCGGCAGTGGATTTTCGTCTGTAGGAGCGGCATTCTTGCAGTAAAACCAAGTCTTATTCCATCCCTTTGGATGACTCGCCAATTTTGATTCAAGGAACATGTTGTTTTTCCTCTTCTGAAAGGAGATTCCTCCAAGTTCACAAGAAGTACCATTTTTTATTTCAGTCTAGCAGTTGGCATAGAAGAACTCCATGAATAGAGTCACAGACGACTCGATTTGGAGATATACCTCGCACAGAACTTGAAATTGGCATATATTGGTCATGGAATTGGGAGCAATATCTTGGGGCGTGAGATTGAAGAAGTGTAGGAGATCCCTAAAGAATTTTGAGCCGCGAGGGCGAAAGCCTCTTTGCAAATGATTAGTAGAAATGACGATTTTGCTCTTGCCGAGGCTGAGGATAAGGTCCTCCTTCAGGAGCCCACCATCTTATATCTTTTCGAGATGGCAAAAATCCTTGACTGACCAGGTTTTCTAAATTAAGCTTGGACTCTTCATACCTGGCCCAGCTGCAAGCCTTGGAGTTCTTGGGAGCCATTTTTGGTTTGAAATAGCTACAAAGGAAAATAAGCAAGAATAAGCTACAAGTACAGGACACAAGCGACATACTGGTTTCAGTTGTTAAAAGAACACTAATATCGCCAAAACTGTTACCAAGCAGTCTCTTAAGCCGGTCGACATTAGAACTTGCTGTGTAAGCCAACATAAAAAAGTGGAGAATTTTTGCGAGGGACTTAGCAGGAGAAGTTCCTCACAAGCAAGTTGTGATAAGTGGCTTTTCTTGTGATGGATCGAAGTATAAGCAGAAAATAGGGGAAATATGTGTTCTAAAATGGCAGAGTAACCAAAACTCGCAGTGTTCATACATGGATCTCCTGAAGTGCTTCATTTTGAATCTATTCAGTAAAAGATATATGACGAGGCTGCGACGGGCCAGTGGAGGCACCAACAAAGAGATATTTGTGGTTCTGTGGGGTGGTTCTTCGGAGACTTGAAGAACATAGTATGAACATCAGTATAACATGCTGGTAAATCTATGGAGCCTCAAAAAGGAAAAATGTGTACCTGTTTTCTATCGAAGAAGAAGGACAATGACCGTGTGGAGCTCGACAAAGATGAAAAAGATCCAATACGCACATGGCGTGCTCGGGAAGGTCTGGTCATCGTTCTCGAAGATCTATCACGCGCAGCAATGGGGAAGAGAGCGAGGAAGAAGAAGACAGGAAAGGATAGCACAGGGGGGTTGCCCGCTATTTATAAGGAAAAAGGAGGGGAGGTTGTAATGGAACGGTCACATGAAATGAGCGGCTAAGTTTGTGGCTAAATTTTTGCACCAGACCAGATTTAGTGTTGTTTTCAAAAAATATTCGCCATGATGACCGGGACGACAGCAGTCGGTCTTATGACATCATGTCGATGAAGACTAGGAAGATGTTAAGTATCAAAAAAGAAGAAATAGCTTGGCGTGCTTTTTGTTCAACAGATAAGAGAAGAAAGGTTGCCGATTCATTGTTTGATCAAGATAGCTTGACGTGAATAAATTCAAGTTAACCTGGGGCCTAGTGTCGTGGATGTAACCCCAGGATATAACTCGTCCTATGGGGCCGGGTCAAGCTGTAAAGAAGGAACAAGGAGATGGGCCGGCAAAATTATCGAGTAAGTCGCCATGCAGCCCAACAGTGGAAGATGGTAACTCAAGGCCTAGAAGGCAGAAGACGCGAGAAGATTTCCTAACTTGGGAAGTAAGATAAGATAGAATTGTAGTAAGTCACAGGCGTGTATTTGGCCCGGACTCTATTGTAAACTCGAGGCATCTACGTATATACAAAGGAGAGCCCCCGAGCCTGAAAGATCAAGTAAGAAACTCTCGAGAGCTAGGTTAGCGATTCTGCATCCTTGTAATCGAGATCCCCATCAATATAGACACAGAAGTAGTACGTAGGCCTTTACCTCCATTATAGGGGCCGAACCTGGGTAAATTTGTCTCTCGTCCCCGATCAACCCCTTCGAGTCGCAACACCACGACGATGGCCCCACCACTAAGTCTGCTCACGAGGACATCTACCGTGAAAAAACCACGACACCCGTCAACCCGAGGCTCGTGGTCCGGAGTCCCCATAGCCTCCACCTCAAACTGGTCCACCCTAGTAGTCATGTGCTCGGGTAAATGAGCGGGGGGTGGTGGCGAGGACGATGTAGCAGTCCGACTACCTCTCCCGCGACAATGTCATGTACCCTTTTCCTTGTTCCCTCAACGAAGCAGACAAAGAGGCGCCCGAGGGTGTCCCCAGACTGTCTACCAATGCTCTACAGAGAGATTAGGGTGGAATGGAAGTATGATGTCAGCTGTGCTTCCCCGGCAACGGCGATAGGAATAGTCGTGTCGACGGCACGAGGAATCCTTCTGCTACGGCTATGGAGCCTTGCGTTGGTGTTCCCTCGAAGCGAAAAGGTCGATGTAGCACAGCGGTGGTAAGTATTTCCCTCAGTTTGAGAACCAAGGTATCAATCCAGTGGAGGAGTATCACAAGATCCTGCACAAACACAAAAACATGCTCCCAACGCTATGAAGGGGTTGTCAATCCCTTATAGATTGTTTGCCAAGTGAGAACTGAAAGCAACAAAGTAACAAAGCAAAGTAAAAGCGGAGGTGTAAACGATGGATGTGAATAGACCCGGGGGCCGTAGTGTTTACTAGTGGCTTCTCTCATGAAAGCAAGTAGACGGTGGGTGAACAAATTACTGTTGAGCAATTGATAGAACCACGCGAAGTCATGACGATATCTATGGCAATGATTATATCTATAGGCATCACGTCCAAAACAAGTAGACCGATACTTTCTGCATCTACTACTTTTACTCCACAAGTCGACCGCTATCCAGCATGCATCTAGTGTATTAAGTCCAAAAGAACAGAGTAATGCCTTAAGCAAGATGACATGATGTAGATGGACAATCTCATATCAACGACAGAGCCCATCTTGTTACCCTTGATGGCAACTACTTAATATGTGCCTTGCTGCCCCTACTGTCACTTGGAAAGGTCACCACATGGTAGAACCCAAAACCAAGCACTTCTCCCATTGCAAGAATCATAGATCTAGTTGGCCAAACAAAACCCAAGACTCGGAGAGACTTACAAGGATATCAAATCATGCATATAAGAAATCAGCAAAGACTCAAATATATATCATAGATAATATGATCACAAATCCATAATTCATCGGATCTCGACAAACACACCGCCAAAGAAGATTACATCGGATAGATCTCCATGAAGATCATGGGGAACTTGTATTGAAGATCCAAGAGAGAGAAGAAGCTATCTAGCTACTAACTACGGACCCGTAGGTCTGAAGTGAACTACTCACGAGTCATTGGAGGGGCGATGATGATGATGATGAAGCCCTCCAATCCAAAGTCCCCTCCGGCAGGGTGCCGGGAAGGATCTCCAGATGAGATCTCGCGGAAACGGAAGCTTGCAGCAGCGGAAAAGTATTTTCGAGGCTCCCCCGGTTTTTTGTTGTATTTTAGGGAATATATAGGCCAAAGATCTAGGTCAGGGGGCAGCCAGGGAGGCCACAAGCCCTGCCACCGCCGCCTCCCCTGGTGGCGGAGTGAGGGATTGTGGGCTCCCAGGAGCCCTCCTGGCTTGGCCCACATGCCCGTGATGTTCTTCCGTTCGGGAAAAATTCATTTCGGGGATTTTATTCCGTTTGGACTCCGTTCCAAAATCAGATCTGAAAAGAGCCAAAAACACAGAAAAACAGGAACTGGCACTTGGCACTGAATTAATAAGTTAGTCCCAAAAAAGATATAAAAGGTACATAAAACATCCAAAGATGACAAGATAACAACGTGAAACCATCAAAAATTATAGATACGTTTGAGACGTATCAACCATCCCCAAGCTTAACTCCTGCTCGTCCTTGAGTAGGGAAGTGATAAAGAATGAACTTTTGATGCTTTCATGCTACCTCGCATAGATGTCCTTTGTAACTCCTCTTATGTGACGTGAATGTTCAGATCCATTAGATTCAAAACAATAGTTTGCTATTGACGTGGAAACAATAATAATTCAAGCAAACTAGCAAGGTAATCATGAACTTTCAAAATAACAAGGCCAAAAGAAAGTTATCCCTACAAAAGCATATAGTCTGGCTATGCTCTATCATCATTGCACAACGAATTTAAATCATGCACAACCCCGGTATTGGCCAAGTAATTGTTTCACACCTTTACTTTCTCAAACCTTTTCAACTCTCACGCAATACATGAGCGTGAGCCAGGGTTATAGCACTATAGATGGTGTGGAGTGCGGTGGAGGTTGCAAGACAAAAAAAGGAGAAAATAGTCACATTAACTAGGCATATCAATGAGCTATGGAGATGCTCATCAATAGATATCAATGTGAATGAGTAGGGATTGTCATACAAATGATGCACTAGAGCTAAGAGTATGTGAAAGCTCTTAAAGAAAACTAATGGGTGTGCATCCAACTTACTTGCTCACGAAGACCTAAGGCAATTTAGAGGAAGCCTATCATTGGAACATACAAGCCAAGTTATATAATGAAAATTTCCCACTAGCTATATGGTGGTGACAAAACGAGAGACTCTCAATCATGAAGATCATGGTGCTTAATATGCACAAGTGTGGAAAAAGTGGTAGCATTGTCCCTTCTCTCTTTTTCTCTCATTTTTATTTTTTTTTATTTTTTTTGTGGGCTCTTTGGCCTCTTTTTTATTTTATTTTGGTGGGCTTCTTTGGCCTCTTTTATTTCCTCACATGGGACAATGCTCCATTAATGATGACCATCACACTTTCAACTCAAAACTTAGAGCAACTATGACTCTATATGGAATGGCTTCGGTAGTGTACCATGACAATGATCTAGCATGGCGTAGACATTAATGGAAACATCATGCTAGCTATCTTACGATCATGCAATGGCAATGTAGACGTGGTGGCACATGTCATGGTGGTAGTTGCATGGAAATATATCTCGGAATGACTTTGAAAAAGCCATAGTAGGTAGGTATGGTGGCTGTTTTGAGGGAGGCTAATGGTGGGTTTGTGCACCGACGAAAGTTGCACGGCACTAAGAAGATAGTGATGGTGGAAGGTCAAAGTGCATCTAAACCATGGACTCAACATTAGTCATGAAGAGCTCATATACTTGTTGCAAAAGTTTTATTAGTAATCGAAACAAAGCATTCAACGCATACTCCTAGGGGAAGGGTTGGTAGGTACAAACCATCGTGCGATCCCGACCGCCACGCAAAGGATGACAATCAATAGACTAATCATGCTCAGATTTCATCACATAGCGGTTCACCATACGTGCATGCTACGGGAATCACTAACTTCAACACAAGTATTTCTAGATCCATAACACCTTACTAGCATGACTTCAATATTACCAAAACCACAACTCAAAACTAATTGAGATGAATCAAACTTCTCTAACTATTCAATGCACATGAAGGTGGAAGTTTTCGTACCCCTTTGGATAACTACCCCTTTTGAGACTACTTTCAAAGCATAGATCAACTACCAAGCCACGCACCGCTGTGCTCTAAAAGATATAAATGAAGCACACAGAGCAAAAGTATCTAGCTCAAAAGATATAATTGAAGCACATGTGAGCTGAATTGTCTACCAAAAGATATAAGTGAAGCTCGACAAAATCATGGTGAGTGCATGTCTCTCTCTATAGGTGTGCAGCAAGGATGATTGCGACACAACAAAAATAAAAGACTCCTACGATACAAGACGCTCCAAGCAAAAACACATAACATGTGGTGAATAAAAGTATAGCCCCAAGTAACGTTACCGATGGATTGAAGACGAGAGAGGGGATGCCTTCCCGGGGCATCCCCAAGCTTAGGATTTTACGGCATCCTTGAATCTCTTGGAGTGCCTTGGGAATCCCCAAGCTTTAGCTCTTCCCACTCTTTATCTCTTTGTCCATAAGAACTTCAACCAAAACTTGAAAACTTCACAAGACGAAACTTAAACAGAAATTCATGATAACATTAGTATGAGAAAGCAAACCACCACTTCCTTAGGTACTGTAGCAAACTTAAATTATACTTGTGCTGATGTTGGGTTACTGTATTTTCAATCTTCCATGGCTAATACCCCCCGATACTATCCATAGTTTCATCAAAATAAGCAACCAACACAACAAAAATAGAATCTGCTAACAGGAGACCAGTCTGTAGCAATCTGTATATTTCATATACCTCTGGTACTTCAAACATTCTGAAAAATTACGACAGTCTGAAGAATTTGCGTCGCAATCAGCAGCAAAACGAATCAACTCAAAAGCTCTTACAGAAAAAAAAATGAAAAATCTTTTCGTGAGCAGAAAGTTTCTGTCTTTTCCAGCATGACCAAATGATCATCCCCAAGACTAATCATAACGGTTTTGCTTGGCACAAACGCAAAAAGAAACACAAAAAACACAATCATAACAGAATTATGAAAGTTTAAAAAACACAAAACAGAAAGAAAAAGGATAGATTCGTTGGGTTGCCTCCCAACAAGCGCTTTTGTTTAACGCCCTTAGCTAGGCAAAAAGTGATGGAATCACGTATAGTCATCTTTGGTGCTCAAACCATAAGTAGCCCTCATCATAGATTCATAAGGCAAATTTATTTTCTTTCTAGGAGAGTGCTCCATGCCCTTCTTTAAAGGAAATTGAAATCTAATATTCCCTTCCTTCATATCGATGATAGCACCAATAGTCCTTAGGAAAGGCCTACCAAGAACAATGGGACACGAAGGATTGCAATCTATGTCAAGTACAATGAAATCCACGGGTACATAGTTCTTATTTGCAACAATAAGAACATCATTGATCCTTCCCATGGGTTTCTTGACAGTAGAATCCGCAAGATGCAAATTAAGAGAACACTCTTCAATCTCATGAAAACCAAGAATATCACATAAAGACTTTGGAATCGCGGAAACACTAGCACCCAAATCACACAAAGCATTGCACTCATAGTTTTTGATCTTGATTTTGATAGTAGGTTCCCACTCATCATGAAGTTTTCTAGGTATAGAGACTTCTAGTTCGAGCTTCTCTTAAAGAGATTTCATCATAGCATCTATGATATGCGTGGTAAAGGCTTTGCTTTGGATATAAGCATGTGGAGAGTTTGCAATGGATTGCATCAAAGAAATGCATTCAAAGAAGGAGCAATTATCATAATTCAATTCCTTGAAATCCAAAGTGGGAGTTTCATTACTACCCAAAATTTTGACTTCTTCTACTCCACTCTCCACACCTTTATCATCAAGATAGGTGGACTCCGAATCATTGGGGCGTTTTTCCACCAAAGTGGATTCATATCCAGCCCCTCCATAAATAGGTTTGAAACGCGAAAACAAAGATTCAAGAGGAGACACACCAAGCACTTTAAGATCTTCATGATTTGCATCACTAGAACGCACCCTTTTAAACCATTCATGCCTAGCGCAAATTTGGGCGGTTCTTTCTTTGCTCTCATTCATGGAGATACGCATAGCCTTCAAAGTTTCATCCAAGTTGACCTTGGGAGGAGCGCATCTAACTTTCAAAGCATCAATATCACAAGAAATCCTATCAATGCTCTTAGCCAAATCGTCTATTTTGAGTAGTTTTTCCTCTATGGACGCATTGAAAATCTTTTGAGAGTTGATGAACTCTTTGATATTACTCTCTAAATCAGAGGGCAATTTGTTGTGATTTCCATAAGTGTTGTTGTAGGAATTGCCATAATTGTTAGAGGAGTTACTAGGAAAAGGCCTAGGAACATAGTTTCCTCTAAAAGCATTGTTGTTGCCAAAATTGTTCCTACCAACAAAATTCACGTCCAAACTAGCGTTGCTACTCTCAATCAAAGAAGATAGTGGCATGTCATTAGGATCTACGGTAGCGTTTCTAATAGCAACCAAATTCATCAACTCGTCCATCTTAGTACTAAGCGAGTTAATCTCTTCTATAGTGTGCACCTTTTTGCTAGCAGGTGACCTTTCAGTGTGCCACTGAGAGTAGTTGGTCATGATATTGTCTAGGAGTTTTGTAGCGTCTCCTAACGTGATTTCCATGAACATTCCACCTGAGGCGGAGTCCAATTCATTGCGAGAAGCGAAATTCAAGCCAGCATAAAAGTTTTGTATAATCATCCACAAACTCAAGCCATGAGCGGGACAATTTCTTATCATAAGCTTCATCCTCTCCCAAGATTGTGCAACGTGTTCATGATCAAGTTGCTTGAAGTTCATGATATCGTTACGTAATGAGATGATCTTAGCCTGTGGAAAATACTTGGATATGTAAGCATCTTTGCACTTATCCCGAGAATCGATACTATTTTTAGGCAAAGAAGAAAACCAAGTTTTTGCGCGATCTCGCAACGAGAAAGGAAAAAGTTTCAACTTAATCACGTCATTATCCACATCTCTTTTCTTTTGCATGGCACAAAGCTCAATGAAGGTATTGAGATGGGATGCGGCATCTTCACTAGGAAGGCCAGAGAATTGCTCTTTCATAACAAGATTCAGCAAAGCTGCGTTGATTTCATACGATTCCGCACTAGTGGCGGGAGCAATCGAAGTACTAATAAAATCATTATTATTAGTGCTCGAGAAGTCGCAAAGTTTGGTGTTTTCAGCCATGATGACTTCAACAAACAAGCACACAAGCAAGCAAGAAAACCGGCAAAGAAAAACGGCAAAGGCAAAAGAAAACGGCAAAGGAGAAAGGCAAATGAAAGCGGCAAATGTGAAGTGGGGGAGAGGAAAACGAGAGGTAACTGACAACAAAAGTAAATGCAAGAGATGAGTTTGTGAGACCTACTTGGATAGATCTTGATCTCTCCTCCCCGGCAACGGCGCCAGAAATACTTCTGATCTCAGCTGTGCTTCCCCGGCAACGGCGACAGGAATAGTCGTGTCGACGACGCCAAGAATCCTTCTGCTACGGCTATGGAGCCTTGCGTTGGTGTTCCCTCGAAGCGGAAAGGGTGATGTAGCACAGCGGTGGTAAGTATCTATGCAATGATTGTTTCTGTAGGCATCACGTCCGAAACAAGTAGACCAATACTTTCTGCATCTACTACTATTACTCCACACGTCGACCGCTATCCAGCATGCATCTAGTGTATTAAGTCCAAAAGAACAAAGTAACGCCTTAAGCAAGATGACATGATGTAGATGGACAATCTCATATCAACGACATAGCCCATCTTGTTACCCTTGATGGAAACTACGTAATGTGTGCCTTGCTGCCCCTAATGTCACTGGGAAAGGTCACCACATGGTAGAACCCAAAACCAAGCGCTTCTCCCATTGCAAGAATCATAGATCTAGTTGGCCAAACAAAACCCAAGACTCGGAGAGACTTACAAGGATATCAAATCATGCATATAAGAAATCAGCAAAGACTCAAATATACATCATAGATAATCTGATCACAAATCCACAATTCATCGGATCTCGACAAACACACCGCCAAAAAAGATTACATCGGATAGATCTCCATGAAGATCATGGAGAACTTTGTATTGAAGATCCAAGAGAGATAAGAAGCCATCTAGCTACTAACTACGGACCCGTAGGTCCGAAGTGAACTACTCACGAGTCATTGGAGGGGCGATGATGATGATGATGAAGCCCTCCAACTCCAAAGTCCCCTTCGGCAGGGTGCCAGGAAGGGTCTCCAGATGAGATCTCGCGCAAACGGAAGCTTGCGGCGGCGGAAAAGTATTTTCGAGGCTCCCCCGATTTTTTGCTGTATTTTAGGGAATATATAGGCCAAAGATCTAGGTCAGGGGGCGGCTAGGGAGGCCACAAGCCCTGCCACCGCCGCCTCCCCCTGGTGGCAGAGTGGGGGCTTGTGGGCTCCCAGGAGCCCTCCTGGCTTGGCCCACAGGCCCCCTGATCTTCTTCCGTTCGGGAAAAAAATCATTTCAGGGATTTTATTCCGTTTGGACTCCGTTCCAAAATCAGATCTGAAAAGAGTAAAAAACACAGAAAAACAGGAACTAGCAATTGGCACTGAATTAATAAGTTAGTCCCAAAAAAGATATAAAAGGTACATAAAACATCCAAAGATGACAAGATAACAGCGTGAAACCATCAAAAATTATAGATACGTTTGAGACGTATCAAAGTACACCTCCCGCGGACCGCCAAGAAGAAGTACCCTCTGAGCGATCTAGACCCGCGTCCACCATCTTTCAACACCTGCCATGACAAAGAGTAAAAGAAATTAGTACAACATAAAAAAATTGAATACCTGGCATGAATAATAATATGTACATAATTTAAGTTGGGATGCATACAAACTAATAATAGTCTGGATCATCTATATATGCTCCACGATCATTAAATGCATGATCAACATCACTATCACGTGCGTCGTCATGAATGACATGCTCGTTGGGTTCAGCAGCATTGACATGTGGAGGGCCTTTCTGTAATAGGTCAAGCATTGACACTTCATTCGCAGCAGTAACCTCTTCTTGTTCCGGCTCTACTTGTCGTGGCTCAAGGGTGAAGTCAGATTCACTATCGCTGTCTACTTCCATGTTCTGGGGTGAAGTAGAGAGGTTCTTGAAACGTTTCTCAGAAAGACGTGTTTCGTGGAAGAATTCTCTGTCATATGTGTCTAGGTTAATGTGAGGCTCATAATCCTCTTCATTGGGTGGAGGTGGTCTAGCATGTGGCGGCACTTCATAAACAACATCCCAACCATTTAGATTCTCATCAGTTTGGCAGGCCCACAGTAGATAGAAAACTTGGGTCGCCTGTTTAGCCGTAATATAGACATGTGGAACATCTAAATGGGTGCTTTGTTTGATTTCGACTATCCCTATATGTTCATTAGTCCTTCTAGTCTCCTTTGGCTGGAACTAATAACATTTGAAGACTACGACGTTTGATGGGCTTTCACCATCGAATTGAAGTTCATAAATTGCTTCAACTCTTCCATAATACTCGGTACATCCATCACCGATAGCAGAGACACAAAATATTGTAGATTTCCGGTCGGCCGTAGATAGCTCTTTGCCAAAGGTACGAAAGCAATACCCGTTGATGTTGTAGTTCTGAAATGAATAGACCTTATAGTCAAATCCATTAGCGGCTTGTCCCAATTCAGCCTCCATACACTCTGAGTTAGCCTACAAGTTTAATACAAAAGGATTGTTGCATTAGCCGCAAATTAGATCAAGAAATGAAATGGTCCATTAATGATAATTCCATTTGTCTAAACCAAGAGATGAAACTCGGATAGCTGACTCCATGCTTTGCCGGAAGCTCATACTTTTCGACGGAATCCTTTTGGATCACCGTTCCATCCGAGAATTTAGCAATGTATCAAATGTATAAAATATCCGGGAATAAGAGCAGTTCAAAGAAATTAGAAGTTGCATAAAAATGTATCGAAAATTTACTCGATGTACGGCCGCACTTCTGTTAGGTTGTTGAAGATATACAACGAAATGGTCAGCCATTCTTCGACATCCAATGCTATTGGTTTCGAAGCACCGACTGGTGCGGGCTTACCTTGGAATAGGTTGATGTTGGATCCAACTTTTTACGGTCGCGAGCATTGTAACGAGGCTTCGTATTATGCAAATGATGATTTATGGCTTCGTAGTGTGCTTTCACGAAGTTTGCCACATCCTTAGTAATGAATTCCTCAGCCATCGATGCTTCAATTTTATGTTTTTTTTACATTTTGCTAAAAAAATCTTTTGCATCCTCTCAGTTGCCAAGCACCAATGATTTTGCACGGCCCCCCAATCTTGCCTCGGTCGGGAGATGTAAAATCAAATGATCCATTGGATTAAAGAAGCTTGATGGAAAGATCTTCTCTAAATCTCAGGGCAACTCCGGTGCCAACTCCTCCATGTCATCTACCACGGCGGGCGATAGTTCTTTCGCACAAAGAACACAGTAGAAATAGCTCGACTCTCTGAGTACTAGCCATCCATCCTTAGGAATAAAGCCACACAACGTCACCGACATTACCCTCTCAAACCATATGTGCCAATCATGACTCTTGAGACCAAATATTTTCAGTTTTTCAAGACTCGCTCCCTCTTTATATTCGCTACATACCCATCGGGGAACATCAACAACATTTTGACCCACAAGATAATTTCCTTCATAGCTCCCCTTTTTAGATTGAACCACGACTTTGGCTTCGAGCAGTTCTGCTTTCCTTTCGATTGTCGCATGTTTTGTAATGGTCTATCACATAGTCAGTTGATTGACTCTAGCCTTAGGATTATCCTTTGACTTCTCCTACATGCCAAAAGATGTACCAAAAATGGCCTCTTCGATATTCTTTTCAGTGTGCATCATGTCGATGTTGTGTGGAAGAAGGAGGTCTTTGAAGTAAGGCAGATCCCACAAGCATGTCTTGTGAGTCTAGGCGTGCTCCGAATTATACCCCTTGAAATATCCTGCGTGCTCTGGTTCAGGCTCGAGAGCGTTTAACTAATCCAGGATATGTTGACCTGCCAACGCAGGTGGTGCCGAGTTTTTGACAACATTACCTTTGATAAAGTTCTTCTTGTCTTTTCTGAACTGATGGCAAGGATCCAAGAACTGTCTAGGCAAGTCGAAGCAAGAATACTTCCGACTCGCCTGCATTCAATGAAACTGAAGAGCTGCCTTGCATGTGGGGCACGGGAACCTTCTATGCACACACCAGCCAGCGAATAGCGCATATGCCAACAAGTCATGCATCGAGTACATGTACGAGACATGCATTTTGAAATATTCTTTTCTAGACACATCATATGTCTTGAACCCATTATCCCAAGCTTCATGCAATTTATCCTTAAGTAACTGCATGTACACATTCATATTCTTCCCCGGATAGTTGCGCCCTGGAATTATCAACGTCAGGAATATATTCTTTTTTTGCATAATCTGTTCGAGAGGAGATTGAGTGGAATGACAAATACAAGCCAACTACTGTATTGGGTTTCCATCATACCAAAGGGACCCATCTGTGGCGACGCAGACTCGAGGATGCCTTGGATCTGCCGCTTTATCCAGATGTAATGCATCGAAGTGCTTCCACGCAAATGCATCCGATGTGTGTACCAACATATTATTCCCATATGCATCTAGTTCGGTTCTTTTGCCCAATTTGTGCCATGTCATCTGTCTAGCCGTCTCTTCGACCATGAAAAGATATTGAAGTCTTGGTATGATTGGCATATACCGAAGAACATTAACGGGCATTTTAGTCTGCCTCTTCTCACCCATACCGTTGTCTACCACAACATACCTGGAAGACTTGCAAATGGGACAATAGTTCAAGTTCGTATACTCAAGCCTAAATAAGGCACATCCTTTCTCACATGCATGTATCTTCTCATAGGGCATCTTAAGTACACAAAGTATTTTGTTCGACTGGTACATGTTTGCGGGCATGACATGGTATTTGGGTAGAAAGTCTTGCACCATGTCTTCGATCCCGGTACCACGCTTGTTGGTGTGATGACGAACCACCTCAGCTGTGGTACGTTGGGCAGACTCACCATGAAATGTCCACACCGTATTATGAGACGTAAAACCCCTCTTGTGTAGGTGTTTACCCATTTCATCTCGTGTCATCTTTTTAAAGTTGTCGCACCCAGGACGGGGGCACCAGGTTTTTCTTTGGCCATTTGCAAATGCAGCTTTCACAAACCCCTTGGTTTTTGTTAACCATTCTTTGGTCGTCTCTTTATGACTAGTATGGCCGATGTACATCCATGCACAATCACCCATGATGGTATTTGCACTCACAGTAGGTGCACCAAATTCGTATTCATCAAGTTATGTAGAATGTAATAGCGACTAGATATAGAACTAATTACTTTTTTATATTTTTTACGCCACAATTTTATTTTTCACCATAAAAAGGGAATAGGTATTGAATCTATCTTTAATAGGTAAAGATGGGTCCTAATCCCACCCGAATACGTGTAGATCGGGTTCGTTTCCCATGTTGTGCTCCGAATCCGATGCAAATTTTCGGCAACACCCCCTGTTGTTCTCCTGATACACATCTCGGCAACAAGCCGGATAAAAACGGAGTGGCACTGACAAAATTTTGCCTCAGACTAAAGTACATCACGGGAAACGAAACCCAATCTACACGTACTCGGGCTGTCCATGGATAACATGGACAATTCTAAAGGATGGCGGTTATAAATATGCAAATACATGCATATTCATAGATGCCTCCCTTTCGAACAGGAGACACTTGGGTTACGAGACTTGACATGAAAATAAAATGAAGTGACATCGGCATGACAACTTGAACAAAGCAAATAGGGGAAGGCCGGGGAGGATATGATAGTAGTGCTCACCACTAAACCATGTAGGGGAGGTAGTAACACGGGGAGGTCGTCACACACTAGACCCTCGAAGCGACAAAACAACTGCAAATTTAAATCCACACAATCAACACGAATATTCAATCCCGATAGAAAGTCTCTCTCTATATATAACTACTTTTCCACTTCTATTTTATTCTTTTTCTCCTCTATTTCTTCTTTTTCTTCCTTTTCTTCTCTTCTTCTTCTTCTTATTATTTTTTATATTATTATTATTATTATTATTTTCTTCTCCTCCTCTTTTTCTTCTACTTCTCCTCTTCTTCTATTTTTCCTCTTCTTCTCCTCTTCTCCTCCTTTTCTTCTCCGTCGTCTTCTTCTTCATCACCTTCTGCTTCTTCTTCTTCTTATTCTTATTCTTATTCTTCTTCTTCTTCTTTTCTTCTCTTCTTCTTCTCCTTCTTCCTCTTCTTGATCTTTTCCTTTTTCCTATTCCTCTTTTCTTCCTTTTTCATCTTTCTTGTTCTTCTAACCCTAACCTAATTCTAAATATTACTAACCCTAATAACCTAGCACTAACCTAATACCAATAGCAATTAAATGACAAAAAAACAAAAAAAAAACTGATTTAACCTAGCACACTAACCTATTCCTTCTTGTTCTCCTCCAGTTTATTCTATTTCTCCTCTATTTCTTCTTCTTCTTCTCTTCTTCTTCTTCTACTAGTTCTTCTTCTTCTTCTTCATTTATTCTCCTCTTCTTCTTCTCCTCCTCCTTTTCTTGTACTTATCCTCTTCTTATATTTGCGCTCCTTTTCTCCTCTTATCCTCTTTTTATTCCACACCTTCTTCTTCTTCTTTTCTTCTCCTCCTCCTCTTCTTCTTCTTCTTTTCCTTTTTCCTATTCTTCTTTTCATTTTTTTCATATTTCTTCTTCTGCTAACCCTAACCTAATTCTAAATATTACTAACCCTAATAACCTAGCACTAACCTAATACCAATAGCAATTAAATGACCAAAAAACAGATTTAACCTAGCACACTAACCTACCAATAGAAATTAAAGGACACAAAAATAAAAAAGACAGACTTCCCTTGTCGCCGTGGGGAGGAGGTGTGGCCGCGGGGAGGAGGGGTGGAACCAGGGAGGGGTGGCCACCTTGGGGAGTAGGGCCGGCGTGGGAAGGGGTGGCCAGAAGGGCCGGCGTGGGGATGGGTGGCCGCAGGGAGGAGGTCCAGCAAGGGGTGGCCATGGGGAGGGGTTGCCGCCGCAGGGAGGAGGGCCATCGCGGGTTGGGGTGGCCGCCGCGGGGGGAGGGCCTGCATGGTGAGGGATGGCCGTGGGGAGGAGGGCGGTGCAGGGAGGGGTGGCCGTAGGAAGGAGGTCTGGCGAAGGGTGGTCGCAGGAGGGAGGACGTGCGGTGGTGGGGGAAGGGGATCGAGGGAGGTGTGCGGCGTGGGTGGAGAGATAGGGTGGGTGGGGGTAATGGACCTTATGGGGTGAACCTCTTTGTCGTGTGCCAACACACGGCAAAGAGTCTAAAGGAAGACATCAAAGTGACAAATTGCTGGCCGGGCTAGGTTATGCTCTTTGCCGTGTGCCTGTTTTTTTGGAGTAGACGACAAATACCTTCTTTGTCGTCCGCTCGGAGATGACAAAGAACTGACTGATGGCAAATTCTTTGATTCGAGTAGTGACTCCAAGGTTTGCTTTCTTCGTGTTTGTGCTCCCTTAAATTGGAGTGTCTCTTATTGTATTGAATGTTTTGAGAGTCTCCGTCTTAAGTTTTCTCTTTTTATCAAATATTTTCACAGGTCGTGGTTTTTCTCTTGCTGGCAGGTTGTTTTGTTGGTCGCAAGAGGTACTACCGCTCTTAGACGGGTACTACCATGCAGGCCAATGGTGCTACCGCTTCGGGGACTCCTAGATAGTTCAAGTGATGGGAAGGGGAGTTCTAACTCTCCCATACCCATTCACTCCTCCTCTCCATGAATTTTCTCCCTCTGGCGACCAAGAACACCTCCGGAGGCCAGCTCCGGATCTCCCATTCCATGCCATCCTTTGCATTTATGTCCAGTGGGATTATTCCCCTCGTCTCCCTCGTGCCATGGACACCGGTACTACCCTCGATCGTTTGTATCTCTTATTTTATCTTTGAATCTCAGATCTAGGGCATGCATGAGGTTTCCATGTTAGTTCGCATTTTCTTAGCATGGGATGGACATGAAATGGTTGCTAGTTGAAGAAGGGAAGATAGTCACCAGAATTTTTGGTTCTATGGTGCCGGTACTGCCGCGTCACTTTTCTGCAGTCTGGGCGGTACTGCCGTCCGTCCACGACTGATACTACCATTGTGGTGGAATTACCGCTCGTGCACCCACAGTACTATCGCTCACGCTACAGAACCCAAATTTTTCCTGTGTCTCTATCTAGTCTTTTCTTCTGTTTTCTTGGCTTATGAAGTTCTTCTACACTTGTTTTTCCACATGCTTCTTTTTGTGAGTTCCAAGTGATGGTAGCTCTGCTTCTCCTTCTCATCGCGTGAACCCTTTTCGTGGCCCCAAGCATTCTCGTACATCTGACGATGCAAAGGCTGGTTGTAGTGCTCAACCTCAACGACAATCTGTGAAGAGAGATGTCAGCAAAAAGAAGGCTGCCAAAGACCCTCATGATATGTCTCAAGAAGAGTTTCTGGCTTTTGGTTAGCTTGATCCCTATTGCAGTCCTCAGGTCGAGGAGTTTGCTGGGCATCCCTTCTGGAACAAGGCTCGGTCAATCATTTATGCGGGGGGTTCGCAAGTTCAAGACTAACCTCTATGTGATGTCAAGTCTATTGATACAGGGTACATGGGCTCTTGTCCTCACACTGAATATTTTGCTAAAGCTCGTGTTCTTTGTTAGCATTGGGTCTTGTTCCTATCATCAGCTTCAACAAGGACTTTGACAGCAAGATTATGGCTCAATTTTATGCCACAATTCGCTTTCACTAGAATGGTCAGAGGAGTCTGTCATGGATGACTGGTGACCATGTGTTGCACTCCAACTGGAAGACCTTCATGAACTCATTGGGCTACGTTGATTAAGGCCTGGATGAGCCTATTGTCCTGAGGCCTCACACTGAGGGTGTTGCAGATATTCACAAGTCCAAGCTTATTCGGTACTCCAAGATTGTGAAGACTGTCAAGGGTGATTGCACCGATCTCCGCAACACTATTTCCTCATGTTGGAAATAAGGACCAGGTGCATTCTTATCTTGTGAACCTCTTATTTCTCTGCATCAAGGAGCGGGATCACCAGTCCACTTTGGATGTTTCCCACATTATGTGGATGGAGTTGCATTCAGCCGTTCTTTACAGGAAGGTGCCTATCTATGGACCTTATCTTTTCAAGCTGATCGAGGATACCATGAATGCTTCATTCCCTATAGAGTCTCTGTCGACTGAGCACTTGGTGCACCATGGTATTCTCAAGCTCCGTGTGAAGGAGTACTCGGGCATTCCGCTTGCGGTTCCTCATATTGCCCCACTAACTTTGATGATGAGCCAGAGCCAGATTATGAGTTTGTCCCTAGGTCCGATACTGAACCTCCATGGGCATCCAAGCTGAAGAAGAAGATGAAGAATCTTCTCTACTTTCACGTTAATGGACAATATAAGGCTCATGTAGAAGCCAAGAAGACACGCAGTCATGACAAGCTAATCATGAGGAAGATTGGACTTGATGTCCAAAGCGGGTCAAAGGACAAGATCACTCATGAGAGGGACTGGATCAAGGTGCACTATCCATGGTTTGAGTCTGAGGAGGAGGTGTCCGCTACTTCTGACAAGTCCGAGGGAGATAATGATGAGGAGGACTGATCTCACCATCACTTTGGCGTGTTTTCATCCTCTATGCCCCTTTTGGTGTCTCGATGCCAAAGGGGAAGAGAGTGTTTAGTCTAGATTTGCCGAGGCACAAGCGCTTTTATCTTCTATTTGCTACTTCCTCTCATGAACTCATTTTATTTGTTTGCCTTGGTTTGTGTTACCAAGACTATGTGAACTAAAGTATGGTGTAAGACATATGCTATCTCTCCTACTATGTTATGTATACTTCAGTTATTATGTGAGATCATATTTCCTATACATGCATCCATGCCTAACTCATTTCATGTTTATGTAAGTATATGGCTGTCTCTATAAAATATAGGGGGGGGGGGTATTGATCCTAGTGTGTGCTTTTTGCATTCAAAAAGCATATTCAAATAGAGCACACATCTAGGGGGCATGTCTAAATTTTGTAGATATTGGGTTTGCCTATGTATTTCTATTTATTCTTGAAATTGCAAATCCCATATTGTCATCAACCCACCAAAAAGGGGGAGATTGTAAGAGCACAATTTATCCTAAGTAGTTTTGATGGTTGATGACGATGCCCCTTGCGGACTAATCATGTCCATTAAACTTCCACATATTATCACGTGGCATGAGATGGTTATTTTCCCCTCGATGGTTGAAAGAGAAGACGGTATTTTTCTATCGATTTAGTGTTAGTGGACTTGAGTCATAGGTAAACTCGTACTATCAAGAGGGGATCCACATGTGGAAAGGTTGGGAGGAGTAAACACGTACACACTTTCGCCCCATCCTGTTCGCAGCATAATGGATCTTTTGTGCTGACCCTTAGGCCTTCAGAGTGAAATAAGCGGAAGTACCACTCTATTGAGCGGTAGTGCCGCCCTAGTGGTATTGCCTCCCTCCAGGTCTGACTCCTCTTTTGCTTAGTTTTCCTCTTTGGCATCTTCGGTTCATTTTCCCTCTTTGAGCGGGTACCGCTTGGGGAGGAGCGGTAGTACAGCTCGAGCAGTCTGGCGCCCTCCCCTTCCGTCCTTACTTCCGCTTAGTTTTTCCCTCTGGCATCTTCGGTCCTGTTGTCCATGGTGAGCGGATGTACCATTGGGAGCAGGGCTGTAGTACCGCTCTAGCGGAACTACCGCCTCCCAGGCCATGTCCATTTGCTTGTGGTACCCGATACTTCCGTGCAATCGGAAATACCGCTCCCCTGCGCGGTACTACAGCTTAGGTGTGACTTGTGGGCAAAAACGGTCAGTTTCTTTCCACTATATATATATGTATTCATCCCCCAAGACCCTCACATTTCTTCCTACTAAAGCTACATTATTGCTTCTAAGCTCAATCTTGCCCGATCTCTCTCCCTGGCCATCAATTCTTGTTGATGCTCTAGGTTTGGAGGAGAAGGCCTCGATCTACACTTCCATGAGAAAAAAGTTGTTCCCCCCATTAATACCTTGCGGATCTTGTTACTCTTGGGTGTTTGACCACCCTAGATGAAAGAGGTCACCTCAAAGCCATAGTCCACTGTGGTGAAGCTTCGTGGTTTTGTTTGGGAGCATCCAATTTAGTTGTGGAGATTGCCCCAACCTTATTTGTAAAGGTTCGATCGCCTCCTTCAAGGGCACCATTAGTGGAATCAAGACATCTCGCATTGTGTGAGGGCGTGAGGAGAATAGAGTGCCTTAGTGGCATCTCGGGGAGCATTTTGCCTCCACACCGCTCTAACGGAGACGTACTTCCCCTCAATGGGAAGGAACTTCGAAAACACATCCTCGTTTTCATCCGTTCCACTTGTGGTTACTTCCTACCTTTACTTGTATTTGTTACTTTTTTGTTGTTGTTGTTGATAGCATCATATAGGATGCTGACTTAGTTGCATAGCTAGACAACCTATTTGTTGATAAACTTAATTTGTTAAAGAAAAGCTTAAAATTTGTAGTTGCCTATTCAACGCCCCTCTAGTCATCCATATCGATCCTTTCACTTACCTTTTAAAATCATGTGTGATGCTAGTGATTATGTTGTTGGTGTTGTTCTAGGGCAAAGAGTAGACAAGAAATAGAATGTTATTCATTATGCTAGTAAGACCCTAGATAGGGCCCAAAGAAATTATGCTACTACTAAAAAAGAATTCTAAGCAGTTGTGTTTGCATGTTATAAGTTTAGACCTTACATCGTTGATTCTAAAGTAACTATTCACACTGATCATGCCATTATTAAATACCTTATGGAGAACAAAGATGCTAAACCTAGACTTATCATATGGGTGCTTTTACTCCAAGAATTTGACTTGCATATCATTGATAGGAAGGGAGCTGAAAACCCTGTAGCAGATAACTTGTCTAGGATGCAAAATGTTCTTGATGACCCACTGCCTATTGATGATAATTTTCCTCATGAGCAACTTGTTGTTATAAATACTTCACGTAGTACTCCTTGGTATGTGTATTATGCTAATTACATTGTTGCTAAATATATTCTGCCTAGATTCACCTCTCAACAAAATAAAAAAATCTTCTATAATTTATGACATTACTTTTGGGGTGACCCACATCTTTATAAAGAAGGAGTAGATGGTGTTATTAGAAGTTGTATACCTGAGCATGAACAAGAACATATCCTAAGAAAGTGTCATTCCGAGGCCTACAGATGACACCATACTGGTGATACAACTCCACACAAGGTATTACAATCCGATTTCTATTGGCCTACCCTTTTTAAAGATGCCCGTAAGTATGTCCTTCCATGTGATGAATGTCAAAGAGTTGGTAACATTGGTAAACATCAGGAAATGCCTATGAATTATTTAGTTGCTATTGAACCATTTGATGTCTGGGCTTTGATTTTATGGGACCTTTTCTTTCCTATAATGGGTATACTCAGATTTTAGTTATTGTTGATTACGTTCTAAGTGTGTAGAAGCTATTCCAACTAGTAGTGCTGATCATAACACTTCTATTAAAATGCTTAAAGACATCATTTTCTCGAGGTTTGGAGTCCCTACATATTTAATGACTGATGGTGGTTCACATTTTATCCATGGTGCTTTCCGTAAACTTCTAGCTAAATCCGATGTTAACCATAGAATTGCATCACCTTATCATCCTCAATCTAGTGGCCAAGTTAAATTGAGGAACCAAGAAATAAAATTAATCTTGCAAAAGACTATCAATAGGTCTAGAAAGAATTGGTCTAAGAAACTTGATGATGCTCTATGGGCTTATAGAACCACTTATAAAAATCCCGTGGGGATGTCTCCTTATAAAATAGTTTATGGAAAAGCTTATCATTTACGTCTTGAGTTAGAACATAAAGCTTATTGGGCAATTAAAGAATTTAATTATGACTTTAAACTTGCCAGCGAAAAGAGGTTATTTGATATTAGCTCATTAGATGAATGGAGGACACAAGTCTATGAAAATGCCAAGCTATTTAAAGAAAGAGTTAAAAGATGGCATAATAAGAGAATAAAAAAAAGAGAATTCAATGTAGGAGATCTAGTGCTTTTGTACAATTATCATTTCAGATTCTTTGCAGGTAAACTCCTCTCCAAATGGGAAGGCCCATATGTTGTTGAGGAGGCCTATCACTCCGGTGCCACAAAGATCAATAAATTCTAAGGCAAAAATCCGAGAGAGGTAAATGGGCAAAGAATTAAGCATTACATCTCAGGTACGCCCATTAATCTTGAAACTAATATTATTCAGGTAATAACACGGGAGGAGCACATAAGAGAGACCTCCCGGAACGCTCCAGAAACCTAGAAAAGGAGTAGGTAGGTGAAACGATTAGAAATCGACTCCAAAAATGCAAAATAAAATGTTCTGTTGGTTTTGTATTTTAGAAAAATCCAAAAATAAAAAGGAGTCAATGGGCCCATGAGGGAGGCACAAGCCAACCGGGCGCGACCATTCCCTAGTCGCTCCCTGATGGCTTGTGGGGCCTTCGTGTGCCTCCCGGACTCCGTTTTCTTCCCGAGCACGTATTCTTATCTGAAAAAAATCATCATATATGCTCCTGACTGTTTTGACTACCGCATCGCAAGTTTTTGCATTGTTCTTATTTCGGGATGTTTTTCTAACATATTGTCAAAGACGTGGAGCTATGTCTTTGCCCTCCTCCAATAACATCAAGGGCCAAGCATGGTTGTTGCAGATGGAACTCGAACAAGAAGGCTCTGGGGAAGTTATCTCGGGAGAAGAACCTAGGATTCCATGGAAGTGCCTCCCCTGAACTAAGAACGTGGATCGCTAGCTGGTATATCCTCTTCTCCAAATCCTTGCCCACCAATGGGGAGGAGAGCCCACCTAGATCAGTAAGGGCAAGGTGAATCTACCATGAGGAGGTCCCTTGGCAGGTTACATGCAAATAACTTTCACAATCTGATTCATAATTATGGAGTAGAGAATATTCCTTTCTTGCATATACCGTCCAATTGGGACATCTCTCTTCCAAGTGAAGGTGATGCAGGAAAAGTCTCTTGGTGCCTGAAAATAAACATATCATGATGGAAGTACAAAATAACACTGCAATGATTCAAGCACTATTTCATGAGATGAGAGAACTAAAGGTTGCCCCCACTAACTTTTGTAGAGAACAAGCCTACTACCTCATCACCACCATCACCCAAGAAGAACGTGTGAGTACATGGGTATGGGCACCACCCTTAGCTTGTTTCAAGCTTGGGGGAGGTGCCCCAGTATCGTGTCACCATCACTTCCACCATTACCATCTATCTTAGTTCGATCCTTAGCAATTTCATTATTTATAGAAATAAAATTTCAGATTTTTTTTGCTTAGATTTTTTTGCTTTGAGATCGATCTATCCTTGTAATTGATTATGAGATTTTTAATAAAGATTAATTGAGTTTGTGTGCTTTACTTGTATGCACCCGTCATCATAGTGTTGCAACAAAATAAATAGAAAGGTCATATGCTTACCTCATAAGAAATAATGACTTCACCTCGAAAAGGGTATAAGTGATAAAAGTTGTTGATAGTAAACACACATAGTATTAGTCATTGATGCAATCTAAGCAAGATTATGACAGAGGAGAGAAGACTTACATATAAATACACTATCTAGGACATCTTTTATGATTGTGAGCCCCCACCAAATATTATATAATGATCAAGTGTTTATGTTGGACATCGAAGACAACGTAATGATTATGGTAGTTTACATTCACATAAAAGTTATATGGTCATGGATCCTTTAACATGTGGTGCTTGCTTTAGATCTTTTTCTAGCCCAAAGAAATTCCACACTAAGTAGAGATACTACTTGTGCATCCATAACCCTGAAACCCAGTTTCTTGCCATGAGAGTCCACCATACCTACCCATGGATTGAGTAAGATCCTTCAAGTAAGTCATCATCGGTGCATGAAGCAATAAAACTTGCTCCTAAACTTGTATGATCTTTTATTGTGAGGGAACATAAGCTTGGTACGTTCTTGTGATGGCAAGAAATAAACGCGACAGACTGCATAATAAAGTTTGTTATCACAAGGGGCAATATAAAGTGGCGTTCCTTTGCATTAAGAGTTTGGACATCCAAAAACTTAAAAGCGCATGACAACCTCTACTTCCCTCTGCGAAGGGCCTATCTTTGATCTCCAAGTGTTCATTCCTCTGTATGGAAAATAAAAAAATTACCATGACCTTTGCTAAAAAGTGGACATATTGAGTGACACCAACTAGATGAAATGGAAATCAATCAACATTTTGACGGGATTTGGCACTCAATTGTATCACGTAATTGTTTTCAACAAAAGCATGTGATCAACGGAAAGTTCAATTGCCCGACACGTCCATCATGCCACACACCAACAATCATGTATGCATGCATGCTCATACGTACATACACATGATGTTGAATTTACAAAAGAATTCTCACCTATAACGTGTCTCCTCGTCTATCTCCAATCAATCGCATGAAATTAGGAAGAGAGAGATGTGGTGGACGACCAATGGTGAGAGGAGTCGGAGTAAGAGGAAGATGGCATCACGGGAGAGGAAAAAGATAACGGGGAGAAGGGATGAGGCCACTGGCCAACGAGTAGGCATTTGTTGTACATGATCTTATCAGTGGCGGGCGGCGTATAAAGCCCACCACCCGTAAGTGATACCCCGCACGGGAATAATATTTTATGGTGAGGAAGAATTATTGCCTGCCATAGATATTTAAAGTACCTCTGGCGGGCGGTTCAAAAGACTTGCCACAGCTATAATCTACTAAGGTTGGACATCACGCAAAAATATATAGTGGCAGATAACTGCCACTGCTAGCCACTGCTAGGTCACCTGCTTGTGGCGGGCGATAGTTGCCACCCGTCACAGCTGAGTTACGCATGTAAGTACCGTGTGATTTCTAGGCACACTTCTATTCTTGTAGACTATGTTGGGCCTCCAAGTGCATAGGTTTGTAGGACAACATCAATTTCCCTCAAGTGGATGACCTAAGGTTTATCGAACTCAAGGAAGTAGAGGTTGAAGATGGTCTCTCTCAAGCAACCCTGCAATTAAGATACTAGAAGTCTCTTGTGTCCCCAACACACCTAATACAATTGTCAGTTGTATAGGTGCACTAGTTTGGCGAAGAGATGTTAAAAGGCAAGTGATATTGATGGTCAAACAAGGTGTTGTAAATCTGAAATAAAAATGGCAGCAAGGTAGCAAGTGACAAAAGTGAGCATAAACGGTGTAACAATGGTGAGAAACAGGACCTAGGCTTCATACTTTCACTAGTGGAAACTCCCAACAACATTAACATAGTCTAATCACATGATATTTCCACTAAAACATGCAATGGGGACGTACTCGGAGGTCATTCCTTTGCGATCAAGAGATGACGAGAATTATGTAGGGCTACAAAAGCACACCCCAGAGTTCGTAGTTTTCTCTATGGATTTCCCAATGTCACTATAGCCATCCAAAGAGAGTATCACAATCACCACAACATATCTCACGGATAGTCAAAGACAAGCACCAAGAGACTCTCAATCTTCAATCAATTCACAAAATAGGAAATCACTCATGAAAATATTCTTCTAATCCATGTCCAATAGACTGTTGTCACCATGGTCTCGGGGATTGTACTAGATAAGATCAAGTGAGAACATCAATCCAATACATAGAAGAAGGGGAAACATCATGGGATCACCCTAGATTAACATAGTCCATGACCACAATAAAGATCACGTCATGAGAGAGATTTAACCACATAGCTACTGTAGAAGACCTCATCCCCGAGGAGGAACTACTCCCGCTTCATGGAGGGAGGAAGCAACGTCGATGGAGATGAATCCGGGGGCACTTCCCCGTCCCGGTAGGGTCTGACATAGGAATTCTGGTCCCCCAAAACTTGTTGGCAATGGCGGTGGAGATCGGAATTGCTTCTGGAAAAAGGGTTCCGGAATCAGGATTTCCTTCTCGGGGTAAAAATAGGAGCCAAAGTAGGGCACCAGAGGGGGTGGCCGCCAGCCAGGCGACTTGTGGGCACTGCCAGGGGCCAGGCCACGCAGGGAGGCTGCCTGGGCAAGCCCTGGCTCACCTCTGGTGCTCTCGAAGCTTTCGTCATGCTGATTTTTATATATCTTTCTCGGGATTTTTGGGACTCTGGAAATTTGGGTAAAAGTCCCTGCAAAAAAAACATCAGCACATAGAAACTGGCAGTCGGTGCACTGAGTTAGTAGTTTAGTCAAGATATGTGTAAAAAGGTATGAAAGCGTAGCAAAACATATAACAATGTCACCCAAAATATCATGGAACAAACAGAAATTATAGATACGTTTGGGACGTATCAACATCCCCAAGCTTAATTCCTGCTCGCCCTCGAGTAGGTAAATGGTAACACAAATAATTTCTATGGTGACATGCTAACACACATATAAGTCAAGCAAGTAAGATATGCAATTCAAGTCAAGACAATAACAGGCAAGAGTCTATATTTAGTATTGAGAATAGCAAAGTAAGAACATAAAGGTGCATGAGCTCTCGCTGTCCGTGACTCGAATATCTCCAAATGGTGTTTGCGCGCAAGAAGTGGGAGTATAAAAATAATTTTATTTTAGTTGAGAACTCAATCTACTAAAACTTCACACTTGGTCTCCTTCAGAATCTTATTTTGACTCATCCCCAGACCACTAGTCAGGAACAAGTCAAAATGATCCTCTCCCTTTCGACATTGAGCACTCATGCAATGGATGAGCACAAGAAAGATATGTTGGCACTTAGGATGGCAAAGAGAATAATGATGGGGAAGGAAGACAAAAAAGGTGTGAAAGGCTCACATCAATGAGTACAACCATAGGCAAGAGAAAGCCAAATGATAGATATGATGTGAGGAGTAGGGATTGCCATGCAACGAATGCACATATGAGCTAAGGTAAGCTCTCCAATGGAACTAGTGGGGTGCATCCAACTTGCTTTCTCATGAAGACCTAGAGCTCATTTGAGGAGGCTCATCATTGGAATATACAAACCAAGTTCTATATTGTAAGGGTACCCACATAGTTATGCATGAATGATAATCTCTATGGAGTACAAATATAACAATGGAGTACGAGTGTGGAACTTTCAAAAGGAATAGTAGTGTTGCCCCCTTCTCTCTTTTTCTTTTTTTCTTTTTCTTGTGTGCCTCTTTGGCTCTTTCTATTTATCTCTCATTTGTCATCTTTGGGATCTTTTCATGTGTCCTCTTTTGGGATATTTTAATTTGTCCTCTTTGGAACTTTTCCTCACTTGAGGGAAACACTCTATGTTTTACAAGAATAAAAATAAGATCTTCACACTTTATAAGAAGTACTCAACATAAAGACAAATGAAAACTATCATGATGTATGCAAATGTATGCCTCTTCCAGTGTAGCAGGATATGCAATGAAACTAGCTCGTCATGTAGCAATAATAAGGGCAAGGCTCAACTAGCACGTGACTCCTCGATCAAGCAAAAGCATGTATGACATGAAGATCAAGTCATGAGATGGTGGATGTTGCATGGCAATGTATCTCGGAAAGGCTATGGAAATGCCTTAATAGGTAGGTATGGTGGCTGTTTTGAGGAAATATATAATGAGGCTTATGATGACAGAGCGTATCATGCCAAGGGTTTGGTTGCACCTGCTAAGTTTGCACCAACTCTCAATGTGAGAAAGGGCAATGCACGGTACCATAGAGGCTAGCAAAATATGGATGGTAGAAGTGACAACAATCGAATACTTGCATTAGTCCGAAGAACTCATACACTTATTATTGGTAACTCTCTATCTAGTCAGGAAATTTACAAAGAGACAAGTACCCCAAGGAGGAGTGTTTGGGGGTTTGGTTATCCTTGCGCATCCTCGACCCATGGTAACGTGAGGGTACTCTATATATTCCAACCCCTCCCGAGGTTAGCGATCTATCTAGTAGCTAGAGTTCTCAACTAATTCATTAGTTTTTGAAAAACACATGGATTTCCCAAAATACGACACCTATCACTAATAGGCTCAAGCTCTTGACACCAATAGTCCAAACGTTACTCAAATCAAGACCTCAAAACTATTGCAAGTTACTACTATACTTAAATAGCAACCTCAATTACCTACCAATGCAAGACACACAACTCAGTGCAACAAGCCAACTCTCTAAACAAGTTAAGCATGATAGATCAAGAGAGTTTCAAAAGCAACCTAAATAAAATCTCTTAAAAAGATAAAGCATGAAAGCTAAGAGCTAAGTATGACAACAGCTATGAAAAGATAAAGAACACACAAAAAGATAAGCATGAAAACCTATGTTGTGTTCTAGGGTGGAGTGGAGCGTGTTTCTCTCCCAAACAAGGAAAACTAGGTTCCGACTTGTTATGAACAGCAAGCAAAACTAAAACAAACTAAAAAGTAAAGAGCGGGACACTCCAAGCATAGCACATAACATATGAAGTGATAAAAATATAGCATGGAGAAGGACAAATTGATGATTGTTGATGGACAAGGGGATGCAACGGGGCATCCCCAAGCTTAGACACTTTAGTCTCCTTGAATATTTATTGGGGGTACATGGGGGCATCCCCAAGCTTGAGTGCTTGACACTCCTGAATCTTCTTTCATCATCTTCCTTCGCATACTTGAAAACCCCCTTCATACGAAACTCATCATAAGCTGATTAGAGTGGTTAGTACCCATAATAAAATAATTTATTCCCTACTGGAAATAAAGATTTTCATGAAGAGCTAATGTTTCTCAATATTGCAAAAAAAAATTGCAAAGAAAAAGCAAGCTTAAGATATGCAATACGATGAAAATGGAAAACGTGGCAAAATCTGTGAAAAACAGACCAACAGGTAGTAAATAATTTGTTCAGGGCACTTTTGTAACTCAAATAAAAAACTCGGAACAGATGCCAAAATGCTAATTGTATATAGCATACTTTCAGAAAAATTCAGATCAAAAAGATGATCTGGTGATTTTTGGTGAATTGTTCCGTCAAGCAGACATAATCTGTTTCTCGACAGCATGTCACTACTTTTGGACTTTCTTGCAATCGGAGGCTAAAACTTGGCACAAAGCTTAAAAATAAAGATACAATGATGTTGCTACAGTAGTAACACACATCAATATCACTAAAAACTGAAGGTAAAAACTCAAGGTAAAGATAACAAGGGTTGTCTCCCTAGATCTCTTTCTTTATAGCCATAAAGATAGGCTTAAGATTTTAATGATGCTCTCGTAGGAATAAGAGTTGTAGAAGAAAAGAGAGCAACAACAACAACAACAACAACCAAGCCTTTCAGTCCCAAACAAGTTGGGGTAGGCTAGAGTTGAAACCCATAAGATCTTGAACCCAAGTCATGGCTCTGGAACGTGGATAGCTAACTTCCACGCACCCCTGTCCATGGCTAATTCTTTGTCGATATTCCAAACCTTCAGGTCTCTCTTAACGGACTCCTCCCATGTCAAGTTTGGTCTACCACGACCCCTCTTAACATTCTCAGCACGCTTTATCCGTCTGCTATGCACCGACGCTTCCGGTGGCCTCCGTTGAATATGTCCAAACCATCTAAGACGATGCTGGACCAGCTTCTCTTCAATTGGTGCTACCCCAAGTCTCTCTCGTATATCGTCATTCCGTACCCGATCCTTCCTTGTGTGGCCACATGTCCATCTCAACATGCGCATCTATGCTACACCTAATTGTTGGATATGTCGTCTCTTGGTTGGCCAACACTCCGCGCCATACAACATCGCAGGTCGGATAGCTGTCCTATAAAACCTGCCTTTTAGCTTTTGTGGCACTCTCTTGTTACAGAGTACGCCAGAAGCTTGGCGCCACTTCATCCACCCAGCCTTGATTCGGTGGCCCACGTCTTCATCGATATCGCATCCTTCTGCAACATGGGCCCCAAATATCGAAACGTGTCTCTCTCCGGTACCACCTGCCCACCAAGGCTAACCTCTCCATCCTCGTGCCTAGTAGCACTAAAACTGCACCTCATGTATTCAGTTTTAGTTCTACTAAGCCTAAAACCTTTCGATTCTAGAGTCCGCCTCCATAACTCTAACTTTCTAATAACCCCCGTTCAGCTATCATTGACTAGCACCACATCATCCGCAAAGAGCATACACCATGGGATATCTCCTTGTATATCCCTTGTGACCTCATCCATCACCAAATCAAAAAGATAAGGGCTCAAAGCTGACCCTTGGTGTAGCCCTATTCTAATTGGAAAGTCATCGGTGTCGCCATCACTTGTTCGAACACTTGTCACAACATTATCATACATATCCTTGATGAGGGTAATGTACTTTATTGGGACTTTGTGTTTCTCCAAGGCCCACCACATGACATTCCGAGGTATCTTATCATAGGCCTTCTACAAATCAATGAACACCATATGAGGTCCTTCTTTTGGTCCCTGTATCTCTCCATCAGCTGTCATACCAAGAAGATGGCTTCCATGGTAGACCTCCCAGGCATGAAACCAAATTGGTTTTTGGTCACGCTTGTCAACCTTCTTAAGCGGTGTTCAATGACTCCCTCCCATAGCTTCATAGTATGGCTCATCAGCTTGATTCCGCGGTAATTAGTACAACTTTGAACATCCCCCTTGTTCTTAAAGATTGGTACTAAAATACTCCGCCTCCATTCTTCGGGCATCTTGTTTGACCGAAAAATGAGGTTGAAAAGCTTAGTTAGCCATACTATCGCTATGTCTCCAAGGCCTCTCCACACCTCGATGGAGATACCATCAGGACCCATCGCCTTGCCTACTTTCATCCTTTTTAACGCCTCCTTAACCTCACACTCCTGGATACGTCGCACAAAGCACATGTTGGTATCATCAAAGGAGTCGTCTAGCTCAATGGTAGAGTTGTCAACCTCTCCATTGTAAAGTTTGACATTGCTAACATGCTTCCTATGCATAGGAATATTGCAATAGAATAATTGATTGAAGCACAAAGCAATAAGCATAGGAAGGCAAAACAAGTGGAGCTTCAAAACCTTCAACATAAAGAGAGGGAACTTGATATTATTGAAATATCTATAAGCATATGTCCCCTTCTCATAATAATTTTCAGTGGGATCATGAATAAACTCAACAATATAAGTATCACATAAAGCATTGTTACCATGATCCACATGCAAAAAGGTACTCTTACTCTCCACATAAGCATAATCTTTCTCATTGGTAATAGTGGGAGTAGGACTATCATAAACATCCTGAACACTATAGATTAATTGTGTATTGGGGAGATGGTGTTCAGCAAGGGAGTAATTACCTCCATGATTATGACCAGTTTCATATGGATAATTTCTCCTTATGTCATAGGTATCTTTACAATCACTATAGATAGGAGTTATAACATCATCATGGTAGAGAAAAGCATTATTATTGCTAGCAACTATATTTGTAAACATGTTGTATTTATTCTTACTAGAAAAAGAATTATCAATTATCACATCACTAATGGGTAAAGGACTTGGAATCCTATCATCCCCAAGCTTAGAGCCTTCCACATCATCAATTTCAAAGTTGGTACCAAAAAGATTTTCAAGATCATAAGTAGCATTATCATCATCTTCCCAATCACAATAAGTAACATGCATATCACAATCAAAATCATCTTCAATAGTACCTACGGACTTATCATCAAGATAATAATGAATGCAATGAAGCTCACCATCCTCCATAAATTTATGTCTGTTAGGATAAGAGTTGATGCGAGGAATATGCTCAGGCTAGGTTGATACCCATTCTTCTTCCTTCTTGTTCCTCTTCCTCCTCTTCTTTTTCTTCTTATTCACCTTAGGAGGGAGTGGTTGGAGAGGAAGCTTCTCCAAATATTTTGGTTTATCATTAGAAATAATAGGGGAAACTTGGGAGAAACTCTCCTTTTTATTAGTGGAAACATAAGGGACATTTTTATGCTTTGGTAAAATTCCCTCTTTTCTAATCTTACTTATGTAATTATTTTCATGCCAATTAACAACACAATAGAGATGGCATTTTTGCAAATTGTTGTTTATTCCTAAGGCATTATCATCTAGCCAAGAGGTTTTTTCTGATAACTCTTCACACATCAAAAATAACATAAGCTCATCATAAAGATCACAAGTGATCATGTTATCACACAACTGGTTAAGACCTATGTTTTGAAAGGTCATGCATTGAAAATTAAAGTGACCCTCTATACCACAAAGTTCACAAGTAAAAGGATAAAGGTCACACAATTCTCTAGCAATCTCATTTAAATCTCTAACCCAAGTGATTGTTCTTTCATGCTTATGTTGCTTACAATACTTCTCTTCTTCAATCATAGGCCTTTCACAAGGTCTATCCACTTCACAAAAATTAACATGCTTATATAAAAGTTCATTTTCAGGAATTGGATCATGCATGTTGCAATTATCATTAACAATTTCATTTTCTTTGCAAATCTCTTTAAAAGGTTCATGACGCTTGATCTAATTCTCCTTAGGCATATTAAGATGTGAAGCAAAAGATTTGAGGAAATCAACAAGGAGTTGAGAATCAAGCCCAAACTTAGCACTAAACTTATTAAAACTTACAATTTCAACAAAGGCCTTAATGCAATCATACTCATAATTTATACCTAACTCTTTACCTTTGTCGATCTCCCAATCTTCAGTATTGCGTTGAATTCTTTCAAGGAGTTCCCATTTAGCATCAGTATTTTCGTTTGTGAAAGAACCATAGAGGAAGCATCGAGCAAGTCTTTGTCCTGTCAAGAGAGCCTCACATAGAATTAGTAATAATCATATCTTTGGGGAACCCATGATTAGGACATTTTAGCTTTAAAGTTTTCAGTCTCCCCCAAGCTTGAAATATGCTCTCTTCGTCATGAGGATAGAAATTATAAATATAATTCCTATTCTCATGGACTTCATGAAGAGGATAAAACTTGGAGTAAAAGAGAGACTGGATCTCTTCCCAATCCCATAGGTGAGAATCATCTAGTAGCCTATACCAATCCAATGCTTTTCCTTTCAGTGACAAGGCAAATAATTTCCTCATGACTCCATCTCTTGCAAACATGTAATCTTAAACAACTCACAAAGTTCTGTAAGTTTCAACAAATGAATACTAGGATTGAGTGTTCCATGATAACAATCATCCCTAATTTTTTCAATTACCCCAAGTGGTTTTATAGGAGCACTGAATACAAACACCTCAAAAATGTTGACAAGGGTCGCTATAATGTATTGTACACTTCTCTGATGGAGATTCACTATCTAGAAGTATGTGGTAACTGGCAATACGACAAAGGAACAACACATATGGCTAAACACTAACAGCAATATGAACTAACCTAAACAAGTACTACACAAGATAGCAATCCATTATTTGGTAATGCAGTTCAACAAATAAGGTTTTACTTTAGCATGGTAAGACTGCATAAGATATTAGACCCATCTATTGCTTAAGCGCATCTCTAGCAGATCCCCCAGTAGTCAGATTTAGGGAGAAAATTTCTGGTTTGGGGGATTAACCCAAGCTAGCAGGTCCCTCAAACGGTTAGTCCCACAAAACTATAGCTTTTGATCCCACGAAAATCCACCCTCTAGCCTATTTTTGCTAACATTACACACACGCACAGAGTATTCTCTTGCAGCACATGGCCTTCTATCAGAGATCGGGAGGCTTGCATTTTTGGCAGTCGGTTATCCAACTGCTCCCGGTCCTCCGCATCGGGAACTCCATTAAGGTGGGCTCTGGGACCTCCACCTGTTTTGGTTTGACCGGTGGGTGGGCGGGACCCCCTTTGCCGCCCGCTTCCCTAACCTGTTTGCCAACATGGTGGACCCGTGGATCTTTGTTGAGGCATCCCTTATTAACTTAGGGCGCCTGGCTTTCCGGCGGCCATTTGGGCCCCCGGTCACCGTCGCATGGCACGAGCTCCTTGTGACCACCACCCTCCATGAACCGTACGTAGACCGGATTGCCGATCGCACCTCGTGGCATCTAGAGCCATCACACAAGTTCTCCATGAAGTCTCTTTACCGGGCCATCGCTTCCATTCCTGCTCTGGAGCCCTTTGAGATGATCTGGAAGATCAGGCTCCCCTTGAAGATTAGGATCTTCATGTGGTAGTGGGTCCGCGGCCGGGTCCCATCCGGAGTGGAGGTGCTCAAGCAAAATGGCATGGGAGATGGCAGTGCCCCCTATGTGGGACTATGGAAGACTCGAACTACATCTTCTTCTCGTCTATTTCCACCCAGTTTATGTGGACCTGCCTCCGCGAGACCATTAGGGGACATTGGTGTAACACCAACTTCCTCGGCCTTTACGTCGAGATCCAGGCCTCCCCGCCTTCGGGACGGTACATTAGATGGCTGGTTATTGGTGTCCTCGCGTGGATGCTTTGAACGGTCCGAAATAAGCTTGTAATTCAACGTGTGCCTCTTCGACGTGCGATTGACGCGGTGTTCAAAATGTGTTGTTATATGCAGCTCTGGCGGCCGCTTAGCCGCCAACAGGACGAGGACGCCATCGACTCCATCTTTGCACACCTCCGGACGATGGCCTCCCGCTTGGCACCGCCGCTCCCTCCGCCACCACCCGAGCCGGATTAGCTCCTTCCATCGCGGTCTTTTCCGTCTTTGTTTTTTGTATTTTATGTTAGGGCTTGTTGAGCTGTGTCCTCAGCAGAATCCCTCGTAATGGGTATCGTGCTATCTTGGGTGTGTGTGTGTTCGGATTTGGACTTATGTTTGTACTCGTGGCTTGGTGGTTTGATACAGTAGGAGTGCAGGTGCCTAGGCATGTTTTCTTTTTATCAAGGAATAATAGGAAGCAAGAATAGAAAGGCATCACATAATTACGCTGCGCCAATCTTTCTGTTTCGTGAGCTGATCATCGATGGTTGCAGGGGGGTGATTCTCCCGATTTGGGTGCCATGTAGTAATAGTAATAGGATAGGTGATGCACGCATGAGTAGCTGAGTTTTATGTCGTAATTATATTGTGATCAAGGTAATACGGTCGGATGCATCATATGTTATCAAGTTCCACAATGGATCAAGTAGAGCTTAAGATGTAGCATATGTTTATAAAATTTTTAGTTCAATACAAATAAAAAAAGTTTGATAGGTAAAAAATAACTCTGCTCATAGTAAGCTTTGTGCTGACCGGTGACACGATAAAGCAAACAGCTAAGAAACAAAACAAGAGCGTAATGAATGAATCTATACTCTAAAATATGTCTATATACATTCGTATATAGTTTTTTAGTGGAACCTCAAAAAGACTTATATTTATGAACGGATGGATTACTTTCCAATATGCATTGTACATTTCGTATACATCTAAAACCTTATTTATATATGTGTTTGGATTTTTTTCAAGTATATGATTAATGTTTTTTAAAATTCATGCTTTTGAACACTTTCTGGACAACTTGTTAAATATTTTTCAAACATACATGGAAACATTTTTCAATACACATTAATACATTTTTAGGATTTTGGGTGGCCTCGACACAACGCTTCAAGGGTTTGGGGTGGCCTCGACGACAACACTCTTTTAACTTGGTAAATTTGGGTGGCCTTGAGAGAGTTTGTCGGGTAGGGGCGCGGCGGGAGGGGGTAGGAGACCAGCATCGTTTTTTCTGTAGGGTTTGGGTGTCCTCGAGAGTTTTGGTCGAGCGAGAGGGCCGAGGGGGGTGCTCCCGTGGTATAAGTTATCATGGTCGAGAGTGGGTATATATATCGACCGCCCCGCATGTCGAAGTTATCCGGGAGGGGGTTATATCGACAATGACGCGACATACATATACATGGGAAAATAATGTAATTGGGGAGGGGGTATATCGGTACCCCCGCCCTCGTGTTGAAGTTCGATCGGGAGGGGGTATATCAACAACGACATACCCGATAAAAAATAAGAAGACAAAAGAAGAAATAAAAAGATGAGAAGAAGAAAGGAATAGAAGAGAAGCAATCAAAGAAAAAAAGAAAAAAAAGAGAAGAAGAAAGGAATAGAGGAGAAAGAAGAAAAAAAATAGAATACTTTTATTCTATTTTTTTTCTTCTTTCTCCTCTATTCCTTTCTTCTTCTCATCTTCTTTTTCTTTTTTTTTTCTCTTCTTATTTATTTCTCCTCTTCTTCCTCTCCTCTTCTTCTCCTTTCTTCCTCTTCTTATTTTCCTTTTTCTCCTCTCATTCTTTTTCTTCTTCTTCGTTATCTTCCTAGCTATATATAATACTTTTCTAAAAATGTAACTTTTGCATATATAAAACTTTTTCTTCTTCTTCCTTCTTCCTCCTTCCTTCTCTTCCTTCTTTTACTAAATATAAAACTTTTCTGAAAATGAAACTAACCTAAAATGTACTAAATCAGAGAACATATATATATATAGATAAAACTAACCTAAAATGTATCCAAATGTACTAAAAATCTAACTTTTATAAGCACAGAGAACATACATACATATATACATTTTTATAAAAATGCAAAAAACAAATCATCATTTATATGAACAAAGGAGAGGACAGGGTGGGCGACGCCGGCCTGACCAAGGAGAGGCACGGCGCCGACGTCGGTGTAGAGCGCGGGGACGGCGGCGTGGTCGGGGCAGGGGCGACGGCGGCGTGGTCGGGGCAGGGGCGATGGCGATCGATGGGGCAAAGGGCAGCGACGGCGTCGACGGGGCGGGTAGGGGCGCGGTAGAGGCACGGCGAGGGCGCGCAGCATGGTCGGGGAGCAGGGGCGACGACGGCGTGGTCGGGCCGGGCAACGGCGGCGTGGTCGGGGGCAGGGGCGACGACGGCGAGCTCGGGCAGCCTGGCGGCGTCGTCGGAGGAATCGAAGAAACTGACGAAATTTTCACAACTGCTGGCTTATATAGCAAAGCCATTGGTACCGGTTCGTGACACCAATCGGTACCAATGCCCCCTTTAGTCCCGGTTGGTGGCACCAACCGGGACCAAATGTCACTTTTCAGCAGCCCAAAGGGCGAGAAGCGGCGGCCTTTGGTCCCGGTTGGTGCCACCAACCGGGACTAAAGGGTGGGCATTGGTACCGGTTGGTGCCACGAACCGGTACCAAAGGCCCCTGTGCTGCCCGCGTCGCGGCCAAAGTTTAGTCCCACCTCGCTAGTTGAAAGGGGCGCGCAGTGGTTTATAAGCCCCACTGCCGCACCCCTCTCGAGCTCCTCTCCACTGCAGGCTTACAGGCCTACTTGCTAATGCTTTGCGTGATGGGCCTTCTGGGCCTACTGCGGGCGTGAATCTTGGCCCATGGATGGGTTTCTAGTCGTATTCAAGCCGTGGTGGCCTAGTTGGTGGCAATTTTTTTATTTTTTCCGAGTTTTTTTTATTTTTTGCTTTATTTATTTTATTTCTTTTTTGCATTGGTACCGGTTGCCTTCCACAGCCGTGGTGCAGTTGAATGTTTAGTCCCACCTCGCCAAGCGAAGGGCTTCCGAACCTGTTTATAAGCTCCGCCGCGGGTGCAACATGGAGAGGAACATCTATTTTTTATTTTTTTTTCCATTATTTTTGTTTTGTTTTTTGCTTTATTTTTGTTTTGTTTATTTTTTAGTTAGCTTATTTTGTTTTGTTTCTCCTTACAAAAAAATACTTTTTTTTGTTTCTAATTACTTATTTATTTTATTTTATGATAATTCTTTTTGCCATTAAAGTTTCTAACAAAAAAATTTCTTTATGAAATTTCTTTTTGCTTTTAATGATTTTTAACAGAAAATACTTTGATAATTTAAGTTGCATTTACTTATTATTTTTTCTTTTGTTTATTTTGTTTTGTTTCTACTTAAATTCAAAGTGCTAGTTAGCCTATTTTGTTTTGTTTCTACTTACAACAAAATACTTATTTATTTTATTTTATTTTGTTTATAATTACTTATTAATTTTATTTTATGATAATTCTTTTTGCTGTTAAAGTTTCTCTCATATATGGTGGACACTCCCTCACCTGATTTTTCGACCGTCGATGATGGCCGCTGTTCCTTCTTCCCCTAATGCATAACAAATATCTAGCACAAGGAGAAGAAGGAAGAACGACCCCCATAACAACATCCACTATTCTTCTTCTCTCATATGCATGAGCTAGAGTGGCAAGAGCATGGCATGCATGCTCACACCTCAATGCCCAAAAACACATGACAGGGGTGGGAGAGGGGAGGGTTTATATAGGCAATCCTTTAGTCCCGATTTGTATCTAAAACCGGAACTAATAACATATGCAGCATGCCACGTGTTTGCGCAGCACGCCACGTCGTTTCGCTGGATCCTTAGTCCCGGTTTTTGTCCTGAACCGGAAATAATAACTTATGCGGCACGCCACGTGTTTGCGCGTCACGCCACGTGATTTCGTTGGATCTTTAGTCCCGGAAACTCGTATGTTACAAAGGGATTTCATTTTTTTGAACTTATTTGAACTCCATAGTTTTTCTGTGTTCAAAATGCACCATTCAAAGTCACATCATCAATTTACAACCCTTTCTGACTTCATTTGTTATTTTTCATGCATTTAGTGATTATTATGAGCTATAAGACCATGAAATTGAAAAGCATTTGAAATGAACTCTGAAAAGGTTCCAAGTTGGCATGGTATCATCATTTCACCCACATAGCATGTGCGAGAAAGTTGAGAGGGTTACGGCAAAAACTGGATGCACTTCGTGTATAAAACGGACAATCTCTTTTGAAGTATCACGGTTTCATACGGAAACTCGTTTGTTACAAAAGGATTTCATTTTTTTTGAACTTATTTGAACTCCATAGTTTTTCTGTGTTCAAAATGCACCATTCAAAGCCACATCATCAATTTACAACTTTTTCTGACTTCATTTGTTATTTTTCATGCATTTACTGATTATTTTGAGCTATAAGACCATGAAATTGAAAAGCATTTGAAATGAACTCTGAAAAGGTTTCAAGTTGGCATGGTATCATCATTTCACCCACATAGCATGTGCGAGAAAGTTGAGAGGGTTACGGCAAAAACTGGATGCACTTCGTGCACAAAACGAACAATCTCTTTCGAAGTATCACGGTTTCATACGGAAACTCGTCTGTTACAAAGGGATTTCATTTTTTGAACTTATTTGAACTCCTTAGTTTTTCTATGTTCAAAATGCACCATTCAAAGCCACATCATCAATTTACAACCCTTTCTGACTTCATTTGTTATTTTTCATGCATTTATTGATTATTATGAGCTATAAAACCATGAAATTGAAAAGCATTTGAAAGGAACTCTGAAAAGGTTCCAAGTTGGCATGGTATCATCATTTCACCCACATAGCATGTGCGAGAAATTTTAGAGGGTTACGGCAAAAACTGGATGCACTTCGTATACAAAACGGACAATCTCTTTCGGAGTATATGTGTTTCATACGGAAACTCGTCTGTTACACAGGGATTTCATTTTTTTGAACTTATTTGAACTTCATAGTTTTTATGTGTTCAAAATGCACCATTCAAAGCCACATCATCAATTTACAACCCGTTCTGACTTCATTTGTTATTTTTCATGCATTTACTGATTATTATGAGCTATAAGACCATGAAATTGAAAAGCATTTGAAAGGAACTCTCAAAAGGTTCCAAGTTGGCATGGTATCATCATTTCACCCACATAGCATGTGCGAGAAAGTTGAGAGGGTTACGGCAAAAACTGGATGCACTTCGTGTACAAAACAGACAATCTCTTTCGAAGTATCACGGTTTCATACGGAAACTCGTCTGTTACAAAGGGATTTCATTTTTTTGAACTTATTTGAACTCCAGAGTTTTTCTGTGTTCAAAATGCACCATTCAAAGCCACATCATCAATTTACAACCCTTTCTGACTTCATTTCTAATTTTTCATGCATTTACTGATTATTATGAGATATAAGACCATGAAATTGAAAAGCATTTGAAATGAACTCTGAACAGGTTCCAAGTTGGCATGGTATCATCATTTCACCCACATAGCATGTGCGAGAAAGTTGAGAGGGTTACGGCTAAAACTGGATGCACTTCGTGTACAAAACGGACAATCTCTTTCGAAGTATGAGGTTTCATACGGAAACTCGTCTGTTACAAAGGGGTTTCATTTTTTTGAACTTATTTGAACTCCATAGTTTTTCCGTGTTCAAAATGCACCATTCAAAGCCACATCATCAATTTACAACCCTTTCTGACTTCAATTGTTATTTTTCATGCATTTACTAATTATTTTGAGCCATAAGACCATGAAATTGAAAAGCATTTGAAATGAACTTTGAAAAGGTTCCAAGTTGGCATGGTATCATCATTTCACCCACATAGCATGTGCGAGAAAATTGAGAGGGTTATGGCAAAAACTGGATGCACTTTGTGTACAAAACGGACAATCTCTTTCGAAGTATGAGGGTTTCATACGGAAACTCGTCTGTTACAAAGGGATTTCATTTTTTTGAACTTATTTGAACTCCATAGTTTTTCTGTGTTCAAAATGCACCATTCAAAGCCACATCATCAATTTACAACCCTTTCTGACTTCATTTGTTATTTTTCATGCATTTACTGATTATTATGAGCTATAAGACCATAAAATTGAAAAGCATTTGAAATGAACTCTGAAAAGGTTCCAAGTTGGCATGGTATCATCATTTCACCCACATAGCATGTGCGAGAAAGTTGAGAGGGTTACGGCAAAAACTGGATGCACTTCATGTACAAAATGGACAATCTCTTTCGAAGTATCAGGGTTTCATATGGAAACTCGTTTGTTACAAAGGGATTTCATTTTTTGAACTTATTTGAACTCCATAGTTTTTCTGTGTTCAAAATGCACCATTCAAAGCCACATCATCAATTTACAACCCTTTTCGACTCGGGCATTAGTCCCTTTTCGTAATGTACTCCAAAGTGCGTCGGTCACCGTACATCCATTGGCAGTTCATCTCTATTATGAAATTAAGTATATATCAAAAAACCATTGCAGAACAAAATGAATAGAGAAATGACCAAATTAATACAAGTTCATCGTCACATTAAAACCAAAGCACAATAGTGATCAAATGTTATTATTGAAAAATAAATACATAAAGTTTTCTCATAAAACAACATACAACTATGTAAAACATTTAAATGCAACAACAAACGCGATCAAAATCGCAAGTAAGGTAACAATTGACCCAACATCATAATGATACCAAGCCTCTTTATCAATGGCATATTTTCTAATATTCCTAATCTTCAAGCGCATTTCATCCATCTTCAAGCGCATTGCATCCATCTTCAACCGCATCGTATCGATCTTCATCTTGCGATCGTCAATGACCTCGGCAACATGCAACTCCATTTCCATATTCTTATCCTCAATTATTTTCAATTTTTTCCTTCAAGTATTTGTTTTCTTTTTCAACCAAAGTGAACTTCTCGAGAAGCATTTCTAGGTGGGTTGGAATTTCCGGTTCACATACCTACTAGATTAAAAATATATGTTACGTTGATCATCATAATTGTCATAAACAATAAATGAACCAAATAGTTATGAAAAGATAATATATACCACATCTGAATCATAGACAGGACGAGGGCCGATGGGGGCGGATACCAAAACCATCGCACTATATAATAACAAGGAATAATAGAAGTAAGAAAATTAGACAAGTATCTATCTGAACTCAGAATTTTTTTCTTTCTGAAAGAAGATAAGAACAAGAGGCTCACCACGGTGGTGCCGGCGACGAGATCGGCGCGGGCGATCGACGGCGGTGAAGACGGGGCGGGGACGAGCGTGACGGACCGCTAAATCTAGACAAGTCTCGTTGAAAATGGAGCTCGGAGGTCGAGTTTCGAGAGGAGAAAGCTTAACTAGTGTGGCTCGGGCATTTCATCGAACACCTCATGTGCATAAGAGGTGAACTAGAGCACCCAAATGCCCTCCATCGCCGGCTCGACAAAAACAGAGCACTGTGGAGTGCTCTGCCGCGGCGGTGGGTATATATGTAGGCAAGTTATTTGTCCCGGTTCGTGGCATGAACCGGGACTAAAGATTGTAGGCCAGCAGCAAGGATCATTGGTCCCGGTTCGTGGCTCGAACCGGGACAAATGGTTCCACACGAACCGGGACCAATGCCCACGAGGCCCCGGCCGGCCCCCTGAGCTCACGAACCGGGTCTAATACCCCCATTGGTCCCGGTTCTTGAAAAACCGGGACTAATGGGCTGGCCAGGGCCGAACGGTAGCCCTGTTTTCTACTAGTGTTGGATCATCTTCGGATCTAATTTCATCGTTTTTAGCACGGTCATCTGGCGGTATTTTTTCTATAATTTCAAGTCAATATTTGGGATTGTGTCACTTTTAAGAATCGACACTTCACACCCCATATTTTTTGCGAGCCAGCAACCACATCCTTTGATTGACTCGGAGAGTGGTGTCGTATTCATTTTGCGCTCGACAATCATGACCATCCGTCGTTGTGGCTATCAAATAGCGCATAGCAGAACTTGGATCGTTGATTCGTTGTGTCACGAAACATGATGTGACATGTACGACCGTCAATTGATAGTGCTGTCGTATAGGCTGATCTCTCCTGCTGTGTGATTTGCACATAAGAAAATAAAATCCTACCTAGCACTACTATTTTATCTAACTAACACGAACATCTACTACTCCATTTAGGCGAATTAATTTCTGCATGTACGTGTGCGAGTAGGCGGGTGGAAGAATCAAAAAGACTAGTCTCTGTATGGACTCGATAATGTTGTGGTGTTTCTTTCTGAAAGTAGCCGTCCATGGAAGTATATGTTTTGATATCTACTTTTTCAGTACACATTGTACATTTCGTATACATCTGAAATATTAGTTACATATTTGTTTGGAATTTTTAAAGTACATGATTAATATTTTTTTAAATTGCTGTTTTTGAACAAATTCTAGATTACTTGTTAAACATTTTTTATATACAGATTGAAACATTTTTCAGTACACATTAAAACATTTTTCTGAATTGTATGCCACATTTTTTAAACTACTCGAACATTTTTGTACATTGCATAGACAGTTTTCTAAATGTTACAAGCATGCATGTTAAATGTGTGAAGATTTTTAAATTTAACGTACATTTTTAAAATGAAATTTAAATTTTATTTTACTATAGTAACATATTTCTTACATTGCATAAACACTTTTCGAAAAATGTCACTTACGTTTTTTTCTTTATATGTCACAGCATTTCTAAATGCTATCAACATTTTGTAAAAAAAATACATTAGCTATTGTTTACACTGCATTAATGTTTTTAAAGTTCACGGTTTTGGATTTTTTATGTAATTGAAGTTTTCAAATATATGTTATTATGATGTTTTAAAATTATTTAAAAAATATATGAACGAATGGAACAACAAAGGAGAAAAATAATCTAACCTGCATGAAGCTATTTGGTTTGGCCCATAAATAGAGATGCTTGAGGGGAAACGGGCTTGTGAAGTGAGACACACCCGCTCCTGGGCCTTGGTATGGTTTTATTTTTTCTAGAGAGTATTTTTTACTGCCATGCACCCGTATGCATTGATCTAGCCAAATGATAACGCCAACATGCGTGGCATGTTTTCACTTCGTCAAAACGCGTCGTTTCATGTTGATTTTATTTTGCACGAGTCTTAACAACGGTTGATGACTTTTGTGTGCCATGTAGGCATCATAGTGTGTGTGGGCGCTGGAGAGTTCGCTCACACGTCCCACATCACGCGGTTGCCAACTGCGTCGTGTGGACGAATCAGTTTCCACCCACACAGTCAACACTTAGTCCCCGCGTGTGTGGGTGAATTTCTCTTCGCCTACACGACGCTCGTACGTTGCTAGATGGCAACTGCAGTTACGCGTATGTGGCAATTAGTTAAACATACATGGCAACTATGATTCGTTGCTAGATGAAAATTGCAGTTGCCATATGTGAAAACTAAGTAAACACATGTGGTAACTATGATTAACCATAGATGGCAACTTTGGTTGGACCACCCGTGGCAACTAGTTAATCATACATGGCAATTATTGTTTGACCACATAGGACAAGTAGTTAATCACATATAGCAAATATCATTTGATTACACATGACAACTACCGTTAATTAGACATGGCAACAATAGCTTACCAAAACAGAGAAGTTGCCATGCTTTTATAACTACATTTGCCATCACGGGTAACTAAAAGTTGTCATCCCCGGGGTAAGTGTTATCCCGCGGGTAACTAACGTAGTTGCGCCAGGACATGTGGGCAAATTTACTTCGTGCCACACGCATGGAGTGGGGATGAGTACGTAGTAGTTGTTGGACGTGTGGCACGAAGTAGGTGCTCCCACAAGGGTGGAGAATTTTAGTGTTCACCCATACATGATCGTGTGGGATGCCTCCTAATTATGCCACGCAGGACGTGTGGTCGCATGTCTAATATGCCTCACGTATGGTGAATATCGGGACCCTTATCTATCATTGAATGTGTCAAAAATTGTGGATCTGAAGTTTGATGATATACATCAAAACATTGGTTTACACTTTAAATAAAAGAAACCAATGAAAACTAGAGAAAAAAACATGACCAGTATATTTTTATTTTACCGCTAAACAATGAAACATTACAATACACCATAAAATAAGAAAAAAACTAACAAAACATTATATTATGCTCTTGAGAAGATAAATTTTGGAGAACCCGAGAAAGTAGCATGAATCTCTAAGTAACGATGAACGGTGGATGCATGTAGAGTGCATGGTTGAATCATCCGCTTCCTATTTATCTCTCTTTCATGTTCGCAACGTCATGATACCCCCCACACACACATCATATATCATATAAACAAAATGAATCACAAGTAAATGATTGAGTTGGGACTAAACTATTCACCATCATTCCCAACTCCTCCATCGTTGCTTCGAAGCAGTGACTCCCACTTCAATACTGAATCCCAGTATACTTTCAGCGAGTGTAACCCACCCTCAACTCTAAAATACCACAAAAGAGAAGGCAAGATCACAGGCATGGGGTAGAAGGCATCCATCGTTACATTAGGCATGGGCGGAGAGTTGAAGCGAGTGGTGCAACACTAAAAGTGCATCTAACCCCTTAAATGTGTTTTAGTATTGACGATGACATATAGTTAGAGTGACTAACACTTCAAATAAGTGATCCTTTGGTATTTACTCTCATATGATGAAAATGGCGAAGGTGAGAAACACACTTTGATTTGAAAAGCAAAAACGTGTCGACATATTGAAAAAGGCCCAATTTTTTGGGTTCATTTGAGTCATAAGAAAGCCTCACTATAAGAAAGCTTGATGTCATGTATAAATGTGGGGATCATGAGCTATATTTTCCATATAAAACCCACACAAAAAACCTCTTCATTACCGCCTCTAGAAAAATCCCTTCGACATCTCTCTAGAGATACGCCGGAGCTTCGAGGTGGTTCTCCGAGAACCTAACCCCCGGACATCCGTGATACCCCTTGGTTGTGGCTCTAGGCACTGAGTAATCGGGCCCCCTGACCGTTGGGCCTCCGAGGTTCACCCTGGTTTTGACTTTGGATAAACTAGACATCTTGGGTCCCGCATGACATCAACCACTGTTTAAGTCAAGGTTCAGACTTGCTATTTATTACTGATTATGTTTATTATTGTCAAGATTAATGAAAATGGAAGGCAGTCTATTTTTGTCCTTTCTAAAACACATGACACAAGTAGAGCCCGTGGAGCATTGACAATGTAGGTGCTTGCTTGTGAAGCAAACAACATAACATACATCTTTGATCCACTCATCTTCTTTTTACTGTCCAACCTGATGTGAAGGAATCTTTCGAGGTTTACACCCCCTGCATTGTCTTATGGCAGTTCAACCATCTTTCTTTCACGGACCCTTGTTCCTCAGTCTTAGCTGGGTACCATCCCATATGCACTATAAGATGTTTTAGATATTTTAGTATGCACTATATATATATATACAGATTGAAACGGGTGAAGAAGCATACTAAATTGTGTCTAATATATTCCCTCCATCTTAAAATAAGTAACTCAAAAATGACTTCGCTTTATACTAAAGTTAGTACAAAACTGAGTTATTTTTGAGTCACTTATTTTGAGACGGAGGGAGTACATCCGATTGACAAAAAAGGGAACATCTTAGAGGGTGTTTGTTTCTAGGGACTTATTGGTTTAGGGACTTAAAAAAGTCCCTATAAGTCCCACCTAAACCAAACACAAGGGACTTATTGTGGTGATTTGGGACTTATCAAATAAGACTCTCAGGGAGGAGCTTATTGGGACTTATCCCGGGCCGGACCTACCCCGCGTCGCTCCAGGCTCGTTCCCCGCACGCCGCCCCGCCTCTCGGTCCAATCGTCGCCACCGCCCCGCCTCTCGCCCCGTCGCCGCCCCGCCCCTCGCCCGTCGCCGCCCCGTCGCCGCCCCGCCTCTCGCCCCGTCGTCGCCCCGCCTCGGTTCGCTCTGCCTCGGTTCGCCGCCCCGTCGCCGTCCCGCCTCTCGCCCCGCCTCTCGCCCGTCGCCGCCCCGTCGCCGCCCCGCCTCTCGCCCCGTCGCCGCCCCGCCTCGGTTCGTTCTGCCTCGGTTCGCCGCCCCGTCGCCGTCCCGCCTCTCGTCCGTCGCCGCCCCGTCGCCGCCCCGCCTCTCGCCCCGTCGCGCCCCGCCTCGGTTCGTTCTGCCTCGGTTCGCCGCCCCGTCGCCGTCCCGCCTCGGTTCGTTCTGCCTCGGTTCGTTGCAGCGGTGCCTCCAATCGCCGGACAGGCCATCTCCTGAGCCTCGTTGCAGCGGTGCTTATCCTATGTGTCGTACGCGTTGGCTGATGACAATCCATATGAACAAGTGTATTATTAGGTGCAACATGGACTTATAAGTCGTCCCTGTAAACAAACAGGTAGGGACTCGGGACTTATAAGTCCCTGTAAACAAACATGTAGGGACTTATGACTTATAAGTTGAGACTTAAAAAAGTCCTAGGACTTATGAAACAAACATGGCCTTATATTTGTGAACCGAGGGGGCAACTTTTTATTTATCCATCCGATGCATCACAACCTCCACAAGTAAAGTCAAAATAAACAAACAGATGATGCATACTACAAGGTACAATCACAGTGCTCATAAAAGCTCATCCCACGTTGCTTTTTCACTTCTTGGATCTTCTTCTCTCAAAGTCCCTTTCGTTGTGCACCCGAGCAGTATATATATATATCAAAAGAGTCTTTGTTCAGTGTTTCCGTCGTCCGCGTATATCCCTCTCTCCCTTCTTTTTCCTTTTCCTATCCAGATGCTACACACATGAGCACGACGTAACATGGGGGGTGACTACCAACAACCATCGCACACACTTTGCCGCCTTTCCATGCCGCTCGCCGCTCGCCGCTCGCCACTCGATGGATCCACGCAAAAGCCACCCTCCACACGTCCCCCCACCCACCCTTCTTCCCCAGCTTTACTGCACCTGCATGAGAATTGAGATGAGACTACATCCTCTGGTCCTTCGACACATCGCCGCGTTGCAAAGCGGCTGACGCTTTGGCCGACCTCTTAGTTATCGCGGTACCGCCTCACATGCTTCCGCTCGTCCTACGTCCGTGCGGGCCACGGGCACAGACGGACGCTAGCTGACTAAGCTCAGCTCCACTCGCCACTGTTGTATTGTATCGCGCTCTGGACTCACCTGGATGCGACAGGGATGGCGGACACCGGCACCTTCGCGGCGCCACCGCCCCCGTGGATGCCGTCTCCAGCGATGTTCATCACGCCGCCCGCGCTGCCGGGCTACTACCAGGGCTCCGCGGCGGGCGCCGTGCCGGGGGCGCCTCGGGAGGGCGGGGGCTCCATCGGCACGTTCTTCGGCGTGCTCGCGGCGGTCCTGGTGCTCACCGCGGTGTCCTGCGTCTTCGGCCGCGTGTGCCGGGCGCAGGCCGAGGGGCCCGACGAGGCGTACGACTGCGCGAGGCTGTGGCGGCGCTGGCGCTGGTGGAGGCCGCCTCCCCGGATCGTCAGGCACGGGGCGAAGCCGCCGCCCATGGAGGAGGTGCCTGCCGCGCTGCCGCTGCCGGAGCCATGAAGTGTTCGTTAAGCTGCCGGCCATCAAGTTCCTGCCGGCGTGTTCCCGCTCCTTCCAGGTTCGAGTTAGCAGCAGTAGAGTAGTAGTGATCCGAGTGCGTTAGTGTATGTACGCCACTATACTGCACGATAGCATATCTTATCTGGATCCTTGTGTTCTTCAAGCCATGGAGAATTATATTTTTAGATTTGCATCATGCCCTCGTTCCTTTGTACTCGGGTTGATCAAAATAATAATGCACTTCTGATGACCAATATTCCCTTGTTAAACTCACCGCCGGCCCTTGTTTTGCGCCGCGGAAACCAAACTTGTTGCAACGTTTGGGATCGGCGAGTTCTACGAACCAATCGCGCCGGAATGTTAGGTGTGCGTGGTTTGGCGATCACAATAAAGAATGTACTCCACCCACCACATGGATGGGAGGATCGTCCACGAACTACCGCTGCCACTACCACCAACCAAACCAAATATTACCATATCTTGCCAATCTTCCATGTTGGCCAAAGCCAATTAGAGCAATCATCACAGTCACGGCGTTCAGTAGTGTCCCTTTCACGTAGCTTCTTCACGTAGGAAAGCACCTCCGAAATGGAATGTGTAAATGCCGAGCTAAAATAAGCAAAAGGATGGTTGGAGGTAACTTGGCAGCAACTAAAGGGACGCAGCCAGGTGAGAGTGACATTCTTGGCACACTTATCTTTACTTCTATATCTATATCTATAGGGGCGTACTACACGTGGGTCGACGGATCTTTTTATAAGATCCATCATCACACGAGCCATCCAAATCGTTGATAAGAGTTGTGCATATCTCTCTTCTTGCAACAATGTTTTTATTTAAAAAATATCTAATTTCTGCAACAAGTTTTTTGTTGTAAAACTTTTTCTTCTATAATTTCCCGCAACAAGACCTATCTTGCGTAACCTCTTTTTATCTATTTTTTGCAACAAAATCCTCATCCCAAAAATTACAACAATATCTCCGCCGCATCTATTTTTCTGCAACAAGACACATGTTGTAAAAATTACGACACATCTTGGGGCCGTGTCACGCAAGTGCGCAGTCATCATGTGTTGTCACCATTGCGCAACAACATCATTGTTGCAAAAGGTGAATGAGGGTCAACCAGGCTCCGTGTCAAGCAAAGGAGGTGGCGGACACCCCGCTTTGGATCGGTCGGCTGATAAAAATCATTTCCCATATCTATATAGCACTATTGAAAAGGTGAAGTTTGAGTCGTACGCCCCTACGTGGCTGGACAGGGTTTTGTCTCCTCTTGGTGTTCCCAATCTCCGATGAGTCCTACCTTCTCTCCCGCGATCTGCAAGGCTTTTGCACGACGGAAGCTACGATGGTGGCCCCTACGAACACATGCTCGATGACGAGTGGTGGGTCTCGAGGTGGCAAAACTAAGGACCTAGATGATTTCTTCGGGCAACTTGACCTAGATGATGTGGTGTTCGATTATCTGGTGGTTGAAAACGAAATTTTAGAGATCAAGGACCGCGTACGCTGGATGGCTCTTGCTCGGGTGCATACTAACAAGACCTTCAGCCAGTCGGCGTTCTTCAAGGACATGCGGGTAGCTTGGAATCCGGAGCAGCCAATGAGATTCATGTCGGTTGGTGTCAATCTGTTCGTGGTGCAGGCTTCATGCCATGGCGATTGGGAGCAGATCATGTTCCAGAGGGCCATGGCTATTCAGATTTTGGGTTGTACTACTTCACTAATATGATGGATTCAGCATGGAAGAGGATGTTCAGTTCGTTCATATGCATATTTCTTTGCACATACACAAACCTCCAAATGGGTATTGCATTAAGGATGTTGTGGAAATATTGATTCACAAGGCTGGTGAGATCTTTAAGTTTAGGCTTTGAGGAAATTCCAGAGGAGATTATGTGAGGATTAGAATGAAACATGATGTTAGAGAATCTCTTACAAAGCACTTCAGTATGATTAAAGGAAAGGAGAGGAGGCATGTGTATGTTGTGAGATATGAGAAACCTGCACGTTTTTGTAAGCATTGTGGTAAAGTGGGACATGAGTATAAGGAGTGTGGATTGGGTGTTTACACAACAAGGGAATTGAAGTTCGGTGATTAGTTATATACAGATGTACCAAACTTGAACAAAATTGAGAAAAGAAGAGGTGATTAGGGTTCTGGTTATAGCCCGGCTCCAAGTGTTAATGAGAAGTTAACTGATACAACAACTTGTTTGAGTAAAACTTTGCTTTTGTATTGGTGTTCTAAATATGCACTAGAGGCAATAATAAAATTTTATTACCATATTTCCTTGTTCATGATAAATGTTTATTATCCATGCTAAAATTATATTAACCAGAAATTAAATACATGTGTGGATACATAAACGAATATCGTGTCCCTAGTAAGCCTCTACTATACTAACTTGTTAACGAAAGATGGTTACGGTTTTCTAACCATAGACATGAGTTATTGTTTGATGATGAGATCACATTAGTAGGAGAATGTTGTGATGGACACACTCAACCATAAGCTTAGCATATTATCGTATCACTTAGTTTAATTGATACAATTTTGTTCATGTCAAGTATCGGTTCCGTAGACAATGAGATAGTACGACTCCTAGTCACCAAAACTATATTTAGTATGTATCCAAACATCACTTCATAACTGGGTTATCATAAAGATGCTCCAACAGGTATTACGGAAAGTGTTTGTTGGGTTGCATGGATCGAGACTAGAATTTGTCACTCCGTATGACGGTGAGATATCTCTGGGCCCTATCGGTAACACGATATCCATAGTAGCTTGCAAGCATGTGACTAATAAGTTTAGTCATAGGATATTGTATTATGGAGCGATGAACGAGTAAAGAGACTTGTCGATAACGAGATCGAACTAGATATAGAGATACCAGCAATAGAATCTCGGCCAGGTAACAAATCGCCAGACAAACGGAAATGTATACGGAGTTAACTGAATCCTCAACATAGTTGATCAAACCGATAATGATCTTCGTTGAATATATGTGAGTAAATATGGGCATCCAGGTCCCGTTATTGGTTATTGCTCGGAGAGGAGTGTCTGTCATTTCTACATGTTCTCGAACCCATAGGGTGTTGGAAATATGCCCTAGAGGCAATAATAAATTAGTTATTATTATATTTCTTTGTTCTTGATAATTGTTTATTATCCATGCTATAATTGTATTGATAGGAAACGTAGATACATGTGTGGATAGATAGACAAAACACTGTCCCTAGTAAGCCTCTAGTTAACTAGCTCGTTGACCAAAGATGGTCAAGGTTTCCTGACCATAGACAAGTGTTATCGCTTGATAACGGGATCACATCATTAGGAGAATCATGCGATGGACTAGACCCAAACTATGAACGTAGCATATTGATCATGTCGTTTTATTGCTATTGTTTTCTGCGTGTCAAGTATTTGTTCCTATGACCATGAGATCATATCACTCACTGGCACCGGAGGAATACCTTGTGTGTATCAAACGTCGTAACGTAACTGGGTGACTATAAAGGTGCTCTACAGGTATCTCCGAAGGTGTCCGTTGAGTTAGTATGGATCAAAACTGGAATTTATCACTCCGTGTGACGGAGAGGTATCTCGGGGCCCACTCGGTAATACAACATCACACACAAGCCTTGCAAGCAATGTGACTAAGTGTAAGTCACGGGATCTTGTATTACGGAACGAGTAAAGAGACTTGCCGGTAACGAGATTGAAATAGGTATGCGGATACCGACGATCGAATCTTGGGAAAGTAACATACCGAAGGACAAAGGGAATGACATACGAGATTATATGAATCCTTGACACTCAGGTTCAACCGATAAGATCTTCGGAGAATATGTAGGATCCAATATGGGCATCCAGGTCCCACTATTGTATATTGACCGAGGAGTGCCTCGGGGCATGTCTACATAGTTCTCGAACCCGCAGGGTCTGCACACTTAAGGTTCGATGATGTTTTAGTATAGTTGAGTTATATGTGTGGTTACAGAATGTTGTTCAGAGTCCCGGATGGTATCATGGATGTCACGGGGGTTTCCGGAATGGTCCGAAAACGAAGATTGATATATAGGATGGTTTCATTTGGTCACCGGAAAGTTTCGGGCAATTCCGGTAGTGTACCAGGAGTGATGAATGGGTTCCGGGAGTTCACCGGGAGGGGCCCACCCACCGGGGAGTGAGCCCAAGGCACTAGGGTGGCGCCACAAGTCCTTAGTAGTCTGGTGGAGTCAGCCCAAGGGTCCCATGGCGCCACATAAGAAAATACCAAAAGAAAATAAAAGAAAAAGGGAAAGAGGGAGGTGGCAAGGAAGAGAAGGACTCCTCCTTCCGAAATCGAATTGGAGGAGGAGTCCTCCTCCTCCCTTGGACGGTGCACCCTTGAGGCCTTGTGCCTCAAGGATAGCCCTCCCCCTCCCTCCTATATATATTGGTGGTTTAGGGCTGATTTGAGACACAACTTTGCCACGTGCAACTCAAACTTATACCACATAGTTTTACCTCTAGATAAGATTTCTGAGGAGCTCGGGCGGAGCCCTGCAGGAGTAGATCATCACCACCACCGGAGCACCGTCACGCTGCCGGAGAACTCATCTACTTCTCCGTCTTGCTTGCTGGATCAAGAAGGCTAAGATCATCGTCGAGCTGTACGTGTGCTGAACGCGGAGGTGCCGTCCATTCGATACTAGATCGGAACGGATCGTGGGACGGATTGCGGGACGGTTCGTGGGACGGTTCGAGGGACGTGAAGACGTTCCACTACATCAACCGTGTTTCTTAACGCTTTCCGCTGTGTGATCTATAAGGGTACGTAGATCTAATCTCCACTCATAGATGGACATCAACATGATAGGTCTTCGTGTGCGTAGGATTTTTTTTGCTTCCCATGCCACGTTCCCCAACATAGGGCCACACACTTAATGTTCGGTAACGCTAGGTTACTATTGAGATATTGCCCCACCCCACTTGGTGGGCAAGCCACTTCCCTAGCCGCTACCCCCTCTACTTGGAGAAGGGGCCACGGTTGGGTGTCCTCCTCCACCCCTATATAAATAGTGGGAGGAGAAGGGGAGGGAGATCACCCCTTCGCCTAGCCGTTGGCTCCCTCTCTCCCTCCACTTCTTGTTCTGGTTGTGCTTGGTGAAGCTGTAGGATCCAAAGTATGACTAGAGGGGGGGGGGGTGATTAGACTACATGACCAAATAAAAGCTTAACCTTTTTTCAATTTTATCGGTTGGCAAGTTTAGCGATTTTACAAAGTCTAACACACCCTACACATGCAAGTCTACAAGTATAGTAGCCGAAAGTAAAGACATCCAAGTTAAGTAAAGGGTAGGGATAGGAAGATCAAACGCAATGAAGACATGTAGATTTTTGGCATGGTTCTGGTAGGTGGTGCTATTGTACGTCCACGTTGATGGAGACTTCAACCCACGAAGGGTAACGGTTGCGCGATTCCAGGGATGTCTCCACCCACAAGGGGTCCATGACGAAGCAACCTTGTCTATTCCGTCATGGCTTACGTCCACGAAGAACTAGCCTCACTCGGGGCAGATCTTCACAAAGTACAGTGTGGTGATGAACCGCAAGGTACCAATCTATGATCCCTATATCACTGTCTTGATTGCTGAGGTTGCTCCTCAAGCATCTCTTGGTCGGCGTCTGACTGTTCATTCCAGTGTTAACTTGTTGGTTAAAAAAGGCAAGGCTATTGTCAATGAGGAAGGGGATCTTCATGCTGGGGGTGCAGACCACTTTGAACTTCGCTCTCGCTCTCATATTTATCGTCATGGGGAACCTAGTGACTCCGGGTCCAGAAAGAGCAACAAACTTTGGCGTATTCTCAAGAACATGTTTGTGTGCAGCAGGATATGCACAAGAAGGAGTGGGAGGAGCACAAGTCTAGGAAGGAGGGCCTGAAGGCTCTTAAGGATAGCTTGCGTGCATCTAGTATAGCTCTTGCGGTTTCGAGTCAAATTTGACTCTGTTTGATAAATACCAGTCCAAGCGTGCTCGGTTTGATGTCGACGCCGGGGATGAAGCCTCTTCTCATCGCCCTCATGGCACTGCGTCCTCTGGAGAGTCGACCGCCGACTCATCTGCTTCTTTCACCTAGGGGCCGGGGTAGTGCCTCCTTTTTGTGTCTTTTTCCTTTTCGCCATCTTGATGACAACGGAGGAGAGGTTGATAGGCTTGGGCATTGACTTACCGTTCTTCATTTTCCTATTCTCTGTCGCGTATTGGAACCCTTGCTCTTAATTTTCTTTTATTTGAACCCTTCTCTTGTTTGAACCTTATCATTATATGTTCGTTAACTATCTATCCACGTGAGAGCACTTCATGGGCTACAATGTGTTGCATGACAATATCTATATTCTCATCTCACATTGTGAGCAACATCTATCAGGATTAATATATACTTATGTGTCTCGTCACATGTGGAAAACAAGGTTAGTAAATCATTCTATATCGATTATGTCCTTCTTGTGTTGGTAGCACAATGTGAGCGGGAGCCGCTTCCAAACTTGTCTTCTGTATTCAAATGCAAATCTAAAATAAGACATTGGTTGTGGGGGAGTTTCTTCCTTTCATTAAAACTTGTTTACATCATACATACCTTGTGGCTACCCTCTCAAGCAATGTTGTCATCTATGTCAAAAGGGGGGAGATTGAATGTCACACCTTGTTTTTACCTCACTTCAATTGTAGCAATTCTCAAAAATTGAGTTTATTAAAACTTTTTGAGAAAGTGTCATGAGTGCCATGATTACCATTGTTTGTGTGTATGTTTGATGAGTGGATGCAAAAACAACTTTTCATAACAGGATATTTTCATAAAAACTCTTTTCTCATTTTTGTATATTTCAAAACCTTGCTTTGGGTTTGCACTACAAGTCCCTGATTTCAAGGGAGTGCCTTCAACCAAAGATTGTATTCCGGTTTTGACACTAATATAACTCTCCAATATCATAAAATAATTATTTTATAAAATATTTCTCTATTTTATTTGCATGTCCTTTTCTGAGGCCAGAAATGATATTTCTGTATGAAAATTTGCTTTTCTGCCTTAGAAAAATCTGAGAAAATTTGGAGATACTCAGAGGGCATATAATTTCCATACATAAGATTTTCAACCCGTATTTATGTTCAAAATATTTGAGCAAATCCTTGAAAACCTATTATGTCTGTTTTGATCTTTTGAAATATTTCCAATAAATTCCCAGAAAATTCTAGCATGCTTCCCAAGCTATATTTGGTGGCCATGCCAAGTTTCACCTCAATCCAAGGGTTTGGTTCACCAAATAATCCTAAAACCCTTTGTATCCAGACTCAAGTTGAAGCAACTCTACATAGCAAAGATTGTCCAAATGGCTTCAAACTTTGCAAGAGTGCTCAATACCCCAAATGAGGAGTCTCTGCCAAAAATGGGATTTGTAGGGATTAATTTACCCACATTCCCTTTTGAATGGACAGAAGTGCCCATGTGGGGGTGATTTCAAGTTTGCATTGCCAAACTTGTCCAATGAAGCTCAAATTTGTTGGAGCATCCTATTTTTGCATGAAACCTAATCCTGTTAACTTTCATCGTAAGTGGTAAAGTGTAGCTACCCCAAACACATGTCGAACACCTTCTGCCATCTTAGTAAAACATCACTTACCTCACTCTACACCCATGCACTTTCCTCCAAACTCATAGTCCAAGCAGCTAGCACCAGTCCTCAACTGCACACGAGTGGCCCCTCTCTGGTTCCAACCACAAGATCCAAAATCTCCATTTTAGTTTCTGGCTCAAGTGTGGCATCATCTCTTTTGTCACTCCCTTTGGCCATCAGTGAGTCTCTCGGCTCTCAAACGGCTAGGGATCATCTAACCCAACCCCAGGACACACCGGACACGGCCAAAGCACCCAAGAGCGCCAGCATGCCGTGGCGTGCCAAAACTGCGCTCTGGGCATGCTACAGGGGGCACCCGAGATAAAGGTGGCTAGCCCCGGTCGGTTCAAGCCTCTCCTCGATGCCTTTCCACGTCCCTGACAACCCTCCTGCATTAGGGCAGCCTCAGGTCCCCTCCTCCCCCACTATGTTGACCCGAGCGACACGTGCCCGCGCGCGCCAGATTCGGCCAGAAGAACCAGGCCACGCATGGATGCACGCTCCTCGCTCTCTCTCCCTCAGAGTGAGTCACATGGGTCTTAAACCACGCCCGCAATACCGTGGTTTCGACCCCGACCTCTCCCTGACTCTCCTGTGAGCCACGGTGAAACCACCGTCGCTTCCCGCTTGGTGCAAAGTTGAGGGCCTATAAACAGGCCTTCCCCCTCGCTCTAGCACCCTCACTCCACTCCTTCAGAGCCTAAATCGAGCCCCTAGCCACCCCATTCGAGCACAACGAGCTCCGGTGCTCGAGATCGACCAAGGCCCTGCCGCTTCGGAGCTCCATGGATCTCGGGCTATAGGCTATCTCTCGCGCTCCCTCTCACCTCCTCCATGACTGTAGTGAGCTCAAGGAGCTTCCCCACCTCTTCCCCGAGCTAATCCCTGCCCGTAGCACCCACTTCATCCACCTCCCGAATCGGCTCCGCCGCTGCCACCTCGTTGCCGGTGACCCAGGGCTTCCCCGTCGTCCCTTTGACAATCAGCAGGTAGGTGACGACGTGCTGGTTCCATTCCTGCCGTTGTTTGGGCATGAGGGCGTCGGTGTCGCTGCCGGCGTGCCTCCCCTCCCCTCGGTCCAGAGGAGGAAGACGACCCCGACACGTGTGCCCCACTTGTCGGTGGCTCATCTGTCCCCCTCTCTCCTCTTTCAGCCACTGACCACAGCAGCCCGTGCGTCCGGTTTAAACCTAACGTCGCGCGCGCCTGGGCTGGCTGGCGAGTTGGCCAGATTGGCCGGCCCAGCCACAGGCCGAGCCAAGCCAGGGCTGAGCCCTTTTTCATTTTTTGATTTTATTATGTTTTAAAAGATTTTTGTGGGATTTGTTGTTTAATTAAATTTAATTATTTTTCCACCAGAATTCTTCTAAAAATGAGTAGAATTTAATAGAGCTGTTAATCAAATTTTTATGACAACTTTTTTGTACAGTTATTATTAAAAGGCTTATTTTGAGAACTTTAGCTCCTCTTAAATTGATTTTAAAAATAATCTTTTCACCAAAACCAGAGACAAATATTTTTAAAACTATAAAACAGATTTATCAGAATAGGATAACATTTTTAAAGTGAGTTTGTGTTCTGTTTCTGTGTGAGCTACTTATTTTATTATTATTATTATGAGGATAGATTCCATGTTTGACGAAGGAGTTGGACTCGAAGACCCCGAAGACCCCGGATACTTAGCTGATCAAGGCAAGCAACCCTTTGACCATGTTTGAGCAAAATATTCTTTGCATGCTAAGTAGAGCAATTAATCCCGTTGCATATGATCATGAGTATTCGGTAAATCATCGATATGATATTACCGATGGCTCCTCCGGAGCACTTTCATTTGAGCATGATCCTACCACCTATGAGGGTCAAGCTAATATCATGTTGACAAGTAGACAGTAGTGCTACGTATAGTAGAAGCATGAGCATGATGATGGTAAATATCAAAGGTTTATGAAAACCCCGTCGGGTGCCACTAATGCCCCAGGGTGATGATGAGTTAGGTGACCACTTGTGGAGAAGTGGTGCACCGGGAAACATTTTGGTGTGAGTGGTTTCAGAAACAGGATTAGATTTATGATGTGTCGACCGTCCCAACCTTACATGTGCGACCACGTTACACCTTTGTGGGATGGGGCTTTGTTTGTTACTTTGGTCGATGCTAGCAAAGAGGCCACATTACTAGTCGCGGGAGTGATATCTGGTCACTCCCGTGACGGGGTCGTACCAGGTAGGCCGACTATGCCGTTTTTACGTGTTCCGGGCACACCATTGGTCCCTGCATGGATGTTACTACCTAGAGTTGGTGCTCGTAAGACGTACATCATGTGGGCTGGGTACAAATCGAGTGGAACTCTTTGTCTAGTATCGTCAGGGGAAAGGCATTGATCGGGTACTTACCTCGGGTATGTTATATACCGCAAGTCGTGGATGGCACAGAAGTTTCCCGGATCTCGTGGCTACAGCGTACAAGCTCTGTAGATTGTTAAACTATTTGAATAGTCGTGTCCATGGTCAAGGACAGTTGGGTAATCCTGCTTAAACTACGTCCAATCATTTCTGCATAAACCAAGTGCGTGTGTGTGTTTAAAGGTGTTATCTGAGTAAGAGTTGATATGACCAAGTTTGGTGACTTGGCATATTGGGTGAACCGGAGTGTTCAGCCCATAGCAGATATGTTGATATCTGTAACTCGTTCTTCTAAATACCATCTAGCTTATGTTGCGCGTTGATACATCTCCAACGTATCTATAATTTTTGATGGTTTCATGCTATTATCTTGTCAAACTTTGGATGTTTTTGCATTCCTTTTATTTATTTTCTGGGACTAACTTATTAACTCAGTGCCAAGTGCCAGTTCCTGTTTTTTCCATGTTTTTGACCCCTTTCAGAGGAGATTTTGAAACGGAGACCAAACGGAAGAAAATCCCGGAAATATTTTTTTTTTGAACGGAAGAAGATCGGAGAACTTGGGAGCCAAGCCAGAAGAGCCCTAGGGCCCCACAAGCCCCCACCCCGCGGCCAGGGGGGGCGCACCATCCAGGCTTGTGGGCCCCCTGGAGGTCCCCTGACCTAGATCTTGCGCCTATATATTCCCAAATATTCCCAAAAAAATCAAGAGACGATCACAATTACTTTTCCGCCGCCAAAAGCTTCTGTCTCCTCAAGATCCCATCCGGGGCATGTCCTGGTGCCCTGCCGGAGGGGTGATTCGGATACGGAGGGCTTCTTCATCAACACCATGACCTCTCCGATGATGCGTGAGTAGTCCACCATAGACCTACGGGTCCATAGCTAGTAACTAGATGACTTCTTCTCTCTCTTGGATCTTCAATACAAAGTTCTCCATGATCTTCATGGAGATCTATCTGATGTAATCTTCTTTTGCAATGTGTTTGTCGAGATCCGATGAATTGTGGATTTATGATCAGATTATCTATGAATCTTATTTGAGTTTCTTCTGATCTCTCTTATGCATGATTTCATATCCTTGTAATTCTCTTCGAGTTGTGGGTTTTGTTTGGCCAACTAGATCTATGATTCTTGCAATGGGAGAAGTGCTTGGTTTTGGGTTCATACTGTGCGGTGACCTCACCTAGTGACAGAAGGGGTAGCGAGGCACACATCATGTTGTTGCCATCAAGGGTATAAAGATGGGGTTTTCATCATTGGTTTGAGATTATCCCTCTACATCATGTCATCTTGCTTAAAGTGTTACTCTGTTCGTCATGAACTCAATACACTAGATGCATGCTGGATAACGGTCGATGTGTGGAGTAATAGTAGTAGATGCAGAAAGTATCGGTCTACTTGTCTCGGACGTGATGCCGATATGCATGATCATTGCCTTAGATATCGTCATGACTTTGCGCGGTTCTATCAATTGCTCGACAGTAATTTGTTCATCCACCGTGATATTTTCTATTATGAGAGAAGCCTCTAGTGAATACTATGGCCCCTAGGGTCTACTCCAGACCATATTTTCAGCCTTACACTTTTTACTTCGTTGCACTTTCCGCCTTCAGATCTCACTTTGCAAACAATCTTGAAGGGACTGACAACCCCTTTGAAGCATTGGGTGCAAGCTTGTTTGTGTTTGCGCAGGTACTTTGGACTTGACGAGGCCCTCCTTCTGGATCGATACCTTGGTTCTCAAACTGCGGGAAATACTTACTACTCCTGTGCTGCATCACCCTTTCCTCTTCAAGGGAAAAACCGATTCAAACCAGAGAAGTAACAAGAAGAATTCCTAAGCGCCAGGGAAGGACTTTTGTTGCCGTAGCAGAAGAATTTATGGCGCCGTTGCCGGGGAGGAAGATCAAGTCAAGAACTCATCCAAGTAGGTTTCGCAAACTCATCTCTTGCATTTACTTTGTTTGCCAGTTGCCTCTCGTTTTCCTCTCCCCCACTTCACCAATTTGCCTTTTTTCGTTCGCCTTTTCGTTCGCCCTTTTTCTTGCCTGCTCTTTGTTTGCTCGTGTGCTTGCTTGCTTGCCGAAGTCACCACGAATGAATACACCAAGCTTTGTGACTTCTTGAATACTAATACTAATAATTTTATTAGTACTCTGATTGCTCCCGCCACTAGTGCGGAGTCATACGAAATCAATGCCGCTTTGCTGAATCTTGTTATGAAAGAGCAATTCTCTGGCCTTCCTAGTGAAGATGCCGCATCCCATCTCAATACCTTCATTGAGCTTTGCGATATGCAAAAGAAAAGAGATGTGGATAATGACGTGATTAAATTGAAGCTTTTTCCTTTCTCGCTGCGAGATCGCGCAAAAACCTGGTTTTCTTCTTTGCCCAAAAATAGTATCGATTCTTGGGATAAGTGCAAAGATGCTTATATATCCAAGTATTTTCCGCCGGCTAAGATCATCTCTCTCCGTAAGGATATCATGAATTTCAAGAAACTTGATCACGAACATGTTGCACAAGCTTGGGAGAGAATGAAATTAATGATTAGAAATTGTCCCGCTCATGGCTTGAGTCTCTGGATGATTATCCAAATCTTTTACACTGGCTTGAATTTCGCTTCTAGAAATATCTTGGACTCCGCCTCAGGTGGAACATTCATGGAAATCACGTTAGGAGAAGCCACAAATCTCTTAGACAACATCATGACGAACTACTCTCAGTGGCACACTGAAAGGTCACCTACTAGTAAGAAGGTACACGCTATAGAAGAAATTAACTCGTTGAGTGCTAAGATGGATGAGTTAATGAATTTGGTTGCTAGTAGAAGTGCTCCTTTGGATCCTAATGACATGCCTTTGTTTTCTTTGATTGAGAGTAGCAACGCTATCTTGGACGTTAATTTTGTTGGTAGGAATAACTTTGGCAACAACAACGCTTTTAGAGGAAACTATGTTCCTAGGCCTTTTCCTAGTAACTCCTCTAATAACTTTGGCAACTCCTACAACAATCGTCATGGAAAATACAATAAATTACCCTCTGATCTAGAGAGTAATATCAAAGAGTTCATCAACTCTCAAAAGATTTTCAATGCGTCCATAGAGGAAAAACTACTCAAAATTGACGATTTGGCTAAAAGCGTTGATAGGATTGCTTGTCATGTTGATGCTTTGAAAGTTAGATGTGCTCCTCCCAAAATTAACATAGATGACACTTTGAAAGCTATGCGTGTTTCCATGATTGAGAGCCAAGAAAGAACCGCCCAAATTCGTGCTAGACATGAATGGCTTAAAAAGGCGTGTTCTCGTGATGAGAATCACGAAGATCTTAAAGTGCTTGGTGTGACTCCCGTTGAATCTTTTTTTTCTCGTGTCAAACCTAATGATTATGGGGCTGGATATGAATCCACTTTGGTTGAAAAGTGCCCCAAGGATTTGGAGTCCATCTATCTTGATGCTAAAAGCATTAAAAGTGGAGTAGAAGACGTTAAAACTTTGAGTAGTAATGAAATTACTACCATGGATTTCAAGGAATTCAATTATGATAGTCGCTCCTTGATTGAATGCATTTCTTTGATGCAATCCAAGTTGAACTCTCCACACTCTTATAGCCAAAACAAAGCCTTTACCGATCATATCGTCGAAGCTATGATAAAATCTCTTGAAGAGAAACTTGAATTGGAAGTCTCTATCCCTAGAAAGCTTCATGATGAGTGCGAACGTACCATCAAAATCAAAATCAAAAACTATGAGTGCAATGCTTTGTGTGATTTGGGTGCTAGTGTTTGTGCGATTCCAAAGTCTTTATGTGATGTTCTGGGTTTTAATGAGATTGAAGAGTGTTCTCTTAATTTGCATCTTGCTGATTCTACTATCAAGAAACCCATGGTAAGGATCAATGATGTTCTCATTATTGCAAATAGGAACTATGTACCCGTGGATTTCATTGTGCTTGGCATTGATTGCAATCCTACATGCCCTATTATTCTTGGTAGACCTTTCCTAAGGACTACTGGTGCTATCATCGATATGAAGGAAGGGAATATTAAATTTCAGTTTCCTTTAAGGAAGGGCATGGAACACTTCCCTAGAAAGAAAATAAGATTGCCTTATGAATCCATGATGAGGGCCACTTATGGTTTGAGCACCAAAGACGACGATACGTGATTTTATCGCTTCTATGCCTAGCTAAGGGCGCTAAACAATAACGCTTGTTGGGAGACAACCCAATGAATTTATCTTTTTATTTCTGTTTTGTTGCATCCACACTTTCACAATTCTGTTGTGATTGTGTTTTTTGTGTTTCTTTTTGTGTTTGAGCCAAGCAAAACCTTTATGACTAGTCTTGGTAATGGTTGTTTGATCCTGCTGGAAAAAGACAGAAACTTTTCGCTCACGAGATGATTTTTAATTTTTATTCAGAAAGATATTTTGAGTTCATTCTTTTTTCTGCTGATTGATATGCTTTTTCCCCAAACCATCGTAATTTTTCAGATTTTTTGAGGTACCAGAAGTATACAAAGTATTCAGATTGCTACAGACTGGTCTATTTTTGTTGAGTTGGTTGCTTGTTTTGATGAAACTATGGTTAGTATCGGGGGGTACTAGCCATGGAAAAGTGAGAATACAGTAGCCCATCATCAATATAGATGGAATTCAAGTTTTCTACAGTACCAAAAGAAGTGGTAGTTTGTTTTCTTGTACTAATGTTATCACAAGTTTTTGTTTAAGTTTTGTGTTGTGAAGTTTTCAAGTTGTGGGTAACGTTCTCATGGACAAAGAGATAAGGAGTGGAAAGAGCTCAAGCTTGGGGATGCCCAAGGCATCCCAAGCCAAAATCAAGGACACCAAAAAGCCTAAGCTTGGGGATTCCCCGGGAAGGCATCCCCTCTTTCGTCTTCAATCCATCGGTAAGATTACTTGGAGCTATATTTTTATTCACCACATGATATGTGTTTTGCTTGGAGCATCTTGTATCTTAGGAGTCTTTTATTTTTGTTGTGTCACAATCATCCTTTCTGCACACCTTTTTGAGAGAGAGAGACATTCACTCATCATGATTTTGCTAGAATGCTCATAGTGCTTCACTTATATCTTTTGAGCTAGATACTTTTGCTCTAGTGCTTCACTTATATCTTTTGAGCTAGATACTTTTGCTCTTGTGCTTCACTTATATCTTTAGAGCATGGCGGTGCGTGATTTGGTAGTTGGCTTATGCTATGAAAGTAGTCCCAAATGTGCTAAGTACCCAAAGAGGATGCAAAAACCTCCATCTTCATGTGCATTGAATAGAAAGAGAAGTTTTGATTCCTCTCAATTAGTTTTGAGATGTGGATTCAGTAATATTAAGAGTTATGTTAGTAGGGTGTTGTGAATCTAGAAATACTTGTGTTAGAGTTAGTGATTCCTGTAGCATGCACGTATGGTGAACCGCTATGTTAGGAAGTCGGAGCATGATTGATCTATTGATTGTCATCTTTTGTGTTGAGGTCGGGATCGCGAGATGGTTTACACCTACCAATCCTTCCCCTCGGAGTATGCATTTAGCACTTTGTTTCGATTACTAATAAAAGCTTTCGCAATAAGTATGTGAGTTCTTCATGACTATTGTGAGCCCATGGTATAGATGCACTTTCACCTTCCACCATTGCTAGCCTCTCTAGTGCCGCGCAATTCTCGCCGGTGCACAAACCCACCAAATTCCTTCCTCAAAACAGCCACCATACCTACCTACTATGACATTTTCATAGCCATTCCGAGATATATTGCCATGCAACTCCAACCGTTCCGTCTCATGACTTGTGCCGTCACTCTCATATTGCCATTGCATGATCACACTAGATCGTTGCACATCCCGGTACACTGCCAGAGGCATTTCCTATGGAGTCATCATCATTGTGATCTTTGAGCTGTGAGTAAATAAAAGTGTGATGATCATCATTATTAGAGCATTGTCCCATGTGAGGAAAAAAGAGAGTCCAAAGAGCCCAAAAAAAGAGAAAATAAAAAAAGAGAGGCCTAAGAGCCCAAATAAAAAAAGAAATGAGAGAAAAGGGAGAAGGGACAATGCTACTATCTTTTTCGACACTTGTGCTTCATGTTAGCACCATGTTCTTCATGATTGAGAGCTTCTTGCTTTGTCACTACCATATGCTAGTGGGAATCTTCGTTTTTTAACTTGTCTTGTATATTCCAATGATGGGCTTCCTCAAAATTGCCCTAGGTCTTCGTGAGCAAGCAAGTTGGATGCACACCCACTAGTTTTCCTCTTCAGCTTTCACATACTTATAGCTCTAGTGCATATCTTGTATGACAATCCCTACTCATTCACATTGATATCTATTAATGGGCATCTTCATAGCCTATTGATACGCCGAGTCAGTGTGACTATATCCTCCTTTTTGTCTCACAATCACCACCACACTCTATTCCACCTATAGTGCTATATCCATGGCTCACGCTCATTTATTGCGTGATAGTTATAAAAAGTTTGAGAAAGTAAGAGTGCGAAAACAATTACTTGGCCAATTCCGGGGTTTTGCATGATTTACATTAGTTGTGTGAGGATGATGGAGCATAGCCAGACTATATGATTTTGTAGGGATAACTTTCTTTGGCCTTGTTATTTTGAAAGTTCATGATTACTTTGCTAGTTTGCTTGAAGTATTACTGTTTTCATTTCAATAGCAAACTATTGTTTTGAAACTTACGGATCTGAACATTCATGCCACGTGAAATAAGTTGCAAAGGACAACTATGCTAGGTAGAATTCCACATCAAAAATTCATTCTTTATCACTTCCCTACTCGAGGACGAGCATGAGTTAAGCTTGGGGATGCTTGATACATCTCCAACGTATATATAAATTTTGATGGTTTCATGCTATTATCTTGTCAAACTTTGGATGTTTTGCATTCCTTTTATTTATTTTCCGGGACTAACTTATTAACTCAATGCCAAGTACCAGTTCCTGTTTTTGCCATGTTTTTGACCCCTTTCAGAGGAGATTTTGAAACAGAGTCCAAACGGAAGAAAATCCCCGAAAAGATTTTTTTTGGAACAGAAGAAGATCGGAGAACTTGGGAGCCAAGCCAGAAGAGCCCCAGGGGCCCCACAAGCCCCCACCCCGCGGCCAGGGGGGCGCGCCATCCAGGCTTGTGGGCCCCGTGGAGGTCCCCTGACCTAGATCTTGCGCCTATATATTCCCAAATATTCCCAAAAAATCAAGAGACGATCGCAATTACTTTTCCGCTGCCGCAAGCTTCTGTCTCCGCAAGATCCCATCTGGGGCACGTCCTGGTGCCCTGCCGGAGGGGGGATTCGGATACGGAGGGCTTCTTCATCAACACATTGACCTCTTCGATGATGCGTGAGTAGTTCACCATAGACCTACAGGTCCATAGCTAGTAACTAGATGGCTTCTTCTCTCTCTTGGATCTTCAGTACAAAGTTCTCCATGTTCTTCATGGAGATCTATCTAATGTAATCTTCTTTTGCGGTGTGTTTGTCGAGATCCGATGAATTGTGGATTTATGATCAGATTATCTATGAATCTTATTTGAGTTTCTTCTGATCTCTCTTATGCATGATTTCATATCCTTGTAATTCCCTTCGAGTTGTGGGTTTTGTTTGGCCAACTAGATCTATGATTCTTGCAATGGGAGAAGTGCTTGGTTTTGGGTTCATACCATGCGGTAACTTCACCCAATGACAGAAGGGGTAGCGAGGCACGCATCGTGTTGTTGCCATCAAGGGTTAAAAGATGGGGTTTTCATCATTGGTTTGAGATTATCCCTCTACATCATGTCATCTTGCTTAAAGTGTTACTCTGTTCGTCATGAACTCAATACACTAGATGCATGCTGGATAGCGGTCGATGTGTGGAGTAATAGTAGTAGATGAAGAAAGTATCGGTCTACTTGTCTTAGACGTGATGCCTATATGCATGATCATTGCCTTAGATATCGTCATGACTGTGCGTGGTTCTATCAATTGCTCGACAGTAATTTGTTCACCCACCGTGATATTTGCTATTATGAGAGAAGCCTCTAGTGAACACTATGGCCCCCAGGTCTACTCCACACCATATTTTCAGCCTTACACTTTTTACTTCGTTGCACTTCCGCCTTCAGATCTCACTTTGCAAACAATCTTGAAGGGATTGACAACCCCTTTGAAGCGTTGGGTGCAAGCTTGTTTGTGTTTGCGCACGTACTTTGGACTTGACGAGGCCCTCCTTTTGGATCGATACCTTGGTTCTCAAACTGAGGGAAATACTTACTGCTCCTTGATGTTTGCTGTGTACCCCTGGCAATTATGCCATAAATACTCCTACTACGGCACGTTGGTATTCCCTCGAAGCGGAAAGGGTGATGTAGCACAGCGACGGTAAGTATTTCCCTCAGTTTGAGAACCAAGGTATCAATCCGGCGGAAGAGTATCTCACTAACCTACACAAACACAAAAGCTTGCACCCAACGCTATGAAGGGGTTGTCAATCCCTTATAGATTGTTTGCCAAGTGAGAACTGAAAGTAACAATGTAACAAAGCAAAGTAAAAGCGGAGTTGTAAACGATGGATGTGAATAGACCCGGGGGCCGTAGTGTTTACTAGTGGTTTCTCTCATGAAAGCAAGTAGACGGTGGGTGAACAAATTACTGCCGAGCAATTGATAGAACTGTGCAGAGTCGTAACGATATCTATTCAATGATTATTTCTATAGGCATCACGTCCGAAACAAGTAGACCGGTACTTTCTGCATCTACTACTATTACTCCACACGTCGACCGCTATCCAGCATGCATCTAGTGTATTAAGTCCATAAGAACAGAGTAACGCCTTAAGCAAGATGACATGATGTAGAGGGATAATCTCAAACCAATGATAAAACCCCCATCTTTTTACCCTTGATGGCAACTGCTCGATGTGTGCCTTCCTGCCCCTACTGTCACTGGGAAAGGTCACCACATGGCAGAACCCAAAACCAAGCACTTCTCCCGTTGCAAGAATCATAGATCTAGTTGGCCAAACAAAACCCAAGACTCGGAGAGACTTACAAGGATATCAAATCATGCATATAAGAAATCAGCAAACACTCAAATATATATCATAGATAATCTGATCACAAGTCCACAATTCATCGGATCTCGATGAACACACCGCCAAAGAAGATTACATTGGATAGATCTCCATGAAGATCATGGAGAACTTTGTATTGAAGATCCAAGAGAGAGAAGAAGCCATCTAGCTACTAATTACGGACCCGTAGGTCTGAAGTGAACTACTCACGAGTTATTGGAGGGGCGATGATGATGATGAAGAGGCCCTCCACCTCCAAAGTCCCCTCCGGCAGGGCGCCGGGAAGGGTCTCCAGATGAGATCTTGCGGAAACTTAAGCTTGCGGCGGTGGAAAAGTATTTTCGAGGCTCCTCCGATTTTTTGCGGAATATTTGGGAATATATAGTCGCAAAACCTAGGTCGGGAGGCGGCCAGGGAAGCCACAAGCTTGCCCACCGCCGCCTCCCCCTTGTGGGCTCCCTGGTGCTCACCTGGCCTGGCCCAAAGGTTCCTTGGTCTGCTTTCGTTCGGGAAAAAATCATTTCGGGGAATTTATTCCGTTTGGACTCCATTCCAAAATCAGATCTGAAAAGAGTCAAAAACACGGAAAAGCAGGAACTGGCACTTGGCACTGAATCAATAAGTTAGTCCCCCAAAAGATATAAAAAGGCACATAAAACATACAAAGAAGACAGGATAACAGCGTGAAACCATCAAAAATTATAGATACGTTTGAGACATATCAAGCATCCCCAAGCTTAACTCCTGCTCGTCCTCGAGTAGGGAAGTGATAAGAATGAATTTTTGATGTTTTCATGCTACCTAGCATAGGTGTCCTTTGTAATTCCTCTTATGTGACGTGAATGTTCAGATCCATTAGATTCAAAACAATAGTTTGCTATTGACGTGGAAACAATAATAATTCAAGCAAACTAGCAAAGTAATCATGAACTTTCAAAATAGCAAGGCCAAAAGAAAGTTATCCCTACAAAAGCATATAGTCTGGCTATGCTCTATCATCATTGCACAATGAATTTAAATTATGCACAACCCCGGTATTGGCCAAGTAATTGTTTCACACCTTTACTTTCTCAAACATTTTCAACTCTCACGCAATACATGAGCGTGAGCCATGGTTATAGCACTATATATGGTGTGGAGTATGGTGGAGGTTGCAAGACAAAAAAGAGAAGATAGTCACATTAACTAGGCATATCAATGAGTTGTGGAGATGCTCATCAATAGATATCAATGTGAGTGAGTAGGGACTGCCATACAAATGATGCACTAGAGCTACAAGTAAGTGAAAGCTCTTAAAGAAAACTAGTGGGTGTGCATCCAACTTGCTTGCTCACGAAGACCTAAGGCAATTTTGAGGAAGCCTATCATTGGAATATACAAGCCAAGTTATATAATGATAATTTCCCACTAGCTATATGGTGGTGACAAAACGAGAGACTCTCAATCATGAAGATGATGGTGCTCAAAATGCACAAGTGTGGAAAAAGTGGTAGCAGTGTCCCTTCTCTCTTTTTCTCTTTTATTTTTTATTTTGGTGGGCTCTTTGGCCTCTTTTTTTATGGGCTTATTTGGCCTCTTTTATTTCCTCACATGGTACAATGCTCCAATAATGATGATCATCACACTTTCAACTCAAAACTTAGAGCAATTATAACTCTATATGGAATGCCTTCGATAGTGTACCGTGGCAACGATCTAGCATGGCATAGACATCAATGGAAACATCATGCTAGCTATCTTACGATCATGGAAATGCCAGTAGACGTGGTGGCACATGTCATGGTGGTAGTTGCATGGCAATATATCTCGGAATGACTTTGAAAAAGCCATAGTAGGTAGGTATGGTGGCTGTTTTGAGGGAGGCTAATGGTGGGTTTTGTGCACCGGCGAAAGTTGCACGACACTAAGAAGATAGTGATGGTGGAAGGTGAAAGTGCATCTAAACCATGGACTCAACATTAGTCATGAATAACTCATTTACTTGTTGCAAAAGTTTTATTAGAAATCGAAACAAAACATTCAATGCATACTCCTAGGGGAAGGGTTGGTAGGTATAAACCATCGCGCGATCCCGACCGCCACGCAAAGGATGACAATCAATATACTAATCATGCTCAGATTTCATTACATAGCGGTTCACCATACGTGCATGCTACGGGAATCACTAACTTCAACACAAGTATTTCTAGATCCACAACACCTTACTAGCATGACTTTAAATATTACCATAACCACAACTCAAAACTAATTGAGATGAATCAAACTTCTCTAACTATTCAATGCACATGAAGTTGGAAGTTTTCGTATCCCTTTGGATAACTACCCCTTTTGAGAATATTTTGAAAGCATAGATCAACTACTAAGCTACGCACGTCTGCGCTCTAAAAGATATAAGTGAAGCACATCGAGCAAAAGTATCTAGCTCAAAAGATATAAGTGAAGCACACGTGAGCTGAATTGTCTACCAAAAGATATAAGTGAAGCTCGACAAAATCACGGCGTGTGCATGTATCTCTCTCTAGGTGTGCAGCAATGATGATTGTGACACAAAAAATAAATAAAAGACTCCTACGATACAAGACGCTCCAAGCAAAAACCCATAACATGTGGTGAATAAAAATATAGCCCCAAGTAATGTTACCGATGGATTGAAGACGAGAGAGGGGATGCCTTCCCGGGGCATCCCCAAGCATAGGCTTTTACGGCATCCTTGAATCTCTTGGGGTGCCTTGGGCATCCCCAAGCTTGAGCTCCGGCCACTCTTTATCTTTTTTTCCATAAGAAGTTCACCCAAAACTTGAAAACTTCACAACACGAAACTTAAACAGAAACTCGTGATAACATTAGTACAAGAAAGCAAACCACCACTTTCTTAGGTACTGTAGCAAACTTAAATTCTAGTTGTTTTGATGTTGGGTTACTGTACTTTCAATCTTCCATGGCTAATACCCCCCGATACTATGCATAGTTTCATCAAAATAAGCAACCAACACAACAAAAACAGAATTTGTTAACAGCAGACCAGTCTGTAGCAATATGTATGTTTCGTATACCTCTGGTACTTCAAAAATTCTGAAAAATTACGACAGTCTGAAGAATTTACGTAGAAATCAGCAGAAAAACGAATCAACTCAAAATCTCTTACAGAAAAAAATGAAAATTCTTTTCGTGAGCAGAAAGTTTCTGTCTTTTCCAGCATGACCAAACGATCATCCTCAAGACTAATCATAACGGTTTTGCTTGGCACAAAAGCAAAAAGAAACACAAAAAACACAATCATAACAGAATTATGAAAGTGTGGAAAACACAAAACAGATAGAAAAATGATAGATTCGTTGGGTTGCCTCCCAACAAGCGCTTTTGTTTAACGCCCTTAGCTAGGCATTGATTCAATGATGCTCACACAAAAGACAAGAATTGAAGCACAACGAGAGCATCACAAAGCATGTGAAAATCAAATCTAAGTCTAACATACTTCCTATGCATAGGCATTTTATAGGAAAACAGATTGTGAAGACAACCAATCGCTGCCATATGCAAGGAAGAAAGAAAGAGACAAGAGCAATCTCAACATCACGAGAGGTGATTTGGTAACATGAAAGTTTCTACCAAAATATTTTCCTCTCTCATAGAAATTACATGTGGGATCATATTCAAATTCAACAATATAGCTATCCCATAGGATATTATTTTCATGATCCACATGCATGCAAAGTTGACGCTCTTCAAAAATAGTGGGATTATCATCAAATAAAGTCATGACTTCTCCAATCCCACTTTCAGTATTGTTGCAAATATCATATTCATCATGAGGTTTGAACAAATTTCAAGATCATAAGAAAGATCATCACCCCAATCATGATTATTGCAATAAGTAGTGGTTATAGTAAAACTAGCATCCCCAAGCTTAGGGTTTTGCATATTCTTAGCATGATTGTCACTAATAGAATGTATAGTGAAACCATTGCAATCATGCTTTTCATCCAAGGAGCCCTCGTGAATCACTTCATGAATTTCTTCCTCACAATTTTCAGATTCACGCATCTCAAGCAAAACACCATAGAAATAGTCAATTGCCCTCAACTAACTAGCAATTCGTTCCACATAAGTGGGTCTCTTAAAGAGATTAACAAACGAAGATGCAAGCATATTGAAGGCACATGGCACACCAGCGAACAGAAAGAAAGCGGGAGAAAAGGGTGAACGAAAAGGGCAAAAAGGCAAAAGAAAACGGCGAATGAGAATGGCAAATGAAAACGGCAAATGTGAAGTGGGGGAGAGGAAAACGAGAGGCAACTGGCAACAAAAGTAAATGCAAGAGAAGAGTTCGTGAGACCTACTTGGATAGATCTTGATTTCTCCTCCCCGGCAACGGCGCCAGAAATAGGCGTGTTGTCGGGAGAATATTCTTCACGATCCTCCTCGGCAAGCGATCCTCTTCCCCGGCAACGGCGCCAGAAATACTTTTGATGTTTGCTGTGTACCCCTGGCAATTGTGCCAGAAATACTCCTACTACGGCACGTTGGTATTCCCTCGAAGCGGAAAGGGTGATGTAGCACCGCGACGGTAAGTATTTCCCTCAGTTTGAGAACCAAGGTATCAATTCGGCGGAAGAGTATCTCACTAACCTGCACAAACACAAAAGCTTGCACCCAACGCTATGAAGGGGTTGTCAATCCCTTATAGATTGTTTGCCAAGTGAGAACGGAAAGTAACAAAGTAACAAAGCAAAGTAAAAGCAGAGTTGTAAACGATGGATGTGAATAGACCCGTGGGCCGTAGTGTTTACTAGTGGCTTCTCTCATGAAAGCAAGTAGACGGTGGGTGAACAAATTACTGCCGAGCAATTGATAGAACTGTGCAGAGTCGTGACAATATCTATGCAATGATATTTTCTAAAGGCATCACGTCCGAAACAAGTAGACCGATACTTTCTGCATCTACTACTATTACTCCACACGTCGACCGCTATCCAACATGCATCTAGTGTATTAAGTCCATAAGAACAGAGTAACGCCTTAAGCAAGATGACATGATGTAGAGGGATAATCTCAAACCAATGATAAAAGCCCCATCTTTTTACCCTTGATGGCAACTGCTTGATGTGTGCCTTGCTGCCCCTACTGTCACTGGGAAGGTCACCGCATGGCAGAACCCAAAACCAAGCACTTCTCCCATTGCAAGAATCATAGATCTAGTTGGCCAAACAAAACCCAAGACTCGGAGGGACTTACAAGGATATCAAATCAGGCATATAAGAAATCAGCAAAGACTCAAATATATATCATAGATAATCTGATCACAAGTCCACAATTCATCGGATCGCGATGAACACATCGCCAAAGAGGATTACATCGGATAGATCTCCATGAAGATCATGGAGAACTTTGTATTGAAGATCCAAGAGACAGAAGAAGCCATCTAGCTACTAAATACGGACCCGTAGGTCTGAAGTGAACTACTCAAGAGTCATTGGAGGAGCGATGATGACGATGAAGAGGCCCTCCACCTCCAAAGTCCCCTCCGGTAGGGCGCCGGGAAGGGTCTCCAGATGAGATCTCGCGGAAACAAAAGCTTGCAGCGGCGGAAAAGTATTTTCGAGGCTCTCCCGATTTTTTGCGGAATATTTGGGAATATATAGGCGCAAAACCTAGGTCAGGAGGCGGCCAGGGAAGACACAAGCTTTCCCACCGCTGCCTCCCCCCTGGTGGCGGAGTGGGCCCTTGTGGGCTCCCTGGGGCCCACCTGGCCTGGCCCAAAGGTTCCCTGGTCTTCTTTCGTTCGGGAAAAAATCATTTCGGGGATTTTATTCCGTTTGGACTTCGTTCCAAAATCAGATCTGAAAATAGTCAAAAACACGGAAAAACAGGAACTCGCACTTGGCAGTGAATCAATAAGTTAGTCCCCAAAAAGATATAAAAAAGGTACTTAAAACATACAAAGAAGACAAGATAACAGCGTGAAACCATCAAAAATTATAGATACGTTTGAGACGTATCACTCCTGTGCTGCATCACCCTTTCCTCTTCAAGGGAAAAACCGACGCAAACCAGAGAAGTAACAAGAAGAATTCCTAAGCGCCAGGGAAGGACTTTTGTTGCTGTAGCACACATCGATCTATGATCATGTCTATTTACAATCAAGTTGCTTTCCACTAATACTGCATATTACTTGTTATCATACCAACTGCATTATCCATATCATGGGCTGTTTGCGAGTACATTTAAAGTACTCACTGACTTGCCACTGGTTATGTTATTGGACAGACATGGAAGGACTGGAGTTTGGAGACGAATTCGTCATCGGAGACGGACTTGCGAACTAGGATGCTTCCCAGTCAGAATGCCTGTTGGTGTAGGCTGATGGTATGGGCTCCCGTTTAGCCCCAAGATTTCCGCTAGTAGATGTATCAGTGTGATTGGTCTTATAGGCCCTACCTATGTGAACTTGACCTTGATCGTCATTTGTTGAAATAATCGGTATATTGGATGTAAGACTCTTAATATTCAGTATACGTGTGTTCGGTGAGCATTGATCTACGGGATCACTGAGCACGTTCATTCGACAATCTCGACTTCTAAGTCGGGATCCCCACAGAGCTGGTGTGAGAGCAATCATGACTATAGGAAGACTTAGGTAGCATGGACGATAGCCGAGACGAGTAGTACACTCAGAGCCCACACTTTAGATTTTCTAGACCCTACTACCATTTCATACCACCCACAAAATTTCTAACCCTCTCCTAAAAACCTTGTAGATGGCCGCCGTACCTGAGATGCTTCTGGAGACGGGCTTTCCCCTACTCTTGGGAGACAACCTGGAGAAGTGTCAAGTACGCCGGACGCCTATTTTTCTCTACCACGAGCACTGGGTCAACGCCGACACAAAGGAATATCACGTGGACGTGATAGTGAAGGGAAACGACTCCCCAACTAGTTGGTTCTTTGAAGGACCACAGATGGAGAATCTGATGTTGACAGTGGAGACAGCTGCACGAGAGGCGCTCGTGCGTCTCCGCAACATCCTTCCCGACATGGCCAATGAGCCGACTACTCGTCACTTGCCTTTTATTAAGGACGGGATTGACGGGAGCTGGACACTTAACCCATTCTCTGAGGACGGGACGCTACTCAGGTTTTAGACCTACTTCGGCCTCTCCGCCGACACCTTAACTCACCTTTTGATCAAGGAGTCTATGACGCTTTGTCAAGAACTGCACCAAATCAAGGACCTACTTCGCGTGGAAAAGATGAAGACCCGCAAGGTCAAGAAGGAAGGATCACCCGGAGGGCAGTCATCCATTCCCTTCCGAGGAGGGATACCACCGCTCTAGGCCACTCCTATTCAGAGTCGCCGTCTGACCATGGAAGAGTACAATGAGCTCCTCACCGATTCGCCAACAAAGAGACGCCATGCCGGACCGCTCCCATCTCCCACACCTCTGAAGGAAGGAGGTACCGATGAGGATGAAGATGAAGACCATGTAGACCCTTCATACGAGACCGAGCAGTCCGCTGCTTAGAGGAACGTCTTAGGAAAATTAGGAGTATCCCCGGTGTAGTTGAGTCCATGTATCGGTTCATGAGAACCATGAGTGTTGTGTGATCATGTTTGATGCAAGCCGCATTTCTGCCTTAGGCATCTTGTAAGCGACTACATCACTTGTTTTAATTCAATGCATTAGTTTTCTAAAAACCTTTTGAATCACACACTAGCACAATACCAAACCCCCTTACCTAGGAGCATCATCGCTTACGATTCCCGACCACTTCAGTATATTGACCTGTGTGCTCCCCAAATAGGATGGTGATTTCAACTCGCACCAGCACCTTCGGCAACCCCAGCACTGCCTCTTCTAGCCAGCAGCAGGGAACCGAAGGGTCTGCTCAAGCTGGAGATCACCTCGAGCAGCAGCAAGGCGACATTCCCCTGCCGACGCCTCCTCCGGAGAGCCTGACAGTGGCTCAGTTCCTCCAAGCTCTCTGAGAGGAACGTCAAGCCAACAATGCCGCCATCCAACAGCTCGCTCAAGTCTTAGTGAACAATCCACCGCAAAACGGAAATGGCAACAGTCGCTCCACTCTATCTGAGTTTATAAGGACTACGCCTCCCATATTCACGGAGACAACTGAACCATTGGATGGCGATGACTAGATCCGCACCATCGAAGACCTCCTTGCGCTGGTCAAATGCACCGATGACCGCGAGAAAGTCCTTTATGCTTCTCACTGTCTCGGAGGCATGGCCAGAGCCTGGTGGGATGGGTTCCAGATCATGTGAGAAGGGCAAGCTATAACTTGGGATGTATTCAAGGAAGGATTCCGCGCCACTCACATTCCTCCTGGAATGATGACCATTAAGAAGCGGGAATTCCGAGCCTTGAGGCAAGGCAGTGGAACCTTCAAGGAGTATCTGCAGAAGTTTAACCTTTTATCAAGATATGCACCGGAAGACGTCAACGTTGAAGTTGCGAAGGTGCAACGCTGCATGGAAGGACTGCAGCAGTCGCTTCAGTATCAGCTGGTTGTCTGTGAATGCCGGACCTTCTGTGATCTCGTGAACAAAGCCCTCATGTTGGAAGATAAGCGTCGTGCGATGGATGACACTCGTAAGCGCAAGCTGATGGGTAATGGAAGTCCTAGTAACCAGAAGCCACACCCATGACAATCAACCGCGGCAAGGCCCAAATACCAGCAACATCGGTATAAGGCACCAACGTTCCGCTAGAACTACCAACCCCAGCAGCAAGTCAACCCCAAGCCAGCGATCAACCCGCCCAACAACAGCGGACTCAAGCCCAACATCCGAGGGCAGGTTACCTTCTTTGGATGTGGACAGACTAGGCACTACTTCAGGCAGTGCCCCAACAAGAAGCCCGATGCACCACGCCCCAATGCGCCTAATCAAGGACAAGGTCAAGGAGCGCCAGGAAGGAACCAAGCTCCCCGCAACCAGCAGTACCACAACAAGGGACACATTAATCACATCTTCCCAGAAGAAGCACAGGAAGACCCAGACTGCATTCTGGGTTCGTTCCTGGTCAACTCCACCCCAACAATAGTATTGTTTGATTGTGGTGCTTCGCATTCTTTTGTCACTCAAAAGTTTGCGGAAAATGTGGTTTGAATCCTACCCTCCTTAATGGGAAATTGACATTAATACCCCAGGAGGAGTGCTAAGGACCAACTTAGGATGAAGAGGAGTCGGCATCAACATTAATGAGATAAGCTTCACAACAGATCCCATCGTCACTAAGTCGCAAGGCTTGGACGTGATCCTTGGAATGGATTGGTTGGCCAAGCACCAAAGCATATTGGACTGCGCCAAAAGGGCTATTACCATGATGAGTGACCAAGGGGTCAAAGTCAAGTATGTCCCTGAGCCTACATCCACTCAAATTCCTCAGGTTAGTTGCCTATGGGAAGAAGAGTTGGACCGAGTACCAATAGTCTGTGAATACCCAGACGTCTTTCCTGATGAGCTGCCGGGGATGCCTCCTGGCCGAGACATCGATTTCATCATCAAGCTCATGCCCCAATCAAGGCCTATCTATAAGAAGCCTTATAGGATGGCATCCGAAGAACTAGCAGAGCTGAAGAAGCAGTTGGATGAGAAACTCAGGAAGGGATTCATCCGTCCGAGTGCATCACCTTGGGGATCACCTGTTCTCTTCGTGTCTAAGAAGGATGGGACTATCAGACTCTGCGTTGACTACCGTTCTCTCAATGAAGTCACGATCAAGAACAAGTACCCATTCCCCAAGACTGAAGACCTATTTGACCAGTTGAATGCTGCCAAGGTATTTTCCAAGATCGACCTCAGATCTGGATATTACCAACTGAAGATCCAACCCGAAGACATTCCTAAGACGACATTCGTGACCCGATATGGTCTATACGAGTGCATAATCATGTCATTTGGGTTGACCAATGCCCCAGCCTACTTCATGTACCTCATGAACAAAGTCTTCATGGAATACCTGGATAAGTTTGTCGTCGTCTTCATCAATGACATGTTAATCTTCTCCAAGTCTGAAGAAGAACATGAGCAACACTAGAGGCTAGTATTGGAAAAGCTTCAAGAGCACTAGTTTTATGCCAAGTTTAGCAAATGCAAATTATGGTTGCATGAAGTTGGATTCTTGGGTCATACCATGACGGGAAACGGATTGGCGGTCGATCCTTCCAAGATTACCACGATAACCAACTGGGAGTCGCCAATCGATGTGAAGGAAGTCAGAAGCTTCCTCGGACTCGTGGGATACTACCGCAAGTTCATGGAGAGGTTCTCCCGCATCGCTCGACCAATGACTCAGCTCTTGAAGAAGGGCAAGAAGTTCGAATGGACGCTGGAGTGCGAAGAAAGCTTCCAGGAATTGAAGAAGGGACTGACTATCGCCCCGGTATTGGCTACTCCGGATATCAACATGGAGTTTGTGATATACTGTGATGCCTCAAGAACTGGGATCGATGTTGCCCTAATGCAAGACGGCAGGGTCGTGGTTTACCTGTCACGGAAACTGTGCCCTCATGAGGAGAACTACGCCACTCATGACCTCGAATTGGCAGCCATGGTGCATGCTCTGAAGACATGTCGACATTACCTTCTGGGGAAGCGATGTGAAATATACACCAACCACAAGAGTCTGAAGTATATTTTTACTCAATGGGAATTGAGTATGAGGCAGCGAAGATGGTTGGAGCTGATCAAGGACTATGACCTCATCATTCAATACCACTCCGATAAGGCCAGCACCTTGAAGTCAAACCCACTCTAGCAGACGATATCAAGGAGGCCCAGAAAGGGCACAAGAGCATTGAAGGCATCAAGAAGAAGATCCAGGAAGGCAAGGCCCCAGAATTCTCAGTGGATGAGCAAGGAGTCATGTGGTTTGGGAAACGTTTATGCGTACCCAACAAGCCTGAACTCAAGGATTTAATCCTGCAAGAAGCCCATGACACACCCTACTCGATTCACCCCGGTGGCACCAAGATGTATCAAGACCTCTGGGAAATGTTCTGGTCGCATGGCATGAAGAGGGAAATAGCTTCCTAAATCGCCAAGTGCGACGTGTGCCAGCGAGTCAAGGCTGAGCACCAACGACCTGCTGGATTGCTACAACCTCTCCAAGTGCCTGAATGGAAGTGGGACCGAGTTGGCATGGACTTCGTCACCGGTCTACCTAGGTCCAGCAGAGGCCATGACTCCATATGGGTCATCGTCGACCATGTGACCAAGGTGTCTCACTTCATTCCGGTCAGCACCACTTATGGTGGCGACAAGTTGGCTAGCCTCTACATTGAGTGTATCGTGAGCTTCCATGGAGTTCCCGAGGAGATTATATCTGACGGAGGCATGTTGTTCACCTCAAGATTCTGGAAGAAGTTCCAAGAAGCTCTCGGAACCAAGCTCTCCTTCAACACCACCTTCCACCCACAAACGGGCGGACATACGGAGCGAGTGAATCAGATACTTGAGGATATGCTCCGCGCTTGTGTCTTAGCACATGGGATGAAATGGGAAGATTGTCTGCCATTCACTGAGTTCTCCTACAACAACAACTATCAGTCCAGTCTATAGGTGGCCCCATTTGAAGTGCTATATGGACGGAAGTGCCGCACCCTGCTCAACTGGTACGAAACTGGTGAAGGATTGATTTTTGGTCCGGAAGTTCTTCGTGATGCCGAAGACCGAGTGCAACTTGTCCGAGAAAATCTGAAGACAGCCAAGTCTTGACAAAAGAGCTATGCGGATTCTCACCGCAGAGAAGTGGAGTTCAATCCAGGAGACCAGGTGTACCTCCGCGTCACACCTCTCAAGGGAACCAAGCGTTTCCACGTCAAGGGGAAACTGGCTCCAAGGTTCATTGGACCTTTTAAGATCACGGCAAGGCATGGAGAAGTTGCTTACCAGTTGGAGCTACCTCCAAAACTTTCGGGCGTACACAACGTCTTCCACGTGTCACAACTTCAAAAGTGTCTGCAAGTGCCGAACCATCCAGATCTTTATAAGGACATTAACCATCAAGCCACCGACCTCCAACCAGACCTCAATTATCATGAGAGGCCGATCTGCATCCTGGACGAAGCCGAGCGTTGTACCAGAAGTCGCACCATCAAGTACTTCAAGGTTCAGTGGAGCAACCACACCGAAGCAGAAGCAACATGGTAGCGTGAAGACTATCTCTGATCCGAATTTCCGCACCTTTTTAGCACCTAGCTTAGGAATCTCGGGGACGAGATTCTTGTAAGGGGGATAGGTGTGTCACACCCTGTTTTTACCTCACTTCAACTATAGCCTTTTCAAAATTTCAGTTTATTAAAAAAATGAGCTAGTGCCATGAGTGCCATGATTGCCATTGTTTGTGTGTATGTTTGATGAGTGGATCCAAAAACAGTTTTTTATAACACGATATTTTCATAAAAACTCTTTTCTCATTTTTGTATATTTCAAAACCTTGCTTTGGGTTTGCACTACAAGTCCCTGATTTCAAGGGAGTGCCTTCACCCAAAGATTGTATTCTGGTTTTGACACTAATATAACTCTCCAATATCATAAAATAATTATTTTATAAAATATTTTTCTATTTTATTTGCATGTCCTTTTCTAAGGACAGAAATGATATTTCTGTATGGAAAACTGCTTTTTTGCCTTAAAACAATATGAGAAAATTTGGAGATACTCAGAGAACATATATTTTCCATACATAAGATTTTCAACCCCTATTTATGTTCGAAATATTTGAGCAAATCCTTGAAAACCTATTATGTCTGTTTTGATCTTTTGAAATATTTCCAAAAATTCCTAGAAAATTCTAGCATGTTTCCCAAGCTATATTTGGTGTCCATGCCAAGTTTCACCTCAATCCAAGGTGGTTTGGTTCACCAAATAATCCTAAAACCCTCTTTGTCGAGACTCAAGTTGAAGCAACTCTACATAGCAAAGTTTGTCCAAATGGCTTGAAACTTTGTAGGAGTGCTCAACACCCCAAATGAGGAGTCTTGGCCAAAAATGGGATTTGTAGGGATTAACTTACCCACATTCCCTTTTGAATGGACAAAACTGCCCATTTGGGGTGATTTCAAGTTATTAGTTCCAAACTTATCCAATGAAGCTCAAATTTGGTGGAGCATTCTATTTTTGGATCAAACCTAGTCCTGTTAACTTTCATCATCAGTGGTAAAGTGTAGCTACCCCAAACACCTGTCGAACACCTTCTGCCAGCTTAGTAAAACAACACTTAACTCACTCTACACCCATGCACTTTCCTACAAACTCACAGTCCAAGTAGCGAGCACCACTCCTCAACTTCACACGAGTGGCCCCTCTCCGGTTCCAAGCAGAAGAGCCAAAATCTCCATTTTAGTTTCTGGCTCAAGTCTGACATCATCTCTTTTATCACTCCCTTTGCCCATCAGTGAGTCTCTCGGCTCTCAAACGGCTAGGGATCATCTAATCCAACCTGAGGATACACCACACATGGGAAAAACACCTAGAGCGCGCCAACATGTCGTGGCATGCCAAAACTGCGCTCTCGGTGCGCTACAGGGCGCACCTGAGACAAAGGTGGCTAGCCTCGACCGGTTCAAGCCTCCCCTCGATGCCTCTCCACATCCCCGAGAACCCTCCTGCATCAGGGCGGCCTCAGGGCCCCTCCTCCCCCGCTGTGTTGACCGGAGCCACACGTGCCCGCCCGCACCAGATTCAGCGAGAAGAACGCAACCACACATGCACGTCCTCTCCTCGCTCTCTCTCCCTCTCAGTGAGTCACAAGGGTCTTAAACCACGTCCACAATACCGTGGTTTCGACCCCGAGCTGTCTCTGCCTCTCCTGTGAGCCATGGTGAATCCACCGACGCTTCCCACTCGCTGCACCGTCGAGGGCCTATAAATAGGCCTTCCCACTCGCTCCAGCACCCTCACTCCACTCCTCCAGAGTCTAAATCGATCCCCTAGCCACCCCATTCGAGCACAACGAGCTCTGGTGCTCGATATCGACCGAGGTCCCGCCGCTTCAGAGCTCCGTCGATCTCGACCTACAGGCCAACTCTCGCACTCCTCTCACCTCTTCCATGACCGTAGTGAGATTAGGGAGCTTCCCCACCTCTTCCCCGAGCTAATCCCTGCCCATAGCACCCACTTCATCCACCTCTGGAATCGGCTCCGCCGCTGCCAATTCGTCACCGGTGACCCAGGGCCTCCCCGTCATCCCTTCGACCATTAGCAGGTAGGCGGCGACGTGCTGGTTCCATTCCTGCCATCGTTGGGGCATGAGGGCGTCGGTGTCGCCACCGGCGTGCCTCCCCTCCCCTCTGTCCAGAGGAGGAAGTGACCCCGACTGGTCTGCCCCATCTGTCGGTGGCTCATCGCTCCCTCTCTCTCCTCTCTCAGCCACTTACCGCAGAGGCCCGCGCGTCAGGTTTGAACCTAACGGCACGCGTGTTGGAAATATGCCCTAGAGGCAATAATGAATTGGTTATTATTATATTTACTTGTTCGTGATTATTGTTTATTATCCATGCTAGAATTTTATTGATTGGAAACTCAAATACATGTGTGGATACACAGACAACACACTGTCCCTAGTGAGCCTCTAGTTGACTAGCTTGTTGATCAAAGATGGTCAAGTTTTCCTGGCAATAGGCAAGTGTTGTCACTTGATAACGGTATCACATCATTAGGAGAATGATGTGATGGACAAGACCCAAACTATAAATGTAGCATATGATCGTGTCAGTTTATTGCTACTGTTTTTCTGCATGTCAATGTATGTGTTCCTATGACCGTGAGATCATGCAACTCCCGGACACCGGAGGAATATCTTGTGTGTATCAAACGTCACAACGTTACTGGGTGACTATAAAGGTGCTCTACAGGTATCTCCAAAGGTGTCTATTGGGTTGGCATGGATCAAGACTGGGATTTGTCACTTCGTGTGACGGAGAGGTATCTCGGGGCCCACTCGGTAATACAACATCACAAGAAGCCTTGCAAGCAATGTGACTAAGGATTTAGTTATGTGATCTTGTATTTTGGAACGAGTAAAGAGACTTGCCGGTAACAAGATTCAACTAGGTATGGAGATACCGACGATCGAATCTCGAGCAAGTAACATACCGAAGGACAAAGGGAACAACATACGAGATTAACTGAATCCTTGACATAGAGGTTGAACCGATAGAGATCTTCATAGAATATGTAGGAGCCAATATGGACATCCAGGTCCCGCTATTGGTTATTGACCGGAGAATGTCTCAGGTCATGTCTGCATAGTTCTTGAACCCGTAGGGTCTGCACACTTAAGGTTCGATGATGTTTCGGTATAGTTGAGTTATAGGTGTTGGTAACCGAAAGTTTTTCAGAGTCCCAGATGAGATCCAGGACTTCACGTGGAGCTCCGGAATGGCTCAGAGGTAAAGATTGACATATAGGAAGTCCTTTTTTGTCAACGGAAAAGTTTTGGGCTCATCGGTAGTGTAGCGGGAGTGCCGGGAGGGTATCGGGGGACCACCGGGAGGGGTGTGACGACCCTAGGGGCTTCATAGGCCAAGAGAGGATGAAAACCAGCCCCTGGTGGGCTGGCCAATGCCACCTCTAAGGGCCTATGCGGCTGGATGAGGAATAAGGAAAACAACACATAGTGGAAAAGGTTTCCAAGTGGGAGAAGGGGAATTCTACTAGGAGTAGGATTGGAGGAGGAATCCTCCTCTCCTCCCGCGTCGGCCGACCCAAAGGGGAAACCCTAGGGCCGACGGCTTCCCTCCTCTCCTCCTATTTGTACTAGAGGTTTGAGGGATTTTTGAGACACAATATTTTCAGCCACGTGCTACCTCAACACTAGATCATAGTTTCTCCTTTAGATCGGTTTTCTGCAGTGCTTAGGCAAAGCCCTGCAGAAACAGATTCACCACCACCACCGGCGCGCCGTCACGCTGTCGGAAAACTCATCTACTTCCCCATATCTCTTGCTTGATCAAGGAGGCGGAGATCGTCATCGATCTATACGTGTGCTGAAAGCGGAGGTGTCGTCCGTTCGGCACTAGATCGGGATGGATCGTGATGGGATCGCGGGACGGATCGTGACGAGATCGCGGGACGGGATGCGATATGAATCGCGAAGGTGTTCCACTACATCAACCGCGTTATATACACTTCCGCTTAGCGATCTACAAGGGTATGTAGATTCACTCTCCCCTCTCGTAGATGATCATCACCATGGATAGGTATTGCGTGTGTGTAGGATTTTTTTTTGTTTCCCATGCAACGTTCCCCAACAGCGCGCGCCTGGGCTAGCCCAGCCACATGCCGAGCCCTTTTTCATTTTTGATTTTATTATGTTTTAAAAGGTTTTTGTAGGATTTTTTATTTAATTAAATTTAATTATTTTTTCACCACAATTCTTCTAAAAATGAGTAGAATTTAATAGAGCTGTTAAACAAATTTTTATGACAAATTTTCTGTATAGTTATAATTAAAAGGCTTATTTTGAATACTTTAGCTCCTGTTAAATTGATTTTAAAAATAATCTTTTCACTGAAACCAGAGACAAATATTTTTAAAACTATAAAACAGATTTATCAGAATAGGATAACATTTTTAAAGTGAGTTTGTGTTCTGTTTCTGAGTGAGCTACTTATTTTATTATTATTATTACAACGATAGATTTCAGGTTTGATGAAGGAGTTGGACTCGAAGACCCCAGATACTTAGCTGATCAAGGCAAGCAGCCCTTTGACCATGTTTGAGCAAAATATTCTTTGCATGCTAAGTAGAGCAATTAATCATGTTGCATATGATCATGAGTATTCGGTAAATCATCGATATGATGTTACCGATGGCTCCTCCGAAGCACTTGCATTTGAGCATGATCCTACCACCTATGAGGGTCACACAAATATCATGTTGACAAGTAGACATTAGTGCTACACATAGTAGAAGCATGAGCATGATGATGGTAAATATCAAAGGTTTATGAAAACCCCGTCGGGTGCCACTAATGCCTGAGGGTGATGATGAGTTAGGTGACCACTTGTGGAGAAGTGGTGCACCGGGAAACATTTTGGTGTGAGTGGTTTCGCAAACAGGATTAGATTTATGATGTGTCGACCGTCCCAACCTTACATGTGCGACCACGTTACCCCTTTATGGGACGGGGATTTGTTGATTACTTTGGTCGGTGCAAGCAAAGAGGCCACATTACTAGTGGCAGGAGTGATATGCGGTCACTCTCGTGATGGGGTCGTACTAGGTAGGTCGACTATGTCGTTTTTACGTGTTCCGGGCACACCATTGGTCCCCGCATGGATGATACTGTCCAAAGTCGGTGCTCGTAAGACGTACATCATGTGGGTTGGGTACCAATCGAGTGGAATTCTTTGTCTAGTATCGTCACGGGAAAGGCATTGATCGGGTACTTACCTCGGGTATGTTATATACCGCGAGTCGTGGATGACATGGAAGTTTCCCGGATCTCGTCGGTACAGCGTACAACCTCTGCAGAGTGTTAAACTATTCGAATAGTCGTGTCCACGGTCAAGGACAGTTGGGTAATGCTGCTTAAGCTATGTCCAGTCGTTTCCGCATAAACAAAGTTCATTGTTTCCCTTAAGAGTTATGACATCTATGACAATTTCATTTGTGTTTGTAACCACATGCTCTAGTGTAAAAAACACTATCAAATCTCAAGTGATTCATGGATGGTTATTCTCCTTCTGCTCGGAAAAAGTAAACACTGTGTGCCATAGTGTTTTCTTCTTTCTTGACTCCTTAGGGAAGCCGCACTATTAAGAGGGGGTGCATCATGAAAACACTTGGAATTCAACTTCACGTACACATATGATCTGACACAACCAATTCTCAAAAGTGGTCTGAATAGTATACTCCTGCAATGTTTCTCATAAGGCTTGATCTTCCAGGACGGCCGGAACTTCTGGGGACCGGAAGGTCCGGGATGGTTTCGGGAAGCTTCCGGGTCTCCCACAAAAACTGCACTTTTGTCCAAACTCTCTAGTTTGCCCGGAACCTTACCGGAACCTGGCTAGAACTTCCGTCCCCCGGAACTTCCGGGCTATGAAAATTTTGTCCACAATCCTAGCAGCTTCCGGGGTACCCCACGGAGGATGCTGATACGTCCCAAACGTATTTATAATTATTGCTTGTTCCATGATCTTTTGGGTGACAATGTTATATGTTTTGCTACACTTTTATATCATTTTACACATATTTGGACTAACCTACTAACTCAGTGCACCGAGTGCCAGTTTCTGTCTGCTGATGTCTATTTTGCAGGGGCTTTTACCTAATTTTCCGAAGCCCGGAAAATTCCAGGAAAAATATATAAAAACTCATTGAAACAGAAGCTTCCGGATCACCAAAGATGGGCCACAGGCGGGCGAGGGGCTGCCCAGGCGACCTGCTGGCGCGGCCAGGCCCTAGGCCGCGCCAGGAGGCCACCTGGGTGGGCCCCACCTCCTCCGGTGCCCTCCTTTAGCCTATATTTAGAGTCCCGAGAGGAAACCTTCCACAACTTCCAGAATCGTGAATTTCTACACTGTTCCGCCGTCGCAGCGCTTTCGGAATCGGGAGCATGAGGAGACCTCTTCCCGGCACCCTACCAGAGGGAGGATTGACCTCCGGGAGCTTCTCCACCGCCATGGACGCTTCCCGGACATGTGGTGAGTATTCCTCCTTGGACCATGGGTCCATGACCAGTAGCTATGTGATGTCTTCTCTCCAATCTTGTGCTTGAATGGTTAGTCCTTGTGAGATGCCCTACATGATCAAGGCATCGATGTAATTCTCTTGCTATTGCTATGCTTGGTTTGTTGGGATACTATGGATTATGAGATTATGTTTAGGTTGTTATGAGTTATATATTTGATTATCCTTTTATATTATGTTCCTTAGTGATTCATGCATGTTCTCCATTGCTATTTATTGCTTTGGCCGAGTAGTAGATTGTAACTCCAAGAGGGAGCGTTATGCATGATTGTGGGTTCATGCCCCTCGATGTCTAGCTTGAGTGACAGAAACATGAGACTAGGGGATGTGTTGTTGCCACCAGGGAGAAAACAACGGTGCTTGTGACCACGGTTGCAAGGATTGTTTACCTTACGCATAGTTCGTTAATGCAGTTGTCCGTTGCTTTGAGTTTACACTTTGGGTGGGGCTCGCAACTTAATACCGGCGAGATGTTCTGGATACATATCTCAAGGTGGATGATTAGTAAGTAGATGCTGATGAATAAACGATCTTGTTGTCTTGGCGTACTGCCCATTACTATTGAACCTCTAACTATCAAGTAGCATAATTAGCATTGTGGTGCATTCATAATTATGTCAATTGCCCAACTGTGATTAGTTTACCCAAGCATACTTGTTTATCGTCTTTTAGGAGAGAGACATCACTAGTGAACATCATGTGACTCCGGTCCATATCACCATCATTGTTTACACCTCCACCATTTTCAGTTTTCATTTACTTTTCCATTGCAATCACTATTACTTTCCGCTTGTGTTTTGATCCTTTGCAAACTACAAGGCCGGAGAGATTGACAACCTCTCTGTACTCGTTGGGAGCAAAGTTATTTGTTGTGTGTGCAGGTCCACGTCTTCTGCTAGAGCCAGGGTGGAAGACACCTACTTGTTGATCCTAGGAGTCCTCTTGGTTCGATAAACCTTACAGTTTCCGTGTGAGGGAAAACTTGCTGCTGACTGCATCTCAACCTTCCACTTGTGGTAACCAACGAGGTGCCAGAAGTATATACATCTTCTCGTCATCAAGCAAAGTTTTCTGGCGCCGTTGCCGGGGACTCCAGTATTCAAGATAGGGGAGTTGCACGCTATCCTTTACCTTTGCTTTTTAGTCTTGTTAGTCTGATTTTTAGTTTTTTTGCCTTAGAGTCTTATACCAAAAACCACAAAAAAATAGTTGCTTTGTTCTTGCTTGTTGCCGCTGCCATGGGTTCCGCTGAGAACATCAAGTTGTGTAACTTCACTAGTCACAACAACAATGACTTTATCTGCACTCCTATTACTGCTCCCGCCACTGGGGCTACTTCCTATGAGATTAAACCTGCTTTACTGAACCTTGTTATTAAAGATCAATTCTCCGGTGCTGGAGATGATGCTGCCTTGCACTTGAACAATTTTGTTGAGCTCTGTGATATGCAAAAATATAAAGAAGTAGATGGTGATATTGTTAAACTTAAGCTTTTTCCTTTATCCTTGAGAGGAGGAGCTAAAGTGTGGCTTCAATCTTTGCCTAGGAATAGCATAGATTCTTTGGATAAGTGCAAAGATTCTTTTATTGGGAAGTGTTACCCGCCTGCTAAGATTATCCAGTTGAGGAGTAACATTATGAACTTTAGACAATTGGATGATGAACATGTTGCTCAAGCTTGGAAACATATGAAATCTCTTGTTAAGAATTGCCCTACACATGGTTTGACTACTTGGATGGTTATCCAAACTTTTTATGCAGGATTGAACTTTACCTCGCAGAATCTGTTAGACTTGGCCGCGGGAGGAACCTTTATGTCAACTACACTTGGTGCTGCCACAAAGCTATTGGATGAGATTATGACAAATTATTCTCAATGGCACACGAGAGAGCTCCAATAGGCAGGAAGGTAAACTCTGTTGAGGAGATCTCCTCCCTTAATGATAAGGTTGACATGATCATGACTCTACTTACTAAGAAATATCCTATTGATCCTCATTATGTTCCTTTAAATTCTTTGGTTGCTCAAGAAAGAGAGCAAGTTGATGCTAATTTTATATCTAGGAACAACTTTAATAACAATGCTTATAGGAGTAATTTTGGTAGCAATCCTAGACCGTTCCCATCCAACAACTATGGGAACAACAACAATTATCCTAGCACCAAAAACTCCACTTCTGAATTAGAGAGCATGCTTAAGGATTTTATCACTTCACACAAAGCCTTAAACAAGAGTGTAGAAGAGAAACTAGAAAAATTAGATAGTCTCTCTTTGAAGGTGGACAACATAGCTCATGATATAGAGATTCTTAAAATTAGAACCCCCCCTTGAGGAAAGGTACACCACACCCATGAATGCTATCCAAGTCCAAAGTAATGAGAACATAAGAATGCTAGCCAAACTTAAAGAGAGATGTGCTAGGGAAAAAGAAGAGAAAGAGAGAATTAAGAGCCTTCCTACACACACTACCATTGCTACTATACAAGTTGTTGAGGATCTCAAAACTTTTAGCACCCATCGCACTCCTAGTCCCAATGGACCTATTAATGGTGATGCTAATACCTCAACTATAGGACAAGAAGGTCCTATTAATTTAGAGACTACCAAAAGAATGAGCCTAGATGACATTACTACCACTTTAATTAATGGTAGTAACTTTGATTTTGACAATTGTAGTCTCTCCGAAGTTATCACCTTTTTTGCAAAGAATGGCTAAAGACCCCCACACTAGTACACTCAATATTGCCTTCACCGAGCATATTACCAATGCTCTTATCAAAGCTAGGGAGGAGAAGCTCAAGTTAGAGACTTCTATTCCTAGGAAACTAGAATATGGTTGGGATCCTATGGTCAAAATTAAATTGAATAATATCTCTTGCTTTCTTTGTGTTATGTTGGAGCTAGTGCTTCCGTTATGCCCAAAAGAATGTATGATATGCTTGATTGGAAACCTTATGATCCATGTTATTTTGGTGTTCGTATTGTTGATTCTTACATAAATAAACCTTAAGGGAGAATTGATGATGTGCTTACTATTGTAAATGATAATTATGTGCCCGTTGATTTTCTTATTATGGACATTGAATGTGATCCTTCATGTCCAATTATTTTGGGACGTCCTTTTCTCCGCACCGTTGGTGCTATCATTGACATGAAATAGGGAATCATTAAATTCCAATTTCCTCTTAAAAGGGAATGGAACACTTCCCTCGAAAGAAGATTAAGTTACCTTATGAGTCCGTTACTCGGGCAAGTTATTCTTTTGGAGTTGATAATACTTGATCTTCTTGCATTATGCCTAGCTCAAAGGCATAAAAGAAAGCGCTTGTTGGGAGGCAACCCAATTTGTTTTTACTTTCTGTTTTAGTGGTCTTGATGCTTGTTACTACTGTAGTAACATCATTGTATCTTTATTTTTAAGCTTTGTGCCAAGTTATAGCCTCCGATTGCAAGAAAGTTCAAAAATTGTGACATGCTGTGCAGAAACAGATTCTGTCTGCCTGACGGAAAAATTCGGCACAAATCACTAGATCATCTTTTTGAACTGAATGTTTTTTACATAATGCTATACATAATTGCCTTTCTAGCATCTATTCTGAGTTTTTTTATTTGAGTTGCAGAAGTGCCATGAATAAATTATTTACTACCCGATGTTCTGTTTTTCACAGATTCTGCCATGTTTTGTATTTTCATTATTTTGCAAATTCTAAGTTTTCTTTTTATTTGCAAAAACCTTTTGGCAATCATTAGAAGCAGTAGATTTTCATGAAGATCTTTATTTACAGCAGGTAATGAATTATTTTATTAAGGGTAGTAACCAATCTAATCAGCTTATGATGAGTTTCGTATGAAGGGAGTTTTCAAGTATGCGATGGGAGATGATGAAAGAAGATACATGAGTGTCAAGCGCTCAAGCTTGGGGATTCCCCCATGCACCCCAAGAAATATTCAAGGAGACTCAAGCGTCTAAGCTTGGGGATGCCCCCTGCATCCCCTTCTCTATCAACAATCATCAGTTCGTCCATCTCCATGCTATATTTTTATCACTTCATATGTTATGTGCTATGCTTGGAGTGTCCCGCTATTTGCTTTTTAGTTTGTTTTAGTTTTTCTTGCTATTCATAACAAGTCGGAACCTAGCATACTTTGTTTGGGAGAGAGACACGCTCAATTCCACTCTAGAACACAACATAGGTTTTCATGCTTATGTTATTGTGTGTGTTCTCTATCTTTTCATAGCTACTGTCATGCTTAGCTCTTAGTTTTCATGCTTATCATTCTTATCTTGGTTAGAGAGATTGCTCATTGCACTGAGTTGTGTGTCTTGCATGAGTAGGTAATTGAGATTTCTATTTAAGTATAGCAGTAACTTGCAATAGTTTTGAGGTATTGATTTGAGTAATGTTTGGACTATTGGTGCCAAGAGATTGAACCTATTAGTGATAGGTGTCATATTTTGGGAAATCCGTGTGTTTTTCAAAAACTAAAAATTAGTTGAGAACTCTTTCTACTAAATTGATCGCTAACCTCTGGAGGGGTTGGAATATATAGAGTACCCTCATGTTACCATGAGTCTAGGATGCGCAAGGATAATGAAACCCCCAAACACTCCTCCTCGGGGTACTTGTCTCTTTGTGAATTTCCTAACTAGATAGAGAGTTACCGATAATAAGTGTATGAGTTCTTCGGACTAATGTGAGTATTCGATTGTTGGCACTTCCACCATCCATATTTTGCTAGCCTCTTCGGTGCCATGCATTGCCCTTTCTCACATTGAGAGTTGGTGCAAACTCCGCTGGTGCATCCAAACCCGTGACATGATACGCTCTGTCATACATAAGCCTCATTATATCTTTCCTCAAAACATACACCATACCTACCTATTAAGGCATTTCTATAGCCTTTCTGAGATACATTGCCATGCAACATCCATCATCTCATGACTTGATCTTCATGTCATACATGCTTTTGCTTGATCGTAGAGCCGCATGATAGTTGGGCCTTGCTCCAATTATTGCTACATGACGCGCTAGTATCATTGTTGGAAATATGCCCTAGAGGCAATGATAAAATAGTTATTATTACATTTCCTGTTTCAAGATAATTGTTTATTATCCATGCTATAATTGTATTGAATGAAAACATAAATGCATGTGTGGATATATAGACAAAACTATGTCCCTAGTAAGCCTCTTGTTGACTAGCCAATTGATCAAGGATGGTTAAGCTTTTCTAACCATATGAAGTGTTATCACTTGATGACTGGATCACATCATTGGGAGAATGATGTGATGGACAAGAACCAAACCATAAATGCAGCATGTGATTGTATCATTTTTTTGCTATTGTTTTCTGCGTGTGAAGTATTCATTCCTATGACCATGAGATCATGTAACTCACTGACACCGGAGGAATACATTGTGTGTATCAAACGTCGCAGAGTTACTGGGTGACTATAAAGGTGCTCTATAGGTATCTCCGAAGATGTCCGTTGAGTTAGCATGGATCAAGACTTGGATTTGTCACTCCGTGTGACGGAGAGGTATCTCGGGGCCCACTCGGTAATACAACATCACATATAAGCCTTGCAAGCAATGTGGATAAAGTGTTAGTCACGGGATCTTGTATTACAGAACGAGTAAAGAGATTTGCCGGTAACGAGATTGAAATAGGTATAGGGATACCGAAGATCAAATCTCGGGCAAGTAACATACCGAAGGACAAAGGGAATGGTATACGGGATTATATGAATCCTTGGCACAGAGGTTCAACCAATAAGATCTTTGTAGAATATGTAGGATCCAATATGGACATCTAGGTCCCGTTGTTGGATATTGAACGTGGAGTGTCTCAGGTCATGTCTGCATAGTTCTCGAACCCACAGGGTTTGCACACTTAAGGTTCGGTGACGTCTCGGTATAGTTGAGTTATAGGTGTTGGTGACCGAAGGTTCGTTCGGAGTCCCGGATGAGATCACGGACGTCACAAGGGTTTTTGGAATGGTCTGGAAACGAAGATTGATATATAGGATTGTTTCATTTGGCCTCCGGAAAGATTTCGGGCATTGCCGGCAGTGTACCGGGAGTGACGAATGGGTTCCAGGTTTTTACCGGGAGGGGGACACCCACCCAGGAGAAAACCTAATAGCCCATGGATGGCGCACCATCCCTTGGTGGGCTGGTGAGGCCAGCCCAATAGGGCTATTTCGGCCAAGATAAAAAAATCAAAGGAGAAAGAAAAAAAAGGAAATAAGAAAAAAAAAAGATTAGGTGGGAAGGAAGGAAGGGACTCCCCCCTCCAAACTGACTTGGAGGAGGATCCCTCCTCCCTTCGGCCAGTGCCATAGAGGCAAGCCCCACCCCTTGGCTCCTCCTATATATACTTGAGGTTTAAGGCTTTTTGAGACACGACTTTGCCACGTACAACCCTAAACCTCTACTTCGTAGTTCTTCCTCTAGATCGGTTTTCTGCAGAGTTTGGGGCGGAACCCTCCAGGAATAGATCATCACCACTACCGGCACGCCGTCACGCTGCCGGGGAACTCATCTACTTACCCATCTCTCTTGCTGGATCAAGAAGGCGGAGATCGTCATCGAGCTGTATGTGTGCTGAACGCGAGGTGCCGTCTGTTCGGTGCTAGATCGGGACGGATCGTAGGACGACGGTGATTTGAATCACGAAGCTGTTCCACTGCATCAACCGCGTTTCTTAACACTTCCCGCTTAGCGATCTACAAGGGTATGTGGATCCGATCTCCCTCTCGTAGATGAACATCACCATGATAGGTATTCGTGTGTGTTGGAAATTTTTTGTTTCCCATGCAACGTTCCCAAACAGTGGCATCATGAGCTAGGTTCATGCATAGATGTAATATCGAGTAGAACACAAAAGTTTTTGTGGGTGTTGATGTTTGATTTTCTGCCCGCCTTAGTTTTTTTCCGATTCGGCAGTATTGTTTGATAGAAGCGGCCCGGAGCAACCTTTCTCGTACGCTTACGAGAGACCGGTTTCATCGACTAACATGCAAATTGTTGCATAATGATGACTGGCGGGTGTCTATTTCTTCAACTTAATTTGAATCGGATTTGACCGAGGCGATCCTTGGAGAGAGGTTAAATAGCAATTTGCACATCTCCGTTGTGGTTTTGCGTAAGTAAGATGCGATCATATTAGATAGCCATCGCAGCCACGTAAAACATGCAACAACAAATTATAGGATGTCTAACTTGTTTTTGCACGGTATGCATGTGATGTGACGATGTTTGCTGTGTACCCCTGGCAATTGTGCAAGAAATACTCTTACTATGGCACGTTGGTATTCCCTTGAAGCAGAAAGGGTGATGTAGCACATCGACGGTAAGTATTTCCCTCAGTTTGAGAACCAAGGTATCAATCCGGCGGAAGAGTATCTCACTAACCTGCACAAACACATAAGCTTGCACCCAACGCTATGAAGGGGTTGTAAATCCCTTATAGATTGTTTTCCAAATGAGAACTCAAAGAAACAAAGTAACAAAGCAAAGTAAAAGCGGAGTTATAAATGATGGATGTGAATATACCCGGGGGCCGTAGTGTTTACTAGTGGCTTCTCTCATGAAAGAAAGTAGACGGTGGGTGAACAAATTACTGCCGAGCAATTGATAGAACTTTGCAGAGTCATGATGATATCTATGCAATGATTATTTCTATAGGCATCACGTCCGAAACAAGTAGACCGATACTTTCTGCATCTACTATTATTACTCCACACGTCGACCGCTATCCAGCATGCATCTAGTGTATTAAGTCCATAAGAACAGAGTAACGCTTAAGCAAGATGACATGATGTAGAGGGATAATCTCAAACCAATGATAAAACCCCCATCTTTTTACCCTTGATAGCAACTGCTTGATGTGTACCTTGCTGCTCCTACTATCACTGGGAAAGGTAACCACATGGCAGAACCCAAAACCAGGAACTTCTCCCATTGCAAGAATCATAGATCTAGTTGGCCAAACAAAACCCAAGACTCGAGAGACTTACAAGGATATCAAATCATGCATATAAAAAATCAGCAAAGACTCAAATTGTATCATAGATAATCTGATCACAAGTCCACAATTTATCGGATCTCGACAAACACACCGCCAAAGATGATTACATCAGATAGATCTCCATGAAGATCATGGATAACTTTGTATAGAAGATCCAAGAGAGAGAAGAAGCCATCTAGCTACTAACTACGGACCCGTAGGTCTGAAGTGAACTACTCACGAGTCATTGGAGGGGCGATGATGAAGAAGCCCTCCACCTCCAAAGTCCCCTCCGACAGGGCGCCGGGAAGGGTCTCCAGATGAGATCTCGCGGAAACAGAAGCTTGCGGCGGCGGAAAAGTATTTTCGAGGCTCCCCTGATTTTTTGTGGAATATTTGGGAATATATAGGTGCAAAACCTAGGTCAGGAGGCGGCCAGGGAAGCTACAAGCTTGCCCACCGCCGCCTCCCCTGGTGGCGGAGTGGGCCCTTGTGGGCTCCCTGGGGCCCACCTGGCCTGGCCCAAAGGTTCCCTGGTCTTCTTTCGTTCGGGAAAAAATCATTTCGGGGATTTTATTCCGTTTGGACTCTGTTCCAAAATCAGATATGAAAAGAGTCAAAAACACGAAAAAACAGGAACTGGCACTTGGCACTGAATCACTAAGTTAGTCCCCAAAAGATATAAAAAAGGTACATAAAACATACAAAGAAGACAAGATAACAGCGTGAAACCATCAAAAATTATAGATACGTTTGAGACGTATCAAGCATCCCCAAGCTTAACTCCTGCTCGTCCTCGAGTAGGGAAGTGATAAGAATGAATTTTTGATGTTTTCATGCTACCTAGCATAGGTGTCCTTTGTAATTCCTCTTCTGTGACGTGAATGTTCAGATCCATTAGATTCAAAACAATAGTTTGCTATTGACGTGGAAACAATAATAATTCAAGCAAACTAGCAAAGTAATCATGAACTTTCAAAATAGCAAGGCCAAAATAAAGTTATCCCTACAAAAGCATATAGTCTGGCTATGCTCTATCATCATTGCACAACGAATTTAAATCATGCACAACCCCGGTATTGGCCAAGTAATTGTTTCACACCTTTACTTTCTCAAACATTTTCAACTCTCACGCAATACATGAGCGTGAGCCATGGTTATAGCACTATATATGGTGTGGAGTATGTAGGAGGTTGCAAGACAAAAAAAGGAGAAGATAGCTACATTAACTAGGCATATCAATGAGTTGTAGATATGCTCATCAATATATATCAATGTGAGTGAGTAGGGACTGCCATACAAATGATGCACTAGAGCTACAAGTAAGTGAAAGCTCTTAAAGAAAACTAGTGGGTGTGCATCCAACTTGCTTGCTCACGAAGACCTAAGTAATTTTGTTTGAGGAAGCCTATCATTGGAATATGCAAGCCAAGTTATACAATGAGAATTTACCACTAGCTATATGGTGGTGACAAAACGAGAGACTCTCAATCATGAAGATCATGGTGCTCAAAATGCACAAGTGTGGAAAAAGTGGTAGCATTGTCCCTTCTCTCTTTTTCTCTCATTTTTTTATTTCGGTGGGCTCTTTGGTCTCTTTTTTATGGGATTATTTGGCCTCTTTTATTTCCTCACATGCGACAATGCTCCAATAATGAAGATCATCACACTTTCAACTCAAAACTTAGAGCAATTATAACTCTATATGGAATGCCTTCGGTAGTGTATCGTGGGAACGATCTAGCATGGCATAGACATGAATGGAAACATAATGCTAGCTATCTTTCAATCATGCAAATGCAAGTAGACTTGGTGGCACATGTCATGGTGGTAGATGCATGGCAATATATCTCGGAATGACTTTGAAAAAGCCATAGTAGGTAGGTATGGTGGCTGTTTTGAGGGAGGCTAATGGTGGGTTTTGTGCACCGGCGAAAGTTGCACGACACTAAGACGATAGTAATGGTGGAAGGTGAAAGTGCATCTAAACCATGGACTCAGCATTAGTCATGAAGAAGTCATATAGTTGTTGCAGAAGTTTTATTAGTAATCAAAACAAAGCATTCAACGTATACTCCTAGGGGAAGGGTTGGTAGGTATAAACCATCGCGCGATCCCGACCGCCACGCAAAGGATGACAATCAATATACTAATCAAGCTCAGATTTCATCACATAGCGGTTCACCATACGTGCATGCTATGGGAATCACTAAGTTTAACACAAGTATTTCTAGATCCACAACACCTTACTAGCATGACTTTCAATATTACCATAACCACAACTCAAAACTAATTGAGACGAATCAAACTTCTCTAACTATTCAATGCACATGAAGTTGGAAGTTTTCGTATCCCTTTGGATAACTACACCTTTTGAGACTACTTTCAAATAATAGATCAACTACCAAGCGACGCACTGCTGCGCTCTAAAAGATATAAGTGAAGCACATAGAGCAAAAGTATCTAGCTCAAAAGATATAAGTGAAGCAGATGTGAGCTGAATTGTCTACCAAAAGATATAAGTGAAGCTCGACAAAATCACGGCGTGTGCATGTCTCTCTCTCTAGGTGTGCAGCAAGGATGATTGTGACACAACAACAAAAATAAAAGACTCCTATGATACAAGACGCTCCAAGCAAAAACACATAACATGTGGTGAATAAAAATATAGCCCCAAGTAATGTTACCGATGGATTGAAGACGAGAGAGGGGATGCCTTCCCGGGGCATCCCCAAGCTTAGGCTTTTACGGCATCCTTGAATCTCTTGGGGTGCCTTGGGCATCCCCAAGCTCGACCTCTTGCCACTCTTTATCTTTTTGTCCATAAGAACTTCACCCAAAACTTGAAAACTTCACAACACGAAACTTAAACAGAAACTCGTGATAACATTAGTACAAGAAAGCAAACCACCACTTCCTTAGGTACTGTAGCAAACTTAAATTCTACTTGTGCTGATGTTGGGTTACTGTATTTTCAATCTTCCATGGCTAATACCCCCCGATACTATCGATAGTTTCATCAAAATAAGCAACCAACGCAACAAAAACAGAATCTGTTAACAACATACCTGTCTGTAGCAATCTGTATGTTTCGTATACCTCTAGTACCTCAAAAATTCTGAAACCTTACGACAGTCTGAAGAATTTGCGTAAGAATCAGCAGCAAAAAGAATCAACTCAAAAGCTCTTACAGAAAAAACATGAAAATTCTTTTTGTGAGCAGAAAGTTTCTGTCTTTCCCAGCATGACCAAACGATCATCCTCAAGACTAATCATAACGGTTTTGTTTGGCACAAACGCAAAAAGAAACACAAAAACACAATCATAACAGAATTATGAAAGTGTGGAAAACACAAAACAGAAAGAAAAAGGATATATTCGTTGGGTTGCCTCCCAACAAGCGCTTTTGTTTAACGCCCTTAGCTAGGCATTCAATGATGCTCTCCCAAAAGACAAGAATTGAAGCACAACAAGAGCATCCTAAAGCATGTGGAAGTCACATCTAAGTCTAACATACTTCCTATGCATAGGCATTTTATAGGAAAACAAATTTTCAAGACAACCAATAGCTGCCATATGCAAGGAAGAAGAAAGAGATAAGAGCAATCTCATCACGAGAGGTGATTTGGTAACATGAAAGTTTCTACCAACATATTTTCCTCTCTCATAGCAATTACATGTGGGATCATATTCAAATTCAACAATATAGCTATCCCATAGGATATTCTTTTCATGATCCACATGCATGCAAAGTTGACGCTCTTCAAAAATAGTGGGATTATCATCAAATAAAGTTATGACTTCTCCAATCCCACTTTCAGTATTGTTGCAAATATCATATTCATCATGAGGTTTGAACAAATTTTCAAGATCATAAGAAAGATCATCACCCCAATCATGATTATTGCAACAAGTAGTGGACAAAGCAAAACTAGCATCCCAAGCTTAGGGTTTTGCATTTTTTTAAGCATGATTGTCACTAATAGGACTTATAGTGAAATCATTGCAATCATGCTTTTCATCCAAGGAGCCCTCGTGAATCACTTCATGAATTTCTTCCTCACAATTTTCAGATTCACGCATCTTACGCAAAAGTCCAAAGGAATAGGCAATTTCCCTCAACTCAATAGCAATTTGTTCCACACGAGTGGGTCTCTTAATGAGACTAGCAAGTGGATGAGGATCCATATCACTAGATTTTCAGCAAGCGAGGATGCAAGCACATTAGGGCACATGGCACACAAGCGAACAGAAAGCAAGCGAGAGAAAAAGGCGAACGAAAAAGGCAAAGGAGAAAACGGCGAAGGAGAAAGACGAATGAAAACAACAAATGTGAAGTGGGGGAGAGGAAAACGAGAGGCAACTGGCAGCAAAAGTAAATGCAAGAGAAGAGTTTCCGAGACCTACTTGGATAGATCTTGATTTCTCCTCCCCGGCAACGGCGCCAGAAATAGGTGTGTTGTCGGGAGAATATTCTTCACGATCCTCCTCGGCAAGCGATCCTCTACCCCGAGAACGGCGCCAGAAATATTTATGATGTTTGCTCTGTACCCCTGGCTATTGTGCCAGAAATACTCTTACTACGGCACGTTGGTATTCCCTCAAAGCGGAAAGGGTGATGTAGCACAGCGACGATAAGTATTTCCCTCAGTTTGAGAACCAAGGTATCAATCCGGCGGAAGAATATCTCACTAACCTGCACAAACACAAAAGCTTGCACCCAACGCTATGAAGGGGTTGTCAATCCCTTATAGATTGTTTGCCAAATGAGAACTGAAAGAAAAAAGTAACAAAGCAAAGTAAAAGCGGAGTTGTAAACGACGGATGTGAATAGACCCGAGGGCCGTAGTGTTTACTAGTGGCTTCTCTCATGAAAGCAAGTAGACAGTGGGTGAACAAATTACTGCCGAGCAATTGATAGAACTGTGCAAAGTCGTGACGATGTCTATGCAATGATTATTTCTATAGGCATCACGTCCGAAACAAGTAGACCGATACTTTCTGCATCTACTACTATTACTCCACACGTCGACCGCTATCCAGCATGCATCTAGTGTATTAAGTCCATAAGAACAGAGTAACGCCTTAAGCAAGATGACATGATGTAGAGGGATAATCTCAAACCAATGATAAACCCCCCATCATTTTACCCTTGATGGCAACTGCTTGATGTGTGCCTTGCTGCCCCTACTGTCACTGGGAAAGGTCACCACATGGCAGAACCCAAAACCAAGCACTTCTCCCATTATAAGAATCATAGATCTAGTTGGCCAAACTAAACCCAAGACTCGGAGAGACTTACAAGGATATCAAATCATGCATATAAGAAATCAGCAAAGACTCAAATATATATCATAGATAATCTGATCACAAGTCCACAATTCATCGGATCTCGACAAACACACCGCCAAAGAAGATTACATCGGATAGATCTCCATGAAGATCATGGAGAACTTTGTATTGAAGATCCAAGAGAGAGAAGAAGCCATCTAGCTACTAACTACGGACCCGTAGGTCTGAAGTGAACTACTCACGAGTCATTGGAGGGGCGATGATGATGATGAAGAAGCCCTAAACCTCCAAAGTCCCCTCCGGCAGGGCGCCGGGAAGGGTCTCGAGATGAGATCTCGCGGAAATGAAAGCTTGCGGCGGCGGAAAAGTATTTTCGAGGCTCCCCTGATTTTTTGCGGAATATTTGGAATATATAGGCGCAAAACCTAGGTCAGGAGGCGGCCAGGCAAGCCACAAGCTTGCCCACCGCCGCCTCCCCCTGGTGGCGGAGTGGGCCCTTGTGGTCTCCCTGGGGCCCACCTGGCCTGGCCCAAAGGTTCCCTAGTCTTCTTCCGTTTGGGAAAAAATCATTTCGGGGATTTTATTTCAAAATCAGATCTGAAAAGAGTCAAAAACACGGAAAGACAGGAACTGGCAGTTGGCACTGAATCAATAAGTTAGTCCCCAAAAAGATATAAAAAAGGTACATAAAACATACAAAGAAGACAAGATAACAGCGTGAAACCATAAAAAAATTATAGATACGTTTGAGACGTATCATGTGATATGGCCAAAGACATGATGTAATATATTTTATGTATGAGATGATCATGTTGTAATAGTTAAATATCGACTTGCACGTCGATGCTACGGCAACCGACAGGAGCCTGATGACCCACAAGTATAGGGGATCTATCGTAGTACTTTCGATAAGTAAGAGTGTCGAACCCAACGAGGAGCAGAAGGATCTGACAAGTGGTTTTCACCAAGGTAATATCTGCAAGCACTGAAATTATCGGTAACAAGTAGTTGTGTGGTGAGATGATTCGTAGCAAGTAGCAAGTAACAAAAGTAACAACGGTGCAGCAAAATGGCCCAATCCCTTTTGTAGCAAGGGACAAACCTGGACAAAGTCTTATAGGAGGTAAAACGCTCCCGAGGACACATGGGAATTTCTGTCAAGCTAGTTTTCATCATGTTCATATGATTCAGGTTCGTTACTTTGATAGTTTGATATGTGGGTGGACCGGCGCTTGGGTACTGCCCTTACTTGGACAAGCATCCCACTTATGATTAACCCCTCTCGCAAGCATCCACAACTACGAAAGAAGAATTAAGACAAAGTCTAACCATAACATTAAACTAGTGGATCCAAATCAGCCCCTTAGGAAGCAATGCATAAACTAGGGTTTAAGCTTGTGTCACTCTGGCAACCCATCATCTACTTACTACTTCCCAATGCCTTCCTCTAGTCCCAAATAATGGTGAAGTGTTATGCAGTCGACGTTCACATAACACCACTAGAGGAAAAACAACATACAACATATCAAATTATCGAACGAATACCAAATTCACACGACTACTTATAGCATGACTTATCCCATGTCCTCAGGAACAAAAGTAACTACTCACAAAGCATAATCATATTCATGACCAGAGAGGTAATGAGTAGCATCAAAGATCTGAACATATAATCTTCCACCCAAGTAATCCAACTAGCATCAACTAAAAATAGTAATTAACACTACTAGCAACCTTACAAGTACCAATCGGAGTCGCGAGACGGAGATTGGTTACAAGAGATGAACTAGGGTTTGGAGATGAGATGGTGCTGATGAAGATGTTGATGGTGAAGAGTCCCCTCCGATGAGAGGAGTGTTGGTGATGACGATGGCAACGATTTCCCCCTCTGGGAGGGAAGTTTCCCCGACAGGATCGCCGTGGTGGAGCTCTAGATTGGTTCTGCTCAAGGTCCGCCTCGTCGCGGCGGCGAAACCTCCGAAAAGCGTCCTCCTGATTTTTTCTGGAACGAAACCCTTCTTGTAGCAAAAGAGGGGGGCTAGAGGGCCAAGTGGGAGCCCACAAGCCCCCAGGCGCAGCCAGGGGGAGGCCGCGCCTAGCAGGCTTGTAGCCTCCTGCCGGCTCACCTCTGGTACTTCTTCGGCCCAGTATTTTTTATAAATCCCAAAAAAATCAACGTTGATTTTCTGGGCTTTTGAAGTTGCGCAGAATAGGTATCTCAAACTTGCTCCTTTTTCAGGCCAGAATTCCAGCTGCTGGCATTCTCCCTCTTCATGTAAACCTTGCAAAATAAGAGAGAAAAGGCATACATATTGTATCGTGAAGTGTAATAACAGCACATAAAGGGATATATATCAACATGAAAGCATGATGCTAAAGGGACGTATCAACTCCCCCAAGCTTAGACCTCGCTTGTCCTCAAGCGAAAGCCGAGACAATAAATATGCCCACATGTTTAGAGAGAGAGGTGTCGATTAAACAAGATACGAACATGCGGGCATCATGATCATGATCAGAACAACGATACCATCATATCATCTCTTATGCTAAAGTGACAATTCCTTCACAAAGTAAAGCATGGATCAAGAACCTTACCGAGAATTAACAACCGATAGCCTTTAGTCATTGAAGCAATTACAATTTATCACAACATCAGAAAGAGTCAAATAAGAGCTTGTAAAGAAAATCCACATACTCAATCATCCTTTTGTCTTCTATGATTGCTACAACTCACGTGGTACTTGATGGTTGCTGTGTATCCCTTGCAACGGCACCAGAAATAGTAGTGTCGACGGCACCATGAATCCTTCAGCTACGGCTACGCCTTAAGGGACTTCCTAGGAAAGTATGCAAAGGATTTCCCCCGTGGCCTTGGAGCCTTGTGTTGGTGTTCCCTCAAAGCGGAACGGGTGATGTAGCACAGCGATGATAAGTATTTCCCTCAATTTGAGAACCAAGGTATCAATCCGGCGGAAGAGTATCTCAAGATCCTGCACAAACACAAAAGCTTGCACCCAACGCTATGAAGGGGTTGTCAATCCCTTATAGATTGTTTGCCAAGTGAGAACTGAAAGCAACAAAGTAACAAAGCAAAGTAAAAGCAGAGATGTAAACGATGGATGTGAATAGACCCGGGGGCCGTAGTGTTTACTAGTGGCTTATCTCATGAAAGAGAGTAGACGGTGGGTGAACAAATTACTGCCGAGCAATTGATAGAACTGTGCAGAGTCGTGGGGTTGGGGATATCTATGCAATGATTATTTCTATAGGCATCACGTCCGAAACAAGTAGACCGATACTTTCTGCATCTACTACTATTACTCCACACGTCGACCGCTATCCAGCATGCATCTAGTGTATTAAGTCCATAAGAACAGAGTAACGCCTTAAGCAAGATGACATGATGTAGAGGGATAATCTCAAACCAATGATAAAAGCCCCATCTTTTTACCCTTGATGGCAACTGCTTGATGTGTGCCTTGCTGCCCCTACTGTCACTGGGAAAGGTCACCACATGGCAGAACCCAAAACCAAGCACTTCTCCCATTGCAAGAATCATAGATCTAGTTGGCCAAACAAAACCCAAGACTCGGAGAGACTTACAAGGATATCAAATCATGCATATAAGAAATCAGCAAAGAGTGAAATATATATCATAGATAATCTGATCACAAGTCCACAATTCATCGGATCTCGACAAACACACCGCCAAAGAAGATTACATCGGATAGATCTCCATGAAGGTCATTGATAACTTTGTATTGAAGATCCAAGAGAGAGAAGAAGCCATCTAGCTACTAACTACGGACCCGTAGGTCTGAAGTGAACTACTCACGAGTCATTGGAGGGGCGATGATGATGATGAAGAAGCCCTCCAATTCCAAAGTCCCCTCCGGCAGGGTGCCGGGAAGGGTCTCCAGATGAGATCTCGCGGAAACGGAAGCTTGCGGTGGTGGAAAAGTATTTTCATGGCTCCCCTGATTTTTTGCGGAATATTTGGGAATTTATAGGCCAAAGACCTAGGTCAGGGGCGGCCAGGGAGGCCACAAGCCAGCCCACCACTGCCTCCCCCTGGTGGCGGAGTGGGGGTTGTGGGCTCCCTGGAGCCCACCTGGCTTGGCCCAAAAGCCCTCTGGACTTCTTCCGTTCGGGAAAAATCATTTTGGGGTTTTTCTTTCGTTTGGACTCCGTTCCAAAATCAGATCTGAAAAGAGTCAAAACACGGAAAAAAACAGGAACTGGCACTTGGCACTGAATTAATAAGTTAGTCCCAAAATGATATAAAAAGGTACATAAAACATACAAAGAAGGCAAGATAACAGCGTGAAACCATCAAAAATTATAGATACGTTTGAGACGTATCAAGCATCCCCAAGCTTAACTCCTGCTCGTCCTCGAGTAGGGAAGTGATAAGAATGAATTTTTGATGCTTTCATGCTACCTAGATTAGGTGTCCTTTGTAATTCCTCTTATGTGACGTGAATGTTCAGATCCATTAGATTCAAAATAATAGTTTGCTATTAACGTGGAAACAATAATAATTCAAGCAAACTAGCAAAGTAATCATGAACTTTCAAAATAAATAGGCTAAAATAAAGTTATCCCTACAAAAGCATATAGTCTGGCTATGCTCTATCATCATTGCACAACGAATTTAAATCATGCACAACCCCGGTATTGGCCAAGTAATTGTTTCACACCTTTACTTTCTCAAACATTTTCAAATCTCACGCAATACATGAGCGTGAGCCATGGTTATAGCACTATAGATGGTGTGGAATGTGGTGGAGGTTGCAAGACCAAAAGGAGAAGATAGTCACATTAACTAGGCAGATCAATGAGCTGTGGAGATGCTCATCAATAGATATCAATGTGAATGAGTAGGGATTTCCATACAAATGATGCACTAGAGCTACAAGTATGTGAAAGCTCTTAAAGAGAACTAGTGGGTGTGCATCCAACTTGCTTGCTCACGAAGACCTAAGGCAATTTTGAGGAAGCCTATCATTGGAATATACAAGCCAAGTTATATAATGAGAATTTCCCACTAGCTATATGGTGGTGACAAAACGAGAGACTCTCAATCATGAAGATCATGGTGCTCAAAATGCACAAGTGTGGAAAAAGTGGTAGCATTGTCCCTTCTCTCTTTTTCTCTCATTTTTTTAATTTTGGTGGGCTCTTTGGCCTCTTTTTTGTGGGCTTCTTTGGCCTCTTTTATTTCTTCACATGGGACAAAGCTCCAATAATGATGATCATCACACTTTCAGCTCAAAACTTAGAGCAATTATGACTCTATATGGAATGCCTTCGGTACTGTACCGTGGCAATGATATAGCATGGCATAGACATCAATGGAAACATCATGCTAGCTATCTTACGATCGTGCTAAAGCAATGTAGACGTAGTGGCACATGTCATGGTGGTAGTTGGATGGCAATATATCTCGGAATGACTTTGCAAAATCCATAGTAGGTAGGTATGGTGGCTGTTTTGAGGGAGGCTAATGGTTGGTTTTGTGCACCGGCGAAAGTTGCACGGCACTAAGAAGATAGTGATGGTGGAAGGTGAAAGTGCATCTAAACCATGGACTCAACATTAGTCATGAAGAACTCATATACTTGTTGCAATTTTTTTTGTTAGTAATCGAAACAAAGCATTCAATGCATACTCCTAGGGGAAGGGTTGGTAGGTATAAACCATCCCGCGATCCCGACCGCCACGCAAAGGATGACAATCAATATACTAATCATGCTCAGATTTCGTCACATAGCGGTTCACCATACATGCATGCTACGGGAATCACTAACTTCAACACAAGTATTTCTAGATCCAAAACACCTTACTAGCATGACTTCAATATTACCATAACCACAACTCAAAACTAATTGAGATGAATCAAACTTCTTAACTATTCAATGCACATTAAGGTGGAATATTTCGTATCCCTTTGGATAACTACCCCTTTTGAGACTACTTTCAAAGCATAGATCAACTACCAAGCCACGCACCACTGTGCTCTAAAAGATATAAGTGAAGCACATAGAGAAAAAGTATCTAGCTCAAAAGATATAAGTGAAGCACATGAGAGCTGAATTGTCTACCAAAAGATATAAGTCAAGCTCGACAAAATCACGGTGTGTGCATGTATCTCTCTCTAGGTGTGCAGCAAGGATGATTGTGACACAACAAAATAAAAGACTCCTACGATACAAGATGCTCCAAGCAAAAACACATAACATGTGGTGAATAAAAATATAGCCCCAAGTAACGTTGCCGATGGATTGAAGACGACAGAGGGGATGCCTTCCCGGGGCATCCCCAAGCTTAGGCTTTTACAACATCCTTGAATCTCTTGGGGTGCCTTGGGCATCCCCAAGCTTGAGATCTTGCCACTCTTTATCTTTTTGTCCGTAAGAACTTCACCCAAAACTTGAAAACTTCACAACACGAAACTTAAACAGAAACTCGTGCAAACATTAGTACAAGAAAGCAAACCACCACTTCCTTAGGTACAGTAGCAAACTTAAATTCTACTAGTGATGATGTTGGGTTACTGTAATTTCAATCTTCCATGGCTAATACCCCCCGATACTATCCATAGTTTCATCAAAATAAGCAACCAACACAACAAAAACAGAATCTGTTAACAGCAGACCACTCTGTAGCAATCTGTATGTTTTGTATACCTCTGTTACTTCAAAAATTCTGAAAAATTACGACAGTCTGAAGAATTTTTGTAGCAATCAGCAGCAAAAAGAATCAACTCAAAATCTCTTACGGAAAAAAATGAAAATTATTTTCGTGAGCAGAAAGTTTCTGTCTTTTCCAGCATGACCAAACGATCATCCCTAAGACTAATCATAACGGTCTTGCTTGGCACAAACGCAAAAAGAAACACAAAAAACACAATCATAACAGAATTATGAAAGTGTGGAAAACACAAAACAGAAAGAAAAAGGATAGATTCGTTGGGTTGCCTCCCAACAAGCGCTTTTGTTTAACGCCCTTAGCTAGGCGAAAGTGATGGAATCACGTATAGTCATCTTTGGTGCTCAAACCATAGGTAGCCCTCATCATAGATTCATAAGGAAATATTATTTTCTTTCTAGGAAAGTGCTCCATGCCCTTCTTTAAGGGAAATTGAAATCTAATATTCCCTTGCTTCATATCGATGATAGCACCAATAGTCCTTAGGAAAGGTCTACCAAGAATAATGGGACATGAAGGATTGCAGTCTATGTCAAGTACAATGAAATCCACGGGTACATAATTCTTATTTGCAACAATAAGAACATCATCGATCCTCCCCATGGGCTTCTTAACAGTGGAATCCGCAAGATGCAAATTAAGAGAACACTCTTCAATCTCATGAAAACCAAGAATATCACATAAATACTTTGGAATCGCGGAAACACTAGCACCCAAATCACACAAAGCATTGCACTCATAGTTTTTGATCTTGATTTTGATAGTAGGTTCCCACTCATCATAAAGTTTTCTAGGTATAGAGACTTCTAGTTCGAGCTTCTCTTCAAGAGATTTCATCATAGCATCTACGATATGCGCGATAAAGTCTTTGCTTTGGCTATAAGCATGTGGAGAGTTTGCAATGGATTGCATCAAATAAATGCATTCAAACAAGGAGCAATTATCATAATTGAATTCCTTGAAATCCAAAGTGGGAGTTTCATTACTACCCAAAATTTTGACTTCTTCTACTCCACTCTCCACACCTTTATCATCAAGATAGGTGGACTCCGAATCATTGGGGAATTTTTCAACCAAAGTGGATTCATATCCAGCCCCTCCATAAGTAGGTTTGACACACGAAAACAAAGATTCAAGAGGAGAAACACCAAGCACTTTAAGATCTTCGTGATTTGCATCACTAGAACGCACCCTTTTAAACCATTCATGTCTAGCGCGAATTTGGGCGGTTCTTTCTTTGCTCTCATTCATGGAGATACGCATAGCTTTCAAAGTTTCATCCAAGTTGATCTTGGGAGGAGCGCAACTAACTTTCAAAGTAAAAATATCACAAGACATCCTATCAACGCTCTTAGCCAAATCGTCTATTTTGAGTAGTTTTTCCTCTATGGACGCATTGAAAATCTTTTGAGAGTTGATGAACTCTTTGATATTACTCTCTAGATCAGACGGTAATTTTTATGGTTTCCATAAGTGTTGTTGTAGGAATTGCCATAATTGTTAGAGGAGTTACTAGGAAAAGGCCTAGGAACATAGTTTCCTCTAAAAGCATTGTTGTTGCCAAAATTGTTCCTACCAACAAAATTCACGTCCAAACTAGCGTTGCTACTCTCAATCAAAGAAGATAGTGGCATGTCATTAGGATCTACGATTGCGTTTCTACTAGCAACCAAATTCATCAACTCGTCCATCTTAGCACTAAGCGAGTTAATCTCTTCTATAGCATGCACCTTTTTGCTAGCACGCGACCGTTCGGTGTGCCACTGAGAGTAGTTGGTCATGATATTGTCTAGGAGTTTTGTAGCGTCTCCTAACGTGATTTCCATGAACGTTCCACCTGAGGCGGAGTCCAAGATATTGCGAGAAGCGAAATTCAAGCCAGCGTAAAAGATTTGTATAATCATCCACAAACTCAAGCCATGAGCAAGACAATTTCTAATCATAAGCTTCATCCTCTCCCAAGATTGTGCAACGTGTTCATGATCAAGTTGCTTGAAATTCCTGATATCGTTACGTAAGGAGATGATCTTAGCCAGCGGAAAATACTTGGATATGTAAGCATCTTTGCACCTATCCCAAGAATCGATACTATTTTTAGGCAAAGAAGAAAACCAAGTTTTTGCGCGATCTCGCAATGAGAAAGGAAAAAGTTTCAACTTAATCACGTCATTATCAACATCTCTTTTCTTTTGCATATCACAAAGCTCAATGAAGGTATTGAGATGGGATGCGACATCTTCACCAAGAAGGCCAGAGAATTGCTCTTTCATAATGAGATTCAGCAAAGCTGCGTTGATTTCATACGATTCCGCACTAGTGGCGGGAGCAATCGGAGTACTAATAAAATCATTATTATTAGTGCTCGAGAAGTCGCAAAGTTTGGTGTTTTCAGACATGATTTCTTCAACAAACAAACAAGCACACAAGCAAGCAAGAAACCGACAAGGGCAAGAGAAAACGGCGAAGGAGAATGGCGAATGAAAACGATAAATGTGAAGTGGGGGAGAGGAAAACGACAGGCAACTGGCAACAAAAGTAAAAGCAAGAGAAGAGTTTGTGAGACCTACTTGGATAGATCTTGATTTCTCCTCCCCGGCAACGGCGCCAGAAATACTTCTAATGGTTGATGTGTATCCCTTGCAACGGCGCCAGAAATAGTTGTGTCGACGGCACCAGGAATCCTTCAGCTATGGCTACGCCTTAAGGGACTTCCTAGGCAAGTATGCAAAGGATTTCCCCCGTGGCCTTGGAGCCTTGCGTTGGTGTTCCCTCGAAGCGGAAAGGGTGATGTAGCACAGCGACGGTTCCCTCAGTTTGAGAACCAAGGTATCAATCCGGCGGAAGAGTATCTCAAGATCCTGCACAAACACAAAAGCTTGCACCCAACGCTATGAAGGGGTTGTCAATCCCTTATAGATTGTTTGCCAAGTGAGAACTAAAAGCAACAAAGTAACAAAGCAAAGTAAAAGTGGATATGTAAATGTTGGATGTGAATAGACCCGGGGGCCGTAGTGTTTACTAGTGGCTTCTCTCATGAAAGCAAGTAGACGGTGGGTGAACAAATTACTGTCGAGCAATTGATAGAGTTGTGCTGAGTCGTGTCGATATCTATGCAATGATTGTTTCTATAGGCATCACGTCCGAAACAAGTAGACCGATACTTTCTGCATCTACTACTATTACTCCACACGTCGACCGCTATCTAGCATGCATCTAATGTATTATGTCCATAAGAACAGAGTAACGCCTTAAGCAAGATGACATGATGAAGAGGGATAATCTCAAACCAATGATAAAAACCCCATCTTTTTACCCTTGATGGCAACTGCTTGATGTGTGCCTTGCTGCCCCTACTGTCACTGGGAAAGGTCACCACAAGGCAGAACCCAAAACCAAGCACTTCTCCCATTGCAAGAATCATAGATCGAGTTGGCCAAACAAAACCCAAGACTCGGAGAGACTTACAAGGATATCAAATCATGCATATAAGAAATCTGCAAAGACTCAAATATATACTCCCTCCGTAAACTAATATAAGAGCATTTAGATCACTAAAGTAGTGATCTAAACGCTCTTATATTAGTTTACAGAGGGAGTATCATAGATAATCTGATCACAAGTCCACAATTCATCGGATCTCGACAAACACACCGCCAAAGAAGATTACATCGGATAGATCTCCATGAAGATCATGGCGAACTTTGTATTGAAGATCCAAGAGAGAGAAGAAGCCATCTAGCTACTAACTACGGACCCGTAGGTCTGAAGTGAACTACTCACGAGTCATTGGAGGGGCGATGATGATGATGAAGAAGCCCTCCAACTCCAAAGTCCCCTCCGGCAGGGTGCCGGGAAGGGTCTCCAGATAAGATCTTGCGGAAACGGAAGCTTGCGGCGGCGGAAAAGTATTTTTGAGGCTCCCGTGATTTTTTGCGGAATATTTGGGAATTTATAGGCCAAAGACCGCCAGGGGGCGGCCAGGGAGGCCACAAGCCTGCCCACCGCCGCCTCCCCTGGTGGCGGAGTGGGGGCTTGTGGGCTCCCTCGAGCCCACCTGGCTTGGCCCAAAAGCCCCCTGGACTTCTTCCGTTCGGGTAAAATCATTTCGGGGTTTTTCTTCTGTTTGGACTCCGTTCCAAAATCAGATCTGAAAAGAGTCAAAAACACGGAAAAAACAGGAACTGGCACTTGGCACTGAATTAATAAGTTAGTCCCAAAAGGATATAAAAAGGTACATAAAACATACAAAGAAGGCAAGATAACAGCGTGAAACCATCAAGAATTATAGATACGTTTGAGACGTATCAGTACTCATGAGATCAAAGTTTCAGTCGGACAGAGAGAAAGATAGGGGCTTATAGTTTCGCTTCCCAACTATTTGCCTCAAGGGTAATGTCAACAACAATAATTCATGAATACGTACCTCCAAGTTGACATATGAATATAGATATTTCCCTAGCATATGACGTTAGCCCAAAAAAAGGCGAAATAAGGAATTGGTGAAGATCACCACGACTCTTTCAAGGGCAAAAAGTAAAGGTACAAGATAGGCCCTTCGCAGAGGGAAGCATAGGTTGTCATGCGCTTTTGAGGTTTGGATGTGTGTCCTCTTAGTGTGGAGGAACGTCACTTTATATTGCCTCCTGTGATAAAGAACTTTATTATGCAGTCTGTCGCTTTTATGTCTTCCTCATCACAGGTTTGTACAAAGCTTATTTCCCACACACTAATAGATCTTACATATTTAGAGAGCAATTTTTTTTTGCTTGCACCAATGACAACTTACTTGAAGGATCTTATTCAATCCATAGGTAGGTATGGTGGACTCTCATGGCAGAACTGGGTTGAAGGTTTATGGATGCACAAGTAGTATCTCTACTTGGTGCGGTAGTTTTGGCTAATATGAGATGGATGCAAACGTCACATGCTAAGGGATCTCTAGTCATATAACATTGTTCGGAACCAAGCAAACACAATTCATTATGTCGGCTTCCTTGTCCAACACCCACTTCTAAGCATGTAATAGTGTAGTGAGTGTTCACAATCATAGATGGTGTCAAAGATGATATATTTATATGTGAACCTCTCCTTCTTTATCACTTCCTATTAATTGCAAAAAATGACCAAGGTCTACGTTTGTCTACCCTCTACAAGTTTCAATCATCATTCTTTTTATATGTGAGGCCATCACTTCCCATAAGATCATTGCATGATCTTTTCATGCTTTTGTTCTTTTCTCATTCTTTTGATCATGGCATGGGACAAGGCCCTTAACTAATACACTCTTTATTATATGGCTCACGAGCTCAAATACATTGGGGGTGACACAAAGCAAAACTCAAGCCTAAAACACTAAGACCTTTATTCTACTAGAGAAAGATAAAACTGAAAAGGAACAAACTAAAAAAAAGGTAAAGGCAAAAGATTTGACGGTGATACGATGTCGGGGCAACTCCCCCAAGCTTGGTACAAGCCATGGGGATTGCCCATACCCATGCTTAGTTGTCTTCCTTTGGAGGTAATGGTGGTGGAGTTGTTGCAATATGGGTTTGATCCTCCGTCTTCCAAGGCATAGGTGCTCCATCATGGAAAGATGAACGAGTCTCCAGAATCCTCAGATCTGCAGCCAACCGTATTGATTTAAATTTATACTCATACTCACAGTTTTGGTTTTGCAGGTCATAGATCTGGGCTTGGAGGTGATCAATTCCGCCATAGAGCCTAGAGAGGTGCTTCCCGATGTCATTGTCATCGATCTTGTGCTTGTTGGTGAACTCCTTGATCATCATGTGGTTGGCGTTGAGTCCACGCTCCACCATTCCTTGGCACTTGAAGACTTGTTGCTCCATTGCTTTGAGACTCGCCTCCACGCTTCCGGTCTTATTGGCCCCTCAACCTCACGGATATGCAGCATCCCCTCATGCATCTCAATAGACTGAGAGTGTTGCAGCACTACGGCGAGGTAGGGATTGATAACCTTCTTTAAGATCTTGTCCTTCTGAGTTTTTGGTGACGCCATAGCGATCTAGATCTGCAGCAAAAATAGGCTCCAAACGAAAACAGAGGAAACTTGCGTGATACGAGGGTCAGACCTTACGGGAGAATATATAATGATTTTTTCTAGACCAGAAGGAGTACTTTGCAAGAAAACGGAGTCCGGGAGGCACACGAGGTGGCCACAAGCCCCCCAGGCGCGGCCAGGGGGTGGCCCGCACCTGGCAGGCTTGTCGCCTCCTCGTGCGCTTTCCGGACTACTTCAAATTTTTCTATTTTTCTAAATATTCCAAAACAGAGAAAAATTCCTACTAGAAAAGTTTTGGAGTCTGTTTACTTACCGAATCACATACCTCTTCGTTTTTGGAGTCTGAAACAGGCTGATAAATATCCCTTAGGTACTCCTTCGGAGTTATGGTATTGATAATATTTCTTTCAACATTTACGGGAGTACCGAGATATAATGCTTGATTCTCTGCCCATTTACCATTGTCGGACAATTACCTTCCGTGTTGTTGATCTTGATAGCACTGGAACGATATACTTCCTCAACAATATAGGGACCTTCCCATTTAGAGAGAAGCTTGCGGGCAAAAAATCTTAAAGGAGAATTATATAGCAAGACATAATCACCTACATTGATCTCACGCTTTTGTATCCTTTTATCATGCCACCTCTTAACCTTTTCTTTGAACAACTTGGCATTTTCATATGTGTGAGTTCTCCACTCATCAAGTGAGCTAATGTCAAATAACCTCTTCTCCCAGCAAGTTTGAAATCAAAGTTGATCTCTTTGATTGCCCAATAAGCCTTATGCTCTAGCTCGAGAGGTAAATGACATGCTTTACCGTACACCATTTTGTACGGGACATGCCCATGGGATTCTTATAGGCAATTCTATAAACCCAGAGTGCATCATCGAGCTTCTTAGACCAATTCTTTCAAGACTTGTTGATAGTCTTTTGCAGAATTAGTTTAATCTCTCTATTGCTTAGCTCTACTTGACCACTGGACTGAGGGTGATAGGGGGACGCAATTCTATGATTGACATCGTACTTAGCAAGCATTTTACGGAAAGCACCATGAATGAAATGTGAACCACCGTCGATCATTAGATATCTAGGGACTCCAAATGTAGGGAAAATGACTTCTTTAAGCATCGTCATAGAAGTGTTGTGATCAGCACTACTGGTTGGGATAGCTTCTACCCACTTAGTGACGTAATCAACAACAACTAGGATATGACTATACCTGTTGGATTTTGGAAAATGTCCCATATAATCAAAGCCCCAAACATCAAATGGTTCAATGACAAGTGAATAATTCATAGGCATTTCCTGACGTTTACGGATATTACCAATTCTTTGACATTCGTCACAAGACAAGACAAACTTACGGGCATCCTTGAAGAGAGTGGGCCAATAGAAACCTGATTGCAATACCTTGTGTGTAGTTCTATCTCCCGCATGGTGTCCTCCGTAGGCCTCGGAGTGACACTTTTGTAGGATCTTTCCCTGTTCATGTTCAGTTACACAACGTCTAATAACACCATCTACTCCTTCCTTATAAAGGTGAGGATCATCCCAGAAGTAATGTCTCAAATCAAAGAAGAATTTCTTCTTTTGCTGATATGTGAAACTAGGTGGTATATATTTGACAACGATATAGTTTGCATAATCAGCATACCACGGTGTACTACGTGAAGCATTGATGACATTCAATTGCTCATCAGAAAAGCTATCATTAATAGGTTGTGGGTCATCAAGAACATTCTCCAACCTAGACAAGTTATCTGCTACTGGGTTATCTGCACCCTTCCTGTCAACAACATGCAAATCAAATTCTTGTAGCAAGAGAACCCATCTGATAAGTCTAGGTTTAGCGTCTTTCTTCTCCATGAGGTAATTAATAGTAGCGTGATCAGTGTGAATAGTGACTTCGGAATCAACTATGTAAGACCTGAACTTTTCACATGCAAACACAACTGCTAAAAAATCCTTTTCCGTAGTAGCATAGTTTATTTGGGCACTGTCTAGAGTTTTACTAGCATAGTGAATAACATTCAACTTCTTATCAACTCTTTGCCCTAGGACAGCACCAACAGCATAATCACTAGCATCACACATGATTTCAAAAGGTAAGTTCCAATCAGGTGGTTGAACAATAGGTGCAGTTATCAAAGCCTTCTTAAGTATTTCGAAGGCTTCCTCACAATCATCGTCAAAAACAAAAGGAATATCCTTTTGCAAGAGATTGGTAAGAGGCCTAGAAATCTTAGAGAAGTCTTTAATGAACCTTCTATAGAAACCAGCATGACCAAAGAAACTTCTTATACCTTTGATATATGTGGGGCATGGCATTTTCTCGATTGCATCAACCTTAGCCTTATCGACTTCAATGCCTCTTTCACAAATTTTATGTCCTAAGACGATGCCTTCATTAACCATAAAGTGACACTTCTCCTAATTCAAGACAAGATTGGTGTCTTTAGATCTCTTCAAGACTCGATCAAGGTTGCTGAGGCAATCATCAAAAGAAGACCCGTAAACGGAGAAGTCATCCATGAAAACCTCAACAATCTTTTCACAAAAGTCAAAGAATATAGCCATCATGCATCTTTGAAAGGTGGCAGGTGCATTACATAAGCCAAAATGCATACGTCTATAAGCAAAGGTACCAAAAGGGCAGGTGAAACTGGTTTTCTCCTGATCAGATTGTGCAACAGGTATTTGGGAGAAACCAGAATAACCGTCTAGAAAGCAGAAGGGTGTGTGTTTAGACATTCTTTCTAGCATTTGGTCGATAAAAGGCAAAGGGTAATGATCTTTCCTAGTGGCCTTATTCAATTTCCTAAAATCGATCACCATCCTATAGCCAGTAATAATCCTCTGTGGGATCAATTCATCATTATCATTAGGGGGTAATACCTCCCTTCTTAGGGACGCAATGCACCGGACTCACCCAATCACTATGAGCAACGGGATAGATAATACCTGCTTCCAGGAGCTTTAGTATTTCTTTTCTTACTACCTCTTTCATCTTAGGATTTAATCTCCGTTGATGATCAACAACTGGCTTGGAATCAGGATCAGTTTTAATCTTGTGCTGGCATAGAGTGGGACTAATGCCCTTAAGATCATCAAGAGTATATCCAATAGCAGAACGGTGCTTCCTCAGAGTTTTTAGTAACTTCTTTTCTTCATGCTCTGAGAGGCTAGCACGAATTATAACAGGATATATCTCTTTCTCATCAAGATAAGCATACTTAAGAGTATCAGGCAACTGTTTAAGCTCGAACACAGGATCACCCTTTGGTGGGAGTGGATTTCCAAGCAGTTCAACATGCAAATTATTCTTAAGGATAGGATATTGTTCTAAGACAACTCTATCTGTCTCATCCCTTTCATCCATATGCATATCATTTTCATGTTCAAGCAAGTATTGCTCTAAAGAATCAATAGGAGGCACGGCAATAGAAGCTAGGTCAATAGTTTCATCCCTACTAGGCAACTCTTTTTCATGAGGTTGTCTACCTAACTTGGAGAAATTGAACTCATGTGACACACCTTCAAAGCCAACAGTGACAATTTGCTTGTCACAGTCAATATGAGCATTGATAGTATTGAGAAAAGGTCCGCCAAATATGATGGGACAAAAGCTATCTTGTGTTGTAGCAAGAACGAGGAAATCAGCAGGATACTTCGTTTTACCACACAAGACTTCAACATCCCTAACAATTCCCACAGGGCAGATAGTATCTCTATTGGCAAGCTGAATAGTGACATCAATAGGTTCCATCTCAATAGGTGCAATCTCGTCTTTGATTTCATCATATAAGGATTGAGGTATTGCACTAACACTAGCACCCACATCACATAAACCATGATAACAATGATCTCCTATCTTAACAGAAACAACAGGCGTGCCAACAACATGCCTATGTTTGTCTCTAGCATGTGGTTTAGCAATTCTAGCAGCATCTTCAAAGAAGTGAATATCATGGCCATCAACATTGTCGGACAGGAGATCTTTGATAATAGCAATGCTAGGTTCAACTCTAATTTTCTCAGGGGGTGTAGGTGTTCTAATGTAGCCCCTATGTATCACAGTTGAAGCTTTAGAATGATCCTTTATCCTAACAGGGAAAGGTGGTTTCTCAATGTAAGCACTGGGAACAATAGGATCATTATAGGCAATGACTTTCTCTTCAACTGGTTTGGGTTTAACTACATTGACTTCTAAGGGAGGATGATATTTAAACCACTTCTCTTTGGGGATATCAATATAAGCAGCAAATGATTCACACAATGAAGCTACTATCTCAGAGTCAAGTCCATACTTAGCGCTAAAATCACAAAAAGTATTTGTTTCGACAAAGGATTTAACGCCATCAAACTTGAAATTCATACCTGACTCCTTACCATCATCAAGCTCCCAATCTTCAGAGTTGCGTTTAATTCTTTCCAATAAATTCCATCTGAAGTCAATGTCTCCCTTTATAAAAGATCCGGTACAAGAAGTGTCAAGCATGGTGCGATCATCATGAGAAAGCCGAGCTTAGAAGTTCTGAATGATAATTTCTCTCGAGAGCTCATGGTTGGGGCATGAATACAACATTGATTTAAGCCTCCCCCTAGCTTGATCGATGCTTTCTCTGTCACGAGGCCAAAAATTATAAATATAATTCCGATCACGATGTACTAGATGCATAGGATAAAACTTTTGATGAAATTCCAATTTCAACCAATTGTATTCCATGATCCAGTATCATCACATAGCCTATACCATGTCAACGCCTTATCCAGCAAAGATAAGGGAAAGACATTCTTCTTGACCTCATCCTCGGGCAAACCTGCAAGCTTAAATAAACCACAAACTTCATCTACATAGATTAGATGCAAGTCTGGATGTGATGTTCCATCTCCTGTAAAAGGATTAGCCAGCAGTTTCTCAAGCATACCCAAAGGAAATTCATAGCAAATATTTTTAGTAGGTGCAGAAGGTTGAGGCGCAACTCTTTGTGCTTCCGTTCGAGGTGAAGATACCCCGAACGAGCCCCTCAAAGGATTAGTTTCCATAGTGACAAGTGACAATAAATTTCAGCACACTATATAAATGTTTCCTTACCAAATTCCACTTACCAAAGGCGCTTCACTCCATGGCAATGGTGCCAGAAAAGAGTCTTGATGACCCACAAGTATAGGGGATCTATCATAGTCCTTTCAATAAGTAAGAGTGTCGAACCCAACGAGGAGCAGAAGGATCTGACAAGTGGTTTTCACCAAGGTAATATCTGCAAGCACTGAAATTATCGGTAACAAGTAGTTGTGTGGTGAGATGATTCGTAGCAAGTAGCACATAACAAAAGTAACAACGGTGCCGAAAAATGGCCCAATCCCTTTTGTAGCAAGGGACAAGCCTGGACAAAGTCTTATAGGAGGTAAAAACGCTCCCGAGGACACATGGGAATTTCTGTCAAGCTAGTTTTCATCATGTTCATATGATTCGTGTTCGTTACTTTGATAGTTTGATATGTGGGTGGACCGGCGCTTGGGTACTGCCCTTACTTGGACAAGCATCCCACTTATGATTAACCCCTCTCGCAAGCATCCGCAACTACGAAAGAAGAATTAAGACAAAGTCTAACCATAGCATTAAACTAGTGGATCCAAATCAACCCATTACGAAGCAACACAGAAACTAGGATTTAAGCTTCTGTCACTCTAGCAACCCATCATCTACTTACTACTTCCCAATGCCTTGCTCTAGGACCAAATAATGGTGAAGTGTTATGTAGTCGACGTTCACATAACACCACTAGAGGAAAAACAACATACAACATATCAAATTATCGAACGAATACCAAATTCACATGACTACTTATAACATGACTTATCCCATGTCCTCAGGAACAAAAGTAACTACTCACAAAGCATAATCATATTCATGACCAGAGAGGTAATGAGTAGCATCAAAGATCTGAACATATAATCTTCCACCAAGTAATCCAACTAGCATCAACTACAAAGAGTAATTAACACTACTAGCAACCTTACAAGTACCAATCGGAGTCGCGAGACAGAGATTGGTTACAAGAGATGAACTAGGGTTTGGAGATGAGATGGTGCTGATGAAGATGTTGATGGTGATGAGTCCCCTCCGATGACAGGAGTGTTGGTGATGACGATGGTGACGATTTCC